>NC_140029.1:46943862-48254695 GCF_963513975.1 Fringilla coelebs
TAGTTTGTACCACATAAATATTCATATGACTAATTTGATGAGTAGAAAAGACTGCCAACTGTATTCCAGCCACACTACCTTCTGGACGACTGCTTAAAGTAATAACTTAACAGACCATCTGTAGAGTGAGTGCACCATGTCCATCCCTCATGCTTAGAAAATGTTAACTAAAAAAAATAACTGAAACTCAGTTTGCATCCCTGAAAGGGATACCTTCATCTCCATGTTAGGTGTCATACTTTTTGGTGTATCCAAAAAATATCAGAGAACAACCCTAAAATTAAATGGAAAAAAAAAAGGACTTGCTATATCATTTCTTTATTTTAGGCTTAAAAAAATAATATCATAGCAGCAGTTGATGAAATGTGATTCAAAGAAAAAAATATTCTGAAATCCTTTCTCTGCTAGACATGAAGCTTCGTAACTGCACTTGCTATAACAAAGGATTACAACAAATAACAATAGCTTTGCTGTGTTGTTCTGTGAGTACAGAAGTGTCAGAAAGCTTGTGAGAGAGAAAAGCTTGAAAGTCTTGACATTTTAGTAATTAAAGAAAAAAATCTGGCAGCAACAAGTAAATCTTTGTGTTATGGTTGGTTTGTGCTTGCTGCTAAACACAGCATATCAAGGGGTTCAAGGGCACTGTAAATAACATGGAGGAGAGCACAAGCTCTCAATCACAGCATCCAGCTACATTCTAAGTATTGTAACTGGCTCTGAAAGAAAGAAGTGTGACATCTTAAGGTGATGGTACTCTTCCAAGTGTTATGAAAGTGGAATAAACAAGAAGAAACAACAGAAAAGGAGGTGCTTCCTACCTACTGCCTTATTGCTGTTGACAGACTTTTTACACAGAGCTTTGGACATCAAACAAGAATGAGTTTGGAAATGAAAGAAGTTGAGTTTTAATACTATGGACAATTAAATTCTGATTAAAAAGGAAGGAAACTATTTTTAAGCATTTATATACATCTAAATGTGTATGTGAATATTTTTAAACATATTATGAATGCATACTTTATACTAAATGTATTTTTTTTATTTATTACCTGTTAGGCCTTTTGTAGTAGCTGCAATAGTGGTACATACTGTGGAACAATGATTTTAAGTAATATTAAATAATACCATTATATCAAATATACTTTAAGAAGTAAATTATTTATAACTGACTTGTCAAATTTGAGTTAAATGTCACCAGTATAAGTAAGAATCTGGAATAACGGTGCCCAGAGTTTCCACACAAATTTGAAGAGAAGATCAATCTAGATTATGAATAGGGAAAAAACTACACAATAAAAAAAGCTGTCTTCAAAATGGACCTATTGTCTGATGATTCTCAACTAACCATCTGAAGTTT
Organism: Fringilla coelebs; assembly: GCF_963513975.1. Taxonomy (NCBI): domain Eukaryota; kingdom Metazoa; phylum Chordata; class Aves; order Passeriformes; family Fringillidae; genus Fringilla; species Fringilla coelebs. Next base: position 46,945,220 of record NC_140029.1, read on the forward strand.
TAATGGTGGTTACAGGAGGATAAGAGCAATTGTTCAAATTCTTTCCTCATAACCTTTAGATGGGGAAGGATTTTGCTTAGAAATCCCTTTGAAATCTCTCAGCAGACCCCAAATTATTTCAATATATGGAGCTGGAAAAAAAAATCATGATTAGGAATAGATACTAAATACTGACAATATATTATTATTGCTCATTTTTACACACTTGTAAGCTATTAAATTTGCTGCCAAATCACAAATATTTTTCCAGTCATAAAGGACTCTAGACTACTGTGCCTGTAGTCTTCACAGACCTACACACCCCAGTAAACACAGGATCTTGAATCTGGAACAAGCTGACTGGATGAGAGGAAGGGCCACCATGATGCAGAACCCAGAAGAAATTTTAAAAAACAAAAATATCTAAAGCAGCAAGTATTGTAATTTTGTGGAAAGCTACTTATAGAAAGTAAATGACCCAAATAAATTTTAAAATATGGCAGAACTGCAACAAAAATAAAATATCCACCAACACCTTAAAGGTTCACTTTGTATGCTCGCCTAGATCTTATAGTTTTTGCAAGTACTGCACTGTCCAAAGAAATGTCTTGGAATGCTGGCTTGCTAAGCTATGGGGAAAAAGAAAGAATGTATCTGTTGATCAGATTTTTTATTAACATGAAACTTTATCATAATCGCAGATGACTGATCAATTCTTAGAATTTGGCAGGGAGTACTTAAAAAATAAGCACAGGATTTGCCCAACTCACTGGTCTGTCGTGTCCAATTTATTGCCTCTGGCAACTGAAAGTTATTTTTTCCTCAAAGTAAGAATAAAAACTAAATTAGTATGATGCACCTACACAAATCAGCATTATTTTACCCACTATTATCCCCTTGGATGAGTGGTTTTGTATAAGGAATGGGAATTTATTACTGCATTTGAACATGCTGTTTCTATCAGCGGCTGAAATACCAGCAGATTACAGCTCCTTCTTTTGTGTCCTCTGGGAGATCAGCAGGGTTGCTGCACAAACACGGAGCCAGCAGTAAAGTGGGGATAATCTAGCTCTGCATGTGAAACATGCATGAAATATTTGTAAAGATCTATGCTTGTCCTGTTGGCTGCATTTTTAAGGTAGCAAGCTGGTTGTAGCAGATATATGTAGATCAGCGCATTAGCTGATTTCTGCTAACTGTTCAGGAGTGCGGCTTCTGTGATTTCAGGCAGAAGTGGATGCTGCAGTCACTTTATTCTTTCTCCTCACATGGCTCTTACAAGACTAATTCCTCACCATCAGGAGGATGCTGCTTGTATCCAGTACATTTCTCGGATTAACAGCATTGAAGCAGAAAGGAACATTTCATGTGACAGAAAACCTGAGATGTAGCATTAGGATTTCAAATAACAGTTGTTAAAGCCGCAGCAATTTTGGAATGTATGACTGACGGTAACTACATCACTTGCAGTCATTGTGGTAATAAGTGATAGTTTCCTGCACTGTGAATATAAACTGCAGAAAATCATGTTATCATGTGAACCAACAGAATATGGTTCCTGTAGCAGCTGCTGTTTACTGAGAAAAAATAGACTATGCCATTAATTTAATTATGCTTTGGCGAGAATCATAGCCATCTTCATATTTTGCCAGCCAGAGGGCAGCAATTGTGGAGGGCCAGTACTCCCTTTAATGCATCTAGAATGAATTTTAGAAATGTTGGGTGGTACTATCTGTTGAAATCATAAAAGGAACTATTTCTAGTGTGCACAAAAATTTGAACTCATACCATGATATTTTGAGGATTACAAATTAAATATTTCACAGGACTACTCATTTTTAAGTTGTTGATGAATTCACAGAGCTGGTGACAGCAGCAGGGGCAGAGAGCCATATCTCTGCCACGCTCAGCCCCTCCTGCCCACCCAGCCTCTCTCCTCTCCTCACCAGCTGGAATCCTATGCCCTCAGGATCAAGGAAGCAGCCCTCCTGCTTCAGAGCAGGGTCTCCCAGCTCTGCACAGGCTGTTCCAGTGCCCTAGATGGTGGGACAGCTGCCAGTATCAGGCCAGTTCCCAGAGATGGCAGCTGGCCAGGAGCTGGCGTGGCATCCTGAGGGAGTGACCTAGGGTGGCTTCATCATGCACAGATTAATAAAAGCAGCTGATTTTCCTGCTGTACTTGCCTGTGCCTGGTCCATCTCGGGAGAAGTTGGGTGCAGGCAAGGCATCAGAGATTTGAAGCTTGATGACTGTGTGGTTGCTGTCCACCAACTACAAGTGCACCCACACTTCACCCATGAGACCCTCTCTGGGAACAAGCCACAAATTACAGAGTGCATGGCTCCAATTCGGGTCCCTGAGTATCCGTACTAAAAAATTTCACACCCGTGTCTCCTGGATCTGTTTGTACCACCTGTGTAGTTAACACCTTTCAAGTTGAATTTCCCCAGAAGGACAAAGGTGGCTTTTTCAGAGGTGTACCTTGGTTCCTTAAAGAATATTTTGTTGTCACCCTGCCTGGGTGGCCACTAGCAAACTCCCACGATGACACTCGCTTAATTTCTTTGTCCCTCCATCCTTGCCCAAAGTCCTCTGACATTTCCAACTGCAGCTCTGGACATTCCAGACCTTCCATTACACCCAACACTCACAACAGTTGCCTGCACGCTCACACACTGCCCTGAGAGCTCACACACCTCGACAGCGAACTGCACACTTGCCTTTGATGGCATGCTCAACTGCAGCTCTGCAGCTCTGCAGCTCTGCCCGCAGCGGTGCCATGCACGCTCACACGCTGCAATGGGACCACGAGTGTTTGCTCCCAGTTGTGTCCTTGTACAACTGCCTTTGTCCCAGTGTGCCTGTACACTGCTGCTCTCTGACATTACTGAACTGCCTGGGTTTTGTTTGCTTGTTTCACTCTTCAGGGTTGCTTGGTTTGTTGATTTGGATGGTGGGCTTTCAGTTTTTTTTTTTTTTTTTTTTTTTTTTGCAGGGGGTTGGACCTTAAGGGTTTTTCAAACATTTCATATCAGTGTTTTCCCTCTGGAAATTTTGATCTGTTGAAGACTCGTGTCTCAAAAGTATTACCTCTCTCTACAATCTATTTTTTACTTGCTCAGCTGAATCTGGTCTACAGACTCTTTTGCAACTTATCAAAATTCTCCTCCCCTCCCCTCCCCTCCCCTCCCCTCCCCTCCCCTCCCCTCCCCTCCCCTCCCCTCCCCTCCCCTCCCCTCCCCTCCCCTCCGAGAGCTTCCGAAACCTGCTATGGAGAATCTTTATGGAAAATAAATGCCTACTGTCAGTCTAATCATACTGATCTCAACAAATCACCATTTTCCCTCACAGTTTCATGTAACTCAGAACTGGGATGCAGTCCATGATTTCTGTGCTTGTAAAGCACAAGTATCTAATTAAAAACTGATAGAAGGTTAAACATAATTAGCCTTGCTAGTGCAGAAAATGAAGTTATATTTTCCAAGATGTTTGATTAACCCCTAAGTTGTTGGGGGGAAAAATGTGGGTTTATATGATGACTGATTTTAAAGACAACTTTGTCATAATATTTTCTTTGAATATCTTCATATTGAATTGGTAAGTCCTTGGGGAGAATCAACACATAGTGCAGATAAGTATTGTGATGTGCTTAAATAATATTGAAAGCTCTACAAGATATAGAAAGCACTAAAATATAAAAAGTTGCTAAATGTCTGAATGAGAGAGATAAAGGAAGTATTAAGCACAAATTCAGTTGTTTAAATTTCATTGCTATTTAGAATAAAAGTAATGACACCCAGAAAAAACTGCATTTCTTTTCTTATAAAAACACAACAATGTTTCTCAAACACCGATCAACATAATTAGAATTTGTAACATGTGGATATCTGCCCCATAAACATTAGAAAAAAAAAAAATCCAGACTCTTGGCTGCCTGTTTGATAGTGCCACATATGACTCTTTTCAAGAGTTATCCTAAGAAAAATGACTAAAATTAAGATTAAGTTTTCAATTGATTTCTCTATCTCTCTTTTTTTTATTAATATATCTTCAAAAGCACATAGCTTAGAAATACCGGTTTCTTTTACCTGTAGGGAAGAATCACATTTCAAATTTTGTGTTTTCTGACAGAAAGGGAGAGTGCAAAAGAGTAGATGTGTAGATGAGATAGTAGAAGAATTGAAATTACATAAATGCCTCACTCAGATAGCTAAAAAATTTGCTCCCCTACTTGGGATTTAAGTAGTAAAACAAAACTGCTAAAATGTGACTTGAAAAAAAAAAACAAAGGATTTTTTTTTGGCTTTTTTTTTCTGTTTTGGATTTTAGTTTGTTTGTTTCTGTAACCCTAATTTTAGTGTTGATTGCAAACAGTATTAAAAGGACTGTGTGACATCAGAAAAATGTAATAATAAGAAGATTTATCTATGATAAAACTGAATTATAGTACATTTTAAAAAATTCAAAAGTGTCCTTAGGAAATTGTCCTTGCGCAGACTCTATATGTAGTGTTTGCCTGTAGAAAATCTGGTGGTTTTACTTCACAGCTTGTTAAGATCATTATTCTTTTATAGCCTTCACCCAGGCATGAAATAAGATTAAAAAAAAAAAAAAAAAGAAAGGATTTCAGTATATGTAATTATGGTTTAAACAAAATGATGCTGAAACAGTATGATTATTTCTACCAATTTCAATAGTCTTAGGATCATACCCTACCCAATACCTTTGCTTAAATGTAATTATCTGTCCTGATTTTCTTCTCCTGAAAGTTTAAAGATTATATTAAAATATTTATAGTCCAAAGCACATAATAACCTTCTATTTGAATTAATTAAATTTAATTAAATCATTTTTACCTGAGTTAGGGCTACCAAGTCTATTTTTGCCATGTTTATTGCAGGGAAAGGCATCTCAAGTCACCTGTTTTAACTCAAATTAGGACAGATGAAGCTTATTCATGTCTCCATCATGACATAAAATTAGCTGACAATAAATGAACCGTACACCAGGATTACTAACAGCAATCCAATAAAAAAACCACAACCCTTGACACTTAAAAAATGTTAATAACCACTTTTCTGAATACCCTTCAGTACTGAACAATTTTCAACAATTAATCTCATAACATTCTACTGCCCCTCCCTGTCCCCCACACCCCATATTTGGTTGTATCATATGACCCAGAATTGAAGACACTACTGAAAACATAGGTCCTGCTCATGCCTCCCACATTCTGAAGACAGTTCAGGGGTGTGGAGAACTTTGATACAGGCTCATCCTGCAAAAGGGTTGAAAAAAATGGTGCATTTTCCACAAAATGCAAAATATTTTTCCTCAAGCAGTAGTATTTAACAAGCACGTCTTGTTACCTTAACATGTACCTATTGAGTATGCCCAGTTTGGTTATTTATACACTGGTGTCTTGTGCCATTTGTAATGTCCTGGGATATCTTGCTCAGCTTCCTGGTGCTGCTCCTAAACAAGTATTTAAAGGTCTCCCAGACTCTGTGCCATATCTGCCAAAGTCACTCAGATACCCTTTGGTAGTATGTAGATGGCACTAGATGTGTGACTAGACACCCAAACCCATACCATCTATTTAGGATTACCACTTGATTATTTAGCACATATCTGTTCTTCCACCTGTTTTCAGTCACCCTGGTATTTTTCTTATCATACGATCTACAACAAGCATCTTACGCTGGCTATTTGTAAAGAATTCAAATTCTTTATACAACTCTTTTTTCTGCTTTCCTATGTGGGTGCCCTTTGGATGCTGTTTTGATTAGCTTCTATCAAAGAGAATTTGAGAATAAGGTACCATTTAGAGAAATGAGCAACTTCAAAAAGTCATCATCCACTTTATGCAATTTCTAAAGCAGAAAAAGAATTTCTGTTGTGCAAAGGAAATTACTTGCAATCTGTTTTCACTATATCGAGGTGGGATCTTTTTGTTCTGAACTTGGTATCCTACTTTTTATATTTTGTCATTTCTATTAAATGGATTGAAAAAATAGGGAAATATTGATTGAAAACTCCACTTTGTCCTTTATCACAAATCACAGTCTTTTACATCTGTAAGACTTCAAATACTGTTGTCTGTGGTGTTCTTATTTATTCTACATAGTGCAAATTACCTCTGCCTGGGAAAATACCTTCTCTGATCAGAATGGCCAGCTTACATTGAGCCTTTGCTCTACCTCTTGAAACTGATCTAATGATTTAAGTGTGGTGAAGTACAGTTGAATAGGATGTAAGGGGCAAGGTTTTGGTAGCAAAGGTGGGCTCTCTGAGAAGAGGCTGGGGCTGCCCTTTGATGGATGCAAACAGTTCCAGTTGGCTCCAGCAGACCAACCACAGTGAATGGCTGGGTCCTGTGGTCATGGGTCTTGATGGGAAGGCTTATTAAGAAACAGGCAAAATGTTGCCCATAAACAGTGGGGCATGAAGAAAAAGAAAATTAGGAGCAACCATGTGAACATCAAGGTCAGAGAAGAAGGAGAAGGAGGAGGAGATGCTCTAGGTTCTGTATCAAAGGTCTCCCTAAAGCTCATAGAGAGTACCATGGTGGATCACACAAGTTTTTCTGGAAGTAAGCTGCAGCCCATGGAGGGCCACGAAGGAGTGAGTTCTTCTGGCAGGAGCCATTGGAAACATTCTCCAGGTTTATCCTGCAGAACTGCTGCTCATGGAAAGAGCTCTTCACTAGAGAAAGGGAAAGGTGTGAGAAGGAGGGAGTGGCAAAGAGCAACAGTTATGAACTGACAACCACCATCCCCTCCTTTCTCCTCTGGGCCTCTCAAAGCAGGGGAGGTGGAGGTAAATGAGTAAAGCTGAGGCAAAGCTGTTGTAGTTTCTTTGTCTGTAACCATGCAAGTCTAATTTAATTGGCATTAAATTCTATTTTTTTTTTTTCCAAGACAAGTCTGTTTTTTCCCAAAATGTTCTTGGCAAGTAGTCTTGCTGTCTTTCTCCTAACCAATAAGATTTTTATCTTATTTTTTTCTCCCTGTCTTGTTGAGTGAAAGAGCAACTGAGTGGGGATCTGGCAGCCAGGCAAGTTCACCCCAACAGAAACAATAAAAATAAAAAAAAAGGTCAGAAATAACATAACAAGTTAATATTTTTAAACTGTAAAAGTCTTGAAAAACTTGCAATTTATGGATGAAAACCCATAATTTTTTTTTTTGTCGTTGTTGGGGTTTTTTTTAGGTTTTTTATTTTGTTTTGGGTTGGGTTTTGTTTTGTTTTGTTTGTTGTTTTGTGGGGTTTTTGGCTGTCTTGGTTTGGTTTGTTTTTTGCAGTTGTTTTTTTTTTTTTTTGGGGGGGGGGGAGGTTTGGGGTTCTTTTTGGTTGTGATTTATGATATGTATCTTCATGAGCAGCAGTTATGTGTGATGGAGCCCTGCTTTCCTGGAGATGGCCAAACACCTTCCTGCTCATGGAAGTGGTGAATTAATCCCTTGTTTTGTTTGCTTGAGTATACAGCTTTTCCCTTACTTACCTTTTCTCATTTTTACTTTTATGATTCTCTTCCTCGTCCAGCTGTGAGCAAGAGGGAGTGAGCAGGCAGCTGTGTAAGGCTTATTACTGGTCAGTGTAAACTCAAAATTTCACATATCAATTAAGGATAAATTTTAGCAAAATGTATCACCAGTATATTTTTATTTTTGAACAAAATAGGTAGGATTCATGTTGGTAGGTTAAAATTCTAGGAGTTTTCTGTCTTAATAATTATCTAGTTTCATTTTATAATTTATGGAAGGAAGTGTGATCACTATGCGGCGGTAATGTCCTTCCTAAATCATTAGACAATTTACATTCCTCATGTACGTTTTCATTTATCTTTAGTGTAATGAGAATGTGGATAATTATTTTATACTTAACTTTTCAATGGGAAAAGCTATACAAAACTAAAAAATACAATATGCTATACACATTAATTTTGGAAATGTCAGGGAAAGTGAAGAGCCAGTACCAAAGACAATGGTGTTGCAGTTGTAAACATGGAAGGCCTATTTTATGCAATTAAATTAAAACTGAAAAATTAAATAATAGGTTGTGCTTCTAACTCTCCACAGGATTCATGAAGGCAATGGAGTGCTTTTGGTTGGGACTTCCACAATGTACTGTACAAATAAGAAATAGATCTAAAGAAATACAGGGACTCAGTATTTACCACTCAGTCAGAAGTAGAAATCAAACCTCTATCTACCTTCAGATGACTCCTTAATAAGAAAAGAAAATTAAATTACATTTAAACACAGCAGTGTTTTGTCTAAAGCTCTGTTTGTTAAGTGTATTCTGAGAATGTCTGCCAAATTAGGTACTTGATGTGCCCAAGGCAAAGTCTTATTTCTGAATAAATTTGAGGCTTGAGACTATTCCAGAGCCTTTTGCTGTTTGGTATTTGAAGTGAAGGAACATTTAGATCCCTGAGAAAAATATCAATCAAAATCATAGGTGCTTTCAGAATACCAAGAGATTGAGGCTAGGTAATGACTGCGCATTCTAGTTGATGTTTTCAGGACAGTCTCTTAGGTGTGGATACCTGCAATTCCATTTTAATGTCTCCTAGTGAGGTACATAAAATTTTCCAATGAGATACACAGGAAGGAGTTACATAGTCAATTCAAAGAATATGAAATGCAAAACAATTTCCCTGGAATTTTGCTCTTCTTTTATATGATTTCTCCTTTCATTTGGTTTTGTGATTTTTTTTTCCTGTAGCTCAATATTGTACAATAACTACTGAATGCTTAGACGAGCAGGTGTGCTGCCTCATGTTCATGAAATACTCTTGGATTAGATTGTTTTCTAAATTTCCATAAATTTATATTTTTTATTTTATAAATTTCATAAATTTAATAGTATATCATTCAAGTTATTAATGGATAATATACATACTTAAATTAGCAATTACATTCACAAAGACAACAATCTGGTGCTATAATGTTTTTATTTATGACTGAATTTGAGCTTAAAAGGAAAGTAACTACAAGTCAAATTGAAAAATAAGAAAACTGGATTATATAAATAGAGTCAAATTTGAAATAATTGTTACAGTCAAGCAGAAGCCCACTATAATTCAGAGGGACATTTTAAGGTCATGTATATTCTTAAGAATATAAGTATAATATGAAGATTCTCAGCACTGAATATTTCTGCAGACAAAGAACTTGGTTGAAGAGGAAAACTAGGAAAAAAATCCACAATAATATACAGAAAAAATATTTTAAAATATGATTTTTTGTCTTTTGGTAATTTTTAAAAATTTTGTTTCATTGTTGCCAGATAGATTCAGAAATAGATAATCTATCACCTCCTTCAAAATCGCTGACATTCTAAAGTTTTTTAGTAGTAATTTTGACTTTTGTCTGATAGTCTGAAAGGATTTAGTGAAGCCTATCAGCCAAATTTGTGATAACATATGTATTAAAACTAATACATCTATAAATATTTTCAGATTCTGAATTGTGTGAAATCTCACAAAGAACAAACTGGTGATTATCTAACTAAATATATATGAGGAGCAACCACTGAAATTTCCATGTCATATTTGAGATAAGTGGACTTTAATGAAAAATTATAGTTTCCTAATTGTAGCCTCATCTCCTTTCCGGTTATTAGATCTGTAAATCTCGCCAAAACCAAATACACTGAAAATTTGAGTACCTGAACTAAAAAGTCTTAACTCTATAAAATAGGAGCACTGATGTTAACAATAACCCCCTATTCTGCTGAGACTGAAGCTGACACAGCAATTTTACGAATGAATTCTTGATAATCTTAGAAATCTTAATCTTAGATTGCCGTTGCTAGCTAGGATGCCAATACAGGAAATAACTTTAAAATTACTTTTCTGAAGATGCACAGAAATACATTAAATGTTTTGTGTATAGGAAAGGAAAGCAATTGTTTCTGGAGGAAAGCCAAGAAGATTGTGTCTTCAGCAGAAAAGGTAATATTTTTCAATGAAACTCCTGTTGTGGGAATGTGATAGAGAGACTTCAGAGTTCGTGTTTTTGCAAGATTAAATTGATGCAATCTGTTTTGTTATTTTGAGTGGGAGAGTATTCAAAGGTATTTGTTTTGACTTTCTTATCTTCTCACACAGAATTTGAAGACTTCATTATGTTAAATGGATTTTAGGGGTTCTTGAAGGAACAAACAATAAAATTATAAAATTTTTTTTTGTTAATTTATTCCCCCACCACCACCCTTCAGTTCTGAAAAAAAAATCATTTTAAATTTACTGAAGAAATTTTTTTTCCTTCCTCACCCCCACCTAGACAAGTAGGCTGCAATCTGGGGTGCGGGCAAGGGTTCAAAGCCTGATTCATTGTGGTTTAAGAAGAAAATACTGGAACTTCAGTAAATAGTACATGTAAAATGTATAAATAAATACACTTATATGAGAGCATACAATCAGAAAGATTTCACTGACAAGGGTGATGATAAACAGTTTGGGAGACCACTGATTTAGACTATTATTTGTGTTGGGATTAAGTTTATATTTCCTAGCCTTAAAAATGAAGGACAAAAAAGGTCAAACAATAATTAGTCCAGTTTCAGGCTTGTAGAAAGAGACAAAGATAAGACGAGCACCCACCCAAATCCCTCCTGTGAAGAGCTCCTTCCTAAACCTCCCTGGGCACAGCTTAAGGCTGTGTCCTCTCATCCTGTGGCTGGTTCCCTGGGAGCAGAGCCCGACCCTCAGCTGGCTAAGGTTGCTTCCTGAGCTTCCTCTTCTCCAGGCTCAGCAATCCCCACTCCCTCAGCTGCTCCTTACAGGACTTGTATTCCAGATCTTTCACCAGCCTTGTTGTACTGAATTAGCTGAGAAAATACAAGGTGTTCCTGAAAAAAGTGAGTTTATTTCATAGAAGTTTTTAAAACATTATTTTTCCTGACAAGGATTATACAGTGAAACTGGACTTGTTTCATCCTTCATTCCTTCCTCAGGCATTGATTGATGTTAGCATCTGCTGGTCTGTTTACAATAACTGCGTTTCTGAACCTCCACATCCTAGCTAGGCTACAAATTTTTTGCACCATTCTTTACACCTATAAACAGAACAGCTTGATTTGGAAACTTTAACATAGCACTCTGACAGTTACACATGAAAACATGTTATTTTTCTATCCTGTTGATATTATTTTGCTTTATTGATTCATAAATGGATCAGTTATAGGTCTTTCTATTGGCAGAGTGACCTGGATCTCATCAGAAGATTGTTTAGAGATTTAGAAAAGTAACATAATTGAAATGCAAAGACTGGAAAATCCCTATGAGGATTAACCCCTCACACCCCTTCTTTCAATACTGGATTTCTTGGTTTGTATTGTGTAAACTATATGTACATAGAACACATACATTTTTACAAGGGCTAAGTAGAGAAATGTAGGCTATTTACTGCCCAAAAATTAAATTCATGAGCTAAATATACTGCCAAGACTTAAAAATATTGATTTTGAAAAGAAAATACACTAAACAATTACCTGGGGTGGTGAGAGGGTTAGGGAAATCCCAGCAGAAAATCCAGGCAACAGCAGTAGAGAACTCTTTGAAGATATTAATCTTTCTGTATTACTTATTGCTGGAACATTTATATATGTATCTCAGATTACTTTTCTTATATAACTGGTTTTAGACTATTTATTGATAGCCTGCAGTAATTTCTGTCTGGACTTTTCTCAATGGTTGCATCAATATTTACATGAGAAAGATATAAGAACATACATAGAAGTAGGGAGGGGTTAAAATATTCTTAATAAAAAATGAAGAAATGGTAGTTACAAAAGAATTTAATTCAGTGATATGCAGTGAAGTAGAAGGCAAGAAAAAAAGGAGAGAATGTTAAAAGAATGTGATTAGCAAGCATATCTTCAAAACTTTTCAATACTTTATGATAATTACAGTAATTTACAATGTACCATCAACCATACATTCAAGACCTTATCCCAGAATAATAATTATGTAGGCATTGGTTAATACTAAAGGAAACATCTGGTGAGAAGGTGAGAAGAAGGTGTCAAAGGTGAGGTAGAACGTGGATTGAAAATCAAGTCAGTTTTATAGAGAAAGTAAGACAGTGAGAAGGTGGAATGAGTGAAAACACAGATGGAAAATAGTTGTGTAGAAAGTACTTAGATGCAGGAGTGGTGGTGAATGCTGGGTTGAAATTTCAGCAAAATACAGACAGGATCATGGCTAAGAGGAGCCTGATGAAAACTGGTTGTTCCTTTGAACCTGAAGACCATCTTGGAAGGCTGGCTCTTGAAATCTAAGCCAAATTATTTGCATAATTAAATAAATAATTTAGTGAATAGCCCACAATGAAGACCAAAATAACAATTGAAGTGCAGGGAGCATGCAGCTGTCATGACATTGGATATTTTGTTCCATATATTATTCTTTATAGAAAATATTTCACCTTAACAGATCAAATTATTTGCATAGACATAACACTGATTGGAAACATAAACTTTCTTTGACGTTGATTTTTAATTTTATTTTCATTTTTTGTGTGTTGGTTTTTTTGATAAATTTCATAAACACTGATAAATTTCAAAATCTCAAAAAAATTTGAAATCTGAGCAGCAAGAATCTTTCCTAATATGCAAGACAAATGTAATATCTGCAGACGTTAAGCTAAGCACAAGTTATTTTACATGCCTCATTCTTAAAATAATCCTTTGATTAATCCTTAAATTAATTCTTTTAATCTTCATTAAATAAAGAATTCAGCTAAGTTTTAGAACAGGGTTTAAATGTTTTATATAACTATTTTTGGATATATAGATTCACTGTTGATGTTTATCCATACATAGTAAATCCTTTTGGAAGTGGGTGAGTTGCATGCAATATGTAGTAGTATGAAAACAGTTTGCTATTATTCCTCATTTTCATCAGTTGTCATAGAATTTATTTTCTCAGGAAAATCCTCCTTAATGTCTTTAGAAATATTATTGAATTTAATTACGTTCAGTGTCACAGTCTTAAATGTTTGCAGACACACATTTTTCTATCTCTGAAGGTTAGAACTTGGAAAAACAATCACTTTTGTAATTGGTAAGTGAAAGAACTAAAATTTTCCATTACGAATAAGGCAGTTGAAGACAGCTAGCATTTCAAATAATATTTGTAGCAAATGTAAATGCAAATACAAACTTTTCAAGGGATTACTTTTCTCCTCGCAAACATTTTTCCTGTTTTGAAAAAACATTTTTTACAATTCTGGATTTGGCAAGTGGTTTTATAAATTTTGTTTTAATCACACTCATTATTCCTAAAAGAGAAACTTGTAGTTTTTTTTATAATTAAGAAATAAGTATTAGACTTTGAAATATTTTTTTTATCTTGATTATTTTAATATTGCGTAGAACATCTGAAATTGTTTTGGAATGATACAACCTTATAGGATGTTTTCCATGGATCATCACAGCCTGAATGCAAAAGCAAAGATAAATCTTGGATAGTGATACCACTGCAAATCACAATATAATGGCAGCATAACAAGGAATACCCTAAAATACTTGTGCCAAATGTTTACTTGGATCAAAGCAAAAACCAAAATTTTCTGTTTGCAAAGGTATGTGTGTAATATATTCCCGTTTTTTTTTTTTTTAATCTGATTACTGTCCTTAATAATTTTATTTGTTGGTAGGAAGGTAAAACACCATAATAGCACCTGTTTCTCCCTAGTGAATACATGAGTCGAGCCATCTCTCATTTTTACTTGAGTGAATGCAGCAAAAGATGGCAAAGGATTACTCACCTCAGTGCATCATCTCTTGAGGTGCAAATATGCTGGAAATGAGATTACTTCAGCATGTTTATTTAATTAAACAGAAAGGAAGTCATTTCCAGGGAATGTACATTAAAAAAGAAAATGCTAATAATCCCCACAAGTAATATGAATAACTCTGAAGAAAAAACGGACAAAATAGTGCAAAATATTCTATATAATAGCCAGATCGAGTAATGACTTCATTATTTTAAGTTAATTATAAATGAAAAATTAGCCAATGTCTGGATGTAACAATTTCAACGTGGTCTTTTTTTTTTTTTCTTCATTTTTGTAATACCAATTTTTTTCAGAACTGAGTTTTCTCTACCAAGAACTTAGGACACTGGCATTTTTTTTATCATTTAAACTGATGCTATTCAATCAATACAGTCTAGTAGTATAACTAAATTTCATTCCACAAATTTTTGTCACGGGGAAACTGAAAATCAAATACAGAACTGATGATTATTAAGAGAATTTTTAAACAATAGTTCACATATGATTTTCTTATTTATTTCAATTCTGATAACACATCTGTCTGAGCAAAAGGAGGTCAAAAGGACAGCTTACTATCCAGTAGATCCTAAAGCAGATATAAATGAATGAGGCACTGACCTCTCAAAGACAAGTAGATAATTTTCTGCGGCCAATGTTGGTTGCTGTTACATAAATTTCTGAATGCTTAGGTGATAGAGATTGGCTTTCTTGTGTACTTGCTTTCTTAATATTATGTCTTATTTTATTTTTTATAAAATGTCAGGTTATAGTCTTTTATTTATTATTATTAATGGAAGTTGCCTATTTCTCACAAATTTTATATAAGTAATAAATGTTAAAATAAGTTTTTACATTTGCTTGTGAGTTAGTGAAGAAATATATTGTCACAGGTTATAGGATTAAAAAAAAAAACAAACAACAATTCCCATATCTGGCTTCTCAAAATAAACTGGTTTTGATGGTTATAATTGCTACTAGAAATAGCTTAGATTCCAAACTAAATTTCATTGGAGTCTTAGTATATTATTTTAAATATGTTAAAAAACATAATTTTTGTATTAATTTAATTTGGCAAAAAAACTATTCAGCTAAGTCTATTGAAAAATAATTATTTAGTATCTTCATGAGATTTTTTGAAGAGGTGAGAGAGAAAGGAATTAGTGTTTCTATTCTAATATTCATTTATTTTCATATAATATTTCATGCTCAGTTATGTTCAAGGTTAGATTAAAAGTTATAACCATCTCTCATGCTGGCTAATGGTATTCTATGTGATTGTCATAATTTTTCAAAACTGTTTAATTTCTGCTTTGGCATTGGGGAAAAAAAGTAGCCCATGCTAAAATCTATTTCTAAAAGAAAGAACAACCAGGAGTTGACTGTGGATTTAGGTGTAAAAACATCATTGGAAATATTTCCAATTTATAGCAACTCTGAAATAAATTGTCTTGAATTCTTATGGATTAATGTTCTAACACAATATTTAGGAGTGTTAAAGGATGCTAGCTTCAAGACAGCAAATGAGTTGAGAAAAAGATGAGTTAACCCTTAATTTACTTTGTCATTATCAGTGTGTAGAGAGATGAAATAAAGACCTTCTTCACATAACTGTCATTCTTAAGGAGTTACTTGAAATTTATACTTTTTCTTTGAATTTTTACTGCTATTATTGAAGCAATAACTGTCTTCTTGGAACTTGCACTCATATATACAAAACATTTTATTTCTTTACTTTAAAGGAGACATATGAATAATCTGGGTGGACTGGCATCAAATGAAACATTTTCATGCAGTATGCAGAAAGAGTTCAAATTTACTTCAAAATCTATTGCCCTACACAGACACCCCATTTGGTAAGGACTCATGTGCCTTTGTACTTTACACCCCTTTTCCCAAAGTATAGGGTTCGCCAGGATATCATGCAATCCTGTATTTTCTGATCCAATGGCCACACTGAACCCTGCCAGTTGCTGTTGCTCCTCATCATCCTGAACTTGTGCAAGAAATTACTCTGGATTAATCCAAAAAGGCTAATTCCCTCCCTTGCCCATTTTAAGAAAGTGCTAGCCAAGCTATGCCATTAAGAAAACTGTTTAATTTTCTTCAGCTGTGCCTAGTTATCTCTAGATTACTTTTGCCTCTCTATTCCAAGACATCAGTGAGTGAGTGAATGTGGGTCTTTTTATGATTCCTGTTTTATGAAGAATCAAATGACCTAAGTCAAGTGAAGTGAGCTTGGGTCCATAATCTTTTTTTCCCCTACTTTAAAGTGCTTGTTTCCTTCTCTGTTCATCAGTCCCTTTTTTTTTCATAAGCAACTAAAAAGTATTATCAACTTTTGTGAGCTTTGCCTCTTGTATCTGTTAACTTGGTCTAGTCAAATCCTCACCTGAGTACCAAACATTTCAATTGTCATATACAAACATCAAATCCCCTCAAACTCAGTCAAATATAACAACACTGGTGGAAGTAATGTCAGTATATGAAACAAAGGAAAAGCTTTAAAATATCAATGAAGATTGACAGTGACATGAGGTTTATTTTTCAGTAAGTAAGTAAAGTGTCACCTCAGATTTAGAAGTAGGACTTTTAGCATTGATCTGTATTTGTAGTCAAAATTGCTTTTACCAAATAGATATTTACTCAGGCAGATGAGAGTGTCAAGCATAGCTGGTTATGATATCAGTCACATTTTTATCTTGTTTTTACTTAGTTATGGAAAGCCTGGTTCCTTAACTACATTTAATGCTATGTGATACTAAAGGCTGTTCACATTTTTTTCCCCCTTCTGAATTTAAACTGGAGAATAATGAAAGAAATTATACTGATTTGTACTTACAATGCTGTAATTCCCTGGACTTCATATGGTGTAACAGGCTGTATGCAAAACCAAGAGGATAAACTGAATATGAATATGGCACAAAGCTTATGGACAAAAATTAGAGGGGGAGAAGTCAAATTGTAATTAAGCAAATCAAACCAAGCTCACATTGTTTAGCTAGCTAAAACAGGGAAAATCAAAAGATGCTAAAGCAGAGTTGGAGCAAATAGCCACTGGACCAAGTTATCAAGGGTAATAATTAGCTTTTCCATAACTGAACACTATGCATTGAGAACAAATGTTTGTTTGTTTTAAAAAATAAATTACGCGAAGCATGGGATTTGAAGTGGAAATTAATTAACTTTATCTTGTTATCTGCGATTTACAGGGTATAGAAGTAAATGATCATCACAAATTCTTCTATCATCACAGTCTTTGAATCTGTATCACTGTTTTCCCTTCTGGCAATAGGGTTTGTTTGATAACAGGTTATAGGGCACACAAACAAGATTTTACAAAACAGGTTATTACCACTATCAAGCAGATTAATATCTAGGTGGGTTGAATTCATAAATACTAAAGCAAAGCATGGCTAATAGGAATTGCTCAGGAGGAAGATAAATATTTATAACAGAATTAAATTTCTTGCACTGACTTTTATGTGGTTGTGGCTATCCTAAGAAATCTATGTTTAAAGGATTATTTTCTCCACAACAGATGTGAATCGATTTTTTTAACTATTAAAAATACAGCAGTACGGTATACTCTGCAATCTTTTTTCCCATATTCATTTTTATCTAAATTTTCCAGTCTTTCTCTTACCGTTATGACCAACATGAGTCACAGAATTCCTCAAAAGATCCTTTCTTTGGTAGTGGAGGTTGGGAGTGAAAGCTTTATTTGGGTATTTTTTGACAAGACATGTCACATGCTCAAGGTATAAGTCACAGCTAACTGAGAATAGAGTAACACCAAAAACCATCAAGAGTGAATACAGAAGGATCCCTTAAATAGTTCAGATTAGATGCCCATATTTCAGATGACAATTATGAAGCAAAATTAATCTTCTCTAGGTGATGATTCACTACAGAAAAATAATACCTGAAATGCTGAAACTCCTTAAGACTTTGTATAGAAACAAAAGATAAAAACCCCAACTCAGAAAGTAATCTCATATAACCTTAGGGAATTTATTTTTTGCTCTAGCATGCTTGTTGGCTAGGGTTGTTCAATCCAATAGCAAATACAGCATTGTTAGTAATGAAAGTTATTAGAAAAGTGGATTCACCCTAAAGCAATATTGTTTAAATTTCATTTTGAGATTGGTGCTATCAGGCATACATATAATGTTTACAGCAAATGTAATAAAAGAAATATTAACTTCTTGGCATTTTGAAGAAATGAATTCATAAAGGATAATCCAATCCATCTTTTAATACTCTGGATTTTCAAACATCACAAATAAGCAAAACCTCCAAGAATGTCTGCATAAACTCAGAAATCCTTTCATCCATATCTAACTACTTAGGTAGTATCACCAAAAGTTTTGCATTGATCATGCCAACTGTTTTATTTCTGCTTTACCTTTCTAGCCTTTATTTCACCTTTTATGTACATATACTATATATACTTAACCAGTAGACCAGATAGATGTTGAGTGTTCTTCCAGTCATGGGCAGTCTTCTCACAGATGGATAGACAGAGAAGTGACAGTCCATCCCGTAGGGTTCCACCTTACATTTTCTACAACCTGAATATATCACTGGCTTGTGCTGCTGAATTCATTTTTCAAAACTTTAAAGTGTGTTGTACTTACCAAACCGTAGCCAGTAAGCAGCAATTATCCTTCTTCTAGTTCTCTCTCCCTAGTCAATGACTCTTTTGAAGCATCACTTGCCTTCTTTATTTTCAAGGAATTATCTAGGATGGACTTAATTACATTTGTGTCTCATTACTAGTTGTTATGGCAATGGATACATCACCATATAGAGGTGACTATCACTGCAGATTCATCATGAAGAAGCTATAACAATTTGATCCATTGCTTAAGTTTTGGAAATTTGTCACTTGGGATTTGCTGGGATGTTCTGACTGAGATCCAACTACCTCTGCAGAAGTATGTAAATTTTTTACAATTTTTTTGTCTGCTGGTCCCCTCTGGGTATCTCAGCTACGCTGCAGCAAATCAAATTATATTAAATATATATAATTACATTATTAAATCCATAAATCCCTCCAGTAGGTTAGATACCCAGCTAAAAGTTGGTTAAAATTAGGTGAAATTAATTGACTGTTTGTAATTTTTTCAGATTTTAATGTGAGTATAGTGATCTTCATGCAAGCATTTACATGAAGAGTAAGAATCCAGGATTACACTGTATTCAGTCAAAAATTAGTGAGTATAGAAAACTATGTCACCTGAATCAGACACAGTTCATTTTCTCAGTGTGGCATCCAAGGGTAATAAGAACATTAGAGAAAAGCTCTCGCAGCCTGCAGCAGCTCCTGTAGAAATTCAGTTTTCTATAGGTCTTTTGTCACATTCTAGTATCACGTACACATCTCAGATACCTTACAGAATCTCAAACTGCATTTTATATCTCTGTGTGGGCAGTTGAATAAATACTCTAGTAGCTGATCAGTTGTTAACAGACAATTCTACGTATGTGTCTGTAATCTGGAGTTGAAATGCACATATGGTTTTGGTAGTGTATGCCAGCTATAAAAGCATTTATTTTTTGGCCCTGTAAGCCAGAAATAAATTCACTTTTTTTTTTTCTGTTTGTTTCTCTGGTCGCTTTATAAGGTCAAAACCAATTTTTTTGTTGTTGTTGTTTCACTGACACTGTAATTTCTGAATGTCCATAAAGAAACTTCCAAATTAAGACTGTGAGCATTCCTATCTTTGACCTTTGTCTTTCTAATTACTAGTTTTGTCTTTCTGATAAGGCTGAGAGTAGATTTGAATTAGAACTAAGGATCATATCTTGCAAAGTACTGTAAAACATTGTAATAACATTTTTATCAGAGTTGGAAAGTACTATATTAGTGCTCTTATCAGAAGTGAAACTTGTTAAGCTGAGGAGTTGAAGAGTTTTGGACTATAAAACCAGAATAAATTACTCCATTTATTGACAAGCTAGAGACAATAATTTCACTCTTTATAAAAATTATTCAACTAAGAACAATGATCATTTTCTAAAGAGAAAAATCAACTAATTAGATTGTTTTCCATGCTGTCCATTTTTTGTGTTCTATGAAATGTATACACCATGCAGAATATGTAAAAGGAAGCTTTATAAGTAATATAAATTCTGAAAATGAAGAAAAAGACATACTTCCCTTCCCTTCCCTTCCCTTCCCTTCCCTTCCCTTCCCTTCCCTTCCCTTCCCTTCCCTTCCCTTCCCTTCCCTTCCCTTCCCTTCCCTTCCCTTCCCTTCCCTTCCCTTCCCTTCCCTTCCCTTCCCTTCCCTTCCCTTCCCTTCCCTTCCCTTCCCTCTTCTACTTTTCTGCCCTTTGGAGTTTTAAAAAGTACCGGGCCAGGAGAGGCTATTTGTGGTATTCAGTTTGGGGAATAAATTTTATTTAAAACAATAACTTCAATGACAACAGTATAAGTACTGAGAACATGCAAAAAAGTAGTAATACAGATAAGAGAAGTGAAAAGAGGGAGACTTGTGAAAAGAAATGCTTGTGTCAAAAATATTTGATTGTTAAGCAATTGTCTGTATTTCAAAATATATGGGAAAGCGAACTGTAAGGAGTATTGTCTTTGGTAGGATAAACAAAGAAACTCTGAACAAAAGTCAACTAGCAAAACTGAAAAAGAAAAGGAAAGAAAGACGTTTTACAAGTGTGTCATAGAAATTATATAGCCCAGATTCTGCCCCTTACAGGCATTAGGAATGTAAAGGGGTGTTTTCGACTAAGAGACCAAAAGATGACTCAAGTTCTGATTATACAGAGATCAGGACTTTTCCCACTTCCTCTATCCCATCTGCTCCACTCCTGTGCCTTTTTAGGCTTTTGCTCCTTCAGAAAACTGTAGTGATAAGAATAAAGGTATTTTGAAAATTCAAAATATCTGGGCATTAGGATGTCAGAGAAAAAGCCTTCTGTCATTCCCACCTTGGGCATGTGAAAAGGTTGTCTTCATGTACCAATTGCATTCAGTATAGAATTGTAGAAAAATAGAAAGGTCTGTGTAGGAAGATACCTTAAAGATCATCGATTTCAAGCTGCCCTGCCATGGACAAGGATACTTTCCACTAGATCATGCTGCTATGCATTCATACAGGATACCTATTCACTATATCAGTATTTACTGTGGATTCAAAAGTATCGGTTCTTAACTAGCTTATGTGACATTTGCTGTGGGTGAGCCATACTATGGAATTCGTGCCATACAGTTAGTACAGTTCCTGATTACTCTTAGAATGACCAGGCTTGAGAATTCCCTACAAAACAAGTCATAACAGAAGTAGATTTCTTTCTTCTCCAAGTTTTCTCTTCTTTCTTGATATGGTTATCTTTAACCACACTCAAGAAAAAGGGATTCTGGTCTGTCCCTAATAATGTTAACATTTGTTTCCATTTTGGCAGTCATTTTGTGTATTTGGGATGGTCTCCTACTTGTTTCTAATTCCTTGGGATTACCCAGCTCCTTCTTTTTCTGCAATGTGTGTGCTCCTGCATGTAACCTCACATCTTTTCTCCTTTGGTAGTCCCACTGTTTATACTCTTACGGAGAAGTCTCATATTGTACCTGGTTCTATCATCACAATTTTATGAAATAATTATATACTCATTCATTTACTCTTTTAGTAAATTTATATTTGAGTTGAAGGGAAACCAAAAATAATTATATCACCTATTTTTCACTTATAGTTTGTGAAACAGTGTGGGCAGAAATAGTGTGTGTATATATATATATATATATATATATATATTACTAATATAGTAATCTGGGTATCTTAAATCTTTTTTTCCTATATTTAGGTAACTAATCTGGGTATCTTAAATCTTTTTTTCCTATATTTAGGTAACTAATCTTCTGTGACATTCTTCAGCCAACCTAATACTCTGTTCAGAAGAGTATGTGTTCTACTGAATTTCATTGAAATCGTTCCCTTTTTTTTGTTTCTTGTCTTCTGAATTTCATTGAAATCGTTCCCTTTTTTTTGTTTCTTGTCTTCTCTGATGCACTTTGCTTCCCACTGATTTCTATGCACTTGTGTGATCACATTCTTCACATATATCTGCTTTTTCTACATATGATGCTTGAAACTGTATTTCCTTTGAGATCTTAAATAGAATACTAATTTTCTGTGATTTAGAAAGGAATCTATGTGAAAATAGAGTCCGTTTACTAGAGAGACAATCACAGCTTTTTTGTTGTTTATATATGTTCTAATAGAACGAGTAGAAAAACTATGAAATGTCAGTGAACAGTCAGACATGGTCCAGAAATTCTCTCTATGATCTTTTCTCTTCCTTCTTTTCTCTAAAATCCTATATACCGGATCAACCAACCCCTTATTTGAATAGTCAGTAAAGATGTTACTTTAGAATAACAGTTATTACTTTGAAGAATCTTTTTGTTTTGCATAATAACGTTATTGAAAGCACATATGTTAGAAGTTAGGTGCTAATACTTTTTATGAAATTATTCAGCTTCCTTAATTATCTCTTTTTAGTAACAAAGTATACAAAGAATTCTTGAAAGATTTGACAAAAGTCTGAATAAGGCATTTCTTGTTTGCCAGCAGCTTTGACCTGGTTTTCTGATGGTCAGATTAAATTGTCTATAATTGCCTTGCAAAAGGAAAAAAAACAAGTTGAAAGTAGGAAAAGCAATATTCCCTTACTTATTTGGTTTATACAATGGATTCTTGGATCAGGAACTAACGGAGCACTCTTTCTGTTACTCTCTTTCTCACTGGAATTACCCTATTTTGATGTGAGAGATTTTATGGCATAACTGAAGTTAAGCAGTAATATAGTAAGGCATTTTCCATATTTCCCCCTTGGTAAAGTGATTTGTGGTAAGAAGTGGGTCTGTAACTAAGATATTTGAAATTTATGAAGAAGAAATCCATGATAACTCAGTAATTTTTAAACTTTTCTCCCTCCAATGCAGAGAGAGATTAAACTTACATTCAGAGTATGATAACCAAAACCATACTAAGAAATGATGTTCTGGTCTATATTCATGTAATGCTCTGAGATTCAGTTACTGATGCTTTTTAAGTTGCCACCATGAGACAAGCTAGAATAATCAAGCTGCACATCTGCCCTGATTTAGTTCTGAAATGACATATCTGAAATGATGGAAATTGGCTAAGAGTATTAGTTTGTCTTCTCAGTTTTCTTGGTCTGAATGCAACAATGAATTTTCCTCCTTTTCTGCTGTATTTCTCAATTTTAGAAATGCATTGTGCTTCCACCTTTAAGTTTAGGAAGAGTGTAATCACTCCTCCTAAGCAGCTAAATGAATTACTGCATAAAAGAAGATGCAGCATAACATCAAGGAAAACAGGCTTTCCAATTAAAATTAGTACACCCCCAGGATTCAGCATGCAGCTGGAAAGGATCACCCATTAATTAAATTTATTTCTCTTTTAATTATTTTAATGAAGTACTATAAGATTAAAATTTAAATTAATTAAATCTTCTGTTCCTGGATAACTACTCTTATAGTAAGTAAATTTTAAAAAAACAAACAACAAAATGTTCTGCCTAAAATCAGATTTAAAATTTTTGAAATGCATTTGTTTTATTGAATCTGCATAAATTTCAAGTTAAGTAACAGGTCATCTCGTTCTAAGCAGCTGGCACAGTTGCTGTGTTCCAAAGGACTTTGCTGAAACTGTTAGATATACCTCTTAGCCTATTAACGATCAAATAAAATTATCTCCTGTGAAGACAGGCTGAGATACTTGGGATTGTTCATCCTGGAGAAAAGAAGGCACCAGGGTGACCTTACAGCAACCTTTCAGCATCTAAAGGGGTCCTATAAAAAAGTTGCAGAGGGACTTTTAAAATAGGTAGATATTGATAGGACAAGGGGGAATTGTTTTAAATTAAAAGAGAAGAGATTTAGATTAAACTGAGGAAAAGTTCTTTACTCAGTACATCGTGAGGCACTGGATAAAGTTGCCCAGAGAAGCTGTGCAAGTCCCATCCCTGAAAGTATTCAAGGCCACATTAGATGAGGTTCTGAGCAAGATTATCTATTATGTGGCATCCCTACCCATGGCAGGCTGGTTGGAGCTAGGTGATATTTAAGGTTCCTTGCAACCAAAACCATTCTATGACTATGAATCAGTCCATGCGTGCTAAAATACGTTCATGAAATACCATCCAGAAATAGCTATAGCTACTGAAATGTCATTACTAGATGCTAATACAGTTGCTGTAACTTAATCCTTCTATTACTGTTTTTTTAATTTTTGCATTTTTAAATTTTGATTTTGCTCTTCTAATAACTTGGATTATCATACTGATATTTCCTTTCAAAAAGGAAAACCACAGAAGATTAAAAGAACATTTTCATGCTAAGACTTCAGAAAGAAGTCTGTAGGTAGTATAGCTTTTACATAATTTGGGGGTTTTTTTTGCAGCATCAAGTTCAAGTTATTTCAATTTCTTGTTTGAAGTCTTTTCATGATGTTTCAAATTGACTAAGGCTATCACAGCATATCCACAATATTTCAGGAGCCACAAAGCTGGAGATAAATTAATGAATCCATTTTAAGATTTGAGTTCTGTTCTGGATGTGTCTTTCCACAAAATTATAAACTAAGAGTTAGGTAAGGCTTAGAGCCCTAAAGATAAACATCCATTATGATTCAGAATTCTCTGGAATATCCAAAATACCTACACAGAACTGAAAGATTCCAGTGGGAAATTTCAAGAGAAAACAGATACTTTTCTTTCTATTAAAAATTAACAGCTGTAGAAAAGAAAATAATTTTTAATTAGAAATGGCCACTTGACTTTTATCTGTATGGAAAGGTAATATATGAAGAGCTGATTTTAGGATCAGGATGTAAATCTTCATAACTTCTAGGATTTCTGGATAATTTTATTAATTTATGAAGGTAAATAAGCAGAAAAAAAAACCTGCAGGAACATTGACCTCCATTTAACAAAAGCGATGGGTAGCTATTCAAACTTCTCCTGTCTGTCATCTTGCAATAATGCTTATTCCAAAACATATTATTTTATATAGATAAAGCTATAGCCATTTTATGTTTTATTGATCAGAAATATCTCCGTTTAAACTTCAAACAAATTTGGTAGAGTGCCCTTGGGATGAACATCTTCATTAGTATTCTCTCAAGGAAGAAATAATGCCTTCAATCAGAATAATAAGTGTGAATGAGGTAATTGGTGTGCCACGCATATATCTCTAATAAAAATGGCACGATGTTACCAGGTAGCCTTTGTTAAAAAAATATTTTAGAGTTCTCCTGAAGTCTAATTTTTGAAAATAGTTTTCTCTGTTTACAAAGAGAGTAAAAGCATATGACTGGAACTAATTTGCTGCAATTTCTTCTTTGTGCTACATATGTCAAAGCATTTAGTACTTTATTTTGCAATCTTCGGATTCCAGTGTTTGTTTCTGTCTTCATTTTTCATTCCAATTTTATTAAGGAGGAATCAATATATAATATTCTGAAAATTTAGAGAACAACATATTTTGGTTAGTTTCACACTGTTTTTTCTCATCCTGTAAAATTCTGTATTTCAGGATTCTTTTACTTCAGCTATGCAGAACTGAGGAACAATATCTACTCTCAATTCAAGTCTCATATGTCTTTAAATAGATATTGACTGAGATGGAAATGTTCAGAAAGGAGCAGGAAGATGTTTCCTTATCTGGTGGACAACTGAACAGAGTCTTCTAAAGAACACTGTGAAGTACAGGTGATAAAATTCAAAAGGAGAAATGAAGAAAAAGATACACAGAAGAGGGCTGCAAGTCTCCCTTCTGAGAGAAGAGGGTCCATATCAATGTCTTAATGAAAGATTCAGGTGGTGACCCTTGTCTTCCTGCACCACACAGTCCCTACAATCCCAACACCCCTACCTGTTAGACAACAACCAGGTCTAAAAGGGTTAAAGGAGAAATTGAAAATCTTCATATGGGAAAAATATCTTTGGCAAAACCAAGTAGTTTCAGGTTCTTGAATGTAGAATGTAATTCTAGTTGATACTTTATTTAAAGCTGGACTTTGAACTAAAAAAAAAATACATATATAATTCTTGTCTCTTTTTGATCAAATATAGGATAAAGAAAACAGCTTTGCAGACAGGCCACTAATCTCTTATCAGCTTTGGGCCTGCCATTCATCATTCTAAGAGAATCTCAGGGGCTTTTTGGAAGACAGATAGGACAGAGAGCTAATAGAAACAGTGAATTACAAACATGGGAAAGGAAAGTGGTCAGTTTACTTGCATTAAGGCATTCCCAATAACTTCCAAATATAATACATAGCAGGCCATAGTGGTATAAAGACAGTATGATATTGAATGTGGTTTTTGTGGGTTTTCTTTTCTGAAGTCAATCAACTAAAAATATTACTTTTATTGTTTTCTGTTTGTTTTTCCAGACAGGTGTTTGGATTTCAGAGGCATGTTGCCTTTATCATGTTACACTCAGATGATATTTTTTTACCACCACTGTGTTTTACTTTACTCTTAGAATAATACAATAGCCATAAGTTGGACACTGCTATTGACATGAGCTATTTTTATACAGATGTATTTGCTTAGTGGGTCAGAAAGCAATTGTTTGTCATATCAATCATATCTGTTACATTTTGCCTCTAAGGTTTATGATAGATAGGGTGATATTGCCTGAAACCAAAGTTCTGTGGTTCTTTTTATTTATTAGCCCCTAGCATTACCTCTATTTCTGTAGAAAGTTTATCTGACTAGTCAATAATTTACCTTCAAGATAAAATTAATTTTATTTTTAAACTCTAGCTTACTTGCTGAGTAACATATACATAGAAGCTTTGTATGGAAGACAATGATAGAAAAAAATAAGCTAATAAAAAAATTGCACAGTATCTTTTAAATTTTTTTGTGGGAACTGGAAATATATGGCATGAGATTCAGTGAACACATAGAGAGGTATTTAAGGTTTACAGTGGCCAGTTTCTTTTCCTTAAATTAGTTAACCAAAATACATCCTGGAAATATCTGGTTTTTAATTGAGGAAACCTGGCTAACTTTTTAAAATTATAAACCTGCTTTTTAGACAGAACGGCAGTGATGCAATTAATCAGTAACTTTATCTCAAGACATGGTCAAAGAAAACCTGCCGTAACTAATTATAGCTAGGCATTCATGTTTTTCTTGCTTAGGACAAAGAATTTGTCTCAATATTTACATGGCATGCGATGAAATTCAGTATCTGCCTAACCTCCATTTATGTCTATAACTTTATACACACTTTCAGAATGAATTTAGGTAAGTCTTAAGATTCATTTATTTTCTCAGGATTTTCTGCCCTGATCTCATGTACTCTTCCTCTTTATTGTGGAGCCAGAAGAACTCATGTTCCATTTGTGATTAAAGCAAATAATCTTTGAAGCCTAACTGGCCCACAGCTAGCTGCTTCTTATGAAGGAAGCTTTGGTCTAACAGTGGTTAGTATTCTATAATTCTAGTACAAATTAGAAAACAAAACAGCTGATATGCATTATTGGTTACTAAACAGCTCTTGTTACATTTTTACAGCAAAATAAAAATAATTCATACAAGCCTTAAAATAAATTTGGGCAAAGCAAATTCAGCATGGTCCAGTCCTGGCCTCAGCAGAGCTAATATGAAGTCTCTTAACTCTCTACTGTTATCAGTGTTTCAGCCTGATTAGCAGTGGTTCAGACCTAATTGTGATCTTATTCTGTCTGCCTTTCACCCAGGCATATATTGAAATCTGACTGGCTATAGTGACATAAGAGGAAGATAGCAGTATTCATCTTGGTGCTCTAAAACGGAGTCAAGTCACCAGCACCCAGATGTAAGCACACACCTGAATGAGCTGATAATGCCCAGACCCCATAAATTAGAGCCATCTACTTTTTTAAGCTATGAAAGCAAGACGTTGTCCATGCTAGGCAGATCTTGACCTACAGACAATTGTTTATGGATACTGGTGATACACACTGGACTTTGGGTCCCACAGAAGATAATCTCTTTGCTTTTCTCTTCATTCAGCAGGGCTCCCCAAAGTATGGTTCTCCTGATCTTGGAAAATAAGAATCAATAAGTACTGCAGCTATCAGAACCACAAATCTATCACACATCTGCTGATTCGTTAGTATATGCTCTTAACATTTGATTCACAGTTGTTAAAGAAAGGTTACATATTAAATAAATGGAACAAATACATGCTTATTTGAAGACCCAGGTTTTTGCTGGTGTCTCAGTTGCTGAGACTTTTTCTCCTCAATTCCCTTGTATTGACAATTTCAATGACAGTAATAACATTTCTTGGGCTACAGGATTACAATAGCTATATTCCCAGCTGTGCCTTTCATGAGGGAATATCCAAAAACAAATCATAAATAGTCATCACAGTTAATAAGAATTAGGCTCCTGGAAGAGCTTTTCACTGTAGAAATAGTCTCCTAAGGATCCTGCAACAGAGATGCAAAATTTGAATGAACACTGGATCTATAAACATATGTCCCATTAGAGATTTTTTTGTGTGGCTTTTCTGTTGCAATTTTAATGATTCTTTTCTGCTCTGCAAAAAGCCACGATTCCCTAGTCTGCTACCAGAAAACAAATATCAGCTTTTCTACTTGTAGGCAGGCAGAAGATTACAAAGACATTTTTGAAGTAGGAAATTGTCTAAGATATTTTTGTGTTGAGAAGACCACCTTAATTAGAATCTTCCCTTATATATTAAGACTAGCATTTTCCAGTATAGTGATATATATATATATATATATATATATATATATATATTTGGAAGCAATATGTGCTAAAATTTTGCAGTCAATATCAGAGTTTATAACAGACACTGAAAGGCAATAGTGAATTTAAAGGCAAAGGTTTAACTTTTTTTTTTCTTTCTCAAGGTAAATAATATACTATAACATCTTTCCAACATAACACACTCAGCTTCCAAGAAAAAGTATCTTTGTAGCAAATATCCCCCACAGTTAATATATATTTTTCTTGTTATTATATTGATTTTTTTCCCCAGTTTTAGGGAATAGCAAGTTTTTTGAATCTGAATCTGATGTAGTGAGCAGCGGGAAAATTTTTCTCTGTGCAATCAAAGCCACAGTTGATGGAGGATGAAAATAAGAAACTACTGGGCATGAGCAATGTGGAGATAACCTAAGCTTTGGGATAAGATGTCCAGGAATTTTTTATTGCTTTTTTTTAAAAAAAAAAAATGTGTTTACTTTCTTTTCAACATTTGGGGGTTTTTTTAGCAGACCTCCTGGTTTTATGGATATAACAAAGTTTTCCTCTGCTCTCAGAGAGAAGACATTAGGCCAAGGAATGAGAATCTAAGGTATTTCACTGATAATAACAGAAACATCTAATATTAACAGCAAGATATTTAATAAACAACAATTAGATGAGTCAAAAAATATTGTCTAAGGATTTTAATATCAAGTTGACATTGTAGTTTAAGCAACTTTGGTATGACAGAGAGAGTTCAAGACTACTAATGGCATATTCTGGTAAGTATTAAATAAATTTGATAACAGTTGGATAATCTATCAGTACTTATCCTTTATTTCCTGAAGAATTTCCAAAGTTACTTCTAGGTTCAACATAACTTTAGAAACTGCCATTCAGTGCAGACTTCATTTCACCAAGACTTATAATAGTCTTTAGTATCTGTATTACTATTTTTAATATGTTGATGGGCAGATTGAACTCAGGCTGTTAATGCATCTCACGTAAGTTGCCTATTGCGATGTCAAAAAGTCTCTGATGAGAATGTTCCTGAACACTGTCACATTATGCAGTGACATAACCTCAAAGTCCTATACTCATGAAGTGCCCCTGGCTCTCCTCTAAGATGTTCAGCAGCAGTATCCCACAGCTATCTCAAACATGTTTCTGATATCAAGTGATAGGCGTGACCTGCTATTTTTCCCTCAAGATTATTTAGCGTGCTCCCATCTATAAGAATGTATATAAAGTGTAGCAAACACAAATACTTTAGTACTCAGTGCTGTCTTTTTGAACATAAAAATCTCATTGCATAATGAATAACCTAGTGAACTGTGATTCAAAGGTGATGAATGGGAACTACCAAAATCTTCCACCTATAGCCTTTCAAGGAATATGGATTTATTCTTTATTTTTTTTTTTCACAGTTTTGTGGCAACTTGACAAAATATGTCTTATATCAAGAACAGCCACATGAGGTTTAAAATCTGCAACAGAACGACCAGAGGCTCTCTTTCTTCATTCTCCTGCACTGCTCAGATGGAGGAGAAGAGGATAAAGGAGTTGGGAATGAAAGATATTGTTGTCATCATATTTCAAAGCTCCCATACCTTCTTGGTGATTTCTCACGGGCATCTCCTTACAGCACTGATGCCTTCTTCTTCACAGCCAACAAACACCATCTCTCCCCCCCAAATAGCTAACCCACTCTTTTGTAGCACGCTGCTTATTGAACACAGCTGTGGCCTATTAATGGCAGGCCTGCTCCTAATCTTTGGTGATTAGTACAGCTGCAACCCCTCAGGGGTGAGACTACCTTCTGCACTATATTTTCTTACGTTCTATCCCTCCACAGGATATACCATACAAAATACTAGAGATTAAAAATATAGTCATAACTGTGTGCTTAGTGCAAAATTTTTAAAAATGCTCTTCCAGCTAACTTGAAACAAGTCTATGAACTGGCAGGTCTTTATAAAAAAAAATGTAATGTCCACTTTTGACAAGGCAAGAGATATTACAAAGCTGATATCTAAGTTATAGAGAAAACCCGTGATACAGTAGTTATCCACATGGCAGATAGAGAGACTGTTGCAGAATTTGTGTACCAAACTCCTGGATGAATTAAATAATTCACCAAATTTTATTTGATTCTAGGAAAAAATAAATCAAAATCAGTAAGAATTTTGTAAAGACATTCAGGTCTCAAGTTTTAATTTCTACTGCATCACAGCTGTTTTCTTTTAGTCAAAATAATATAATGAAATTTTTCCATTAAATTACATAACTCCTTTCAATTCCAAAACATCAGAATAAGAAATTTTATTCTGTACACTTAAGAGTGTGGAACTGTATTTCTGTAACACAACAGTGTGAATATACTCAGTTCTTCATCAGAACCATTAATAGAGAAAAAACTACTGAGATCTACTCCAAACTTCAGTCCAAATCTCTGTGCTTCTTGAAAGGCTGAAGAAGAAATGGACATCTCTTATTTGACAAGATACTGTCAGATGCTGGTAAGAAAAAGTTTATCTTTAAAGAGTAGTCTACTGTGAATAATTAGCTATATAAATGTGTGGTCTTCTTTTCCTGTTCTCCAGTATATCACAACTAATACTTTTGCCTTCTCCAGAACTACCCCTATATAAAATGCCTGTACTGTTCTTGCTTTGTACCGTACTTTTGTCTTAGAACTTTGTGTTATATGTGTACACACATGTAAAGGTCTGCTGCAGAATTTTCTGCTGAGACATGATTATCTAAAATAATTGGACTTGCCATCAACTGGGATATACTGCTGCAAAACAGAAATGAAATGTCCTCTGGATTTCTTAATTTAAAGTAAAAAGTCACTTACTCTCTGAATTACAACAGTCACAGTGTATCATTCTTAATGTCCTCATACTAATTAGTATTTAATGACTTATACCAAGTGACAAAGGTTCAATGGGAAATAGTGCCCTTTCCTGCACTTTTCATACAAGACAATTTATAGGGCTCCTTTTGTCAATCTAATTGTACATTACCTCTTCAGAACTTTAATCTACCCCACTGGGCCCCAATCTGGATCAAAATAGAGAATCATAGAGAAATGTTAAAAGATATACAATAAATGTCTGAAATAACAGGTCTCTGTTAGAGCATTTTCCAATAAAATGAATAAATTTAACCCTAACAAATTCCAGTTGGTACCAATGGGGACTAATTATTTCAGTATTGAGAAATTAACTAGGGGGGGGAAAGTGTTTTTTTCTTCAAATGCAAGAATATTCTGCTCCCGAGTTAGTTCTTAGAAATGTATAAGATCAACTTCCTTTTCAACAATTTGAAACTCAAAGAATTACAAATTGTCACAAAGCGTTATGGCTGTTTAATCATTGTCCCCAAGAAACTACTTGCAATGCACAATGCAAAGAGGAACCCGGCATTATTGAAACGCATATCTGAAACATGACACACTAATTTCCATGAAGATGGTTGCTTTTTCCCGTATATCATTCATAGTTTTACCTGTGGCTTTAGAAAAAAAGCAACAGAGAAACAGACAGGCAATTTCAATGCTGGTTAGAACTTGCTCTTAGCTATGCAATGCTAAATTAGACAGTCATCTGGATTCCAAGTAAATGAAGCAGTCCTATTCTGCCCAGGGTGCCTGGGTAATGATCACACTCTAAAGGTTATGGAATTAATGGATAGAGACAAAAAAAGTAAATTTCATCTCTGTGCTACGCATGTACATCAAATGTCTGCTTATCACTAGTGTAAAAAGAAAGTGTTTTTTCTTATTGAAAGGGCATAAAATAATCATTGGGACGTAGGAGAGCAAAGAATTGTGTGCAACTATACCTTGTTCTTTCAAAACAGTCGCAACTTTTTTGACAATAAGCTTCAAAAAACAGAATCATAGAATCAAAGAATGATTTGGGTTGGAAGGGATCCAGAAGACCATCTAGTTTTACATCCCCCCACCGTGGGCAGGGACACTTTCTACTAGATCAGGTTGTTCACGGCCCCATCCAACCTGTACTTGAACACTTCAGGAGTGGGGCATCCACAACTTCATTGTTCCACTGCCTCACCTACCTCACAGTAAAGAATTTCTTCCTAACATCTAATCTATGCCTACTCTCAGTTTTAAGTCACCCCCCCTTGTCATATCAATGCATACCCTTGTAAAAAGTCTCACTCCTGCCTTCTTATAGGCCCCTTTCAGATGCCAAAAGGCTTCAGTAAAGTCACCCCAGAGCCTTCTCTTCTCCAGGCTGAAAAACCCAGCTCTTACTTTCCTAGCCTTTCCTCACAGGAGGGGTGCTCCAGGCCTGTGATGAACTTAGTGGCCTCCTCTGGACTCCCTCCAAGAGGTCAATGTTGTGCTGAGGACCTAGGAGGTGGATGCAGGACTGCAGGTGGACACTCAGAATCCCCTTCCTGTCCCTGCTGCCCCCATTGCTTTGGATGCAGCCCAGGACACATTTTGCTCTCTGGGTTGCAAATGTACAGTGCTGGTTTGTGTCCAGCTTCAACTCCACCAGCACCCTCAAGTTCTTCCCAGCAGAAAGACATTAATTATACTAGAAATTTTCATTTAAATCATCCTAACCCCAAGAGGCACAACTATGACCTTTTCTGAAATTCTCAGGCCCTACATGCCTCTGTAGCTACTGACACAGGAATAAATTATATTTTGAAAGACAATATTTGTCTTTCAAAACTTTGCAGGCAGAAAGAAGGCATTTTGTAGGGCAGAAAGAACAACACAATGTTGTGTGTATGTACACTTTCTGAATTCTATTCAGTAGTATTAAAAGCAGCATTGTTTCAATTTTTATTATTCTTTTAAGATTTGGCCTGCTTTTACAAAGGACTATAAGAGGAAAGACCCTCAAGAACTTCTCTTGCATGACTTTCTTGCAAACACTGCAAAATTATGCAGTTGTTTCCATTTAATACTCAAAGCAGAAGATGCAGTTGGTAAGCCTTTTAATGGAGTGTGAACTTAAGCTGATTAATTGTATCTCATTAGGAAATAGAAAAAACACTCCATATGAACTTCTTACCTACAAAGTTCATCAGCAGAGAGCAAAGCCACAATCTTTTTCTCAATATTTGTTTGGATGTCTGAAGGTTTAACCTATCAAGCATGAAGCAATGTATCCAATAAAATCAGCATCAAAACCTCCATTCGATTTCAGTGAGAATAAATACTCCCATCTTGTTTTAATGCTTGGGCTGCATGGGTCTCCAGTTTCTCTGCACGGTTTTAATTTGGAAGTTATTTGAAATTCAGTCTTTTGCAGCTTCCAAAGCCTCTGACACTAAAATTTGCCAAATAATTATCTATTAGAAACCTAATTAATTTTGAAAAAATACCTTTATCTATATTTTTTACATGGCTAAAATTCATTTCACTTACATTATCCCTATTTTTGTACCTTACAAAATGTAATCCAATGGAACATCTAATTTTTTAAGTGGGAAGAAAAATGAATGAAAGACTTTTCAGAATATGTTTTCTACAGTGGGAAGATTTTAATAATTCATGGAAAATATAATTATTTGAGGCAACTTTTTTTAACATTTAGTCATTATATAAATTCTTTTTCAAGACAGAAATTATAGTTTATAGGTGATCTGTTATATTTCTTTATTCTGAAGTGTACTTCTGAAGTGTAGCTGCTAATTTCATTGGCAAAAATTACCTCTTCCATGCAATAAAATTAAAAGTAAAACATAACAAATGGAAAGATTTTAAGCAGACTTTGATCCAATTAGAGATATAAACATTGCCTGAATCATATAGGCTTGAGGTGTACATCCAAAATGGAAACAAGCATAATTAATTGCAAGTAGTATTTCATTTGTTGCCTGCAATTAAAATCTGAATGAGATCCAAAACATTTGGCTGAACATTCAGTACTTGGCTTCAGCCACATTATAGCAAAGTATGGTTTCCAGATCCGTGGAAGGGTGAGATACCTCCAGATAATTTGCTTTCAGAGCAATGGTGTATCATTTCTAGATGGCAGCAAAAAAGTGTGTCTGTATTCAATACATGTGTTTGAATAACTCTGCTTGACCTTGTTTGGGGATCCAGAGCACAGAGGTTTATTTCTATTGAAGAAAAACATCTTCCTTTAAGTTACAGAAGAGGAACTTCTACCTCCTTCAACCCAGCGTGGTGACTTGGGTACTGTGCCGGGAAGCACAGTTTCTTATAAGTGTTCGCTGGGCATCTTTAAAAAAAAAGAACACTTTGAAAAATGCAGAGTGGCATTTTAACTTCAGTATTCCCTGCACAACTCTTTCTTTCTTTTCTCTGTTTTTCTCTTTGTCTCTTTTACTATTAAATAAAATATGCCAAGTTTTTTGGCATCAGCATCTAACCTTGTTTTGCTTTAATCATGTTTTTTTGGGTATATTTTGAACTTTTCTGAGTTCAATCTCTTTTATTCAGAGATGCCTAGTTTGCTTTGCTCTTCTGTGTTTAAACCAGTTTCTAACATTCCTGAGTTGCCAAGGCTAAATTTCCAGAGCACTGGAATCTAAATGATACTTTAGTATTTATGAGAAACTGAAGAAGTACTTCAGAAACGCAACCAGTCTCTATTAATAAAAAATGATACCAATTATGGAGAGTTTTGAACATATTGGATATGTGAAATTAATTTTACCAATCTGAAAATGTACCAAGAATTCATTCTCTATGTTTCATTTGGAACATAGCTACAGTTTCCACTGATAGTGGATGGCTTCTTTATCTTTTAGTTAAAATATTATCTCCTAATGGTATCATGAAAAACCATTGCGAAATGCCAAATAGAAAATTACCACATCAAAAAGGGTATCTGCCAGTGTAAAGAAATATCCCAGACCCCATCACTCTGCCTTATTATAACAGTAGTTGTGTCATCATGTAAGGTACTAAGGACAATTAGAGCTGCCAGGTTTGGCAAAATAAAACGTCATCTCTGCCGAAGAGTGCTTACAACATAATTAAGAAAGAAATACAAAACTTCACTGTAATGGAAAAGAAATGGAAACCACAAGGAGCATATCAGTCTTTTAAATTCAGTGGGTTTATGTGGTTGATCAGATGCTGAAGTAAACAACCTGAAAGCCATCTAACAGCTGTGGGGAAGGAGTGGCTGCAATAAGGGAAAGCATCCTTCCCAAAAACAGGCTAGAAGTTTTTGTAATGAAAGAGCCCGTTGGCTCCTCCCCATTGACAAAGTGTTTGCAGGTAATTCTAGAAACAAGAAAGAGCTAATGAGAATAAATGATGATGCAGGCTCCATTAGGAGTACAGTCTCTACTAATAAAACTACAGCATTACAGTTCTCAGTAATAGTGAACAGTACCAGATGGATTCAAAAACCAAATGATTGCCATATTTTAGAAGAGTCAACTATTAGGTGGCAGAGGATCTAGAAACCAGAAAGACAGAAAAGTAGAAATGCTAAATATGGGATATTTCTCAATCCTAAACAAGTTTTTTTAATACTTGACTTTTGAACGTATTGTTTCTTAAATTTTGAGTTTTGTGGGTTAGCTGTTGGTATGACAGAAACCAACTTTAATTTATGTGTTTTATCCATTGCTTTAAGTCTTATAAGGCACTTATAGAAGTGCCTACCCTGGCTTTTATTTGGAAACAGTAAACATTCTAGGAGAAAAAATATCCAACAAAGCACCAAAAGGAAAGAGCAGAGTCAGAGTCACAGAGGTGGACTTTATGGAAGGCTCGTTACCAAGAATTTTTTTCAATGTATTTTTGCACTCCTGACCGATCTTGCAAAGGAAAGATGACTTGCAGTGCTTGGTTGCTGTCTGGGTTAACCCAAGCTATTAAGCAATGGCTTGCACAAGTTTGACCTTTCTGTTGAATAGGCTGGCTGTCTGCAGAGCTAAGATCCATGGCTTCTCAATGATGGGTCTACAGCAAAAAAACAGTAGGTCATCAAAGCTCAGTAAAACCACAAATACTGTTAAACAGGGTATAGCATCTATTCATCTTTTAGTGACAAATAGACTTATACCTTCTTTTAAATTTGTTGCTCTTTTTATGTTAATTGTATTCTTTGCAAGGGACAAATGGGAAATACTTTCACATTAATGTTAAAGAAGTGCAACTCTGCTTACATCAATATTTACTTAAGGTCTGAATTTGACCTTCTTTGAATAATTAATGAAGGAAAATGTATATTCATATCATCTCACTTTCTTTTCTCCCAGGAAGTTTTGATGTAGAGCAGTTCATTTTCTATATGAAATGCAGATTAATGTTTTCCTTATTAAGTCAGTACTTCCAATTAAGGTCTGAAACTAACAGTTCTATAGAAATAGAGAGCTAGTTAGCAGTAGTGTCTTCAGTATCTTACCAAATTTTTAGCAGAAAATGACAGTTGTGGGCATTTCAAATCTATTTGAACTTGTATTAGTGTGCCTATTAATTTGCCCCTTCTCTTTATTTATACACACACACACAAAATGATCTACCACTCATCTCCTTTATCCAGAAAAAGATAAACAAGTTCTTTCAACTTACTGAAACGGAAAGATTTAAGGCAAATGCACTTTGAAAAGCACAGTTTTTCAACTACTATCAGCAAAGCAGTAGATCAATTAAACTTTATTACATCAAGTTTTGTTATTGCCTCAGCCTTTGTTTCATTGCCTCAAATAATACATTTGCAAAATGCATACTAGGATGACTGAATGGAATAAAAGAAAGCAATGAAAATTATTTTGCTTTAGGAATTAAATTATTTCTTGGTAAATATGTTAATATTAACTGCTTAGTAATAATGCAATTATATGAAAATGGAATTATACTTTGTTCTCATAACTTAATGATAAAAATAGGAATCCCTTTATAAATCTTGGTAGCACATATCAATGTACATACCAAAATTGATAGTGGGGCTTTATTAGAATAACTCATGTCCCAGGAAGAACTTCATTAATACATCAGAAACTTTTTCTTCTGAGCATTTTCTAAATAGTCTTTTAATTTGCTGGATTTTAAAATTTTTGTTCGTTTGAAACATATCATTTCAATCAACAGAAATGTGACTAAAAATTCCTTCTAAGAGATATAACAATGTTAAGTTGTAATCAAAAAAGTGAGCTTATAGCTTGTAGAATATGAATAACTGTTTCAAGTTAGAATCTTTGAACTTTTTTTTATTTTTGGACTTCTCGGGATATGGTTTATTTCATGAGGAAGAAATCACTGCAAATATTAGCTACAGAAGGAGATGATTATTTAGTTTAAGGTGTTAATGAGAAATTAAAATAAAAAATAAAAACATAAAAAGAATTTTGCACCTCTGGCTAATTTCTTTAGGAAGAAAATAGCATCCTAACAGTATCTGTAAAGCTTTTTCATCTTAACTCTGAAATACAATCAGTTTGTCAAAACCTAGAGATAGGTATTGAAGTTTGACTCCAAGGTATCAGTAAAGGCGCTATTTTACTCTGAACTGAGAATTTTAAGGTACTAATTAGCAAGCTGTGGAGTAGGTGTGATATGCTGAATTAATTGATGAATTGCTTGTTTGATTAAATTATGATTAAACAGATTTATTTTTATTTCATAATCCATAAATGATAAATTACTTTACAACTAATTCTGTAATTAAGCTACACATACAGTAAATGAAGAGATTAATGTTTAATTAACTAAGGTCCTAACTATAGCACTTTAGGCTCTATTCATTAAAGAAAAGCTACAGTAACTATGGTGGCCTAACCCTTATTTTCATTGAAATTCAGTAAAATGAAATAATTTTGTAAAATTATTATGAAAAATTAGGCTCGTTAGTGAAAGGGCTGCAGGGCTATCTTTTTTTCTCAAAGAAGAGACTTGTGGGTGTATATTCTTTCTTGTTTTAAATTATACCTGTCTCTGTATTCATGAATATTTACTGATTCCATCACACAAGATTCTGATGCTAAGCACATTAAATAGCTGTTGGGTCAAATTAGTCTTGACCAGGACTCCAAAACCATATTATGATTTTATTGCATCCATCTTTTATTGAGTAAAGTTAAAACAAGGTCAATTTGGAGATTGTGAAATGTCATTTCATACAAGTTCAAAATAAATTAACTGAAGATGTAAAAATTCTTTCGAACTTTTTTGAATCCTCTTTCTTGTTAGTCAGAGATAAGGGCATAGACAGAAGTCAGTGTTTCATGCAGATCAATACCAGGCAATGAATTGTGGTTTAAACAAATGAATTTGGGATGTAGAATCAAAGCTGTGACATCTGCATATTCATAAAGAAACAGAAAGGATGATCAAATATATCAGAGTATTGAGGATTGCTCTCCAACCCTTCCAAAGACAAGAAGCATAGCTCTAACCACCCCAGATGCACATACACTTTTTCACACAATTCAGGCAACAACGAGGAGGAACTGGAGTTCTGTGACCAGTCTGGGAGTTATGATATCATTAGATTCATTAGAAACTCACTTGACTCAAGAACCACGATGAATGCCTACAAATACAGAATGTAGTACCATAAATGAGCTACTCTGAAAAACATAGTTTCTCTACCAGACAAAACCAGTATGGAGTTGCACTGATGATCTCTTTGGATCTGGAAACAAATATTGATCAAATTGTTCTAAAGAAAGGGACTCAGGAATACCTGTCTAATATTTAGACAAGTTAATTTTTCATTGGAAAAAGTGAAGCTGCAGTACCTTTTGTGTGGAATATACTCAGAGTGAAATTAAAATTGTTTTTACTGAGTTTGTGTGGTTTTATTCTTCATAAACCAAGGTATATGGTTTTATTCCTAGATTAATGAAGAGAAAAAAGTATAGTTACAAAAAAAAAAAAGGGTAGGTATTTCTATTAAACTGTTTTAATTAATTGTTCCTGTGTAGTAAGCCCCATAAAAGTTCAACATCTAGCTCTTCAGCACTGCAGCATTTTTGTGCTTCTACGGTATTGTCACAGCTGCAGCATACAGAGTCTGAATATAACACTAACTATGAGTCTTACAATAAGATCATGACTTAATAAGCCCTTTTTTTCTATTGCCATTGGAAATAAGAGCATAGTCACAACCAAGCAAAATCATATATGCCCTGAGACCTCAGGGCAAGTATAAAATTATCTCTGTCAATGATCCCTATGTGATCATGTGTTCAAGGATCCATAAAAAGACTTCAGCAACTGTGTTTTTACATTTGTTAAACTATTTCTTACTAATGAGTCATTTCTATTCTGATGTCAGACATATTTGTTATTAAAACCCTGGCATATGAAATTTACTAGCCCATGGAGAACTATTTTTTTCCCCAGCTGAGCTAGAAAACAAAGATACTATAACAATATTAACCAAACAAATATTAGTTTTGTCATAAGATTACAATGGGCATCATAACATTTCCAGGCTCAGCAACTAAATATATAAAATTGTGTTCCTCACCTCCACATTATCATAAACTACATTGACCATGAGTAGCTGCAACACCATGAAATTGATTATAGCAGTGTATCTTTTCATTTTGCTTTAGAATTCTGAAAGAAAAAAAGAAATAGAGAGGATAAGTTGAAGCTGTCAACTATGCTTGTGTTGATATTTCAAATACATACATATATAATTATACATTTAATCATTTTTACAATCTTTGACTCTCTTCAAAACAGAAAAAAATCTTTCCTCTTTGGGAGGCTGAAAGGAAAACTATTGCAATAACTGGGAGTCCTAAACTAAAAGCACATTTGCAGCAGTTACAAGATGATTCAGAAAGAGCCTTACTGATGACATGACATGAATTAAAGCTAAAATAATGCATTACTTCGTATTGCACTGTATTGCTGTTTTCTTTATTTCTTTATAGAACTCTTAACTTAAATATTTTTGAAGACTACACACACATATTAAGTTTCTACTTCCAAGTGGCATCTTTGAGAATATAATGAAAAAATAACATAGAAATTCAGTACTGAAATTCTGGTAATTCCATGTGCAGTTTCTGGCTGGAACAATGCGGATTCTTAAGAAAGAGTTCAAGAACAGGACATGTGTAGCGGTGTTTTCCCAAATGCTTGCATTCTCCCAGTGTACAATGATTTGTGGCTCAAGGTCTTCCTGACTCATATGTGATTTCTTTCTTCTTTACAGACCTCGAAGGATTTTTGTTCAAAAATCTGTCCAAATCTTCTTTTGAACATTCACAAAACTCAGAGCACTCAAAATATCCTCTGGCAAAGAGTTCAATAGCTGAGTATTTCCTTTTATTTGTTCTGAATCTGGCACCCTGGACCTTTGACTAGGGAAGAGAGTAAACAACATTCTCCATTACTCTCAGAATATTAGACTTCTCTTTTTTTGCCTCAGTATGTTGCAGATGAAAAAGCCCCAGTATAGACTCACTGCTATTAGTGCCATTAAGTCCTTCATTGCTTTACCTACACAGTAAATGCATCAAATTAAACGAAAATATTTCCTCTCATTTGCAGCCAGGAACATTGTGTCACAAAGGGGGGAAAATCCAGTTTTATCCTACTTGCATTTCAATTGAATTCTTCTTGCTGTAGTCCACTGATATGGAAATAGGGGAATGTCTCTATTCACTTTTTCTTTCTCTAGGATGTCCTACCGCATGTTATTAAATGCAAAAAATTTTACAAGGTTTTCTGGAAGGGAAAATTATAAAAATATAGCCTTCAAACATGTCTTCAATTATTTTCCTATTCTTAAATTGCATAATATCTATTCACATGCATAAAACACTGTTGATCACCTGATTATTGTATTTCCTTATTTTCCACTTATCGTATGCTATTTTTAACTACCATTCTTATTTTCTCTGTTCTTTAATCTCCACACAGATATTTGACCCCCAGGAAAAAAAGTCATAATTGCACTTTTTCCTTCTTCCTTTTCTTGTACATTCCTCATTGCTGAATATGAAAATGGAGTAATATCTTGAGTCAGCAAGTACTTAACAAAACTTATTTTAAAAAATGCACCCCCACTGCACATAAGCTTATTTGATTCACATTCATTATAATTTTTATATAGTTTGATTTTTAATGTCCAAATTCTAAGTCTAATTCACAAGGAATATTCCACTGAGATGTTGAAAAATATGCTTTCCAGGAAAGGAAATATCTTGGACATATATTTGGAAGATGGAGTTTACATGCATTTGCAAAAAGTAAACAAGATTTTTTTATCACATAAGTACTTTGAAGACAATACAGCTGAAAAAATTCATATCTGCCTAATTTCCCTCATGTTTTTTACCATAATTAGATAATCAGGCCTTTGTTACACTGACTTGCAGTTTAACATCATGCTTTCTATATAAAATACCCATATAGTGTGCTTTTGAACATGGTCTACTTCTGTCCAAAATAAGTTTGGTTCACAAGTAGAGTACATCTTCTTTTTAAACATGACAACAAGAATATGCATGCTTTGAAGCCAGGAAAGACATACATAAACCACATGATGCTGAAACACCATCAATTTTTGAGTTATTGTTTTGAAAATATTTTTTGGCTCTGTTTTCTCTTCATCATGTGAAAGGATGAAGAGGATGCGCATGCACAAGCTGTGACAGTTATTTCATTTACAAACTGTGTTTCTGAACAGTGCTCTACCATTATGTTATTCGTATTTGTAGCTATGTGAAAATGAAAACAATAAAAACATCTGCCTCTATGAATTTTCCAGGACATCCAGAAGTGCTTTGATCAATACTCCCCTAAGTTCTTATTTTTGCAGCTTTCTATAATTCATGGTAGATGTAGTGAGTGTACAGTTGCTTCATCATATGTTGAATAAGAGCTATACTGTTTTATTTGAAAATCCTGAGGTGTTTGTTTGGAAACCTAAAACATATTTTTCAGGTTTTTGACCATGTAAATAATATCAAAAATGGGATTTGTGGTGTTTGAAATCATAAATATTATCTCTTCCAAGCTTATGTTCTGGAGTGAGCATGACTTTTTCCATGGTATCCACACCTTGTAAGTTCTCTTTTCCCAGAGATGCCATGATCCACTCAACTCCACATTTAAAAATTATTTTTAAGAGTTAAAATGAAATACTGAAGTTCCCTAGAGCTATTTTGTACTGTGTAGGTAGAATAATATTTTTCTTGTTCTTTTACCACTGATAAAGGATTTTATACTGACTTTAATACTGAAAGAAAATTATTATGCTATCCTCTATAAATGATTAATAGCACCTGTCAAGATATTTCACTGCAACATAATGGTTGTTTCAAGGTTTACATCTTCAGTTTTATTTTGTATTGTGCTTATCCATCTCTTAATAAATTGTACTTCAGCTGTGGTTAACATGTAACACAGTATTTAGTTGAATAAACTGAATATCTGGATGTCATATTCATGAAATGTAATCTGCTAACTTCTTGGTTCTCTCTAAAGTTTGATACCTGAATTAAAGCTTAAGTCTAATTCTTGATCTACTCTCTTCCCAAAGCAGAAAAACAGATCCTGGAAGAATGAGGTTCTATTATGACAGTGATTAAATGTGTGTCATTTAAAAAACTGACAAATGAGATATTAAATAAGAGTATGGCCAAGAAATAGCAACAATTAAATCCTGCTCTTCTGAAGAACTTATAAACTGTAAGAGTGGAAAATAATAGATATTTATTTCCATAAAGGAAACAAACAAAAAAAAAATTAAGTAGGAAACTGAGTGGTTAGGGTTAGTTACCTACATTACTAGTATTCTACCACGAACTTTTCATGAACCTAATATGAATCCTATTGGTGTGAAAAAACGTCTCACCCAGGAAATATTGTCACATTAGATCCTCTGCAATTCTTTTTTATGAGTTTTAAATGCTTTCCTGTCATTTTTCACTAAATCCATACACTTGGGTTAAACACCCTATATATCTGCTTTATAGAGGAGAAAGAAGTTTTGCTTTTTTTTATAACTGCAGCCGTGTGGTGTCAGGTCTAATCA
The DNA here is from genome assembly GCF_963513975.1 of Fringilla coelebs. Taxonomy (NCBI): domain Eukaryota; kingdom Metazoa; phylum Chordata; class Aves; order Passeriformes; family Fringillidae; genus Fringilla; species Fringilla coelebs. The sequence goes on from NC_140029.1 coordinate 46,988,726, forward strand.
CCTGTACTAGTATCTACAACGCAATCAGGCCAATTCCAAACTGTGTCATAGATAATCTTTATTTAAAAAACTCAGCCTACTGCCCTCTTAACATTTGCAGTTCATAAATTTGCTGAGGTAGATTTTTATGACTTTAGTTGCTAATAAGAATCCTCATAGATGGCTTCTATCAGTCTTCAATCTTCATAGATCCTCAGAACCCTTGCAAATCCCCAGCATTAGAAGTGTCCTCTGGCTGGAAGTGTCACTCTTTCAATTGTCTAATAGGTAAAAACACTCCTTTGCTTGCTGTGAGATTGTTCCCCCACAGTTTCATCTGACATCTCATTAAGTCATCCTTTCCATGCCCATCTCATTGTGCTGTAACACTCATAACAGAGGGCTAAAATCCATTTACATGATATAAGTAATACAGCTATTGAAGTCCTTACTGAACTGTATGCTGGGTTTGGCTGGCGCAGAGTTAATTTTCATCACAGAGGATGGTATGCTGCTGTGGTTTTGGTTTTTTTTTCTGAAAACAGTGTAATTATATAGAGATGTTTTTGTTACTGCTGAGCAGGGTTTACATAGAGTCAAGGCCTTTTCTGCTTCTCATACTGACACTCTAGAGGGGAGGCTGGAGGTGCGTGGGAAGCAGGGAGAAGACACAGCAGGAACAGGTGACCTAAAATGATCAAAGGGATGTTCCAGACCTTAAAGCACCATACTCAGTATGTAAAGCTTGGGGGGATGAAGGAAGAAGTGGGAAATGTTTGGAGTGATGGAGGAATATTTGGGGAATATTTGTCATCCCAATTGTTACATTCCTGTCCACAGGAAGCAGGGAATTAATTCCTTGTTTTACCTCTTTTGTATGTGCTGTTCTTATTAAGCAAGTTTTGCTGTTCTTATTAAGCAAGTTTTCTAACTTTTACCTTTCCAATTCTGTCTCCAATCCTACTGGTGAGGGAGTGAGTGAGAAGCTGCTTGTTGCTTGACTGCTGGTTGGGATTAAAACATGACTTATGATTAAAAGAAATGACCTTGTTATTCATAATTTTCACCTAAGTACTTCTTTTCTATGTCTATATACATATATATATATATATGTACACTTATACCTCCTGTGCTATTTCTTCCCTTTTCTTTCCTATCCAATTTGTTTAATCATATATATGTACTATAGGCAGAGAGAAAATGAGTTATATGCATGAACATTTGGTTTGCAAAAATCTCAGGGACAGTTTGGAGGTTTTTTAAACTCCCAGAACTGATTTTAAGGTGAGCAGAAGAGCAAGGAAAATGGGGTTATAAGGTCAGACTGATGCTATCATATCTTATTTCCACCTGGAGAAACATAAAAATCTTCAATTCTGTATTGGAAGATATGTAAAGCCAAGGAATCAGGGACTTTGGTGGAGAAAATATTTTTAAATTATGAAGAGACATAATAATAAGACAGTTAAATCACAGAATGAAAGAAAAGAGAAAATGGAGGTCTGGATAAAGATTACAGGCAGGGATGAATCAAACAGAAGAAATTCACATGCCACTCATATGACCAGAGAAATTTCTTTTAACAGGAAAAATTATATTGAAAACTGGACTGAAAATAATAAGCTGGGTGCACCTTCACTGTTCAATGAGTGGAATCTGCTGCGAGGATGAAGTATATTTAAGACAGAAAAAAATGTGAAAAATAAAATACAATTAAAAAATCATCTGATAGAAAACCATAGGCAAGATGCAGCTTATTTTGTTGCCTTGTAAAGAGGCAGCATGCCCTAAAGAGATCATACAAGGACTTCATGAGATCAGACATAAACCTGGCCTGAAAGGAAAAAATTCTTCTGTAATTTTTTTTGGTCCTGGAGTACAACTGAAAGCATAAAATATTATGGCTGCTTGCTCCTTCCAGCTTCAGATGCCTGAAACTGCATCTAGAATTTTAGATATCAGCTTTGCAGTCCTGTCAGACTTCTTCTTCATCACCAGAATCTATAAAAAGTGCTGCCATTCCAGAATCTATACAAGGTGCTGCCAGACCAGAATCAGGTTCTTATTATTTCTCAGTTACAAAATCATAGTTAAACAGTCTAGTTGATGTTGTCAGTTGTTGGGTCAGTGATTTGCAAAGCAAATATTTCTCCCTTTAACTGTGAGCTTTGAACAGGCTTCTTCATTATGCTGTGTTTATCAAGGATGTGCAGTCTGCTTGTGTGGTTCACATGAATATGTTAATTGGAAAGAACATTAATTTTAGTAGCTCATTAAGAATGCTTTGATTGATCAAGGAAGAAGGGTGGCGAGCTCCATGATGTCATCTACACCTCTAAAGTAATCAGTTTATAAAAAAAACCACACATAACTTACAGAAATAATATTCTGCTTCATTCATGAAATGATGACAGAAAAGAGCTTATCAAATGTGGATATTGATGAGTGCATTCAAGATGGGAGCTGGGGAAATAAGGGATGGTTTTGAACTAGTTTTATTTTTCTGAACCATCATCTTGTACAGTGTCAGTACATTATATCAGTGTACTTTTTTTGCCTCAGTGCTGTACCACCAGTTTCATTGTACTGTGAAAAATTTTAGAGGCTATGCCTCTGTACGCCTGCATTTTGATGTTTTTTTTGTTTGTTTGTTTTTTCTCTCTTCATTAATACCTCAGAGGGAAGTGACAGAACTCCTTGATTGACAGAGGATGTAAGAGGTAAAAAATGGACTGAAAATAGACAGGATTTTAGCCATTTGTTGTGGTTATATGCAATGAAGGAAAGATTTTTAAGGGAATGGTAAAATTGGATCATTTGCACAAAATAAAAAAACAAGAAGAAAAAAGAAAAAGACAATAGGAAAAAGACATAAATAAAAGTAAAGGTAAGAACAAATTATAAGCCGAAAGAAAAGTGAAGAATTGAAAAAAAGAAGGAAATACACAGAAAACAGTAAAGAAAAAAGATAAAGAAGGTGTGAATTTATGGAGACAAGTAAAAGGGACAAAACCAATATTCAAGAGACATGTGCATATGAATTAATTATAAATATCTAGGTAATAGAGAAGAAAAACTATTTACATATATCCTTTCTCCAAGTGGAAACTCAGTAGAAGAAGAAAAGTTGCTATTTCCTGTACTGAGCTAGCAAGCAACTAGGAAAAAATTGGAGGCCAAATTATCCTGCTTATATTTATGCACATAATTCTTTTTAAATTTTAATAAATACTACCTTACTTGCAAAAATTAGTATTTGTACAATAAGGAATAAATAATAATGAAATATTACCAAATAAATTGCCATAACTGTTAATTGGTTAACTATAATTGCATACACATTTACAGAGGAGAAAAAACATTAGCTTTTTGCATTTGCTTGAATGAGTTCAGATGATAAACATGCTTTCACTTTAATTTAAATCTTTGTGACTACAGGTACTTTATTTACTAATAGGAATGATCTTATCTTCTGGGTCATTTATCCTTCATGAGCTCATACTTTCAAGGTGAATGGATTTCAGTTAAGGAGAGCAAATATATTGCTTCCAGCCACGCTCTAGAAATGTTGTCCAGTATCCTGTCAGTGTTTTAAAAGCCAAGTCATAAATAAAATGGCAAAGGTTGTTTTAAATGATGAGAACAAAATGCTTCCACTTTATTACAGACTACCAAAATGTAAAGGCATCTCAGTTTTGTGGAGAATCTATTAAGGTTCTACATCTTTACAAAATAGGAGGAAATAAATTAAAAGCTATCTTTGAAATAAATTATTTCAAAGAAAGTAAATTATTTGAAATAAATTATTTGAATATTATTTGAAATAAATTATTTCAAATAATATCTATGGAGCATTTACTAAGTATGATGTGACATCATCCAATTCTACACTATCTAAAATTAATGCGCAATTTTAGTCTTGCTTTTCAAACTGTCAAAATGAACGAGACTTATGACAGAAGTTAATGAAGTAAGGAGAATGAACTATGAAGAACTTAATCAACTAGGAAACCCCCAACTTCCTCGCCAGCATGGCAATAGGAAAAGCAAAAACTCCCAGTGTCTGAGTCCTGATCTACAATAACTAAAACATCTGTCTTCGTTATCAACCTTGTGTGTGGCACAAATCCAGAAGACAGCCCCATACTGGCCACAGGGAGGAAAAATAACCCAGCTGAAAGCAGCCCACATAGATTTAATAAGATTGTTGTTTTTCTTCTGAGCAGAAATCAAGCAAACGTAAAACATTTTGTTTTGTGTTGAGTGCTAGGTAACTCACGGCAAATTATGAATTTTTGTCAGTGAAGGAATGAAACAGAAGGATAAGATTGGAACAAAAAAATATAGTTCATTTTAAACTACGTCAGGTCTTGTCAAAGGTGCTGGTACATTTCTTTATTCTTACATTTTTGAGTCAAAATTCACAATAGCTTTTACATGAAAATGAACACACATACAGACAAAGACATGGTGCCAAGGAAACGATAGCATTTTCCAGGGATTTGTTTTATTCTTGGAAAACCACAAAACTGTTAAATCTGAAACTTCTGGGCTGAAGTATTAAAATGTCTGTTAGGAAAAGAGTGTCATGGTGGTATTGTTTGAGCTGAAAGGACTGCTTAGCCAAAATTAGTTATAATAAGAATGAAGGATGACAAAGAAATTAAAGGTTCTTCTTGAAGATACACAGAATCTGGTGGGGTTTTTCCATGTGGGGTTCTTCCATAGCAAACAGAGAGTTTCAGGAATTTTTGAGGCATATTTATTCAAGTTATGTTAGATTTCTGTATCCCCCAGCATCGGGGGATGCAACTAAAAACCCACCAAACCCCTGTGAAACAACAACAACAAAAACCACTAAAGAAAAGATTTTTGTCAGGTTTTTTTTGTAGGTCTAAAGGTATGTAGAAATTAATTCTTCTACGTACTTAGATATATTTAGGCACAATAAGAAGCATGCATAATTATTTAAATGAATTCCAGTTCACAGTCTGAAGACTAGCAGATATGCTAATTATTCCAAACAATGGGTTTCAGAAAAGTAACAGAGAAAGCATAGAACAACAGACAGTGCTTTAAAGTTTTGTCACTTCTTTTTCACCACCTATAAGTATTACTACTACGATTTAAAACTGTGTTAGGACATGGTGGCAAATAGCATGAAAAAAACAGTAACTCTGTGATTTTGAAGTATATAAAGTAGATAAACAATCCATGTAATAAGCAAGTAATTATTCGGTGGAAAATAAAGAAGGCAGGTATTGACTCAGACAAATTTGTCACAGGTATTTGATGGAACACTGCATTAAAGTACCTTTATTTTTTTATCTAGAAATTATTGTATTTTTCTGCAGTAAGAGGACAATTTTATGATGTTGAATCATTAAAAACATATTTTACTAACGCTATATAAAATTATTAGGTAAATAAATAATTATTAATATCTTATAAATGCTACTTCCATTGCACTTAATTAAGCATAGCATGAAGATATATTTAAAAAAACAAAAAAAAAACCTCAGGGAATTTAAATGTAGACACACTTTTTCTTTTATTTTATCCATGTTTTCAGAAAAAAAAAAATATTACTGAAACATTTTAGAAGATAGGGATTCAAAGTTCCCTCTACATTCCATCTGTAGTTTTGCACTTATCCATTTAGCACATATAGCCTTTCATTTTTATTTCTGTAATGTCCTTGAAATCTATATGAGACCCTGAAAATAATATATTCCTGCTTCAGAATTTCCCCAGGAATGATAAATTTGAATTCCTGTTGTTGTTCTTCTTCTTCTTTTTCTTCTTCTCCTATCATGCTACTATAGTAATACTACTGTTACTAGTGATTTCTGCAGTCCCTTGTGTCCTAAGAGCCATTCTGATAAGTGTGGAATGATTAGTATGGTGTTCTGGAGTTATCCACACCTGCTTTGATTGAACCTAATTGAGCTGTCAATTATTTCAAATGTCAGACTGAAATGGAGAGATCTAAACTTGTAGATGATTTCCCACTGAACTGAGACAGTCTGTTAAACGCAAAAGTTTCAATCAAATGTTATCGTTGTTTGCATATTGTATTGGAAACCTCTGCACCAGGAAAATTCCCAATAGGTGAAATATTGCATTAGTTTGCTAAAACAAATACAGATCAGGACTCTCCTCAGAAATACGAAGAACGCTTTCCCTGACTCCATTTTATTCTAACTGGTTTGCACATTCAGCTGAAAAATTCAGTACTTAAGCACTTAGAGTAAGGAGCCCTGAATACTTTCACCAGTAAAGAACAAAGGACCCCATTATCTAAAAAGTTTTTAAGACTTTTGATGGATAAACTATAGATAAAGATTCTAAAATATTTTAAAATCCATACAAAGTGAAATAAAAATTATTAACCGAGGTTGGGAAAATAACCTTACTTTATTTAACGCTTGTGAAAATCCTACCTGTAAAAAAAAAAATAGAAATGGTGGTGTTTAATGCATTCTGGATATATGTGTACAGCTAAGTGAGAGATATATATATCAATACCCTCAAATACCAGGGCCACAGCGGGCAAGAGAAAAGCATATCAGGTCTCTGAAGTGATACACACTTCCCTATGTGAAACACTCTCTATATAAATATCAATTTCTGATAAACCTTTCAATTGATAAAGCCAAATTGGGATAGCTCAAAACCAGTGCAGTGGTTAGATAGAGCACATACTATTATTTTACTATAAGTATTTTAGGACTGTATACAATAATTTGAAAGGAGAAAATTGTGATTTCTTTTTTCTTTGTTTTGTTTTGTTTTGTTTTTGTTATGTTTTGGGGTGTTTTATGTTTACTTTTCTTTTTTAGTTCTTTTTTAGTTTTGGCTTTTGGAATGCATTCTTTTCAATGTCTCTATCTCCATCCTAAACAGTATTAAATCACTTCTGAGAAATACCTCATATATGCTACACCAAGAAAATAATAAAAGTTTAGAAACCTACTAGTTTGTTACAAGTACTGTGTGTTGCGAAGGAATAATGCATTCCTGCTTCCCTGTGAGATCAGTGGTACAAGGTTATATTACATGCATTGTATAATTTAATTCCTCATTAAAATTAGAGCAGTTGTATGGAAGATTGAAGATTAAAATGTATATATAATCAGTAAACATTCATGTATTTTTACAAGAGTAGGATGGGAGGCTTTGTAACTGACTCTTATTTTAAGGCACAATTAATCTGATCTATTTTGACAGTCTGCTTTAAAACGAGATGAACCATGCCCTAGAAGTGCCTATTCATCTTGATTGTTTGTAAGGGGAGTTTAGGGAGTTTAGGTGAGACACAGACATCTACATGCATTCAGATGAGTCTTGTATTGCATAACTACAGAGACAAAATGTAGACTTTTGACACAATGCTGAAAGATGAAAAGATATGAAAAAATTACATGTAAATAAAAAAATTTGTATTCTATTGATTTGGAACTCCATTTTTCACTTTTCTTTTAAAAAGAGAATAAATATTTTCATTTAATGCTTTAATACTGCTTGGCATTTTGCTGCCTGTCAAACTCCATGTTTAATGCCTTTAGAAGTGGAGAATATCATGTAGCACATTGCTGAGACGTTTTTTCAGGATATATTTGGGTGGGATTCTTTGCTAAAATATTGACAACCTATGTTCCTATAATATTTTTACATGTGGCTTCATTTCTCCCTATGGAATTAAGAATCAAATCTTAGTATAACAGAATCCTTGCAAGGATTAAATACCCTTAGGGTGCATACAAAGTACTCATGAATTATTTTATATTAAAACTAATTTATCAAATGGTGAAAAAACCCCAAACAAGTGCACAAGACTTGCTTACAGAATCAAATCCTGCAATTTTTTTTTTTCAGATTTCTGCTTCTGAGAATTAGATGGATAAAAAGAACTTAATATTTCAATCAGCTCCTCATGTTTCTCTTCCAGCAGCATATTTATTTTAAAATAATTTTATTCTTTCTTTCAAAGTCCTACTTTAGTTGACTGTTTTGATTGGGTTTAAAGTATTTGTTTGCTTTTTTTTCCTCTCCAAGGTGTCAAAAACCAGAGTCCATCATAGAGGTGGATATCACATTATTACATAAATAATTATTTTCAGTGCAGACATCTGAATCTGTTCCAGTAATTCAATTACACCTTTGCAGTTGAAGAACAGAACATACATTTGTAGGGTGTTTGCTGTTTGTCAGATATAAAACAGAAATCTGTTCTGGACAAATTAATAATTTAGGGAAAATTTCATTTTTATTTTTCTTTCAATAATAATAAATCATCACAAAAAAGTGTAAAAAAGCTCTGTAATAGATGTAACAAAAAATTCTGTATTGCATAATAATTTATTAAGCTATTTGAGAATCTATTTTAGCAAATCTCAGTGACAATATTTCCCTTAAGTTTTCTATATTTAAAAAGGAGAACATTTTTAAAAAAAGAATGTTATGAATAGTCTTGAAAGGACAAATACAAGTCTTAAGAATTTAATGATTTTTAAATTTAAAATGTTATACAGGTAATTTAAAAATGAATTAGTATGGAATAATTCACACTCTCCTGAATAGAGCAGGAAAAACATCATAGCTCATGAGTTTTGGGCTTGAGCCAATCTATTATCACCTCAGCAGGAGCTAGCCCATGAAAATTCCCCAGATTTCTCAGAGCAAGTAACTAAATTATGATGCCATCATGTTTCCCAACAGCAAGGTCATATGCTTTGGAGATTGTTGCACAAGGCTCTAAGGATTCACTGAACAGGATTCACTTACACAGAGGGATATATCAGCTGTGTTCTCAGTTATTTTTTCATGTACACTGTACAGGTTTCAATTTATTATATATAACACCCTCCTCACATTTCCAGTTTAAAAAGCCCTGTTCTATTCTTGGTGAATAATCATGAGATGTTTTCAAAACCAAAGTAATATTCTGTGGCTATCAGAAGTCTAAATCTGATCATTGAGAACATGCTAAGGGAAGTTTCAGTTTGATGTCAATATCATACAGAGTGTCAGTGAAAAATTGAAGATTCATCTCTTTCTGTTCCCCCCACCCTTACAATAATCCTATGCACTGTTCAGTGGTTTTGCTCCATTTTTATAATACAATATTTATTTTACCTTTAATCTTATGGATTTTTTTTCTCCCTCTGGTCTAAGAAAAAATATATCCTCTTTGTAATGACCTCTTTTCCAAATGTTTTTGGCATTTCTGGAGCAGACTTTTCTGACATTACTGGAAAAAAGTTTATGTACTTTTGCACCAACATTTTCTAAACTTTAGTTTCTGTGTCCTGGTTGTTTGACCACTAAATCTGTAGCTAGCTTGAGTGTACATCCTCCAATTTTTTTTGTAGTCTCTAAGATAGGTGTTGGGGGGAAAACAGGATGGCATATAGAAAAGGTGAACTCTGCCAAATAAAACTGTTGTTCTTTGTAGGATGTAAAAAACTTAGTATACAGTTTGGTTTAATATGAAATCAGTAGAACTGTGTTGACTTTAACAGCAAGATTTTGGGAGACAGAAAAGGATGATTGCTAGCCTCTTCTTAAAGCTGTAACAGCCAGTTCACTGAGTGACTGCCTTTGTCCATAAGAAATGGCATAACTATAGTAACTGAAATCCCTCAAGAGTAGGTTTTTCAAGAAGCACGAGCTCTCAGACTGAAGCCTTGTAAAGGATTTAGAACTGAATATTTTGTTCCTTCCTCCCTAAGTCCCTGACAAAATATTTCTGAGAGGTCAATACATGGAGAATTTAGTTCAACAAAGTATTCTAAACCAAGGTAACAATCTTCACAATCACAATCCTCACTTCACAATCAAATTATAATAGCCTTTATAATTCAGTCTTTTTTCCTTTCTCTGAACAACATTAATAGCAACTGAAGCAAAGACATAAAAATATCTACCACAAAGTATTAAATGTTTGCAGAACTCAAGACAAAAAGTTCTCCAATGTATACTATATTAGCATATTGAAAGTATTACTTTATATCTTTGAAAATGTACAACACTCAGGAGCACCACAGTGACATTAATTTCATTCTGAAAAATGGCAAAGCACATACTATATACGTGTATGCCACTGTAAACCTATTTTAATAGCAATGATTTGTACTCAGTTTTATTCCTTAGAATGCCTAGTCCTTTGGGCAACAATTTTTGAATAATTATTCTTTTCGACTTAAGAAAAATTATCTAAATTCTTATTCTTCAGAACTATTTCTATTTATAGGTTTCTTATGCCCAAGACATCACCTCAGTGGAGTATGCTGAAAATACACCATATTCTTTGTAAAAACTTGTATAGTTGCCAGTCTATTCTGGTTTTCATTTCTGTAGTGAATAAATGTGTGAGTTGTTTTTTCTTTTAAGCTCTGTAACTGCACAAGGAGAATTATGGAATGAAATCACAAGCCCAATTTTGATTTTCAGTGAAATGAACTGAATTTGAAGAATCATCTGAATTTATTTCTTTAAAACAATATTCAAATAAAAGCTGTAAATTTCTGGAGTACTTTGTGTTCTCTGTTTTATCACCTTTTATCTTCACATCTGTAGGTTTATTAAGCCAAAAGCGTTACCATACTCTGGTAATATAGCTTTAATAATATGTGTTGTAATCAAATCATTTATCAATATAATTTTTCTCTCATAACTACTTATACCAATGAAGTTGATAAATGATGGGATTCTTTGAATTTGTTAAAAGTATAATTGAATTTCTAATGACAGGGCTGGTACTTTTTGCATTTCAAACAAGTTGGAGACAAATGCTAAGAACTGGTGTACATCTCAGTGTGCAGTTACTGGCTGTTAATCTCCTGACCCTGAGTTCCTCTTCCGGGGAATCCAATTTGCATGTGATCAGACAACTTAATGAATTTATTTTCAACACAGTGAAATGTAAAGAATATTAAGTGTACTGTAGAAGCGGCAGACAGACTGGAATTTAGAAGTGTTGGGGGTTAGGAACAGATTTTTCCCTTCCTCTCTTGCACTTATGCCTCATCTCTCTTTTCCATGCAGGTTCTGAATATGCCTTGATTTCTTTTAATGAATATATTCTTCTCTGAACTATGCATTTCCAAATGATGAAAGAAAAAAACCCACCCCCTCCCTTTCCAAAAAAATCCCAAACCCACAAAAACCCAAGTGGACCAACACAAAAAAAAAACCAAAACCAACAAACCCCAAAACTAATTAACAAACAAGAACCACAACAAAGTCTAAGATTTTTCCATAACAATTGTCTTAAGGACCTTAGGCTCACCTATCTCTACTTGAAAGCCCATTCCTATGAACCTACTGACATCAGAAATTGCATATACAGGGAGAGAGGACACAGACATGGTAAAAATAATAGAGAGTTCTCATAGCTTTCAACTCAGCAGTTGATATATTAAACTACTGTTGAATATATCAATATGAAAAATTTCTGGTTTTCTACTAGTAGGAAAGTCATTAATATGAGATTATTTACTAGAACTTCTGAGATCAGTTGCCCATTTCTCACTGAATGCAACTAACAATGAAATGTTGCAATGTTTCCATTGCATCATACGTGGATTTTTTTAATTTTTTTTTTTTTTTTTGGTTTATCACTCAATTTAGTTTGGTGCAACAAGATTTTCCTTTTTTTGTAACTTTGTTTTCTTAGTTTTTTAGTAAGACTTTCCTCATAGCTGCTCAAAAGTCAGATATTTTCCAGATGTCCCTTTTTTAAATGAAATCACATTCTGAAAATGGATAAATATTAATATAATTTATTTCTCTTGTAGTACTTAAAGAAAAATACAACTTTCCAAGCAACAGCGGTCTAATTATATATATAAAGCGCCTCTTTAATAATAGACTAAATTATGCAGTACATCAGAAACAGAATTTAAAAATGCCATGACAGAATTTTATAATAAAGAATAGACAAAAAAAAAAGGAGTTATTTAAAATATATGGCTGTTTACTTAACAAAATCCTAAAAAAATAGCTGCACAGCAAAGTCATAAAACATTTAACTTTTATAATTGTACTGTTATGAAGAATAATAATCGTAAGAATATGTTAAAATTAATGGCGACCTCTTCAGATTGCTTGTAGATAACACAAAGCAAACAAAATCAGTAAGGTACTCTCCTGTGGGTTTGTTTGTTTGTTTGTTTTTCTGTCCAGTTATTATATAGAAATTGCGTTTATTTTGTAAATTTTGGGTTGATGTAGGGCTTGAATACAGGAGCATACCATGAGGCTTCTGGAATTGTTCTTTTACTCAAGCAACTTACGAAACAAAGTAATTGCAACATTTAAGCTTTCAGATGTAGAGCATGTAACAGAGGAAATATCCTGTAAGAGGCAAAGGATGGCAAGCTCCACCAGGCTAAACAGAATTCAGAAGGCAATGCAAAGCTGAACATGAGGAGAAAGTACCAAACTGTGACATGATATTTCTATGGAAAATAAACCAGGTAAACACTCTGAAGCACATGTGTAACTAATGAAAAGATTTAACACTGATTTATAAGTGCAGGCAACACAGAATGTCCTCAGGGAATGGTTCTGACATGGATAACAAGATAATTTGTTTGTTATTTTATTAAAAAGATAGGTGATACAGACTAGGTGGCAAAAAAAATACTGCATTTTTTTTTTAAATCTGGGGTTTTGGTATGTATTTTCACACTCATTTATTTTAAATAAATTTAAAAAAACCCAACAAAACAAACAATAACAACAACAAAAAAAGAAATGCTAGTTATTTACCAATGCTTCAAGAAATAAAAGTTTTTTCCAAAGAAATTACAGTACATTTCAAAATGGTCTGCCATCCTCAGTTTTGGCACTTACAAAATTCAAAAGAGAGATGTAATCTCAGATTTTCAGACAGCACTTGAAAATAAAAATATTAAGGCTGAAAAGATAACAAGGTCTCAAGGCTCTTATATTATGTTGATTTATATGTGGCAGCTATTTTTCAACTAGGGACTGCTGTTCATGAATTTTACACTAGGGAGATGTTAGACACAGAACAGAACTAAACATATAAGCAGGGTATTTAAACTTCAGTACTCCTGTTCCCTTCTGACTTTTGGAAGCACTGCCAAGAGGACTATTAGTATTCCTTGCTCTTTTCAGTATCAGAGCTCATGAATCATGGCCTGGCTTCAGGAAAACAGAGCTACAGTAGCATGTAGGATACTTCTCTTGCATATGAAAAATACAAATCTGAACAACTGGAGAAGGCCTGGAATGCAGGTCACAGTCTTCCCAGACATGCTCTGACATTCACTGGCCACCCCGCTCCACTGAACACAGAAATTTTACTCTGTGTTTTGAGTGGCCTTTAAAGAAGGCCATGCAAAGCTCTCAGCCACAAGTTTTTTATGTTCATATTGCCTTAGACAATCTGAAGCTGTCTTGAAGTTCAAATGCTGGTTCCAATGTATCAGGTGGTGATTTGTCAATGCCAAGAAATTTTCCCAGTATCTATGTCTTTCATTACTTATTTCCCTGTCAGGGAAATAAGACTCTAGATTTTATTTGATTTGATGTCATTTTGTGGAGCTTAACTTCTTAAATCCTCTCCAATCTTCATGTTTGTGAGTTCAGTACTACCTGGTGCCTTTCTTTTATCTGTAGGGAAATCTGCAGGGTTATGAAATTCCATAGCCTCGTATCAGCTGGATTGTGTTTCTATCTTCAAGAATATTATTTTCTGAATTTATTCAGGAAGAGTTTATATGTGTTCTTTATTACATAAACACTTTGTCTATATTATATGTCTCTTTACCTTTTCTGATATTTCTGCTCCTGAGGTATTTCTAGAAAGCTGCCCTATTCCATCCATTTTTTGTCTTCCATTCAATTAGTTTTGCTAGACTAAACAAGAAAAAGTTTCTGTATGTAGTCTCCTGTGTTTAAAAAGACTCTCCATTCCTCTCATTCCCCTCATTGTATGTATTTGTTTTGTTCTGATTTTATGTTCCTTCACCACAAAAACATACAAAATAAGGAATGTTTTAGTCACAGTATATAAGCTCTCAAGAAAATTAATAAAAAACCATTCCTAATTCAAGTAATAAATCTTTTTTGCAATATGTGAGAATGTTATCTTTCTTTCTTGGAGGTATGGATTTAGGTGGTTTATAGCCATTCTCTTGTCTCTTCCCTGAGTTTTTACCTTGCTTGTTCTGCACAGTAAGATTTTTGTTAATCTGAATTTTCTCCAAGTCTGTGCAGATGACATTCACCTGCACAGACTGCTCTTAAGTTTATCCTCTCATATGTGTTTTTAATATTTTAATTTAATCTCTATGACACTCTGATTCATACGGAGTATTAGGTCTGGCTAAATCTGAAATCCTTAAAAATCTAATTATGCTTTAATAAATTTTCTAATTGGAGAGAATTGTAATTTTTCTGGGGATGTTTATTAACAGTCTCTGGAAAAATCCTAGTAATGAAATCTTGGTTGGGTTTTTGTTTCTTTCTCATCAAAAGAAGTATAAAAAAATTATTTTTCTCTTTTTTTTTTTTTGCTGTTAGTTATGAACACTTTAAAAATACAGTCATGATTTTCTGCTTAATTTACAGTTAGATTATTTTTATCCTTGTAGGTATTTGATATTATTCATTTTTTTTTCTTTTCACTTCATTATTTATGTAAAAAAAGAGATAAGGGGAAAAAAAGAAATTGAATGTAAGAAAAAAGTTTCATAATCTAAAAGCCAACCTTTGATACAGAAATCAGCATAATTTTAAACTGTATCCTTCTCCAGGCAAATCTGCACTAAACTTAAACTACTTCAGCAAAACCAGCTTTGGTGTCTCTTTGCAGGTCACAGAGTACTTTCAGATTTTTTTTTCAGCATTTCTATGCATTGTGTTGCTGACATGGCAGCAACTCTGTTGCCTGTACTAGAAATATCAGCAATTTTATTTTTTCTATTTTACTGTAAAAGATAAGATAATAAGAGTGGTAGAAGATGGAAAATTTACATACTCATTTTTGAACTTCTAAATAAAGAATATATCTACTGGATGCTACCTGCATATCAGCCATGCGTCATCTTTTCCAGTTTTTCAGGACTCCTCCTCTATTGCTTGCTACTCTGTTGAAATATACAGAACTCCAAAGAACCACTGGTCAAATAAGTGTGTGGGTAATAGCAGTTTATTTAAAAATGTTTCAGAATGAGAGATAAAAAGCTAAAACAAAAAACATTATTCAGGAAAGCGCCATCATTTTGATAAATACCATGGATATGTAGGTTTCAACTTTCTCATTTAGCTCAAAAATTTCATCTGTTCATAATATTAATGACAATAGATTCTATATGATTCCATTTATATTTTTTTTATTTTTCCAGTGATCATCTGTGTTTTATTTTCAGAAATATTTTAACTATTTTTTTAATAAATTATATTCTGGCTAATACTCAATATGAAATATTAATTCTTTCTATGAAGAAAGAGTCTGCATAAATTCTCATAACCTAGACTTCTAAAGTTATGAGAACATAGAAAGAAAAGAGTTTTTTTATTTTATAATATTAAACTGTGATTAACACAATTCCCAAAGTATGTTTATTAAGGGTAATTATCCACTTAATACTAAACCTGTATCACTTTAAATTTTAAAATAATTAGATGTGCAGAAGGAAATAAATTTAATTCTTTACATCAGGTCAATCCATAATTTAATACAGAATGTGCAATATCAAATATTATAAATTCCAGTGAAAGGTAATCAAGGAAGATAAGAAAAGCGAAATACACATAGAAAGAGAATAATAAGGAAAAATTTTCACAAAATATTACTGTATATTATTCATTTTTATAATACATTTTTATTGCTACATGTATATGTTAGATGCTATATGTGAGGAATAGAAATACACTTCTGTGCCAAAAGCAAAAATCAAGGGGCCTTAAATGCATCTGTATTGCTTTTTTCCTGGTTGGGCTTATTTACAAGCATTCTTCTTGGGACATTCTATCACTCCCAAAACAATGATGTAACTCCACTGTCAGCAGTCAATGAAGCTCTAGAAATGAAAGACTCTTGTCACCACCACATTTTTGCCACGGGGTAAAAGTTTCAGTTGATTGTCTTTAAGTAGCATATTTATTACAGCTATGCTGAGAGATTCTTCAGAGCGTTTTAGTACTGGCCATAATATAGACTGTGGATAATATAAGTACTTCAACCAGACATTGTTCTGGTTTTTTTGGACAAATAATAAAGAGCAATCTTTTCTGACGTAAACTATATAGACAGGAAAAATATGGAAGATAAAAAGAAAAGAACAGACAGATGAAATATTGAAACTCTTCTTAACGAGAGAACAGAAAGCTTAAAAGACCTAAGGTGTTACCAAGGATTTTTCACCAGACTTCAGATGAACATGATGCTTTATGTTTGGCTTTTTAATTGCCTAAAAATAAACCTATTAAAATGGGAGGATGATAAGAGAAAAAAAATGAAGGAGTGTAGATCCATTGAGAGAGAATCAGACTCCAAGACAGTCTGATATGCTTACCTTATTCAAGCAAAATATATATTAATGTCCTTATATACAAGCTAATACATCTTCATGTGAGGACATGGGCCTTTATTGACTTTGTGGGGGATTTTTAAAGAGCAGGGCTGGCAGTACAATGCTATAGCCAGAAAAGCTATTGCTATCTCTGCTCACACACAGAGGCAGAGGGAGGAGGAGAGGAATGTCACTACTGTGTACAGCATTGGCAAGGGGATGGTTGGAGTTCTGAATGTAGATGTGTCCTTCAAATATGGAAGCTGAAAAAATGGAAAAGGTGAAAGGACAAAGAATAACATGCAGATGAACAAAATGCTTTACACTTAATGCTTGCAACACAATTGAAAGTTTTTCAGCCTAGTTTACTCTGACTCTGTAATGTAGTATCAATTATGCTGTCATGTGGGAAGGCTGAAGCAGAAAAACAACATACACTGAGTTTCAGAATTCTAATTTACTTAACCTAATTATGTTGTCATTCATAATGTTTTATGTATGACTGCTGTTTCTTCAGCAGAGAAATGTGATGAGGAGTGAATAAAAAGTAGGTTTTCTCCTTCAATAGAGGGGAGGGGTACATGTTGGCATTTAAGTAATAGCATCAATCATCTGAGGTCCTCAGCCAGTGATCCTCTGACTGAAATAGATCTCTGCCTCCTATTTTGTTTCCATTCCTGGACTTGTTGTAGCTGTTATATCTTCTTGCTACCTAATTTATTTTAACCACATAGGAAGCTCACATCAGAAACAGGACACATCAGTTCACCCTTTGGACAGGACTGAGTACATGTATTATGCAGGTGTTGTTGCTTTCATTATTAATATTACTGTCATCCAGTATGGCATGATGTGAGGCATATCTCCGTCATATTTTTAGAGAAATAACAAGCAAGTTACATTGACACATTCTTAATTAACATTTCCTTTCAGTAAAACATTTTTGTAAATATTTAAACCAAAAAGTAAATTACGTTGTGAAAAGATTTGTTCAATGACATTATAACATTTCTTGCCTCAAAAAGAAAATATTTTTTATTGAATATCACAGAGGGTTTTTTGGCAAGTTAGCAGTCAGAAAACAAATAAAAGCAGGACTGATTCACTAGTAGCTTGCAGTAGCTGAAGATTTTCATACCTTTGAGCATATAAACCATCAATATGTCAAGAGTGGCACCTGTGTGGCAGCACTGCAATGTGTTGCCCTAGCAAAGACTCAGTGCTGTGAGGTAAATTACACATTAACTTTGCATGGTGCTGTAGGTTCTGCAGAGATATATAACCAGGCAGAGGTTTAGCTAAATATCTGCTTTTGCTGATATTGTTTTGTAACTCATATTTGATCAAACTCACAACCAAATGTACATGGTCCTTCTCTCTATACCTCTGTATTACTCTATAGGGTAGCATCCAAATGAAAATAGTTCAATGCGTGGAAAAGTCTAGAATCAGCACAGCTCTGGATTAATCAGTAGACCGAAAGTACTGGGAAAAGTGTCAATAACATCACACTGCCTAGATGAAGTACTTCTTTTTTTCTGTTTGTAGCACGTGGAAAGGGGTGAGATGAGACAATATGAAAGAAATGTTGCTTTCTATGCTAAAAGCAATGCTGTCTGGAGAGAAAAACAGATGGATCATGGGAAGTACAGTCACTTTCGTAACCTCCTGATAATTTACTTACCAGGAATGTAATTCTTGTAAATATGGTCACAGGAATCGCGCTTCAAGATTTTTTTCCTTCTAGATGACATTCTAGCAATCAAAGATTAAAAAAAAACAATAAAAATCAAGTAGAACAGTAGAACCATCTGTAATTTCTGTGTTCTACATGAAAAAAATGCAAACTACAGATTACATTTACTACTTTTAAAACTTCCTTTCTTTCTCTAGTCTTGAAGTTTCTACAAAAGTAAGCATTTATTTGACAAGCTGAAATCAGCAGGAAAGCAGAGATTACAGACTCATACAGTAGCAGCATCATCTCCACTTAATGTAGAAGTGATGGGAATATGAAAAACACTGCATGATTTCTACTTCTGCACCTTGTGTATTACTTTTTAATGCAAAAACTTTAAGCTGGAGAAAATTCTCTCTGATTTAATCTGAAAAACTGCCATGAATCTTCCATAAAAATATTTTTACAGGTATGACTGATCATCATGGCATGAATATCTCTTCCTTTTCTACCTCAGTCTTCATATATAACCTATCCAAATCACTTAAGAACTTTAAATACTAGTAAATCACAGTAAAATAGGGTTTCTAGCTAGGGATGCATGAAACATGAAGTAAAAATATTTGTTCAGCTGGAAGTTAACAACCTGACTTCAAGTTTAGGGAATGGTATCTATTATAGCAGAAAGCTAACCGGGTTCTTTGCCAAGTTGTCATGTTACAAAAAAGAAATTAAAATATATTCTTGTTTCATGTTTTGTAGCAAATTTAACTTGGTACACTTTTTAGTTTCAGTTAGAATGTTAAAAAAGTTAGCACAAATCACTATAAAAAGTACAAAGTTGTGGGCTCTCCACAGAACAAATGGGAATGCAAAACTGTACTCAGTAACTGAATAGGGAAACACTGAAACAGAGCACTCCTTTTGGACCTGAAACTGATGAAGATAACCCACTTCTGATCTGTAGTTTAGCAGGAAATTATTAATATTCTCAAGCTTCCTCCAAAAAATCACTGCAATTTCTTCAGAGATGAACATGACCATGTTATCGGGTAAAGTAGGTTTACTTAAGATACTGAAGAATATCAAAATGAGAACGGTGTTTATTTTGAAAGGAAAACATTTAATTTCCTGGTAATGGGAGCTGAAAAAAGTTTTAAAAAAGGTAGATTATAAGCAATGGTAAATTGTCTCTACAACTGTTCCAGGATCTCAGTGGAATAATTGCTCAGCTTGCTACTTAATATCTGCTTTCCATGAACTCTCTTGCCTAGAGGAAGTTATTGATGCTACATGAATATTTAAGAAGGAAAGTCATTGCCCCTGGGCATTGAAGGATTTTTTTACCAGACCTCCATTGACTTTAACAGGAGATGAAATGGCTAGTTACCAAAAAGATACATATATATTTAGATACCTAAATGTTTTTGCAATTTGCAAATGAAGTGCATGAGTACAAGGCTTCATATCAATTGTATAACCATAATTCCTGGGCTAGCTGAGGTTACTAGAGGAATCCGATCCAGCATTTAGCTGCTGCCAGAAATGGAACCTGATCCTGTGCAGCTATGGGTCCTGTGGTATACCTTCCAGACATAGCCTCACAGAGAGGCACAGAGGTCTCAAACATCCTCTGCATCTTAAGTTAAATTAGACACCTATTGCTAAGCAACTAAACTTAATCCTGGCTTTTTGTTGGTTTTTGTTTGGGTTTTTTTTGGGGGGGGTTTCAAATACCAAAATTAGGTAGCATGCAAACCAATTTTTGTCATGAATACTCAGGAGCAAAAGGAAGATGAGGAAACTAGAAAAAGATTTCAAATGTGTAAGAAGGTATACTTTTATCATGCCTTGTAAGGATATAATTGAGACACTGATATTTTGGCTTGGTTGGTCAGAGCATGACGCTAATAATGCCACAGTCATGGGTTCAATCCCCATACAGACTATTTACTTAAGAATGGGACTCTATTACCTTGTGGGTTCCTTACAACTCAGAATATTCTGTGAAAATTCTTCTCTTGTCAGGTTTTCTGCATTGTTTTCTGATGAAAAAAATAAAAAGAAACCAGGGGAAAAAAAAGGCAAAAAAAAGAAGAGAGTGCATTGGACTAATTCTTACCAATCAGCTATTGAATTGGAAGGAAAGGGTGAAGCACGTGTAACTCCAATAAGCACAAAGAAAATATTATATGGGTCTTAATGATTTTCAGCTTGAGTGGAAAATATCTTTCATTGTCAAACCCATACAATATTTTCATCCATCTGCCTGTCTGAAGTACTGCAAGCTAGCAATTGTTCCATGAACATACTGGTGATTTAATGCTCAATGTTTTTGTTCCCATTCCCTGAATTTTTCAAATACAGAGGAAAAGCACTGGGGACAACTTGAAACATTTTTCTAACATTCATTGCCAAAAAAATAAACTGATGTTTATATTGTTTAACAATTCCTAAGCAAATGAAACACAGATTCAAACTAATGCCATATTCTCTCAAATTTTTTCAACAAAACTTTTCTTTCGTGTGATGTGAAAATTTGTCACTGACTTCTATGTACATTTTTTAGTTATAAAATATAGGACACTAAGAAACTAGGAAAGAACACTGTGCTGAGATAGTGTTTTTCGTAGTAGTTTATATGCTACCGTGCTTTGGATTAGTGATGGCAACAATGCTGATAAAACAAAGATATTTTTTTCTCACTGAGCAATTCTCACAAAGAGGAAAGGCCTTTTCTGCTTCCTTCTGATCATCTTTGTGGTGTCCCTTTGGACTATGTCTGGCTTGTTCTTGTCTCTTTTGAACTGTGCTGACAGTAAGAGAATTTAATAATCTAAGTGCAGCCTGATAATTGCTGAGTAGATGTCCTCTCAGGCCCCCAGCTGGGTAGCAATTAGCCTTGACTCCATGATTCTCAGAGGGCTGATCAATCACTTTATTATACTATATTTATTAAGAAACCCAGCTTCCTTACAGACAGTCATGATACAGGTGGACCCAACTGGTCCCTCAATCCAAACACCATCACCAACTGGACAACCAAGGAACCACCCTTTGGTAAACAAATCTCCATTTCACATGCACACAACACCAGGTGCAGCGAGTGAAGATAAGAATTGTTTATCATTCTTTTCTCTGATCTTCTCACAGCATTTCCCAGAACAATTCCTGGGAAAGTTGTGTGTTGCTCTCTGTGGCCAGAGACCTGCTGCCACAAGTAGATTTGGATGATTGTGTCTCTGTCTCTGCTGGTAAATGTCCCTGTGGATTCAATCCCTGGATCCAATTTGAGACAAAATGTGCTTCCATGTTTATGCCTGGTCCTTCATACTACCATGCTCCAGACAACCTCAAAACACTGCCTGAGGAGTCTTTCTGACCTTCTGGAGACTTCCAGTTGCTGGTTGTACAGCCAGCTTGAGTAACTACAGAGGCTGTAGCCGAAGACCACAGGTGAGCAAAGCAAGCAGCAGCCTGGCAGAGTGGACTGTGCTTCCTGTGTGTCCTGATGACACTCCCTGCTTCTTTTGATTTTCTATTTAATGATATAACTTCCTTCCCTAATCAATGCTGTACACTTTTATTGTCAACCTTCTAGATGTCAGCAGGATGATGACATTTTAATCATTATGGATAACTTCATTTGAGGTTTCTTCTACTTATATAATTAATTACATGTAAATGTCTCTTAACATGAAAGGTGGAAGTATGGGAGAGAAGCGGAAGCCCATCTGCCTTAATTATATTTATAATCATGATTATTCAGGGAACAGCTACACTAGATCCTGAAAGCTCTTCTGTTCCTTACTTATTTGCTAAAATTTTTTCTGGCATCAGGCTGACATACACACACATACAAATAAAAATACTGTCAAGGGGTATAGTTGATATCATATTTTGACTCTTATTTGTAAAAGCAGTTTGGTCTCTCACACAAGTGTAGTTCTCTGGAGGTCCTCTCTAGTACAGCAGGTGGCTGTCTCACAATACTTTTCTGATAGTATTTATGTAGCTTCTGCAGGAACCTGCTCAAAGTCCCTGTCGGTTTTTCCTCATTATGATGCTATTAGTGCTGGCTGGAGAGTGCTTTGATCAGATGCAGAAATTGCACTCTCATTTGATGCTAAGTTCCGTGCATATATATTACTGATATGCTTACCATATATTTAGCTGACAATTATCTACTGTGTCATCCATCAAGTCTTGACTTTCCTCTTGGGCAAGCTAAAAACTAAAAACAAAAAACAAAACAAAAAATCCCACAAAAAACAACAACAAAAAACTAAACAAACAAAAAAACCCCAAAACAACAACAAAAAAAGAGGGAATAGACAAATTAATTTCTTTAATAAAGTCCTCATCCCAGCAACAGTCACTTCCACAATAATAACACTACTAATACACTTACCTTTTGCAAGTGTAAGTAGAGAAAAATAACAGCAAAATAATAATAAGTGTATGGCGGCAATACCAAAGGAAAAAAAAAAAAGAAATACTGATACATGAACTCAATTGAAAGTTTATGCAGTTTCCAATGAAAGGGAGATTAAAGGGGCAAGAGTGAAGGCCTCCATGTACCCAAGTGAAGCCCCTTAATATTGCAAAGCTTAAAGAGTTTAAAGCACAGTGTCACACTGGAAAGGGCAACAATATTCCCATTACAGAATTTAATTCCTTCTTTCAATAATAAGAGTAAATCACTAGAAATACAGGACATCCTGGATAAATTTTTTGATTCATCAAAAAATTCACAGTCATATAGAGAATCCAGTTATTTGAATATGTTAAAATGGAGAATGATTTGTTGTGTTTTTTTGGTGCTGATTGAAAAAAAACCCAGGAAATTAAGAAAAAATGTTTCTGTCATTGAAATTATCTTCCCTGAATATCATTTGCAAGCATGAGCTCAAAGCATTGACACCATTTCTGCTCCCAGGTCATTCTATAGCCTTGTTTCCATCTTTACTTAAACAAATTTTCCTTTGGATACAGATTTTTTACTGTGACTCATGCCCGTTTTATTTAATTTTTAATTATACAGGACCTTACATTTCAGGAAAATTCAGAACTATGAGGAGAGTTCATCAATACAGGACAGGATAGGAAAGAAGGTAAGAGATTGAAGAGCACAAGATGCTGAGATTTTCTAGAAGGATATCAATTCCATGAACATGTACCTAAAGTTTTTCTTTAAATACTGGTTTTGATTTTACTTAGCTAAACCTGCTACCGTGGTCAAGAATTTTTAGCTTGTTACAAGCTATATGGCTAAGTATATAAGACAGTAAAGCTGTGTAAATCAGGAATTAAAAAAAAAAAAAAAAAAAAGAAAAATGGAGAGTATTCAGTTTTAGAGTATGCAACAGAAAATGTTAACTCAATGTAGCTTTGGATGAGAAAAAATTGGGGATTTTCTTTGTTTGTTAAGTTGTTTAATTTGTTTTGTGGGATGAGATTTCTCCTGGAAGAGGTAACACCTAGCTGCTGGATTTGTCACTTGATTCATTGTCCTTTAGCTCACTGTAGGAAAATCCCATATGCAGTACAGATCCCTCTTTCTGTACATTAGAAATGGAAGTAAATTAATTATTTTTTCATTAGAAGCTCCTCTTGATTTGTTACAACAGGATCTAGTTGCACAGCTGCAGACAAACCATGGTAACTCTGTATTAGAAAGAATGTGTGATATATGCTTCAGATCTATTGTAAAACAACTGCTTTTAAGTGAAAAATAAAGACAAAACATGATAAAAAGTGACAGCTAAACTACAAAAATATTAACTGCCTTTCTTTTCTTAAAGAAACTTTAAGTGTAATCCACATTCAGCTACTGAGCCAAATCATCATGTTTTAAAAATACATTATGATGCAGTAGGTGGAAAACATTTCATATCAAAAGCTTAATACATCAAGCTGCAAGGCTGGTTTCAGATGAATTACACCTGAAATATTTTAGTCAGCTGCTAGGATTTAAAAGCAACATTTTAATATAGTGATGTATGACCCACTCTAACCACTGCCTTCCACAGTACATTAAAAAGCTGAATAGAAACATTAGATAGCTTTTTTATTTTATTTTCTTTCTTTTTTTTTTACGCATACCACCTAGTGCTTTTACTGTTCTGTCTTTAAATTCACCAAAGTTATAAAGCACACTAAGTTTGTAGTTGCCATAAAAGCCATGTTGTTACCATAAAACCTTGGCTATTTTAGACAAAGTTATATATTCTTCTCTCTGCAGCTACATAATAAATACCCTCACTTGCCATTGAATGAGAGTCTGTGTGTCAACAAGATCAAGTCATAAAAGTTAGATGTTGTCAAATAGTAGATGAAATAAAATTGTGCTCTGCGCTCCACCTTACAGTTTTCCAGAGCTGTTTGCAGGAAACCTTCAAAGGCTTCTTTGTAGGAACTGAGATATGAACAGAGGGCAAGTGTTGAGAGGTAGAGAGAGCACAGGCATTTTCACTCAGCATAAGCTCTCTTGAAGACGGGGAGGTAGTGAAAGGACTGGAGGAGCAATGACAAGGACCCCGCAGGTGAGGAGAATCCCACCATGTACACAGGGAGATTACGGAAACATGGGAAAGTTTAGGAGGACTGATATGAAGAAAATGATAAATGGTAAAAAGGGGTTCCTGCAGCAGCACTTTGTAATTAGCAGGACCAAGGGCTTCCCAGTGGTAAAAGGGTAACTGTTGAATTCGGGGCTGAGATTAATAAAGTGGAAATGATGAACAGATGTGAGAATTAAAAGGTTTGAGGAACAGAGAATTTTGATGAGATGAGGAGGAGACACAGTATGGGTTAATAAAAGACCAGGAAGGCATAGTGAGTCGGAGCATCTGAGAAGTTAAAAGAACAAGGAAGTGGTGAAGATCAGTTTTCTAATGAATGCTAGTGATACCAAACACACTTTTTGGCTTGGGAAAGTAGATTCTTGTAATCTGTAATGTGTCTCTTGCTGATGCTGTTTCACTTGCCTGCACTTACCACATAGACATCTATTGATACTTGAGAGATGCTGGATATCTCAGATCATGCCTCCAGTGGTGGCACAAAAGAACAGGCACACACAAGCCTGCACACTTTTTTGAGTGCCAGCTACAGATCACATGGGATGCTACTGGCTACCTCACAAACTGAATATGCATGGTGTTGAACCAGGCTGACATGCTTCCTTTTGGGAAGCATGACCCCATGACACCAGGAGAAGATACACACGTGTTATTAGATGCTTAGAAACTTCAATTATACCTTATTACTTCTTAACAATAATCTAAAGCATAGCAACAGAAAACCTAATCCTGTATCATGCTGCAAGGAGACACCTTGTGACTGTCATTACTGTCTAGAGACATGGAAGGCATGAAATTAATATATTGCTTTTGGTCCTTCTTTACAGGGACAGCTTTATACAGTCAGGGTAGAGTCCAGATTATTAGAAAAGTTAGCACTATGCTTTATCATTTGTGCTACTTTTTTTTCTTCCTTCCAATGTTAGGAGAAGGCTTCTTGACCATGAAAAATGTTTTAACTCCCAGAATAAAGGGTCTGGCCCTCATTCAAAACTTCCATTTGTTTCATCTAACCACTTAAACACTTGGTTAGCTTTCAGCAAGTGTCTGAATCCTCAACTGCCAATAAAAGATAACCCTAAAAGTAAGTGAATAATTCACTAAAATGGAGTAAAGAAGCTCTTTCTAATTCCCGCTAAAAGGGAAGTAAAATTCCCAAATTAATTTAAAATTTAATCCTCTTTAGTGGAATATTTGCATACCTTCAGGAACAGAAACATAAAGGCACTTTAATATGATTAATTCCACTTCATTCTCTCAGACATCTTGCTTGAGAAACATGCATGACATATAGTTAAAATGTAATTCTCTTCCCAACCCTTTATTGATAATCATTGTCCATAGTTATATGTTCACAATCACATGGCTGTACACACAGACCTGTTATGTTTTCTTCATCTTTGCTAATGCAAAGGTTAGATTAGATTTGGGTTTTTGATGGAGAAGATGTTAACTCATGCATCCCAAAGTATGTGAAGGAGGACAACAGATCACACAATCATCAAACCCAAAGTTAAGCATTAAAACACTTCCAGTGCTAAATTAGCAGTTTCAGGAAATCCTTCCTAACCCACAGACCAAATGTTAGTTCCTGCAAAGAAAATAAGTGTGTTCTCTCTGTATAAAACTTGTCTTCTAAGTTTTTTGGTGTACCCTAGTGGTTCTGGTTTGTGTATCACATACATATGGCTGTATAGCTGAGGGAGTGAGCATTGAGAAAATGTTGAGGGTGTGCAGCACAAAGACATAACACAGAGCATGGAAAAATCATATCACAGTAGTACTATTTGCAAGCTCATAGGTAGTTTTTTCCAGAATTAGGTATCTTTAGGACTCTACATTTATTTGAACCTGTGTTTTGCTCTCTAGTGACTTGCTCAGTGTCCCCCAAAAAAGGGTGGAAGAACAAGCTGGCAATTAAACATAATGGATGACCATGGCCCTACTTCTGTTATTTTAACACCATAAATACAGCTAAAGGAATCTGAGCTGCTATCTCATCCATCTGTTTTTTGGTTTTTTTTTTTTAATCTCACAGAAACTCCGCCTATACCATATTAAACACTTTAAAAAGCCAATTGAAAAAGAGAGGCCTTCTTTGGGAGCAAACAGTTTCATCTCAGACATAGATTTTCTTCAGGAACAGCCTCTTCCACTCATCCATGTATGAAATAAGGGCATTCTTAACATTTAGAATCAGGTCTTCATTTTAAAACTCATCTGTCTTACTTTAGATTAAAGGATTGTTTCTACATTTATAGATAGATATGCATGTATGTATGATATATATAAGATATACTGAGCATTAAATCTCTAATTAGTTTATTTACATACAAATAAAGTTTTTCCAATAAAATCTTCCAAGGTCAAAATGCTTAGTTCAGATCCCTTTTAGAAGTAATTTGTGAATATTTTAAGCTTGCTTGTGAATGCTTCAACCAAGCTTGTACCTTCCTTTAAAGATGTGGAAATTGCAGGTTTTAAGCTTTAATGGGTGAGCAAGTGCAAGCAGAAGTCTGACATGGTCTTTAATGCCCATATTTCCGTATGCTTCAGAAGGCAAAACATATTCTTGGACTGCATGGTAATGCAGAAAAAAGAGTGTGTCTGAGTGTCTCAAAAAGTATTTCACAGATTAAGCATTCCTGAGAAGGCTAAATTTTGCAAAAACTGAAAAAAAAAAATATAACAAGGGGTATAAATATTGGATGGATACTGGGGAAAGAATCAGTTCATTCTTTGGAAATTAAGTTCTTAATAAAAATTTAAGGAAATTAAGGACAGAGTACATCTAATTGAATTTTTTATACTCTGCAGCTGGTTTTGTGTTTTTATTATTCTAGCTTGAAAATCAAGAGAATCTTCCTCCACACCAACTTATATTTAAAAAGTTAGAGATTCATAAAAGTAGCTCCTTTAGGCTATATTTATGGTCAAACAGAAATTAAGATTCTAAAATAGACCATTAAGACTAAGCACAATATTTTTGCAGGTGCATACTTCTCTGCACTGACTATGAAGAAAGCCTAAAATAGCTACTTTAATTTAAATATTTAGCCATTTTTTATTTTTAGTTCAGTCTTCTGATCTAGGAAATCAGAAGGAAATTTAGAAAGAAAAAATAATGGAACTGGACAAGGATAATGGGGAGGCAAACAGAGAAGTGAAGTAGAAAGCCCTGATATAGAGGGGAAAGAGGTTGCTACAAGGACATGACAAAAGAAATATTAGTTTCATATTTTGTTTGCCTTTTTTTGTGTGTGTTACACCCTGTCATCTCTCTCATACTGACACTTTTTCTGGTGTTTATATGGAAAGGTGACAAGAAGGTGAAACATTTCATAGTGTTCTGTAAGTCTCAAAGCTCAAAATGTTCATATCTGTCAGAAAGTGTCAAACTCATCAAGTTCACCATTTGAGAGAAAAGATCTGAAACATGCTTTCACAAAAGCCTCAACTGCACGTGGATTTTTATTCTTTTCTTGTTTAGATATTTTTAAAATTCAGCTGTACTGTAGCTGTGTGGATTTCTCTTCCCATGGGAAAATGCAAACCCATTAATGGGATTGTCTTTGCTTAAGTATCAGGGTGTACTTGGTGGATAATGCAGAAGAATGGGGAGAACCAGTGTGTGCCTCCCCCTAAACCTTGGGGGAGAAATTATCTGAGGTGTAAGTTGTATGTTGCAGGAAGTAAAGTAGCAGGAAGACATTGAATTGATAAAGACTGAATTTTGAGAGGAGCAAGGAGAGTGCAACAATGAACTGAGCCAGGATGGTGTCGGTGCCCAATGATTGCTTGTGCTGCTTCTCCTGCCTGAAGTATCCATCCTGGTAAGGTGAAGCCCAGGTCATAGATCTGGAGGGGCAGAGGAAGCCCATGAAATGGGAGAATCTTATCTATTTGTGACAGGACACAGTAGTTATGAAAATGTACAAATCTGTATGTTGGGTATTAAAATGGTTTAAGGATGCAGTTTAAATTACATGAATTAGTAAGAAGGGATTTCAGTAATGAGAAATAAATACAGTGGAATAGTTAGAAAATGTATCAATCATGTAGAATCTGAATATGAAATGAAGGGTGTGGGATAAGGGCTGGAGTCTGTATTGGGTCTGGCTGAGATGGAGCTCATTTTGCTGTCTTAGCACTCACAGTGCCGCGCTTTGCACTGGCACCTGGAAAGGTGTTGATAGCACCCCAGGGCTTTGGGCACTGCTGAGCAGGGCTGGCACAGCATCAGGGCTGGCTCTCAACATTTCCCCCCTATCAAGGGGTGGGCAAGATCCTGGGAGGGGACACAACTAGGCCAGCTGAACCAAATTAACCGATGGGATGTCCCATCCCATATGATTTCAGATCAGTTATAAAAGGACATGAGAAGGAGCGGGTGGAACTTTTCTATTTACAATGTTTGCTTTCCTCAGTGACCACTACATGTGCTGAAACCTTGCTTTCTGGGGAGTGGCAGAACATCTCTTGCTGAAGGGAAATAGAGAGCAAACCTATTTTTCCTTCTCTTTACTTGTGTAGGCACAAACTTGTGCTTTTACTTTAGTAAGCTTCCCTATCATCTCAACCTACAAGTGGTTTTCCACCTTATTTTCTCTCCCCTATCCATCTGGGAAGGAAAGTGATAGAGCAGCTTGGTGGGTACCTGGTGTCCAGACAAGGTCAGCACAACAAACTTAAATATGCCTAAATTTTGACTAAGTAGTAGTAATGTTTATTCAAGAGATGTGAGATGCTGTATTTTAACAAAGAAGGAAAACCTACTGTATTTTACAATCAGAAAACTTTTAAGTTCAGAAAATAAAAAAAGTTTTATATGAAGTAAGTATTGAAAAGTTAATGTTAAAAAGCCACAGGTTCCAGCTACAGAAACTCTTTGAACCTTTCTCTTTCTATTATTTCACATAAATTATATTAACACCTGGTATTATGAGAGACCAATTAAACCAATTATGTGGAATCACAGTGAGATATTCTGCCCCAAAATAACTAAAATTCTACTTTAGACAATATATAGGAACTATTTGTACCAATTAATCAAAAGGGGAAACTATATTCTCAATCAATTTTTTAGAAAAAAGGGACTTAATTTTGGCAAACCAAAAAGAGACTCAAAAGAATAGTTTCAAGCTCTTCTCTCCTTTTTCTCCCTTTTCCTTCACTGGGCACTTATTTAGCTTCAGTGAAAGTATCATGGAAATAATGAGTGAAATTATCACTGACTGAAATAATCTTTCTGAAGACTGCAATGACCATATTTTATCAAAATCACAGAATCATTACCCAGCCCTCATTATCTGCCAACATTTTTGCCTGTGCTAATTCAGTTCTTTTTTGGGACTTGAGCCATTATCTCTTCTAAGGTTTTATCTCTGTATGTTCACCTTGGAATAGCAAAGAGGCCTAACCCTGGTTTAGACTGATGTGAAGAAGAGGTCAGAAAATGCTTCACCAGTGGCCTTCCCCATCACTCCCCAGTTCCCTTTTTTTGCAAGTGCATTTAACTCAGGCCCTCATTCTTGGTCTTTGACTTAGCGAAGCTGCACACTGGCTTGTTTGTATGTCTTTCACAGTTTAAAAGGTTTCTCCATAAATCCTCCCCATTGACCACAGGGATGATAGAAAGTGGACATGATTCCACAATTCATGCCTTATCCACTGGATTTTTAAAAAATATACATACTTTTCCCATTTCTAGAAAACTCGTCAAAATTTAAACCATTTGCTTGGTAAGTTATTTTATATTATGAGTTGTTAGCAAAGTCTCTTTGTCATCATCTTTCAAGACAAAGGAAATAATTTTAAACAGTAGGTCCTGTTTGGTGACAAAATGCTCTATATGTTGCCATTGGTAAACCATAAAAAATAAAGAAATTTGCCTCTATAACTGAGAGAACAATCAAAAATAGAAATCAAACCTCAACCCAATAGCCTAGTATGGAACTAATAAACTCAAATATCCTGTGGCAATCTGATTTGATCTTTAACTACAATTCCTGAAAGAGTTGTCTCCCATGGGTTACGTGCAACGTCTGTCACTCCCAGGTGGATGCTCAGATTATTGAGGACAGCTGAAATACCCCTTTATGCTTACAATTAGGCAATTTTATTTAATTCAAGATTTCTGATTTCCTATTATAGCCCATTCTATAACTCTTGCCTATTTTTTCACAAGGTATCTGGTGCTGTATGAGATATCTTTGATTTCCTTTAACCTGTCATTTGTAAATAGGACACAAGTTTGCTGTTGACCATTTTGCCTCTGCCTTGGATTAACAAATGGTTGAAAATGCTTCTGTCTGAGCAGCTCCCTAGCCATGCCTATTGGAAGTTTCAATCCTAAATTAGGATGCAGTGTATTGTGTTTAAATTACAGCACTAAAGTGTGTGCAACCTGGATGTTAACACAACCCCTAATGTAACATGAAATTTATCTTGCCTTCTTGTCCACCTAGAATTTCAGGAGTGAGATTTATTGTTGTGTAAGTCTCTCCTAATCTTTCTTTCCCTCATCTTCCCTTCCTTCTAAAACATGTGATAACAGTGGGAACAGAAAGCTAGTTCAGTTAAAAAAAGACTTTTACCCTCTCATGCCTACATTTCTTTCTATGTTGCTAGAAGAATGTGTTTGCTTTAGTATAGTTCCTTGATCAAGTAAGAGAAGAACATTGGGCTTCACAGAATCTCCATAATTCTTCAGAGACAAATTTTCATATATAAACTAGAGGTTTGACAAAGGAAGCTAGTAAAGGTTTTATAGCAACAAGAAAACTCCAGCTGTAAATAGGAAGAAAGAATGGAGAGTTTATGCTAAAATATGGAATAATTCCTGTGTGCAAACAGGAATAGCATGCCATTAGAACAGATATGCAGAACACTTGACTCTGGGCTTATTTTGAAAAGATGGTATACAGAAAAAAGCTGTTACCTGGTGATGGACAGAAATACACATGAAGATTCAGAAGTTTGATAATCTTCAGAATGATAGTCCAAAATGGCAAGATATCCTTCTGTTGAATTAAGCTGAGATGATAAAAAGCTTGTATGATTCATTATCCAACAAAATATCCAACAGAAATTAAAGACCTATCAAGAAAGCACAAAATTGATCACTTAACAATGTTTCTCTCATGAAAAAGAGTGTCATGCATAAAGCATTTATAGATCAAGTCATCTACCACTGGATGTCTGAGATTTCCATGTTACAACCTATGATATTTTGCTATAAAATGAACCTTAGTCCTGAAAATAGGATTTCAAAATATTGCTAGGAGGAAAACATTATTTTCATACTTGCTGAAGAGAGGCTCTTAGCACATCTACACTTTGTAAACAGGAAAATGGTGAAAACTGGATCCCAAGATGTCAGATATTTCAACATGGAAACTCTTTGAGAAGGTACAATGCTTATATTTTTTTTCCTTGAAAATAACATAGTGAAACTGA
The DNA here is from genome assembly GCF_963513975.1 of Fringilla coelebs. Classification (NCBI taxonomy): domain Eukaryota; kingdom Metazoa; phylum Chordata; class Aves; order Passeriformes; family Fringillidae; genus Fringilla; species Fringilla coelebs. The sequence continues at coordinate 47,020,978 of NC_140029.1, forward strand.
CAAGAAAATCCATAAACAAATCAAAGTAAAACATCATAGTGTTGCATTTTTGATAATAATATTTAGGAAGAACTGTAGAAGAGAATAATTTATTTCAAGCTTTAAAATAACAATAGCTGGATTTCCCAACTAACCCAGAAAAAGACTAATTATTTTTTAAGAATTGTAACCGAAAAGACCAAAAACTGCTGCACAAGCAAAGGCTTTTTCATTCAGAATAAAAAAATATTAAGTATTTCAAGTTCATTTTGTTTGTTGGTTTTTTCATCACTGTGCTTTATGGTTTTGATTTGTTTATAAAAATTTCACAGTGTACATCATTAACATGCAAAATTGGTATCTATGAACACAAGACATTTAATAAAAATTTTAAAAATATGTCTGTCATTCTACTTCATATTTTCCTCATTTATTAAAAATTTCTATGATTATCTTAAAATTTGCATGAAATTTTTAGTATATGTGTTAGAGATTTTTTTGACCAAAAAAAAAGTAAATTGCCTCTAAAAGCATTGGATTTCCTTATATTCAAAAGTGTCTTAAGTTCTTGAGAGGCCAATTTCTATAATGAGTTCTCTCTAGCATAATAAATATATAAGCAAATAAATAAAACAATATTTTCACGTTATAAGAGTGTACCTAATACATGCCAACTGAAAATTAGTTGACTTGTTCAACCTGGTCATGGTGCTTTCTCCCATATAATATGGAGAGAAAATCACATGTACAGAGTGTGAGTCATTTAATCTTAGAATTGATTTCTACTACCCAAATTGTGTTGCCTTTCACAGATGTCACCACTGATCAAAAATCTTATTTGCACAATTAGTTTAGACTAGATATCTGCTTTTAGATGGTTAAGACGAGAGCAATCTCCCACTGCACTAAAGGGGTCTGAATTAATCTTAGCTAACTAAGATACTGTAACAAGCAGGATAAATTTGAATCATGCTATCTAAATCAATTAGCTTTCACTTAAATGTTAATGCATTATTCCTCTTAAAAGGAAGTGTCAAAGTTCTTAATAGGTACAATGGGTATACAGGTACCCTTGAAGGAGCACAACTCTACAATTTAAGATCTAGTTTTCTCATTTAATCTTTAAAAGCATCTGCCTTACTGCACTGAGGATTTATCCAGCTGAAAACACACCAAAGGTGCTGCATGGAACTCTGACCTCAGCCTCTGGTACCAATGTTTCTTACAAGTCCTGGGTATCTCATAGGTCGACCAAGATGAGTTAAATTTGTTTAAGATGGATCCTGGATGTCTAGGAGGCACAATTTACACATGTGAATAAGTTGCGCTGGATCTCCTCCTGCATCACAGCCTCTCTGGGCAGTATATAAATGTATAGCTTCCTGACGCAAAATAAAGTTATTTTAAAATTAAGGAGAACCTGAAGACTTGGATGATACTATTATTTTCTTACTAATTTTCTCATAATTTATCTCACAATTCTTACCTCACTTCTTCCCCCGAGAGTACTTGGGTAGTGTTAGGTCATACTGAGGTAGAAACATAGCTTTTAATTCCAAAACAGACTAGGACACTAGCTTATAAAGCTATTAAGCTTTATAAGGCTAACAGAAACTGTGGAATTGTACTAGTTGGTTTCTGTATCAGACTTCTATGTCAGATTGACTTAATACACAGTTTAGGGACTAGGCTAATGACCTGTTTGCAACCACTTGATTGGAATATACAGAGAAGAAGACAGACCGTCTTGGAAAATCATAGTGATATGATGAGATACGAAAGACAGAAGTTACAATATGGGAAATTGCAATTAGCTGTTAGGAAACTAGTTTGAGGTGGTCAAACGGTAGAAGAGGTTTCCCAGAGAGATTGTGAAATCCTCACACTTGGAAGTTTTCAAGACTCATCTGGACACAATCAAGGACATCCTGACATGATTATATCTCATTAGAGGATGTGTTGAACTCTGTAACCTGCGGGTGTCCCTTTCTTTGTGAATTATGGAACTGAAGTTCTGTGACTGTACTGTGTGTTGTGCTGAAGAGTAGTCAGGTCTCCTTCCCCTTCTTTATTTAAAAACCTATGCTATGGTGCCTATGCGCTTTCTCAACCTTCTTATCTTCTAATTGGGGTAAATAATCTTGTAGTGTTAGCATTTAGCAAGTACAGAGTAGAAATCACTCAAGTATTCTTAATCTCTTCCTAATTTTTTCATATCCTTCTGAAGCATGGAAAATGTATTGCCATTACCTACAGCCTTAATGAGATTGTGATCTTCTGTCCAGTAACTTCACTATATTTGTAATTACAGCAAAGAATTTATACTCCATGTCACTGTCCATCTTTGCATAAAACATACATAATGAAAACATTTCATTTTTATGTGTAAATATTTTCTATTTTTTCATGTAATAATACCCTATCACTAATACAATTAAAAATAGAAATGTTGTTTTTATTAGAGGCAACATTTAAGTGAAAGGAGATTTTAGTCTAAATACTACTTGAAAAAAGTTAGTATTTTCAATCTTTAATGTGCTCTTGGCCATTCTTCTTAGTTATTTCCTCAAGTTTTGAAAGAAAATATTCTGCTATCTAATAGATTCTGGCAGCCTAATCTTTAGGAAAAATCTTAATTAATTATGCTTATCATAAGCACTAAATTATTTCATGGGAGATGGAACTAATCAATACAGTGATGACACTGCCTCATAGATATATAGAACTGTTGGCTCTATAAATAAAGAGGCAGGAATTCCAAACCATCTAAAACCTTGTCTTTATTTAACACAGATTATATCAGAAGATGGGAAGGTTTGCTTTTATTAATTGCTTGTGGTTTCCTTAATTAATTTTCCATTTGTGAACGAAGCTTTGAGTGCTAATGATGTGTGTGGTTGGTGTAAGACAAAGTAAAGCATTACCTATACTTCGTGCTTTCATGCCCAGCCACTCATCATTTTCTGATCCTGTTTGGCTATACTGTGACACACTCCTGCAGAAAAATGTCCTCGTCTCTGCTCCTGACATTCAGATTTTCAGTCAGGTCTCTTGTCCCATCCCATATGGGAACTTCCTACAGACAAAATGTTCCTTCATATGACAACAAAACCCTCTCCACCACCTTCTTTGCCTGTCATTCCTAACAACCTTTATATGCTCACTATCACACTCCCTTTCCACCAAGTCTTAATTCATCCAACAACATTGCAGTTTTGGAGCAACATGTGGCATTCTGGTTCTTCCCACTTGTTTCCAAGGCTGGGCACATTTCCAAGTGCATGCTTTACAAAGGCATTATTCTGCTCTCTTTCTGAGGTCTCTTTTGTTCCTGTTGCCAAGGGTCTTAGGTTTTCCATGTGTGTTCACCACACTTGACTGTGGCCTGCAAACTCTATTTCCCTTTTCTTACTAGTTTAGAAATCTCTTCACCAAGATGGCAAGATTGCTGGATCTTGCCTTTGGCCACTTTCATCTTTCTTCAAGCTGCTGGGTGTTTTTTTTCTTCATCACTCACTTCAGTGAACTAGTAAAACAGTTTGAAGAAAATAAATGGCTTATCTTTTTCTCTTTTATAGCTCTTCAGTCCTTTTGTCATTTCATGCTTAAATCAGTCCCTTTAGAGAACTGCTAGCACTTCTTAAATAACTTCATTGTTAAGGCATCTTTGCAGTGCAGAAATTGGTTTTTCTCAGAGGGACGAGCTTATTTTTTATTGTATTTGCATTTGAATGGAGGCAGAATTTATTAAAAAAAACATATGCTGTGAGGTCTGTGTTACCTTTTTTAGGATTTCAACTAAATATTGAGATAGAAAGACAACAGAGACATGAGAGTCTCAAATGGTGCTGACAGCACAGCATGTCAATTAGAAAATGGAAATGGCAACTTGATAGAGAGACACACAGTCCTGTAACCTCAGCCATGATTAATAAATTGTGTGGAGATATTCTTCAACTTGTCCTGGATTTTTTTTATTTTCCAGTCATAAATCTATTTAAGTACTAAAAAGAAGATATTTTACTCCTCCCTTTTCTATTATGCAAGAGAAAAATAATTATAAGAAGACTTAATTGGATCATCAAATGATGTATAAGGAACCCGTATGTCAGTAGTACAATAGTGATCATTGCTCTCTGTTGGACCTTCTGAACCATCTAGTAGATTATACAGGGAAGAATGAAATTAGATCAATAATATCTTCCATACTGTATTTTGTCTTTTCAAAAAAAGACATTTTTAGTCTGAACGTAAACAATGTCTATAAACTCGTTGATATGAGTTTTAATAGTGGATGTAGTATTAGGGAAATTATACTTAAAGGTAAGTTACTGCAAATACTTATTTCATCTCTGTTTAATTTAAAAATTGTTATGGTAGAGACAGTGGCAGATATAACTGTGGCAAAAAATCATATGTGAGCACTACACTGAGCAGGATTGAATGCCAACAAAAAACAGATTTAATTTCCTCAGATGTCTTTGATGCTTGCATTGCTGATGCACAAACAGACTCTTACACTCTCCTTCAAAGACTGTTAAGTAACTCCGCTGAAGTAAAGGTAACCAAACAAAAAAAACAACAAAAGGGGAAAGAAGTTTGAAATTAGGTGGTTTCTAATGGTCTACATAGAAGTATAGAAATTCTTTGAGGGTGCTCTTTTACAACAGAATAATCCATTATCTATAATTAAAAAGACTTGATAATTAATACCTTACACAGTTTCACAGAACTACCAATTGGGTAATTCTGTTAAGACATTAAAGTGTTAAAATTAGAGCTGTTTATAGGACAGATGGGAGAGAAAAAAAAAAGGGAGAGAGAAAAGTAGATGGAAGAAGTCTGAAAGGACGGCCAAACAGTCTGGACAAAATCATATAAAAAATTTGATGCCTCTTTCCATGTAGATCTCCAATAAGGACAGTGGTCCTCAGCCAAGGACTCAGAAATGTTGGCAGCAAGCATGAATGAGGTCAGGATACTAGAGTCACACAAGAAGTTCTAGGACCACGTCTTTGTCCTTGGAATTCTGCCAAAATCAGCTTTGCTTAGCACCATGATTATGGCCATGGTCAACATAGACGTGTTCTTGGGAGAGGTATCAGCCAAAATGAGTGCCCTTGCCTTGAAAGACGCCCATGAGAATAGATGCACGGGACCACAACTGTCCTGGCACAGCTGGATGTCACAATGCCACAACAGATGAGGTGTTTGCTGTGTGCTGTGGGGGAAGGTGTTAAAACCACTGAGAACCTTGAATTGTCTCTGGTACTTCGGTGCCACGGCCGTCCCCATGGCAGCAGGAGACAGTCTGTGCACCACTGCTGCTAAAGGAACATTATTAAAAAGCTCTGTCTGCAGCTCGAGCACTAATGTTCATGTCAAAAGCTGTACTAATCTTTAGCAAAGACAATTCCAAAAGTGAAGCTTCTTGAATTGCAGAAAGGTGAAATATAAATAATTAAATGCACCTGCTATCAGAACTCCAAAGCTCTAGAGAAAATGAGATGGAAAATTTCGTTTTTCATGAGAAAATAAAGCAGAATATAGGAAATAATTTTACTTGCTTAACCAGACGGTTTCAAATAAGCATTGGGAATAAATAGTTGCTTGCAGACAGCATCCTATTGTCTAACCTAAATATTTTACAAATATTTGTTTTCTCATTAAAAAACACATAAAGTAAAATAAATTCTGAAATTTTTACCATTAAATAGGTGCAAAATTACACCTCACACCTGTTGGTACCGGAATAAAAGTGGCTATTAAAGAATTGTTTCCAAAGAACAGTATATTTTACAATTTAAAAAATAACTGTATTAATCCACTAAAAGCCAAATATACATGTATATATTTACAAAAGATCACATATATTTAAAAAAAATATTGTGCTTGAATTAAAAGAAATAAAGTTATAACTTTAGTTTTCTTAGTCAAAACAGACTAAACTGGATAAAGAAGTTTTACTGATTTTATTAATGCAGAAAAAGCTTAGAATATCCCCAAAATATCTTCTAAGAGCTCAGAAAGCTAAAGATAAGCTCTTCTTCTACTGATAAAAACAACCAACCAACAACTAACCCTCCCACAAAACCAAACCAAACCAAAAAAACAACGCCACCCATGTAACAAATAAAAACCTGTCAACCAACCAAAAAAAACTCAAAAAAACAAACAAAACAAAGAAAACAAAACAAAATTATAAAATTCTTGCTTTTAACACATTCTCTTGATTTTCAAAAGCATGAAGGTAACAGAAAATTATAAAATTGAAAGCACTTGTAAATGAATCTTGCTGAACATGTTTCAGGCAACCTACAAAGCTATCCTGAAAATGATAAATATTTTATCATACTTAATGATAAATACTTTATCATACTTAATGAAGAAAAATATAGAAATTTGTGTCCAACATAATCATGCCAATAAAGTTGTATCTAATTATTAGTGACTTATCATGAACTCTCCCTATTTCTGCATCTGTTAAGAACCAAGGTTGAATGTGAAGTATAGGTATAGGCTCTAACTCTTAAGATGAATAGTGTTGGATGAACAAAGATCTTTTTGTTCTTAACCTGTAAATTTATATATTGTTAAATACAAAATCAAAAGCTGTTTTAAATTGCCTTAATTACAGTAAGTTAAATCTTCCTCCCTTATTATTTATTTTACTTCCTTTTTGCACTCTCTCTTAATAGATTCAGGCTGATTTCTGTTTGCTTGCTTGGGAAGCTTGTGCACATATGTGTGTATGTGCACAGCATACTTCTAGGCCTCCTGTGTTAATCCTAAGAGCACTAATTACACAAAATTCTTATCTGGCTAACACACACTGAGAGCATTTGTCTTTTGGATTAGCAGTGCTTTAATACTGATAAACACAAACTCTTCCAAGAATCATTGACTTCCATATTTTAATAACATTTCACTCTATTGTTTCCCAGTTATGCTAGAAGGATCCTTTCTGAAGCAGGAAAAAGGTTCTGGAAACAGGCTGACACTGACAGAGTTTTAAGGCTATGCTGAAGATGTTCTGAAATTTGCTTGGGGTTTTATGGTGTTTTGTTTGTTTTGTTTTTAATATATCAACATCTTATTACCAATGATTAGGGGACAGCAAATTGTTTAGACCTAGATTCTCTGACTAAAGGTTTTTGAACCACTTTGTGAATGTGGATTTTTATGAGTGCACACATTGGTATTTTACCATATTTCTCAGTACAGGGAGAAATTCAAGAGCTCACAAAGACAAAAACTCTAAGTATCACTACATTATTAATTTATTTTCACCTCTTTCTTATTTAAAGGTTTATTCTGTACATGACAGTAGGCTTACAATCTATTTCTGTCATTACAAGTGTTCTCACTAACAAACCTTTATAAATTCCATATCAACTCCTTGATTCTGACTTTGCAGCATAAATAATGGAGGGAAAGAAGATCTGTCAGAGCTGTGAGAGTATTTGTTCTTGGAATATGCGGGAGGAGGAACAGGAGAAAACAATATACTCTGCATTCCAAATTCATATTTAAGTACATTGTCTCGTCTGAAAAGGTGTCGAAAACAGGAGTTTGCTGTTGTGACTTTAATTACTGGTAGTTGAAAAGTCTTTGTCAAACTAGATATTGCAGAAGGTTAAGCTTCTTAAAAAAAAAAATAGACAAATAAATGGATGTTGGCAAATGTTCTACAGAGGAGCAGATTGGGAAGAATGCATTGTGGTATAAAAATATCCCTCAAAACAAAACCTGAAACATGAAGGTTGATGTCCTTGATTATAAATTTCCATTCAGTTTTCTCTTAAAATAAATTAAGGGAAAAGAACCCAGCATATCTACAATTTGTCGAAGTAATGTTTTCTATGCTGTGCCTGCATGTTGTTAGAGAAATAATTTTTTTTTTTCTCTTCCTTTTTCTTTTTTTTTAATTTTTAATACAAATAGCTGTAGAGTGAACCAAGGTCTTTTGTGCTCTTAAGAACTTCACTAAATGTTTTCTATACTTCAAGGAGAAAATACTGCTTTGATTTGGGGTGTTTTTTGTTGTCTCGTTCTTTTACTGCTTTTACTCAACTTTATTATATTGTATTATACTTGAGTCCATTTAATCTCAGCATTTGCATCTGGTTGAGCATAAGAATTCAAGTGGAACATAGTAATTCTCTCTCAGTGGTGGAGAAGTTTAATTAAAGCTAATTGAATCTATTTATATCAGAATCTGGTTTAGTCTTTAAAATGTAGTTTATATTATTTTTATTCATTTAGCAACACAAATTGGTTCATTACTGGAGCTTCACAATCATACTTTAGAGATACATAATGACTTTGAGATATTCTTACTTCAGAAGATACAGCAATTTGAGAGACCATCTCCAGGTTTTAAAAATATTCACATATTTTTTCAGGTAACTTTGTTTATATCTTAAAAGCACATCATGTTTTTCTGCTTTACCTTACTAGCATTTGTTTTTATTTTTTCTCAAAAAACGGTAAAAATTGTGCCAGGAATGATAATAATTCATAAAAATGGTTTCAGTAAGCAAGATAAGTATAAAATGCTCAATATGTAATAAATTATAATTTCCAACAATGAGTGAATTCATATTTTTATACAAGTGTAGCTCTACTACAGTTTGGGTAGTTTTTTTAATTATTATTTACTTTTTTTTTTAACTTTATATTTTTTTAATCCTAGTAAAGTCTAAGACCACATGCTGCAAGCCAGAAGAATATTTTGGGCTTATGTCTAAAACAACTAATGATGAGAGAAACTATAGTCCATATATCACTAACCTCTTCATTATTCTCTTCCTGATTTAAAATTGGTCTCAGTCTGATCATGTGAAGATCCCAGTTCAAATTTCTTGTTAATAAAATACAGGGGAATGTTTAAGAATAACTGTAGCACAAACATCAGAAAATCTAATTTCAGGATAAAGAGTTTTCTGACTTTTCTAATTCAGTTAATACAATAATATCAGTGGAGGAATTGTTATTAATTTTTATTTATATATTTAGAGTTGGAAGTATTTTCTTCATTGAGAATTTTCCATGAGTACAATATAATGTTCTCTTTAAATTATCTTACTAAAATATATTAGCCTAAAACTTTTCTTATAAAAGGAGCAAAGCTGCAGATGTAGGTGTAGAGATTTTGAAGATTATTGTCAAGACAAGACAAAGATTACAGGTAGATACAGTCTGTATATTCTGTATTCAAGCAGAAAAAAAGACCTGGAAAATTATACACATTTTTAGTCACAGAAAATTTTCATCAAAGGTGGAAAGGAAACATTTTGAAGATTTCACATTTTATTGTTTGCCATCTAATGTTCAGTAGATTTCTGAATGCATGTTGGCGGGAAGAACATGAGGAGAGCTTTACTCTAGTTTCTGGTATTCTGATTTTCTGGTATTTTGTCACTACACCTCTTCTGCTGTCCTGTAAACTGGCATGAGAAGTTCAGCACGTGCCATTTTCTTACTTTAGTTTTGCTATGGATCTATAAAAGGCCAAGACTATCTTAGGTAGCTACAACTACAGAAGCAATTTCTCTTTCTAGCTTCTAGATCTGCATTTTAAAGTGAGAAGTCAAAATGACCTTAGCTAAGCATAGTGGCATTTAGTACTCTGGCACCCGACAGCAGCCATTCCTCATGCTTCAAAGACCACTCCTCTGCTGGCAATAGTAAGGAGGATGGAGCAGGACAAGAAGAGGGGAGAAGACATAGCTAGGACAGCTGACCCCAAGTAACCAAAGGGATAGCTCAGATTGTATGGTGTTATGGTCAGCAATGAATTCTGCAAAGCTGGGGGGAAGAAGGAGGAAGGGAGAGGATGTTTGGAATAATGGTGTTTGTCTTCCCAAATAACCATTTCACATGATGGAGCCCCACTTTCCTGGGGATGTCTGGACACGTCTACCCACAGGAAGTGGTGAATGATTTCCTTGTTTGCCTTGGCTGTGTTATTAAGATTCTTTGTCTCAGCCAACAATTTTTATACTTTTACTCTCCCAGTTCTCTTCTTCATCCCATCAGGGGGGTAAGCCAGAGGCAGGGGCTTAGTGGGGTTTAGTTACAAGTGGGGCTTAAACCACAGCATGCTCTGTGTAAAAAGGACCAAGCAAGAGATAGAGTACAATTTAGCACTGACTACTGATCCATAAGTAAAACAGAATGGATTTTGAAGAACAATTATTCTCTGGGGGAAAAACAAACAAACAACCAACAAATCCCCAAAAGACAGAAGATTAGCCTGCTGCTTTATCCAAAGCTCCTTCTAGTTGTTTATCTTTCTCTGACAGAAGACAACCGCAAAATGAGTATATATTATGTCCTGGAATACGTTCTCAGCTCTTTTATTTTATTTTGAACTGATATTTTCTGAGACAGAATTTGTTTCCAGGTATTACAACTCAGGGTTTATTTTTAGCCTATTGAATTATCTGATCCATTGCAGAACTCAGCAGAAAATTTCAGCAGACATAGAATTTTGTAGCTAAGATTTCCATAGCTTTCCAAAGTCTTCCTAATTCTTTTGGTGGTTAATTGTACACTCAAATCTTCATAAAGATTATGAGAAGTGGAGTAGGTTTTCAAAAAGGAATTTTGTGGTAATGGTTCTACTATGGAAGAAAAACTGAAACAAAAAAATGCAAAAAATCAAGAAAACTTCTCTTTGCCTTCTCTTGCTCCTATAATAAAGTCTCAAAAGAGAAATTATCAAATCTTCATTTAATTTTTCATTAAAATATTTTCCAATTGAGGACTTCTTTTCAAAAATTCTAAAATAATTTTAGACAGATATGCCTGCTATTTTTAGATTTTTTCTTTGGTGTTTCTGCAGATGGTATTGTTACATTCCTTCACAGTTTATATTTGATACGTAATACATAATTTGGTTTTAAATTATTTTTATAACTGACCTTTTTCTTTTCTGTTTGTCATTCATTCTACCCCAGGTATTTTTGAGAAAAGGTAAGGTACTTAGTTAAGATCTGAGTGATAGTTCTATGTATGATGTATTTCTTGAATTGAACAGTATTATGTAGACCTCAGCTGTCCTCACTAACTGTTTCTCCTTCATCTTTTTGCATGTATTCTGGAACCTTCTTCTGTACTTCCTTTTTATGTAAAGTGTATTATGCTGTGATTTATATGTATCTCACCTGTAATATAGCAATATCATATAATAAAGAAAAGCTTTGAATAGGGCTTTAGAATAAGGAAAAATACTAAGCTCATTTTCCCCCCCCTCTTTAAAATAGTTTAGTCATTTACAGAATTGCTTCTGACTGCAGAAATACACAGAATAATTTATCTCACTTCAGACAACCAAGCAATAAAATTTATTTAAGCAGAGAGGTAGGCAAAAAAGGCAGTAAGAGATTCCTTTTTATCCATTAATGCATTTGTTTATATATGATGTTGCAACTGCACTGTTAGATATATGAAATTAGGCAGGGTCTCCTTCCTTTGGTTTTGGATGGGAAAAAGCTGGAGGCTTGCCATCAGGGATCTGAGTGCATCCTCCTGTCCAGTGCTGGCAGGGTGCTGGATGGTGGCCTTGGATCAGGCTGCTGGGAAGCAGCAGGGTAAGAAAGGGCTGGGATATGTGCAGCTGGATGCCAGCTTGTTTGGATTCTGATTTTATGCTCAAGCACTTGCCCTTCGTCATTTTGCATTCAGATTGTGCTGAAAGGCAATTGCAAACTGAGAAAATTCTCTTGGGATTTGGTACAAGGAGTAAGGTTATTCTTAATAAAGGATTCCAGTACCTTGTTTTCCAGCCACATTTCTAATTTAACTCAACTAGTCTTCTTATGCACAATCACCTCAGTATAGTCTGAGTGTGCCTGTAACTTGGTCTTCAATGTCTATTCCAAGAAATAAATGAGATCTCACCAAAACAATGTTGGACCCAAATTTAAGCAGTGGTAAACCCTGGGTTACAGCCACAAAGATGTATTGGGCAGTGATTTGGGCAGCCATATTCCAGCTTATATGTCTATTAGGCTGCAAGTTGTCAGTCTAGCCTTAGATTTCAGAAATAGGCATTTTTCAAATGTTTTTATTAATGAAGTATCTTACATAATTTTGTACACTTTGAACAAGTGCTTTGAAGAAAATTTCTCAAATATCAATCAGAGATAGATATTAATGATAATAATTTTTATTAAACAAATAATAAGACAAAAGACAAAAGAGCAAAGGACAAAAGAAAGGTGATATTCTGTAAGGAGGTTTCTGTAAACAGTCTGCAAAATTATTGATTACTTTGATTTTCCAGTGTTTATATGTTGCATTTCATTATGTAAATTTCTCTTATTTGGAAATTGCTTTCTGAAGAAAATTGAGAAACTTCAGGGGTTTTATGTGAACCAATTTTTAACAATGAGGACTGAGTTCCCTTCCTTGATGGACCCATTTATACAATTTTCTCATTCCTTGATTTGAAAGTACATTAGAAAGTAATGTAAGAGGAAAAAATAAAGTGTCAGCCTTCATAACCCTTTTTCATCTAAGACACTATTTGAAATTCTACCTTACACAAAATTGACAATCTGTTACTGCAGCCTTTTGAGGCACCAACTTTGCACAAATAATTTCAATACTCTGACAGATAAGCTTGCATTCTTAATAAGAGTTGCAGCAAGCTGTTTCACAATAATGAAAACTGCACTCTACAAACTATTTCTATATTTCATTGTGCCTTAATTGTCATTTCCCCATCTGACTTTCTTCCCATAGAGAGACTAGGAAGCACTGAAGAGGCTAAAGCTGATGACAAAGAAAATACTGAGAACAAAATACACCATAACTGCAAAATTTCCACTGGAGTTTTCCTTCTTATAAGAAAAGAACAAAGTACCATAGTATTACAGAATGATTTGATAGCTGTCACAGAAGTGATGTTCTTTATTAGATTGTTCTTTTATTAGAACAGATTCAAACTAAAGCAAAGCTCAATGACGTTGGAAACAGGGAAAAAAAATGGAATCGTACAGAACATCTTAAAAAAATCAAAGGTTGCAGTTATGGTAGCAGGCTTTTCACTTTTTCTTCTATTTCCAGCACATTCTTCTAAACCAAATAAAATAACTGATTTCAAATACCTGTTTTCTTAAGTGATACTCCAAAAAAGTATCTTTCTTAAGCTCATTGTGGTATGTCATCTGCAACTATGCTAATTTTATGACACAATTTAAATTCTTTTCTTATTCTTTCAATGTCATTTGTGATCAATAATGTTGTTTGTTTTTTTCCTCCAGATATTTTTCATTTACTTTCCCTTCCTCAGGGTAAGGCTGGTCAGCATTTTCAGGTGCGCCAGAAAATTTCCTAATTAGAGTCAATTACTAATCTATTCCATTGCTTTCATTTAGGCTACCTCTGGAAAAAGATGGGATCTTCACATGAATTCTGAGATCAAAACATGACATTCTGCTCTTGAAACAATACTATCTTAGAGTTGCTCTTACCTAAGTAGCACACCTCCAGGCAGCAGCAATTCCCTGGCAAAAATACACACAATAAATCTGTTTTTTTGTTTCCCATGGCAACTACATTTTCTCAGAAATCTACCAGTGCTTTTATAAGACTATATATATATATATATATAAAAAAATATAGGGATAGTGCATTTTATATTATAAGCATAGCTATATGAACTACTCCAAATTCTGTATTTTACTCTTATCTTCAAGCTGCAGCAATAAATAAATTCACATGCTTAGTGGGAACCAAAGCAGTGGATTTTCTCTTTACATCTTAATGAATCAATAAGGCTGCAGAAGCTATCTTGTAGAATAGTAACTCATAAAATATTTTCTGAGCTTTCTTTGAACAGTCTAGAATGAGACTGTTTAATTTTTTTCTAATTCAACTGTGGACTTATTATCAGTTTAAAAAAAAGAAAAATCAAAGGAGGTATATACAAAATCTGAGTTAAAAATAACACTGCAAATGAGGAGTTATTGCCATGTTATACCCCATCTATGAATTTAATTAAGACAACACACAAGACTTAGTTTTAAACAGCAACTGGAACTACTTAATTTCAAGAATGACAGACTCATGCACCAGAATATCCTGGGGAATATAACCAAGAAGCTTGTAAGGAAAGGACCTAGGAGTTTGGATGAACATCAACAGGAATATGGGTGTTGTGGGTTAGCCCCAGTAGGCAGCTAAGCAGGACCCAGCTTCTTGCTTGCTTCCCCAGACAGTGAGACAGGGGGGGAGAAAATCAGAAGGGTAAAAATGAAAAAACTTTGGGCTGAGAGAGTGCAATAAGTAAGGCAAAAGCCATGCACACAAAGCAAAATAGTCATGTATTCATGCACCATTATCAGGTGTTCATCCAGAAAAGCAGGGCTTCAGCATGCACAATGCTTACTTGGGAAGTCAAATTCCGGGAACATCCCCTCCCTTCTCCTTCCTCCAACCTTTTATTGCTGAGCATGACAACATTTGATACGGAATAGCTCTTTTATCAGTTTGAGTCACCTGACCTGACAGCATTCCTTCTTGTACACCCCACGTCCTCACTGGGGGAGTGAAGTTGGAAGCAAAAAAAGTCCTTAACTTTGGGTAAGAACTGTGTAGCAATAACTAAAACATCCCTCTACTACCAGCACTGTTTTGGTGGCAAATCAAAAACACAACCCCATACACACTACCATGAAGAAAAATTACCCACTCTTGCCAAAGCCAGTACTATGAGCCAGCCATGTATAATTGTGGCAAAGAGGGCTAAAGCTAAACCTGTTAAAAATCTACTTCAATCTCTAAATGAGCGTAGAAATCCTTCAGGTTTCCCCACATTAACTTTTTAAAAACAGCTAATGATAAGACAGTGCCCACTTTTTCTCAAGGACAAAATAGCGAACTGATGAATTCACTTGGCCCTGAGTAATCCCTTCCTGAACCTATAGAGGCCTGTACCCAAAAGACAGTCTTCATTTTTAAATGACTGGATATAACATGGAAAATCAAAAGTAGGGATGGAGAAACAGATGTCTTCCCTTCCTGCTTAATCTGAACTTCCATGGAGAAAGATTTGTGTTGGTTGAGGTAGAAATTATCTATGCAATTTTTATGCTCCTAGGTATAAAAATGGTAAGAAAAGGGGACCTTGACAGCAACAGACTGAGGAAGATATTTTTCATGCAGTCAAAATGATTGTTTGAGTCTATTAATTCCTACAGAAACTGCTAATTTTTTTTCATTTTTATAGAGCATTTTTAACTAGCTAAGACTGTAGAGTGCCAGGAAAGCACTTAATTCAGGAGTAGGAATTTTGTATGAGCACAAAAGCAGAATCTGAAACACATGCCACACTGATATGCAGACAGCAGGAAAATTAAGAAAATTCCTGTAATTAATTAGAAGTGGGTAGAGAAATCAAGGCTAAAAATCTCAAGGTAAAAGTCTAAAGTTTCTAAAGTCTAGATTTCTAAAATTCAAGGTTTCTTAAGGTCTCTAAGGTAAAAAAAACTGTTGCAAGTATGAGCTTGATAATTTCTGGGCAACATTGAGATCACCCAGACAGTTGTGTCAATAGTATCAGATAAGAGTAAAAATTTTTTAGCAACAACATTGGAAATTCCAGATTTGGGTATGTTTGTAGCAGACATTGAGAACAATGAGGAAGAAACAAGTAGGAGATAGATCCAAAATAGGAAAGAAATTCAAAGAAAAAAAAGGAAGGCTTGAAGTTAGATAAAAAGCAGAAGAGAGCATGACCTTGCAATGGAAGGAGTGAGTGTCTACAGCCAGTAAATAAAATTTGCCTTTAGACATAAGCCCAACAAAATGTCCCTCAATAATCTATGAGACTCTCCATCATTTCTGCACCTAAAAGCCTAGATCTGAGAGGGTGTAGTAAAGAGGAATTTGATGGCTTGAGTTTTGTCTTGGAACACCCAGGAAGGCAGTTTAAATATCTTCTTGTTGGAGAGACACCTAATAAGATGAATCTACCAAGTTAATCAACCCCAAAAGGATCATTTCCTTTAGAAAAAAAGAAAAGCCTTTGTCTTTTCTTTCTCATTTCAGAATACTCCAGTAGCAGAATTCTGAGTAAATTATCTCTCCAAAGTGCATTGAGTTTTCCCATAGTGACTCAAAATTTGTATTTGCCCACAGAGTGAACTTTGTGCCAGAGCTGTCTATATCATATCTAACAGCTCTGTGACAACCAAGGTTGGACTCACTTTGGACTCAGCAATATCTATCACATTCTGTTTGACTTCAGAGCTTTTTGAATGTCTCAGTTTCTATGGCGAATCTGGGCATAAAAGCACAGAAATTGTGTATTAGAAGGCCAAAATCAGATTATGTGATATAAATCTTTATTTCTCAGCTCTAACTTCATTTCCAAACAGTGGAGTACTGGGAAGCTGGGGTGACTCATTGCATTTAAGTGCCAGTGTTAAGCAGGAAGAAAGCCAAGTTGAAGCCTGTATCACTTTAGACAAACTCAAGGCTTGACATATGACAAGCCTGCCCTTGCAGTCTTTATTAAAGGGGAGTCAGAAATAATGTGTTTTCTAGAACATTTGCTATGATTTATGGAATATCTTAACTTCAAATCAGTTATTCAGGTTTGGGAATATATTTGTCATAGAGGTATCCCCTAAGGGTGAAATCTTGATCCATTTATATAGAAGAGCAAAAATCTTTTCCTGCATACCTCCCCAGGTAATTTGCAAGCAAGTGCAGCTGCTGCCCTGCTATCAGATAAAGGAGAAGCTGCACAGTGTTGTCTGTGTTGCACACCATGTGATACTGAGTGCATTACACGGGGGAAACATTATCTTTAGCTTTCTCACCAGTAACCTTACTCAGACATGTTTTCCAATAGTGTAAAAATATTTCAGGTTCCCTTTTCCCTTTTTCTTTGTCCTTAATTGGTTTGATTCATTTTTACATTCACAAAATTCTGTCAGAATCTCTGTAATTTAACATGCACATCTCCAAGACATTTGGAATTTTAAACAATTCCTAGCCCATAATCCCAGTCAGAACAGAGACAACAAAGAGGAAAGAGGGAATTACATGTACATTTATGACTTATTACTGTGTTTATATTGGATTTCATAATGACCAAATACTGCAATCTGCTTGGTGGGTTACTGTCTTCATGAATGTAACAGATCTCTGTTCTAGCTGTATATATCACAGATATATTACTTCTCTTGTTCAAAAAGTTCAAAAGTACTTAGTTTTACTTCAAAATGGATTTAAAATTTAGAGATTTTGCAAACGTTTAAAAACAAGAATCCAGTAAAGAGCACTTTGTGAGCTCTAATTTTCATAAACTATATATTCATTAAATATGCTTGAGAGAAATGTGTCAATGCCCCACTACAAGTCCTGCAAGGATTTTTAAAGTAGCTGGCCTACAAAGCTGAGGTACATTAAAATATCAAAGCACATTTCTTCAAACTTTATTTCCTATTCATGCTTCCAAGCCTTTTTTACTTCATAACATGCAACAGATTTAGCAAATTTAATAAATGAGAGGGTTTTTTTCTACCTGTGTTTGCTAGAATTCCCACATGAAATAGCTTTAATTGATGATGGTAACTGAATTTTTTCTACCATACATTTACTTTGGAAAATATGGAAAAGTTTTTAGCCATATGCTAATAAATAATGGAAACTATTTTTGTCTTCTAACTACTCATTGCTAATATAAACTTATTGTTGATAGAATTACTCTGCCAACATCAGCTAAAATACTATCCCCAAAAGTATTTATTTCGTTTTACTTTCCTTATATGTGTTTTCACGTGGAGAAAAATCCCAACACTGAAATAAACAGTATTTTTACCCTTGACTACGAGAGTGTAGCAACAAAAGACAACCTATTAATTTAAATGGAAACTTGATTAAATCTGAGTTTTATTTTCTGAGTTCAAGTGTATTGATGATCTCTTGAAGATTGCTATTTTATTCAGTAAGCATGTTTAAATATTAAACATTGAGTGTTATGGGAATGTACAAACTGAAGTTCAAAGAAAAGAAAGCAGAACTATAACACAGCATTTTCTAATGATGAGACCAGAATAGTGAGATAATTAAAGATTTTTCTCATCATTAAAGACAAGCTTAACAGAAATATGATGTTATTGAACTTCAATGGAAATTGGAAATGCTGCAGATAAAAATTCAAGAATAATCTGAGAAGTTAACTAAAGAACTCCTAAATTCAGAAACAAATCAACAATCTTATGAATTATAAGTACTAAGAATGAGGAATGGATTTTGTCTGTATAGCTAGATCTCACAACTGTAGGTAAAACATAAGCTCTGTGAGAACACCATTTGAATGTGGTATTGATTAAAATGCATGGGAACAGAGGAGTTTCATTAATATGAAGCATTTATCACCCTGGTGATGTGGAAAGCTATAAAGAAGACCTGGTTAGAAAGAGAAAACTACCAAATGGGAGAACACATCTGCCAGCCTGAGAACTAGGTCTGGGTTTAGACACACCCTTGAAAAGTGCAGCTGGCCTCCTTGAGGGACAGTGAAGTATACCTGGAAAACAGAGACATCCTGAGAAACCACCAAAAGGTGCTAAAGCATAGAAGTGTAATGACAGCCTGTCATCTGAAAAGGTGAAAAACAGCCTGGAAAAAGACAAAAACAGTCTGGTAAAATAAACTTCTGTTGAACAGAAAACTTCATCATCCCTTGTCTGCTACAGGTGAAAAATAGAAATCAACTTCATCTTTTCACTGTTCAAAGTATTGTTGTTCTAAGTCCACTTATGCCTCCATGATACAAAAAGGACTTAACTTTTTTTCCAAAATGTAGCCTCTGTCTCTGAGAATTTCCCGGGAAAGGGAAAGGGAAAGGGAAAGGGAAAGGAAAGGAAAGGAAAGGAAAGGAAAGGAAAGGAAAGGAAAGGAAAGGAAAGGAAAGGAAAGGAAAGGATACAGCCATTGTATACGCTTCAGTAAGAATGTCTTTATGCAGTTGTTCTTTTATGATTCCTGCTGTTTCACTCAGCTGCCTTTAAAATGAAAGGCAATTAATATAATTACAATGTGCATTGAAAAGTCCTTACTGAGAATGCATGTCAGAAAAAATTCATCCTGCTATTGCCCCTCTTTTTTATTTTTATGAATGCTGTACAGTTAAAAGCAGATTGTTAACTAAAATTCTCTTCAAACCTAAAAAAATTAATTATCATATAAATTTTTCCTTGCCTCATCTCGCCTTTCCTCACCCTACCAAACCTGGGGAAATAAAAATAAAATATATAGGATTTTGCATCTGGTAGATTCATCTACCAGATTTGATAACAGATAACTAAAAGCAATGGGAAGCAATGAAACATTTGAAGGTACTAAAATCAATAGGTTTTAAAAATTTTGCATGATAACTAAGCTTTGCCAATTTTAATACATATTTATTCAGTAATAGACCTAATTTTAATAATAAAATGTACCAAAGAATGTCAATGGAGTTAATGTTATAAAGTTAATATTTTACTGAGCTCTCTTTACACATATTACCATCTCAGATGCTATACATTAAAAAATAAGGCATGGTTTCTTCTAAATGCATATACAGAGTCCAGGTAAATGATATTTTTATCTAAGCCAATAAGAAAATGTGAATTTTCAGAACAAAATAGGAAATGCAATTATGATGATGTCGTAACTTTACCGATTGAACACACTATTTAGAATGCATATTGTGTATGCATTTTGTGTCATTGCCTGTCATGCCTGCTTTAAATATATTAAATGCTACATACTATGTCAAACACTGTTTTAATTCTCCAGTAACACAATCAAAAAACTTCAAAACATGGTATGAAAACCATGAATTATACAGGTGTCTGCTGCATTTAAAGGAGATTTCTATTTTTTGAGAGGAAAAGGAGAGCTTGGAAGAAGAACCTCAATGTAGAGAAGGAAACACTAACTTAGCTTTTATTCTCATGCTTATGTAAGTACCTAGATATATATACCACTATTTTTATTAATACGCTAAATCTATAATGTCAGTAAAGTTCAGAGATCTTTTACTTTTTTTTTTTTTTTTCACATAAAATGAAGTGGCTAGATTAGGATGGACTAAAATAAATTAACTCCAAAGCAGGCAGTCTTCTTCTCATTGAAAACTCTCAGTCAGGAATTTACAATTCAAAATGAACAGAATTTGATACAAGAGCTTCTAAAACCTTCTGTAATACTTCCTTAGGGAAGAAATAATATTAGAAATATTTCTAAAGTGAATAATTGGGCTAGATGGTCCTTGTGGGTCCCTTCTAACTCAGTTTATTTTGTGATTCTGTGATTTCTTTATGTTCTTCAATACTATTTTTTTTTCTGAAATTTTCCATAATGGCAAGATTCTGCTAACAAGAAAAAAAAATCAAAAGCCAGTCTATCTAATTTCTGTCTTTAATGTCAATGCAGGTAAGATCTAAACAGGTTGTTAGCTTAGTGTTTTATCACTAGTAGGCTTTACTGCCTACAAGAGATGACACTCATTTCATATGAATGACAATAGAGAGTGTTCCTGAGGATTATGTCCTTGTTATGAAAGATACTGATGACAAGATGCATTTGTGCATATATCCCCAGGGATGCAATCAGCATCAAGATTTTCTCCTTCTTTGTTAAAATGTGAAATTAAGTGGTCAAGAAAACAGGGTTATTCAGAAGTTCATGACTGCAACATCAAATGTGATAATTTAACAAACTGCTGGAAAAATCCCTGCCTCTGGGTACTTTCTGTAGGGTGACCCAGCAGACAGATTAGAAACTCATGTACGCTGTTGCTACAGTTATAGACTTTCAAAAATTTCACTAATTTCTTAATGCAATCACAAAATAACATGAGAAACAAACAAAGAAGTATAGTGGGATATTAGAGGAATGTCAAATGAAAGGAATGGTTAGACCTGTGGTGAGCTTAACTTTGAGGTTTACCTTTCTTATTTGTTGATCACATTTTTTCATGTCTTCCTCATAATTCTTCTGTATTGTTATTAAACCAGAAATTATTAGTAACAGTATCAGCGAATAGTAAATTGTTGTCAGTATTGGTATTTAATAGCAAAATATCACCAGTAGCAGTAAACTGTAACAGTAATATCAATGTTGTTTAAAGAATCAGAATCATGGAGACTGGAAGAAACCTCTGAGGGCTCTCAACAGGTCCAACCTGTTTCTAAAAACAGTCAAAACTAACTTAGGTCTGCCCTTATCCAATTGAGCTTTTAATGTGTCCAACAACAGAAATACTCATTTTAGTGTTTCACTACAATGTTTTCTGGAAAAATCAAAAGAAAGAATAACTATTCATACATATGCTAAAATTAATTTGGATAGTTCTGACAGTATCCTTTTGCAAAAAATGAGAACTATGGGGTATTAAATTCCACTAAAGATTAATGAATGGTATTTATTAACTATTTTTTGTTCATTATTACAAACAGAACACGTCAAGGAACTCTTCCTATCAGGAGACGTGACATTACAAAATTAAATGCTTAATGGTAATTTTGCTTTAAGTAGTACAATATCAAAATATCATTTGATTAGATGAACAATTACACTGGAATACTAGATTTATTTTTTTTTTATAATCCTTCGGTCTATTCATGTTAAAATAGTAGTTAATAATTTTTAGCTAGGCCTCTTGTTGCACTTTAAAATACAAGCATTTCTTTTTGCAAAAAATTGGACATTTTTACAGTCAGAAAAAAGGAGAAGACAAAATAAGGAAGTTCAGGCTACAAACTAAAAAGAACCTTTAAGATAGTGTTTTGCAATTACATTTATTTAATTTCATTAATTTTTACAAAACATTTGATTAATATATTATTTGAACTAGTTTTGCAGTCATCTTCACTGAGGCTGAATTACGTCAAAGAAGGTAACAATAATGATTTTCTCAGTGATTCAAAGTAGGATATTACCCTGTAATCTCAGTTCATTAATCATTCTGATAGTGATGTGCAAAGTACAGTATTATCTCTGTCATTTTCCTCTGCCTATTACTTTCCTATTCTATGAGGCCAAGAAAAAGTAAACAGCTATACTGTCATTATTGCTCCAATTTAAGACAAAAGTTAAGACAAAAATCTGCCCCAGAAGAGAACGAATTATGCTGGCACATAGCAGCATGAAATACTCTTCAGAAGTTTGCAAAGCATTTTAGCAAATGTCTGTTCTTCTTGCTTTTTTTCCTCCTTCTAAATTTTTGCCTTTATTTTCTTTTTAGAATGGCATGATTACATAACCTATCTTTCACATCTGCCAAACAATTCATTATGAAGCCTTCATAAATTATGTAGTATTTTAAACTTTAAAGAATCACTGCAGTATTTCAAGCATGGGGAACCTGCACTGTTTTATTATAGAGACAGCTGTGCTAGGAAACCCATCACAAAAGCCAATATTGTGCCTTCAAGTTCCCAGTTAAACAATCTCATAACTCAGATGTCCATAGAGGAATTAACAGAATAACTAGCAAAATGCATGAGGTTCCCAAAAAATGAAGCACTATAAGAAAAAAAATTATTCCTCACAAGCATTCTGAGTCAGTAAATTCCATTACTTGTATGCATGTAAACTCATAATCATTGAATGTTTTGTGATCTGTTCCATTGATTCACCTGACATTCTGTAGAACAAATAAACTACAAGATAGTACAGCATAATATACCAGGAAATATGAAGAGGGGTTAGGTGCAGTGCCTTAACACTTGGTAGGCTATTTCTGCACACTACAATATGACTTTTTTTATACCAAAGTCACATTCAACATGATGGTCAATCATCTAGTGCTGCTTAAATGAAATCCTGACATCTTTGAACTAAACTTACAAATAATGTTGTCTCTGACACAGAAAGCTGTGATAAAATAAAATAAAAAGTATGAGATTACTGGTAGCAATGAAATTGCTGCATTAAAATGAATGAAGTAACTGAAACACAGACAGGTTAGCTATATGTTGATAAAGTATGTCTTTCATTAATTCCTAACACTGTAATTTAAAACATTTACAGTGATAATGGTGGAACTCTGAGCTTGAGATCCTAAAGACAAAATAAATTAGAAGGTATTTGAAGCTTCACTTTGTAGCAGAAATAAAATCAGTTTTGAGTCTATATAACCCATCCCATTGTAGTGACATAGAAAAGATTTTCAAGGTGATCTCATTAAGAACTTTGGTTTAAGTATAGCTCTTCATTTTTAATTGTGACAATTGTGTTTGGTGAGTAAATAAAAATTCCAAATTAGAGTTAAACCTCCATCCAAAACAGTAGTTGTTATGCCATCAGTGTAACAGGTTCTGAGTTCACTGGTCCTCTCATTGTTTAGAACATCTGGTCTATGTTTCTGATACCTGCCTGCCAATTTAAAAATATTTGAGTGTCAAATAATATCCTTATAATACAATCATATGTTTCAATCATATGTTTCATCATTCATTTCACACACGCTCACAGACTGTTAAATAACTTTGAATCCTTGAAAATTAGCACACAGAATCCCTCTGGCCCTCAGAGTCTTGATTTCATCCTTTCATAGGGGGCTATAGGTTCTTTTCCTTCTTGGAGTTCCAGATATTCTCTGTGTAGAACAGGATTAACTGGTTTTATCTCAGACTTTCTGGGAGGGAATGTTCTACCAAATTTTTCTTAAAACCAAAATTCTTCAATTCAAATGTTCTACAGAAATTTATTATAAGAACTTACAAGTTTGTTTTTATTCTGCTCATAGAGAAAGAAGCTGCTATGCATAATCAGGGCAAATTAATCTGGAAATATTTCCTTTAGAGGGTTAAACCAGCGCATACCACAAACCTGCTTTAAGACACTGGCCTTATTTATTTATTTATTTATTTCTATTAATTCTTTTTCTTTTATTTCTCTTTCTTCCAGCGTTGGACAATAACAAATGGCATATTTAATTTTTCTTCTAAATTCCTACTAACATAGATTTTAAATCTGAGTGGTGCATGCAAAATAAAATATCCAGCATAGCTGTCAAATGGCGTGTAGCTTGAGCAACAGTTGAGTTCTCCAAACATTGTCACTGCTTTATCAAGATGCTTTAAGGTATGAGAGACAGCTACAAAGGCTGCCAAACATGATGAAGGACCTACAGAGACACGTACTCATCTAGAAGAGCAATACAAGGCTAAATAGCACAACCTAGGGAATATTAAAGCACACTAGGCATTTATTATTAAGCTTATGAGTTCCACCCTTAGTGTGGAGGAAGCTGAGTTTCTTTAATCAATTAAACTAATTTTTTACTTTACATTATTCGGTCTCCAAACTGGTGACACAATCTGTTCAAAGTCTCTAAGAAATAAAAATATAAAGCAATAGTTGCAATATGACTAAACAGCATACAGCACTGAGGATGAATAGCTTACATTGTGCAATTAAAGTAGTATTAATAATGATAACTATAGGTCTTTTTTATTGCTTAAAATACATTGGCCAAATGTTAAAATCATTCCACACAGAGCTATTATCTATAACCCCACAGGGGTGACAGAAGTTTTCATGGAGGTGAAAGTCTAATACATATAAATAAATCTGATATGAAAAACATGAAAAATTAGATTATGCTTTTTTCTTTCTAATATCTGACAGAAGGGTAAGCTGAAAGGAGATCTACCTCCCAGTCCTTGCCAAAATCTTATTTAAAGTCAATAAAAGTTATTATATATAACAGGTGTCTGCCACCTACTTCATATCTGTTAAACTTAAAGTTTTGAAAATAAAAAAAGACAATTTCAAATTTTAGGGTGGGCATTAGACTGACAAGTTTGGTAACAGAATTGCACAAACCATTGCTATCTAAAGCTTTTAGCAGCAAGAATATTTTTATTTGAGATGTTATTGCTACTTTAGCAATCAAAGTGCTTCTGGATACACAATGTTAAGTGTTAATAATTATGGCAAGTTTATTTTTTTTCTGAAGGCTAGATTTTGAGAGTCAGGTTGTGAAAGTGAAAATAGACTAATATAGAAAGGGAGATAAATACTTGGTAAAAAATACAGCAGTGACAATAGAATGCTCCTGGAGATTTACATGTGACCAGAAGGGGTGTTATTTGATTAGAAGAAAAAGACAAAAGAATGATTTAGATATGGTGTTAAATGGTATATTGAAAGTTACTAATAAAATAAAAGTATATTCTGATATGAATGTGAGCATTCAGAAATCAATATCAGCTTTGCAGGAAGGTAAAAATATGTCAGTTTCATTACAAGGAAGTTACCAGAACCATGTGTACATTTTACAGCCCATGATATGTACACAGAAATGGAGTGACGCCTGGTTTCCCATAGCTGTGCTTCTGAATAACTGGGACCTGCAGGTGATGGTGAGAGTTTGCAGGCTCTTGCTGAAGAATGTTCTAAAACCAAGGCATTTTTCATTCTTAAGAAGATCTCCAGTGTTCATTAATGTGTGTATTCACAATATGCTCAGAATCTTAAGAACTAGATACGTGAGATTTTTACCAAACTCTCGGTAGATTCCGTGCGACTGGAGAGCATGTGGAGATATATGTGCTGATGTTTCTGATTTCTCATAAAAGCAAGTGTTAAGAAAAAAAACCTAAAAAGAATTAATTTTTATCCCTAGACTGTATTTCAGCTGTAAGTTGTGAAAGTTCTTTAGCAAAAATAAGCGCATGATGCAATTAAATATTTGCTTCTAACCGGAAAATTAACACCTATTCTGCAATTAAGTAATGATAACTAAAAGTGCACTTCAGCATGATTACAAGAGGAAATGAGAAATGTCACAGGACAGAAGTTTAATAGGTGAAGTTGTTCCTTGGTTCTGATAAGGTTTTGGTGGTGTTTTTAGTACTTGTGTTTCTTGTTTATATATGTTACAGTTCTGTGTTATTTTGTGCTTATCACAGAACAGTGGAGGATTTGCCCGAATTTTCCAATTTCCAATTACAGGAAAAAAATAAATAAAACCTCTTCTATGATCATGACATCATCTTTGGGAGGCAAGTTACTGGGTTCTATGAAAGTTTCTCTGTTTCCATGTTGCAGTTGAAAATTACCCAAGGTTCTGGACTTGAACTTTGCTATAGATGCTAACTGTCTCCAATACAGAATATGGGGGAAAACAACAACAAAAAGGTATTAGGTCTTTCAGTAAGAAAAATGTTAGGAATAAGAGAAAAGAAAGTATTGATGCTCTACTTTTGTTTTATAGCCAAATTGTTACATAAATTGGAGAAGAGAGATGATTGACTTAGGGATATAAGAACATAGTAAACTGCTGACAAAATCATAAGTGACTAAGAACACTGTAGAAAGCCAGACCCAAACACAATTTTTTGTTACACAACACAATAATAGATTTAGTTAGAATTGACCCTACCTAATTTTCTAGCTTTTAGGATTTATCATCTTGTGCTTTTCCAGCTGAGGAACACAAGAAGTAAAATAGAAAAAAAAGAATGCAGGCATATCCTCAGTGGGACGAGAATGGGAATACAGAACAAAAATACAAAAGTGCTAAGGGTGCTTTGCTTTCCCAGGTGTTCCACCACTTTCATATATGACAGAAGATTGCCATGTCCCAAGCCTATCACTCCTAGTTTAAAGCTGTTCTGAACAGTCTAGCCAGCCTATTGACAAAAGTTTTTCCCATTTGGTCAGTTCAATCCTACCTCTTATTAACTCTGCTTTCTTGATCATCAGTGAGGGTGCCTTGGCCACAAAAACAGAACGTTTTTATCATTACAAAGTGTGCAGCTAGCTGTTGACCTGCAGAAACTGCCCACTCATTCTCTCTACTCCTCAAGCCCTTCCCCCTCACCTGCAGCATTGAGGAGAAAACCACCTGTGTCCCCATGCCTTGAGCCCCAGGGCTTCAAGTTCACACTTGCTGTTCAGCAGCCCTCCCTTGGCAGAAAAGCTGATGTTTATGTTCAGGAGCATCAGGGACAGAACCTTGTCAGGCTGTTCACAGCATTCCAGATCGGAGCGGTAATCTTACAAGGAAATGCATTAGGACAGCAGAGGCAGCGTCCATTCCCTGAAGGAGAGAGTCTCTCACTGCTGTCACTCATTCTCTTTCCTCTTGGTGCTGCTATCCAGTTCATATCCAGCCTGCTTGGGTGCATCCTTGAACACAGCTTCCAGCCCCTCCTGTGCTACCAGGACACTGAAACTCTTCAGTAGCTTCACATATACAGTTGTATAGATTCTCCTACCAGAATTAATTTAGGTGGACTTTTTCCTTGTGACAGGAGTTAAAAGCTCACAGACTTTTCCATTATGGGAGTCTCCATTTCCCAGCTCAGAGAACACAAGCTCTGCCTGTGCTGCCTTCAGCACAACTGAGCATTTAGGCTATTGTAGCTCAGTATTGTAAGGAAGATCCAGACAACCTCCTTCACAATATCTTTAATGTCATGAGGTCCACTGAGCTCCTCCAGCAGCTACTTGGCAGTGCCAATTTTCCCCCAACACACATTTGGAAGCAAGGACACCCCTTCTCCAATCTCAGCAAGAGGCCTTAGGCATTATTCTGTGAAAACCACAGCTTTTGTTGACTGGCAGTAACACCAACCTCTCTGCAGAACCTGCTGAAAGGTCACTGCCACTCCTTTATTTAGGTGCAACAAAAGCTCAAAGAACCATTTCATCAGGAATAAGTGACAGAACTTAGATGTTTCTGTAGTTTGCTGGAAGTTAGGAGCCTCCTGTAACTATCCTTACCTATCTGCAGCACTGGGCACAGTGATGTTCTTTGACAATCCTCATTCCCAGAATAATTAGTTGCCTAAACAGTGCTGATAAATTGCCATGCACAATTCTGCACCTGTTGCTTCCCTGTTGATGTTTTTAAAATTTCAAAACTGTTTGATTCTTAATAATGTGAGCATGAATCACAAAAATTATCTTAACAGCCTAATTAACATTAGGCAAAAATTAAATTCACAGCCTAAACATAAGCCTTCAGATCTGTACAGATTTTGTATATATGTATTAATTTTGCCTAATAAGTATAAAACCCAAATTTTCTGAACTCTTCCTAATCAATTCTGAGGAAAAAAGCATACATTTTTTACTTATTTACAGGGGCCTATGCGATATATTCCTAAAGATACCTGTTATATTACATTTTGTATCAAGGGACAATAATTTAAAATATAGATTTCTGTATTCAAGATATCAAAAGCCCAATGAAATTCAATTCAATGTTAATGCCTGCAATACTTTGAATTTACCATTAGTTGAAGTAAATTGTTTTCAATTCATTTGAATGATGGACATTGAATTCAGCTGTAAATGCAGATGAAGCTCTATGGTCTTGATTTTAGTTTGGGTTTTCTTCAATGATTTAGGGATTGAGTGGAAACTTGGACATCAGATAAGGCATCTGGTATTTTCTGATACATCCAAGACATGCACATGAGTCTAAAAGGTAAGATTTTTTGTTGGAGAAATGCTAATAGAGTGGAAGCTGAGGGCCAGAAGAGATATAATTGCCCATCTGTTCAGATATTAAACAAACAATTAAAAACCTTTTTTTCTCCTTAAAAGCTCACTAAATCTCACTGTATTGACCAGTTTGTAATCATTATCTCTTGGTTTTAATGTGAGTCTGACTAGTCTAAAACGTAATTTTTGTTTCAAATCTATCTTGTGAAGAACCTGGTTTAAGCGTCTGAGTTTGAATCTGATTCCATCTCTGCGTTATCAAAGAATTCAAGTGATTAAATCTGACTTAATTGCACCAAGAAAAAAATGCTGTAGTGCAATCATATGCTTCTTTTAGAAAAGAATGAAAAATTCTTAATAGTGCAGTCTCTAGAGGCCACATCCCACAGTCCTTGTTAGTCAGTGATAGGAATGCTGGATCTCAAAGCATATACTTTTAGAGAAAGCCTGACTTGTTCTTACGTCATCTTACTCTGTATCAATAAAGGAATGGAAAGGCAGCCCAGAATTCAGCTGTTGCCTAAAACCAGTGAAAAGTACAATTATTTGTCAGTGTTATCTTTCACTGATAAATGACAATTGTAGTAAAAGCCTTCTACGTGGTCTTCTCAATAAAATCTTTCTCATTATATATAATCTGTTAGAAATATTCTCTGCTAGCTTTTACAATACTCTGCAAAGTTCACTGTCATACTGTCAGGGAAAATTGTTGCTTCATAGTGTGTAGTTGACAAATACTCCTGGAGAAAGAAAAAATGTTTTCTGTACTCTTTGGTCTTGTCTTCAGCAATCTGACATTTTAAAACAACTTTAAAGAATATGCTGAGGAAGGATTTAAGTTCTGAAAACAGCAAAGTTGAAAAAATTTGAAATATGGCATATTTTTTATGAGCATTCAGCAAAATAAGTACAGCTTCTGGTAATCAGTATGCTACGAATACTGCCATTTCCCTCAAATAAACTCTGAAAAAAAATCAGTGCATTAGAACTTTTAAAGTTCCTCATTTCCTTCACTAGGGTTTGAGCCATGAGAGTTACTGTAAAGCAAAGTGAAACTTTTTTGTTCACTTATTAACCTTTATTTTTCTTCTCCAGAATCTAATAACTCCTTTTTTTCAGCCAGTAGAGAGTTCTTAAATTAATTTTGAATTAAATAAGGTGTTCCTCAAGCTGAGAAAGAAAAAAATAGTTGTTGTTTTGGGTTTTTTACTATTAATAAGGTTATAATTATTCTTCTGATTTTTCATTGGGAGAAGTAAAACTTACTAGTTCAGATACATAGAGAATCTATTTCTGTCCCTACTTGATGAATCTTCCTGAGCTAATAGGATATATTCTAAAATCCTTTTCTGACAAATGATAGTCTCTTTTTTGCTGTTATTATTGTCAAAGCAAATTTTTCTTCAGAAACAAACTTGCCACCTTTGCATGACAAATTATTAAGTCCTCTGACATATGACTGTAGCAAAATGAGGTTGAAATATCATACCAGGTTTGCAGGAAAAAAAGTATATTAAAAAAATCTATCAGTCAGAAATAAAAAAAATTGTTGACAGATAAGTTTTGCAGAATATAAAAAGTAATTTCAGCACAACATCCATTATTTCCAAAAAAAAAAAAAAGCAAAAAAAAAAAGCTTATTTTTAAACTTTAATTTGCATTTAATTCACATAATCTGAAGTATTATAATATTGATTGTCTCAGGGTGTGAGCCCCTAAAACTAGGAATTATATAAGGATTGAAATATTTTTATCTTCAATGTATATTTTGCTCCTTGTTTCATGTAATCAATTAAAACCTAAAGGTGTCAATAAGTAAGCAAAAAGTCAGCTTACTCTTTCTGAAAATGACCACAGCAGATCTAATGGAATGTTGTGAAATTATATCTAAAACAGTAGCACCATTTATATATGTAATTATTTTCTTTCAATCATAACATGTTGCAAGTATGCCATATCTTGCCTCTGTCAGATTGTGTAAAAAAATAAAAATGGTCAAAATCAAAAGATTTCTGGAAGTACCTGTTATATGATGAGCATATTTTTTCTGGGAAAAACTGCAGATGGTTGAAGACACTCTTGTATTCACTACCCACATAAAGGAAACTAGTCAGAAACAGGAATTAATGCTCTATACATCAGATGATAAATGAGATCTGGTTCAGCATCTGTAAAGATAGGTTTAACTGATCAAGTTGTTTTTTTCAGGTCCAGTATAAAATAAGATTTATCCAACAATTAATGAGATATTTCAGGATTTAAAAAGCAGTAGAATCTATAGTTTACACATATTTTGAAGAATTAACTAATTTCTCTCTCAAACAATATCCTGAGAAAACAAAATGTAAAATGAAGAGCAGAAAAAAAATCTTGTGACTACCTTATAGAAAAAATTCAAAGCCTAGTACTCTTCATTCTGAAAGTGATATTGGTCTGGGGAAGGATATATGCTGGATTTGTATAAAAACTTGAGTACAGGGTTCTACCTTGAAGAAAGTACAAAGTCATAGACAAGAACTAGGGGCCATCAAAAGGCTCGGAGGTTCAATCCAGGAAAGAATGAAACGTCTCTTTGTGAAAAGGGCGTAGCAAACCCTGAGACCAGGAGGGGCCAGCCTGGAGAGATGCAGGTCCTTCATCTCTCAAGAGCTCTGACCTCTGTGGTCAGACAATATCTGTGTCTCACTGCAAGGAGGGCCCTGGAGGAGTCACAGTGCGCAGCCCCCCACGACACCTGCCAGCTCGGAGGGTGCACTTGCAGGGACTCTGGAGGGGCTGCTGCTTGGGCAGGGCTGTCAAAGAGGGTCTGTGCTGCATGTGTGCAGTGAGTGAGGGTGGCTGGGAGTCATCCTCCTGCTTTGCTGGAGACCTTTGCTCATGCAAAGCTTCAGACAAGTTAAGATGTGAACTGTCGTGTGTTGTATCGTTCGTTGTGCTCTCCACAGTAAAGGTTCACAGAGCCAAACAACAGTGACCAGAAGAGTAAACTTTTTGAAGACTACTAAAATGGAAAAAAACATACCAAGGTTAGGAAATTCTCAGAGCCCAAGACAGCTGGAAATAGGAAAAGAATCATAAATGCCTCTTCTGTTAATAGTCTTCTGCATGCATCTGCTCACAACCATTGTGAGGTTCAGGATATTGAGTTATATAGCTGCTTGGTCTGGAGCCAAATGTAGCCTTTTCTATATTTCTCAAATTGAAAAAAACATAGCTGATTTTCACAAGACTGATTTTTGAACTCCTAAGTACACTTAACTTGTTAATAAATCTTCCCTTAAATTATCTGTAAAATCTTTCAATATTTCTACCATAGAAAATTAAAATTTTGAAACCATGGTCATGCAGAAAGTGAAGTAGAATGTCCTGAACACAGTACTCATTTTATATAAAAAATAGTGAATTTTGTTGAATACTACTGGATTATTGTGAATTAATATATTTTATTTATGTACAGCAGATTTTGTAACACCTTACTTTGAATGTCAGTGTTGACATGTGAAGGCAGATGACTAGACTTTGGCCTGAAGTTAACCAACTGAATCTCTCCCGAGATATTTCTTGACTTGACATGAAAAAAAAACTGCTACATGGTACATAGCACAGCAAGAAGCTGAAAAAAGTTACAGATGCCTCCATGAGGGATGGGTGGATCTCAGAGACAGCTAAAGGGGATTTGTGCAAAATGGCCAGAAGTTACAGACAGAAGAAGCGAGGCATTGATCACCTTTGGAAGACCATCAGTAACCACACAGGTGATACCATTCAAGGAACATATATGATCCAGGTAAAGGTCTTTGACTATATAAATTCTGGATATTTTTACTGTGTGGAGACAAAGGCAAAAAAAAAAAAAAAAAGATAAGGAAGTGTCAAGGTTTATCTAGGAAGAGCCAGCATGGTGTGAAGGGGAATAAAAAGGCTGGTTTTATATAAAAAAGCCACTGGTCTGTCTGGGCTGAGCCCTGTGCCTGATCACTGCTCCCTATCCTGTCTTATGTGTGGGTATACTCTGATCTACAAGCAGAAACAGACAGAAATTATTTCTACCAGATTTATCTCTGCCCAGTGGTGTGAGCAGCCATAAAAGTGATCTGGTTTGAAGGGGAGAAATACTGAACAAAATAAAATGTCTGCTGAAAATACTGATAGAGAAATTGCCTGCCAGCCAGAGAACTGTGAGCCTGGGAACAGGAGCTGGGAAACAGGAACATCCCTGAAAAATGCAGCTGGCATCTTTGAAGTACAGTTTGGTACCTAGAAACTACATACATCCTGAGACACCATTACACATAAATGGAATAGCAACTTATCATCTGAAAAACTGGAAACAAAAATCACTAAAAGAAAAGAAAACTTCATCCATCCCTGGACTTTTACAGGTGAAAAATAGACATGAAGAACATCTATTGGCTTTTCAAATAGCTGATGCCCTAAGCCCTCTTATTTCTCTATGATATAAAAGGGACTTAATTTTTATTGAAAATGTGAGTCTCTCTCGGAGAACTTCCCATGCTGGACACACTTTTTCTTTCCTAGACAGCATGAATTTTCCACACAAGCTTTCTGCAAGGTCTTGGACTCTCACTGGACACACCTGTCTGACTCCAGACCCTGTCATGTAGATCATCTTTGAAATGAGACTCTGTCTGCAATTTTTCTGGTTCCCCCTCTGGGCCCCCTTCTGGGGTAGATACAGCTTGGCTTTGCTCATCTGCAATTATCAAGGGAAAGGCAAGGATGTAAAGATGTCAATTTTATCTGCATATAAAACATCCACACTTCCCTGAACTCATTATTGCATGCTAGCTGAAGTGTCATTAGCACTTTTCTTAGCTGTATCCTCAAACATTTAAGAGCCTTTCTGTCGCTTGCACCAACTTGTCAATGTCCAGTGCTTAAGTTCATAGATAAGAAAAGCACCTTAGCTGAAGAGGGAAGTGCATGAACACTTGTTCCTTATAGCAATCAATACACTTGTGCATATGCTCATGAAAAATTGTATTTTGTACGCAGTATTAGGCCAATAATTAATTATACATTGTATGCAATAATGAGGTAATAGATTTCTCCATTGTTGCATTGATTTTCACAGCAAAACAAATCAGCAATTCTGCTAGTATATAAGGCTCACACAAAGTCTTTGCTCTGGTGAGATTCTCTGCTCCTGTAGCTCTAGCCAGCCAGTGAAGCACCAGTGCAGACCTGCTGAGCAGCCTGACACTGGCAGATCTGCAACAGGCACAAAGAAAACAACACTTCCTCAAGGCTTCTCAACATATCTCCGTTTCCAGGATGGACAATGCACAGTTATAAAACTGCTGCATTTTTCATACACTTCAAAACAATGCACTTGCCATCTCCAAGAAGACAAGTGTCATTCCAGCAGATCAGATTTGTTGAAAAACAAACAGGTGCTCGTTATTGTAGGTGAAAAAAAAAATCTTTCTTGAACTCTTTGTCCTCATTTTTGATAATATCATAAGCAGCCTGAGCAAGCAACAACTCCAATAATTCCAAGAATAAGATTAGAGCAAAAAAAAGCCGAACAAAAACCCCCAAACATCCAAAAAAAAAGGGGAAAAACCAAATAAAAGCCCCTCCCCAAACAACCTCCCCACAAACACACTTGTAAATTTTATTGAAGGCAAGAGAAAAGAAAAAAACTTCCCAACAATTTTTTAACCGGTTTCAAATTCTTTTTACATCCTTCTACTTGCCAAGTCAGTTGAAAAAGTGTATTGACAGCAAGAGAAATCCCAAAAAACAGCCCCTTATAGAGATCACAAAGATAAAGAATTTTTTTTATAAAGATGCAGTGCCCTGAAATATATTGGCAAGCTTGACCTGGAATCAAACATTTTTCATCATAATTAATAGCAGTGCAATACTAAAATTCTGTAAGTAGTATGAACACTCAGTGAATAATACCCTTAAAATTGCTTTCTCTTTGGTGTTACATTTAACTGCATAATGCTGAGTGAGAGGGTCTGGCTTCTATCAAGCAAAGACACCCAGAGGTGCCAGTGCCTGGTGCTCCCTGCTGGCAGGAGCACGGTGCCCGTGGTGCCTGGTCTCCCCCAGGACACCAGGGCAGGGGCTTCACTGCAGAGGGAGCCTGGCTGGCTCTAGGAGGAGCTGAACCTTCTGCTCCAGAATAGCAAAACATTCTCTGCTTTAAAAGAGCAAACTGAATAGAGACATAGGATCTTCAGATCTTCAGATGACGTTCATGCTCAGCAAAAGGAGCAACTAAAACAGAGAAATGTGTGGGTAAATAGGAATTTGTAGTGAGGAAGGGCCAGGTAAGAACAGGAATTAATGTGATAAACTTCTGTTTAGTAATACCTAAAAAGCGTTTGAATGACCCTGGACCATTTTTTGATTGCATTCGGAGAGCATTTGTACAAAAATAGCTGAAAATATTCTTTATTCTTACTGTAAAAAGGTACTCTTGGTCAAATCCCATAGCTGTATTAATTGTAAATGTATAATGAAATTATATTATTATTATTGTCTTCACAATCTATTCTTGAACAGACTAGACACTCATTTTACTTTTATGTGGTTTCAATATGACTTTTTAAAACACAGAGTTATAAAATAGTCATTAGGTTTTCCAAGAGGAATAATGGTTAATTTTTTCCTGAATACATGTTCAATATTTCTGAAGTTTTAATATTATGGAGGAAAACAAGTAATCAGATTTTTCATTTTCTCTTTGGCATATATTAGATATTTCAGTTCAGTGAAAAGGAAGACCTATAGAAGGCGAGGGGACAAAACCAGGATCTGGCAAATATTTGCTTTCCAAAATGACAAAGGTCACTGGATTTTTAAACTACTTTTTCTCACTTTAAAACACAACAGCAAAAACTGAATAAGAAAAGCTATGTCAGTATGTCAGGTTGCTTACATGACACCTTGAATGGCAAAAATCCCTCTACATAAAAATCTGAGAGCCAAAGCCTAAGCTGGGCCACAACTAGAATCCAAAATTTCATTACATCTGTGTTAAATAGTGCAAATTTATAAAATAGATTCAGTTTCTAAGCTGAACAAGTTTCATTTACATGTATTTGGTTAAACCATAACTCCTGAAGCAGAAGAGCATGAGACTATGAGAAGGTATGTTCATTTTTGGAAGGCTGGGAGTAGCAACCTAAGTAAAAGGGAAAGGAAATTAATTTCTCGTTAATTAAGCTTCAATGCAGACAAGAACAATAATATAGAGACAACATTTTATATTACTAGAATATTGTTATGCCAAAGTAATAGCAAAACAACAATGTAAATGTGTAAAAGTACTCAAACTAATTATTCCAGTCTGGCACTTCATTTCATAGGTACTTAATAAAATAAGCATTGTCAGTTCTGTCAGAATCAAAAAATCTAAACACAGGAAATTCTTATTAAAAAGGAAATAAAATCTGTTGTGATGACACAAAATCTAAGAAATATCACACTAAGCCTTACTGAGCTAATTATTTTTATTTTATTTTTCTTTCTTTCAAAACCTACTCCTATATTTAGACACATTAAAGGCAAAGAACTTTAATTTTGCCATGAAACTTTTTTTATTATAAAAGAGTAGATTGCTGTTTATTTTTATATCTTGTAATTTTCAATATATTTCCTGATTATTACTATGAGTCCTTCCTTTTTCATATATTTTGGTTGTTTTGGAAATTTAACTGTATTTTCCCCCAAGGTTGCATACATTTTAAATGTTTAAGCTAACATTTTAAATGTTAAGATCATGCTGTCACACACTTTTTTTTTTTCTGTTATTGACATATTTCTCTATCCCATTATGAAGAGATACTGCAGATATTTTATCTCATTTATGTTTTTAGAGCTCATGTAGTTTATTCTTATATGCAACAGAAAAAGTAATAAGCACTCAATGGAATTATATATTCAAAATAATTGTTTTGCTATGACAATAAATATAATATGTTCATCATTTTGGTGTGTGATTTGCATTTTTTTAAAGCAAATTGTATGAAATGGGAAAATGTTTTGTTAATAAAAATTGCAAACATACAGTTCTTCATTATAAGTAGCATGTTTGTTTTCTAAAATGTATGATGGAATATTTTTTCTTCATTATGCTATGGTAGAAGACAAGCAAACAAATTTTCCTCCTGAAATACTGACTTTTAATCAAAGTACTACAAGATTTAGTTGACCTGTAATAGCGACCCCAACAGATAAAACTAAAAGGAAAGTTTGTTTTTCATTAGCTTGGAATCAATAGTGGCCTATTCATGAAACTGCAATCATTAAATGTGAAATGGACATTGGCAGAACAAGATTAATGTCTATGAAATTTTACCTAATTGTCCTGAAAGACAATGGGCACACAAACATAAAACTGAACATTTTTAAAATGTAGTAAATCTGAAGATTTCCAGAATTTCTAATAATTCTCTAAGTGATGCTTTTGGGTTTATCTTTACCTGTGACCACTCTGTTCCTAAGCAGTCCAAATTGCACCCACACTGTTTAATGCTTGCATTAAAACGGTATAGATAGAGTTTGCTTACTGTGTTCAGGGGTAATATAAACAAGCTCCAGACTCTCTTAAAGGTCCAAGGCACTTCTAGAGCACAACTGCATAATCCACATTTCTTAAACAGAAATGTTTAAGAGAGGCAGTTTGAACCTCCCTCTGGTGAGGTGTATCTCTCTTCATGAATTATGACTCTGATTAGATATCGAACTAGTAAGGGCCAAAATTAGATGGAATTAATTTCATGCTGTTCCCAACCTGGCTTTATATACTGATCAATGAGAAAACTAATTTAAAAAATTAGATGGTGTGGAGAGAAGTACTGAGGATGCAGAAGAAGTGTGAAAGGTAATCCAAATCTGGAAGCTTGGGAACAAAATGAATAAAGGGCAATAGAAATGCGGCATATAACTAAGTAGATTGAAACACTTGTCGCACTGACCCTCAGGATTAATTTAAAAAATTGATGCTAATCTTTCATAGTTTTTAATCTATTATTATTTATTTATTTTAAAATTATTTCTTCGTAAAACTGGAGTGATAAAATTCCTCTATTTACAAAGTTTGAAAATAAATTCTGGAGCATACACATACTATCACAGTGACACCACATGTACAAGCAGGAGGAACTTCTCTTCCTGAAGCAGGATGTGCATAATATGAACTATATAAAGCATGGAGTCATGCAAGCAACACTGACAAAAAGCTTTAAAAGAGATTATTTGATTGAGTAATAAATTTACTATTTTGCTATTTGTGTCAAGAGCACAAACATGAAATTTGCATAGAGCATTTGATTTCCGTAATTCCTAACTCATATTCTTGTCCTTGCACTTGTATGAAATTTTAACAAATAAATCCTGTGTCAGTATGAACACTAGTTTACTCATGGTTTTGTCCGCACTTTGTTTCTTTCTATTTAATGACCCAACTTTAATTTAATCATCTTTTATTTTAATTACTTCTGGAATTTCCTGAAACTTGCTGTTGAAGCTCTGTCAGAAAAAAAACAGAGTAAATAACAATGGCACCACTCTCAAGAATAGATGGAGTATAGCTGAGTTCTGAAAAGAAGATTAATCTGCACAGTTAATTATCCACAAGAAGAGAGGCATTTAATTTCTGATACTTTACAGGCATGGTAAATGATAAAATGGGAAAAAGAATCCATTAAAAGGTATGAATTAGTGGCATATAATAAGAACACCTATAGTATATAGTGGATTTGAATAATATCATACAAATGAAGACAGCTGTATTGTAAATGTCCTCTAAATAAATCCATACAGATTTTTAATAACATCCAATTAATAACAACAAAGAAATTTTGAATGTTCTGAGAAATACAAGGTAATGTCTTCACCTGTTCTACATGTGGTACATCAAATTTTCCAGATTCTGTCACAAAAAAGGTACTAAACACTAAACTTAAAAAGTCAACTTTGATCATTTTTGTTGTTGTGATAAGTGAGATTGAAAAGTATAGTATTAGGCTGACAGTTTTGTCATTCCATGAACCTGATGAAGAGAGTGATAAGGAAATGCTTTATGGAATCTGATGAATGTCCTAAACTAAGGTTGAAAAAATGGGTACTACTTTTGACTCCATGAGAAAAGCCTACTGTGATCTTAGACTGAAAAAAGCAGCTCTACAGAAGCCTGAGTATTTGTGTTTGGGTTTTATTTTGGTGGGTTTCTTGTTTGTTTGGTTGGTTTGTTTTTTGTTGTTTGTTTGGTTTTTTGTTTTATTTTATTTTGTTTTTTCTTGTCTAAATGGCCTGTGAACCATGTGGGACAGTGAGATTGAGGCTGTTGCACATATGAAATCAAAATAGCAACTTCCCCAGACTGTATTTTTCAGTCATTTGGGGTTAGAACTGAAATTTCTAATTATTTTCTTTGCCTCACACATTCTTGCACAACATTTTCTTTTCCCTTTTCACCTTAAGTTGAAATAGAGCCACTTCATAACTAGATCATAGTGGGAAAAAAAAAATTCAAACCTTCCAGGAATTAAAATCTAATATTCTTCAGACCATGTACAGTTATCTTTGTTTAACTTCTGTGTGTTCTGTATCCATGAGTGTATGTAGAAAACATTCAAAGACTATCTCTAGTTGGAAGGTACATATAAAGATCATTGAGCCCAGCTCTATGCTCCTCACAGGACTAAATCTAAATCATATTCATCTTGCCATTAAGCCAGTTCCCCAGAACACTTTCTTCAAGGCTCCTCTCCATCCTCTCATCTCCTATTTTGCGTGTGTAACCAAGATTATCCCGTCCCAGGTGGCAAATTTGGCACTTGATTTGTTAAATTTCATATGGTTGGTGATTGTCCAGCTCTCTAGACATCTGCATCTCTCTGTAAGATTACTCTACCTTTGAGGGAGTCCCCACAGCTCCTTCTAGTTAAGGATCATGGGCAAAGTTAATGTACATTCAATTTCTGCACCTAGAACATTTGTAAAAATATTAAAGAACATGTATATGTATATACTTGTAGATATGCATGCACACTATTTTTTTTTTGTGTGTGTGTGCATAGACATTCATAGAAAACAATTTTGTGCCTTGTGGAGATAAAATGCAGTAATGAGCACAGGACTTAAGTTTCTGAATCAACCTAAACATTTTCCTTTGAAAAGCAGTGTTGAATGTCATATTGATTAACTGAACTCCAAAGGGGTGCACTTCATGTAGATAGGG
This sequence comes from Fringilla coelebs, assembly GCF_963513975.1. Classification (NCBI taxonomy): domain Eukaryota; kingdom Metazoa; phylum Chordata; class Aves; order Passeriformes; family Fringillidae; genus Fringilla; species Fringilla coelebs. Next base: position 47,060,663 of record NC_140029.1, read on the forward strand.
CTGAACTACTAAAGGATATAAATTATTCTGAAGGTGAAAAAAACTGGGCATTTATCTCACTCAACTGTAAGCATTGCTGCTAGATGGTCCAGACTACCTTTAAGGCAAAAGGACAGAATCTTTTAGATCATACCAAGGACACTGAAACCACAAGCAAAATCAGAGCAGTTCTGAGTCTATATTACAGTTCTTACATCCTGAGTCTATATTACAATTTATTCTTATCTATAAATCATGCTTCTTTTATCTGAATAGCACACTGGTAGAGTTGTTCATTAATGCAAAGTGTAACTGGATTAATAAAAGATGAACTCAGATATCTTTTTCATTGAAATATATATTTTAAAGACAATTATTTCAAAGGGATTTTTATTAATTAAAAAAGCTGATTTTCTGAAAATGCCATTATTAATGTCTTAGTTTTTAAAACTAATATTTAAACACAAATTTATGTGGTTGAGAAAGGAAACAGATTTATTGAAGTTCTAAAACCAGTGGAGTCAGTGTGAGTTTAGTATTCTGAGATGTCAGAATCTTTGTCAATTAACAGAACCACTCAGATTTTCTTTTTTTTTTTCTGTCCCATTAGCAAATATGTATATTCTGAATTGCTCAAAGTCCAAAGTCAAAGAAAATACAGAAAGAAACCCTCCGACATCTTCTTAGCCTTCCCTTCAGACAGCTTCTTAGCCTTCTGCACACTTTAATTTAAAAGCCAATGAGTTACTCTAAGGTATAACCATAAGTCAGCCTGAAGGAAATCTTATAGCTGTGTAGATGATGGAATGAAACTGTAACGCACAGATGGCTTCACTGTTACAAAAGTAATCAGCCCCTCAAGTCAACTATGGAAAAACTGCACATTTTCCAGACATATATTAATATGCTCAAGTTTTTCTATGTGCATTAAAAATGTGCAGTGAATTTAAATGAGCCCAGTGAAATATGTGCCACAATCATTAATACATACACTTCTAGGGTCAGAAAGCTGACTTTTCTTGAAAAGAACTGATTAAATCCCACATATGATGATAGCCTATTTCTTGTTCAAAGAAGAGAATAAAGATAGAATATTTGAAAAACTGAACTGCATTTGTTGTATTTCATAATATCTGATAACTGGAAAGAAAGAATAAGATATGTCATCATGCATATTATTAAAGCAGCAATTAGTTTGCATCTTGTTGAATGCCTTCTTTTTAATTGTAAAAGCTAGTCTCAATATTCACAAATCTACTACTCTCAGTAATAGGAATGAGAAAGAAATACTAGTGAAGTGCAGTGACAATCTTTAATATAACATTGAATATATAGATTGATTTTAAGCATTTTTTTTTACTCCAACATACAGCAAGTGCTACTAAAAAAGAAAAAAATTAATCAGATTTTGTGACTTAAGACACACATTTCTCTTCAAAAATAAAATATTTGTGGGCCTGAATAATTAATTACTCTTGTCTGCTTTAAAAGTTACTGAAGCTATATGACATTTTTTACTGAAAGAAAAACACATAAGAATGAGCAATGGTTTGAATCTACAGATTGAATGAATATTTTAATGTCAGGTATGTTAGTCTTCCACAGGCATGGAATCATAGAATCACAGAATGGTTTAGATTGGAATGGACCCTTAAATATCCTCTAGTCCAACCCTCTTTCTATGCAAAGTGATGCCATCAACTAGATCAAGTTGTTCAAAGCCTAATTCAGCCTTAACTTGAACACTTCTGAGGACAGGGCATCCCTGGTATCCCTGGGCTACCTCTTCCAGTGTCTCACCATGCTCACAGTAATTTCTTCCTTATCTTCAATCTAAACCTATTCTTTTTGAGTTCAAAACCTTTCCCCCTTGTCCTGTCACTACAGCTCCTGGTAAAAAGTGTCTCTCCATCTTTCTTACATGCCCTCCTTAAAGGCTGCAATAATGTCTCCAAGGAGATATCGATCAGTGCAGACCCTTGAGAGACACCGCTCATTACTGGTTTCTACTGGGACATTTACTGAAACTATTTGGGAAGGGCCATTCAGGCAACTCTTAATCCATTCAATAGTGCATCCATCAAACCCATGTGTCTCCAATTTAGGGAGAAGAATGTTGGTAATACTGGTAACAGAAAACTAATTTTGTATCTTGGAAACCCCATGAAGGACTAAACTTCTTATTATGGGTTAATATGCTTTAGAAAAGTTCAGTAAAATTAGAACACAGTTTATGCTTTATTACCCCAATCATGTTTATTTGGGTCATGCCTTAGAACATGCTAACAGTGCAAAATTTCTTCTCTGAAGTACTTTTCAAACAAAAATTAACAGAAAATCCTTTTCCCCCAATGTAGTGTAAATAGCTAATTGTAAAGACAAAAGACTGGCCATGGAACAATACAATAAGGTGCAATAGAGAAGAGTGAACATTGCAGAAGAAGAATAGGATATTTCTATAATGTGAGAGGGGTTTCACTCACAACATCTGAGTGATAATTCATTTCCCATTGGTATATAATGAAAGAATCAGTAAGGAAATTAATGTTCATAAATAATATATAGATGAAAATCTACTTTGATGTTCATGACTGCTTGTCATTGCGGCAAATTTGGGGGATTCACAATTTTTTATTTGTTCTACTATGCTTCTCTTTTAAAAGTTATGTTAAAAATCATGGTGAATAATAGGTCTTTTACCTTCTAATAATTTTTAAATATTCGTAGTAAAGCTCCTTGGAACATCTGAATATATCCAATTATTTGTCTCTCAGTCAGGTGCACATAATGCACAAAGGGGTAGCCAGACTTTACCTGTAAAAATCCAGAACTAAGACATTTATGGTTATGACTAGTTTGACTAGTTAAAAGGGTTACTAGCAAATATATAATTTAGAACTCAAAGTTCTGGTGCTTTAGAATCTTAAAATGTAACAATATGTAACAGAAATCCCAGACAGGATTCTTCCATTGAGAATTACATTATCTGTTTACTCATGATTCTGCCCAGTGGTACACTTGTGTGCATTATATCTGGTAATTAAGCCTTTAATTAACATTGGTAATACTAATTGTAAGTAAATAAATATGGTATCAGTCTTTAAATACTGCTTTTTACTAACTTTGTTAGTATCTAATTTACTTGATTGAATTATCTTGCTAAACACTAATATAATGCTTTAGTACACTTTCCATTACAGTCTATTAATAGCAGTTCAATTACTTTTATATTGCTTGTGTAATTTAGAAGAACTAAATAGAAACAACATTTACATTTTATCTTTTTACAGCCTATTAACATTCTTAAAATATTCAAATGCAAAATACTAATGAATTGTCTTATTTGTGGTGTAATCTGTTTGTGAAATACTCATTAATAGACCTTAATAGAAAAAGGAAGAATCTTAGAAGGAAACCAACCAAAAATAACAACAACAACAAAACATATAATAGCAAAAAGCAATAACCAACAACAAAAATATAAAAAAGGATATCTTACTGTTCAGTTAAATTCTGACAGTTATTGGATAAGATGTTTTCAATCTCTATCAAAACATTTTTAATCAGAAAAACAAGTAATGAAATATGTAATACATGATCAAATTAAATAATGGCTTGCACGAGAATTTTCAATACTCTCTAATGCTAAATTAAGTCTGCTGGCCAGGAATTTTTCTGTGAAAAGTATTTTTCACTTCCTCCATTCACTAACAGAGAAACAAACAGCAAGAGAAATCCCTTTTGGCACAACTACTCATAAAAATAGCTTCTCTGGTGATTCAGAGTTGAATGAGGTCCGCCATAACATGAGACCCATTACAGTCCAACCACTAAAACACTGAAAGCTGTTCATGAGGGACAAAGCAAGCAGCCTCTAGTACACAGCACAAAATAGCAAAGTCTGAATATTTGTTGCAGAGCCATTCAGACACCTGAGTTTGTCCAGAGCATGTATTCCCTCTGCAGTTGGTTTTAGTAGTTTTAATTTTCTGGATATCAGTCAGCAGCCTCAAGCAGATGTAGACAAAGAGAAAATAACTTCCTGGCTTTTCTTTTCTTACCATGAACTATTTCTCAACTGATTTGTGAATGGAAATTCCATTACTATCCAAGCAAAGTGTGTCTCATGCTTGCAAACAAAATTACTCCATATTGTTTTTCATCACTATGATCTCAATCACAGACATAAAGCTTGTAGTAATAAGATATCTATAGCTATAAGGCACTACTCAAAGTGCAGTAACACTTATTTAGAAAAGAACATTATATTCACCTCTAATCCTGTGACAGTGCAGTATTCCCAACAATTCCTGCATTCACCCCCTGCCACACAATTTCTGTTTCTGTAATAGAACAGAGATGTAATTCTAGTAGTTCTGTTGTGCAAATCTGATTTTTTAATGAATTACTATTTTCTTAGCTTGTTTAAAAGGAAAAATAACATCTGATGAGGGAGGTTAAAAGCTCTCATAAGTACATTTGATGCAGATTTTTTCTCTTGTACATTTGTTCTGCTGCTTTAGATTTTTCCCATGTTTGAGAGAAATTATATTAAACATTTAGGAGAGGAAAAGCTGTCCTGTTACATTATGCCATCATAAAGGCTATCCTGTGGAATGGCTGCCAGCCCCTTAAAATGTGTTAGAGTACTCATTTGCAGTGTCTAGTAGTATTGCTATGAAGAGAAAAGATGTTACAGTAACTAAAAGATACCTCTAAGCAAGTACTCAAGGCTTGCTATGATAGGTAAAACAAAAGAGCAAATGAACACATTAATGTTTTGGTTTGGTTGGTTTTTGTGTTTGCCTTGTTTGTTTGTTTTTTTGAGGGTTTTTTTTGTTTTCCTCTCTTTGTCATTTACCTTAACAAAATCTTTACTAACATATAGAGGATTGTCTGAACACTGATGAGGTATCCTACTGTATGGCAGATTCACCAATCCACTCTTAAGGCAACTTCAAAAGGTAGGGGCAAGCATTAAGGTAGTGAAATTATATGTATTTATATATTTATTTAAAAGTATTTTAACTACCATTCCCAGGTTATTTCCTTTTATTTGTGTCCAGTGCAAGTCTGTTTATCCTCATGCTAAAGCTCTTTCACAGAGAAAACTGGCTTAAAAATTTTCAAAAGTGCCCTGTATCACCTGAGCTGGCAATAATCAGATTAGGAATGGAGAGTTTAATTTTGTTATTTCTGAAAAAATTGTATGCACATATAAACACACACACAGACACTTGCCATGATTTTTTGCATGAATAACACAGTATACTTCTATAAATCACACCAAGGACTGCGTGTTACATGAAATTTAAGAGCTCTGCTTGTTTCCTATAATGGACCCAAATAGATTGAACTAAAAATAGAATATAAAATAATTTATTCAGCTAAAACATATGGCAACTGATTGCCAAACATTACTTTGATCAACCTAGTCAAGCATTGTGGAGCTTCTGTCAAGCATGAAGCAGAAACTGAGCTTTGTGGCTTGCATGTGTACTGATTTATAGAGAAGGAAAGAATCAATGCTGTATGTATGGAATATTTCCCATTTTCACAGTTTTCAGGTGAGCCGTCTGCACAAAAAAATCAGAGCTCTATTGTTTTACTCTTTGTCCACCGGCAAACAATGGAATCAGTGTACTTTATACAAAAATGACATACATTAAGAAAGCAAAAACTTAAGGTGGGCAGCCACTGATATCATGGAAAGGAGGTGACTAGATGTCAGTGTCTTACTCTGACCATGGTCTTTAAGAATTGGAATATACGGAGGATGTAAAGATTAATACCAAATTTGCTTACTTGCACATAATTGATGTTACATCAAAATTCTTATTTAACAGAGTAATAAAGATTCCACTGAAACCGTGATGGACATGCAGCAAATTGCAGTACAGTACCTGAAAGGAGGTTGTAGGGAGGTGGGGGTCAGTCTCATTTCCCAGATTACAAGCAATAGGACATGAGTTTTAGGTTTTAGGTTTTTGGGTTTTGGAAAAAGATCTCTGAAAGGGTTGTCAAGCCCTGGAAAAGGCTGCCCATGGAACAATTGAGTCACCAACCCTAGTGGGGAGTAAAAGATGGTAGATGTGGCACTGAAGGACACCGTTTAATGGTGGACTTGGCTGTGCTGGTTTACAGTTGGACTTGATGAGCTTAAGGTCTTTTCCAACCTAAATATTTCTATGACTCTATGGCACTGGGTGTCCCAAGGCACTGGGAAGGAGGATGTGGGTTGAAGCCAACTCAAGCCCATTGCCCTGTATGAAAATATTTTCTTGATTGTGTAATTTTTTCTGTAATTCTATATTATATGTTGGGTTTAACCAATATTCACATCCCTCTTGGGTGTGTGCTGACTTTGGAAGACATGATTATACCACCAGATCACCCATTCTGCTGTGATATAGTCAATAAATCCATTCAACTGTCAAAAGTCTCTTAAGGGATATTCCAAACAGAAAATAGCCTAATGTTTTTACATTATGCCATATAGACCAATTTGCACTTAAAAAATCCATTATTTAATTGGCTTAAATTTTTCATCCTTTAAGATCTTTTGAAATGGTTAGAGTAATTGTTACAAGTAATTTTAATACTTGTCTCCAAACACAATTTCCACTTTCTTTGTATGGAATATTTACATTTTGAAATATTTTATATTTAGCCTTTTTAATTAAAATAAATTTAAGAGTAAGAGAATAATATTTAGCCTTTTTTATTGAAAAAAATTAAGAGTAAGAGAATAACATACTTTAAACATTTTAAGCAAGTTGCAGTTTCTTATTAAAATTATTTTGACACTTAACACAATAAGCTTCAGTGTGCAGCAAGCATTATTTTGCAAGAAAAAAAGACGCTTTAAAGAAAAACTATATTAGAGCAATAGATTTTGTGTTAGTAGTTTGGAGGGATAGTAAAACAAAAAAATTGAAAACATAAATGAATAATTTTTGAAGAACAAATAGCTCAGTCTAATCATTTACATAAAATAAATGAAGCATTATAATTTCTTCTCTAGCATTTGTTTTAATACCTAGTATAAACATTCTAAGCTGTTATCCTTCCTTGGGAAATTACAGTCATTATCTGGGACTAAAGAAAATCTGATAATAGGGTAATTCATAGTTTTGGGATATCACTGGAATTAGATTCAGCACAGAAATTAGTGTTATTATGGAGCAAAAAAAAGCAAGTAAATCCAAAAAAAAGTAAAATTCAACTGTTTAGTTTAAGTACTAATATATTTTAAAAAATCAGTAACAGCAGCAATACAACATTTTAAGGGGAAAAGACTACTCAGTGGCAGCCACTGAGAACTGTTGTCATTGTGTTTTTTCTCTATGGGGAGCAATGCATTGTAAAGTGGATGTTTATTCTTGAGCATAATCTCTGATTAGAATTTAAAAATAAAATATGTAGTCTACATTAATGAATTATTTTTATTTTTCAAAATACCTTTTACAGAGCTCATTGACAGGAGAAGGAAGAACACTTGAGCTGAATTTTAACAAGTCTTTTAATATAAGAAATAATATTTTTGAGAATATATGAATAATATTTTAAGAATATTATTTTGTGAATAATATTTTTGAGAATTTGAGAAATAATACATTTTTAGAATGTGATCAAAAATGCAAATTAAAGCATTAGAATTAAAAAACATTAAAAATATGGTCTGCCAGTTCACAAATACTATAATGCTGCAGTTTCAAATACATTAAGGGTATATGCATCTTTTCTTGAACAGCCTGAAACACCTCCAACTGTAACTCTCAAAAGGTAAAAACTTTACTATTGTTACAATTCAATTCTAAAGAGAAAACTTTCATGTTATTTAGTCTAAAATCATGAAAGTCAGTTTTTTTCCTGAAGTGTTCTAGCAAAAAATTCTATTTTGAGGAAAATATAAAAGAAAATAAATTCAGAATTTTCTTTTCTTGGCTTTATATAGGTTACTCATATAACATACTCATAAGGGCTGAAATAACAACACTACTCTGTGGAATGGTGAAAATAAGAATAACTTGAATATTTTCCATCTGGAGTTAGCTTTCATATTAATAGGTACATGATGAAAAAAGAGCTTATGACCATGATAATGATGAGGAAACTAGTTTTTTTCAGATATTAATTCTTCAACTCATCTCAAAGAACAAACAATGTATTAAATAAGTGGGAGGTTCTTTTGTGCTGTTGATATAGTAGGTCCCAAAACATAGATGTACAGGTATGGTTGCAAGCAAGAAACTGAGAAAAAACTGATTCTGTAACAAAGAGTACCTTGCAGACTCAGTTTGCATTTCACCCAGCTCAGTAACGATGTAGGTACTGATGAAGAAAGTTAGAAGACCACTACAAATAGGAAGAAATGTGTAGTGAGGGTCAACTGGCTGCAGCAGATGTGATAAAATTCCTCACAATATTAGGTGTACATGTCAAAGTTTTAGGGGCAGGAGGGGTGACCTCTGTGAGAAGAGGCCAGGGGTTTCCTACAGCAAGATACAAATGTTTCAGCAACAGACCTAGCACTGGCCAAAGTCAACTCAAACAGCCTCTGTGAAAAATACAGTTAAGGGTAAAATGCTAAGAAGTTGTGGTAAAAAAACATCTGAGAAACTCCACAGACACTGAGGGCAGAAAAGAAGGAGAAGGAAAAGGAGGTGCTCCAGACACCTCAGCTGAGATTCCATTGCAAACCATGTAGAGAGCATAGTAAAGCATGTTGTGTAGAGAGAACCATGACAGAGAAGATATGGGTGCTGCAGCACATAATAGAACAAGTGGATATTCCCTGAAGGCAACTGCAGTCCATGGAGAACTCCTGCTGGAGGAAGTGCATCCTGAATTATTACAGCAATGGGAACAGTTCATATCAAAGGGGGAAAGAGTATGAAGTAAGAAATAATAGAGAGCAGCTGTTATGAACTGACCTCAGACCCTCAATTCCCCATCCCTGTGCCCTGCTTGAGAAGGGTGGAAGGCAGTAGAGGCATTTGAATATGAAGGAGTGAAGTGGAGCCTGGGAAAAACAGGGAAGCAGCCTAACCTCAGTAATCAGGGAGGTAAGATCAAATCAAATATCTGAAAAGCAAGTTTAATAAACATGTTTATTTTCTGTAGACATAGTACATCTTTCCTGTATTTCTTGACACATATGTGATTCATGTTTTAAAAGGGACATGGTAAGAGGGAGTAGCTGTTTGCCATCATTGTAGAGATTTTCTCTCTTTACCAAAACTAAGTGTACCAGACTTGCCCAGCTGCTAAGTGGCAGTAACATTCCATTGGTGTTCAGCAAAATATAAGGCAGTATTAATTTATCTAATTTTAGGCATTACATCCGATTGGGCGCATTATATACCACTAAGAGGCAGGACACCTTCAACAAGAGGTGGCAAAAGACATTCTTTTCCCCCGGCTTTGTCATCCTGGAAGAAAAAGCACATGACTGTTCACACAAGTCATGCATGAAACCATCCTTTGAAGAAGACACTGTTTTTCTCTGTTTCTACAGAAAACCAAAACACACTTGAAACTTCCATTGAAAAATGTTGATCCATTCAACTGAAGCCTTTTTGCAGGAAAGAAACAAGTATGCTATTTTTTTTCTACTTCAGAGGTTTTGAAAACCACAAAACTAAAAATATTTTGAAGCATGTAAAGCAGACACGCACTTTCTTTCTTTTCTTAGAATGAGCTGCTTTCAAGAGATCAGGATTTAACCAGATGTAACTTTGTTTATTGATGACTACAGTAATAATTTACAAGGGAAATGTTGAAAATATTTAAAGATAGAACTAATAAAAGTAAAATATTTGTCCTTGCCCCTCCCCTTCCTCTCATGTGAATGTTGAAGACTCCAATGACGTCTCCCATTAGGCTCCTTCAGGCTAAACAAACCAAGTAAGGTAAAGTTGCACAGTTGAACCAAGTCAGAGCACACCCTAAACACAGGTGACTAAAGCCCAAGGTGGGGCTGGAAATGTAGGAGTACAAAGGAAATGTAGTACATTGTACATTGTACAAGGAAAGGAAAATATTCATAGGGAACTGGAGTCTCTTGGTCCACTTGGGGCCTGCGATGAGAAAATTTCAGTCTGGAAGGATTTAAAGTCTGATTAGGCTTCAACAGCAGTTTCAAGTGTTTTGCTCTCAAATAGTCTTTGCAGTTAGTTTTCTGTTAGTGTCTAACTAAAGCTCTTTTTCTGTTTCTTAATTTTTAAGTGACTGACAAAGAATTTGAATACCAAATCACAAAAAAAATAAATGTTTCATCATTTATGGGTTGCCATGTTGCATGAGCAATCAGGCTACATTATTGCATTTAATGAATTATAAATTTGCTGCCAGGAAAAAGTAATCACACGTGAAATGAAGGTATTTTCAATTGCACCTGAAATACATATACAGAGGATACATAAGACATCACTTTAGGATTTCAGCAGCATGTATCATGTCATTGATTAGTTCTGCCCAGACCACATTGGTGGTCTACACATCTAAGTAAAAAGTTGGAACTATTTTCATTTTGTCTGGGTTTGATGGGCACAAGAAAAAATGTCAAGAAATTTTTAAAATAGAAGATTTATGTTATAAAAATGTCAGTGTTTCACACATAATTTTCTTTAAAAGCAAAAGTTTTTCTTCAAAATTATCTAAGCTTTTTATAAGCAGCTTCCGAATTAGAATGATGACTATCAGAGTCTTTTCTATTCATGTTTATATGCTTAATTTAGCTGCTGCCAATAAATGATAAGACATAAATTTTGAACTAACTTTCAAACAGCCAAGATTTCAGTAGTTTCATCTATAAGGGTTACCACATGGAATCAGAGCATACCTTTATCATGCCCAGTATTATATTTTATGAATTGTGGTGCTAATCTATTTTATATATCATAAGGAAGACATTCATTACCTTTATCATACCAACTTAAGTGGGTTTTATCTGTCATGAAATCATGTAGAAAAAAACCACCAGTACTGCTCCTATTTGCTCTGAGATCCTAAACAGCTAAGCACTGTGGTTTAGATTTTTTTGCTTAAGTCCATGTTCTGCCAGAGTATCTGAAGAATGGTTTGCTTCTGTCCTTTATTCTGCCACATATTTTTCAGTGTGCTGAAGGGTTTATACAAAATCTGTCTTTTACTGAAACTCACGTAATACCTTCTGTGTTAATTCATTTGCTGTCCATCAAAGTCTTCAAAATTGGTTGGTTTTTGTCTTGGTTTTCTTTTTCCCACAGCACTAAATGGGACTTTCCAGCATCATGAGAATAACTACTTTTGTGTCCCTAGTACTTGAAAGACAGGTAGTATTTGGCATTTATGACATATAAAATTGATTGCTTCATAGGCTTCCTGTATCATCTTCCCACATTGCTTCCTGAGGGCAGGAAAAAAAAGAATGCCACCACATATTTTTATTTTCAGTCAGATATAGTTTGTGCTCTTACAAAAGTTTCTGTCACCAGACTAGCAGATTGTTTCCCATACTGCAAAAATATATTTTCCTGTCAGCAAACACTTCTTATTTGCTTTTTACCTACTGTAATTATTTACACAAAATTGAGCTCATCAATAACTTACAAAAACCTGGTTTGTGCAGTTGTATATCAGGAGTTGAAAATGGTGCACATTCATGTAAAATTTACCATTTTCCATAAAAATACATTAGAAAAGATATTGATTTAGAGAAGCACAAAGCTAAATACAAAATATACACAGTAATATTAATAGAAATTTAATATTCAAGTATGAATGTAAGACTATGTGTATTTTGTATACACTATGTGTAAAATACTGCGATGTAAAATATGGGAGCATATTCAGATCTGTGTATGAAATACAAATTTTAAAAATTTTATCAAAAAATGTATTTTTTTATATAAAGGTAAAAGAAATTCGCATTCTGCATTTTTTCACAAAATAGCCAACCTCTTTAAGCTCTCTTTCACATCTACTTTTTGTTCCTGACATCTGGGCAGCTCACTCTGTGCAAATGTGAAGAGAAGGCATTTTCTGTTCTCATGCCACACCACCTAGGACAAATGGTCCATCCTGAACTGAGGGAGAAAGAAGAAGTATAGGTAATCATCTCCTCACTGTTAGATAGTGACACGGAACCAGGAAAACAGGCACAGTAAGTTTCACCCCTAAAGGTATAATTCATAAATATTTTCTTTCTATTTTTTTTCTTTTTTTCTTTTTTTTTTCTCACCTTCTAAGCCTATTCAACCCTTACAGTGAAACACAGCACAGGAATAAATCTACCAGAAGGCTAATATTGGTAAAAAGTGAAGTTGAGAAGAGAATCAGGATACTAGTCTTATTTCAAACAGAATAAAAACCCAACAAACCTACCAGAAAAAAATAAAATCAAATCCAAAAAATACTCAATTTTGGCCAAAGGAGCACTCATATATTGAACAAATTCCACTCCCTCCTTTGTCTACTCTGACCAGTTTCATGACAAAGCCATTTAAGGCACAGAATGCTTTGTTGCATGAGCAAGTAAACATATATTTTGAACAAAGGAATATCACCAGCCTTCTATACATGGCAAACAACTATTACCACATGCTGAAAGTAATAGCAGCATGCACATTGTTAAAAGCAGTCCTATAAAATAGTTCAAACACTCTTTCAGACATCATCTCAAATGCTTTAATTTTTACTAGCAGCTGGTGTATGGTAGCAACACGCCCCATCTTTTCTAGAGAGAACTGATAATTCCCAAGTGAACTTTCAGAAATATATGTGATTTTGAAGATTAATATTTATTTTCAACACTAATACCTTTAAGAAAAATCCAGAAACAGATCCAGTGTAACTTAGCTAGAGGACCTTGCCTAAGGACATTCAGCTACGTGATTGTTTTCTACTTTTATCTGGATTTGTAATGCACATTTTCTTGGATGCCGTTGATTAAAAATAGTAAGTTTTCCTAGTTATATCACCCAAATAAAGGCTCAAGTTCCCTCTTTGTTTTCATACCTTTTGCAGTTTCTTCGGTCAATAGTTTTCTATAATTTTTTTTGGTTTTAAAATATTTTTACTAGATACTAATAGTTTTTGATAGTTTTCCATCAAAATTATCTCTTTGTCTCTATACCTTCAGTCCAGCACATTAGTTTCTCAAAACACTCTTGGATGTGTTTTCCTTGTTTGTTTATTCCCCTTACCATGCACCCTGGTTTAACCTGGGAAAGAGATAATTTATTCCCAATAGCTGTTACAGGACTGTGTTTTGGATTTGGAATGGGAATGGTGCTGTAAACACACTGATGTCCTGGGTTTTGCTAGATCATGTATCTCCTAAGCCAAGGACTCTTTGTCCTTCCTCATCTCATGCTCTGCCAGTGAGGAGCTATGTAAAGGAAACTGGGAGGGAGTGCAGTTGGGAGAGGTTATCCAAATTGTCCAAACAGATATTTCACACCACGGAGCATCATGCCTGGTATATGAACTGGGGGGAGTTACCTGGAAGAGGAACTGGTCTGGGTTCAGGAAGGAGTGTCTGGAGTCAGTCAGAGGGTGGTGAGCAATTGCATCGTGCATCACTTGTTTTTTTCTGTTTTATTATTATTATTATTATTATTTGCCATTATTACTATGTTATACTTCGTTTTCAGTTTTCAATTATTAAACAATTCTTATCTTGACATACAAGTTTTACTCTGATTCTCCTCTCCATTCCTCTGGGGTTGGGGAGGAGAGATTGTTGGACAAGTGTCTCTGTTGTGTTTAATTTTCAGCTGGGCTTAAGACCATGGCATGAGGTCCTGTTAATTCTGAGGACATTTGTTTCAGGAGTACAAGCAGATAGGAAATATGACTAGGCTTAGCTCAAACACACTTGAATGGACCAGCAGTATCATATAAAGGAATATATAAAACAAAGGAGTTCAAAGAGGGGTAATGTCACTGACAAACTAGAAGTGAACCTTCATCCCTCTCAAGTACATATTTACTATTTTTTTTAATTAGCTGGTGCATGTTAGATGTTAGGATATTTGTATATAAACAAATGAGATAAGCCTGTAGGGAGTTAGAAAACCTCTGGGGCCATTGTTTTAGTCTATGGACTCATCTTCATTTAATAACTCCCACCAATTATTTTTATGAGTTCACAAAAGAATGACAGACCAGTTCCTCAACAGCTGCAAATGGCCTAGTTACCTCATAATAGTTTCAAAAGAATGTTTTATTCTCTCTATATGCTCTGCATTCCAACATCAACATTTGACGTAATCTCTAATTTGTTCCTTATGATGTGCGTAGATAACTTTTTCTTCATAAAAATTATACAGAGATTTTTTTTTAATATAATGAAGAATTAAAAAACTACTTGTTTATATACCTAACAGAGTAAATACTTGAGTCCTCTCCCTGTATCTTTCATATTTTCTCTCACACATTGTTAATAGCTTGTAGTACTGATTTAGGATTTTTTTCTTTTTCTTTGTTTTCAGATGGTTGCTTTACTTTCCCAACAAACTGCAAAATCTTGTCATCTCAAAAACTAAATTCTTATTAATATATTTTTAAAATTTGTTATATGGTATGATTCTACCAATAAAGTAACCAGACATAGCCTACTTCATTCATAATTTTACTGGTCCGTCTTAAAAATATCTGAAGTGTGGTCAGATAAAAGCCCTTGGCTGCACAAATCTACATTGCTTTTCTAGGAGATGCTGCATGGAGTTATTTACACATTTCATCTGCTCTAAATGTGAGTGACATCAGTAGATATATCTTGTGTGTCTCTATGAGTTCATGATGTGTTGCCAAACTAAATGATACTAATGGATTTGACTAGGTCCGTCACAGAACATTGAAGCCTGTCTACACTTTAAAACCCTTCAAAATACAGCAGGCAGTTCACCTGTTCAGTCTCCTGTTCAGCATGGCAGATTACAGTGTGACTAGCAGCAATTTAACCATGAAGGAGATCCTTAAAGGTAACACAATACAAGTTTACACAAAGGCAAAGGTATATTTAAATGGGCTTCGACTTCTCTCGCAGTCACACACACCTATTAATTCAGGTGGTACATTTTTTGATGTTTGTTCCCCTATGTTTTACCCTCTGAACTGAATATGGAGTCTGGTTGTTTTCTACTACTTGAGTGTATAAGGAAGAAAACTTATTGTGTCACTGTGGAGCATTCAGATGTAATCCCATGTGCCAAGCTTTCTTTAATTCCCTTTTGATTCAATTTATGCATTATACATTTTTCCCTTTAACTTAGGGTTAAACAAGCAAAAGCAGGAAAACGGGTTTGGCTTTTTGTTTTTTTAATTATGCTAAATGAATTTTAGCTTTTCTTCCAAGAAAAAAATGCAGCAGCACTGTGCCACTATTTCAGACTTTTCAGTTTTCATCTGGCCATGAGTAGATGCTCTCCCTGGAGATATTTGCACCACAACATCATCTCAGTCCCCACTCCTATATTATGAGCTTTAAAAGAGCATGATAACTTTCTCCCTGTAATCTAGACACTCGTAACAGATGAGAAGAATTTCTCCCCAGACATGCCTATTTCCTCTCCCTTGAGACTAATGGGAGTCTATGATAATTATTTCAAATAGAGGTAACTGCTTGTGTGACCAATTCCAGAAAAAAAATCAGAATTTTACATCCCTTTTGTGCATGAGTATGAAATAATAAAACAAAACTCCTTATATTAGCCAAGAAGATACTGTATTTTACTTGGTGAGTTATTGTGTTTGTGCTGCAATTCACTAAACAAAGAAAATAATTACATGAACTATTATTTCAAAACAAGGACCTATACAAGGAAAGATAACAACTATGAAATAAGAGTCTATTTAAGCAGAATGGTTGACATGGAGTTATATGTAAAACATTCCTGACATTAATTGTACCCAGTAACAACCTTCAAGATCAAGCAGACATTGATATTCACAGAGCACATTCACTGCAGCCACAGAGCCTTCACAGAAGCTCATCTAGTAACAGAAATAGAAATGGAAAATAATGACCTGCCTGAATTAACAAGGGAATGCCTGTGAAATAATTTCCTTTTATACATCAACATATTGACACTGATATTTGAACAGAATGATCCATCTCCCTCTCTAAAATGACCTACAGATTTCAGAAAAGTTATAAAGAAACAATTGCTATATTTGTCTTTGGAGGAGTTCAGATGGCAAGACAGCAGTATCCCCTCTAGTAAGGTAGCCAGTGCACCTTTCTTTCTTTCAGAAGAGAAAGAAAATATACATGTGCAGTAGGTTGACCTTGTCTGAGCACCAGGAGTCCACTAAGCTGCTCTATCATGTCCCTTCCAGGTGAGACAGGGGAGAGAAAATAAGATGGAAAAAAACTTGTAGGTTGTGATAAGGCAGTTAATTAACGAAAAAATAAAAAAGTGTAAGTTGGCATAAGCAGAGGGAAAAAAATTAGTCTCTACTTCCCATCAGTGACTGATGTTCAGCCACTTCCCAGGAAGCAGGGCTTCAGCACACGTAGTGGTTGCTCAGGAAGGAAAATGCTGTAGAATAAAAAAGTGCGTGCGATTCTTCCTCCCTCCCTTAGATTTCATATCTGAGTTGACATCACATGGTGTGGAACATCCCTTCAGCTAATTTGGGTCAGCTGGTCTGGTTGTGTCCCCTCCCAGGATTCTGTCCATACCCAGCCCCTTGATGGGAGCAATGTTGAGAGCCAGCCCTGATGCAGAGCCAGCACTGTTCAGCGTACTCAGAATACTGGGGTATTATCAGCACCTTTCCTGCTACCAGCACAAAGCTCAGCACTGGCAGGACTGCTAAGGGAAAGTGAGCTCCATCCCAGCCAGACCCAATACAACACAATATCTTGGTTCACTTGAGTGCCTCAAAATGACTGAGACTGTCTGTGTTTAATGCACCTTTAAGCTGTAATTTGTTCCAAAAGCTGCAAGTCTATCCAAGGAAAAAAGCTGTAATTGCTAATGTAGAATCATCATAGTATCACAGAGAGGCTTGGGATGAAAGAGACCTTAAAAACGTTGCAAAATCCCTGATGCCCAGAGTCCTAACATATTCCTTTAATTTCTGTTATATGTTAATAATACAATTTAACATACTTTCTACAAGACAATGAAAATCTGCAGACCCTTTCAGTGTATTTTTAACATTACTACTGAAATTAAACAGGAAGAAGTAATATTTACCCATGAAGGGCTTTAATTGTTAAATATTTTCAAACTCAATATATAGGTAAGAAGATTGAGATTAGAAAGAAAATCTCAACAAGGTAATATACTAAGTCCTATTATAATCATACAGTTTTGACCATATTTGATGTCAAGTACCCTTGATATTAAAAAAATTTTTAAAGTCACTGCATACATACTTTACCTTTTGATCTGAAGTTAAAATGATAAAGTAATTATTTTTTAAAAAATCATTTTCTATGTTAAAACTGAAATCTTTTTCTAAACTAGTCAGGATTGATGTCAAGGCTGGGCTGGATGGGGCCCTGATTTAGTGGGTGGCACCCCTGCCTATGGCAGGGAGCTTTGAAACTAGATCTTTGATCTCTTCTAACTCAAACTATTATTCTATATATATGAAGCAGGAGGGGAAAAACCCAAAACTTTGGCTTTGTGAATGAAAGATATTAAATACAATTTCATTAACAGTTTCAGAAAACTATTTTTATCTTCAAAGTTATTTATACACCTGTATTAGATTAAAATATTCTGAGTTTGAGTCAGAAGCTCAAAGGCATTTTGGGAATAACTAGGAATTCCAAGAGAACTGAATCTGCAGTTTTAATCATAATTTGAGCCAATATAAAATATTCTTAAAATGTATCTGTAAATTTAGTATTTCCTAACATTAAAGGTGAGCTGGGACAGACTCTTCACACTGATTCATAGTGGGAAGATGAGAGGCAATGGGCAGAGAATGAAACATTATTTCACCTTGAAAGCAGTCACTCAGTGCAGCAGGCTTTCCCAGGAATGGTGGTCATTTTCAAGATCCAGCTGGACAAAACACTGAGCAACTTGGTCTGATCTCAGAGCTGGCCCTGCTTGGAACAGGAGGGTGGAGAAGAAACCTCCTGAGGTACCTTCTCAATTGAATTATCCTATGGATTTACAGTGTTCAGGAAATGAGCCTGGCCTAATTTTTTTAACTGAAAGGTTGTTAGAGAAGGAAACGTTACTGAGGAATTTCCAGGTTGCTTTTATTGCATAGTAACAACCACTGTGTTTGTACAACTAAATAACATATGTAAATTCAATGAATTTTCAGGGATTTTGTTAATTCTAAAAATTACCAAAAAATGCCTTTTGTAGGCTTGATGTGGTAATGTCATTCATGAATTTTCTGTTATTTCAGTATTCATTGTGAATTTATTCTCTGCATATGCAAGAGTTCCAGAATTCAAAGCATGGATCTGCTTCTCAAAAATAATTCTGGAAAATCTAGTTAGGCTTTATTACAGGGAATTCTTCTGAGTCTAAATATGTTTTAGTCTTTTATGTTCATTTGCTTGTTTGCTGAACGTTTGCTTGTTTTCAGACATAGTCTGAAAAAATGGTTACAAATATTGCTTATCTCTTCAAAGCTTGTTTCAGCTGCCTCTCATTTTCTTGTTGCATGTATTTTGTAAGAGTCAGCTATAATTAGATATAGACTAGTGGATGATTCTGAAAACTTTACACGCCAGGCAAGGAAAGTGTCTTAAAACAAGAAAACATTACTTCATAAAAATCTGTTTTTACCTAGAGAAAACTGCTGTATTCTAACAAGGTTTTTCAACTTCTTAAAAATTTCTTTCAACTAAGTGGTCTTAAAAGTTTTAAATAACCTTTATTATCAGAAAACAAAAGAACAATATTCTCAGTCATTACAGCAACATTTAAGCTACATGCAGAAGTTTGATTTTTAAAACAACTTCAGGGAATATCTAGGTTTTCTTTCTTCAAATGTGGCAATTACCTTGAAGCAAATAGGATTGTTCTTGCAGAAATGCTAGATTTATGCTATAGTAAGAGCAGGGATACCTGCCTCTCATTCTATGGGATTGGAGGGAAAAAGACAAGAGTCATAGATATTTAGGCATATTTGTGTTATTGTTTTTTTGGGTTTTTTTGCCTTTTCCTATGTGTATACACAACATTTCTTTCTTTCCAATATAGGTCTGAATTTCTGCAGGAAGATTGCAACGAAACTGGTCCAAAAAATAGGCTCAGATACTGGCCCAGGTCATGCTCCCTGACATGATTTTGCATGGGCTAACCAACATTTTTCCTGGCAATTGCAAAGCTTGGTCTAATGGGAGAGCTCTCCATCCATCAGCACAGAGAAAGCAGAGCTGTTATTTCTTACCTTGACTCTGTATGTGGCTTTGGCTTAATGTTTCTAAGAAAAATACCAAGGAAGGCTTACTCAAGGAATGCCTTCCAGATAAGGTATGATGGAACATGCACCCTGTGGGGTCTCATCATCCTGCCAGGCTCCCCAGCACAAAACCAGACAGCTAGACTGCTTCCAGGTGTGTAGATGCAGCTTGAATGTAGAAGTAAAAAAAAAATTTTGTGGATCAGAAGAGTACTAATATTACTTAAAGCAACAACAATTAATACTATTCAGTAGTGTTACCAGTAGTAATCAACTAAAAAAATCTTTAAAAATAATGAGTGCCAAAAATATTTCTAAAAATGTCTATTCAAATGCAGTTAAAAGAATGAGGAAGTCAAAAGTTACATTATTTAAGACTAACTTCAGAGATATTTAGAGGTGTAATGATGGCTACGAAGGGAAAGTATTCAAACAATTTTTTAAATAATATATTCTAAGAATTCTCATGTTTACATCATAATTGATGTGAATCTATATTACCAAGTTATTTTTTTTATAGAAAAAGATAATTAGCTTCACTAAATTGTTTGAGGTTCTATGGCTTTTCCTTAATTGCCTCTTTAACCATATATCTCCATATAGCAAGTTCAAATCTACTCATGAAATGCAAACTATTCTTCTTTTAGCTTAAATGGAATTTTACTGAATTGAATAAGATTCTTTAATCTTACTTTTAATGCCTTTAATTTCCTGGATGAATTCACTTAGTTATGAGAATCATTAAATTTTTCTTAAAGTTTCTGCAGATAAATAAGAGAATAGCTGAAGACAACTCCCAGATAATAGTGATAAATGACTTAATATTTTCAATGAGAAGAGTTCTAATATTTTAAAATTCTTTTAACTGATTATATAAAGATGATACTTATAATTCCATGAAGACAACAGTATTTTCAAACATCCTTCTTATTTTTAATGCTATAGAATAGAAAATAAATGTTTAACTTTTAGTATATAAGTAGTTAGCAACAGCAATTGAGAATAACAAGCTAAAATCAGGTCAGATACTCCACTGATCAACATGTACATTGCTTCATAATCTCCATTTCATCAAAATACAGCTTTACTCCATGTCACTGCTTACAAAACAAATTCTTTTGACTCACTTTTTAAAAATCTGAAGACAAAAGCAACCATATGAAAATTTCAGAATGCAATAATTCTACTTGACACATTGTGTAACTAAGATTATATAACACATAAATTATGGGATTGTGAGGATTTTCTATTGCTCATTTTAAAATATTAATAATTATAAAGGGTTGTTTTCTAGTCCTTGAGTATATTATCTTCTTTCAAAATATTACACAACAAAGAATCAGAACAAATTTTACCTTTTCTATCAAATACATAAGCGTGTATCAGGGCATTTTATGTATAAATACATAAATATTAATGTATACAAATATCTGCTTTTGCATTTAGCAGATACAGCTTATAGACATCTTCACTTTCATTGATAGTCATTGAGATTACTCTTTTCCTGACTGTCTCCATGAATACTATTTGATGAAAAATGCAAAGTAGAATGAATCTGTGAAGCTGTGCAGAAGTCTGTAGAACTTGTTTCTCCAGTGAAAGTCTGATTCTAGTATTATTCTCAAAGTTATACATGTACTCATTTTTTTGTACTTTTTCTGAAGAAAGGTCTCTATTGCTTCTCTTAATTTTGATATGTACTAGAAAAACAAAAGCTTAATTCTCTTCAGCCTTTTCTTCTTATTATTAAGAAATGCCTCTGCCCAAAATAAGGTGAGACCATATGCTGAAGTCAGTAGTGCAGATTTTATTTAACAGTAAATGAGAGAAGACAGAGAAATAGCAAAGAGGCAGAGGGAGAGAGAGAGCAGGAGAAAGAGAGAGAGACTGGAAGATGAACCAGAAGATAGTCACCACCACTGCATGGATCCTGCAATGTCCTGCAGATACTTCTTCAACCTGCTCTTCTCAAGTGGTGGGGGTCTCGGAGTCATTCTTCTGGAGATATCACCTTTATAAGTTTTGTGTATCCACTGAGTGTAGATGCCATTGCCATAACTTGTGATGGCATATGTATAAGCAGTTGTTTCCTTTCCTACAGATTTCCACAGTGGGAATATTTGTTTGGATGCATTAAGTAGGTGGATATCCAGATCTGTCTTGCCAAGCCTGGAATTAGAACTTTTTTCTCACAAATTTCTCCCTTTTGTGCTTACCTCAGGTTACCACTTTAGTGATTTAGCTTATGGTGAGTTCTTTCTGTGGCCTTGCGAGTGTTTTGAGACAGGCAAGTGCATTCTTTAAGTCCTTATACCTTTATCATCCTAAAGTTGAGGTAGTTAATATAAATTTTCATTTGTGAAACATACTTTGAAGATAAGGGAAAAAGTTGATGATCTTAGGGGGTAACAAGATAGCAAACAAAGTCCAAGCAAATAAACCAAAACTACACCCCAAAAGTCTAAAAATCTTATGGGAAAGGAAAATATTTTATTTAAGTATTGCAGTGGTATGATGAAATAGACTAGAAAGAGCACATGGATTGTAATAAATTTAGCAAAGTTACAGCTTGGTACAACCACTGGCAGGAGGTCATCAGTGCTAACTAACTACTAAAAACGTCTCCAGGAATCTAACCAAGGTTGCTAGTTGAACTGCACCAATTCATCTTAAGGACTGTAAATATTTCTTTATATAAATATAGTCATAAAGCATAGTACTAAACGACTTGGCTGAAAATAAAAAATGAAATATCCTTCTCCTGTCAAATAACGAACATATTTTAAAGAGCTGGGCTGAACAAATTTTCTTCCTACAGTGCAAACAGCATCTCTGTAGTGTTTAAGTGTTGTCTGCCTCTTTCCAAAGTGCATACACTTTTGTTTTACCTAAGTTCCAGATGAATATTTCTGTTTAGACAAGACAACCTTCTACACTGCTTACTTGCATTCTGAGGCTTTGAAGTTACACGCTCTCCTTTGTAGCTTAGCTTGAATTTGAGGCTGAAGATTGTTGTTCTAGGGTATTATATAGCCTAATATTTGAAGAACTGTTGTAAAATAAAGAGGAATGAATTCATACACCCTCTGGTAGAAGGGAATTTTTAGTCCAAATTTTATACATCTGGGAACTGTTTTGACAAGCAGGGAAAAAAACGTATTAGACCTTATTTGCAAATGTTCTGAAATCTAAAACCCTAGCTGACTGTATAATCAGATGTGACTCACAGAACATACACGCAGTCAGATATTCCCCCAGGCCATTTTTATTTGGTTTCTCACTAAATGTGTACAAGCATTTACACTTTCCACTGAAATGTCTCATTTTCCTATTCAATGACTAGAAAAATCCTCACATTCTAAATTGTCCTCAGGGGGCCATCAGAAGTCCCTAACACTATGTGCTGCCTATACAATCAGTGAACATATTTTGTAGGCACAGGAACATCCAAATTAGGTGACTAATTTAGTAACCTAGATGTAAGTTGCACAGTGTTAAAAAGCTTTTATTTCAGCATAATGCACAAGATGATATATAAAAGATTAAAATAAGAAAGATTTTTCACTCTAATATTTTAATTAAGAAACACTCTGAAAGGAATCTTCTGAGTGATGTAACTCCCTTTCCTGGTGTCCTGGTTTAGGAATGTTATTCTCCAATTTAATACTCTTGCTAAGACCACATCACCACTCACTTTCTCTACTGCTCTAATTGGAAGCACAAAAGGCAAAGATCACAGGTTGAGATAAAAACAATTTTCTGGAAATAGCAATGAGATAAGAAAACAATCAGTAACAACAACAGTATTGACAAAAAAAAAGGCATAAGACAAATAAACACTTTACACAGAAATAAACCCAACAATAAACAATAAAGGACCAATCCACCCAAGAAGTTTCTCCATCACAAGGAACACCCTAATCCTTAGAAGGAGGTATCTTCCCCCAACCCCAGCAATTATGTGATGTATTGAAGAACATCTAGGGCCTAGCACACCCCCTCAGCCACCGCCCCTCTCAGCAAAAAATTAACCCTGTCCTGGCCAAAACCAGGACACTTGCATTTTTTGAACCAAAAATTCCTCCATTGGTATATATTTTAGCTTCTTCTGAAAGTCTTAAATGTAGTTGGTGTCCAGAAGCCTTTTTTGTGTTATTAGCTGATATTAATGAATTACAAAACTGCTCACCCACTTCTCCTGAAAAGTAGGATGCATATTCTTGTGTTTCATGGCACCATCGAACCTTAAGCTAACAGAAAAAAATTAGATTAATGAGAAATGAAGGTACAAACTGTTTCCTAAGAGATGTTTGTAATTTCATAGATTAACTTCTGTTTTTATTAGGTACATAAATGTGAATGAAAATTTACAAGCAATCTGCTCTCAGAATGTTACCCTCTAAATTAAATAGAAAATGATTTGCTGTGTTCCTCAGGTCTGATAGGAGGTTCACATGAAGTAAAACTATGGAAACTTCTAGCATCAAGAAATCACTCCAATTCATACAATACTGATCATTTGTTAAGCAGGTAGGTTAACACAAATTAACAGTAGAGTCTTTAAAAATTTTGAAAATGAAGTGATGTACAATGCATGGGAGTAGTAGTTGGACTTACCTAAGCATTAAACCTGATACTTCAGGATTGTCTTCTGAATTGATTCTTTTTTTCCGATGCATTGTATTATCCCTATTTTTCCTGTAATCTAAAAACTCTTAGGGTTTCAAGACAATAAATGTTCCTAGCAGATTTGGAGACTAGTCACCATTTGTGATGCTTTTTAGGACAACTTTAAATACTCAAAATCTCTTACACACAAACACTCTACCCTTTAAACAAATTGTCAATCAAACAGTGAAACTTAAGCTACAGAAGATATATACATTCTCTATAAGAAAGTAAAATATGTTTAATAGGAATAAACAAGTAACTGCATGGAAAAAAATGAGAAGTAATTGGTATAAAAATGGGTAGGGATTCTTTTAAAAAGCTAAAAAACCCCGTATTTCTCTAATGTTACCTCTGAAACATAAATCTTTTTACTATATTGTAACAATACTCTGATTATACTGCTAATAATCATCATGCTTTAGAATCATAGAAACCCTAAGGCTGGAAAAGAATTTAATATCATCTAATTCAACCCTTAATCTAACACTATGTCCAGCACTAAAGCACCTCTCTAAGTGCAATATCTACATACATATATTTTAAACACTTCCAGGAAGCTGAGTGTACTCAACTTCTTTCCTGGGTAGCCTGTTTCAATGCTTGGCAACCCTTTCCATGCAGAACTTTTTCCTGATTTCCTAAAACTCTCTTGCACAACTCTTTCCTCTTGTCCTGTTACTTGCAACCTGGGAGAAGAGATCAATCCTTTCTCTCTCTCCAACCTCCTTTCAGGTAATTATAAAGAGAAGAATGTTCTATCTTGAGTATCTTTTTCTGCAGATGAGGGACCAGCTCCTTCAGTGGTATACTCCAGGCCCTTCACCCTCCATCGCTCTTCCCTGGACACACTCTGGCACTTCAATATCTGTCTTACAGTCTGAGGCCCACAGCTGGACACAGGATTCAAGGTGTGGCCTCAGCAGCACTCTCAGGTCTTTTTCTCCTCAGCACTTTTCCCCCAGCCTGTAGTGATGCAAGGGGCTGTTGTGACACAAGGGCAGGACCTGGCTCTTCACCTTATCTAACCTTATACAGGTGGCCTTGGCACATCCAGCTGTCCACATCCCTCTGCTCTCCAACAGATCCATGTTCTTGCCCAGCTTAGTTTCATCTGCAAAATTACTGAGGGTGCACTCTATCCCCTCATCCAGTTCATTGATAAAATTATTGAACAGAACTGGCCTCAATACTGAACCCTGTGCAATATCCCTTGAGCCCATGTGGGGCCAGTCTGTGCCTGCACCTTTAGAATTTCCTTCTTGACTAATATTTAGGCTTTCAATTGCCCTTTAGAACAGTCTCTCAAGGAACCCTTCCAACCAGCCCCCTAAGCCCACTAAAGTCAAAGGAAGTTCTGCTGGCACCCCTTCAAGAATTGAAAACTCTGTAATTTCATGATTGCTGTGCCCAAGAAAGGTCCCAGCCATCGTATCACTCACAAGCCCTTCTGTGCTCACAAACAACAGGTTCAGTAGAGCATCTACCCTAGCTGGTTCAGTCACAGCTCTGTTAGGAAGTTATCTTCCACACACTCCAGGAACCACCCTGACTGCTTTCTCTCCTCTGGATTCTATTTCCAGCAGACATCTTGGAAATTGAAGTTTCCCACGAGAGCAAGGGCTAGTGACAATGAGACTTCTCCCAGCAACCTATTGACTAGCTTATGGCTCAAAACAAGGAATATTAATATGATTTCCTGCATTGTAAAACACATTAATAAACTGCTGGTACTCAGTTTTTAAGACAGTCACCACATGATTTATCTGTAAGGCTAAAAACATCTTAGGACACATGAGCCCAGGACTCCTTATTGTGCATGAATCTTCATTCTGAGGTCATTCTGGTTTGAACTGGCCCTGGTTGAACTCCTCCAACTAGCTCTGTCTAAACAGATGTGCAAATTGACAGTCCAAATCCCTGGCTTCCACCTGTTTAGCAGTACTAAATGTAGTAACTTATCTACATTTGGTTTATCTGTAAATGTATCAAACCTAGATTTAAATATCTTCATGTAAAATTGAGTCACAGACCTTGCTGGGATACATTTGACAATCTTTGAGATATTTTCCTGTGTTTTACAACTCCTTTGGACTGTAATCCATTGTATAAGATGCTTAATGAACAAATAAATTAAATGACAATCAGGGTTTAAAATGTGTTTCATAATATGCCTTTTTGATGACCCTTTAATAATGCAACAATGCTGATTTTGGTTGAAAATAATGTAGTATTATTATTTATGCATGATAGACATTAATAATTTATTAAATGCACATTCTTTCTAACATGCTGTAAACTATCTGAAATCGAAATGAAAAGTTTTTGGAAAATACTTATTTCATTTCATGTAAAGACTTATAGAGCCCCCAAAGAATGAAAATCTTAATGTTTAAAAAGATCAAAATTCTCTTCTACATGATGATGGAGTTCTGGCCAAAAAACCCACCACAAATTCAGAGGATTCAAATGCTCTGTCCAATTGGTGTATGATTTGAATGTTTAAGCATGTTCCTAATGTCATTTTAGACACAATTATAATGTACCTGCACACCAAGCAGATTGTGGGCCTTCTTAAGCTCCTGTGTCTGGTCTGCCAGGATAGTGGAGCTATCTCAGATACTTAATGGTTCAAATAGAAGGAGATGTCTAAATTTAGGCATTTCTCCCTTGAAACCCTAACTTGGGAGTGGTTCAGCCTGAACTGAAATCCCTTTAAATAACTTTCTTTCTCATTACGTCTGTCTATCAGGCAGCCCGAACTCTAGCTAACTGGTTGTATGTTCTGCAGGGAAAATGTAGTTTTCCATTGCTTAATCTTGAGTGGGTGTATTAAATATAATTTTTATTTTTGGGGGTAAGTAGCTTTAGTAACAATGCTGTATAAACAGTAACATTTTTAAGTTTTTAAATAAGAAAACAACTGTTATTCCATTTTGTGAAGATGTAGTATTTGAATGTGCCCTGGGTGCTTTGATAGCAGCTTAGGCTCTTGGGAGTATTCAAATGACTTTCAGATTAAATAAAGCATGTCTGGGCAGCTACTGGGGTGTGATGTTTGAATTGTTATATTTTAATTGTCTAGCTTGGAACTAGCTGATTTCAGTTTTAGCTAGCCAAGAGTTCTTCTAAATCTGGCTGAAGTTCTCCAGCAAGCAAAAAATTAAGTAGATGGAAACAATATTTTGTTTTTGTTTTCTTTATCAACTGGAAAAATGCTAAAAAAGTTTAAATTATTTCACATAAATGATACCAGTTTATTAAAAAACTATTTTTTTAAAGACAGTCCCAAGAAGCAAAACGTTTTAATCTATACAGAATCTGCATTTAATCCTGCATAATTATGCATTGCAGCAAGATGGGTATTATAGGAGGCTTATATTATAATGTCTGTAAAAAAAATCACCATAATACCCTTTAATTGACGCATCAAATCACATTTTTTTACAGAAGATTTAAAATAAAGACACAAATAGGGCTATTTCCTTTGTAAATTTTATATTGACTCACATGAGGCCAGGAAAAAAAAAAACCTCTTCTTTTTCATTTCTTCTTTGCTCCTTATTCCTCCTTCCTTCTAGTTTTCCACCTTATAATGAAGCCTAAGGTCTTTGTATTTTTAAATCATGGGCAAACATGTTATAAATGTCTTTTTTTTTAACTCACTTTCTCTATGAAATGGACTTAAAACTGTTCTGATAGCAAATACAAAACCTTCATATTGTAAGCAGGCAGAGCTCTACTAGTTCAATGGTACAGCAAAATTAGCAAAAATAATGTTATTTACCCTATTTTTTATGTACTTGCTGGTGGGCATGGTCTTTGACTTGTCCTGAGAGAATGAAGCTACCGTGGTGAGTGGGGTTATTCAAAGGTACTCTCAGATTCTTCCTCTCACAGATGCATTATCATTTCAGTTGCAGATTTAGCATTCTAATCTATTAAATTGTACGTTGTACTGCGTTTAGCTGGGTGAGAGTTAATTTTCTTCACGGCAGCTCATATGATTTTTGGTTTATGAGCAAAACAGCGTTGATAACAGAGGGGTGTATCGCCAGCCAGGGGGCTATGTGCAAATCACAAACGGGACGGGACTGCTGTGGACGTGCCTTGAGCTGTTTTATTTTTCAGAATCAGCCTCATTACATGGTTATGACAATGGGAAGATGCCATCAGCTCACATCCCAGGCAGCAGACCAAGAACTTAATGTCACAACTTTATAATTTTTTTCACCAATCACACAAAGCAGAAGCACATTGACAGCAGTTCCATCCAACCACTATAAGCACATGTACCTTTGGCTAAAACAATGCTTGCTTACTTCGAATACAATACCTGCTTGTAAGCCTTAAAACACAATGCGCAGAACTCTGTTATTAAGCTTCAAACTTCCTAATATCTTGCTAGATAACTTTTCTACAGCTGAGGGAGTTATTCTAGACAAGTGTTAATAAACGGATCATTGTCCTATTTGTCTTTGTTTTTCTACTTTTTAAATAATTTTTCTGCTGACCTACTTCATGGCTACTGCTTAGCTCTAATCACAGCTCTGTTGTTGCCCCACTTGTCTCCTTCTCCCTTCCAGTGAGGAGAGGTGCTGGAGGACTTCAGAAGACACAGCCAGAGAAGCTACACCCGACCAACCACGGGTTATTCCACAACAGGTGTATCACATTCAGCATGTAGAGCTGGAGGAAGAAGAAGAGGAGACATTTGGACTTAGGGTGTTTGTCATCCCAAATCACTTTTCTGGGTGATGGGGCCCTGCTTTCCTGGAGACGGCTGAGCCCTTGCCTCCCATGGGAGGTGGTGAATGAATTGTTTGTTTGGCTTTGCTTGTGTGCACAGTTTTTGTTTTACCTTTTGAGCTGCCCTTAATCTAGCCTAAGAGATTTCTCATTTTTACCTTCCCAGCTGTCTCCCCCATCCCCACAAGGGGAAGAAAGCAGAGAAGCTCTGTGGGTCTTAGATGCCTGCCTGGACTAAACTGCAACAGTGGTTAAACCCAACAGGGTATAAAAGACAGCCCTCAATGCATACATGCAAATCGGCTTCTGGCACAGATATTGGTAGCAATATGAGTGGCTAAACTGCTGTAGCTAAATGAAAAAATTCTCTCAGTAATTCCACAAACTATGCATATGTATGTGTACATAAAATTGTCTTTTACAGTCCTCATAATTTATTGTAAAATTTTTAATTGCTCTGTAAATATATATGCCTTTTTCCTCCAAGTGCTTTAATTAAAAAAAAAAAAAAACAAAGCCACTACTTGAGAATGACCAGCCCAATATGAGATTATTTGCCAACTCAATTTTCACTAAGGGTACCACATACTTTGGGTATACAATTGTTCCAATTTGAATGCAAAATGTTCAAATCAAGATGCTTGTGACTTGTGCTAAGTGACTAGAGAAACCATCTACAATATCTGTGAACGTGTAGTGTCCTAGTGCCTCAGTAGAAAAACAAATTTGAAGACTTTCCCTGAATTAATGAGCAGCCACTCCATCAGTTCGCCTAGTCTATAGTCAGCAGCTATTTTTTCCCACTTTATTTAACTGAAAATCACATCATCATCAGTCCATTTGTTGTCTGATAAGACTAAGGGAATTAACAATGCAAAAAACAAAGGGATAAACTTGATGAAAGTGCTAAATTAAACCAATTTTGGAAAAGGTTGGTGCTTAATATCACCTGATCGGATGATATTGGCAGTCAGTAATTAGCCTAACAGCAGGTGTAAAAGTCAACTTAAAACATACAAGTCTAACAATTCTACAGGCAACTTCATGCAAGAGTTTCAATTGAGAATCTCACCTTTAGCTAATTTGTTTTCAAGAAATATACACTGACTTTAGTATGAAGTGAGTATTTCAATATGATACTAATGGGTTTGGGTGCAGCTTGATTTAGTTCAGCTTAGTATGTACCTATAGAATAACTACATACTGTGAATTTTGGAATTAATAGCTGCAAGATTCGTACACAGTTTTTTTAAAGTGCAAAAGATTTTTTGCCGTTTTTGCAAAGTTAATCAAAACAGAAGAAAAGTTTTTAAATTTACCCAAGATCTTATGCCTTAAAAAGTAAAATATATTCAGCCATATTATCCCCAGTGATTAGATCTGTACTATCCTGCACATTCAGAGGGAAACAGAAGAATATAAAAAGACAAATTAAATAATCAGCCTATTTATTTTAAGTTTATGGGCTTCTCCCAACCACCCCATATAGTTCTTTGTGGCAACACAGCTTCCTGCCCTACCTATCTTACAAAAATTATTTTAGATTATGACAAGTAAGTAAGGGGACAGTTTCAAGTTTCAATTACTAAATTAAATGTTATTGTGTTCAAAACCTCCTAAGGATCATAGTTTTTATTAACATTTCATCTCCCTTAATAAAATTGCCAAAATCATCATAGCAAGGAAGAATGGATTTAATAAGATACTTAACAGTAAAAACCCCCAAGAAACAAAACAAAACAAAGCAAAAAAAAATGGAAAGAGAGAAGGAAAGATATGAATAGTAAAAAACACTGGGGCCATGATGGATAAAAAACCTCTGCCCTCTAACAATATAAGTCAGTAAAATGATCCAGCTCTGAAAATATATTATCATTAATTTTTTATTTTATTTTCAGAACTTCCTTCTGATAAGACCAACTTTAGGCTAGATTGCTCTACCTACAATTTTTCCCATACCATCACTTCATAAGTAATTTAAAAATAAGAAAGAGCAACCTTTCACAGAGTTTTATAACTGACATAGTTCAAATAGCTTTGAAATGCACAAACTGGAGATTTACTAGGTGATTTGTAAAATTTCTTTACTTTTTTTGTGTTTCGTGTTTTGATTTGCTTTTTTAATTATAGCCAAACAGATACTGTAAGAGATCAGCTAAATTTCCAAATAGAAATCCTCTTGACTTCTGGTCTGCCAGTGAAAAAGTTGGCAATTAAAATTACAGTTTATAGTAAATTAATATTCACCCATGTAGGGGTTTTTCTTACACTTTTTTACATAATTTTCTGTGCTTCAAACACTTTGCTTTATTCAAAAGCAAAATTTCTCCGATTTTAATATCACATTTGTTGACATTTCAACTATATGAATACAAATAATTTTATTTTTTTTAAGAATATGTAAGGATGTGTGAGACTCCTTTTTTCACTTATCCTCTCTCTAGAATTTAAAAGCATGCCTGGAAAACTCAAGAATATTGTCAACATCTCCATTGGCTTCTGGTTTTCTTTAGTCTATAAATAGTTCTTAAATGATTAGTGCAAACTTTATTTTCTAGCCTTCCATTCCCACATGGTTTGGTCATAGGTGAAGACATGGAGTCATAGTGAAAGAGAAATCATTCCTGTAAAGGACTGTGTCTGCTTTCTCAACTTGGGAGCAAGCCAGTCTTTAATTGCATCCATCTGTCTGAGTTCTGATTTAATGTAGGTGCCTAACAATTTATTGCACAGATAAACTGTTTCTGCAATCTTCACTTTACACTTCAGCACCTTTAACACACGGGGGGATCAAATTAAATGTCCACAGGCTGTATTCACTGTGGTATTCCTACTTCTGAGCACTTGAGATTGCAGCATTGGTAATGTTTTTAAATTATTTAGTTTTGGGATCAATTTAGTACTTAAGGAGAAGAGTGTGCAAAATGCAAATAATGTTTCATGTAGGTTCATGCTGATATCCAAATGAATAATGCACATTATAATCCTCTCCAATCACCATAACTATCTGTGTTAATAGAATGGGAAACAAAAACCTCCAATAATTAAGAGAAAAAGAGTCTAGTAAGTGATGAAATGTTGAGAATGGATTTCCTAGATTTCCTAGGCTTCTAGAGGTCACGAAGTAGTTAGTTCCCTTGGGAAAGTGCCCTCAGGGACAAGGGAGCACAAAAGAGCGGACAGATCTTTGAAGATATTTTTCATGGAGTGAAAGATCTCTTAGTCCCCAGGTGTAAGAAACCAATAAACAAAGGCAAAAGATCAGCATAGATGAGTAAAGGCCTATGGGTCAAACTAAAGGACAAGAAAGAAATGCACAGGCAGTGAAAGATACAGGGACAGTTATGGTGAAACACTGGGAGAGGTTGCTCAGGGCAGTTGTGAATGTCCTATTATTGGAAGGGTTTAGGGTCAGGTTGGATGAGGCATCGAGGAACATGATCAAGTTAAAGATGTCCCTGTTTATTGCAGGGGGGTTGGGCTAGATGACCTTTATAATTTCCTTCCAAACCAAACTATTCTATTATTCTGTGTATTCTAGCCACCACAAGCAGCTGCATTTTGTGTCCCAAGATTAACCAACATGTCATGCACAGCTCAGTGCTCTGTAACAGATATCTCAGGGAATGAAAAAAATGTTATTACTTTAAAGAAACTGTCTACATTAGTTTCATAACTGTATTACTTTAGGCTGCAAATCTTCCAAGATGTCTTCATGTATATTAACTCCCTGTTGCAGATTGATAGTCTATGTATGCATTATTGATATACAGCTCTGATATACAGATCGACTCCTCACTTTCATTAAATGCCTCTCCCAAAATCTTCACTTTCTTACGGCTTTTTTTGTCTCTTTTCTATTTTTCAAGGAACATGGCTCTTAAAGCGACTTTGTCAATCATCCATGTTTAATCCTCTGCTATTGTGAGCAACTGCACTTTAAAGACCCCATTTAAGGTCAAAAATAAATTTACACATGACCAGCTTATATTGATTTATGCCTATTAGTATTTGAAAGTGTTGCTTTTATCTTAATATTTTCTCCTTGCATTTACAAAGAATAATCATATGTGCTATTAACATCCACTAGGTTAAGCCAAAATCCCCACATACTTTCTTAGAGTTTGGTGCCATGCAAGCTTAAACCAGTCTAATTTGAGATTATCCTTTTTGCCAGTCCCTCTGTCTTCAGTCATGTGTGCTGAGAGTAGTAACTGCCTTTCGAGCTGTCAAGCACTAAGCCAGTTTAGAGAACTAATTCAAAAGCAAATTAAATGTAAATAAGGCAAAATTATATGTTGTCCAGTTCTTGGGATTTTTTTCTGTGTCCTGTGAAGTGTTGTTTTCTTAGTTCTAGTCCTTGAACTGCATCATCAGCAGATGCATGTGTATTTATTTCAGTACAGGTAAGTCAGAATTTAAGAAATATAAAAATATAATATAAAAGTATGATAGGATACAGAAGGTACAGCCTTATAACATGTGATGTGATCAAAACTGCAAATTCTACCATCGGCACTTTGAGACACTTATTCCTGAAATGTAACCCACTTTAAGTAAGTAAATGTGTTCCAGCCAGACATATGCATAGATGTATAAGTATAATCACCCACATGCACTGTCAGAATTCTCATATACTTAAGTTATATTTATGCATGCAAGAGACCAGTGAATCCAGTAAAAAGATGTTATGGTTTAACCCCAGACAGTTACTATGAACAACACAGCCATGTGCTCATTCACCTCCCCAGGAGAATGGGAAAGAGAAATAGAAAAAGGTAAAACCCATGGGTTAAGATAAGAACAATTTAATAAGTGAAATAAAGTAAAATATGGTGCTAATAATAACTATTTTAATTAAAAGAGAGAGAAGCAATATCCAAGGGAAAAAAGAATGGTGAAGCAAAATACAATTACTCACCTTTTGCTGACTGATGCACAGCCCAACTCTGACAGCAATCAGTCCATCCTGGTCAGATCCCTTCAGTTTATATATTGCATATGAAGTTCTGTAATATGGAATATCTCTTTGGTCAGTTTGGGTCAGCCATCCTAGTTGTGCTTCCTCCTTTCTTCTTAATCCTTTTCTTCTGCTCACTGGCAGAGCAAAGGAACCTGAAGAGCCCTTGACTTAGGGTAAGCACTACTTATCAACAACTCAAATATCAGTGTGTTATTGGCATTTTTCTCATCCTAAATCTGCATTAGCTAGTCAGGAGAAATTTACCACAACTAAGCTAGGACAGAATAATAGATCCTGGGAATTAAAAAACAACAGGAGGTTTAAAAAAATTTTGGAAGACTGAATTGAAGCAGCAGAAGGCAATAAGTGTACCCAGTAAGCAGAGCAGAAAACAGTACTGAAAAATGAAGTTTAAATAAAACATATAAAAACTGCAATGAAACGTCTCTTAACAGATGTTCAGAAAACCTATGGAGAATTAAAAAGGAAAAAAAAACTAACCAAAATAAAGCCTCCAAATCTCTCTCAATATATTTCAAACACAAATTAACAGAGTACTTTTATATTTGTATTTGCTTGTAACAAGTACCCAACAGAGAGCAGTTAATATCTTCATGAAAGTTATGTCACATACCACCATAATGAAGGAAATTTGCAAGAAACTTAAAAATACCATAGAGTAAATTATGAAGGTGATCGTAAACATTTACAAATTACTCCTTTTCTTCCAGTCCTTCCAGACCAAGAAATTTTTAGGGTGTTTTTAGGGCATTTTACTAATGATCAGTGTTTAATGTAATTGTCTAAGGTTACAGAAACACAGCTAGACTCCTATCACTCACACCAAAAAGGCTATTGAAGAGTTTGGATCTTAGACATACTTGGAAGGTGTTTCACTTTATGTTTAATTCTGATATTCTTTAAGATAAATCACTGGAAGACTAGTAGTAAATTTTCTTCTGTGATGTGGAAGCATGTGGTCTATTTACATTGGAATTTTTATTTTTTAAAGTTGTATAAAAAGTGAGCTGGAGACCATCTCCTGAAACCGATGAATTTAGAATCCTTGAATAGGAAATGAAAGTAGAAAAAGCCCCAAAAAACCTGAGAAGTTATTGTCCATTTCTGTTCCACTG
Organism: Fringilla coelebs; assembly: GCF_963513975.1. Taxonomy (NCBI): domain Eukaryota; kingdom Metazoa; phylum Chordata; class Aves; order Passeriformes; family Fringillidae; genus Fringilla; species Fringilla coelebs. Next base: position 47,095,535 of record NC_140029.1, read on the forward strand.
CTTTTGTGATGGGATAGGAGGAATTTTTTACTCTTCATATCCTACGATGCAATCTATTTACTTTCTACTCAAAGCATGTGATACAAAGACAGATACATGCAGATTCAATTGCTATAAGAATCTATATTGGTTTTCATTGGAATAAAGTTAGTTTTCTGCATAGTAATTAGTATGAGGCTGTGTTTTGGATTTGTTCTGGAAGCAGTGTCGATAACACAGGAATGTTTTATGTTATTGCTGAACAGGGTTTCCACAGCATCAAGGCCTTTTCTATCTCTCATTTCACCCCATCAACAAGGAGACTTGCACAAGAAGTTGCACAAAAGGGAACACAGAATTGTGGTCATGCAGATGGGAAGTAGTGAAAAAATTCCTTGTATTGCTTTGCTTGCATGCATGGCTTTTGCTTTGTTTTCTTTTCACAACCCATGAGTTTTCCCACTCTGACTTTTCTGTTTCTCTCCCCCATCCTGCTGTGTGGTGAGTGAGCAAACAGCTGTATTGAGCTTAGTTGCCAGCTGGGACTAAACCACTACAAGATTATTTTTGACAGTGGATCTGATAAGTTCAATTTACTTAATAATATCAACTTTAAAAACACTATTACAAATAATTATGGCCATAAAGTACATTATGAAATAAATTTCTCTAAAAAAATAGTCTTTTAATTGGGCAGGTATTTTGTTCTCTTGGTAACCAGTACACAACCCATACTACTGAAAAATCTGAATGGATTGTCTGCTTGCAGTGGGCTTTAAGAGAGGTGAAGATAAAAAGGAGTTGTGAGAGAGGTGTTATTCTTTGAAAATTTATATTCAAATAAACCCAAATTTATGAGCACAGCTAAGAAAAATTTAGCTTCAGGAGTGAAAAAAGCCCTGTGCATTTTCTGTTGCCTACAACGTCTCACCCAATATGCCTGAGTACAACAAGAGTAACCTTTCACATTGCAATCTTTACAAGCTGTTTGAATTCAAGAAATTAAAAGTTCAAGTCAGCCAGCCTTGTTTTTCAATATAAGCATGTAATTTTATCTGGAGATAGCATGACAGTTGGAACATTATGAATATTTCCATTTTAGTTTCCTATGTCTTTTCTTTCATTTATTCTTTATACTAAATATAACAATTTACGCAACTTTCTAGAGTCAGAATTATTCAATAATGTTCTTCATAAATGCGTATAAATATTTAAAATAAAGCCCCACTTGACCTGGACTGTATTTATTCTAGTGAAACAAAATCCAAGTCAAATTATTAGTAATTTCTGATTTGTTAGATACAGTTGTTCAGTTATAGTATCAAATTTAATGAAGAAAATGAAAGCATAATCATTCCCTCAAGTGATACGAATTTAATTTAGTCTTCTTAAAACTTTTATCTGAAAAATAATTTCCCTCCTAAATTTAATTTTCTGATTAAGTCTTTCACTTTTATATTAAAGTGGATATGAATTGATTATCTTAGCATTTAAGAGTAAAAGCAAGTGTACTTTGTAGTAGGTTGAACCTGACCAACAGTCAAGCGCCAGAGAGTTGGTCACTCACTTCCCTCTCCCATGGGTCATGGAGAAACTAGGAGAAAACTTCAGGCATTTAGATGTCAAATTGGTGAGGGAAAAAGATGTGCATTTAAGCAAAACAAAATAAGGAATTCATTCACTACTTCCTATTAGCATGCAGATGTTCCGCCATTTCCAGGAAAACATGAATAATAATTATTTAGGAAGTCAAACATCATAATTTTGGTTATTGCCCTCTCTCCACCTTTTCATGAGCTTGTATTGCTGAGCACATCTTATGTTAAGGAATAATGCTTAGGTCAGTGCTGGTCAGCTATTTCAGCTGTGTCCATTAGCAGCTTCTTGTGTACTTTCAGCAAACCACTGAGGGGAAAGAGGGGGAGCAGAGTGAGGAAGAAAGAACCTTGATGCTGTGCAACCACTGTTTGGTAACAGCTAAAACACTGTATTATCAATATTGAGTTAGCCACCAATCCATACTACTAAGAAAAAATTGGCTGCATCCCAGCCAGACTCATCACAAAGTAGGATTTCTCATTTCTTTTAAGCATGGTACACTTCAAAAGTAACTAATAGCTTATCATAACTATTAGTACTAAAACGCAAGGTTCTTGAAATGGAATTTCCTATCAAAGCAAGTATTGTATAAATGTACACTGAAAAAGAACACACAACACTATGTCTGTAGAAATAATTGAGCTACCTTTCCTACAGGGTGGAATTCAATCTGTTAATAACTCATTTACAGCATCTTCTCAGCATTTTATTAAGTAATCCTCACCACAATCATGCAATTAAAAAAAAAAAAAAACAGATCTAAGTTGCATGAAGAATGAGCTTTTATGAGCAGTTAATCATGTGATAGTCTTTTTAACTCCTAAGAATAAAACCTACAGCAGAATTCCTGGGGAAAAGAAACAAACCTCATAACAGTGTTCTTACTGAGCGTTTATATTACCATTTCCATGACAATTTAAATATTACTTTTCTAATAGCAGTTTTAAAACAAATCTCAGCATAGCAGAGTCATGGAACTTTTCTGAGAGCCTGAGAGATAATTTAGATAAATGTAAAGAATAGCCAGTGAAAAAGAGCTTGGGAGAGGAGAACATGTAGTCAGCATACATGTATCATCGTCCATAAATAGAAGGCTGTTGAACAAGTAGAGATAGTTCTTAATCATCAATAACTTTTAGAGATTTTTGAAAATGACATTTATTACCTTACATGAAAGTCCTTTAATTTTCTTATGTTACCAGAAGCCACATAACCCAAGGTTATCTCAGTTGAAATGAAGGAATTGCAATTGAAACCACTAAGAAAATGGGAGTTTTACACTAGGAAAGAAACATGTGAAAGATCACTGAGTGATATCATGCTTGTAGAGTTAGAGAAGGTCAATATTGCAGTAAACCTAGAAAATGATATAACATTTGATTTACAATTTTGGAAAAGATAGGAGTTGCAGGGAGATGTTGACTTTTCAACCTCACCAAAGCAAGTGTCAAAATAGCGATGAGGACATAGATTGTCTAATTTACAGCATTCTGCTCTAGCCATTAAGCTGTTTAACAGCATTATTTCAACTAATGGAAAACCATTAAATTTTTAGGGTGTCATTTAATGTTAGAAGAGCTGATCGCTAAAGAACAATTGCGTTTCTACAGCATATTTTTTATGGCACTTAATTAGGGATATGTCCTCAAGTAAACTCATAAAACCCATTTCTCTCCTGCTTAAAGTTCCTTAGGTCATAGGCTCTTAAAGAGCTAATAAATCTCTGCTAGTTGACATCACCTCCTGACTCTTCAATTGAAATTTTCTTCACAATTTATTATATTGCCTTCTTTCTTTCTGCATTAGGGGCCATCTTGTTAAATTATACATTATCACTTGTAAATCCATTGACCTTCATGATGCTAAAGTTTCCAGTGATCAGCTATAATACAAAATACACTTTCAAATAATAATTTGATTGTCACTATGTCAGCTAATATAAATAATAATAATAATAAACAAATAGTACAATACTTCTACAACTTAATTGAAATTAAATTACTGTGCAGATTTTCAATTTTAATAATTTCACATTGGAAGTACTACTTTAGGGAACTCTTAGGAAGGATTTGGTTTTTTTCCAAAACAGAAAAAAGTATATAAATTCAGATTTCTCTAGGCAGAATTAACTATTGAATAGTATAGCTGAATTGGGGCATAACACAAATTTGTAGCTATAAACTTTCAAAGGAAGAATTTCATACCACTACTTCATTTGAGTTCATTTATCTCAAGAGTTAGAAACATAATGATAATATTTAAGTAGAACAGAATGAAGCACAGCTTTTTAGGAAAAATAGACAAGAATTGCAGCATAGATGCAGTCAGTAGATACTCTAAATAACTATGCATATGTTTAATACGTAATCAGAGTTTTAAAAGATAAATTGCATAGACAAAATAAATACACTTAAAAAGCAGCATACTAGAAAATAGTTTATCCCTATAAGCATCTTTGACTGAAGTAACTTTCAGGCTATAATCAAATACGTCAGTTTTATGTTGTATAGGTGTCAACAGTAGACATGAATAGAATTGCTTTTCTTGTAAGAAAATCCTGTCAGAGCTCAGAGGAGCAAAATAGCCTAAGCCTCGTGGAGTGATCTGCATGTCATGCTGCATGTTTATTGGAGGTTTGTTTGCTGATGCAGAAATTAGAGTCCCCAGCACCCAAAGGAAAGTGGTATTATCTGTGCTATCCCCGCTTTCTTCATACGGTTGGCTCTAGTAAATTACATTTTCAGAGATATTTTGGTCTAAGTGCCTTTCTTACTGGCATCACAGTGAACCAGCACCTCTGGTGGGTACTCCATGCCTGAAGATTTGTGTAAGACTAGCGTCGCAGAGAAGTGCAGCACCAGCAATCCACTAGTACGATCACACCTCAAGAAAAGTATCAGGAAGGAATGGGAATTCTGCATGTCCCTTCTACACGCTGAGACTTGTGGATGTTCTTGAAAGAAAAAGGAGACTTTATGACAGAGTTGGATGGAAGGCACATTAGTGGTCTAGTACCGAGAGCTAAGGCATTGCAAGCAGAGGGGAGACTGAGTTGCTCAGTTTAACCATTGCCTTCTCATGTTACACTATGTGGACCACTGTTCTCATGGATGATTGAAATAGTCAGCATGGCATGGAGAAGGCAGAGGAGAGGACCATGCTGCCTTGACAGCAGATGAGGATAACCAAATGTTTGGACTATCTGGGTAAAGTGGCCATGCAAATCTCTGGCACAACAGCAGACACAACATGTTCTAGTGAATAAAGGTGCTTGGTGCACTTTATTTACCCTGTTGAAAGAAAGCCACTGGGTAGTAACTTGTTGAAGACAAAATAATGCTTTTACTTTGAACATTTACTTGAATATTCAAAAGTGTGGAAATATTCTCTTTGTCTTCCTTCATTTCCTTCTTTGCATCCCTTTTGTAGTCAAAGCTTCTAATCATAGCACATAATAGGAAATTTAACAAGATTTGATTCTATTAAACAAAAAGGTAAATATTTCAGTTTACACAGTCTGAGAAAAAAATTACTGCAGTTATACTTATTTTTCCCTGTATGAGAAAATTGATCCTTTTACAGAAAACATAACAGCAATTCAGAGAGACGAAATCATTAAGTCTGTAGAGGTGAATGACAATGTATCTGTAATATTTAGCCTCAGCTGGTGAAAATATAAACTTATTTCTATGAATTTACAGAAATATTTGTTTTCAAGTTATGAAACAAATTAAAATTACAGTTATTTTAAATCCACAATGGCAAATGGTTCTCATTATTCTTTTAAAATGGAATCTGCTTTGAAAGCAAGTTTCCTTGCAGAATTGCTCACGTACTTAAAATCTTAAATGGTACAGGAGCCAGATATAAAAACTTCATTTAAAACTTGCATTCTTACTCTTTTGACCCGTTCAAGTATACTAAAACTCTCTTAATCTTTTAATCCAGACTCTTAATCTTTTTCGGAAAAACAAATATGTAATGAGATTTTACATATACCTGCCTTTTACTTGGGAAACTTTTTATTCCCCATGGTGTCAACTACAAAGACACTCAATTACCTTTTTCTGCTATTTCTCCCCATCCTCAAAATATTAAAATGAATGGCAAAATATCCATTATTTGCAAAACAAATAATTTATTTTTTATGTAATATAAATTTAAACAGTCTAACCAAAGAATTATTCTTAATGTATATCTAGTTGTTACAGAGAAAAAAAAATCACTGAAAAAAAATACTTGTAGCAGTTAAAATGGTTATGCACTTTCCGGTATGTACAACTTGGTGTTATGATCCTCTCCTCACTTCATTTTTTAAGTTCATCCTGATTCTGAACCTTCACTTTTCCTGATGAAGATAGAGGGGCAGTTTCAACAATTCATTAGTGTCTGGAGACTTCAGCAGGAGGATATACAATGATCTTTTCCAAAATATAGATATCTAAATATGATATACTCTCCTTGTATTAAGGAAAGATAAATTGGTGCTTTCAAAACATATTTCTTGGGGGGAAAATCCTGCTTTGTCATCCTTTCATCAGGTTATCTTTCATCTGATATATTACCATCTCAAGTTGAAAATTTCTCTCAAATTATCAATAGTGAACCTAAAGTGGTTGTATCAGACAAGGATGTCTAAGTTTAAAAACTCCTGTCCCTCTACCTCTCCTCACAAGACCAAGTGTTCTGGCCCTAACCAAACTGTTGGCCCTGCTCTGATCTAGTCAGTGTCATTTCCAGGTCCAGGGAGAAGGTTTGCGTCTTCATTTCTAAAAGGAGAACCCTGAATTTGTTATTTCTGCATTTCATGAAGTTCCATCTGGTACATTTCTCCTGACAAACAGGATGGCATTACTCTGAGTGGCATTACTGCCTTCTGGCATATCAACTTGATCCCACCACTTTGGTGTCATCTGAGAGCCTGATGACAGAAAACTGTGTCATCTCCAAGTCATTCATAAAGATGTTAAACAGGAGCAGAAAGAAATTCAGTGTGCATATTCATTCTACAAATGCATTTTCAGGAAGTATATTTGAAAAGCTGTGAGAAGTCCCTTGTGACTGAGAAAAAAGGAAAAATCAGTCATATTTTTAAAAAGGGGAGAAAGGAAAACCCATGGAACTGGTGAGCCTTACCTATGTGCCTGTGAACATCATGGCCCAGATCCTCATGGAGGCAATGTTAAGATGTCAACAAGTGAGGTTCCTCAACTAATGGTCAGTCACAGGAACTCAAAATTGCCGCCAGACATTTCCTCAAAATAGAAAGATTTGATGCTCAAAATATAACGAAAATGTATCTACACTACTGTGAAATCAAGATGTTCATTATTTCTTGTGAAGCATTCAGCCTCATTTCTCACTGAAACAATAGGGCCTAGGATATAATGTGACCACTAGAACTCAGCTCAGAAACCTGAAATTGTAACTGCATAACTGCATTACTGAAAAAAACCCAAATGCTTCAAATAACCATGGGTTCTCTTGATTTCTCTGTATTTTTATCCATATGTATAAAATGTTAAAATTAACCGTCCCCACACTCTAGTAATTTCAGAGATTGTTAATGCCAACAAATCATCTTAGAACAAGTATAATGTTAATTTCAGAAATATGTTCCCATGAGCCAACTTTTAATTGATATGAGATGCCAGGGAAACCTAGGAAACAGCATTTCCTTTAAAAGAAGTTTTGACAAAAAGGAAAATACATCAAACTACAAAATTTGAGATTGGAAGGGACCTTTTCAGATCATATAGGAAGGGACCAATTGAGATCATCCAGACTTGTTACAGGAGTTAACTACAACAGGTTACCCAGAAAAGTGTCTAGTCCGGTTTTTTGGCGGTCTCCCCACATGGAGAATCCACAGCCCCTGGGCAGCCTCTTCCCGTGTATGAGAACACTAATTGCAAAAAATTTCTCTTTAAATTGCATCAATTATAATATTATTTCATTTCTACCATTTTATCTTATCCTACTGGTGGGCAGCAGTGGGAAAAATCTGGTTCCCTCATCTTCATTATCTCCCATTTTGTCGTATGAATTGACAAAATCTGCTGTGTCCCATCCCTGCCATCCCTCAAATGAAAGATGTTGCAGTCACTCTATTCAGTCCTGTGTTGTACTAGGGAGCCCAGAACTCAACACATCATTCCAGATGTGGTCAAGTGAATTACCACCTCCTTCAGTCTGATGGAAACAGTTTCTTCCTGATGCAGCCCAAATGGAAGATAAACAGAGAGAAACATTCAAGAGCTAGGGATAAGCCTTAACAAACCTCCCATGATGTTCCAAATGGAGACACTGCCGTGCAGCAGACCTCTCTACAGGCCCACGGATGGGGGCCATCATTTTTCACAGCAGAGTCTCCTACCATTGTAACTATAACCTGTAAAGGTTTTGGCTCTTGAAGCCTCAGAGACAATCTGCACAGTCTCTGATCTCTCTGATGCTGCATCTACTGACCTCCCTCAGGAGTTCCTTTGCTTTCCAGCATAGCTCCTTAAGAATCACACACCTTTTGTAGGCTAGAAGAGGATCTGCCCCAGCTCAGCAAAAGGCCTGCAACTTGAGCCTTGGATACATGCATCCTCCTTCTGAAGCTCCAGAAAGGCCCAAGAATCCAACCAGCTAGGGACAGTTGCTCCATCAGTACCAGTGGACTACGTCTTTTAGCAGACTCTGCCTGAAAGAGAAAGTTAATCATCCTTCCCCTTCACATCCTGCTGCCCAAACCACCACCTTCAGGGGTGGTGAAATTGAGAGCAGACTATCCCTATCCTTATCTTCCAATAGCAGGAATATTTAATGGCTAAGTTTTAATACTTTCATGCTTAACATGTACATTTAGAAAAGAAAAGCTAAAGACAGCAGGTAATATGACAACGAATGAGGTAAAATTTTTGCCGAGCAAGGTGTATCTTCAGTTCAGTCTTGGATAAGAAATTAGAAATAAAGAAATTCTCTTTCTTAGGGCTTTTTATTAGACAGTATTTTAATTCTGGCATTGAATAAGTAAAAAAAATAAAACATAAGCAGCCACTGTACTTAGTAAAGAAACATTGTACTCAGCTACATTTATTTTGTTACTTCTGTGACTTTTAAAATACACAACTTACACTATATCTAGTGCTATTGATGAGCTTTAGCAATATTTCAATGATAAAAACATTGTTCAATGATAAAAATGTTGTTTTTTACTTATTTATCCGTTATCTAACTCCACTTCTCCATTCACAGGATTCTGATGAAAGAGCCACTAACCTCATGAAGAATTTTTTGCATTGACTTCAAGTGGGTAAGCTCTAAACCAAGATTAAATGTAAGAATTATTTCAGTGATGGATCATTATTGGTAAGATTAATGTTTAATCATCATAAACTTTATATAATCTTACCTATATTTTTAATTTATTTTTTTAACATATATTTCATACCTGCATATTTGCATAGATACTTATAGGTCATGGTTCATTTAATCTGGATACGTGTGAGATGAATCACTGAAGGGAACCTGGGCCATTCCAAATTTACGCATTTCTGAGTGAACAGCTATATTTGTTTATATAAATCTCATCCATATGGCATGCCTGGTTTTATTTCATTTTCCATTGGGATCATTTTAGATTACAGTAGCTGTTTAAACAGTTGAAATGTATTGGTTTAATGGGCACTTCGGGGAAAATACTGGAAGAAGATTAATGTGTTAGACAGCAGGAGTTTAAGCACAGATAAGGAAAGGCCTAAACTAGAGAGCAGAGAGCGCTAGAAAATGGAGAGAGAGATGGGAATAAGAAATGCAAAACACTGTCATATTGAAGAGCATGCTGTGTTTTCAGATCTCTTGGACTGAATAATAAAGCCAGGTCTGCAAAATGATACTTTGTATATTAAAGTAGAAGACCTCTTCTGGGACAGGAAAGCCCTGTAATGTGAATGTTATGGATGCCATCACGTACAGTCCTTCAGTTATCAAGTCAGCCTGTGTCTAGGCTACTGTCTTCCTTCAAAAACACAGTCAGACCCTTATGTTCTATTAATGTAATTGATAGAATTCTGGATTAAACCACACATTTACAGAGACAAAGTGATGACAAACCAGTAACTTCATCATTAACATAAAAAAGTAAGACTGAATCATGTCAGTATTCTGCAGATCCCCATTCTTATGGTACTGAGACCATTTTAGGGGGAGGCAAAACTTTAAGCAATCCTCAGTAATACCAAATAAGTGAATGATGTATAATTACATCTCTTTTGCCTCAATTTAGTGTTTGCTTCCAGTTTCATCCAGTCGGTACTGAATGTGCCTACTTTACCAAGAAGTGTCTCTAATCCATCTTGCTGCCTTTATAAATGGTCTTTGACATAGGGCCTCAGGGAAAAAAATAGATGAGAAAAGGTTTTATATGTGTATCTATAACCAAATAGAATCTCAATAGGCGGCAACACCTTTACCTATGCCTATGAGAGAATGCTTACATACACTAGAGGTTAATAAAAGCAAATGCAGTTTGAATGATATATTGAGGATAACTGTTTTCAATATGTGTTTCTATTTTACCTTATATTCTTTCTATATATCTCCGCCTTTCCCAGCCAAAACCAGGACAATGGTTTTGGGAACAGACACTATTCTTCCCACCCCAGTCAACTCCAAGAAAACGACTACCTGATGCCACAGGGTATTAGCCCAGTCTGACTCCAGGAGCTGGTGTCCACCCATGCCAGTCCCCTCAGTAGCTGGCACCAAGTCCCTGCAGCATTCACATACACATGGTGTGGATAGTGATAGTATGCTGGCATAGGGTTAAGATTTAATAAGAAAATATGAGAAGACAGGACAAACTGGTGAACAAGTGCAGAGCATGATGAGACAAGTGCACTAGCCAGCTCTGATTAATGTGCCATTAGCCCTTTTTGACATATTTTTTTGTGCAGTCTTCCTTTGTTTTTCCCTTCTCCTCCTTCCTCTTCGCATTGCATGTTCATACCAACCCCTTCCAACATCCTCAGCCCTCAGGTTCACATCCACCTGAGTCATGAAGTGCCAGTTTGCCAGTTTCTTGGTACTTCATCAACCAGTGTGACTGACTCACTGTTTCTGCTTATTGTCTTTATAAATGTTAACTGGGCAGGTTTTAAGACCATATGGTTTCTCTGACCCATTCTTTAACCACTCAACTGAAAAAAAAACCCCAAAAACCAAAAAATTTTCACACCCCTCATACTCTTCAGGCCAGCATCAAGATTTGTTCTTTTTAAAACCTTTCTTATAGTTTTTTTTGGTCAGGTCTCTCTTCATATGTTCTGATTTATGACTCTTTTGACCAGGTGCCCTTAGAGGAGAAAATACTCTCCTTCAACACACCCTTACAGATTTATTTGATTTAAGATATTTCGCACAGTCTATGAAAAATTGCTCTTTATTCACATCTATTCTTTGGGAGAGCTGTATGAAGTAATAGTTGAGTGCTCTGAAGACAGTAATGGATGTGGAGGGCGCTGCAGATCCTCCTCAGATCAGTAAAAGCAATGATATAAGCAGTACCTGTGTCCTGCTACGGAGCAGTACATCAATAAAAGAGAATGAAGAACCAGTTCAAACAGTGGAGCCCCATGCTGTTAGCTCACATGTTCCCTCTGTTCTACTCAGCTCCAAATCTCTCTCTTGAACAAATTTATTACAGAAGGGGGTAACTGTAAATAGTGTGATTATGAGACAATCTGTTCTACTTTATGGAGACAGACATCAGTTTTTGTCTCTTTTTCATTTAGCTCAAGAGCTGTAATTACTATGTCCAGGTAAATAATGCTTTTTGCTGGGCTAAAACTGTTTGTGGGAGGAGAAATGCTGAGTGTACAGAGGGTCAGTGCAGCTGCTTACTGAAAGAGATTCTAAAGAAGGAGGCAGTGGAGAGCTATAAGAGAGAGAGGCTTGCCTTCCAGTGTAGCAAGGGCAGGATGACAGGAATTCACCAGGTTCAGGAGTATCCCAGGGTGTCAAAATAGCTCTTGAAATAGTTCTGTTAACACTCAGAGATCTGCACCTGAAGCATTTTGTAAAGAAAAAAAATAAGCCATAAGACTGTTAGTTGTACAGTTTTCAAGAAAATCTGAGCACGATCTTACTGACAGGTGTCAGATACCTTCCTCCAATTTCTGTCTCACTTTCACAGTGGCAATAATTACTCTGAATTTAATAAATTTAATCCAAAAGCATGCCCAGGATCTTGTGTTAGTGATAAGAAGTGTTGATGGTTAGAGTAGTAATCTTTGAAAAAATTCTTATAGGATGCTACTTGAAATACAGATCATCTACTGTGCAGCATAATCTTTCCTAGAATTACTAAAATTTTCCATGTTTTTAGTTCTACATTATAGATGGCACTCCTTTTTATCCATACTGTAATCCATTACTTCATAGGTTTTGGATCATCTCTGAGAGATGAGATGCAGGGAACAAATAAATGTCTTAGGACTTGAAGTCAAATAATGGTGCATCAGGTATGATCATTGAGGTATTCATGGATTATTTGGTGTAAAATGTTAAACATTATAGAAATTTCTCAGCTTAAAAATGTATTACCTGCTAGGAAAGTTTTGCAATCTTCGCTTTACATTACTTTTCAGAAATTTTTGTAATAATAATGATCCTGATTAATAGGGGAAAAGAAAACAAGAAAATATCTACTATATCTACTCTAATTGGCTGTTCTGACACTGAAAATCAGTATAATTAAAATTTCCCAACCTGTATGATTTCAAGTCAGCAATATATTCAGCCTATCAATAGTAAAAAACAGTCTTGACAGTGGATATTCAGTTCCACTGCTCATTAAAAGTAAACCAAACCCTGTAAAATATTAATAGAAGGGAAATGTGGAAGAAAACCAGAACCTTTTCACCACAAACAAATTTCTAAAAAGCTGAGCTTTGTAGGTTGTAAAAATATTCTTTTTTGTTAACATGACAAAAAAAACAGTGAACCATTCTTCACCAGTAGGCCCACTAAAAAAGCAGTTCATACATAAGAAGTGCAATATATAATCAATTTCAAGAACTGTCTAAGGAAAAGTTATTTTGTTTTATGAATAATGGTATTGTGCTGTAAACTATTCTCTTATTTCCTTGTGTAGCAGTCTAGAGGTGCGAAAAAGCTTAGCAAGGAGTTCAGACAGGCTGAAAATTAAAGCTCGGCCTTGAAATTCTTTGCAAGCATTTCAAATCTGTAAAACATGCACCTGAGATGTTTCCAAAATTGAGTACATTAGTTCTATTTCTTTTGCCTTTTTTTTTTTTTAGCTGGAATTCACTGTTCCTAAAAAGAGATGGACTGATTTCCCCAGAAAGAATACTTAAACCTAGTACAAGCAAGAAACGAATTGGTTTTCTGATTCCTGCAAGATGTAATATAGTCTTCTATTTAATATTTGTTAAAAATATATTCCCAAAATTTGATTCAATCCTACAACAAAAAATACTATTTTCTGCAAAATGCTAAGCAAGTTAGTGGAATTTTGCTTTATTGGTAAAAACCAAACCACCATTTTCTTTACAACAAAGAGCTGAAAAATGTGGTTTTTTACTTGTGGTAATCTTCAAGAGTGTGCATGAATTTTCACAATTTGTGCATGAAATTGCTTGATAAAGTGTAAGTATCTGTCAAGATAAGTGTACATTGAAATTAGGATGATTGTACAAAGTTTACTCTAATAAGAATTCACAAGAATTATACACCACTGAGCACTTTTTTCCCCCAGAAGTTAATTGCTAGTAAAATAGTTACTAATAAAATAGTGAAAAATTAAATTGTTAATATCTTTTTTCATACACTCACACTTAAAAAATGCATATTATATAGGCTATAGACAGGGATTTTTTCCCTAAAAACTAATTATGACTCATATATATTTGCATATAGACTGTGACTAGCTTACATGAAGAAACAACAGTCTCCCATACAGTTACAGGTCAAATAATACAGATATAGATTAAAATGTTAACGAATTTTTCTGATAGAAGATATTAAAACAAGTGCAAAAATATGTAATTATAATGAAAAAAACATTTGTTTTTTTCCTTTGTATGTTATGTCAGTCAAAGTCAGTAAAGGTTATAGATAGAAAACAAATTTTATGCCTCACTTGAGGAAAGCAATCAGGTATACTGAAGATCCAGTAGTCTATGGAATACTTTGTAGAAATGTATTAGGCTGTGAATATGTGAAGAAGGGAAATAATAAGAGGTAAAAAAAATTCTCTGTGACCTTTCTCTTTTCCTCCCTTTATTAGAATGACCTCAGCTCTGTAAAGAAGCATATGCAATTTTCTCATATTTTATAAGTACCTATTTTTCTTACCCACTGCAGAATTTTTATTACCCTCAACAGAACCTAAACAAGAAATTCTTGCCTATGCCTTGTGGTGTACAAGATATGGGTTTAAAACTGACATCATTCTATATTTGGTTGAAAACATAAAGCAATGTTTTTAGCTATGAAATGTAAGTATTAATTCTTGGAATATATTTTGAAAGTAGGCAGCTTTGGGGGGTTATTTGTTGTTTTGGTTGTTTTTTTTTTTGTTGTTGTTTTTTTAAGATATGAATTTAAGAGATTTTTTGACCCTTGACCCACTCATGCATCTTTCTTTGAAATCAGCTTAGAATATACACAGTGCTAGCACTATAATATCCCATATACTGCAGATTTTTGCTATTCCTCTTTTTACTTCCACAAAAGGAACAGTAAAGGAAACAAAGCTGTTTATTGTTTCTGTCTCTCACAAAGTATCATTTTCTGAGTGCGTAGTTTTTTTGTATATATTTGTTGAGAATGGAATTTAAATTGAATAGAACTGGTCTATCAAATAGCTGGAAATAATTGGCAGGCATGGTTAAACTCAGAATTGAATTCAGTCTTGGATAGCACTGCAAATGTATTTATCTGAAGAGTTACTTGCACAGTATATTGCCTTTTTTATGGAAACTGCATGAAGCAAGAAGAAAGAAAATGAAACAACAAAAATCCCTGTAATAGCTTTCAACTTTAAAGTTCTAAAAATATTTGCCTTGGAGTTCTGTTTGATAGTAAATGTTTAAAAAAATTCATTCAAAAGGAGCTTCCTTTTCTGAAACAAGGCTGGAAGCAAAATTAAATACTTTAGCAAGAATTTGCATTAAATAATTTTCCCTGTATCTCCCAATTATTAAATTTTTGCTCTCCATAATAAATAGAGAAAAAAATTTGTGTGTATTAAATTTGTATTATAAAAATACATTTTTATGTCTTGAATGCTTACTGTTCTGACAAAAACCCAACCATGCAAAAAACCACAAAAAAATGCCCTCCAAAATATGACTAAAAATGGAAAATTACAGTACAATATATCATTAAATTTAAAATATGTTGCCGTAGAAGTAAACTCACAGAACTTTTAGAACATGAAGTATGCAAAAGTGCTTTTCATATTTAGATCTATATGCAATACACATGTATAAATTATATTACCAAAAAATTAATACTTTAAGTGAAAAAATTCTAGTTTTTTTAGCCATATCCTCTCTAGAAATAAAATAGTAAAAATCTTCTGGTTAATTCCTGAATTCCTATAATTCTCTTGCCTGCCATCTCTTTGTCTACATATTCTTCATTTGGTACAATTAGATTGTGAAATTATAATATAATTAATAATTTTCTTAGTATTTTAACAATGCCTGTAATTGTGTTTCCATTGGATTTAATTCTTTTGACAAAAGTTTTAAATTTTTAAGAACAATGTGCTGCAATGTGAGTGGAATACCAAGACTAAAACATCCTCATTTGTTGAAATATTTTTTTCTGCCTTCTCTAGGGACAAACTGCAACTGATGCAAGTGTACAGGGACCTAGAAGAGAGGGAAATGTTGAGGATTTCTAGTTTGTGAGTCTGAAAACTATTAGCATAGCACATGTATAACAAAGTATTATTTCTTAGACCACATAATAAGAGTATGTGAAAATTAATTACAAAACTTACCTAAATATTTCTCTTTAAGTTAATATCTTTGCAAAAAATGCACATCAGAAATTTAAAATGTTGCAGTTGCTTTAAAAAAATCATTACACATATTTCTCCAAAGTCTATCCCTCCAGCTCTTACACTGATGTGACCACTGAGAGCCAAAACTGTAAGGAAGCTCCTGAAAACTGCCTCAGACATATTTAAAGGAAAATGGTTGTCATGAGGGCACAGAAGGAGAAAAGGAAGTAGCAGAGGAAAACAAGGGAAAGGTCATTTTTTGTGGACACAGCTAGAGTCAGTCTTGGCAGAAGGCCCAGTATTCAAGAGGATGTGCTTCTGCAGAAAGCCTACACTGGGGCAGGACAGCCCAAGGAAATACTGTCAGTGGACAACTCATGGCAGGACAGGGACATTCCTGAGGGACTACAGCTCACAAGTGATCTATGCTGTGACAGAAGAAAATGAGTAAATAACATGGTGGGGTGAAGGAAAGCAAAAGAAGGAACAGATTTTGCACTGATCTCACAGTTCTGCACTGCCTGTCACCTTGCTGAGGCAACTGGGAGAGACTGGTGTGTATCATACAGCAAAAACAACAGTACAGCCAGGTAGGAGTGTTTGCATGAACTGTCAATAGATTGAATTAAAATTCTTCAAGACTATTTTACCAGACAGATAAGAGAACTAAAAAATGAACAGATCAAGCAATAGACACTTGACCACCAGAAACATTACCACATTTGAAACATGCTTAGAACCACCTCAGGACGAAGTAGATACTTGTGGGAGAAAATAAAGATAGATGAAAAGCATAGATTAAGCACTCTGTGAGCTGAGCCAACCTAGACTACAGGGACTGTGTTAAAAATTAGTACAACACAGAGAACATCTGACTGAGAATCTGTTGGTCCAGAGGGCAACACGTCATTTATTTTGGCTTTGTGAAGGAGAAGGATTCCTCTGGCCTACGTCTAACTTTGTGCTGTGCATTGAACAAGGATTAGCCCTTACACCACATCAGATGTGCTCCCAGTCTTCATCCTTCAATGTAGCTTCATAAAAAATGAATCCAGGTTGCAAACTTCAAGCTTTTACAAGGAAAAATAAATTAAATATCGAAAACTGTGACTTTCCCTTCTTTCTAAAGGGACCTTCTGATTGAAATAAAACTTGCATGTAGATAACCACTGTCTAATAGCCACTGATGAAACTACTGTACTACAATATGTCTTTGAATCCTTGCATTATCCCATGCAGCTAAAAACATTTGTTTACTGCTGTTCCAAGAGATTTCATGGTTTAATTATTGCATGAAAAGGCATTTTCATTCTGTTCCTCTTATAAGCCTGGTATTTCTGAAAACCTCATGTTCTGTTGTTAGAAATGTTGAATAACTTTTCTCATTTCCCTTGTTTGAGCCTCATGTGATACACAGATCATTGGTGCTCTCTCTGCATCCCATCATTTTGTTCCAATGTAAATTTTACAACTGCAATGTTTATCATCTATTTCCATTCTATCATTTTTAGCTGTTATATATTTATCTCATCACTACCTGATCTAATCACAATGTACGTTTGCAGATTGTCCAAATATGAGCCCTGGAAAGTTTGGGTCTGTGGATTTTTCCACTACCATTAGCAGCAAATAAGTGCTGTTTTTCAAAGGTTTTTAAACTCATCTTTCAAACACCCCTTTAATAACCAATTCACACTAGTTACATACTTTTTACATTTTCAAATATATAATCAGCCTTTAATTTTGATTTTTCTACATGTATTAGTTAAGCATATTTTGTGCCTCTGTTAATATTCTTATTCTCTTGGTCAGATTCACAGAATGGTTGAGGTTAGGAGGAAACTCTGGAGAACATCTGGTCCAAGTACTGCTGCTCAAGAAGGAGCACCTACAGTCAATTGATCAGGAACATGTCTAGAATAATTTTACTATCTCTGAGGAGAAAGACTACACAACCTGCCTGGACAACCTGTGCCACTGCTCAGTCAACCTCACAGTGGAAAAAAAAAAATTCTGATATTTAGAGGGAACCCCCTGTGTTTCAGACTAGGCCCATTGCTTTTGATCCTGTTACTGGGCTTCCTCTTATTCGCATTTTCTTCCCAACTGGAGGGAAAAAATATTTTTTGCCAGTTAATAAAAGAGTGGGATGATAACAAATAAAAGCAAGACCAGATCCTGAAACTTCCTTTGTCTCTTCTCCTAGAAGGGAACCCTCCTCTAATAAAACCTTGCCACAAAAAGCCAATAGGTGGATACGTGAATTCACGATGGCCCAGTGGGAGTGCAAGGGTCTGTGTGCCCAACACTGTTTTCATCAGTCTTATGCTAACATTGACAGGAAACCAGAGTTTCCTTTCTTCAACTGCTCAATACACCAATTTACATAAGAATAATGCTGCAATTATAAAGACAAGTGGCACAATTAAAAATCATCATCAAATCTACTTCACAATACTTAATAAATATTCATTTTGAAAATTCTATTTAACATTTTTAGAATGAGACAACATTACTTTTTTCTTTGCGATATGCAAATGTGACTACTAATACTAATGTAGTAATTTAATTATACAGTAAGTATAATGAAACCACTTGGGTTAAAGGAACATAATTTATGGAAAACACTGTAAAGAACTAGTGTTATCTGAGTGAACCACACAGCTCAGATATTTCTGCTCAACAATTTAAATTGCCAATATTATCCTCCAACACGATTCCGCCACAATTAAAACCTTCCTTGCTTATTAAATGGTTCCTAGCCAGTATGGTTAGTTCATCATTCCTATGCTGCTCATACAAAGAGATAATTTTGGGGTTTTTTGTCTACACTGTGATTCCTTCTTTTCATGCTTGTGATGGACCTATATTATAAGAACAAAATTCAGATGAAAAACTGAATGTTTAATTAGGAATTTTTCCTTTTACTCCATGGAAATCTCTGCATATATATACATCTACATACAATCTATGCCCAGATATATGTCTGCATCTATTATATGTATATAAGAGAATTCAGGTCCACTTGCACAAAGCAATTTAATGCAACAAACAGTTTACTATTTACTTTTGTTCAATAGCTTTCACTATGGAAATTGTAAACCAAATACATTAAAAATTTAGCAACTAAACTACAATCCTGCAGACTTTGAGTCTTTTAACTCTGTTTTCATGGCACATATTGTGCATTTGGATCATACTATGTTTTTCTATAAACCAATAGATTTTAAATTATGGAGTTTGACTCATGATTTTTGAAACTGAGGTGCAAGTAAAACATTTTTGATGGTAGAAGACATAATAAAATCTGCAATCTAGAGGCAATTTATGCCATAGAAATATTTTTGTGATATGGTTTAGGGGTGATTATGGTGGTGTTGAGTTGATGTTTGCACTAGATGGTCTTAAAGGAATCTTCTAGCCTTGATTATTCAGTGATTCTTGTAGTCAAAGTAAACTAGTAGACCTGTTTTTTTTTCTAAAAAACAAAGTTCACCTAGCATATTAAAAATTATACTTTGTAAACTAATGAATGCCTCAAAGAGTAATCTGAATTATTGTATGTTATGCTAAGTGACCAACAATATCTTAAAAAATAGACTTTTAAATTTTTTTTTCTAGCAATTTCTGTTCAGAGGAGCCCAAACCTTTAGAGTGTAGTCCATGCTTAATACTGGAAAGAGTTAGCTCTAGAGATATCTGATGGTATATGCTAACTTTTATAAATAAATGCCTTTTCATCAGATGGAGAGCACAGATTCTGCTCTAAAAATTGGAACAAAATCTTTGGAACCATCAGGAAAAACAGCAGGAAGCAATCTAGAAGGTGCCTTGCTGGCAAATGGAAGTCAGATGAGAAAGTCAGAGACAGCTGTAGGTGTGCAGACATTCATCAGTAGGCTTGCTAACAAAACAAAACTTCCCAGAATGCCCAAAGAATCAGAAGATACTACTCAGATGCTTTAGTAACTTAAGTTGCTAAAGGTAATCCCCAATATCCGTATAGACTGGGTGGCAAATTGATAGAGACAAGATTTGCAAAAAAAGACTTAGAGATACTGATGGCCAAAAGAAATTGATATGGGTCAGCAATGAATGGCCCAGAAAACCAGTCTGGGCCTAATTACACAGCTCATCCAGGTGTTACAATCCAGAATTTACAGCTCAGAAAGACAGTCCTAACCTGGGCTACAAAAAAAAAAAAAAAAAAAAAAAAAAGGTGAGTATGTTGAGCAGGGTGTTCCTCTTTATTCCACTCTCATGAGAAGTGAGCCAAAATATAAATCCAGTACAAGAAAGACAGGGAACTTTTAGAATTGGATTCAAAGGAGAGACACTGAAGTGGTCAGAGGGCTGGACACTCTGTGAAAAAGGCTGAAACACTTGAGGTTTTCTAGTCTGAAGGACTAGCTCTTGGGGAAAGTTATAGCAGCCTTCCATCACTAGAAGGGGACTACAAGAAAGCTGGAGAAGGGCTTTCTCACAGGAGCAGGACATGGGATAGTGGCTTTAAACTGAGAATATAGGTTTGCATCAGACCCTCGCACAGGTCACCAACTGTTGGCGTCGGTGCTTAGCACCAATCCAACTATTGCCATCCCTTTATCATTTGACTATAAAACTTTCATACCTTCTCTCTGTGAGCTCCCATGGGCAGCTTCTCACAGCATTTACTCCTTTTCCTCTTCCTTCCATGTGGCCAACTGACTCCTACCTGTCCCTTGCACAACCACCTTACCCTTACTGCTCCTTACAGCACAGCTAACAAACTCCAACTCACCTCTTAGTCTGCTAACCCCCTCTTTTATAACACCCATCCTTATTGGAAATAGCTGTGACCTAGTAAGGGCAGGCCTGTTCCTACTCTTTGGTAATTAGTACAGGTGCAGCCCCTCAAGGGCGAGATTGCCTTCTGCACTATCTCTATTCTCCCACAATCCACTCCCCCACAGGTTTACACTGGACATAAGGAAGATTTATTTAGGCATTTTTTTTACTTTGAAGGTGGTGAGACACTAAAACATTTTGGCCAGAAAGTTGGTAGATGCCCCATCATTGAAAGTGTGCAGGGCCAGCCTGGACAGGGCATTCAAAACTTGACCTGGTGGAAAGTGTCCCTGCCCATGTCAGGGAGGCTGGAATGAGATGTACTTTAAAGATTCCCTCCGGTGCAAAACATTCTGAAATTCCACGAAGTCAGTATTTTTCTTCTGTATGTACCCTTTTTTTGCCTCAAAGTTTGCCCCTAAGTTAGGATATTTGGGAAATATCAATTTAAATGAAGACTGAGGCAAAAAATACCATTAGTGCCCCATATTTACTGTTCCTTTCATAGCATAAAAAAAAAAAAGGGCAGCAAGTTTTCATAGAACAGAATTCTATGAAGACATGGTGTAATTGTTTGGCTGGCTTTTCCTTTTGCTGTAGAATTCCCTCTTGTTTTCCTTTTCACCCTAAGCCAGAATGAACTCTGGGCATGCTCTACTCTTCCCAGTTATTCTTCTGCAGACGCAGGTCATGTACCTATAGCACTCCTTTGTAGCTTGTCCCTATTTCCACCTCCTGTATACCCACTTCTTGTGTTCAACTTCAGTCAAACAGCAAAGTTGAAATTCTCTTGGAGATCACAAGGGATTGTTCTGGTGCTTTGAGAAATCTCTCTTTAAAAACTGACCATGTATCTTGGAATCCCTCACACTTTAAGACAGGGATTTTCCTCAGAAATCTTGCTTACCGCATCCCAGAAGTAGCAACAATCTGTTATTCTAAAATCTTTAGTATCTCTAGTTGTTCTCACTGCCCTGAGTAAATGCATGAGTGAATTTTCCTGTAAGTTTTTAGGAAATTATTAGCAATTAAGTTTTTCTATAGTAGTTTGAACATGAATATTAATGTTATTATAACTGGACCCAAAATAACTGTTTGATGAATTTTACATAGCTCCTTCGGATTTTAATTAGGATAAAACCGAGTTTTGGAGGCTCCCCATACTCAGTATTTCCTCTTTAAATAGAACAAAAATTCGAATGAAGTAAATCTTTTGGACAGTGATTGTTTCTAAAGGATTGCTTACTGAGCTGGTAATAATTTGTAAAGAAAAGATGTATCCTGTCCTTCATAATCATGCTGTGAACTCTGTTATTTTATATTTATTTTTGTCAGTAATTTCTTCAATCTTTTGAGTGTGCAATCATTGTCAGAATCAATGAAGTGTAAAATGAAATGACAATATCTTATTAATTTTAGACATAGCTTTAAATAGTTCTGTTGAGATTCAAAATCTGGGAAACTCTTCTCTACCTAGTAAACACCAGCCATTGCCTGTCAACATACATATATTTTATATATATCTGGATGTGTGTGTATATATATATACACATTGCAGAGATGTGAGAGGGATTTTTTTTCCTGTCTTGAAAAAATGTGTCACTTCATCCAAGTGTCTTTCTTATCAGAGGATAATGCACATTATAATATTCAGAGAATTTTTGGCAGCTGCTCTTTTAACATTGGAAGACAATATGTGATGTCAGCAGAGAAATCTTAATAGAAATGTAGCCATTAAAAAAATCTGAAGACATTTTCCAAATTCTCTTAAAAAAAAGGTATTTAAATACTGTTTACAATGCTGACAACTTGTTAATTAGATATTCATCTATGAACCTTTCTCACTAAATCTGAAGATGACTAGATTCAGAAGAAGAGACGTTTCAAATAATTACTGATGAAGAAAATAAGCTAAAAGGGTAGATGTTTCAGTCCTGAATTTTATAAGGTCACAGCTTCAAGCAATGTTGCTACTTGCCCTGGAAATTAAAAAAAAAAAAAATGGATTGCTTAATTCTCAGTTGTTTGGGGAATGTTTGGTCCACCTAACGAGAGTATTTGGACTTTTTTCATCTTATTTGAGGCTCCAGAATGAAGATTAATCTTTTCTGTCCCATGCCTATTCTGTAAAAAAGGTAAAAGGAGATATGGTGGTCTTCTGCCAAAAAATTATTCTCAAGTGTGCTATCTTAACCTGCATGAAAAAATCAAACCAAGTGTCTACACAGTCCATCAACATCCTATAAAACTATTTGGAAAAATGTTAGTACAAAGTTTATAGTAACTTTTGTTACTTGAATCATAGAAAAAATGTTTTACAAATATGAAAATGTTTCTTTTTAATAAGAATGAGTATTCCCATATCCCTCGACACTTATTTTCTGACATAAAAAATAATTGGAAGTAGTCAGGTGTGGATTGTTCAACAAGTAAGAAATTTTTATTTACGCTCTGCATGCTAAACTGTGAAATAAATTCTTTTTTATTTTTCATGGAGTAAATGTGCACAGAAGAGGTTAGTTGTAAGGGGTAAGTCTTTTTACAAATAATACTTTAAGAAATGCTGTCATTTATGAGTTTCAGTGCCTTTTCAGGCAGGATTTCTGAATTATGAGGTATTTTCTGAGACAGACTGAAAATAGTTTTCAGTCTAAGTGGTCACAAATTGTACACTTGAGCACTTCTACCATTATTTTCTCTCTTTAGAGTGTAAATCACAACCATTATTATAACATAGGAATCAGAAAAAATATTATGAATAACCTACATTTAGTTTCATGGTGCATTTTTTGTTAGTTTTTGAGGCTTTTTGTTGTTGGGTTGTTTTTAGTTCATTTTACTGGTGTTTTTCTTCATCATCATAGAATCATAGAGTAGTTTGTGTTGGAAGGGTCCGTAAAGACAATACCCATAGGCAGAATTTCATCTTGTAAGAAAATTTACCTACTATTAAATTTTGTGTCAGGTGCTCTTCCCGACTACCATCAGCGTCACTATAGGACACAAAAGAGCACAGGCACACACTGCTGCTCTCAAGGTGAAGAGAAAAAAGGGAAGTTCATTTTCTGACTCCAACATTTATAGTTTTCCAAAAATGACAGTGGATTGGAGGGTGACAGTGCCACCTCTCCAATGACACTGGACGAATCAACAGTCCATCAAGTTTCTCCTCTTCCATAAAAGAATGCAAAACACTGTGCTATTTACAGAAAGCGTGTGAGAAAGTTCTCTACAAGAATGACAACATCAGAAGGCTTAGAAAATCTTAAAAAATCAGGGCCACACATCAGCTTTGAAGTTAAAGCACTAGAAGACATACATTAAGTTCTTAAGCTCCACAGCTGAAGAACATGTACATCATAACCACAAGTCATTTCAGGTTTTTTTCAAAAACTTTAGCATACCTCCTCCAAGATATGATTAGAAAAAAAGTTAAATAGGATAAAAGGAATAGGAATAGAAAACAAAACAAAAAGTAAGAAAGGAAGCAGTTTTGAGTGTGGC
The DNA here is from genome assembly GCF_963513975.1 of Fringilla coelebs. NCBI lineage: Eukaryota > Metazoa > Chordata > Aves > Passeriformes > Fringillidae > Fringilla > Fringilla coelebs. The sequence goes on from NC_140029.1 coordinate 47,119,467, forward strand.
ATAGGGGTATTCTCCTAGGATAGGAGCAGGTAACAGGAAAAGCAGTTGGAGCAGAAGGAAAATAAGCGGAATACTGATAGATATATCTACTTCATGGATATGAAAATGAATAAATGCTCACTAGACTATACCTCAATCTCATTGTTCAATGGCTTTAAAGCATAATGATTCACAAAACCTGTTATTTATTTCTTTTATAATGGTTATTCATTTTAATCATCAGTCTCTAGTAGCAATGAAACAGATGCTTGAATACTTTTTTTCAATAAAGAATAAAGCCTGTATGATTCATGCTTATTCTTGTGCATAATGAAACTTCTAACATCCAGGCCTATGTTGCTGAATCTACCAATTAATTAGTCAAATTTTCATTAAATAGGAAGTTCTGGCTGGAGTTCTTTGTTGTTGCTATGCATGGCAATGGAATTCTAAGTATTCTACTGGAGTGTCTGGTACATTGCTCAGCTTGCACCACAACTATCAGAAACAGCAAGCATCTGAATTAGAAAACCTACTTTTGTGTCTTCTAAATGTTGAGAAGAGGTAATGCTGATAGCAGAATACATCTAATTTAACAGCATAGATTGGATTAAACTTCTGGTAGTCAATTTAACATAATTTTTTTTTTTCTGATCTTTTAAAGTAACAATCATTGTGTCTGAGAACTACATATCTTAAGTTCACAGTATTTCAAGGATAGGAGAGAAAAGTTCCTCATTAAAGTCATATTTGAAAAAAGGACTAAGCAGATAATCTCTAATAAAAATATTATTTTAAAATACAATTTATTACATTGGCAATAAATTTACACCGGTATCCTGCACAAGAGTAACATTCCTTTTCCTTTATTGCTTATGTTACATCTTGTACTGGGGGATGAGGGACTATTCTTCAGCCTGCATTCACTTAAATATATATTTAATCTTTCCATCACCTATAGCAGAGAATATAAATGGTAACTTCATTTAATCTGTTAATGCACCCATGAAAGCCAAATCAAAGTATTCTGCAGTTATTTAAAAAAACATGTTGCTTTGGCAAAAAAAAAAAATCAACCTTGGTTTAATTGGTTTTAGTAGAATAATTCATTCAAAAAAAAAAAAACCAAAAACTGAAAAGACTTTATCCTTCAGACTACTTAAAAGAACAAAGATCAAAAATAAAATCAAAATATGAGAAGTATTTAGCCTAATATCTACTAATATTGCATCTATTGAAGATTAAAGGAATAAAAAAATGGAATACCCATCATTATGTTTTCTGACACATCCCAGGAGAATCTATTTTTCCAAACCGAATGAAAAAAATCTTTTCGTTGCCTTCTCAAACTGTCACTATGTAGGGAAGAATGCAACTTTTCTCATAAGGGAGCTAAGGAACTATTTCCAAAAAGAGAAACTTTATGTTCTTGTCTTTATTCTGATGTTAGTTTTTGCATTTTATGTCAAACAACTCTACATCTTTTAATGTGGCCCTCTGTCTCTATAATTAGAAGTTTATATCTTAACAATTTTTTGGTGCATTTTGTCTTTCCCTTAACCCAGGGGGTATTTGATTCTTCATCTAAAAGGGAAAAATTTCAGCAGAGATAAATAAAGATTTCTATTTTTCTCATACTCATGTCAAAAAACCTTTCTAATAGTATTTCCTCAAGTTTTTCCTTGAAGATAATTCAGTTTCACAGTCCACTCAGTAACGCATCTCCTAATTTTATCACTCTCATCCTAGAAGCAGGTCTTGGCATGTCTGGTAGCACATATTTAGGTGTTTCTAGAGATTGACTGTGGAGTTGCACTGTAACCAGAGCAGCCACGTTTTAAAACTCTTCATATTGTCTGCAAAATAGGAAGAATGGTTTATTGCTTCAATAACAGAGTCAAGCGTCAACGGAGTCAAGATTTTTTTCTCTAGAAGTTACTACAACAGGAAGCAAAAACACTGCTCATAAGCACTTGGGTGTTTTCATGTCTTTTGCTCTGGGAATTTCTGGTATGTGAGGTCTATTCAGTTACTCTTAACTGTTCTTTCTTATAAATACATTTGTATTTTCCCCTCTTGAATTTGGGCAAAATTTTGCATCCAATTTTGAAACTGGATGGCAACCAAGACATTCCTTGAGCTGTTTTTTTGTAGGTATGGCCCTCTGTTTACTCCAAATTTTTCTCCTCTTTAAATTTGAGGTCCTTATTCCTGGTTTTGTAATGGTGAAGAGTTGATCACTGCCCATTCTGTTCATGTCACTCACTATTTGAAAAATGTCTATAATATTCATTTCAACATATCTCTTTTTCAAACTGAAGATCTTCAGCCTGCTCAGTTATTCATCATATGGACTGCATTTTATCACTTTGCAACAGGACAGCCTCACGTAAAAAAACGAAAACAAACAAACAAACAAAAACAACAACAACAACAAAAACCAAACAAAACCAAACCAAAACTAAACTTAAACTCAATAAAAAAAAAAAAAAAACAGTACACAGTAAGGTTAAAAAGGCATGGATTTTCAGGAGTATACTGTTTTGGAGTTTTTTTTAGAATTTGGTTTTATTCTTTTGCTTATAGTTTTTAGTTGTTTGCTTGTTTTTCAACTTCTTCCAAAAATAGATAGTTTCATAAACTATCTGTAATAATACAATTTTGCTGCTCCTGTGTGGCAGCCACCAGGTCAATGTCCAGCATTCTATTTGTGAAATTTGTATTGGTTTTTAGCAGGTATATACTTTTTATTTGCACTGAATTTCCTTGACATTTTTTTCTTCCTGGTCACTCAGTCTTATAACGTACTTCCACAGCTCTTCCAAAAGCATGTTTTTAATTTATTTTCTCACATCTCTACCTTTAACATCAAAAGTCATTGCATAGAGCACACAGAATTCTGTCACGGGTAATGCTCTATGTCAAAAGCTAATAAGTTACTCCTGACATGTTACCTGTCTTCTAATTAATTATTTATCAATCCAAGTACTTGTTCTTTTATCCCATGCTTTTATTCCATGCTGTCTTAACTTCCTGAAAGCTTTTTGTGATAACCTGGTTAAGCGCCTTTGTAAACCCATGTATCTCTTGTCCACATATTATCTTTATATTAATTTTTTTCGCTTTCAGAATAATAGCAGTTAAGTGTTCAAGTCCATTAATAGGGGAATGCCGTTGTGAGTCTGGACCCAAAAACTTCTCCATTCCTTTTAAAGTCACTGGTCTTTTAGAATGCATTCTGCTACAAAGAAACTCACTGTGCTGCAGATTTGTAAAACTGTCAAAAATTTGCAAATTTTTAATCAAATAGCTGAATTAAACAGGATTTTTCTCAATAGAATCTCATCTTCTTAACTGACAGTTAATACAGATAACCTGTTCCTTGTAAATGCCTCCCTTAAAAGAGTCTATCTACTGTCAGACTAAGAATTTAGGAATTCAAACTGAAGGTTTTTGAGTAGGAGTTAATGAAATATTTTTCCTTTTATGTTAAATTAGATGTCAGTTAAACACCAGTTGCTAAGGCAGAGAAACATAGTTTAAACCCATTCGAAAAATGCAGTACCATTTCTGAAAGGAGCTCAGGCAACACTCAAATCTTTGATTGATGCCAAATGAGAGTACATGCCAATCATAAAACAGCAGGAATACTCATCTAGGCTGTCAGGTTTCTAAGACTAACAGGGCTCCCATGCTGCTTGATGAGACTGAGGAAGTTATGTTAAACAGATTTGTGATCTTCTCCACAAGAGCAACAAAAAAATTGCTACTACCCTGTGAAATGACAATGTATAAGTTTTTTGTATAACTTCACAGCTGAGAAATTCTTCGTATCAAATACTGGACCTGTGAGTTACTCAAGTCTAGATAGTGACTCTTTCTATGTGTCTGTGAAGAGAGATAATTTTCCAAAAGCATATAAAAATTATTGTTGGATAGTATCTTTTTTAACTTCAAATTTGTAGGAAAATGTTTTTCACTCCCGCATAAAATCAGATAACTGATCTCAACCACAGGGAAAAGGAAAAAAAAGCATAATAAAAGTTGCAATGCCAAGAACACAGTCAGCAAAGTGACTTACCACACAGATATGATGAAAGAACATTATGACTTCCACTATGAACAATTCTATGAATCTTTAATTTCCTGTTCTATCTCAGGGCCAGTTCTGCAAGTGCTTTATCATGAGAAAAGTCCCAGAGTTCAATGAGATTACTCACAAGGGTAAGGCAAAAGGCAAATCTGGTACAACTTATAAGATCAAACTACAAATGCTGAAAAGATTCAGCTTTCAAGTTCTTTTGATCATGTACATATTTTTCCCCTTCCTTTTCTTTCTGAAAAAAGTTGCAACTAGAAAAAATGCTACTTCTTTAGTTAAAAAAAGAAAAAAAGCTACTCAACAAAGAATATATTAAAAAAATTTGATTTCTCCAGAAGCTGCAGTGATGAAAACAAGTAATTTAGTTTCAATCAAGAAATGTTAAGCAAGAAAATAAGCCAATTACTATGTGTTTTAGACATTTAAGAGGTCGCTGAGGAAACAATATGTTTTTTTTAATCAATTAGCTAATCAAAGTAACTGCTAAAAACGGAACTCTCAATATGAAATTATTTTTCTATGCAACTTTATAAAAGACTGTACTAGCTCATCAGATACTGTTTTTTTCAGTAAAGGATGAACCTTAATTCATATTTCTACCCTCTATGATGCCTCAGCCATGAATATAAGTGTCTGAAAATCATGTTATAACTTTAAGAACTTAATTTTCCAAATATGACTAAACACTTTTTGCAATTTTGGTTGGATCATAAAATATCTAATGTGGCATTTCTGAAAACTTCAAACTTAATGCAATCATTTTCCTAGTATAAGAAAGTAGTAGTGAACATGCACTATTTTATTAATATAGCTGTATATGTAACGCTCCTTAAGTCATGAATGGCACTGCTAAACACAGCCATTTGAAATGTGATAAAAAAAAATCTTTATTGAATTGCTAATCTATATGCAACTATAATGCCTCACAATAGAAACATTTTTTAGTTTCTGTTAGTAACTAGGTTTATTAGCCCATTATGTAAACAGCCTCATCACTTGCCTAGTCAGTCGTAGAAAACAAATTCTATTTTTATTCTTCCACCAAGTGTTTGCTATCTCATACAGACTCTAATTTACTGAAATTTATGATACATTCACTGTAGAATAGGGAAAAGGGGGATTGATGCAGTCTACACTGAAACCTGGAAAAATTCAGTGATTCAGAATTGATTAGGTAAACTTGCAACAATTGCTAATGAATCATGATTATATGTTAATTTGAACAATTCTGACAAGCATGTAAGAAAATTTAATAGAAACATATGATGATGTAGCACTAAACTTATTTATTTATTTGCTTATTTTAATGCCAGGAAAAGAAACTTTTCTTTCATAAAGAATTTTAATTGCTGTTATGGACCAAGATGTTTTCATTTTTCACTCTATATCAAAACTTGATGTTCGGAGTGTAAATGGATTGACTCTTTTCTGAAAAAGATACTATTACCACAATGCACTTTATTCCACTCCTTCATGACAAACAGTGTTTCATACACTGTAATTATTCATTATGTTATGTAGCTAAGGAATTTGCCTGAGAATAATTAAAGTCTTAGGTTGATGAGACACTGTAGGATGTGCAATTAACATACCTGAATGAGTGCTGTTCAGATTCAGCATCAGCCTCTTATCTGAAATTTGCCATCCAGCATGGAAACTGATTTCACATCAAAGCAATTTCAAATGAATTAGGATTATGTCACTGGCAGTCAGCTGCCTTTTCCGTCGTGTCTGGACAGTCTATCAACCATTTCTGTTTAGTGCAACTGGAGAGTTGACTGTTGAATACACACTTGTGTGCAGAGATTGTTCTCATAAAGATTTCAAACTTTCTTCTTTCAGCTATAGCAAGCCAAATCTTATTTAAAAATACAGACTTATAACTAAGTAAGTAGAGATTATGATCCCGATTTTAGCTAAAGAATTGTCTGCCCTGTCATGATAGAATTATGTCCTTATTTCACATATTATATATATTCCAGCAGTCTAAGTCACTTTTTTTTTTTGAGGAATCCATCAATACTTCAAGAAATGAACTCATTCTCATTAGAGAAACAAGACTTCTGTTTCAGAATACTTTAGGAATTGAGGTGGGGTGATTAACTATCAAATTCCTGTCAATACAGGATTATTGCACAATAGCCACCATTCCTCTGCACAAACTAAAAAAGGCAGAAGTGGGTAATTCCTGCCATCTCGGCAAGGTTTTAAAGTAGTGACTTGTCTTTTATAAAGACAATCTGAATAAAATATTAGTGTAGAAAACATGGCTTTTTATTAAATGTATTGCCTGAAGGAAAAGGAGAAGAGAGGTAACTGCTTTATGGGGAGATGAGCTATTTCAGCTTTAAAAGAATATTGCCTTGGAAGGAAATGAGCATGAATAGACCATAAATGAAATTTAGGTGAGAATAAAGGACTGATATGGAACTGAATTCATTGAACAACCTTGAAAAATTAGTGGAGGCAAAAAGACCTCTTTTTAAATACAGCTAAAAAATAATCATGTAATATCATCATGACAGAAGGAGCCTGGGCATAATCCAAGGTTTCCCTCCAAATCCTACATTCTGTGTTCCTCTACATGACTATAGAAATCATAACAAGATGTGGAAAAATATAGCAGATTAATTTTATGAATCTCACAGTATATGTTGTGTCCAATCTATATTACAGAGAGTGTACTTTATGTTACTTGTCACAGGCAACAGTATCACTCATACGTATTTCCAACTCATACAGCAAGTCTACCCACTTTAATTATGTTTTATATTTTAATTCATTTGCATACTGTTGTTGGGTTTCTCCAGATGTAAGAGGCTTGCTGAGTTTTTCTGATTGTTTAGTTTATTTTTTCTCTTGTAACAGCTGAAAAATAAAACAACTAAAGGTCAAGAAACTCCCTTGCTACCCCCTTCTTTTTGTTCTTCCACATTTTTGGGGGCATCTCAATGTCAGCACTTACTTAATTTGTAAATCCATCTTTTGAAGTGTTCATAAATATACTATGATGACACTAATTTGCTGGAAGCAAAGTTCTTTTTTTGCTTGTAGGAACCTCTCTGGAAGTATTCCCCAAGAAGTTTATTATGCTGAAAGGCTTCAACAAAGGCATTTTCGTGTCAAGTTTTGGAACACATGGTGACAAATTGCTGTTGTGATGATTTGCTTTGTTCACTGCTATCATCGGTTCTGAAAGAACCTCCTATTGCAGGTTGTTTTTCAGACTGCTTAAATGTCTGCTGACAATGGTTTTGTTATGTTGTTTTGGTTTATTTAAAGGAAGATGGGTTATCTTTTTCTATTCTAATACTTCTGATCATTACCGATTAAACACTTGGTTTTCAAGTATGTTGATTTCTATTCCTTGAAGATGGGCAGTAATGAATAGGTAGTACTTTCTCTATTTTGAATATTGAAGGCAAAGAAAACCACTTTCCAGACACTTACTATTGATGGCTGCTCCTGCACTATTTTCCCTTCTTTCCTGTATGGGTCAATGTTTGAATTACTAAACCCCAGGTTCTTTATGGATTTCTTTTTTAGGGGAAATTATGGTCCAGGGACAAAGAAAGAGGATACAACGAGCAAAGAGCAACCACCCAATCACAGCTGACTAAAATTTTAAAATTTTACCCAAAAATCTATATATAATCATAAAAGAAACATGAACCATAAAACAGGAAGTATTATCGTATATTTATAAAGCACTAGGTACAACACGTCTGGGATAATGTAAGTGTACAAAGGTTTCTGGACACCTAGTTAAATTCTGGGCCAGGTTCTGTTATTCATGATTGCACTGATCTTCATCGTATTGTAGTTCAAACGTTTCCACCTGAATTTAGATTTCTTTAAATATGGATGATATTGGACAAAGACCATTTCTTTCAGCCTAAACGTGTGATTTGAGTAGATTATGGGGTTTAAAATATTAAAGAGTGACTCTTAATAACATTTTCCATTAATTACCTAGTCTCTCAAGTTCCCCTACAAGAAAGAAGCGTTTCAGATTTTGTCTCCTGATTATTGGCTGGGTCAGTAATCTTTGACTGCTGCCTACTAGACCTATGACCCCCAAACTCCACAGTAGTGAAACCTCAGAAGATAAAGAGGGTGCATTCTTAAGCTGTTGCATAAAAACATCCAGTCCAATGCAGCAATCATTTACAGTGAGATCAGACAGAACCATGCAAAAGCTTTTACTTACTGGCTCTTATCCATCACTTTTTAGCTGAAAGAGGGAAGTAGCTTCTTAAATGTTTTGAGACCTGTGTGGTGCTTAGCTCCTAGCTGGGGTTAAACCATGACAATCCTTTCTGGTTCCTAGTGTGGGGCAGTATCTGTGAACCGCAGTCTCCTGACAGGAATACAACCTGTACTATAAACTTCTCCTCAGCCACAGAAGCTCTGAGGTGCACCTGTTCCAGCGTGGCCTCCTCTATCAGCCATAATGCCTTGCCTAAAGCCACATTCCTTCAATTTGAGTTCGCAGTGGAGCTCCAGCCTGGCCAGTCCAGGAGCAGCGATGATGCCCTGCAAATGTTGTGGTTTAATCCCAGCCAGCAACTAAAACTCATACAGCTGTTCGTTCACTTTTCACCACCCTTGAATGGGGGGCAGATTTGGAAAGGTAAAAATGAGAAAACTCAGGAGCTGAGATAAAGACAGTTTAATAAATAAAGGAAAAGCCACTAACACCAGCAGAGCAAAACGAGTTCATTCATCCCTTCCCATGGGCAGGCAGGTGTTCAGCCATCTCCAGGAGATCAGGGCTCCACCAGGAGTAACAGTTATTTTGGAAGACAGCATTATTACTCCAAGCCTCCTTCCTCTCCTTCTTCTTCCCCCATCTTTATATGCTGACAGTGATTCCATATAGTGGAATATCTGTTTGGACACTTGGGGTCAGCTGTTCCAGCAGTGTTCCCTACCAACTTCTTGGGCCCTCCCAACTCCTCACTGGTGGGGATGGTGTAAGAAACAGAAAAAACCTTGATGCTGTGTAAGCACTGCTCAGCAATAGCTAAAATATCTGTTATAAACATGATTTTCAGAAAAAAAAAATCAAATAGCCCTCTACCAGCTTCTATGAAGAATTTTAACTTTCTCCCAAGCAAAACCAAAGCACTAAAAAAGGATTTAATAATAAAGAAGTAAGTGCAAAATCACTTCTGTCCTCTAGCTAAATGTAGGTAAATAATAATATTGCAAAAAATATGCCAAAGAAGTATTGTAAATTTAGTGTACTCTTACGTATGCACAAAGCCATACAGCCTTTTTTTCCAAGACTTTTCTAGTAATGCTGTGATTTCAAATTAATTTCTTAACATAAAAAAGCCTAACAGATTTTTTTCTTTAATTTAAACCTTGTATTCCATTTTCAGCTTCCTTCTTGTTTAACAACATCACAACAGAGATCATAGATGCATATAATCCAAGCATTACTCAAGCAAAATGTGCTCTAAATGATTGCTTTCATTGACTCTTGCTTCTAAGAAGACCAAGCTCCTGAAGCTCCACTTCTTTCTAATGGCTGTGGCATAGAGTTTTGAATTATTGCAAATCGCTGCAATAACTTGAATATGCTGTCCAAGTATGTATCAGAATCCTCTTCATACCCAGCAGCAGTATTCTTATTTTTTCTTTGATGTTTCTTCTCATTTTTCTGATGTTCCATTTAATGACAAAATTTCATTTATTTACAGTGTATCATTTCCCTTCATTATATTTCAAGTTTTCTATCTTTATCCTTTTAAGGTATACCAATTTGGTAAAGTGCACTAACTGCTGTACTTCCAAGAAAAGAAACTACCTGATTCACGCAGTGAAATATAAAGAGGTTCTGAATAAAACCCCCAAAGAGAGGATAATGTCCAGCCTCCCCTCAGCAGTACTGTGAATCCCCACTGTTTTACTAGACAGGTTCTCTACTGTGGTTTCTATTCAGAGGAACCAGACACTGCCTGCAAACTTAGCAGGGTGTCTGGGCGCTCAAAGAGAGATTTCAATAGGCTGAAAAATTATTTTCAGTTAACAACTGCAAAGTTTAAGTCTACTTTCAAAATCTAAATTTCATTCTCTGCTTGGCCTACTCAGTTTCTTTGAATATAAAGAAATCTGATGATGCCTGATGTTACAGATATTCTCTCATTAAAATTAAAATATCAGTCGGTAGCAATCTCAGTTTCATTGATGTACTTTTAAAACTGCAGATTAAAAGATATATGCGTGTCTTCCATCATGCATAATAAATTTTGTAAGCCATTTCTTACCAAAATTTGGGTGCAGGAATAATGCTGTTAGAAGTTTAGTTATTTTTATTCACAGCTCACTCCAAATAATTGAAATTATTTTGGCTACAGTGAAGGCTGTAACAGTATATACATTGACCAGTGGGGTATAACCCAATTGTCAACAAAGGGAGATTTGATACATATAATTTCAGGCTTTCAACTTTTTGAGATATATTGAAATTTAAATAACAATATTAAATATTAATAATAGGCTAGAATAAATTTGTTTGCTGAGCTTGCTTTCCTGTACATTGCTTAATTTGATTTTCATTTTATGGCACTTTGAAAATCTAGAACCTCATATTCTTTCAAGACCAAGATAGTTTCCAACTCTTCTGTTAATAATTTTTTTTCTTTACAAGTATTTTCACTTCTCTTTTAACATTTTACAGTGATCTGAAAAGAACCCTTCTTTTAGCTCTTATTCTCTATAATAAAGGGAAAATTGCTAACTGTAACTTGCTTTGTTTATTTGGTTATGTTTTTTTTTCTAATGCATTGACATTAGCAATAAGGTTTCCTCTGAAATTTGTATTTTAGGCTAGCAAATTCATAATTTCTATGCCATTCTGTCATGATAATCTTTATTTTATGCTACAGAAATTCCATCCCAAACAGTAAAATTAGTATTTGCAGCCTCCTTGCCATTTGAGTTTTTTTAAGATCAATTGTGTGAATTTTTTCTATATCTAATCCATATCTATCCATATCTACATCTACATCTCTCTATCTATATCTTTATCTATATCATCTATATCTATATCTATATCTATATCTATATCTATATCTATATCTATATCTATATATTATCTATATCTATATATTATCTATATCTATATATATATCCATGCATCTTCTCACATTATTAATAAGCCAGTGTCACACCAAACTTTCAGCCCTCCCAAAAAAGCAGGTATAGCATTTAATAACCAGGCATAGTGTTTTCTTGAACATACTTGCACTATGGGATCTAATTATTTGTTTATTTAAAGCTTTTTAGTTGTGTGGTTTGGGTGGGGTTTTTTTGGAATTTTTGGGGGGTTTTTTTGGGGTTTTGTTTTGTTTTATTTGGGTTTCATTTGTGCATTTGTTTGGTTTTTTAAATCATTACTTAGCCCTCCAAAGTCACCAGCTAACACACTGTTGAGCTAAGTTTTATTTGGATCTTTAACTGGTGTTTCGACATGAATGTATTCTAGCTGTTCTTCTTCTGTCAGCTCACCAGTTCTTTAATCAATTTTTTTTGTTGCAAATAGAAGATATTTATCTATTACAGTACACTATTCTTTGTGTCCACATTGTATTTGTACCAGAGTTTCTCTTTAAAGAATACTCTAAGAAAAGGAAATTACATAACATTGTAATTTTATCAGCCAATTTTCTTTCAGATATTAATTTAGAATCATCTCCATGATTCTTCTTGTCTTTCATTTTGTGCTTATTCTCATATTTGTGTCTTCCTGCTCAACTTCTTTTTTGTCTTTTTCATATTCAGTTACATTTCTAGTACATAAATCTTACTAAGTTGAAGCATTGCTTTATTTATATTTGCCTGTATTTCTGCTTCTCTTTACTTGTGTGGTCTTTAATCAATATTCTTGTGTGATATTAAGCATAGAGTTAAGCAGAGGGTTTTCATTTTTTCTGAGTTGCTGAGCTTATTTAGAAAAGAATGAAAAAGAAAAGCAAAATATTTTTCCTAAGGCTGGTCTTCCTAAAGCAGTGTCTGGAGGCCAGTGAGATCAAGATAGTGCTTTGATTGATCAGTGTGCAACAAATCTAATCAGCCCGTCCCTGTTGGCTAAATTACTGACTTTTGTTGCTCAAACAGAACATCAATGGAAATTGCAGCAATTTTTCTAGCAGTTGGAAGTTAAAAAAAGGGACCATGCTAAAAGAAGAGCTGTTATGCACACCAGGAGCAAAAACTCAAAATACTTCATTTGCTTTATTCTGGATGAAGAATCTGAAATTATGACCAATTATAATTCTGCTTAAAATGAGCTTTTTTTTGTTGCAGCTAAGGAGGTTAGAAATAATGGACAACTTCTAGAGCAGATAGTGAGTTTTTAAAAAATAATTTATAATCATTTACTATTTTTAAAGTCATTATTGAGCCCTCCTTTTTATTGGAAGATAGTGAGGCCTGTAAATACCTATTTTGGCTTCTTTCACAGGAAGAAGAAAGAAGGGTGAGGAAATTATGCGTCTAATCTACTTGTCTTCCGACAAAGGTGACTGAGAAATAGATAGGACTGCAGAGCTATGTGCCTGTATCAGGGAAGGAAGGAACTAATGTTACATTCCACCAAACCTTTGCCCGGAAGAAAGGAGGGTAGACAGGAATGTTAAATTTTCTGTGAATGCTCCCCTGCTACTGCCTTGTGCACAGAGCTTATTGAAAAAGTCATAGTATATCTTCAAATTTTAGTGCAACTCCCGTGGATGACAAACCTAGCCTTCTGGCCAGCTCAAACAAAATACCAGCTATCCACAGGCAGGATGGAGCAGCTCCCTGCATGGAATCCCAATTCAATATGAAAATCAGGTGTGGGTGACATGATAATAATGTCCTCTACTGATGGCATCTTCCTGCCATTCACAGACTGAGTTAAGGCTCTGGATGGTCTGATAGAACTCATCAGGACACTGTGTTAAGGTATTTTTTATTCCTAAATAGCTTACAAATTCCTCTGGCTTATTTGTCAATCACCCTGCAAGCCTAAGGCTTGTTTCACAGCCTTGTATTATCTGTCTGACAACTGCTGGTTTCACTCCTGAAGAATGTTAGGGAAGTCATTACATAGAGAAGATTGCATAAAGGAAAAAAAATCTTTTGCTTATTATTTTGCTTCCTTTTTATTTTATCATTATTCTTGAGATTACTTCAGTGTAGTTAACAAATTGGCATGCATACAGATATACATAGAGAGAAACGCATGATATTTCTCACATGTAAAGCTGAATAATCTCTTCTACTGCCATGACTCTGTGCAATGTCATGTTCCTACCACCCAATTAAAGACACACTTGCCAGGAATATTATCTCTATGTGTCAGGGGCTATTTTCTGACAAATTGGAATAACTTGACCTGACAGATTTTAGAACATACAGAGAATACTCTCTACATACTCAAGATAAAGAATCACAGAATCATAGAAAGGCTTGGATTAGAAGGGACCTTAAACATCATCTAGTTCTAAATCCCTCTACCTGGGCAGGGATGCCATCCAACTAGAAGGGGTTGCCTCAAGGCCACATCCAGCCTGGCCCTGAAAACTTCCAGAAGTAAAATATTTTTACAGGGGACACTTAGTGACTTTAGTAACTAAAATTTCATTATTGTGGTCTACAAGTAAAGAGTAGTGTATAGAATTTGTGCTTACATAGATTTATATTCACTTTTTACAATCTCATGGAAAATTTACACCCCTCTTAAACCCTTAGAAAGGTAGATGTCACCTGAAGTATTCATGAAGCCTGGAAGTTTATTTCTACTATTTATTGCAAGTGTTTCATTAAAGTTTAGAGATCTCAATGTGCCAAAAATCAAACAGACATTTAACACATTTTCCTTCAACAATACATAATTCATATTTGTGACTATTGTCTTGACAAGGTGTTCTTTTTCATTAGGTGAATATTGTGAATATTGTTGCAAATTTCAAATATTGTGAGCTTTACTTCCTGTAACTCTGCTCGAGTGATAACCAACAGTGGCTGTCTAATGGATGCATGTGGTCACTGAAAGGGATTTGGGGGAGATAGATAACAACAAATTAGCCAAAGGCTAATTAGAGCAAAACATCCAGCTAACCACAGTTAGCTGATCAACGTCCATCTCAAGTCAGGTGTGGAAGAAAGAAAGCCCTGTAATCAGTATGCAAATGGGAGTCAATGATCTTTCTCCATCAGTAGTGGACAGCCCAGAGCCCATTGAGCTCTCCTGCATATCCACAGACTGCATGCCGCTTAAGTCTGGATGCCTCTGAAGCCCTGTCCTTGAGGCCAAGAAATTCCTTGCAACAAGAGATCTCAGTGATTAACATGTTAAATTTTGAAAGCTAAGTGAGATAAAGAATTGATTGTGCATATGTACTCCTTTAGACAGAAACCCTTGATTAAATCTGTGTTCAGCTACACCTAAACTCCCTTCTGAGAAGCTTAAAAAGCAAATTGGGTCCTTTCTAAATCTCTTGAATCAACAAAAAATCTCCTTGACAGCTTTATCTAACCCTGTCCTCTATGCAGTGAATAATCAAGTGTGCAGTGACTTTAACCTTGTGAAATCACTGTCACATGTACTATTAAATTTGTTAAATCTATTTTATATCAATACACACTCTTTCAAGTGAAGAATTTAATTTCTGTGCTTTTACTAAATTCAACTGTGCATTATTTTCCTATGCTATAAGCAATGATAATATCATGTATGTAATGTAAGCTCTTCAAAATATTTGGAAAGTCTCAGTTTTCTGGACAGTATCCATTGGTGATTTAATTCAATTAAAAGATTGCAAAAGTTCATGTTATTTACAGCCACTAATTTGCTACCCTATTTTTTTAATATTCAAGATATATGGCAAAAAACATCCCAGATTATTAAATCATATCCCAAATTATTAAATCATATACCAAACATTTGTGGTGTGAGGTGATAAGGTTTTAGAGTTTTTTAGTAACCACCTGTGTGGAGAGTCCTAACTACAAGTGAATCTATAAAACCAGTGACAACATCTATTACATTTTTCATAGGGTGCACAGTGACAACGAATATACAAAAGGCATTTGCACATTATAACACACTTTCTAGTAACTTCTTCTGGCCAACGAGCCTTAGGTAAATTAAATGCAATAAAAATGATTGAATCAAACTGAATAATTAAAAAAGATAAAGAAAAACTTTTGATTGCTTGAATCTAGTTTTTGCTTTAGACTGATTTTATTTAAATTTATTTTTCGCTTTCCTCCTCAAGATGAAGACTTTCTTTTTCATTCTTCAGTGACTTAGAAGGTCAAAAATTATATTCTTTTCTGTAATAAAAGACAGGTTTTGTTAATTCTCTCACAGCTTTACATATGCAACAGTTTTACATGTTTATCTTTTGGTAAAAGGCCGAGAGCAGGGAGGAATTCTGCCTGATTGCTCTGTTTTGGCTGCCACACATGGCTCCCACAAAACCTTAAGGGAAGGGTTGCTACCCCTCTAGCAATTGAGCAAAACACTGGGGAAAAACTACTGGAGTTGAGTGGAGAAAGAAGAGAGATAAAAAAGTAAGCAGCGAAAATGAAAAAGAAAGTTACAAGGCTAAAAAAGAGCAGGAGACTGGAAAGAAAGGAGAATTAGGAGGGAGCAGGATTTAAAAGCCCCAGCAGAGTGAGAGAAAAATTCTTTTGGAAGGTACACAAAGGAGACTGAATAGAGTTTGTTGCCAGTTGGAATCTGTGGGTTGGCAGCAAGACCAAGGAGATGGAAAAATTTGAAACAGTATCAGGACAGAATTTCTTTACAGGCCTTGTTTGGTATTATGCTTCACCCAAAAGAGCTTATGTCTTTCTATTTATAAATATTTATTCTTCTAATGTCTGTTTCCCAATATCTAGCTTCAGAGATTAAAACCTCTCTCTAGTATACTTGAGATGTTTTCTTCAAGGAAGTGGGGCAGACTACTTCACCTCAGAGGTGTAGCAGACATTTATTTCCATGCATTATGAACATAATTACAATTCAAGTACCGAAGTTCTGATAATCACGGAACATTTTTTTACCATAATATGAAATGAGAAAATAGGCAATATCACTCTTTCTTTATTTGCTTACTTTAAAAAAGGTAGATAACTTTGTTTTGAGCTGAATAATTATTTTGGAACATGGTAATTAATTTATTTGAACAAAGGTACCATCTATGAAGTCATCTAGCACCCAACGATACTTCTCTGCTATTTGGTTTCTATTCACAAGGTGGTACTTGATCTAAATATTGGAATTTGTTGTTAATCAGGCTGGTCCACAGTTTTAATGAATGCCAGTTCATAAGACATTTGCATGATTATTTATTCCTTTAAATAAAAATTGATTTAAAGCTCAAAGGAGTTGAACATTGCTTCTTTGGAGTCACTAGAGAGCCTTAAATTAGTTTTTTGCTCATCAACAACAAATAATAAAGTTGAGCTGTAGAAATTTGTTACACCACTTACTTAAAAACATTTAAAATATCTAGAAAATAGCCTTTCTCTGAAACTGTTTCTTGCTTTGATGTTCTTTCATTCAGAAACTCAGTCAAATGTGAGAACATAGCTCAAGATGGCTCATTTGTATCACTCACAAGGAGAAAAAAAATTCTTGATTTGTTTTGGGCTTGTTGGACCATTTCTATGTAATAGAATGATTTTGTCAAAGGATTGAGTCCATTCAATATACTTGGGGGAAAAAGAATCAACACCCCTCTCCGACTCCTCCTCAAAAAAATTCAACCAAACAAAAATATGACCCCAAGCCAACAACAGGTTGATATATCTGGGAGAAAAACACAATAGTAAACCAGGATATGCATGCTTTAGAGCATGCATTCTGGTAAATCAGATGTTTGATCAACTAATCACTGTTTGATCAACAAAAAAAAAACAAGCAGTGAAATTATCTCTAGTGAGCTTCTCGCAATGCCATTGAAAAGAAAAAAAAAAAGCAACAACACAAAACAACCCCTCACACCACTCATTCAGGCTACTATATACCTGGCAGCATAAGTTGTGGTATGCTAAGAAGGTAATACCACATATTATGAATCATTTAATCAAAATTTATAATGATTACTAATTGTTACTTTGCACTGTTAAAGATGGGTCTTGTGAGCCATAATGAATAAAATTTGTTTCTGGGCCAGTTTTGACATAGCTGGGACCGAAACAGATTTTTTTTTCTTGCATATTTTGTTACAGTCTCCTCACAGCTGTAAAAAATAGAATCAGCAACAGGCTGTGATTCTCCTAACTTCTGCTACTTTCTGTGACTGGATAATGCCATATGAAGAAAAACATGGCTTGGAATACATTCTGCTAAAGTGAGGATTACCATGGTTTGCTTCATTGAAATCATCTTGCTCTGCAGGAAGTAAAGCCTTCTGACAGCTGTCTGTTTCTCAGCAGCTAATGGCCAAAGCTACTTTATTGTTTCCAGTTTTTTGCTGAAAGTCACGCAGTTTAGCAGAATGATAAGGCACAGAAGCATATGTCCCTTGACAACTCAGTGTGGTTGACAACAAACCAAACTGTAAACTATGATTCCCCGGGGAAATCTGAAGCACCTGCAAGTGCAAATACCTCTTCAGAAAGATGTGCTTTGTGACGAAATCACTCAGTTACAGGACAGTCTGTCAAAGTCATGCTGAAGATTTTTTTATTTATCTTAATCTTTTATAACTTTGTGGCTCGCATTTTGGCCTCTAGATTTATAATGAAACTTCTGTAGTATGAGATTTCTTAATTTTTGTGATTTGAATTATATACCTATTCATTTCTTAAAGCCGCTAGTGGAAGGATACAGCTACCACTCTCAGGCAGAGTGTTTCCTTATACATTTTGCATTGAAAAAATTTGTTCTTTCTACTTTTGGTGTTTTGTTTTGTTTTGTTTTTCTTAGCAGGAAATAAAATTCTGAAAAGAAGACGGAATTAGAATGCATAGGAAAACAAACAAAACAAAATACAACCAGACTAATCCTGCATTGGTACAAAAGGAAAGCTTAGTCAAAATGCTTCAATACATTAGTCAAATGGCTTACCTCAGAGAAATAGAGAATCAAATTAAAAACTTTACTGAAGGTTTTAAAATAAGCCATACTCCATTCATTTTTTGATCAGGAAAAAAATTATTTTCATTGCTGGTTAAAGAATTTTGCGCAACATTTTAAAAAGTCTTTTCATTTAGTTAATTCAATTTCTTCAAAGAAACTTGTCAAAATAATTTGGCAAGATATTTTAACTTGTTGTGAGAGGCTTGTCTATATTTCCCTTCTGATTATGAAATCTTGACTAGATTTAATCTCCTAGAGAATGCAGTGGTAGCATATTTTTTCTCCATGTGTCACACACACACACACACACACAAGAACCCCCTCCCCACCCACTTAAATGAGTCTTCTAGAATTGAACAACTAAACATATCTCTATAACTGTAAATTGCCACATAGATTGTAAAGGAACACATTTCACTAGAAACCCCACTGACATCACTGAATTACAGTGCATTTGATTAATATTGTTTGAAAAGAAATGTTCTGGCAATTTGTTTTTTTGGTTTGTTGGTTTTTTTGTTCTTTTGTTTTTTTCATATTTTTTTTCTGGAATATAAAGAAAAGTGGTTTATTTTTTTCTACCATAAAAACTAAGAACCAGTTTTAGACTACGAACATTTTCACATTTCTTAGCTGTTGTTTTGTCTAAATAACTGCACTGACCTCTCTCATTAATACATTATAATTGAGTTCTGTAACAGTTGTGTTAAAGTTCTCCAAAGAATCCTCTGGTACAACTCAATTGACTTTCAAGGAAAATAAAATCCTCAGAAGTATGTCACCCCTTGAAAGCTTCACCTGAGACTGGGAAACATACACTGCCTACTAACCAACAATTCTTTTTTGTTTGTTACCTAAGCTCCTCTTGCTGCTGAAGATCCATTTAGAAGAATCTAAGCAATGTTAAGGTAAGATTGCAAGAAATGCACTTATATAAGGATTTTGAGCAGTAAAATCAAGCAAAAAAAAAACCAAAGCAAACATTTTAAATAAAAATGCATAATTATATACATATTAATCTACACTTTCAATAGCCTGATATTTTCAGAGAGTATGGATACCGTGCAGAAAAAAAAACAGGATTTACGTGCAAGGTAGCAAAAGCAAGGAGTTAATTGGAACACACTGGAGCTGATGATTACTCTCTGACCTGAAGGAAATAATCAGTTGCCTAGTGCATAAATATAATCAATCCCCTGGCAAAGAAGAGTGGGATGAAAACCAATACTGCCATGGAAGTGACAAGTGGCAAGAAGAAGATGAAATGGAGGGTATATTCTACGTGGAGGGGAAATTATTCTTCTGGTACATCAAACTGTTATATCAGTTTGATAAAAGTGCAAAGTAATTGATTTTAATGATACTGAGTGATTTAAAAGGAGGTTACATGCTTAGACTTAAAAGTGGCACAGCACTAGCACTTTTTAATTTTTCTAAGACCGGTTTCTATCCATTTATATTCCAAAGAATTTTTCCACAACTTTGTATATAACAGTATTGTGATCCATACAAAGGAACATAGAGTGAACTGTCAAGGAGACTTTACAAAATAAGAACTGTAACATTAATTAGGCAGGATAAATTTTAAGAAATAAAACAATTTATCAAAATTATTTTTCCCTTAATCATTGAGGGCATTATTATCAATATTATAAAGATCTAGAGGGATTGTAGCTTCTGAGTTTTAATTTTACAGCTTTTCTTTTGTTTATGCACTTTCAGAAAGGAATAAATTTTAAGAGAGTGAAACATCGGAATTGGGCATGAAGGGACAGCATTATCTTTGTGATAGGACTTCACAGGAAATAAATATTTCTCTGAATCATTAGAATATTAAAAAAATTACAAAAGGATTGTCAAACTCATGCTGTTAAGAATTCTCTTTTCTCAAAAAATACTAAATAGAAGTTTGACTTACACAAGTGCTGCCTTTTGCGTAAAAATCATGAAATACTTTTCATTTGCATGATCTGATATCTTAACATTTGGAGTGCGGTTATCTTAAATGTTCAGAAGAAGCAGAAAGTTAAATTCAAAGTCTATCTTTATAAAGTAGATCCAGAAGACAGATCTGTTTCACACAACTTATTATGACAGATTCCTTCCATTTTTAAAGATTATATAACCATTTAATGTGCCAATATCCTTGAAGCCTTAGGAACAGGCACTGCTATTGATGTTGATGTTGTTGTACTACAAAATCATAGATCATTCAGCATATAAAAATGGAGATGGATCACTAAATTCAAACTAGGACAGATAAGGAAGGAAATATTTAAACTTTCTTCATTTTAAAAGGCTCAAGTAGACTAGAAAGGAGCTTGGATGTGCCTATTGAAGCTTATTTTTGGGGTTTTTTTGGACCAGGTTCTTTGAAATGCAGAAGTATGCAAAATCGCACAATTTGCCTTTTCAATTTAGTAGAAAAACAGACAGATAAACAAAACACAACAGGTAGTCAAATGCATGTATTTTTAACACATAGTTAAATAGAGTTACTTTTATTTTGTCAAGACTGTCAGCAGGGTATGGAAATGTGGTTATTGATTTTCATATGTGATGATTTCTACACACTGGTCACGTGGCATTTGCATGCTTCACAAAATAAAATATGTGATTTTTATTCCTCATATTTTTACTACTAAATTATTAACTTGTTTCCTAATGCTGCACCCAATAAAAGAAAAGGATGGAACCTGGAATAGAACTACTTCTGAATCTTTTTAATAGATATTTATAATATGTACAAATAGAGATATGCATCTTTTATGCCTTAGACTTTAGACTTGGACACCATACACCAAAGCTAATTACTGTAATGCATCGCCTAATATTTTTATTTCACCATCAAAATTGTCTAAATTGAGCAGAGTAATTTTGGTTTTGAAGCAGATCTAAAATATCTGATAAAGGACTACTGCTTGAAAAGCAGAAATCCTAAACAGACCTCTGAGAGAGTCTATGAACATGGAGCACTTGGGTATGTGCTTCCAGCTGAACATAGGATTATTCTCTGGTGGAAGAGGGCAGAAATTGACTACACAGGTAGTCAATACAGAAATTGACTACACAGGTAGTCAATACAGGTTTAACATCCAATTGAAAGGGATGTCTCCTTCCTCCACAAGTTTTTTAAGGCCACACAAATATATGAAATTTGAAAATAACAGCTATTACTATTACACTGTCTCAAGCAATGTATTATGGGTTTACTAGAATGCATTCAGTCAACACTTTTGGACCAGAAAGTGGTTAAGGAATCACAAAACTAAAAGATTAATAAAAAGGTAAGGAAAAATAGTCCTATTGACAATTTGAACACTATGGGAAACCATATAGCAGTGTTGTATTTAGCAGTGATAAAATTATACTGAGAAGAAATTTTTAAGTAAAAATCATGAACCATAGACATTTGAGTAATGTGAAGCAGAACAATATAACTGATAGCAAATCTTCCCTTCTGCAGGCAAATTGGACCTCACAAGGAAGTGTGAATCACTTCTTTGTTACTGCACCTGTTTTAAACACAGCAATGGTCTCTTAGAGGTCTAAAATTTGTGAAAAAAGGAAAGGTGAAAAAAGTACAAATTAGGTAAGAGAAAAAGAAGTTAAGAATGTTTTCTTTTCAGATAGAGAAGGAGTTACTTGAAATATTGGAATGAAGCTGCTGCCCAAAACATTAAATATACAGTTGGGTCAGGATAAGGAATAAAACAAATGTTGGAAAATGAGCACACACTGAATGAGTTCTGGTCTCAGATCATATATTAATGAAAATTAGGATCAATCAACACTGCCTGTGTTGCAGTTAGCCATAGTTAGGTACTTTTAGTGTGCCAAATTTCTGTGAGAATTACAGTAGCATTCATTGAATCTGTATGGATACAAAATACAAATTCTTCTGAGAAAATAATCATGAGAGGCATCCTCTTTTTTGACTGAAACTGGATGTGGAGGACTGGAATTCTGTGGCAGTTCATATACAGTAAGAATAACATAAATAGTGAGTGATCTGAAAGGTACATGTTACCTTGAATTACTTAGTTTTTTAGTGTTATCTTATTAGACTTCTGTGGGGGGAAGGCTAACAATCTGAGAGCATTTTAGAAAACAGGAAAATAACAACTTTTTTGCCTTTGGCTAAACCATTGATTCAGTAGAAGGAGAACCACAGAAATTTGTCTGATGCAGAGTTCTAATAAGATAATTTTTGATACCTCCAGCTCAAATGTATTTTGAGACTGTTCTCTGTGACCAAATTATCAGTCTTGGACCAACTATGAAAGATTGGTCAAGATAGGTCAAAAAATTACTACAGTAAAATTTGTCTTTGAAATAAAATTTTTTGCCTTTTCAAAAGCAGAAGTGCAAGTGAGTCACTGAAAAGATTAATAGTTAGCATTGGTATATGCACTAGATTTTACTGGGTCTGAAGCTGATACAAAATGGTCAGAATGAGTGTATTTCCCTGTCTATAGGAATATATAGGAACTTATTGTAATTTTTTTAATCTTCCATTTTATGATATGTTTTCAAAGCAATCATTTAGTTTTAGATGTAATTTCACAAGGAAGCTACATCCATGAAAAATTTTTCACCTTTTTACTTTTTTCTGATACTGCAGGTAAGCATAAATAAATTTGTACACACAGATCTCAACCTGAGTGTGACTTGTATGAACAAAAATAGATGTAAAATTCAATATAGTAATGTATGCAAGCCTCTTAAAAACACCAGAGACAACCATCAAGACTAACTACATTAAAAGAAATACAAGAAATAATTGATAAAAATCATGCTAAATAATAGAAGTGACCAAGAATTCATATTTGATCCTTTAATTTGAATGTTACCATTCCAATAGTTAACGCCTACTCCTACTTGGATAATCACTGGAAACATTTATGTTTTTATCTTTGCACTGTGATTAGTACAAGAGGATACTGCCTATCTTAGAGCTTTTTGGTATTATGACCATAAAAGTAAGCAATAACCATCAAAGTAAAGAATTATATCCTGCCACCTTTACTCCTGGTGTCTAATAACTACTGTGAGTTTTAACATTTTGAGACATAAGCAAAGAAAATCAGTGATCAGCCAAATGTAATTCTTCACTGCCAAATTATCTCAGGATTAATTTCCTGGTTTTTAAATATGCTTTGTAATGGTTTGCTCTTAAAAAGCGCTACATAAAACATAATTTTATTTATCATTAGACAGTGAGAAATTGGCAGTGCAGGAACACTGTAGAAAATGGAGATGAAACATTAGAATTGTAAAGCTAAAGCACATTACGCCATTCTGTGGATGCTGTCATTCAAGCAATGTTTTCATGGTTCAACACAGGTTGATCTCTTTAGAGGAAGCACTGATTTATAGGAAACTGAGGTCACTTTATTTTTGAATGACAATATCCAAACAAGGGCACTAATGTACTTATCTTCTCTACTTAAGCTAAATGGTCTTAGCTTTTCCAAAATTTTCCATTTAGAGCCACCTTAAAGGATTTACAGAAAAGTCTTAAGAAATATTGTGAGCATCACAGAACCATGGAAAACAGTTCAAGTGTTTGTCTGGGGGGGTTCTGGTGGGTTTCTTTGGTTGTTTGTTTGTTTGAGGGATGTTTTTTGGGTTTTTTTGGTTGGTTGATTTTTATTTAAAAATTTACTTGAGAAATTGCAATCTCATTTTGCAGTAATTCCAAATAGGATGTGAGTATTATTTCCTACTCTTAAAATTTATAGATAAATTAGCTTTGGTGTTACTAGGTAAATAATATACAACTTAGTTAACTTTCCCAACAAATGTATCCAACATTGGCGCTTAATCACAGAATCTCAGAATCAAAGGACAGTCTGGGTTGGAAGGAGACCTCAAGGGTCATCTAGTCCAATCTTTTATGGCAAAAGCACTAGAAAGGATGGCCCAACACCCTCTCCAGCTGATCCTGTAAAGTGTCAGATTCTGGGGAACGATCACTTCACAGGGGAGGTTATTCCAATGGCTAATTTATCTTTTGATGAGTTGTCCTCTTGCATCTAATCAGAATCCACCCAGGAGTAATTTGTACCCATTGTTCCTCATCTTTTGCATGTGACTCCTCATAAAAAAGGGAGTCTTCTTGCCCTTTGCAGTCACCCTTTAAACAGTGGAAGATCATGAGAAGGTCTTACTTTATCCTCCTTTTATCAGGGTGGGAAAAACACAAGTCCCTCAGCCTTTCTTATGCCAGGCTTCCAAGTTCTTAAATGGTCTTTGTGGCTCTTCTCTAATACTTGCCAGCCTCCATACATCTTTATTTAGTACCTTGGAATCATAAAATGTTTTGGGTAGGAAGGGATCTTAGAGATATTTAGTTCTACCTCCCTGCACTGTGGGCTGGAACACATTCCACTAGACTAGGTTGCACCACCCAACCTGGTGTTAAACTACTTATGGATGTAACATCCCTTACTTCTCTGGGCAACCTGTTCCAGTGCCTCATCACCCTCTGAGTAAAGAAGTTCTCCCTAGTATTCAATGTAGACTGACTGGTTTTCAGTTTAAAGCCATCCCTCCCTGGTCCTGTCACTTCACGTCCTTATCAAAAGTCCTCAGCTCCCTTTTACCTTTAAAGTTTCCATATAATAGTTTCAAATGCTTTACAGTTTCCATAAAATTCTTGATTAATTCATATAAATTTTTGTTTTTATATAAAGCTGGCAGGTTCTAAATCACAATAGAAATATTGATCTTGCCTTCATAGTTTTATAGCTGAAGAAACATTGCAACAAAGGAAGGGAAAAATGAGGTGTTTGATCAAGTTTCCATCTTAAATGAATTATCTTTTAATGGTGAGAATTGAATTCACACAAAAAAATTAATGAGAGAGCATGTTCTGTTTTCTTCCAGAGTATCAATGAGCAAATGAATACCAATCATAATGCAATAATTTGTTAGCTTTTTATTACTCCTATTGGCAAATTACCTTAAATTTTCATTCTCTTGAAGATCAGAAGTAAATTGGGGGCAGAAAAGCTTTTTATGTAGGAAAATTTATTATGAAATAGTGTATTAAGAATATACTTATATCAATTATATTTTATGGGGTTTATTTTTACATAAAATTATATTAAATTATACAACTATTATCTAAAGAAATCAAATTCATACTGTTAAACAAAATTTAAAAATATGTGTGAACTCAAAATTTCCAAGTACTCATCCTAAAATTTTCTAGTGTCGTTTTTGCAGAGCTGTGGTTTTATCTCTGCCAGCAGCTAAGCACCATGCACCACTCATTTACTCTGCCATTCCCCACCCCTCATGGTGGGAGGGGGAGGAGAACAGGAAAAAGGTAAAATGCATGGGTTGAGATAAGAACAGTTTAGCAACTGACATGAAGTCATCTACTATTACTACTAGTACCACTACAAATGGCAAGAAAATGGAGACAAGTGAAATAGAGACAAATAAAACCCAAGGGAAAAACAAAACAAAACAAAACCTTGATATACTCTAGAGTTACTCACCACCCACTAATGCCAAGCCTGTCCCTGACAGTGATCAGCCTCTTCTGGCCAACTCCACCAGTTTATGGACTGAACATGCCCTTCTATGGTATGGAATATCCGTTTGGCCAGTTTGACTTGGCTCTCCTGTCCCCCCCTGGGTTCTTCTGCATGTCCTCACCGGCGGAGCATGGGAAACTGAAAAGTCCTTGACAAAAACCAACATTATTTTTATCCTTAATTCAAAACACAACACTGTTTGTACCAGCTAATAGAAAGAAAATTAACTCTATCCCAAGCTCTATCTGTCCATCCAAAACCAGGACATATGGTTTTTGTGGTTTTAATCTAATAATTTTGAGAAAAAAGCTTTAAAGAAATAATACATATATAAAGAAATTATATATAAGCCAATTTAGGTCCCATTATTTCTATTAATTTAGATACAGACCCATTTATAAAGATTATTTATAATTCACATTTATTAGTGATTTGGAGAGCCAGTCACACCTTGCATGATGGATAAAATTAAATGTCTTCATATCTGTATTTTTTTCCTCTCCGAAGTGAAACTTATCACAGTATGCTGGTGTAGCTGGAATAGTAAAAAATGCAACAAGAGTCTGATAGCTGGGAAAGAAGATAATGGTTTGAATAAGGAAACTCTACAGCTTCTAATTTTTTTTCCTCTTTTGATCTAGGTAGTCTTCTGTATCTGGCCCTTCCCACAGTTAAAGACTGCTTTCAGAACTAAAGTTTTCTAGCTCACTCAAACAGAGCCATCTTCCTTAGCTGGCATAAACCCGCATACCAAACAAAATAAGTTTTGCATCTTTTTATCTATTTTTCTTTGAAAACATGAAATTATCTGAGTTGATAATTTGCTTAATCCATAATATCTCCTTTCCAAAACATACTAATTCAAATTTAAGTCTGTCAGATCTAATAAATTTCACATTGAGTGAGTAAGTCATCATTGATTTATCCTATTTTGGGACAAACAGCTTCATTGGTTCAAAATATTTGATGTCACTTTGTTTCTTCAGTTATGAACAGCCCACAAAATATGTCCAGATTTTTCTTTTTTCTTGCAGTGGTCAAATCAAAGCTTGATTTTTTGTGGATGCTTTTGCAGTCTAAAATCACAGTCAAGGTAAATGTACATTCTCATATATATTATTGTATATTAATGTAGGGTTTTACACACACAGCGGGGTCTGAGAAGTTTTTACTCATCCTGCCCATTTTTCTCTGAGTTTGCAGGTAACGTTGTCATGCAGGAGTCAAGCTCATTCTTTCTTTCTAGCCTTAAGCAAGCTGCCAAACCAAGCAACAAACCGAACAACCCCTTATTTATCTGCCTTTGTCATAGAAGCATGAGAAAGATTTAGATTTTTGTTTTCCTAATATATTATTCATGATACATTGTAACTTTTTTTCCCCTTCAATATCATGATTTATTCTATTCCATTAGAACACAGTCCTGGAGATTTTTTGTTCCTATTGTTACTTTGGTTTTTCTAAGCTTGAAACACTGCCATTTAGGTTAAAGTGATTGACAGGCAATTAGTTGCCCCTGGGTCATTCACATTGTTTTTAACTTCTCAGTCTGTGAAAGAAAGGAGGAAAAAAGATATTTTCCAGATAATTTGTATCTGAAGATAAAGTCCAAAGATGAGGGTAATTTCTTTTCAAAAATGTTATAGGAAGAAAATTATTCTCTTTTCATTTCAATGTCAACACATTGATGAATTGACAAATTATAGCCAGGTAGTAAGATTATTTTAAATTAAATGCAGTTCTGTAAATGTATTGTGTTCAAATTTTTTACACCTGCATTGCCAGATTCATTCAGCTTTTACTGCATACTTGAGGACAGAAGGTTAAACTATAGCAGGAAGAGCAGTAAAAAAGATGTTTATTTCAAATAGCTGCAGATGAGCCTTTCTGAATGATTAGTTGACCCCATAAAACAAAAGGAAAAACTCCAAAATAAGATAAAATTGTTTTTTTTTATTTGCTAAGGAAGTAGAAATAAAATAGTAATAAAATTATTACAAAATATTTTATTACATAATTAAAATGTATTTTCCATGTGCTGCAAGCTTCCCCTATAGCAAAAGCTTTTCGGTTTTTGGACTGGAAAAAAGTAATGTCATTTTGTACAGAAATGCTCTTTTACATTGATGTATTGTAAAACTGATATAATATGGTATTTAAATTATAATCAGTTGGAAATTATTGTACTCAGATCTAAAATTGTTTTCATTTAAGGAAAAGGTGAATCTCTCAAACGTTAAGAAAGACACTTTATGGCTTTGGCTACACATACCTTGTGCAGATGCTTTACAGAGTAATAGTCAATACTTGTTTGTTTTCTATTTCAGAAGGCAAGAGACTGGAAAAATATAAAAATTTTTTAGTTTCTTCCTTAAAGGACACCTGAAGTCAATCTTTCTTCCTGGACAATTAAAGTGACAAGAAAAAATAAAATTAATAATAATAAAAAGCAGAAATATTTTTTTAAGCAGCATTTTTGACATTCTCTTTTCAACCCATATCATTACCTAGGCAGTGTGTAGAAAGTATGAACTTATAATGTATTCCAATTTATTACAGTGAGGTGTTAAGGAGAGATAATGCTTTAGTATTAGAGAAGCAGGAACTTCTAAATTCTGAGAAAAAACATTAACAATTTAGGATACAATTCAGTTTCAGGAGAGTTCTGGATGTGTGTCTTTAAAAATATATTTACAATATTCAGGATAGAAGACTGGACATGTAACAGCTATGTGAAGGCTACAGCATGAGTTGATGTGTTCCCATAACCAAAGATAGATTTCAACTCTGTCTTTGACCAGAGTAGCAGAGGAAAATCCCACTTCAAGCAGAAGTGAACTATGATCACATTAAGTGAACTTAAGGCCATGTAGAAGAATTTGGATAAACTGTGGGAGTAGAGTTCTGTATAATTACATTGTTCATGCTTGCTTATAGCTACATCCAAGGATGTCAGTGATCAAGTGAAGAAGTAAGAAAGAAATAATTTGCTATTTAAATATGTTCATATATGTTTATACATGCAAATGCTTAGAACTAGCTTAAGATATATATGTTTTCTCTCTTTCTTCAGCACCTGGTTAAATATTATTATTCTGAAAAGTAATGTCCTTAATCTTAACCTTGGCACCAAATAAATATATAGAAGATTTTTTTTCACCAGCATTTTATTCTTGCTGTTTTTAAATCCCCTCACTGTAACCTTTAAGTGAGGGTGTCCAAAACGACTCAGCAGATTGCTTCATGCTGCATGGCTTTTAACCTGTTTGTTTTAAACATGAATTATCTATAGCTCTTAATATTCCTGGCACATTTCCTTGTCTCTCAGCGTGAAGTTCATTATCCTATGCAAGACAAATTAGCATAAAGACAGCCAATTTTAACTGAGCATCAGCCTGAAAAAATGGAGGGACGGAACTATCAGTTTCACACATGGGTCTGTGTCATGGCATGAGTCAGATAAGCTTAAGATGGGGATCAGCAGACCAGCACTGATATTGTTCTTAGCAGTTCAGCAGCCAGGTTCAGTGACTTTTAAAAGATTGGGTCCTCACAAACAGCTCTTCAGTGTAGCATCGTGCAAGAAATCTGGCCAGAGCTCCTTGCTTTATTTTGCCCTAGCTTACATCTTGTTTTTCTCTCAAATCTAACAGGTATATGAAGGAAAAAAAAATTACTGAGAATTTTAATAATGGAAGTAAAAGAATTGATTTTATGTAATTGAATTTAATTCCTTCTCAACACCAAATGAATGCATTAGACAAGAAATTATTCTGCTTAAAGGCTTGAATATGACAAAAATATATTTCAAAACAGATTTCAAGATATCTGAAAAAGTTTCTATATGAAACCATACAAATTGTAGGGTTATAATAGCTGTGCAAAAGCATGCATTCTTTGTCTCCATTTAAAGACTTCCTATCTCCCTCTGAGAGGGAAGGAACAGCTGGCAAAATCAAAGCCAGCATTATTCCTTCAAAATCAACAACAATACACTGTGCACAGTCAACTTTCCTGGAAAGAAAAATGCTTGTTTGCTCAAAAGCTAGTGAAGTGCACATGCCTCAAAATAACAACTGGGAAGTCAGAAAATGCCCTAAGCTCTGCCAGCTCTGCCAGTGTCATGACAGGGCTCTCCCTTGACATTAACTGTGAATACTAGATGGACTGAACTATTAAGGTCAAAAATGACCAATGCTTATTCAGAATCCTCACAAAAGGCTGCCCTTGACATGGACAGCTTAAGGTATTCAGCTAATAAACTCACAGCACGTTACTTTAGCAAAGTGAGAGCCAGAAGATGCTCCCCAAGTACCCCTAAAAGTTATAATTGAACTTTGGCAAGACATTTACTTCAAGCAAACAATCTCCCACTGGTCTGCCCGCAGTGTTATCTTGTGTACCTTGTGTATTGACAGCTGTCCAGCAATCTGGAACTACTGAAATTTTGGCAAAAGATGTGTTCAAGCTTATATGGTGGATAAGCAAATCAGAGGTACTGAGCCAATAGTTTCTCCACAGTTTGACTCCTGTTGGGTGTTAGCATAATAAAAACATAGTTTGGTTTTCACTATATCCTTTGGAAACTGGGATCATGTCTTATGCTTTCCTTTTCTATTTCAAGGACAAACTACTAGAATGATACACAGGGAAAAAAACTCAAAAGCTCTAGAAAGTGATGCAGAAGCAGAATTTCTAGTAGTCTTGCCATACCATTTACCCCTCTGTGCACAGGCTTCCATAGCTGCAGAACTGCTTACCTGGAAAGATAATGTATCTAGAACTGAGAGGTAGGTTTCAGTTTGTCCCTTAAAATGTTAGGTCTGGGCAAATTTTATGAGGGACTGTTTTATGAGGGACTGTTCAGGTCCTTCCTTACTGAGAGAATGGTAAGTGAAAAGGCTTGGAGAAAGGGAGGAGAGTTTCAAAACATATCCTCCTTCAAATTCTCACCACAGGCACTATGAGACTGAGAGATTAATGGAGTGATAGAATTATAAAACTCTGGAACCACAGAATTAGTCAGGTGAAAAGGGACTTCAGGAAGTCTATACTCCAAGATCCTGCCCAAGCAGGAGCAGTTCTGAGGTCAGAAGCACTTGCTCAGATTTGCATTGAGCCTGATTTTCAAGACCTCCAAGAACAAGTAGAAAAATCTCAATGGGCAACCTGCTTCAAATGTAGTTTTCATATAAACAGTGATGAAGGACTGGAGGAAGAGGTGAGCAACAGAAAATGTAAATGTTAAAGAAAAATAATTAATTATTTATTTTGGTAATTTTCATGATTGTCTGATTTTTACATCTTGACTGTATTGTCTGATTAAGAGTTTTGGTTTTGTCTGTGTTTGGTATTTTGGTTTTTTTCCTTTTTAAATTTTTTTTTTTGTTCTTCATTGAATTGTTGGGGGTTGATTCTGCAACAAAGATGCCATTCTGTAATAGTGTAGGCAAAAGAACTCTTTGCCATAATAAATAAAAATTCTATTGATATAAACTAAGGATAAGAAGCAAAGATATCTTTATAAGGACACTGTTAGCTTGCAGCTCAATGCAAGAAAAAAAAGCATTTTAATTTAAGCATTCATAAATTGTACCTATTAAAGAACTTCATTTTTTATGTGATATAATAAAAAACTGTATTGCCATAAACATTGTGTTGCTGCAACAATACCATGTGAGAAATGTAAATCTGTAAATCTTGACTGTTTCGTGTTGTCTGGCATGTCTATAAACATTTTGTGCACTTTAACTTTTACAGGCTGTATTTAACAGATTATTGAAATCAAAACAAGTTTGTACGGAGGCAGCTGAGAACCTTATGTGTATTTTTGCAGATTTTTTTGAGTTAAATATGCAGTACAAATCAATGCCATGTATGAAAACATAATGCATTGTTGAAAACAGCTGAAGAGGTGACTTAAATGCCTCAGGTTCCATGCTTTTATTCTATAGAATATAAATTGAATATGGTCCTATAGCACTGATACAGAGTGTTAAACTCTTAAGTTAATTGGGTCAAATAGTAGACCTTGAAACAAACCAGAAAATTCCAGTTTTCATGCAGTTTATGACACAGCTTTTTGTATTTGGAAGTCTTCATTAAGGACCACAGTTGCATGTGTCTGCAAGCCTCTCTTGCTGGTTTTAGCCTATTACTCTATGATGTGGTCATCCAAAATTGTGACACTGTGTTTTACATCCTTTTCACAGCTTGTATTTATAATTGCATTGTTAAACAAACCTTACTTACAACCGTGCTTTCATTGGTTTTGTGAGCTTTTTGAGGACTCGCATTTTATGATTTCTCTGTCCATATGTGAAACTATCATAGAAATAATAGAGATCTGTGAAAGAATTACCAATGACTTACCCATCTCATGTGCTGTAGTCTCACATCAGTCTCCAATGTCCAAAGAATTTCTTTGTTTACAACTCAATTTAAAAGTTGAGACAATATTGAACTGAAAATAGACTTTACTATTCATTCAATGTAAAATTATCATGATATAAAGGTGATGACATAATTATTCTTGCAGTATTGAAATGATGGGTAGAGAAGTCTACTTGAAAGATTTTTACATCAGCAGCTAAAGTGTGTCTAAAATGGATAGCACAGCAATGGTGCTATAACACAAGGGAGAGTTCAAAGTGAAAGTGTCAAAAAGATACTATAAATTGAAAGGAAAATGAAAAGAGATAAGGAAGAAGAAGAAGTTTAAACCTTTTCAAAATGATGATATGTTCTCGTTCATTCATCAACTGTTCCCAAAATAGACACCTAAATAAAGTATGCTGGTAAACCCATGCACTTTCAGAATACAACAGACAATTGCTTAGAAGGTACTATTGCAAATAAAGAATTTTTTCCCTAGGAAGAAAAGAATTGTTTCTACACTAAATGCAGTTTTTATAAATAAAAATGTATAATAATATCTATATAAATACATCATAAATATATTTAAAGTATATTAACACCAAATAATACTATTTATTTTATTAAGTTATCAAAATTTCTGTACATACCTCCTTTTTAAGAATTGCTGTGACTAAACTAGTAAGTGCATTAGATCCTATCTTGTGACTACACTGTCTTCTGGCTTTCCCAGAATGGTGTAGAAATATTTTCCATCTCTCCTCTACTTATTATAAAGACTGTAATACTTTAGAATGATAGGAGATTTAGTCCCTTACATGCTTTCATATTCCAATCTATAAGCAGTTGCTGTATGAAAGTAAATAGATAAATTAGAAATTATCCACTAGTCAGGTAAAAAATTAATTGCAAACACTATCTAGTAGTTCAGTAATTGGATATTTCTTAGGCAAGCAGAAGTAAATGTTTCTCTTCCTGCAGACTCTTCTGATTCTTGGAATACATTTGGTGGATTAAATACTTGCCTGTGATATTGTGCCAATGATATCTGAAGACAGATACGTTTTGCTTTCTCATTGCATGCCATAATGAAATTCAAACCTAACATTGCCTCTAGTTTAATAATCCACCACAATTTATTAATTCAGATATCTTCTGCTCTTCACACAGGCTTTTTTTTTTTCTGAGATTACTGCCAGTAACTGAATTTGATAAGGGTAAATAAAACTACTTTTTCTGACAGGATTATTGTCTTTAAAAATGAACTAACATTAAAATGTTATGGTGAGATTCTGTCTAGGACAAAGTGTTCTCCTCATGCAATAATTTTAAAGCAATACTTCTTCCATCTGGTAAATGGAATTCATAGTCTTTGGATTCAAATGGTTTTAATGAAAGAGCAATTGTCTTGGCAAACTCACTCATTAAAAGTTCCATTTTCACTGAAAGCAGGCTAGTTGAGATTTTGCAGTTCAACAGAATCCTCTTATCTGAAATTAGCTCAGTTATTTGCATACATACAGGCCACAGATGGAAAGAAGATTCAAAAATAAAAACACCATCTGCATTTGTCTTTAATGACAAGTTATATGGAAGTCTGAGATTCTCATTTCCAATAACAACGTTGCAAATTTGTTCACAAGATCTTCACAGTCCTCTTCTGGTTTGACCCTGCAAAAAAATTACTATAAAAGCTCTCTATGTTTAAGATATTCAGAAGTATTAATATATCTCTTGTTATTAGGGATGCAACAAAATTTTTGTCAATAAACTGTTTGGAAAATGCTAGCATATCAACTCTAGAATGTATCTACAGATTTTTCTTTTTTTTTTTTTTGTCAGTGGTTATACTCTTAAATATGAAAGACATAAAATTTTCTGTAATTGCAGTCAATGATTGTGATGATCAGTTATGTGGGTCCATAACCTTGTCAGGGACAAAATATAAGAGACAATAGTAATGTTTCATTTGTAGCACAATCACTGTAAACTGAAGGCACTGTAAGGCCCCAAAATCACTGGATGAGACTCTTAGAAGGGCTTACAGTTTTCATGTACTTGGAGTCAGACACACAGGAGAAATATTGACAAGATATTCTCAAGTAGTCAAAAGATCGAAAACTTTACTAGCAATTCCAAAAAAATTAAGACCTTTGGGGAAAGGTTTGGAGCAGCATTCTCAAAACATTAACTTCAGCTCATTCAACTTAGTTAAATCAAAGCCTGTCTGATTTTAAGTTATTAAAAACATTTTCCAAAACTCTGAGAAGGGTGAAATAGAAGAAGAAAAAGAAAGACAGAAAAAATATAGAAAAGAACAAATATAAGCTACCATTCCTGTTTCCAGTGGTGTTCAGCTGATAGAAATTCTAAAAGAACATAGGATCCTTCCTTCTTTCCTCTTGACAGGCTTTTTCATGTTCAAATAATGCTGTCTTTTCATATAGCCACCTACAGATCTCTGTACTGGATCATAAACAGAAAGCTAAAGGATTATGGTTGCTGTCAGGCCAGTATGACACAGTGTGCTGTGAATTTTTCTCATTAAAACAATTGCATTATCTCTGCATCATGGAGTTTTATATAGAATTGATGTGTCCTTGTACTGATGTTGAATATTCAGATTAAATAAAAGAAAAAGTTGAAAATCAATGGCATAAAGGGTTATTGCACATGGTTGTAACAACTTAAAAATGGCAGATAGTTTTGACTCTCCTTTTAAAAATTCTATTTTATGTTTTTCCTGTTGAGTAAGGAGAGAGAACTTTGTTCCCCTGGTAATACTTAACTCTTTGACCAATGAGGGCTGTAGTAATATATTCTGATGTAACACTTAGTGTTTTTCTATAATTAATCCATACTACTGTCATCTTCTCTTTTTTTGTTTCAGTCACCTGATCTCAGACAATTGTTTTTAGCACCAAGGGAATTTTAAAAACCCTTTAAGGAATCTGACCATCTATTGTGAGTTAACCCTTACTAAGCCACTCACTCACTGAATAGAATGGAGGGAAGAATATGAAGGGTAAAAGTGAGAAAACCTGTGCATTGAGATAAAGGCAGTTTATTAAGTAAGGCAAAAGCTGTGTGCACAAGCAAATCAAACCAAGAAATTGATTCACCACTTGTTCAGCCATTTCCAGAAAAGCGCTATTGAAGATTAGGGTGAAGAAGAACCAGCAGGATACCACAGGAATCCTCATGGTCTCTCTCTTTCCCCCTCCTCTGCTCACCTCTCTTCCCCTGTCTCTCCCCTCTTCTCTCTTCCTATTTCTTTATATCTCTCTCTACCCCACAATAACTGTTAAATAAAATCTATACTGCAACTTTGGCATGTCATCTCATTCCATTTAATTCAGGCAGAAGCCTTTAGCATAATCATGTCATAAAACATGCTTAGTATATACAGCTGGGGCAAAGGAAGTGGAGCAGAGGGGCAAGTTTTGAGTTATAGCATTTTTCTTCCCAAATCACTGTTATGTGTGATGGGCCCTGCTCTCCTGCAGATGGCTGAACACCTGCCTGGGTGTTCACACACCCATGGGGAGCAGTGAATTCATTCCTTGTTTTGCTTTGCTTGTGTGTGAGGTTTTTGCTTTCCCTTTTGAACCGTCTTTATCTCAATCCATGAGTTTTCCAGCTTGTACCCTTCAGATTCTCCCACTGACCCCAGCAGTGGGGGAGTGAGCTAGCAGCTCTGAGGGGCTTGGCTGCTGGGTGGGGCTGAACCACCACAGAAGCAGAAAGGACCTTGTTGCTGCGTAAGCACTGCTCAACAACACCTAAATTAACCCTCTTTTACTACTGTTTTTGGCACAAATATAAACCATAGCAATGTACAAGCTACTACGAAGAAGATAAATTTAATCATTGCCAAAAGCATTATCTTATGAATATACAAAGAGTATGAAGCACTTTATTTTTCTCCTTGGCCTTTATTTTCTTATATTTATGTTCAAAGGGTCCTGGTTTCTGGTTTTTGGTGGGGTTTTTTTTGGTGGTTTTTGCTTGTTTGTTTGGTTGGGGTTTTTTTTGTTGGGGTTTTTTTTCTTTTTTTTTTTGTAATCTTAATAGATTTTAATTGTTTCATCTGGAAGTTTTTACTCTGTATGCTTGGCAAAGGTGAAAAAAATCCCATACCTAATTTTTTTTTGGTGGAATTTAAGAACACTGCATTTCTGCCAATGAAACTATAGCTTAATTCCCTTTTTGAGGTGATGTCTGTGCCCTCAGGTAGCAAAATTAACATTCCAAGAAGGAATAAAGAACACAGATGGCAAGTAAAAGAGTAAAAACATTATTTCTGCCCATTTAGTAATATACTTCTCAGAAAATTAATCAAACTCTTGCCTTGCTCTTCAGTAATAGAAGTAATTAAATGGTTGCAAAAAAAGATATCTGAATTAGTGAATAATTTCTACATATACACTTGTATCAGAAATTATTTGAGTATTAGTAAATCTTTGAGTACTAATTTTAATTTCTATTCAGTTTCATATAGACGACAAAAATGAAAAACAATTAGTTTTGGGTTACAGTGAAAATTTTCATAGACATAATTGTGTGAAAGAAAACACATTTCAGTCCTTAAGCATTATCTAACAGTGACAGTTCCAAGTGCTAAATGCTGTGAATAGAATCCAAAATTAAAATCATAGAATCACAGAATAAGCTGAGTTGGAAAGGATCCACAAGGATCATTGAGTCAAAATAAGAAAAAAAAAAAAAAAAAAAAAAAAAGGCACATGTAAAGAAAAGTGATTGAAGAAATCTGTGAGGAAATACAAATAAGTCTCTTAAACCATTGTTACAGTAATCACTTCAATCCCAAGGATATTACCAGTGTTTGCACAGAGATGCATGTCCAACATGACTGCTGGGCACACTGGGCAACAGCCACAATGATTTAAAACACTAATGAATTCAGGTATTAACCTGATCGTGCAGCATGATTGGCAGATAGCGTATCTGAAAACCTGACTACCACAGTATTGAACCACAGCAAAGGAATGTTTTAGCTAGATGTGCAGTTAAGCTGCCAATGAGAGCAGCAGAGCTCAGTCCATATAAAGACATGATTGTTGAAGAAAGCACTAGAAATGTTGATCTGAGTGATACAGCTCAGCCAATAAAGCACACCCCAATTAAATGAACAAATTATACAGCTAAACCTTGAATATGCACCCTGACAAGACTTTTTATGTTTATACTATTATCTGAGAAAATATCAAAAGCTAAAGCTTGAAAAGAAATATCGAAAGCTAAAACTTGAAAAGAAATATCAAACTCGGGGGGGAAGAATG
This sequence comes from Fringilla coelebs, assembly GCF_963513975.1. NCBI lineage: Eukaryota > Metazoa > Chordata > Aves > Passeriformes > Fringillidae > Fringilla > Fringilla coelebs. The sequence continues at coordinate 47,156,865 of NC_140029.1, forward strand.
TGCAGCAAAGAAAGGAATGTGAAGAAAAAATGACATATACATTTATAAGTGGATATCTTTGTGTATCATTGTGCTGAAAATGAGTGCAAAATCCCTCTTTGTTTAATATACACTTTGTTTAGTATACACTTTCTAAATCTATCTAAAGTTGGGGGGTCGTTTTTATTTCTGTGCCAAAACCAAGCTGTTTTTTGTATGAGAGGAAAAGGACAGTGAGCTTATTCAACTACATTCAAGATGCATTGTTAGTGCATGCAGCAAAATAAGGCAAACAGAGGAAGACCTTAAACTGCCAAAGATAACACAGTATGGGTAGACCCCATCCTTCCACAAAATCAAAACAAATTCAGACAAAATTAAACAAAACTAAACCAGAAAAAAAGAGCAAAAAACAAAAAACCCAAGGAATATAGCAGAGGCGAGCACACATTAAAAACCAAGGACAAGTTCTTCTGAAGAATAAAAATTATCTGTCGTGTTCCTGGTGTGAAAATTGAAATTTATTTCTGCAGGACAAAATGTTGGCATAACTGACATGTCCCTCCTGTGCTCCATTCGGTACAGCACACAGGAAGGGCTTCAAAGAAGTTTTCCTGCATTCATTGAAGATGGATGATTATTGCTGGAGAACCTATAAAAAGAAGAATGAAAACTGCATTCAGGAAGTACCAATCTGACACCTACAGTATTTACTGTCCTTTTGGACCAGAGAGACAGACTGTAACTATAATTTCTGTGAGGCTTGTAAAGTCAGCTGATACTGATTTACTATTGATGGCCCACATTGGTCCAAATCATTAATGCTATCTAAAAATATGGCCATAAGGGGTTCAAGGGAGGAGCCCACAACAGGAAAAGACAGCAACAAAGCCAAAAGAAAGGTATGATTTCATCTCATAGAACCTTTGTATTTATTTTCAATATGACAAAAAAAAAAAAAAAAAGCATAAAGATTTTGGTTAGAAATAAATTGCAAATTCTTTCTTTTTAAGCTTAAATGTACATTAGCAGATGAAAGAAAAAAATTCTATTTACATGGAACTTGTGTCTCCACAAATAAGTAAACTTGTGTGAGCAGAAACTTTAGAAAATAAATTGTTCTTCACATGTGCACGTTTCATTCTGAATTACCAGCACATCTTTAATCAGCATGAAGATTATTGTGAACAGTGCAATGTGATTATAAACAGACAAAGGAGACCAATCATTTCAGAAGAGGCCCTAATGACCAAATCCATCTTAACATGGGCATGTTCAACTCGTTTAGAAGATGTGAACACATGCTGGATACAGAGGAAGAATTATTACCCTGAACCTTCTGGCTAAAGTCTTGATAATACAGCCTAGCCTTACCAAGGCAAAAACAGAAAGCCTCTGCAAATTACACTCTTGTAAATGTCCTTAAAAAGGGTTGAAAAAGCTTCACAGGTATGCCACATAATAATTATGCCTACTAATGCTATATTGGGGATGCAATTTCAATTTATATCTCATAAATACGAATTCAAAAAGTATGATTAATGCTTCAATTTACTAGTATAACATAAACCTTTACTTACTAACTTTAGGACATCTTTTCTAAGACAAGTAACCTGTCTCCAAACCAAGGCCTCCAGAGAGACCAACAGTTGAGTGTTCTGAGGGAATTTTATGCCTAATGGTTCACAGAATCAAAATGTAAAGCAAAGCATTAAATATCACCAAAATGTACACAATTTTAATTAAAAAATCACAATTTTTCTGTAATCAATAACATCTGTAATCAATAAAACCGATTAACTGAAATATTATCAGATTTGGACAGCTAGGTCCTTTGTTAATTTCTATAATAAACCTAGGAAGGATGAATTTTCAGTGAAAACTTCCCCTACAGCATTGCCTCGGTAGCTTAACTTGGCAGAAAATGCATGAAATCAGCAAAAGCAAAAAGAACATTGTAGCATTTGGGAATGTAGAAAATGCTGCTTAACCAGCATCATTGCTGTGGCTGCCTGCAGGCCAGTTTAATTAGGCTACAATTCATATGCAAGAAAGTAGTTTTGTAATTGCTGTCAAATGACCAAATCAATGTATAAAACTTTCAGAGGATTATGCATCCCCAGTAATGAACCATACTGAAGTTGACTGGGATTTGTTAGCTGAGACACCTACTTATCAAAAATTCATTGTAAAATATGTAAGAAAATAAATGCATTTTTGTTCAGGTATTGCACCATTTTAAAGAATACACCTCAGTTTGCTGGATTTAACAATGAATTTTTTATTAGATGCATATACTGATTTTTTTATCAGACAAATTTGTATGGATGGGAAAGCACAGTAGCCAATTTCTATTTTAAAAATCATCTGCTTTTTTAGCAGAAAAGTTATCAGAACTTTAATATTAAGGGTTGGGCATAAAGCTTCCCAATGCAATGATGCAATTTTTGGTTATCTGCTTTAGTAACAGCATTGGATATTTTTGATTGATTTGACTTTTTTGATTGAAAAATCAAATTGATTTTTTTTTGATTGACTATAATCTTTAAAAAGAAAAAAAATTTTTAAGATGATACATATCTAGGTAACAAGAACTATACTTTAAACTTTAATTTAAACTTTAATTTAAACTATAATTTAAGTAACTATACTTTAAATCAGCTTCTTACTAAAATAAAGTTATTTCATGAAATTAACAAAGAAAGATGAGAGGATATGGTTATATTAAGCCACTGATTGTGGCTTATCACCACAGTGTCTGATTTTGAAATATTTGCCTAATATTTCTGATTACCATATATTTAATTTATCAGAAAAAATAAAAAGTCAAACACTAAAAAGCATGAATTATAAAAAAAACTCAATTCCATAAGAAGTCTTCCACTGGGTGTATTAAAGAAGAAAATGAATCCTACTTCTTCTTTAAAAAAGTGACATGAAGTTGTTGCTCTGAAGAACATGAAAATCAAGCCCTGAGGATGGCACCTAATTTTCCCTAAAACAACTATATTTCTTGATTTCGAGGCTTATTTTCACTAAGCATGTTTTTTCTGTGTCCCTGTTCTCAGACATCTGACTCTCAAATAATTAGACCCATGAGCAGCGTTTCACTTAGAATCTATGCTATTTATGGGTGCATTTATATGGAGAATTTGCCAAAGATTTCAATGGTATCGTAAGGTGGAACAGGAATTTGGAAAAACACTTAAAACACTTCTAGTTCAAAAGCAAGATGTTATTCCAATCTGTGAGATATAAGAGCAAAATTATTAATTCTAAATAGTGTATGTGAACAGATATAACACATCTATATCCATCTAACACATACACATATCCATGCATACTTATCCTTTCATACTTAGAAAACTAAACATTCTCAATACAAAACTCAAGATGCTGAAAACCTCAATATCCAGGATTTAATTTAATCATCTTTAATTGATGATATGTGAGTTCAGCTTCTGTTACAATGTGACAGTCACATTTATTCTCTGTGTTAAACAACTGAGAGGTTTGGGTTTTTCTTTTGGTTTCTGGTGGGGAGGTTTTATTTGTTTAGTTGGGTTTTTTCCCAACTGAGTATATATGGTAAAGTTGTAAATGTTCATCCCTCATCTTCTACTCAGACAGGAAAGATACCTAAAACCCACAAAAATACAAACAATATATTGAAATTTGATGTTCAGTAAATACAGAGGGAAAGAAAAGAAAACAGAAAGAAAAACTGATTATAAAAGTTTGAAAACTTCTGAGAGAAATCAAAATATTTCCTTATTAATTAAAATAAAGTTTTCAAAAATGTTAGTCACAAAATGAAATCCCAAGGTGAATCATCCAACTTTTAATCTATTAATAATGTTTGCATGTTCTGTTTACTATTGAAAGTTAAATGATATCCTAATTTTCATCAAATTTTAATTCTCAAATTTCTAAGCTGCCTCTCAAGCTAGTTATATACAAAGAAGCGTGCTTCTTCAGTGAAATTAAATAGATCACCATGCTCTGAACATGTTATATGGCTTAGAATGTTTTAAAGGGTGTAAACCATAGCTATTGTTCTTAGCTAAGGAGAAAACACAGGGGTTTTTATTCCTTTCAGGGCTGGGAGCTGAGTGGGAAATGACTAGCATCTTTGGTTGAAGACACTTGGTATCCTACTTTCCTGCTCTTCAGCCTGAGGACAGTGGTGAAACAAAATGTTTTGGCAAGCAAGTCTACTTGCTAGTCAGGTTTCTCAACCAGGAACTTCTCAGGTCATTCCATTACCAGTTTCGTCATTGTTATGGATAAATAACTGCCAGATAGCCTGAAGCGTCCCTACCCATGAAGTATATTTCAACAGTGCAAAGTTATTCCAATTACTATGATACATTTTCTTCTGAGTTGTACCAATAAATTTAGCTTTGTTATTTTAAATAGTGTTATGGCAACCTTCCCAGAGCAGATGTCTGTCAGCAGGAGAAAAAACTACATTGGAAATTCTGAAGGAAAAAAAAAAGAAACAGAGCAGCTAGCAAAAGCCAATTAACAGTTAGCAGTGTATGAATATTGTGGGGAAAAAAAGATAAAATCTTGCATTTACTTAATCTTATTTATACCAGTCTATCTCCTATAATCCTTCAGAAAACCTATCATAGTATTTGAAATGCCGTTTTCGCTCATGTTAACATTTTTGGAGTACATTTGAAAAGAACACAGCTGTATTAAAAAACTTGAAGAAATAAACCATATTTAATAAATATTAAAGTATTTTGAAAAATGTTCAGGTTTTTATAAACTTTTTTCTAGGGTTTCTGTCTATAAACACAGCATAAACTTATTTTCATAAGCAGGGGGTTTTTTACATCTATTTTAATCTCATTTCTTTAATCAAGAATCACGCAGAGATGTTTTATGCCCTTTAATTCGTAATTATGAAAGTAGAATGAGAAAAAAATAATCTAATTTCAAATATTTGATGAAGAAACATGCTTCTGAGGCTATATATACCCATGAACCTTGAAAGCATGCCAAAAAAAAAGTTAAGGCATACTTAGATAATTTCCCCAAATTTATCATTCCAATGTAACAACCATATTAAACCACAAAAAAAAAAACAAACTGACAAGCAAAAAAACCAATTCCCTGCCACATTTGAAATTGTATAAAACATTACATTAGATGGCAATCTGAGAGAAAACTAATTACATTAATGCATATTGCAAGTCTGAAAAAACAATGTTTCCTCAGAAGATAATTTATAGCATGTACTTCTGTCATGGTTTAACCCCAGCTGACAACTAAGTTTGATACAGATATAGTATATATATAATAGTAAATATAATAGTAACAAAATATAATAGTAACAAAAACAATAAAAATAACAACAAGAACAACAAGAACAGTAATTGTAATGAAAAGGGAAAAGAGAGAATAAAACCCAAGGAAAGTAAGTGATGAAAAATACAATTTTTCATCACGTACTGGCTGATGCCCAGCCCTACCCAGTCCTGAGTAGTGATTATCATCTCCCAGCCAGCTTATATACACAGAACATAATAGTCTGTGTTATGGAATATCCTTTTGGGAAGTTCAGGTCAGCTTCTATGGCTGTGCTCCCTCCCACCCTGCCCACTGACTTATCATGAGAAATTGAAAAGTTCTTGTCTTTTGGTAAAGCCTACTCAGCAACAACTTAAAGGTCACAGAATCACAAAATATGCTTACTTACTTGGAGTCTAATTCCTGGTCCTGGACAGGATCATCCCTAAGAGTCACATCATGTGCTCGAGTCCAAATATTTCTTGACTTCTGTCAGCTTGGTGCTGTGACCACTTCCCTGGTGAGTCTGTTCCAGTGTCTAACAACCCTCTGGGTAAAGAATTTTTTCTAGGTTTTTGTTTTTTTTTTTTCCTAGTTTTTTCTAGCATCCAATGTAAACCTCCCCTGACACTGTTTCAAGTCACTTCCTCAGGTTCTCTCACTGGGCACCACAGAGAAGGGATCATGGTCTGCCCCTCCCTTGTCCCTCACAAGGAAGTTGTGACTGCAATGAGGTCTCGCTTCAGTTTCTGCTTTCCCAAGTGAACAGACCAAGTGACCTCAGCTGCTTCTCATGTGCCTTCCCCTCAAGGTCCTTTGCCATCTTTTTTTGCCCTCTAATATTGTGGTATCCAAAACTGCAGACAGGACTTGAGGTGAGGCTGCCCCAGTGAGGAGCAGAGGGAACAATCCCCTCCTTTGCCTGGCTGGTGATGCTGCGCCTGATGCACCTCAGGACATGGCTGGCCCCCTGGCTGCCAGGGCACTGCTGACTCATATTCAATTTTCTGTCCATCAGAACCCACAGGTGTCATTCCATGGCACTGCTTTCCAGCACCTCATTCCCCAGTCTGTACACCCAGGGTTGCCCCATCCCAAATGTAGAATCCAGCACTTTTCCTTGTTGAACTTCATATGATTGGTGATTGCCCAATCCACTAACTTATCAAGGGCCATCAATATCAAAACCTTTATTGAAATCCATAAACAACAGTAAGTTATCAACATTATTCTTATCCTCAATCCAAGCCATAAGACTGTACCAGCTACTAGGAAGAAAATGAACTCTATCCTCTACCTAAATCACGACTCTATCCTCTATCTAAATCTTTATTCTACACCATTTACACCATGTCCAGGTCCCTTGCTTTCTGCCTTTTGATAAATACACACAGTTATCATTCCCTTAAGTCCTATATGGGCCATCTCTATGCAATATCTGTTGAGTTTGTTTAGTCCAGAATTTGGACTCTGTCATAACTATCTTCCAGAACAGGAAAGATGGTGTGAGGTGTTGGATTATTGCCTGTTGAAGTCAGTTCTAATTACATCACTTCTCAATTGTCTGGCTACATCAAAGTTCATTCTTCATCAATCTGGAAGATTTTTACAAAAGGAAATCAGTTTCAGATTCCCGATTATGAAGAGGTGGAGACAGGTGTCACAAGGTGTTCAGTGCAGTGATGGGCATAAAGAAGTGACAAGACAGAGTTGTATAGCAATTTATATCTTTGGATATTCAATTCATTGGCTATTCTCACCCCAAATCCCTTGAGATATGCACCAGACTTCCCCATCCTCCAGCATTACTCACAGAGTGCACAAAGATCCTTGAGGAGAACCAACTCCAAGAATGGATTTATTTTTTTTTAAGGCAAGAACAACCCCGACTGTTTTCCACAGCAGGTTTTTTAATGTGCATTGCAGGAACTTCATCCCATTCTACAGTACATAAAAGCTTTTCTTGTACAGGGCCTGTCTGATCAGCATGTTGTCTCTTGCTCACAAAGCACGTGACTTTTAGTAAATTATTATGCCAATGATTGAAGGTCCCCCTGTTGCTCTCAGTGTAGTTTTTAACTGTACATTGTATCATCCAATTTTTCTGGAGGTTGGTGATAAGGAATGTGGTATTCCTACCCAACGCCATGCTCTTTGGCCCACATGTCTATGAGATTGCTTTGGAAACTAGTTTCATTTTATGATTCAGTTCTTTCTGGAGTACCATGTCACTAGAAGACTTGCTTTTCAGGGCCCAGGATGATGCTCTGGGTGGTGGCAAGGGACAGCATTCTTGTCATCTTATTGCAAACATCTCATACCTTCTTGGTGACTTCTAGGGGCAGCTCCTCACAGCACTGACTACTTCTCCTTCACAGCACAGCCCACAAACCCCATCCCTCTCCTCAACCAGCTCACCCATTCTTTTGTAGCACTCTTCTTATTGGACACAGCTGTGTCCTATTAAGGGCAGGCCTGTTGCTAATCTTTGGTGATTAGTACAGCTGCAACTCCTCAGGTGTGAGACTGCCTTCTGCACTATTTTCTTACATTCCATCCCTCCACACAGTATATGTTTCCAATAATTGCTTTTCCTGCTGCAGATGCCACTTGGAACTTGCAGGTTTGTGGAGTGCAACAGTCAATCTGCCAGATCTACCCATATTTTTATTTCAGCTGCTGTCCTCCATACCTGAGGGGTTTAACACTCGGTTAATTGCAGCATATGTTTCACATTCATGTATATCATGGGATTGTGTCCATGGTCAAGTCCACCCTTGGATAGCAAGGCCATCATTGTGTTGCATCACTCTCTTGATGGCCTGAGATGTCATGGGCCAACTGATCTAGAAATAATTCACCATTATATTGCCAGTCCAGATCCACCTGAGACACTTGAATCTTAGCAGCCTGACCAACTGTTAGTTGTTCTGGTGATCTTTAGTGGCCAGAGTCAGCTACATGAACATCTTCATGGCACACCTTCACAGCCAGGTTCCCCACCCAGGAGGATGGCTTGGCCCCCCAGGGAACACCTTATCACCATGTGGCAGCCCAGATGGGTTTGTATCTGCCCTGCCAGTTGGTCTGATTCCATTGCTGCAGCCACCCCTGCCACCATCCATGGAGCAGTATGAAGCACTGGCCACTTTTCTTGCTAAGCAATGTTTAAAGCCAGCTGGAGAGCTTTACTGTGAAATTGCTATGTGAGTATATAAAAACCTCCCATCTATCACTGCTTTAAAGCAGAGTAAAATTTTAAATGTGTTCTCTGAGCTTTGATACGTTTTGTACACTCTGTCTCCAAGTGATTAGCATCACAAGCTGTGCTTTGTGACAGCACAGTTATTTCTGTTCTAGTCCAGATGATGGGCCCTTACCAGGTATTACACAGGATAGCCTGTGAAATTACTGTTTCTAAAAGATTGATACAAATTCTATCCCATCATTGCAGGACATTGTGGGGACAAGTACTGGAAAGCAATACAATTTTTTTTCGTCCTTTCCAAATACAGGAAAAAATCATGCGGAGGTTGTATTCTTCTCAAAATACATCAGGATGATGCATTTTAAGGCTTATGTTTTGGTCTAGTTTAAGTTGTAATATTTTATGTATTAGCATCCCTAAAATGGAATCCAAAAACATGCTTAATTTAAAAGGTTGAGTGGGATTGCATAGCGCCGTGTTGAAATAAATAAAGTAGCAGCTTTCTGATTAAGGTATATACAAGATACTTGACAAGTAGTTAGTCTCCTTGAGTTCTCTCCTCATTATTCCTGTAGATTTCAATCTCAAAGAAAGGAGGTTTTGTCCAGCACTCCTGATGAGGGTCTGTGAACTGAGTGAATGGGAGGATAAGATACTTTTCTTGGACCACGGAATGAGTTCAACAATTTTTATCTTTCATAACCTTTTTATTACCTCCCATTTTGTTTCATCTCTTCTGCTGTTTTTCTCGCAGACATGAATCTCAATTCTACCTTTAAAATCTTCATGTCAACCTCTTGACCTTTTTTCCTAAGAAATGCATGACAGACTCATTTCCTGTTCTAAATTCCCTTTTCTCTTTCAAGGGGATCTAATTAGGAGAGACACCAATTACAACCACTTTGTACTAGAACACCTTTTAATTAAGCTGTTGTTATTAAGAGCAGATAATTGTCTGTACAATACATTCACATGCCCCTTCCCATTAGCACACAGCACTCACAGATGCATAATCACAATTATTAATTGTTACCTGTTTTAAGCAACAGCCGACAGGCCAGCCATAGCTGTTAACAGAAGCAGAGTCACAATGTGGCTGCTAGATTGTTTTTCTCAAAGTCCTTGAAGAAGGTTCTTCTTTCATCAGGTTTTTACATAATCCTGAAGTACTTGTCTGCATAAAATACCCATCACCTTCGTGGCTGTTCTCTGAGCTACACAACCCCATTGTTCATGTTGGTGTTTACTCTTGGCCTTGGGTATAGGCAGCAAACTATGGATATTCTGAATCCACCTGCACTTGTGGGCCCAGCAGGGCTGTGAGTCTCCAGAGCTCATCAAGTATTAGACACATTTACAAGATACCTCTCAGCATCTATTTTTCACTCTTCAGCCTGCTATTTTTCAACAGATATCTTTTCAGCTGTATCTACTGGCATCTGTAGAAGCTATTTGCCAAAACTCATAGAGAAGGAAATCTTACAATGCCCACCCCTAGGCCACTGCTACTAGTGTTTTTGAGAAGCTTTCAGTTGTTAAACACAAGTGTTTCCATTACACTGAATGTTGCCATATGGGAAATATCTCCATTCTACCCTGTAGCACTACATAAGCTCCCTTCTTAATAATACTGTGTGAGTTCTCCTCATCATCAGCCTTTATCTATCACTCTTTTAGCTGTCTCTTCCCTTTAGCAATTGTTTTCATAAAGTTATGGATTTCTTTTTTTTTTTTTGTTTTTTTTTTGTTTTGTTTTTTGCAGCTCCTATTAGAAAAACAAACAAAAAACCAACAAAAAACCCCCAACAACTAAAAAACCCAACCAACCAAGCAAACAAAAAAACCCAATAAATTTTTCCTGTTTTGTGGAAAAGCTATGAATAGCTGCAGATTTCCTTGTCAGGTAAGGCAGAGAAAGGGGAAAAACCTCATTTTGCCACCAAACATTTTTACTCCATTATCATTTTACTATAGTACCAGTAAAAACCACACCCATATTAGCTATGAAAATTATTGAGCATGTGGCAATATTCCAATAACCAGTGTTGAACTTTGCTTACTGAATGGGACTGTGATTCCTAACTAAGAGTGATGAACTGTCAATAGTTTTGGCTTCTGTGGGAGCATTTAAAATACCAGCCTATCATTGGGAAAACGTGTTTTGGAGGTTGTATAACAAATACAGGTTTCCTAGGGATCATGTAAGTATGAAACACCTGGAGACAGTCTTGAAGATATGCAGTTATATTTATTTATTTCATATATTCCCAGTGGAAAGTATTTCTTTTATCAGTATTTTCACCCACAATTTACTGATATCCCCAATGACTATGTATAAAAAAGCAGGATCCCCAGCTACAACTCATTGCCCACTGTTCACTGAAGTATTTTCACTCCCTTAATTTGCTAACAATATCAATGAACAAAAAAGACTGTCTACAAACTGATTCAACATCATCATACGTCTAGGACAGCCTGGTCATGGACACAATGCACTGCATCAGAATCTGAAGGTTTGCTCTAAAGATAAGTCTCCCTGCCAACTTACTAAGTCTCCTGAATGATGTAAAAAAAATTATTCCTTGGGGAGGTATCCATTTAATTAAAGAGATTTTTCATTAGTTTTTCATGTTGATTCTGATTTTGATGAAAAACAATAATAAGTAAAAAGAAAAAAAATCCCAGAATTTTGCCAGGATTGTATGAACCACTTCACCTTCCACTTGAAAACTGGATGCATAATTTTCCTTTGCTTGCAACTCTATAAATATGTTGAGGACAAAGACAGACACCCTTTTTCTTCTATAGGTCTGAATCAGAAAGATATTTGTCTTGGTTTTTTTCCATATTCAATAAATAATCTAAGTGCAATGAAAAATGCAAATACGAAATGCCCTATCTGTTCTAAAAATACACATATTTCATGCCTCTAGTATTGCTTACAAGCTGCAAATCTTTCATTTCTATTATTGCATGGCTACAGAGGAGGTAAAATAAAATTTTTGCATACACAGATTTTAGCTGTCTCCAAGACTGATCTTTCCTCTAGATAAATTCAGTTTTACTTCAGTCATCAGCGTTATTTATCTCTGAAATAGACAACTTTCTTAATTCAGCACTCAGCAGTACTGTGGAAATATTGATCTGTAATCAACAGCTGACACAGTTATCTTTGCTTAAGCTGCATGTTGACTGAACTGCAAACACAGCAGTATTACAGGCATATATAAGAATTATTTCTACCACAAAGGAAAAAAAAAAATCATAGAAAGCACTTCATCTAAATGGCCTTGTCTGTGTTTTATTCTAACACTTTTTTTAAAAAAAGTTACTCTCAGGGTAAATAATTCATATTTTCTTTTTTCACCCATAATTTTTGTGGGGTATATATTTATTGGTTGTCTGATTGGTTTTGGGAGTTTCTTTTATTTTTAGTAGTGAATATAATGCTAGGAGAAATTGTTCTTCACTATTCTCATTTTAAGCTGGTCAATAAAATTGAAATTACTCTTAAGAGCTATTTCTTTTGTCTTTGGGGGTGCTCTTTTGGCAGGGAATCCCAATTTGCAGGATTTTTAAAATACTTCTGGCAATTCAGGTTTGAGTAAACAGCCAAGTGCTTTTTCATCAATACAGTCTGCTTGATTTTGACAGATTGCACTATTAAAGACCATATTAATATTTAATACATACAGCTGCATAGAAAATTAGTGGAAGGTATGCCTGTTTATTCCATAGATTAATTTAATTTGATCACAAATGGAGGTGCATAGAATGGGGAAAATGCTCTGTCATTTAGAAGGGATTCAAACCAAAATGGGCCTGTTGAAATGGTACCAAAGTCTTTTAGACTGTAGTTTTTACAGTCCCATTACACAAACATATATGAAATATAAAGTTCAAATTTTGGAATAACATTTAGTGTCAGTGGCAGTGAATGTTAAATACATTTCAAAATCTGTCATCAAAGCAGATAACATTATTTTACAATTTAGCTGAGAATAAAAAAAATTGAATAGCCAAACGCATAATAAAAGGGCTGACTTTAAAAGATGGAACTAATAATTGAATACCTTAATTCCCAAAGTATATATGCTTATATATATATATATATATATATATATGTGCCTGTGTATTTGCAAAGATTATTAGCCACTTTTATGACTACAACTGACTTTGAAATTATGAATATTGCAGTAAACGTATTAAGAAATATTTATATTCATTTTCTAGGATATTAATACATACTGAATATCATAAATACATGGTTATTCAATAATTAAGTGTAGCATTTCTAATTGTCCTTGTCATCTTAGTTAAATTTTCATTAGTATAACAGAGTAACAATAGTCAGTAATACCAGTCCAATAAGTTGAAAATACAAGCAACATATCAAAAACACAAACATGTACTACTCTCTTAAGTAACACCCACCCCCAAAAAAATCTAAAAATTCTTGCTGGGTAAAGTACAGCTTAACTAGAATTTTAGCACCTAAATACAAGATTGTGATTCCAGCAAATGACTGCTAAGGAATGTAAGGAATTGTAGATAATTTTATTCAACTTCATACTCTAGATTTTGTGGTTTTTCAGAGCCATGTATACCACCAAGCTGACAGATCTAAGCTTTCAAGCCTCTTCAGAAACCTCAGGCTGTTTGGACATTTTCAAATCAAGCAGACACTGTACTGACAGGTTCAAGCTGATCTGATTTTTCAAAGATATCTGACATGCACATATCATCCACACAAGAAAAACCACAGCAACCCCACGGCCATTGTCATGCAGAATGACAACCAGAGAGAGAGGTGGTTCACATTAAATAACAGCCTAATGCCTGAAGTAGAATGGAAACTTGAGGATCACTTCTAACCTCCTCCAGAAAAGTTTGAATTTGACATCTTCTGAGGGGACACTTGAGCCCCCAGGTTGGAGTACAAAAGCTACACAGCCAAGGAAAAAGCATGGAAACAAAGAGGAGAGAATATAAATGTACAATGTGAGAATATAAATGTACATTTTCTAAGTTTTAAACTTTTACCCAACTGTTGGAATCACAGCCCAAGGTAACTAGATACCACCACACATTTGCTTGATGAACAGTGAAAACCCATCATAATAATGTATTTCTATCTGGGAAACCACTTAAAATTCCATATTTATCCAAATTTGTATTTCTGTTTCCATGCAGAATGGTCTCATTAGGACTAATTTAAAATTAAAAAAAAAAGCCCCTAACTAAACAACAACAACCAAAAAAAAAAAACCCAGCAAAACAAAACAGAATCAATCACATTCCTAAAAAGAAAAGAACTCATCTTGCTTTGATGCCAAGACTCTGTTTTATATAGATAAATCCCTGAAAAAACTGTATTTAATGCTCTCATAAAATTACAGTGCAAACACAACTTATTTGTTTTAAAGTAAAAGACAAAAAATGACAAATCTTGGAATGCGGGTGCTGTGATTAATACTAACTTATCGAGGCTGTATAAAGCTGACAGTATTCTTGATTTTGTTCCTGGAACAGGAGAAAAAATACTTCTGAAGATGCACATAAATAATGTATATCAGTATTATGACTAGGCATGCATAAAATGAACAGCAGATATATAACTGTACCTAAATCATCCACTTGTCTTCAGATTAAAACCCTTTCTTTTCATCATAATGTGAATTAAATTAGGCATAGTAAATCTCTAGATGGTATAAAAAAGTATTGATAAATGAACCCAGTTTTCCAATAGCTTGTCTATACCATCATTATGTCACTTCCAACATGAAATAACATATATTGGATTAAATTAAACTAAGGGATACCCGCACAAAAAATGAAAATCAAGTTGTTCCTTTAACAAATTTTTGGATAAAAGGTCTTGAAAACGAATCTTCACTTAAAAAAAATCATTGTGCATGCTCTTGAATTAGTAATCATGAGTAAGTGATACAGGTGTCACTCTTAAACTGCTAATAAAATTCTTCCCACCTTATGATCTGTCTATATTATATGAATCTAGAAGTATAAAAAACACAAAATATATAGAAACACAATATTTATTTTTAGGAAAATAAGAGCTTGATTTAAATCTTAACATAAACCATTATTTGCCTGAAAAATGCCAATTTAACCCCACCCCCAAAATTCCAGACCTTATCCAAAAATGTAACTTGCAAGCTGTTTCAGACTACCATTTCAGACATCCACAGTACTGTGAGATTTGTCCTGAAGGTATTTTCTGTGCAATAACTCATTTCCACTGGATAGGGCATTATTTATTTATTTATTAACGTCCTGACTTGAAAGAGAATAATATTTACCTGAGAAAGGAAAAATAATCTATAAACTTTCTGAACACCTCCAGTGAGGCCTGGCACTACTTGTCTGTAACAGCCTAGCTTTTTATATTTCCTCCTGTTTAACAGATTTGTTCAATATCAAATTAGGAAAAAAAAAGTATTTTGCTATTTTTGGGACTGCAACTAATTAATGCCAATCATAAGTTACACAAAAAAATCAAATGTTTACTATGAACTTTTTTTTTCCTTTGGGATAACTATTTCGAAAAATGAAAATATACCAAAATATATTTAAATTTTAGGATTTTTCTTTGCAACATGTCATTTTCCTTTGACCTTCTGACAAGTCCTGATTTAGTACATACTTGCTCATATGCTTCATTCATGCTCCTGACCAAGGCTATTAGATATCACATTCATAAATTTACCTGTGCTTAAGCAATTCTGTCATCACTAAAGCAGATGTAGTACACAAAATATATTTTATGTTCTGAATTTCTATCTTGGGTGTCTTTTATTATATTTTGATGATTAACCTGTTTTAGGCAGTAATCAAAATCACTTCTTTTAGGACATCTGAGCCTTAATCTATCAACACTGTGCTAATGCAGCCAAAATAATCTGTCCAGGATAAAATTACTTTCATTCTAGGATTTTTTTTTGTCAATGCTGTGACATACAGAACACACTGTTATATCTGCTTTTTAAAGTCTTTTTTAGTATTCCAAACACATAGGAGTGGTCATGATCTGCTCAGGTATGTGAAGGCAAATAGCAACATAATTTATCAAAGCACAGTAACTCTGACACACAATTCTGACACACAAACAAATAGAGAAACCTGCTGCTAAGAAAGTCCTATTTATTCATTTATGTAAAGAACTTCTGAAGCCAAATAAGGATTCATGGCAGCCATGTCCATCAATCATTAAAAACCCAAAGCAATACACAAAGATCTGTGTATAACCACTCAAGGGAACTTTCCACCAGATTGTAGCTGCTTGGCTAACGTCACTCTTTTCCAGACTGTAGGATGTCTTGTGAGAAAATAGTCAGGTTTCTACCAACATGTTAGCTTAAGCAAGGATTGATTACCTTATTTTTTTGTTGATCTTCTTAACAATATAGAATCTTTTTTGTAACATGAGGCAGGTTACTGTGTTATCCTACAGAGAAGATGCACTTCTATTACATGGATAATAAAATAATACTGATTCTAATTTTTCTTTTCCAGAGGCGGTTATTATTTTATTCATCCATGTTTTCAATTTCCTACTAAAATAGTAGCATGGAGTGCTAAAAGGACACTAAAATAATTAGCTGAAAATATTCTAATAAACTTGACTCTTAATTTATTTTGCATGCTGGAGGGATGCCTACGCTGGAGGACAATATCTCACAGACTAGAAGCAGAGGTGACATAAAATCTGTCAAATTATTGCCTTAAAGAGAAACAAAGACAACAAGACATTCAAGGGGCGAATATGCCTGCCTTGGTCTAAAGAGGCTTGGTATAAAAAGGTTTCCAGTCCTTGAGCCATCCTGGACCCTTGATAAAGAGACTGTGCAAAGCTGACATGCTGTCCTGGTTACCCTGGGGTCTTCATACCATTCAGTGAAACAGATATTTTCTTAAAAAAAAAAAAAGTATGTGGTTTTGGCTTGTATTTGAATTCTGCAGCTTAGAGTTGCCTTTTTGAATGTCTTTGAACTTAATTTAAACAAAGGTTACCCAAATAAAAAAATGCTAAAGATTTGTCAGGATCCACAGTAAGTTAATTTCATCTCAGCTCCGCAATCAATTCAAGAAACTTGATCATGAAGATTAGAAATGCAAATTTTAAATGGATTAAAAGTTCAGGAGGTATTTGCTGTCAAGACAAGGACAAATATACTTTACTTTTGGAATAGTTGAAATTATTAAGCATTCTTCAGGATAAAATATTTCCAGGATTTCAGATAGTGATCTTTACAAATGAACACAACGTTAGATGGCTGGGAACCACTGACTAGTATGAACAACAATCTAAAAGGAAAACAGAACAAATGGCAAAACAGTCAGATTTAATCTGAAAAGTTAAATATCTTCAATTATGAGCAAGAAAGAGCACTAAAGTTGAAAACACTTAGTGAGTAATGAAATGGCCAGCAACATACACACCCTTAAACACTGTTACCCAGAAAAAAAAAAGTGTCATTATCAAGATAAGATACCACAACTTGATCATTACGTGTGTCATTCTCAACAATTTGATGGTCAATGCTCCTACCTTGCTTTAGGAATATCTAACACATTGTAGACTTTTTAGGAAGCTACAAATCTTGGACTGACAGTTTAAATTCAAGATAATCCAAATGCTTTCTGATACCTTCATCTTCAAAAATGGTTTTGCAGCGAAAAATCTTGATTCTGTTCCGTGCTTCGATGAAAGTCCCAGATAAGCCTTCCTGTAACCCTATCTGTATCAAGTCTTCCTTCTTTATGACAAAATTTCAACAGTGATTTAGAAGAAATCTTCTATGATGGCTCTCCATTTTCATACATTTTATGGAAGAATAGAAAAAAGCATACATTAAGAGTTCGGATCACAGAAGCCAGAGGACAATATCTATTCTTTCCTTACATATGTGAGGCTTATGAGCAAGCCTTGCTCTGTTTGCTACTCGATTTCAAGCTGATCAGGAGACAAAATTTACAGCTGTCTAAGGGTAAAAATGAATTCATACTAGAAATTATGTATTTTTAACTAACTTGCCAGATATTGGATATTGTTCTCTGTTACAAACAAAGCCAGGATCTACAGGACTACAGTGAACTGGTTCATAATGCAGAGACCAGGTGACTTAAAATTACCTTTATCCATGCTATTCAACTCTCCTGCCTTTCCAAAACTGTGGTTTTCATCAAAAAACTCATTGAAAATGGTCATTGCCTTATGCTAGCTCCTAAATTTTACTTAATTATTTGGCAGCTGCTATTAGACCTGGAACAAAATGTGCAACCATCCTTCCAATGGTATAAAAATACAGATCTTTGAGATTAGGTGGTTTAGGAATGAAAATTTGGCACACTTTTCTGTTCTACTGCAATTAAGTTTCTGGTCCTTGCTACAGACAACAGAGGAGTGTTCATATTCACATGTATACTCTTAAAGACTTAGCTACAACACTATTTTTTATGCCCTTAAGATAGTGGTGCAGAAAGCATATCTTAAAAATCCCTTCATTTCTGAAAGCAGAATACTAAAGTATTGTCAAGGCATTTATTTGAGAACCTGTCACTCTGAAAATTACACTTGGAGCAAACCTGTTTTCGGACAAAATAGGGCACAGTTTTTCTACAGAGACCAAATGAAAGCACAATGAAAAACCATTCGGAAAACAGTATGCAAAAATGAAGATAGAATCAGCCATTCATGCATCTACACACATGTATAAGAAAATTTATGCATTTAGAGTGTAGATTTCTTATACTATTTCATTCAGTTTTGAAATTGTCAAAAGTCTCATCTAAACATAGGGCAGTGTATACAGGGTTTTTGACATCACTTTCACATTTCAGAATGTTAATTTTGGTGTATTTTTCCTCTTGTACAACATGAAAAAGTTTCTTGTATTTCTGTTCATATGAAGTTTTGAAAATATTACTTTGGGAAGGATCATTCTAAAATTTAATGAATTTTTAAAACATATATCTAATGCCTCTTAGATGGTACTCATGTATTAAATTTTATTTAAAGATTTCTCATGGACTAAACTCAATATTATTTTATTTATCTAACTATCTAGAATGCCTACATGGAAGGTTAGTTGTAGAAAATCTAGCTATATAGAGATATAAGAAAAATCAGTCTATGTAGTATTTTCTACATCTTGATCCAGTTCAAATTTTCTCAGCATATTCAGTAACAAGCAGAAATGTACTAATCTTCATTTAAAAAACCTCAAAAATTACTTTCATTTCAGTTTGCCACTTCTGATAAAATAAGAGTGAAATGTCAAAAAAACTACAATTAGGAAGTAACACACTCCAAAGTCCTACTCAGAACATGGGCATTGAATTCAGGCCATCTTTCTCATTACATTTGTTCATTCAAGGTTTGGGATTTAATTATCCTCATGGCGATTTCCCCCTGCCCCCCCTTGTATCAAGCCCCAGATTACCTCATATTTTTTAAAAAGAATTTTATTCAAACAGTATTCTAAGTCACTCTTCAGTTTGAGTACACTGGATATATATAAGGAGTATTTAAAATCCTCAAGTCTAATGGTATCATAAAAACCAAACAGTGAAACAATATTAGTACATTTTTCTCTTAGGCAATACTTTACTTATTTATGTACTTATAAAAAACCCCCTAGAACATACTGGCATGGGTCAAACATATCAGGCAATAAAAATTCATCCCCAGCATTTCCTCCCACACATTCTCTACAAATATTTTCACTCTGAGCAAAGTCACCACATAGGGAACTAATCATTTTAGGCATGAAGTAACACATTGAGTAAGACTGAATGAGATTTTTAAGTCATCAAGTTTTGATCTTATGCATATCAGCTTCTGAGAATTAATTCTTGTTTCAAATACACAAATGTATTGAGTATGACTGAAGCTGTCAAAGAAGGGAATTTTCATACAAGGTAAAGTGTTTCCATGTTTTAAGCTATCTGAAAGTGCTGCACAGGATTTTGTGTTGAATGACACAAATATCTTTTTTTTGATCCTTTTCAGCCCTTTAGCTGTCATATTTTGCAAAAATACTCTTCAGGCAAATTTCTTATTTTCTGAAATTGAGTCATTCCATATATCTATTGTCTTTTAGACTAAAATGATTGAACTCCTAAAGACTTTCTCATAAATCTGTACTATTTCTGAACTTTTAAATTATTAAGTTTTCCCACCATTATTTCCTTGTGAAATATAGAAGTGGAATCAGAGAAAGGATGCATGTGTAAGCTAAAGAACCTGCCAATTATGTCTGATATGTGTGTTTCTTTGTAGGTTTCTCTTTTTGTGTATTTGAAAATCACATTGTCTCTCCATTCATTTATTTTTAGCAGAACTCATATTACTCTATTATTTATCGCAATCTCTTAGCCAACTTCATTCTTGAGTGCAACTTTTTTTGATACATTGCAATTTTCAATGCAAAACTTTAAAATCTCCCAGATTACTCCTTCTCCCAGATTCTCTCAGAATTACTAATTTCTCTAATCCTTGTATAATACTTTGTCAACTTGTGTATTTGCTTACTGTAATACTCTCTTATCATTCTGCAAATAAAACATACTAAAATAGGCTATAGTTAAATATGGAATTTGCTTAAACATCTAGAAATTTCATTATAGGAATAATGTGTAGGCCTCTGGAACAGCCTCTGCTTAAGATAATGTATCATCTAAAAGATAAGTTTAAAACACCCCAATTAACTTAATGGGTAGTAAAAGAGGAATGATACACTGTACTTTACATACCTGAATTTTATAATGTCAAGGGGTTTTTGCATGCAACTCTGGGGTCTATTTACTCCTCACTATTCAGAAAGCTGCTAGGGCTGTTTTCCAGTATGTGGCAGTATTTTTTTTTCATTATGTTTACATATTGGTGTCTTCATGCAGCTTTTTTCACTGACTTGAACCCACAAGCCACAGCATTCCTCCTTGTGATAGTTTCTGATGGAAAGTGACTGCCACCAGCATGAGGATCAACCCTTCTCTTTGTTCTTTTTCTACCCTTTGGCTGTCAATATTTGTCAATATTAGAGGATCCAATACCAAAATTTTAATCAGGAATAACTATAGCAACTATAAGCAACTGTAGAACTATGAGCATGTTCTGATGAAATCAACATGGTAGCTGCTACATGAAATATGTTACATAGGAACAGCTTCTCCACTGGAGAGAATATCCAGTAGGAGATAACTTGCCTGGGAAGTGATATTGGCTCAGTCAAGGGGGAATTCTCTTTTTCTCTTTCCTCTCTCTTTCCTCTTTGATTTTTCCACAGAAGTAACTTTCACCATTAGAGTAGATGTGTGCCATCAGCTGTGGACTCTGTAAATCCCTGTGTATGTGAACTGGTCTTAACAGCCACTGTGCAACAGAAGAACTTTCTAAAATTAAGAACAAGCAAATAATCTTAGCAGAACAGAAGCTACAGCAAATATGATGGAACCAAATTAATGTTTCCAATTTGTCCCCATTCAAAAAAATACAAAAAAACCCCGATAAAATGAAAAAAAAAAGTAGAAAAATGTAACTTCTGTGGTGGCAAAAGTGAGCAAGTTGGATAAAAATTTTTATTGTGCTGAGATACCAAAGTTCAGAGAAAAATGAGAAGTGGTGCTGATCATCTTCTGTGCAAAGGAGATGCATATTTACATTCAAATACAAATATGATTCCTACAGTGAGGACATCACCAATCTCAAGAGCATGAGGTCATGTGTTTTATTTTGCCCACACTGCTAGCCACATGCTAACGCATGGAGTGCTTGACCTTGTTTCTCCTTTAAGATTACATATTTCTCTATGGTTGCTAAGACAAAAATACTGTTTTTCAATAAATATTTCTTCAGGTAGTGAAGAAACAAATGAAAACAGGTAAAGAGTATTTTATAACACAGCCAAGTTTCATTCTTTTATCATAATGCTGGTGGTATATAAAGCAGCTCCTGAAGTGTGACAACATACTGGTTGTTTCAAGATTTTAATGGTTTTCTGGCAATAGTCAGTTAAAATATAGGTCAGTTTCATTCACTCCACATTTTGGTAGTAGTTCATGCAATAGGATATTCCCTGGACTATGCACATATGATCATAGAAACATCTATTTGCACCAGTCTATGGATGCAAATATGCAAATATTCCTGCAGAATGAGGCAGAAAAGCTAATAATGAAAGATAGGCAAAATCAGACTTCTAATATCTGAGCTCTTTCCATGACAAAAGGTTTTTTTTTAGCAGTACAGGAAATTCCCTAAATCCTAATCTAGAAAGTCACAGGAAAAAAAAAGTAGATCACACAAAACAAACAGGGGAAAGAAATATGCTGACAGCGGGTGTGTTCTTTCAGATATAAAAGAGAAGATGATAGAAACAAAGGTAGGGAAGCAATAACATGTCAGGAGTTGGCAAGAGCTCTGTAAATCCACATTCCACAACACGAGGAGAGAGCACTGCTATGGTCAATCCTAGTGGAAAAGAACGGAACTCCTATGCCATTTTGGAGTATCTTTTCTGTCTTTGGTGTCTTGTGGAAGACATGTTTGAGGAGTTAGCAATTTTGAGCAAGACTTGAAAGTCATTTTAGCCCAGTGCTAGGGCCTGAGACAGCCATTGGCTCCAGGTATAAAACAACAACAACAAAGAAAGCAATAACAACCACCAAAAAAAACCAAAACAAAAAAACCACCCAAAAACCCAACAGTTTTGCAAAGGGCAAGAAGGATGATACAGGATGGGATTTGCACAGCATGAAGTAGATGTCCACCAAAGGAACTAAGATTTTTTTCAGAAGACAAATGATACAGAAGACTGAATTCAATTGTCTTCTGTATTTCCTCAAACAGTATTGTTGAGCACATTTTAACAGTTCATGCAATCCAGTTTGTGAGAAGAAAGAAACTTAGAGAACAAAATAAGACACAAGTTTGACTAAAATATTCGGAAAAGGGAATTAAATTGAGAAATTATTTCTTTAAAAAGAAGGTAAACTAGGCAAGAATAACGAATTTTGAACAACATTATCTGCTGTCTGCATTTGAGTAAATTTCAAAACTTGCAGATAAAAAGTCCAAGACCTCAAATAAGGTCCACTGAAGTTAAATGTATGTCCTTAGGGTCAAAGATTAATGATCATTAATAAAGTAGGTCTTTAAGAACAGTTTGGCAGAATAACTTGACATTGATAATAGAAAGAAACTTGAAAGATAACAAAAAGGACTTGACCCACTTCTTCTTTGCAACTTATTATTTACGCTTATCTAAGGGATAATAGGTATCACAAGCATTTATTGATACAGTCTGGAGTCCAAGATGGGGAACAAGTATAAAAGATGAGTCCTGAATTACAGAAAATTGCAAATTCAATTGTCAAAAGCTTAGGATCTAGCCCTTAGCAGATCAGAACCTTAATTGGACAGCTACAAAGAGCAAAACAGACTGATGACATAATCAGTATGATATAATCAATACATATTATCCATTACATAGGAATCTTATTCAATTTCTGAGAAATAGTAATTCTTCGAAGAATAATAGGTCATGTTATCTAATAGATACTTATGGTGCTTTTCAGTCCATAGAAATTTGACAATCTCAGTTGTGTTATTTGAAACTGCATTTACAAACTTAGCAAGATTATAGGGTCTACTTGAAACATAAAAGACAACGTGCCTTCTGACCTAAAGACTATTTTAGACTTTCTTTTCAAATTTGAGTGTTTTTTCTAAAACAAATTATATGTGCTTTGCAATTTTGAGCTTAGAACGTCCATAAAGTGCTCATAAGAGACAAAATTACTGTCATGAAATGTGAATACTTTTCTTGGAGGATACCGAAGTATTTTTCATAGGGTTTTTTTGCGTTTCATTTACTGTCATGTTACTGAATTTTCTAGGCAACAATGCATATTAAAATAATGCTACTCTTAATTATGTAAGATATATATTGCTGCTTCTTAATATCCTCAAATATTTTTAGAATTAAAATTAGATCATTAAAGGGACAAAGAAAATATAAAAATTGAATCTAAAAAAATATTTCTTTCTTTAAAAAAGTAATATTTGACACACTGTAACCTTGGTGTCTATACTACACTTCCAGTACCCTAAAGGAATGCCTTAATGAATGAGTCTGGTGTTGGGGCATTCAAAATGTGAATAATATTCTTTTACATCATATACTTGGATGTGCATTTGTCATGTGCCAAGGCAGTGCACATCATAAAGCAAGACATACATTATTTCATCATAATTGAATATAAACTCTCACGTTCATGGAGTCTTCACCAACAAGGATAGCAATGTGCCTATTTTGGTGGTTTCTTCTTTGTTTATAATTCATAATTTGTTCTCCATTAATTTTATATGGTGAACTGGGTTACAAAAGAAATTTAATCTCAGGCTGTTTTTATTGTTTGCATAGTATTCAACAAATTGTTAATCTATTTGTAGCTATTTCATTCATCTGTAAAATGTGTTCAGTAGTGACCTACACTCATGAGAGTTAAAAAAATAAAGTCAAATTTTCAGGTAATTGCAGTTTCTAGGGACTGAAAAATTTCCATCACCATGGAAATTCCAAGAGGAATGGTATAAAACTGAAATGTCGTCCACTAATACAGTATTATTTTCCTCTCAGTGTCTTTCAGAAAGTATGAAGGTGGAAGAATATGCCTACAGCAACTACAGCATCCCCTCAAAAACTATCATTAATTTAAAAAAATGAAACCTACATAAAATTGTGATTTAAAAAAATACCTAGGAAAAGTCACTTTTTCTGATATATAAAGTTTCTGTGTTTAAACTGGAAGGGATATTTTACTTACTGCAGGACCATAACAAACAGCTAGAGAGAAGGCAGTTCTTTTAGTTCCTAAGAAGTTGGATTATTAAAACACTGGGAGATGAAAGCTCCCAGACATCTTTGAGTGACTTGCAAGTGTAGCAACAAATGCAGTGTAAAATATATTAAATATGACTTTACACAAATTTGGAGAATTTCACTACACTCCCTCTTTCACTGAAGTAAATATACAGAATGAATTGGTAAATAAACAATGAAGTTACTGGATTACTTTCTTGTTTGCTTTGGTTTGATTTCCATCTTTGTAAAACAAACAAACAAATAAACAACAAATGCTCAACAGCAAATCTGGAATACATTCTGAGTGTATAAAATTTTTCATTGTGCATTGCAACTTCTAGCTTCTTAAAAGAAAGATAAACTTAGGGTATGGTAGCTTATTTGCTCTAGGAAGTTTAAAATTATTACTATAGGCAAAGTTCTCTGCATTTTTCATTCATACATGTGAAACTTAAACCTAATTCTTTCTATAATGGACTTCATATTCTGTTGAAAGAATTTCAGTGTGTCATAATAACACCCTGAAGATATAACAATTTTTTCCTTGTTAGTACAGAAAAGCTCTGTGAATACTTTATGGTTTGCTATATTCATTGTTGCCCGAGGTACAGTTGGATATTTTTTCCTCTAATACTATAAAATAGCCCTTTCATTTTCTTTAAAAACAAGACACTAGGAAATTTTCCTTTTGGAAAATACTTTCCTGCAATATAGCAGCCTTCATCAGTCAGCATCACTAGGGAATGCTACTGCAGTCTACCTTTTAAATTGCAAGTACTTGATGAGATTTCAAAAATATTGCGATTAAAATGCAATATCTATTTTAACATAAAGCTTAGTAATGTAAAATTTGAAAACAGCTTTGTTTTTTTCTGAAATAAGGGTGGTAATTTTTTATTATTGTTAGGATTATTGAGGAAAAGTGTGTGGTTTGGGGAGTTTTTGTTTGGTTTTTTTAGGTTTGGGGGTTTTTTCCCACCAAAATCAAGAATATTTTAAAAATATATTGACTTAAAAATACCTTGAACAGAAAATTTTAAGCAAGTATTGAGAAAGAGCTTAAACCCTTGATTTTTTTCATAACCCCTATGGCATATATCTTGAGACTCATGGTTTCTAATCAAGACTGTTTATTATTGTTTGTTTATTACAGTTCAGCAGATATGTCATCTTCTGTCAACCTAAAAAGTCATTTAGTTAAGATCTTAGATCAGATTCTCTTAATACTTCCATGCTCCACTATGTTAAGAGTAAAGCTGAAATTTTAGCAAATGTTAAATACAATAAATGAACACAAAAACATATCATAAGGTAGACAGCTCTAAGGTCTCCCCTGAGCCTCTTTCTCCAAGCCAAACAACCTCCCCAGCTCACTGTACACATAAGCCCCTTCACCAACTTTGCTGCCCTTCTCTGGACTCACACCAGCACCTCAAAAAGTCTTTCTCACAGTAGTAGATCTCATCATGGTCTAGGCTTCCTTGCAAGGGGAATAATAATGGGCAGACACTGGTCCGGTGTCTCTGGTGACCTGTGGGAATGGCATGAAACTGTGTCAGGGAACATTTAAGTTCAGTATAAAAGTAGGTTCCTCCCCCAGAGGGTGGCTGAGCACTGGAACCCAGGGAAGTGATCACATCACCAAGCCTGCAAAGTTCAAGAAGTGATTGGACAATGCTCCCGGGCACAATGAGTTATTCTTGAGGTTGTTCTGTGTAGGGTTGGCCTCAGTGATTCTTGTGAGTCTCTTCAAGATGTTTTATGGTCCTCTGGTCCTTTTAATCCTCTAAAAACAGATTGTGCTAGTGTGGATCTCCCATGGGCTCACAAGCCCTTTCAGGATATCTGTTCCTGCATGGGCTCCTCTCTCCATATGTTCACAGGTCCTGCAGGAAGCCTGCTTAGTCACCCTGAGAGTAAACAACATCCTGTTGTTCACAAGGATCTTGCTGCATTTTGGGTTGTGCTCATCCACTGGGAAAAAAATGGAAAAAATAATGTCTTTATTTTCCTTTCACACTCCCCTCAGGTATTTATCAACATTGAAGATATTTATTTCTACAGGCTGTAGTGTCACTGCTCTCTCAGCATTTTCTTAGAAGTAAAAAGGTACATCAGTATAGTAACAAATAACAAGGAGGGCAGCTTACTGACAAGAAATTGCATAATTTGAAAGTGGTTATTCAATGAAATGTATATTAATACAATCCAGTGAAAGTTCTGTCCAAGAAGAACATGTCAACTATCCTATATAAGGAAAGGGAACCTAAAAATTTGACAGTAGCCATAGGTTAACTCCTCAAGAAAACACATGAGTTATGATTACTATATCTAAAATTATGCCTATAAACTCCTGACTAGATAAAATAGGTGTGATAGTAAGAACTAATAGAAATACTGTACCTTTAAATACAGTATTTATTTGAACCACTATTTGTTAAGTAGGAATCTTCCATTTTAATCCATATTTTTCTGCATACAAGCAATGCATTTTTAATCAACCCTATTTTCAATTGACTGTAATTCAAAGATTGATTTGTTAATTATATGTTCTACCTGTCCCTAAAACAGCTAAATTTGCAATTGCAAAACTATGAAGAAACGGTCAATAGAAGAGGTTATCTTCTTAATAAAAAGAAATCACAGAATCAATTATCTGAAAAAGATCTCTGAGACCATCAGATCCAACCTATGGCTGAACACACCCATTCCAACTATGCCATGGCACTAAGTGCCGCATCCAGTCTTTCCTTAAACGGCACCAGGGACAGTCCCTCCACCATCTCTCTTTGTAGCTCATTCCAACCACCCTTTCTGTGAAGAATTTCTTCCTAATGTCCAACCTAAGCCTCCTCTGGCACAGTTTAAGAACCTGTCCTCTAGTTCTATCACGTGTTACCTGGAAGAAGAGGCCAACGCCCAGCTGGCTACACTTTCCTTTCAGGTAATTGTAGAGACAGATAAGGTCTTCACTGAGCCTATTTTTCTCCAGGCTAAATAACCTTAGCTTCTCCTCATGGGACTGGTGCTCCAGACCTTACATTGGCTTTGTTGCCCTTCTCTGGACTAACTCCAGCACCTCAAAGTCCTTCTTGAATTGAGGGGCCCAAAACTGAACACAGCACTCAGGTGTGGCTAACCAGTGCTGACCACAGGGCAAGAATGTCTTTTCAGGTCTTGTGGTCACACTATTCTTGATACTGCCAGGATATCATTGAACTTCTTGGCCACCTGGACACATTCCTGTCTCATGTCCAGCTGGCTGTCCACCAGCACCCCCAGGTCCATTTCTGCTGGGCCCCTTTCCAGCCTCTCTGTCCCAACAAGACCTCCCCAATTAGCCAGGACTGATGATAAATGATGGAGAGTGGCTTAACAAGCTTGTCAACCAACTTTCCCATCACTCTAGGATGAATCACATCTGGTTTTACACACTTGTGAGAATTAAAGTGGCTCAGCTTCTTCCTCCTGGATTGCAGGGGATCCATTCTGCTCCCCACCCCTGTCTACCATCTGAGGAAACTAGCTGTCCTGAGAATAACCAGTCCTACTCTTGAAGACTGAGACAAAGAAGGTGTTAAGTACCTCAGGCTTTTCCTCCTCACATGACTATAATTATCCTTTACAGAAGTGCCCAGATTAAGTTATAATTGAGCTTTCACCTCTCTAATTTTCTTTCTGCATGACCTAATGACATCCTTAAATACTATCTGATTGACTGGTCCTTTTTTCAGAAGTGGCATAAACTCTCTTTTCCCCTGAGTTCCTGTGAAAACTCCCTGCTCAGCCAGGCCCATTTTTCAGCACATCAGGATGGCCTGGTCCTGTGCCTTCAAGATTTCTTTCTTAAAGTATATCCAGCCTTCCTGGGCCTCTTCATTTTTAAAGGCTGCTTCCCAAGGGGCTTTCTGAGTCCTGAATTGGCCAAAGTCTGTCCTTGGAAAGCCCAGGGTAGAGGTTTTGTTAATGTCTCTCCTTACTTCACTGAGTACTGAAAACTGTCATTTCAAGGTTGCAGTGCCAAAGAAATACATTTTGTAGGAGCAAATTGTCTTGGGGTTTATTTTGTCACAATGTTTAGCTGTGTTGGGTTGACAAATCAGATATTTTTTGCCTCTCTGGACAAAATAGCATTTTAGCAATCTAATTATAACTTACAGATTTCAAATCCAATAATGTCTAGCAGCAGATGCAGTTGATAAATTTGCCAGACCAAAAAAACTCTTCTGGCCTAGAGATCAAACTGCTGTTGGAAGACTAGGATGAACCAACAGAAATTCACCTCTTTCTTTTACATTCATAGTTTGCCTTTATCAAGAATATTAACAAGTAGAGTCCTACTGTCAAGGTGTTAACAGAACTCTGCTTCTCCTTGATCCTGGTGGTGGTTCTGAGTAGAAGAATATTGTATTTTAGGAGGTAGTGATTCCCAGTAGAGCAAAACTGAGCAGGTCCAAGCCTGTGCTGTGCTGAATGTAGATCCTGTGCTCCAGTTCTATGTTGTGCAGCATAAATCCCGTTTCCACACAATAACCTCAGCCAGCTTTCAGAGCAACCAACAGGCAGCTCCCTGCATCATCACCCTGTTATTGGTGATTATGCCACCTGCATGGCCTTATCTTGATCTAAGTGTGAAGAAAGAAGATCTCATGAGAATATAATTTCTCTTTCAACTGCATAGAGGACAAAAGAGTTTTTCCTTGCAAGAAAATCCTGTGGTAACTGGAATGACTGAAAAGGGAGTAGGTCTGTTATGGATGGAGTTGGCATGATGTACTGCACAAGGAGTCCTGTTTGATGCTGCACTGCCTGGGGCTTTCATCATCTAAAGAGGCACAAGACTTTCTGTATTACTGCAGAGTGTTAGCTCTAACAAATGGCATTTAAAATGATAACTTTAAAAGCCTAAATGGCTTTCTGTTGGGATCATGATGAATAATGCCCTTTTCCTAAGACATTATTTATCATAACTTGTGTTACAGAAGCATAACTATCCCTGCAGTGCAGATCTGACATTTTCCTGTGAACCTGGAAACCCACGGATGTAAAACTAAGTTCATGTAACAGCACAGGTACTTGGTCTTAGCCCACAGGAAACCTCAGATAATTAAAGTTTGCTTACACATCTTTCTTAGAGAATTTTCTTTTGTTCCTGCCTGTGTGTTGCTCTCTACTTCCTTTTCATCTTTTCCTCTGAAGCATCTAATTATTCTTAATTTAATCCTACCTATGTAGACATCAACCTTGTGCTTTTTTCATAAACTTTGTTGCACAGGGAGACTACTTGTTTATAATGCTGCTTAGGTTAGTTTATGTCAGATCTGATCCTATTTCTGAAAAGGCAGATTAGAGCCATATAATCCTCTCATTTTGAAACCACTGTGCTTGTGAGTATCTTGTATTCTCTGACAAGGAGAATGTTTATGTGTGATGTTCATGAAATGGTTAGGCCAGAGCAGTCCTCAAACCAAGGAGAAGAAGGTGAACAACCTAAAAGCCTATAGTCAGGACAAAGACATCAAAATTGGACTAGTGAGAAAATAGAAGTTCAGAGTTCCAAACTTTGTATTTAGCTACTGAGCACATCTGTGTAGTAGAATAATAGAGTAAATGTGGTGGGTATGCACATAAGAAGTGTTAAAGGCACACATGAAGGTGCTGTAAGGGCAGCATTCTACCATCTAGAACACTTTGTGTCACATGTCATGCAGGTGTAATAAAGACAATACAATTTTTTTCCCAGTGTTTTCCTGGGCAAAATTGTTTAAAATGCACCACCATCAAGGTTTAGGCTGTAAACAACAACAACAAAAAATTAATTGAAACCAGTAAAAAGAAAAATGGATAAAATTCTGAAGCTGATAATGTAAGCATATCTGAATTTTCTTTATATAGGAGACATTGTGTGTTAAACTGTTTGCTTCTATAGAGCCTTTAGCAAATATATTTCTGAGACAGTCATAGAAGACTTGGAAGAAAAAAGAAAAAGTAGTGACTTAAATAGGTGGAGTCAGCCCCTTCTCTTGGAACTTTTGGTGACTTAAAAGTAATGAGGAAAATGTGATTTGGGAGATTAATTTCAAATCCCAGCTTTTGTAATTTCTTATTCTGTAATTTCTTATTCTGAGAATTTATATCCTCAGGTCTGAAAATTTTTGTTTTACTAGCATTTATTTTCTTTCTTTTCCTTTCCTTCATATATTCAATTACCAAGTTTTTTGTTTTACCAAAATCACACAGTACATAGCTGGTTTAAAAAAAAAAAAAGAGAGAAAGAGAAATATGAAAAATATTTCTTTCTCTCTCTTTTTAATATTTTTTTTAGTATCTAAAGAATGTCTGAAGAGTAAACTGAAGGAGTTATGATTTTGGGGGAATAAAACCCCAAAAAGAACAAAAAAACACCTGGGTTTGTAAATCCTGAATTCCTACAATATGTTTTTTAATAATTTGTACACATCATATGGAACGCTGGTTTCATTTTCACCCTGAGGCTGTCTTCTGCCCTAGAGTTCAAACCTAGGCAAGTCCCTTCAAGTGAAAAAAATTTATATCCTATAAGGTTGTCTTGTTTTTTTTGGTTTTCTCTCCCCAAAAAATATTTTGAAAAAGAACAGACATCTTTAAGTTCTATAATTTTTGTCCCTCTACATTTACTTGGGAAATTTATGGCTGCTAGGTTTTCAAGAGGATATCAGTGTGTTTTTTATCATAAAAAGATAAAATATGGCTAAAAGAACCAAAAGTGTCTTTGTAATTTTTTTTTTCTGTTTTACTTACCTCTTAAGATTATAACCCATTGGTTTTTAATGGGTTAATAGAATTGTGTCTTCATGAAATCCCACATAAAATATTAAACAACTATGTCATAAAAGCCTGAGAGATGCACTCAAAGTCAAAGGAATGCATTTGGAGTTTGAAGAACAGTGGTTTAATCAAATTCTGCGCCTCTGGACCAGCACATTGTTTTCCTCCCCTGTATGCTTCCACAGCTGATCAGGCAATCTGTTTGTACATTTTCCTCAAGGCTTCTTTCTTCTCAAGCAAACATAAAAAAGCCCACAATGCTGAGAAGAGGGCATATATGTCCATAAAATGAATTTCAAACAGACAAATGTACAGTCCAGTGCAGAATTTAACAAACTTTCTTCTAGACTGTGATATTTGCTTACAACTAATAATAATTTTATGTGTATTTACACAGTTATTTTCAGTTTGGTTTAGAAATCTGTGAAACTTATGTGGTTAGAAAAAACCACAAGTATTTAATGTTTTAACTGGTTGGTTTCTTTTTAATCTTTTAAAATTCTTTGTTATTTTTAATTTTTAAGTTTGTCTGTCTGACAAATGCCAGCATTTCTCAAAATCCTTTAATAAAGAGGAAAAAAAAAGTCAGATAGACAGTAGAAGAAGGGACACAAAAATACAAACAAAACAAAACAAAACAAATTTTAAAAAAGTATGGTAGTGGGGGGAAACAGTGGAGAAAGCACCATGGTCAGAAGAAGAGAAGATGGTGCTCCACACTGGAGCAGATATCCGCAGCAGAGCTTATGTAGGACTCCGTGCTTGAGCAGGTGGATATTCCCCAATGCACTTCAGCATGAAAAAAGCCTGTGCTGGAATAGATGATGAGAAAGAAAGGAGCAGACAAGAAAAATTGCTATGTACTATCCATACCCTCCCCAAAACAAACAAACAGACACTGTGCCAAGAGCTGCCTCACGAAAGGGACTGAGTGGAAATAACCTGTGGAAATAACAAAGCAGTGGGGAGGGAAGGAGTAGGTGGTGGTAGAGCAAAGATGGTCACAAGCCCTGATTCTCATGAAGAACTTTTTTACCACAGGATTTTCTGGAAAGAAATATAAGCAATCTGAAGATTTCTAGAAGATGTTAAAGACAATAATTTGACACTTCTGAGTAACAAGTTGATTAAATGAATAAGAAAAATAATATTGGAGATATTAAGGTTCATGACAGACTCGACTGCAGCAATCAAAAAATGGTGTTGTTTTAGCTATTCAGAGAAGTCAGTTAAATTTAAAAAAATAGAAACTTGGACTTGCAAACTTGGACTGGAAGAAAACAGGTTTCATTTTGTGAATGAATGAATGAATGAATGAATGAATGAATGAATGATTGGATCTGGTTACATGTCCTAAGCGAAACTGACCTGAAGAGCAAAAATGTCAAGGAGAGATTCTTGACAAACTTCTTCAGGCACAAGAATGATCCAAATCACTACTCAGAAGGCCGAACTGGTGCAACATGACTCCAGGCTGGTTGAATAATGGGCACCTGACTCAACTCAAATTAAAAAAAATAATGTATAGGAAGTATAAATGAAGACAGGATATCCAGAAGGAATAGTGAAACATTGCTTGAATATGGGAGATGGAAATAGGAAAAGCAAAGCCCAAGTAGAATTGAAAGTAATCATAAAACCAAGAAGCTTTCTTGCTGCTATATCCACAACAAAAAGAGAACTAGAAAAAATTGTGACTTGCTGTGAATTAATCATATTCAGTTGAAAGAATTTGAAATTCCTTTTTAATTGTTAGATCTGCGTGTAAACATTTGAAAAAGTTAACACAATGATAATAGTCTATAAATTCAAATACTTATAATTTCTGAGGAGCCTGGGGATAGATTGATGGCTTAGTATATGATTTAAAGAATTGAAAATATTATTCAGAGGGTAATTTATGTTTTTAAATTTATTGATATACTGTCTTGTCTGCAACTCTGATAATTTATACTTCTGTTACATGTAAATATTGATCAAATATAAAAATCCCCAAGCTATTAGTCAGATTGAAGTATTTAAAAAATAAATTAAAATAAATCTCTTGATACATTTATTTTGAGAATTTGATTTTTGATGTAAATCTTGAGATGGATTTTATAATTCTATTTCCTTCAACTTTACATACTAGGTCTTTTACCATCAAATTTTGTTTCTTTAGACTCTAAATTTAAAATACTTTCCAAAAAGAGTCACTATCATTAAAAAAATAGTTGTAGTGCCAACCATCATTATAATAATGGATGTAAATTGGATCAGTCTTTATTGAATTATTTCTCAAATAACATGTACTCTTTCAAAGGAAAACACTGAAGTATTTCAGTCTCTCACTTTATATTGTGAAATCATTTCCAGTTCATTCAAATTTCATTAATTTGCTTTGCTCATGAACAAAGACAGTTCGGTATTGCTTTTTCCTCCTTTGTTCTCTCTTTCCTTCATTTTTTTTCCCTACTGGTAATACACCCATTGTTTTAGGCTTGTTCTGACATTCAGCTTTTTCTAGCAACAAGAATAACATCTATAGAGGTAGATTCTCTGCATCTTTCCAAAGGCCTCTTTTTATTTGAAACATAACAGTCAAGAATGTCTTCCAAGAATAGAACATGCTATTTCTCCTCATCCCACAATTCATCATGCTATTTCTCTTCATCCTCAATTGATTTGGGGAATTTTCTTATACTGTCAATATAGCCTTGAAAGGTCTTCACAGGGGAAGTTTTTATCTTGAAACTGCAAGGTGCTGTTTTGTTGTCTTCTAAAGTGTGTTTCCATCTCCTCTAATAGCTGTAATCTGAGTGCTACCAAAAGAGGCTTAAGACTTGGTTCTTTATACTGTATTTCGCCACTTCAGGGTATCTTCTGACGTATTCTTCTTCTGTTGTTTGCCATTTTCTCTCTTTTTACTGAAAGGAGGCTATTTCACAAATAATCTCATAAAGGAAAAATAGGTAGCTACAGCTGGATAAGTGTAAACAAGCAATTTTGTACTACTCCAAAGTCCTTTCACTGGTGAAAACTGATAAATAGATCCAAAAGAAAGCAATTTCTCCTACACAGAGGACAAGTGTTATAACTGTATTAAAAAGACAGTCAGGAAAATGAGGGAAAATAGAGTAATATAAATTTAAAACATTAAGTATAGTAACATTGCATATTGGTCTCCGACATTATTGGCTCTTAAAAGACAGAGTTTCTGTAATGAACTAATAAAGAATTAACACACACTGCAAAATGCTTTGGTGTCTTTTTCAACGCCTTTTCTCACAAACTAGGGTTTTTCCTCTATATGCAGAGAGAACTAAAGGATTTGTAAAATTAAATAGTGAAAATGCAGCCCAAACCATTTTATGATACAATCTGCTTAACTGAAATGGAATACCAAATCCTTTGGTAGGGGAAGGGAAGGTCTCTTCTAAAATAAATAGTCCAAGTTTCTGAAGTTTGAACTTCACTTTTTTTCAGCATTGTTGCAATAGAAAATATGTATAAATATTTATATATAGTTGCAGACACACACCAAAAAAAGCATGTATCAGTTTGGGATTTAGAGATCATCATCCTGGGGGAGTTCAGAATACTGGTAAATAGGTATAATCTCTATGTTTACCCTCAGTACCTAATTTTACAACTATCCAAAACCTGTATGAAGAATCCCTTATTTTTTCTGTTGCCCAGAATTTATCCCTGTTTGTCTCTTGCCTACATAAAGTTCCTACGAGAAAAATGCCAGGTTTTTTTTTTTTTCAATCCTTGTCCCTTTTTTTAATCTTTGCCTTTTCAGCTGAAATCTTCGGCTGAATTCTTATGCTTGCTTGCCTATGAATTCCTTCTCTTCTTATGCTTGCTTGCCTATGAATTCCTTCTCTGCTTTTACAGAAGATACCTGGCTTCAACCTGTTTTGTCAAACAGGTCTTCAGTCCTGCTCCAGCAGTCTCTGAAGCTCATGCCTCACAACTAAGACTGAGTTTATTTTGGTTTAATGCTGGGAGTTTTCACCATTCTAACTCTTATCCTGCCTAGAAAATGCCCATAGCATATACCTCTTTTAGCATAATCATAATATGAAAGAATAGTAGAAATGAGATATATGAAGGGGTGATAGTGTGAAACTGAGGTATGAAGTCTTCTACATTACAACAAAATAATTTCATTTTACCTGATAGATTTTTTTTAATAAAATTGAAACATCTAAGCAAAGGTAAGACATAACCTTGGAAAAGGAGTTTGCATGCTCCCAGGTATAAATGCAGAACCATTATATCACAGTGCTGCTTCAGTGAGCAATATGACTGAAGCATTAAAAAAAACTAGCTAATTTAACCTAATTTTCTTGTCATTACTATAGAAAGTACATGTCCACAGAACAGAATAAAACAAACAAACAAAAAAACCAAACCAAAAAGTAACACACACGCAAGACAAAACACAAAAATACCCCAAACCAAACAAGCAAAAAAAAAAAAACCCTTTGCAAAATATATAAATTATAATGGTATCATCAAATTTATCTGCAAATACTGCATACAACTGCAGAATGCTCATTTATTATCTGGCACATTTTTATTGCCATACACACAAATGAGTGAAGTAAACCATAGATGGATAAGTGCAAGAAAAATGAGGACCTGTATCAAATGTCTGATGAAATAAATTACAGTTTTGATCAGATTAATAACTCTTGCCTTGGGTTGAAATGGGAATTATTATATTCAGATAACCTCTCCTGACACTCTTACTACTCTGGCAATATGGGATAACAGATAATTGTGTCCTATATGATGTCTTATTTTGACATTATTTCAGAAAGGGAAACTATTTTTATGCATCTTGCATATGGATCTGCATTGAAAAGATGTATGCATCTCTAAGTTCCACTAAAATAGAACTTTACATTTGATATATACGCACCTACCCCAATATTAATTAAGAATAACCTTAAGAATTTTCTTAAGATCAGCTTTACACAGCTTGTGTTCTCTTGCTGTGTGGTTTGCAACATCTAATTGGAATAAATATAGAACCGTATCAAAACATATCCTTTTCTGTGATTCCATCAGTTCAAAGGGACATAATGTAGCTGTTTTTTCCTTGATTTATTTATTTTATTTAACTTTTATTAGTTGGTTTCACATTTGAATTGTGAGACAAAAGAACAGGCTAGCTAAGAAGAAATATAGTGATAATCTTTGGGCTAAAAAAGGACTTTGAACCAAAAATTTTGCTAGTTTTGCTCACCTATATTTTGAAAAATTATTAATCATAAGTTGTTCCATTGAATACCCTCCCCTTTGAGTTTAGTGAATAAAAAGACTTAGCATTTTATTGAGTAAAAAATGTGAATCTCTCAAACTTTGGATACAACCTCTCAGATTTTGCCTTACAAAAGGATTTGTCTTCTAAAACAGTAGTAAATACAAATTACACAAAAATAGATCCTCATCTATGCAAGTGATTGAACATGAGGAAATGAGAATAAAATTTTTATGGGTTGGTTCAGTAAAAAATATATCTAACTTTGGAAAACAGTTCAGGCAAGGTCGTCCACATTCTGACCAGACAAACTGACATAGAGAGGACCTATGCCTGACTCTTCAATATTTAAAGTGCTCACCTCAAGGTATAAAATTTCTTTGGTCTTAGTAGTTTCAAGAGAAATGTTTTAATGGCAGTTTATTGAATGTCTAAATTCACTTTCACCAGAATTTACCCTTTTCTTATCAGAATTTACTCTTTCCCCTCTGGTGTTAGTGGAAGATGCTATTTGGATGAATGTGAAATACAAAAAAGATGAAAACACTAAATTGTTTTCTATTTTCTTTTTTAAAAAACTTTTATTGTTATTAGCATGCAAAAATTCATAATCAGCTAAAGTGATATAAAGCCCACATTAGTTTGTACACCTCATCAGTTTGTTAACCTCAATTTTATGTGCTCTGACATTAATTGCTTGGCAGGAACCATGATGGAAGAGGAGATGTGCACTACTCTGGTTTTCTCTTGGTTTTTGAGCAAGTGACTGAGGAACACTGACCCATCAAAGACCTAGAAGTCATCTCCCAAGAATTCTGCATAAATACTTATTTTTATAGGATTTAAAATTATTTTTAGAGAAGCTCTTATAGAAATTATATAGAATGTCAAAATATTTGTGTCAACAAATCAGTAACACAAAGATGATGGGTAATCACCTGCATGCTCACTAAGCTGTATATATATTGTGTTAGAAATCACAACTCTTGTACAAGGGTACAAAACCAAACCAAACCAAAAAAAACCCAAATCAAAGCAAACAAGAAAACAAACAAACAAAAAAAGAATAAAAAAGACCAAGGGGCAATTTTGACAGAGGTGCTGAATAAATAGTACCATCAGTCCAAGCTCTGTCATTTAGCAGAAAATCATTAGCTATGGCTAAAATTTTGAAGCCATGGATTGCAGCCCAGATATTTAGCTTCCTGCAAGTAATAAAAAAAATACATTAGCTAGCAGTTTAGTTTTTAATAATGCTAACTTTGGTCCATGGAATTTTAATACTATTACAGTATAGGGCACTTGAAAGTTAAGCATGTTTCCATCTCTCTTGTTACGGTAGTGTGCTTAAAGTGGACATAAGTTGTATTAAGTTTATTCGCATTTGCAGAATGTTTTTCTGTACAAGCCTGAATGAGCACTTCATCCAGGTCTGCAATAAAGAAAGAGTGGTGAGTTCGCTCAGCTGACTGTACCTGAAGTCCAAGAACCAAGCTGTCAGCACACAGTGTTTTTTAGTTGAAGAAACACATAATAATAATTTTAAAAATCACACACAAGCACAAATAAACATGCTAGGGATTAGAAAAGTTCTCAGACCTTCCCTTTTCCAGTGGAGTGATTGGGTCTATAATATGCATATTATAGCAATGCAGGCAGTTAGCAAATATGCTCAGGTACAATATGGAATTGAAGTGGTTTTGAGCTGAATGTGATATGTACGGTTAAACAAGCTCACATAGACTCGATATGAAAAAAAGGTGTGGAAGGTTAAGATCTGTAGAGGGCTTTTCATTTCTTGTAACACTTCAAAGGAAAGCCCATTCAAAATTGCATCAGATTTTTAGATATGTTTAAGGGTACTTGTCAAACACAGGACACAATATAAGCTTCACAATGCTTAAAGAAGTTTTTAGCAACAAATAGGTATCAAAATTAGCTCAGTTTTCCAAAATGCATAGAAACTGAGAAAAAAGGGCACTTTGAGTGTAAAGGGGTAGCAAACACAAAAAAAAAGTGATCTCAAAGAATATGTCTTCCTTTTGCTGTTTTCTTCTCCTTTACAGAAATGGAGACTTTGAAAGACTGGGATGAATTCTCTGCACTGCAAAAAATAATTCCCTGTTCAGGGAATGGAAGTGTCAGGGTTTGCATCACTGTAAAAATGAACTCAATATCTTCTATCAATGAAGTTAAACATTATCCTACTGACACAGGAGACTTTCATATAAACACTTCCTTTACATGTTTGCAGTTTCTTGAGCACCCTGATCACTGTTTCAAGAAATAATGACAGTAATGATGACAATGATGATAAATTAAGACCCGTCCCTTCAAAAACTTACCTATGATGCAACTGTTGCACCTATGTTGCAACTGGTCTTGGTAGTCCCTTTTAGTCTGCTTTTATTTGTTGTCTCACAGGTGTTTCACATAGAAAATTGCTTTCATTGTGAATATAAAGGCCTTCTTAAGAAAATATTTCTAAGATTTTAATTTACATGTTTTCTGGTGGGCATTTTTTTTTGCTGTCTTCTGTTTGCAAAACACAGTATTTTCCTCAGAAGATAGCCATATGAAAGTTTATATTATGCAATGCATAGCATAACTTAAACTTCAAAACTTTCTGTCAGGGATATGTTTTGAATTTCCAGTAAGTGTGGCAAAATAAAAGCTCAATATATATACCAGTTAAGTAATGATTTTGTAATCAATAAGAGGAAGATTGTAATTCCAATAGAATGGAATTATTAGAATACCGGTACTTTTGCTTATTGGAAGTAATTTTTTTTAAGGACTTTTAAATTAATTCAGATTTGGATTTTATTCTTTGTTCTTATTGAATGTGTCACTTATTTTGAAGTAGGATTGTGATTCTCTGTTTTATCAGATCTCATAAACATTCCACAGACTTTTTGAGTGAAGAATGCTATGTGAATGAGAAATTCTGGCAGAAAAGGACAATTCATAGCCAGTTTATAACAGAAATTCTTGAAAAGTACCTTTTGTGGTTTAGCCACAAAAAAACTCTTGAAAAACACAGTAATACTTTCTGAAAATATGCTGTTTAGTGTGACTAATGCTGTGCCTGGTGCCCACCAGGACAGGGTTGGCCCTCCTGGCTGCTAGGGCACTGCTGACTACCATGTCCCTGCTTTCCCTCCTTATTCCCTAGTTTATAGCCCAGGGTTGCACCATCCCAGATGCAGAATCTGCCACTTTTCCTGGTTAAATTTCACATGGTTGGTGAATGCCCCTTTTATTAATTTGTCAAGGTCTCCCTGCAGGACCCCTCAGCCCTCGAGGGAATATACATTTCTTCTAAATGAAACTGCTTTGATTGGACTTAATACATGTATTCTTCTAGCTAAAAAAAAAAAGAAGTTTTAAGCCTTTCCATCTTCATTTGGAAATGCTTAATACATAGATGTCAATACTATGGATCAGCAAGAAAGACAATCAGAAGCATCAGATTTAACACCTTAAGTTACTATTTTGTGCCAATGCATTTTTGCTATAAGTATTGTTTACCTTTTTTTTTTAGCTTAGACTGTAGAGCTAAAGTTTATGTCTAGTGTTTGCACTTTTTATGCAAAACTGAATCAAAGAGTAACACTGTGTTTTCTACCGAATTTTTAATTTTTTTTCATCATTGCAAGCCCAGGCGGAGAAGATTAGGAAAAAAAAAAGAAAAAGAAAAAACATGCCATTATTCACCTCTTAACATTTAAACAAATGTTATATGACTCAAGCTACAATACACACATCTGAAAGTGATAAAATCTCCAGAATGTCCCCCAGAACCATAAGCTCTTCTACCACTGACACCCAAGTATTTAACCTTCTCTCCTTCTCTTCAGCCTCTTACTCAAATAATGGTTCTTCCAGCAACATGACTGCAAAAACTCTCTGCACTTCTTCCTGCACACAAATGAGGATGTGAAAATCAATGGGTCTGTCCTCAAGGAGCTGCATTCTGGCCTTCTGACCTCACATAGTTTCCAGCTAGCTACGCAGTCTACTGGCCTAACTTGTTATCCTAGCACACTCCACATTCACATCCTATTTTCTTCAGGTGCATTTCAGTCCTGCATTTGAAGGTTTTTCAGGTTGTAATTTTCTACCTATTATTTAACTGCTTAACCCTTGATTTTCCACTACGTTGAAGCATAAGTTTTCTCCAAGAATTTATCCTCATATAAAGAGATATTGCACAAACATGATTTATTGTGTGCCCTTTGCAGTGTCCTTTTTGTCCTAAGCTTTCAGTTTTCATGTTCACAGTTGAGTCTCAGTGAAGCACTTTATCTTCTGAGGAGAAAAATATTGTATTCTAAACCTGAAGCCTGTAGCATGTGTTAATGAATGGAATCAAGCTTGGAATATCCTGGGAGGGTTTTTATTTAGTATTACTGTGTGAATTTATCCTCAGTAGAAGGGAAAGTGAAACCCCCCCCAAAAAAAAAAAAAAAGGAAATATAGTGATGAATTGATCTGTACTGGAAGCTTCCTACAAATGAGTGAAAAATATAGAAGTAAAATTATCCAGCCACAGATTCAATAGGTAATATAGCCATTCTAAAACTACAAAAATAATAGTATGTAAATTATTTCCAGAAAGTTCCTGAAAACAAATCCAGTCAACCAGCACAGAAACTTTATTTGAATCAAATAACATTTATTCAGTGGCTGCAGGCAACTTCTAGGCAGAGGAATTGGCTTATAATACATAAGAGAAGGAATATAAGCTTCAGGTCTCCGAAGAGATCCACAGTGGAACACAACAGCAGCAAAGATCAGAGTACCTGGTTTCTGTTTGTGGTGGGAAGGGAAAGTGTGTCATTAGGAGTGGTGCAAACCAAGGGCAGCACAGGTAGTGACAGCCAAAGCAGCATGTGTTGGGATCAAAGCTTGGCAAAGGAGCTCAGAATCCATTCAGGCATCAAACTTTTTTAACCCTTTCCCACACCTACTCTCCAACAAGTTTAAAGCTTGAAATGCTTCTCTGTAATATTAGTATCAGAAGTGAAGGAAAAAGGATTTAGAATACCCTAATCCATCTGCCAGCCATTGATCACTCATTATTTTTTCAATAAAATGAAGCAAAAAATGAAAAAAAAAAAAAACCAACATGAGAATTGGCACCAAAAATGGTCTAAAGCTCATAGAACATCTCTCCACAAAGGTTACATTAAATGTTTTCTTGTTTATGTTCACTAAATGCCTTAGAATGAATGTTCTGCTGAGTTTATACTTTCAAAGGCTCTAGACAAAAATGCACAAAATATTTTGAAGAGAGAATAGGTAACAGTTGCTTGTATAAAAGGTAGTATAAGCCTTTCATCTTCCTTCCTCACAGCATGCAGTAAAAGCTGGCATCAAAACACAACTACTCCCAAAATAAATTGAGAGCAAATGTATACACATGACTGCATTCTCATTAAAATTTCTTTAAAGTATCTGTGTCTACAGAAAG
This sequence comes from Fringilla coelebs, assembly GCF_963513975.1. NCBI lineage: Eukaryota > Metazoa > Chordata > Aves > Passeriformes > Fringillidae > Fringilla > Fringilla coelebs. Next base: position 47,198,777 of record NC_140029.1, read on the forward strand.
GAACTGCCTTTTTCCTGAGGGCAAAATAGTTTCTGCATTTTTCTGACTTTGTCTTTCTCTTTCAACTTCATTTGCAAATGCATTCATCCACAATATGAAAGGGAAAAAAAAATTATCATAATCTGAGTTAGAAAAAAAAGATATAAGATAGCTAAAACAGATGAAAAATAATATTGTAGGTATTTTTCAAATGATTAGTGATCAATTTCTACTTCAATAATGAAAATAAATCATTACTATTTAATTACTGATATAAAAATAAAAACATTATACTACTGAACAGGTCTCTGGATCTGCAATGAAGAGCAATGGAGTCCAACCTCATGGTGGAAAAAGAAAGGCTGCTGTACCTTTTGCACCACACTAAAGGACCATGCACTTGTAATTTGGAATCCTACTGTTCATTCATTTGGCACCTACTGATCTCTCATCTCCACATCCTATGGCTGCTGTATAGTGACACTGCCCTGGTGTCCTGAATACTCCTACCCCTATGGCCCAGCCTTGGCAGAGTGTGAATTGTTATCCTGCTGGATTTCTTACAGGAAATAATGGATGCCCCAAGAAGGAGACTCCTGCAGTGCCCATTGCTCCTCATGGCAGCCCCTGGCCTGAAAGTTTCTATTGCTTTCTCTTCCCTTTATTTACTCTTTTATTTGTATGTTTGTTTGGGGGTTTTGTTCAGTGTTGGTTACTTGAATTTGGTGAATTCTATTAGCTATAGGTCCCACAAAGTAGTTTCTGCCTCTCACAGTTTTTGACTCCACAGCATATGTAACTGAGTCTTTTTGAGTTGGGTCGGTGTGAGGTTTTTTTTTTAATAGGGGTTTTGGTTTCGGAGGAGGGGGGGTTGTTGTTCTTGTTGTTGTTTTGGGTTTTTTTTGTGTAAAGATACATAGTGAATAAAATAAGAGAAGTTATGTAATACTTCTCTACAAATCATTTGCAATTAAAAATATTTTAACTTTGACTGCAGTCAGGAGTGAGAGGATGAGTAAAGAAATAAGGTTTTATTGGAGGATTAATTTAGAAAATAAGCATAAGTATTTCTTTTTCTTACAGTTCTGGTCTGAGTTGAAAATAGGCCTTTACATTTTATGCTTAAAAAAAGTGGACATAGATTCAGTTTGAGTTTCTAGAAAAATATTTAACAGATTATAAAACCCCAAACAAACACTCTCAAAAACATTCAGTCCACATTTTAATCTTTCACAGGATATTTGAGTCCCTCTTTTAATCAACAACCATATTAATAATATATGCTTTTTTTAAGAATACCTGTGGGAAATAAAACTGCAACTAAAAGGAGAAAACATTTAATAATGGAAATAATTATCTCTTGAAAAAAATTAAGAACTCAATATGATGAAGAGGTAAACAGTCCACAGAGTAATAATATAAAGAAATAATCTCATATCACAATGTAACAAAGATATTTCTTGATTATAATAAAAATGAGTTTGAAAAATGCCATATAGAGATACTAACTAATCAAAAATATGGTCTACAGGCATGTGTTTTACCAATGAAGTAAAAAACTGGGGATGTTTTGAGACCTGAATAATAAAAGAAAAACTGAACTGGAAAATGATAGGACTAATACAAGAACCTAGCAGTGTTGTTAATGATTTAATTGTAAGAAACAAATTTTTCAGCCATACTTAATAGTCAATTCTGTATCTGGACTAAAAAAACAATATCTTGTAAAAATAAAGAAAAACAGTAACTTGCAAAATAAAGATTCTTTTTCCCAGTAAAATAAATTAAGCAAGATACAAATCCAACAATCCTTAAATAAAACTTTAAATACAAGATTCCTTGTTTGTTGCAATGATCTCTTTCATACGCCAACACTACTGTTACTGGTTGGGGTGGATTTATTTATTGTTATGCTCTCCCATTGTTAGAACTAGCCAATGACAAATACAAAGTCTTTAGTCATGTAAAAATAGAAATGCCACTTCAAGACCTGCCATGAATTATGTTTGCCTCCAGTCCAGAAGAGGCTGAAGGTGACTTAAAGCAAAAAATGAGAACAGTCTTCCATGATTCTGTGTTAGCTCAATTTTCTCCCCCCATTATTAATTATAGCATCAAATAAAGTATTTAGCTACTAAAAAGTTAAACTAATAGTCCCACTTATTACAATTTATCTGGGTATAATTAAGTGGCATAGCCAATGTTTTACACAGATATTAGTAGATGCAAGAAAGTAGTTATTGTAAGTGGATTGAAATATACATGACCTGTCATAAATATATAATGCAGAGGAAGACTGTTTCTGAAAGCAGGTGTACCAAATACAGGCACAATATAATAAGAAAGAGCACATGGTATACCAGAGACCTCAGGCTACAGAAAAAATAATTACCAAATATCAATTACTGATATTAAAAGAAATTCAGGCTTGCAGTTCATCCAAGTCACTAAACATATAATAAATTCAGATGTGGTAAGAACCTCAGAAGACAAAAGCAAGGTATAGATTTTACTAGCAAACACAAAAAGTAAAAACAAGCATGTCCTGTATTAAGGAGAAAGAAGACATAAATGTAAATTACATACTCCTTTCTTGGCAAAGAAGAAGAGGCTACATCATCAATACTGCATTTCTCTTAGCAAAGAACTTGGGACAGAAACAACATGCTCTGAATCCCCTTCCAAATTGAATCTAAAGACCTCTGGACATGAAAGACATAGTAAAGCATCAAAGATACTGATAGATAGTAGAAAGCTTGTATCAGTTTAACCTGTAGATAGTTTGAACAATTGTTACTATTGCTCTAACTAAAATAATAATATGTTTTAGGCTAGAATTTTAGGATTTACTTCTAATTAAGATTTTAATTAGATTAGCAGTACATTCCTGATTTGGAAAATAAGATACAGTCCTCATGGCCAACAGCAAAATTTTTTAGTATAACAGCTGACAGATATGACACAGGATTTATGGAATGTCCTGTTCCTTGAGCGCCTGGCATTGCCCCACCTTGTACTAAGCATCTATGCATAAGTAATTGTTATTAATTGTAATTAACTTTGTTATTAATAAATCCTTTTGTTGTCAGCCATTACTCATCAGACCCACAATTACCAGGAGCCATTTATTTAATTTGAATTGTCAATTAAATTCCTTCAGTGTTAATTGAATTTATAATTGTCATTTGCCATCAAACTAATCTGATTCTTATTTATTGATTATTCTCAAAGTAAAGTGACTCCATATCATAGCAATATTTTTGTAAGCAAAGTTTTGTTTGCCATTTCCCACTTTGAAGGTGTTATGTGACTTTGAAGTTTCTATGAAACTACTGTCTGCACAGAAAAATTAGAATGTGATGTTGCCTAACTTTAAACATCTAAAATACAACTAATTCTAAGTTCCCTGTATATGAAGGGAAGAATAACTATATCAGGTGATAACTGATTGGGTTACCTGGGTTAAATATTTATATTAGGATGAGATGGAGTTTTCTAAAGTCCCTGTTTCTGCCTTTAAAGGCAGAATAGATGGCTAATTGATGTATCTTTTAGTCAAACAAATTACATATTTAACTGCTATCCTTAGGTTTGAGTCTAATCTTAGTATTTTATAACTGATTTTTTACAAGAAACAGCATAATTTCTATATTTTTCTTTTTTTGTGGGGTTTTTATCTTTTTATTATTCTTTTTTTTTTTTGGTTAGCAGCAATGATGCAAATAAAATCAATACTGTCACCAGGACAGTTTCTGAAGGACATAGGACATGGAAAGCTGATATTTAAAGATGATAATGGCTCACATCTTCTAGATATTATTTCTGTCTTTAGGAGGGATTGGCAATAATGCTAAGCAAGTACATTAGCACCAGACTGCAACCTTGACGACAAAGCTTCTGCACAACTCTGAGTAAGAATCAAAATTAGGAAAAAATGTAAGTGAAAATGAATGGACAAGAAAATGTCTCAGAGACTGGAGGAGCAAACTCCAGTAGTGTTCTGGAATCAAAAAGCTATTTGCTTCTGCATTTTTCTTTTAAATACATGTTCATAACTCATACAATCATGCTTAACCTTTATTGTTTGTTTCTCTTCAGTTTTAAAAGTATCTATAAGGCCAAATAAAAAGCTGATTTGTTCTCAGCTCATTTTTAGTAGGATAAAGTATGTAAGCAGTAATGTCTCATTTGATTTTACATTATATATATATATATATACACACATACATACACACAGATATATATACCTATATATACCTTTTTGTCTCACAGTGCAATACGAATAGAAAGGGCTTTTTCTTGCTTAGATTATCCACAGATTCTCTCAGAAGAGTACATGGAAAGAATCATTGTTTCTACCAATAAACATAATTGCTTGTTCTGCTTTCAAGTGTTTTTATCTTTTCCCAGCTTACTGCTTCTGTCCAAAAGAGATATGTCTTCATTCACAAATGGTCTCATGAGAACTGGTTTTGGCCAAATCTTTGCTTGGTACTTACCTGAGGACATTATACAGTAGAAGGATGTTTCCCTTTTCCCCCCATTTTGCAATTCATGAAAATACTCCTTTTATTCATCCCCAATTCTGCCATTAAATGACTCATTAACTTGATCAACTCATTTGACTTATGGTATTCATTGACACTGTCCATTAGGCATTCCATTTACTCTGATCATAATGACATGTAATGGACAATATTTAGGCAAAATATTTAAACAAAACATATGGAGAAAAGTGGTACGTGTCAGTGATTAGATGTATAATTTGATTTTCTTATTAAGAACTGATTTTGTTTTCTACCTCACTTAAGCTCTAAGTAGTAACTCAGAAACACTGAAATAAGATGCTCTGTCTGGGGACATATCTTTACTTCATCAAAGATCAAAGTGCCTTCTGCTGCCCTTCTTGTCACTGCTCTATGCATATATACCAACAAAAGCTTTGTCAACTAACCTTGCATAGATCTCCAGGAAAAACTGTGTAAAAAAAACCCTTCTAAGTGCTCCAGGAAGCAGTTTTATTAATCCAGTATTTGGTAATTTATTCTGAGTCAATAGTCAAATATTTCTTCATGTGTTACTACAGCTTTTTAACATTGTATTTATTTTAAGTGTCAAGTAAAAACAAGCTGCAGAGAAGCAACAGCCATTAGTTTTCCAATAATATTTTTTGCTATGACTTAGTCTTTTTGACCTAATAGATGTAAATTAAATTGCTTTGCTTGTTTGTTTTGATTTGCACTTTTTTATGCAGCAGTTTTGTACAGCTTCAAGAAGAAAAATTTACTTTCAGTTCTAAATTACTGGGACTGACTCTTTTGAAAAGAATGTTAACAACATATTTAAACAACTAGTCATTTGCTTTCTCCTTGACTGGGTGTATGCCTTTAGCTTGCTAAAAAACTACTCCTACTACAATACTTGAAAGATGAACTCTACAGAGCTATGAAGTCACACCACGGAAGCTGTTCCAAAATTCTGAAATCAAATATGTGTTTATGGCAGCCATTATCAAGGCCAGGCTGAGGATGAGGCTTTGAGCAGCCTTGTCTAGGGAAAGGTGTTCCTGCACATGACAGGGGGGCTGGAATGAAATTATTTTAAAGCTCCTTTAAACCAAAACCCTGCTATGATTTTGTGATTCTATGATATATAGTGAAAATCCCTTTCCTGCTCAAATAGGCAAATAAAGTCTCAGTTCACAGGCATTTGTACTCATTCTCAAAATAATGTGGCCAGATGCACAGAAAATGTTATTCTGTTTCAAGCCCAGTTGTCATAGCCAATATGAGTTTAGTGCAGCACAACATATACGAGTCACATATTTGCATGCATATTGCATGAAGCTATGCACAAGCAATAAAAAATGTTTCTGGGAGGTATATAAAGTTTTCTAGAGATGAAAAGTCAGATTAAATTAGTTTACCTTCAGATACCATAACTGGAAGAAGGTATCACATAGTGTTAACTCATTTCGAGACCAGCCAAAGGGATGAGCATGTCTATCTGTAAATATAAAATGTAAAAGAGACCAGAAGATCTTTTAACAACGACATTTATTACCCCTGTTTGGAATTACCTGTCCTGAAATCATGTTTCCTCAGTTGCATTCTGATCCTAACTCCCAGGTCACAGTTGTCATAGACAGCAAACATACACTTGCATTTTACTGATTTCAACGATGTTTATAAATGGATCACCCACTAAAACAGCTATTGAACAATTTTTGAAGACACTATAAATCAAGGTGAAGGAATGATGACATAAATGCTGAGATGTTTAGTCAGATCAAATCAAGATCAATTTTTTTCCTTATTCTTCCATTTACTTCTCAGCTATCATATCTGGTTTTGGTATATTCTTTCTGAAGTTGCTATTTCAGCAATTTCCATATATTTACTCAGACATCATTCTTAGATTGTGGTTCTTACAACGTCAAAAAATAAAATATTTCTAAGTTTTTTTTCCACAAAGTTTAAAAGCAAACTGATATTGAATAGTAAGGTATTAAAAAAAATCCAACTAAACCTCATTGGCTTTCCATTTCTGCAATTACAGGGGTAATTTCTTGAAAGCAGCTCTCTCCATTATTACTGTAAACCTCAAATCACACTACAGCATTGTTGTTTACATTTGGCACAGAGCAATTTGAAAGACTCATCTTTTTTAAATGTCACACAGTGACAGAAAAGACCAGCAGAAGACCGATAGCCTTAGGAACCAGTTCCAAAAGTAAATCCATCTTCTCTGTATCCCTTTCTTTCTTTGTTGAAGTGTTAGCAGCACAGCTGCATTCTTAGCCAATTTGCATATCTCTAATTATTCTTTGTTTCCAAGAATGAAAAGATGCAAAATAAGTTATAGATTTTGTCCCCACTCAGCATGAACAATAAAGCTTAAAGATCTGTGAGATTTGACTGCCTTAATTTCTTGTTTCTTATATTTTATAAATGGAAAATTAGAGAATATTAAGAAAGAGAAAAGGTACTATTTCAAGTAAAGAAAGCCAGACATAAGTGCATCTAACTGGTTGTGACTCCACATGGCTGATTTAAGGAAAAATGTGAAAGTGAAAACAGTTCAGCCTAATTTTTTATCCACTATCAAACGGAGTGCATCTGCTGAAACCACATGCACAGTAATATCAATGCAGATTAAAATCCAAAACTATAGCTAGTAACTATTTTCAGAATAAATTCCAGACTGGAATTGTTTTTAAAAAAGAATTTGCAATAGAAAATGAAGATTAGAACAGCACTATCCTGTAATTCTGGATTTTATACTCTGAGTAATCACTTAACATTTAGTAAAACATCAGCATTCCTACATGCTGTGCAGCCCAGTTTTACATCTGTCAAATCCCTGCATGTATTCATGATCTCTTTAATATTAGTGAGCTATGAAAATGCAAATTTTGGAAGCAATGTTTTCTGTAGGGCAGAAGGAGAACTAGCAAAGCACATTTTGGAAATGAGTTCAGTATTCGAAGTCCAAGACTTCTTACCATCAGTGTGTCAGGGGAAAAAAAAACCAAACCAAATGTGTAGCTAAAACGGAAATAAAAATAAAAGGAGCAAAAATTGGGGTACAAAATTGTGTAAAGGCTTAGATCAAGTTCCCCTTGAACTCAAGATTAAAGAACTAAATGTAACTCGAATTTCAGGGATAGTTGGAAAGCATACTTCCAGCATCTCTCATTATATGATTATTACATTTTATTATTTCTTAAAATTTTATTTGCATGCATTAGCCAATGGACGCAGAAGAACTTAAGGTGATATGCATTTTTATGCATTGTGTGTTGGCTTCTTATGCCTGTCAATTTTCTTCATATTTATAAGCAGAATAAATTAAAACCACAAAACAAAATGTCCCCCACCAAAACTCTTAGGTATTTCCTGCGCAGACTAAGAGAAATGCTCTATCATGCTTGCCCAGTTTAGAATTTAAGGTGTTTTGCAGTAGTGAAGTCTGGGTACCAGGGCAGGAAAGGCAATGGTGACTGGGGTCAGCTGAATGCCTGGCAATCACCAGGTAAATCCATAGGAGACCTGAAGACGAGCTGGGAATTCAAATCATCAAGGCAATGCTGAGATCAGCAAGAAATAAGGCCCAAACACAGCACACCTCTGATATAGCTCAGGCAAGGACTGAGCCTAAATACAATGCGTAGATCAATAGGCAGAATTTGCACATACAGGGGCCCAGGTGAAGCATTTGACAGCTCTTTGGCAGTATGCGACTTTCTACTTTTCACTTCTCTTTCTGGAAATTTTTCTGTATTTATAGATGTCTGATACAAGGTCACATGACTGCCCTATGTCATAGTTGGCTTTTGAAAGAAGTTGCTCAACCTTGGAGAAAAAGTTTGCTGAGTATTGTGGAAAAACACAGTTCTAGGCTGATCAGGTCAGCTAAAGCCTCTTGATGCACTCAGGACTCTGACATAAAAAATCTTTACTAGCATTCAGTACCAGTATATTTCTCCAGGAAGAAGTTTTTTTCATATCTTCCACCTGATTCTTGGGTTACCTCATTATTCCCATCTTAATCTCTATGTCTCTTCATCTCTGTGATGCCAGCATCAGTACTAAGGCTCAGAGGTACGTTCTCTTCTGCCTTGAGTTTGTCATTCACTGCACAACCAATACACAATGTGCTTACACTAGAAAACTTAACTCCTGGATTATTGAGGCAATCTCACTTAGCCTTCAGCAGAAGACTTGTGGAGAAGTCCTTTTCATTTTTTGGATTTCCACAGAAAATTGTATGCAAGTCTTGCCTAACATCAGGATTAGTCCCATATTTGCTTTCTAAACTAAAATACTGTCAATGCCAAAAATTGTTTCATGCCAGTGATCAAAAATGTTCAACACACAGGAAACAAGCATAGTTTCTGTTTTAATGTAACCAATCAATCCCTGTGAACAGAATATCTTGAACAATTAACTATGCAAATTGCATAACAATAAGTATCAGATCCAAAGACTAGTACTGTTTTCATATGTACAACTTGTGTTTGAAAACAAATGATAGATTTATAAGATTTCCACCCCAATTGCACGCAGTTGGGCTCTGCATGTATCTGAAAGCTAAGGATGAAAGTCATGTTTGGCATGGAGTGTCCAGAGATCAAAGATGGCTCTAAGACTTATGTCCCTGAAGAAATCAGTCCAAGTTGGACTAACAGTCAAGCTGCTTGTTGTATTGCTTAGCCTTAGAGGGTTACATAATTTTACTCTGGAACTATGAACAATAATTCACTGAAAACTATTTTCAGTAAAGCGGTTCATGTGGTCTGCTCCAGAGCTTCTCAAAGTCCTTAACCAACAAGCCGTTAACTATAAATAAAAGGACTTACAACCCTTCTCCAGAATTCCCTCTCAGAGAAAATATAAGATTCAAAACATGGTCAGATGCTTATACCGTTAATTTTAGAAGGACAAGGGTTAATTTGAATGGAAGCTTTATATTCATGTCTAAGTATATGACTTTGTTTCTGTTATGAAAGCACCCAGAAATAAAAATATTCATCCTAAAAAAAGTAATGTTTTCATGGCCAGCTTAAATAGAGCATTTGAAGCCATGGTACAGGTACTAAAAAGATTAAAAAACATAATATGAAGGCAAAGTACCCCTGCCTTCAGTGTTTATCTCTCAGTGAAACACACAGGTCGTATATCAACCACTACATGCCTATCCTATTTCTAGAAGGACTCTCTTGTTGCTGTAAAGAGGTGAAGCAAACACATACACATGCTCATTTTTGGGTTTTTTTCCTAACTCATCTCTTTCATTTAATGATGACTGAAAAGTTCTGGGGGCAATAAATCTGATTTCTCAGGATTCTCTCAGAAAGGACAAGTTCTGCAAACTGGCCATTTACAGTACTCTATAGTCTTTTCAAAGAGTTTTTCAAGCACTGAACTTCCTCAAGGGTGTACACATAGACAAATATTTACCTTGCATCTATAATATCCCCTGTCTTGTAATAGCATGATACTCACACACACCCTGCACGCTGCATGTAAGGAGATGGGGAAAAGAAAAAAAACCAGAAAAATTATCTGTTTTTCTGTTTAAAGAACAGTCACAAAAAATGTGTGAATAAAATGTGACTGAATAAATGAAGTCTGAGTAATTAAAATGCCTACTGACCATGGGACATTAATATATTTTCAATGTACTAGTAACACCAAATAAATGAACCATATGCTAAACGAAACCATCTGTGTTAGTAAATATTCCAATATAAGATGTTAAATAAAATTAGAAAATTTATCCTGTCCCTTTTATTAGTAAAGGAAATTTGGGGAAGTAAATGATGGTATTTGGAAATTTAAAAGTCAAATGTTGGAAATACAGCTGCTAGACTTTAATGAAGGAATGAAAAAACTTCATTGCTGTCTACAGCTGTTGAAAAATCAGGAGATTTATTAGGCAGAAGGGTTTAATCTGCTGGGGCTTACATCTCCTAAATTCTTTGAGATTCAGATGTGAACAGAAATCTCAGAATAAAATTAACTCAAGACCAGTGATCTTGAATGCATGAATTTTTGCATAGATAAAACTGTTTAAAACTTAGAAGTCACAAAGCGTTTCTGCACTGCATAATAGTTATGTGAAAGCATATGATGACTGACCTTAGTGTTGTGTTGGATCCCAATGTACCCCCAATGCAAGAAAGACTGATCCACACTGAGAAAAACTCAGAAGAAGGCTTCTGGGATGCTGGGGACAGTAGCACTTGTGGTGTTAGAGGAACCTGAGGGAACGGGACTCGGTTAGCCTGGAGAAGAGACAGAACCTAGCAGCAGGAAGGTCTCACATCAGAAACAGGCAGGTCCTCCACTGCAGCGTGTCATTGGAGAATGAGAGATAATGGGCCTAAGCAGGCATGCAACAGACTTGGATCTGAAAGCTTTTCCCTCCTAAGGGGTTCCTAGTGGTGGAAGATCATGCCTTAAGAAACTTTGGTGTCTTTGTCCTTGGAGGTTTTTGTCACCTGACTGGACAAAGCCCAACCTGGTCTGACCTCACAACTGCCCCTGTCTAGAGCAGAGTAAGAAAAGTTCTGAAGTTCCTTACTGTAACCATAGCTCCTTCCATAGAGAGCAGCAGGCATGACTTTCCCAGGCATTGGCCTGGGGAAGGCTGTGAGAAGATCAGAGAAAAGAGTGATGAACAATTCTTATCTCCACTTGCTGCACCTGTTATTGTGCACATGTGAAATGTGTTATGGACATTTGTTTACCAATGGGTGATTTCTTAATTGAACACTGGACGGTGTTTTGATTCACTGACCAACTGGATCTGTCTGTATCTGACTCTCTGTAAGGGTGATGAGTTTCTTAATTAGCATCATATAATATAATATAGTAAATAGAGCGATTGATCAGCATTCTGCAATCATGGAGTCTATGCTAATTATTACCCACCTGGGGGTCTGCAGTGACTCCTTACCACCTAAATTATTCTACAGTCCTGTGGCTTCAAAGCACTACAGTTTCTCAGCAAATTTCTGTGAAAAACAGAAAGATTCTAAATGTCTTTTGTCAGTACCTGACTCAGGTAGAAAATGATGTAATCTTTGGCAGGTAAACCAGTAGCCTGGACAGGAGCAAACTGTACATCTTAGCATGCTTCTATTTCAACTTTTAAGGCCACTATATTAGAATAAACTGCATTGAAAAAAAGAAATCATGTGTTTATTTCTAACAGCCTTACAGAAACCTGGGAGAACTAGCTTGGATATAGTTACATTTAAACAACATGTCAGTAAGGCTCCTTCCTAGTAAATATGTTAATATTTCAAGGAAAGCTGATGGACTTACAGAGGCCTCAACTATAAATACAGTACTATATATTTAATGCGAGTATATAGCCAGGTAGAGAACAGATAGTATCACTGATGGATTTATTCTGTCAAGTGTGTGCCTGTTGTCATCAAATCTCGCACTACTATGAGATTTTCTTCATGCTGATAGCATCACTTCTCAGTATAACCCTGATAATTCAATCAGTTCAAGAACACTAATCCAAAAGAAACTCAGAATTGTCAGTTGTGACACCCATGGAAAGAATTCTCTGCCAGAACCTAGCTTTAATTTCGTGCTCAGAAGAGACTCTTCCCAAAAAATGAAATTGCTGTCAAGTTTCTAGGAGCTAAGCACATGTTATCTTCTGAAAGTTTCTTTAAAAAAAACCCAAAAAACAGAAAATGAAGTTATTCAGTAAGTGAAATGACAAAAAGAAAATGTAAAAAAAAAAAAAAAAACCCACCAGAATATTTTTGTGGTATAGACAACTGAATGCTGCAGTAAAGAGGTGAATTTTATCCATATGTCTACCATGGATACTTACGTAATTTCTTATGCTCAAAATTGTTTCATGAACAAAAGTGGAACACACTTGATTAGGGAAGGAATAACTTTACTATTGATTAACATTTTAGTAGCTGAATTGTTCAAATTATTAGTTTGTTTATAACAAAGTTAAAACTCTTCTATAGAATAGTATCTTCAGGCCATCTATCTCTTTCCTGGTGTTATGCTCGAAATTCCTGCTTTTCTTGAGGTCATAAGGGTGACCTCGAGGTCCTCTGTTGATTTCAGTCAGAGATACAAAGTCAGTCATTAGAATCCTGTCGTTTTTGGCAGGCAGTGTTCAAGAGAGGAGCTCCTTCTGCCTCTCCATCAGAGAGGGATGTTGGTTTATTTCTCCTCAGTTTTGAGACTGCAGGGGTTTATTTTAATGTTACCTGAAAACAGTACACAGCACTTCATAGTTTCCAAATATTTCTTTTTACACTCTCATTTCTAAAACTAGTTTTACCCAAGCAACACCAAGTTGCACTTCTTTAGCCTGGGACCTCGGATACTTTCCCTGTATTTCCATTCTTCCATGCAACATTTTATTCTGGAGTCATGGGCAGCTCAGCTGGTAGAAAATAACTTCTTGGGTTTTTCATAAACTAAAATTAATCTAAAACAAATTTAAATAATACTTACCTGACTGCTAGAAAATTTGTAATTACAGCTAAACAAGCTCAAACCAGCTCATTCCAGGGTACATCCAGACAATCCTGCCCCTGTGCTGTAAAGTGAGTGCAAACACCATGTCCTTCTGCTACAGACTATCTGCCCACTAATTCTAAGCTTATAGTTCATCCCACTGTGCTAGGAGAAAGCCATAAAACGCCTAGATGCCATTTTCCAAACAATAAAATAAATACTCTATTTTCATTAGTATCTGTACCCATAAGTACCCAAGATTAAATATGCCTATCCTCTTCAACCAAAAAGCAGATAGCTAAATTCAGATATTGTGGAATGTTAGTCATCTAAATTTGAGCACACATTATTGACAGCAGACACTTTCTACTGGGTCCAAGTGGGATTAAATTAGTTTTCCCTATAGAAGCCAATATGGGGGTGTGTTTTGGATGTGTGACTAAAACAGGGTTCATGCACCAGTGTTACTGTTGCTGAGCCGTGCTTACACAGCAAGAAATAATCTTTTCCCCCACTCTGCCCACTATGAGTGGGCTGGTTAGGAGGAAACACAGCTGGGTCAGTGGACCCCAACTAACCAAAGAGATGTTCCATACCACCTGACATCATGCTGAGCAGTAAAACTGGGTGTGTAATGGGAGTTGTGATCCAAGCTAGGTGTTGCTAGGAGACTGGCTGGGCATCAGTTTGCTGGTGGGAGGTGGTGAGGTTTTGTTTAATCTTTGAATCACTTGATATTTTTTCTGTCCTTTCCCTTCACTTATTAAACTGTGTTCATCTCAACGACATATTCTCACTTTTTCCTGATTCTGTCTCCCACTCCAGAGTGGGGAGCTGAGCAACTGGGCAGTAAGTTATTTTCCTTATAGGGACAACTCAGCATTGAATGTTTTGGTTTTTTAATACAGTTTTGTGTGTGAGAGCCAATGTGGGTTTCTGTGTGCACTTACATAATTACATAACTATAAATCACCAAACATTATTGTCACTAAATTGCAGGGCTTGACACTAATATGTTATCCAATTAATTAGGTGACTCAATTTAATAGGTCTGCACAACGTATTGTCTGAAGGGAAAAAAATGGTGATTTCACTTCCTCATCCTTGTTCATTGGTTTGTTTACTAAAAAAATCCATTTTATTTATCTGAAGTAGACTTAATTTAATCAAACTGAAAACTAATCTTGTGAGCAATCCCATTGCAGTGTCTGTTAGCTGGAACTATATTTACATGATATCATACTAATTTCTTCTGAAATGTGTAATAGACATACAGCAGTATAATCTAGGTCAACTGAAGTACTACAAATGTATTCATCTCCTAAGACTCTCCTCAAGGGGAGTTTTCCATTTTGGCACTCTTAAGATCCAGTTATTTAAATTATTAGAAAGATGCTTCTGCCCAAACTAAGATGCAAACAAGACCATATGCCAAAGTCGATAGTACGGAGTTTTATTTAACAGTAAATATGAGGTAGAGAAATAGAAAGAAATAGGTAAAAACCCAGAAGCAATAAGATTGGTTCCCATGACAAGACTTATTTTTTGCAATATCAGTGTCTGTTGATGAAAGTGATGGTTACAGTCTTGATCAAAGGTGGAAGAAACCCACAAAAGATAAGTTCAATGCTCTATATGCTCTCAGTTTCAGGTGAGAACACCTAGGATACTCCCCTGGGGCAGGGAATTTCACATGGACTGATGTAATAATGTGGATGAGGCAGCTGCCTCTCATCTCAGCACAGCTGAGTCAACTCTGCCCCATCAGGAGTGAATACCTGTGACTCTGTGAATGTCCCAGTACTTTCCAGGAGGTGAGTTTTCACAGCTGAGCCATTATGTAACAGAGGACATTGGCAGGACAAAAAAAAAACCTCCCAGAATTTTCCTCTTATCAGCCTCTTCCCTTATCTTGTTCAACAGCCAGCTTTAGCTTCCTGTGATGGGTGTGCACACCCTCTGCACCTGGGCCCTTCAGTAGATTGTTTGAGTCATTAATCAGTCCAGTCTCTCACATCCATCCCTCCAAAATTATTTTTCCTGTCATGTAAAATAAAATTGTGTGGCATCTATACCCCCTATTATTCTAAATAAAAGAAAATCAGCAAAGAGTTAAAAAAGTTTTCCCTTTAGGAAAACAAGAGTCAAACTGATCTCACTCTTTCCATATTATGGGGTGCACTGATGGGTTTAAGCAACTCCATTCTGACAACAAATTACACTCCCACTTTATAAAATTATCCAGTGCTAAAACCAGCATACAAGGAATATATAAAAGGCCTCTGATATATTTGCATTAGGATTCAAAATAAGCAACATCATCAGGGTTTTATGAGAAATCAGTTTTGAAAATATTTAGATTAGACAAAGGAAATATTTTTATCTATTTATTTGCTTCTTTACGTGCTTGAGAAAGAGAGATGTTAGAAGTTAGGATACCTGGCTCAGTCTATAAGGCTCAGGAATAAAGTTTTGCAATATAATAAATGGGAAAATTATAAGATTTCTTCTGAGATGGACATAAAGAGGGGAAAATTAGATATAACTTTTTAGAAAAGTGGCTAATTCACTTATTTCCAAACCAAATTTTTATTACAAAATTTTTGCAACCCTTGAGGTCCAGTGAAATTATGAATTATCCCACAGATGCAAAAAGAAGGAGCATGACATCATTAGAGACTCTTTTCTGCATTAGTCACTATTTCCTTTTCGCAGTTGTTATCACTTTTCTGCCCTGTGGCTCTGACTAGTATCTTTACCTACAATTTAACCTACAATTTAATATAATTTTTTTTTCTTTCTTGTAATGCAGAATGCTTTGGCAAAACTTAAAATAAGCCTTGTTATGTTTCTGTGAGTGATTTTTTAAATTTTATTTTTATTTTTTATAAGATAGATGACAAGACCTTTTATCAAGGTCTGTTTTGACAGCAGGAGGGTCAATAGTTTTATACCAAGAGAGGGTAGGTTTAGATTACATATTAGGAAGAAATTCTTCCTTATAATGGTAGTGATGCCCTTTTAAATGTTTTCTAAGAAGCTGTGGATGCCCCATCATTGGAACTTCTTAAGGCTGGGTTGGATGGATCTTTGAGCAACATGATCTAGCTGAAGATGTCTCTGCCCATTGCTGGGGAAATGGACTAGGTAGTGTGTAAATAGTATGGGCATTTTGTTAGAATAACTGCTTGTTTTACTAAAATAGTCCAAATTATATAAAAAGAAAGAGACATATTTTATTATTATAGCTACAACTTCAAACCACTATAATATACAAGTTCCAGCCATCTTGTTTACTATTTCTCTAGTGACTCTCAGGAAGTGCTGTCAGATCTGTCAACAATGTTCACTCAGTAGAGCAGGAACGTATAAATATCCACATATGTTCCTGAATGCTTCAACTCTCCATTTGCTGATTGTAAGCATTATTTTAAAAAAGAAGTGTGATTTCCCAAGTCTGATAAGGAGTTCCATTTTGGAACAGACTCCAAACAGTTTAAGGAAGTGAAAATGAAAGGCTTTTATGATTACATGCCCAGTGAGATATATGAGAGAGACAAGTGCATCAATGTTTTGTTGATAGAAAAACACTTTGGGCCATCATCTCTTTCATCCATGTAAGCCAGACTACAGCCCATAGAGAAGACTGAAAAAAAATAATAATGTTATCTACAGTCATAGATGGTTGCACAGGTAGTCATCAAAATAAAACCTCCGTATCTTGTCACTGCTAGGGTAAAAGTATGGATGAGAATGAAACAAAAAATTGTGTCCTGTAAAACAGCAGAAGAACTGAGTACTTCAGGCAAGGTAAGCATGGGTCTAGCATATGAATCATTCTTCCCAAAACTCGCAATGTAGAGCAACAGAAGAAACTAAAAAGCAGCAAACAAATTACCAGTTTTTCAGTTTGTTTCTGTGATGCTCCTACTTTGTGCAGTGGATGTGCAGTAGACTTTTAGTAGTCTGCCTAGATTTCTACAAAGAAACATGGGAGAAGGCAGAAAGGGGAGAAGTACTGGTGGTGGGGATACAGTAATCATAGATTAGGTAGAGCCATAATCCACTTGCAATATATCTTGCAAACCTTATTCACATTGATCACTTACACTCATTAAGGTTGGCCAAATTTGGCCCAGAAAAGTGCTAACTGTGAGTTTCATCCTATCCCAATAATTTATAGACACAGCTGGATCCTGATGTTTCATTGTTTCCATGCATTTGCAAATCCAGGGTGCACAAAATAAATGTTTTATTGAGTATTTTTGGATAACTTTTTACAAAGTCCATGCTCTAATTTCTGGAAATCGTGTTCTATGATAATTCCTTAAATTAATGCTTGCCAAGGAAATTAAAAACAAACTAACAAACAAGGGAGTTTTCCCTAAAAGATGAGAATATGAATTTAGGAAGCCAGGAAGGCAATGGAGATACAAGCATAGTATTCGTGAGTGTGAGTAACTAATAGATAATTCTAAAATAACTAAACTTCTACTCTATATTTTTTAAATCCTTAGAGGAAAAGATGAAAAATTTCTGAGAATTAGTAATTAATAGACAGAAGATCAATATAACTGTTGATAAGAGTAGATAAGAAAGTATCAGGAAAATTTTTTGCATGTATAACTTTACAGGTCCGTATGGTATGAATGCCATTATATTAAAGGAACTAGGTAATGACTTGCTGAATCACTTGCAATCATATAGCAATCTTGATGAACTACAATAAAATATAAAAGAATTTTAGTAAACAAAGAGCAGATGGAAGTGAAATCTTTAATTGGACTTTAATTCAGTAACCTAGAAGAAATAGAGGTCTCTGTCTATAAAATTTAAATTTTAATTAGAGAGAAACAAATTTAGAGTCAAAACCAAGGTAATGAGATGGCGGGGAAAAAGTTTATTTTGATTTCAGTAAGATTGCAACCAAGCCCACCTTGCAAAAACACTGTCATATTTTAGAATAGAGGGTCAGGGAGAGAGATTTCCGAGAGATTTCTTGCTCAGTTGTTTAATGACTCTTAAAATAAAAAGGAAAACTGCAGAAATTTATCAAATCTCTAGTTATCCTCTGATGGGTGCAGAACAAACAGTGAAAAAATGTGACACGTTCCACCCCACCACAGGGGACAGGGGTGCAGTTAAATGAATTTGAAGGTCCCTTCCAAGCCAAACCATTCTGTGCTTCTATATTTACTAAGATTAATAGCCAAACCATCAGTCAGTGATAAGAACAGTATAAGCATTTTAAAGCTGATTCATAATGGAGATTATTAAAGGAGATGGAGTTAGCAATTTCTTCTGTATTAAACTACTATTGATTGTCTTTTTCTGAGGAAATTTAACGGAAATTACTTGATTATAGGTGGATTTCTACAGGCCTCAGGTTCATTATAAATTCCGAGACTTAGATTTGCCATTCCAGAAATGCAAACATGGCAAAAGTTAGGAGAAATATGGCATAATGAGCTCTGTGCTTGTCATCCATCTGAGTGGCACACAAAATACCTCAAACTGATGCTGAGGTGTTTCTGACTCTTGTGCTATGCCTCTGACAATGAAGGCTCTTCTGCTGGACTTCATTTTAATGCTTTTCACAGGAAAGTAATATTTGTTATTAACAAAAACACTAGAGCAAAAATTTTCTTTAGGACCATTTGACTATTTCTTGTTTATTTGGAGAAATTGGGCTGGTAAGTGGGGAAGAAACTTTTCAGTTGGAATAGGCAAAAATTTCTAGGTAATCGCACTTGAAATAGCAGAAAAATAAGGAAAAAGTGAAGCAGTGTTAGACAGAAACAACAGAAATGTAAATCTGGAATACAGCTATTTAAAAGGAAACTTTAGGATGACAAAATCATAGTTTGGGAATCATTGCATGAAGCATGTCAGTACAGGAAAAGAAAATGGAAAATTGTAGGGAAAAAAAAGGAAAATATAGAAAAACCCTATAAAATATTTTCTTAATACTATAAAATCTTGCTTCATCTATGGAACAATGGTGATTTGATCAGAGTTTTCTTATATTTCTTAAGAAATTAGTGATTATTTAATAAGTCCATTTTAAAAGGCACATTAGAATTTCTTTTTTTCATCTGTTTTTGTTACAGGAAAACAGAGTAAGAAATCTGCTACTGTGTTTGCACAAGCATTTGTCTGTATCCTCAGAGTATTATTTCCACTCCAGAAGAGTAAGTAATTTCCCTCAGTCTCTCAAATATCAACCTTATTTCATCCTCTAGACCTCTCAGTACACAAACTAATTGATAAGCACGTTCCAGTTCTTCATCAGAAAAACGGGGATAATGCTTTCTGACTTGAATTACTTGGTTTTGGTGGTGTTCTGATTTCCACCTCTTCTCAGTCTTCATCTTTGAGGGGAAAGGATTATCCCTTATCATTTCAGATATGTGAGTTAAGTTTTACATGTGAATGAAAGTTTTATCTTTTCTAACAAATGTTTACAGTAGGAAAAGTATTTTGCTTTGGATAGAAAAAAAAGACTTTCACTCAGATATCTTTAATCCTCTAAAGTAATTACAAAATAATAAATTGAATCAAAGAGAAAACTATGAAATCATTTTGTTGGGAATATATAAATGAGACAGCAATTTTCCATGGCTGTTTTAAATGTAAGTAAATGCACTCAGACCTTATAATATATAGTGCTCAATCACTAATTACTTCTGTTGTTTAAGTAATTATGATGAAAATTATCTAGAAAATATAAATCTCTATAATTGTTACTTATTTGCATAACCTCAGAATACTTTTAAAGAATATAGAAGAACATTTAAAATAAAACTTGCCGTTGTAGTGCTTACTTTTAAAAACTTTTAAGTGTACGCACATCCTCATAGATGCAGATATTCTGAGTTTTAGCCCTCAATGAGATTTCAAAATACAGCTTAAAACTAGTGGAATGTACTGAAATCATAGTCAGAAAATATGGGAAATGTTAGCCTTAGAAGGTGACAGGATCATTTTCTTACACTTAGAAAAATTTCAAGGGTAGCATTTTAATTTGTCTGTGCCCTCTGTGAGTGCTCAAGCTCACAGAACAGTGCGTGTGCACAGGCAGAAAAAAAATCCCCTGACCCCTGGAAATATTAGAGAATGTTTTGTTAGAAATAAATGCCAATGCTTTCATTGCATTTTTTTCTGGAAAAATAAGCTGGGACAGAAATTGGTGAAGTTGAGTGTTGCTGTCTACTTAGATACCATTTCCTAGTATTATAAACAAAAGGAAAAAAGGCACAAATCAAAGGGTAGCAGCCAGACTTAAAAGAAGAATTAGGTGAGGTTTTGGGCAGCAAGAGCAATAACAGTGTTGAGAGTTAAAAACTTCAGCTATGACAACATCACCCTTTGGTTTCAAACAAGTATGTACAAAAGCTTTAGATTTGTGTCCTAATTTAAAGTTTGACCCTGAAGCCACAGTAAACTACTTTTTTAAGTGCTATAGAGGAATAAAACTATAGAGACATATATAGAAATGCATACCTATGTCAATAGATAAGAAAAAGACTAAGAAAAAAGAATAAAAACTAAGAAAAAAATAAGACTAATAAAAAATAAGACTAAGAAAAAGCCTACATGTGATGTTTGCATTGGGAGTTGTTTTTGTACAAGAAAGAAACAGCAAAAGCCAGGTTTCTTTAAAAGAAATAGAGCAGAAACAAACCATATTAGGCTGTGCTCAGAATTCCCCAGAAGACCAATTTTCAAATTATTTACCTTCAAAATCACAGAATTATTAGTTATTAAATTTTTGTTCATAAGTCAATTACTTTGAAATGAATATATGTGTATGTTTACAGCCCATATTTACAAACGAAACACCAAAAACCCAAACATAAACAACCAGCAATGACCAAACAGATCCTTTATGTGAAATTAAACCATAATCTATGATTGATTGCCATTAACTTTGAACAGGGAGAGGGTGACTTGGGAGTTGGAGCCATACCTAGCATAACTTTTATTGACTTTTCAGGGGGTTGGCAGTGATTAATTACAAGTCAAAAAAAATACCCACCAGCAATCAAATAACCTGCATTGGTCTATTGCTATAATGCTAGAAAATATTAAGTATTACAGAAATTATATGTCTTAAGAACTTCCCAGTAGCTGTAACTCCTACATAAACTATTGTGTTTGGAATGTTTGCCTGACTGAAAGATTAAAGCTTGATAGCGCAAGAACATGTAGAAAAAAATCAAAACTTAAAATGCAGCTGTCTAAGAGTCAATCAAATAAGACACCTTGCTGTTTGACAGCTTGTAATGCAAAGGAGTGATAAAAGTTCATTGCAATACAAGCTATGAAAATGCAGGAGAAAAAAGATAATGTTATTTTCAAGTATATTGTAATTTAAGAACCAAATTCTAAGTTACTCAAAAATTGTGATTCCCACAAAAATATAAATTCCACATGCTAAACCAAAAATATCTTTTAATTGAAAAACTTTAATAGGAAACCACCATGTGAAATATTAATTACAAAACTAAATTTCTCTTTATTCTTATTATCTTCTTTGAGTAAAATTATTGCATATTTTAAAGGTTAAGTTGGAAAAGACTGATTCTAGATTATGTTAAAATTCATTTTAAAGGAATTCTTATAAGAAGTCCATCAGATTACTAATGTCAGGCAGTAATGTTTTTCCTTACAAAAGAATTACTTGTAGGCACCTTGCCTTAAAATTTCATAAAAGTGACACACTAGTATTTTCAGAATGACCATAATAACTAAACAGCTTTAAAATCCTGCTTATTTAATATTAATTTACTACTCTTTGCTAATTAATGAAATAAAAACGGTTTTTGCATATAAAATCCAGCTGTTATTTTTGTTTATTTAATCTAGTAAAATCCAGTGGTCTGTGCTCCCTCTACTGGCAGTGAAAAAGCAATTCTGCAGAAAACTGTCAGATAAAGATTACTGAGTCACACAAAATAATTAGACAAAGAAGAATTTGCCTTTGCACAGGTACACCAGATTACATTCACAACACAGAAAAATCTTCTCTAGTTACAGAATAAAAATATTAGCCTGGAGATAAATAAGATTTCTTTCCAAATATTCTCAGGTGAGAATTAAAAGATATTTTCCTAAACCCAAGGAATTCAGAGCTTCTTTCAGGCCATCTTGCAACCTGAAAGGATTTCCTTTCTCCCTGTATTCTCAAATATTGCACACATTTTGTGTAATATCTTGTAGTTCCTACCTGTTATAGTTAAACATACAAATCCGTGGTGGAGAGATATTTAGGTAATTTTTTACAAAATATGATAAGTAAAAAGGTTTATTAAAGACTGAAAAAAATCTTTGGCTATAGCTTTTACTCTACTGACAAGCATCAGTTAAAATGATCTCTGCCACTGGCTCAGAATTTGATGATTTATGACCCACACCCTAAGATTACAGTGAACAAAGAAAGAAATTAAACTAAATTAACCCTGATCACTGGTAGGTCATAGAGGCAAGAAGACAGCAAGGGGAGGGGAAAAAAGAACTACTACATTTTGACTCTCCATTTAATGCACAAATACAGAAAACAAGAATTCTCTGAAAAACTCAAGTAATCTGAAATCTACTTCTTACTGACTATTTGGAATTGATACCCTTTAAATTAAAAGTACAGCTACAACTGACTGGTACAGTGGACAATTAAGAAACTGGGGCATCTAGAAGACATCTACAGGACTGAAACAATCGTTTCTATGCTGCTGAAACACACAACAAAACCCCTGCCACAAGCAATCCAAGCCAGTGATATTGGTTACAGCCATAAATCAGTGGCCATTCTCATGCTATATCCAAGAAGAATTGTCAGAAATTGGCTGGTTTTACACGTCACCATACTCCAAAATTACATTTGCAATTAGAATGCAGGTTCTTGAAGTTCTAGGCTTTTGTTCCAAAAAAGATGAGACAATAGCAAGCATCTGTTTACAGGCAGAATTGATGTTATGTAAGGATGCAAAAAATCATCAGCTCTGACTCTGAAAGGTTCATTTTAGGGTAGCAATTTACTGTGAACTCTATAGTCAACACAGATGTGAGAAATGGCAATTTTCCTCTAACCACCTGTCTCTCTAGGGGTATAAACTCTCCTCAGTAATCTGTACTCTGCAATAAAGCATAGCTGGTAAGAGTTTTTCCTGGAACAGAACCCATCAGCATCTAAAAACTGCAACACATACAAATGACAGTAACAAACGTGAGCAGAGATGCCTTTGATTGCTGTATTTTCAAATTTTCCATACTCTGACTCTGTGGTTAGCTCAGTTCTCATTATTAGTGAGAAAAGGGATAGTGTTAATACAAGGCATGAGTTATGCCCACAGTTCCTGACAGGTGTTTAATGCTGCAGAGGAAGGGGGGAACCTTTCTGCTATCAGGACAGGACTTTGAGAAAGATTGCTTATTCACTTCTTTTCCTTCCTGCAATTTAATATATGAATTATATTTATACTTTTTTTTAATATAATCCAGAGAGTTTTGAAGATGCATAGGTTTATTTAATTTTGTCCTTCTCTCCTAAATATGAAGTCTCAACTCACCCTTTATTATATTTACAGTCAGCTCAAGTCATTATTACTCTATGCATAGAATTTCCTTTTATTTTGCATAGAGATCAAATATAGACTATAGCTATTAAGATGCAGTAAGGAAATTTAACAAGTTAGGTATACTTTATTAAAATTCAATTTATAATCTAATAGCATGAAAAATTTAAAACAGAAATTAAGCTGATTTTCACTTTAAGCAGATAAACTAGTCACCTGCTGGAGTGATTTTTTTTTTTTTTTGCTTCATATTTAATTAATATTAGCCTGATGATTTATTTTACTGACATCTTAATAAATGCAACTGAGTAAAAGGGCATGATCTGTTTAATATGTACTATGGATGTTATATGATTTTATGCTTATACAGTTAAACTACTTCATGAGTTATTTGCAAAGTTTTACCATTAAAGGAGTGCAGTAGACATGGTTACTTTTAGATCATTAGGTTTATGATCTCATCTCTTATACTAGTTTTCCATTTTTTTAAGTACTGAAGTCCTTTCTCAGCTACAACAGGCATTTGTGACTCCCTCTAATTTCTATCACTATAATTTATTTATCTATTACAATTTAATAAAATACCCTTTGGAAAAAAAAAAAAAAGATCATAACGTGAAACAAGAGAGGTTCTGACCTGATATTAGTAAAAAAAAAGTCCAAAAAAAAAATAGTAGAGCCATGGAACAGGCTGCTTTGAGGAGTGGCAATTCTCTGTTCTGGGAAGTTTTCAAGTCCCAAAAGCACGAAACTGGGCAACATGAGCTTAATTAATAGTTGGTGTTTTGAGCTTTTGTACTATGGAAATTCTAAGGTCTTTTTCAGAATGAAGCACTTATTCAATCAGTGGTTTTTCTAATAAAGATAACTTTGATTAAAATACATTAGTAATGATGAATGATAATATACTGAAAGCAGAGACAGAATTATTTTTGATTTACCACACAGATATAGCAAAGATGGATGAATAGTGTAACATATTTTTCAATGAGAATGTTATTAACAAATCTTTTATTATTCTATTTGTTAATTAAGTACTAATACCTGCTCTTAAAATATAGTACTTCAACCACTTTAAGCTATGAATTAGAATAAATTCAGGGACGTTGTTTCTGCCCCCCCCCCTCAGAATCTTCAAATTGCCCTTTTTTCCTTTTTCTTTGTTTTTTTTTCTTGAGGTTTATCTAACCACAGCTGAACTTTTAAGATCTTTCAAACATAACTTTTTGGCTGTCACTGCATAATATGTAAGTTTAGTTTAGTTGTAACAGCAGTTTTCAGCCTTGGGAAGATATGATTCTAAACGTATGAGTTTTCACACTAGAGGTTAGAGAAATATAAATTCACCAAGAGTTTGTTTCAGTTTTGAGGGTGAAATAGGGGTCCCTTGGATATAGAGAAAAGTAAGTTTTTCAATTTGCTATTACTATGTCTTTCTCAGTACTCCTATGCCATACACAAGTAGCAGGACTTGGGCCATCCACAGTCATGCACTGCAACATTGCATGGGTTTGTTGTGACCAAGTGCAGGACCCAGCACTTCACCTTATTGAGCACTCTGCAACTGATCTCAGCCCATTGATCCATCCTGTCCAGATCCCAGAGTCTTCCTTTCCTCAAACACATCAGCATTCCTACTTGGTGTCATCTGCAAACTGAGTCAGCGTGCACTGCATCCTTTTGTCCAATAATTGATAAGGATATTAAACAGGGCTGGTGCCAGTACTGAGTCCTGGGGAACACTTGTGACTGGCCACCAGCTGGATGTAACTCCATTCACCACCAATAGTTCATCTTGGCCATCCAGCCAGTTTCTCCAGGAAACTGTAAGTAGCCAGTTTCTCCAAGAGGATGCCATGGGAAATGGTGTAAAAGACTTTACCAAGTTTTGGGTTAGCAACATCCACATCCTTTCCCTCATCCACAAAGCAGGTCAATTTTTCATAGGAGATCAGGTTGTTCAAGCAGAAACTGCCCTTCATAAATCCAACTGGGCTCAATTCCCTGTTTGTACTGCAAATGCTACATGCTGTCACAGAAGGTGATCAGGTCTATGACCTTCCTAGCACCAAGGTCAGGCTGACAGCTCTGTAGCTCCCTATATCTTCCTTGGTGGTGTTAATGAGCAATACATTTACTAGCTTCTAGTTACCTTGACCTTCCCATTTAGCTAAGACTACTAGTAAATGATTGGAAGCATTTACTGTGGAAGTGTCTAAGGCCTGTCACTAGTAGCTTCACTAAGACTTCAATATTGGGCCTAATATTTTTTAACTTAGTGATCAATGGCTTGGATGAAGGGTTTAGATGCCTCCTCAGCATGCTCACTGGTGGCACAAAGCTGGGAGCAGTAGCAAATACCCCAGATGGCTGTGCATCCCTTCAGAGGGTCTTCAGCAGTTTGGAGAGATGAGCAGTCTAAAGTTCAACAAAGGATCCTGCACTTGGAGAAGACTAATTCCATGCACCAGCACAGGGGATTGACCTGGAACGCAGCTCTGTGGACAAGGACCTTAGTGTCCTTCTAACAAGCTGTCTCTGTCCTTGGGGCCAACAAGGTCAACGGGATCCTCAGCTGCATTAGGAAGAACATTGCAAGCAGGTTGAGGGAGGTGATCCTGCCCCTCCCTGGAGAGGCCACATCTGAAGTGCTGGGTCCAGTTCTGGGTTCTGCAGTATCAGAGAGATACAGAGCTTCTGCAGCAGCTCCAGCAGAGTCCTACAAGGACAATTAAGGGACAGGAGCATCTCTCGTACGAGGAAAGGCTCAGGGAGCTGGGCCTGTTCAGTCTCATGAAGAGCTGACTGAGAGGGGACCTCATCAGTGTCTATAAGGATCTGAAGGGAGGTGCCGAGAGGATGGATCCAGGCTCTTCCTGGTGGTGTCAAGCAATAGGACAACAGGCAATGGACAGAGGCTTATGTGCAGGAAATTCCATCTGAACATGAGGAAGAACTTCTTCACTGTGTGAGTGACAGCCCACTGGAACAGATTGTCCAGAGGTGTTGTGGAGCTTTCCTTGCTGGAGAGATTCAAGAACTGTCAGGATGCAATCCTCTGCCTTGTGCTCTAAGATGGCCCTGCTTGAGCAAGGAGGTCAGACCAAATGATCCACTGTGGTACCTTCCAACCTGACCCATTCTGTGGTTCTGTGACTCTGTGAAATCAGATCAGTGAGTGCTGCTACCAGATCCCTCAGTGCTCTCAGGTGGATCCCTTCCCATCCCACACACTCGTATGTCCCTAAGTGCTACAACAGGCTATCGACCATTTCTCCTTGGATTACAGGGGCTTCATTCTACTTTCAGTCCTTGTCTTTCAGCTCAGGGGGCTGGGTACAAAGGGAAGAACTGATTTTACTATTAAAGACTGAGATAAAGAAGGCTTTTAGCACCTCAGTCTTTTCCTCATTCTTTGGCACTATATCCCCACTACATCTAATAATGGATTTTGTTTCTTATGTATTTATAAAGACTTTTTTAATTCTCTTTTAAAGAAGTATCAAGATAATGGTAATTTATGATCATTATAGGATAGTGGTAATGAAAAACAATTCAATAAATTTAATATTCATTACCCCTAAGATAGGTAGGTTAATTTAAACCATCATCTGTGGCCAAATACTGCAACCTAGATCTATTAACTGACTCAAAACCAGATAAGATGGGTAAGCAAATTTGAAATACCGATACATTTGGTAGCAAGAAAGAAAAATGAAAAAATCTATTCAAAATTAGGGAAATAGTGAGGATGTAAACATACAAAAACAAAAAAACCAAGCCACCCCTTATGTTAAAAAAACCTCAAACCTGAACGAGTCAAATTAAATGAAGAGTTTCTCTTCCTCCTCCTCAAACACTTTACCAAATCAAATACTGTTGGCTAAACCTTGATATAACACAGGATTTTATGATTGGGAATGGTACTTAATTTTTTTGCATCTTTCAGTTCAGAAATTACTTCAGAGTCTCAAGAACTGAAGTGTGAGGAGTATGGGAAATCTAAGCTATATCAAGAGGAAAGTCTGACTGACAGACTGCCAGGTCAAGTGAGTGGGAAAAAAAGTAAAAAGAGAATTTCATGTGGTGCAGATTTGCTTTTATTTACTTATGCTCAACCCAATTTCTCTAGTTCATGATAACTGTATCTAGATGTCATGTTGTGGTATAGAGATGCAGACTATTTACATTTCAACCACTAAGGGTGGTCTCAAAAAAATGATTTCCCACTGCTCAGACCTGTTGTGTAATAAGGTGATTTTGCTAAATGAAGTACAGCACAGGAGCTGTTTTATGACTGAGAAATCACTAATTGCCAATCTCAACATCTTGTCTGGAATAGTGAAGGAAGACTAAAGAATCATGTCTTAGCTAGCATGTCTTCTGCCAGTTTTCTTATTTTTGTACCTGCAACTACTCACCTTATTTCCATTAATATCTTTCAGCAAATCACCAAAAAATCCCCTCAAAATAACAACAACAACAAGAAAAGACAACCCAAAACCAAACTCCCAAACAAGCAAAACAGTTTATCCCAAGAAACATTAGGGTGAAATGAAAAAAAAAAATCATTATTATTTTATCATAGTATGCAGTAGTTCTGTAATGGTATAAGTACAATTTAATTGTATTTCCTGAAAAGCTGCTAACATGGTTAACCCAAGGGAGCATAATCCTATCTAAGAGAGAGTTTTATGAATGTTTGCAAACATCAGTCTGCTCTTTAGCTGGTTTTTTGTTTGTTTTCCTTTTACAAACAGAAGCTGCAGAAGTACTCTCAGTACTGAATCGATTAAAGAGCTGCAGCTCTTGATCTGTGAAGAGAGAGTGAAGGATCAAGGTTTGCTCGGCCTGGAGAAGAGAATTTGATTTTACAGAAAGGACGGCACGTTGCGCCTTTCTTCGTAAATAAAGCTTGGTCAAGATTCAAGCTTGAGTACTGGCTCACAACTTCCTTTACTATTCACATATTTACATGAACCTTATGGTTTCAGCTTGCACCAGCTAGTATTCTCCTAAACAAAACTCAGTACTGTTCAGGAAAGAGAACATAACCTGGAACACAACATGTGTTTCACCACTCTAGTTGAATGGATAAAGGAGAGGACTGCTGACATGAGCCATCCAATGTCAGCAGTCCTCAGACAAAGAAACCCCTCTTGTGTATAAAGTTTATGTGCAGAGATGTACACATTGATCTATTTTCCTCCTTCATGAGCTTTTTCCTCTAATTTTTGATACCTCGTTGTATTAAGGAATCCTAAATAAAATTGTCTTATAACAGCAGTGTGTATTTAATATATATGTTCTCCTTGAAACTTAAACTGGGTTTTGAAAGAGACTGCAACTCTTTCAATAGATCAAAGAATGATCTCATATGTTTATGGGTATTTCATTTCTTGTCATAACCATGTAACTGCAAGATAAGATGTTCAGGGATTCATGTACTAGGAAATTATGAAACAGCCTGTCAAAACAGATAAGTTTTCCTCTTTAGATTGCTTTTGTTGCATCCATTAGTTTTTGTTCCAATTAACTTAGCTGTAGAAGACTTATCTACATCAAGTTCTTAAATATTTTGAATCTTATCTCTTTTTTCTTGTCAGGTGGGTTCTGTGGGCTGACTGTGGTTTGTGTATCTCTATGTGGGCTCTTTGCCCTATCTGCTAAGTAACTCTGTGCTCTCCTTGTTCATTCTTTGATCCATTAAAAGAGTTGACGTCTCTTTTAAAACCCAGTTTATGTTTCAAGGAGCACACTAACCTTTACATGAAAAACTTCTTTAACCAATTTCAAGCAGAAAATAGCAATTTGAGGGGCTCTACTTCTGTATAGAGGAAGTTCAGGAAAATAACAGGGGTTCAGAATATAAGTATCACTTTAGAAAATTAACAATTTCCAAAATAATAGCAATAGAGTTACTAATAATTTAAGAGTTCTAGAGACAGTTGGTTATTGCTGTGACTTCTATTAGCACAACCGCTGCTGTGTTGGGTAGGCCAGCTGTCAGACCCCTTTTACCTGCTCTCTCACTCCCCCTCCCTGACAGGGCACAGGGGAGAAAATAAGATGTAAACAAGGAGACCACTCACCAACTGTCACAGGCAAAACAGACTGGATTTGGAGATTTTTTTTTTTTTAATTGCTGATTAAAATAGATTAAGATGGTGAGAAACAGAGACTGAGATACTGTTACCCCACCCTCCCTTTTCTTCAGTCTCAACTTTACTCTTTCATTCCTAACTCCTCCTCCACCTTCCCTCTTCCCAGGCAGCAGATGGAAAGGGAGACAGGGGGGTGGGGGCTGTAGTCAAACCATAGCTGTCCCTCTCTGCTGTTTCCTCCACAGGTGCTGCAGCGCTCGTCAGGAAAATCTGCTCTAGCATGCATTCTCTGCGGGACAGAGACCCTTCAGGAAACATTTACCTGCTCTATAATGGGAAACTACACAGGCTACAGTGTGTTTATCTGCTCTGGTGTTGTCTTCCCCGAGGCTGCAAGGGAATCACACAGACAAAAGCAGCAGTGGAGGTGTGTCACAGGAACAGAGGCATTTAGTACCTGGGCCAGGCAAAATTATCTAGGGGCTTTTCTTGCACTCTAAAAAGCTCTTGTCATTCTGGTGACTTAGTAGGTACTGTGGGGGTGGTGAACTGTATGTGGTGCTGTCTGGGGTAGTGGTTGGATTTCCTCTTCAAGCTACAGAAAATATTTATGAAAATCTTCTCATTCTACACTGATTAAGATTCTAACTAGGGTATGGTGACCAAAGATAGATGAGAAGAAAGTTTCCTTAGAAGCTAGAAAATAATGTGATTGCTTATCTGGATTTTTCATCTCTGTGTGACAGAGAGTAAATGAGGATGTTGCAGCATGGGGAAAAGGGACTAGCAATATAACATATCAAGAATGAAATTTACTGCTTAAAACTAGGGATAAAATATGTACAAGTACTTGAATAAATGTTGTTATTTTATTACTATGGAATTCTTAGTGTTTATACTCTGCAGCAGTTCTTTTATCAAACTAAACTTTCGTTTTATACATTACTAAAAAAAACCCCACAGAAAATCTTGGGTTGGAAGGGACCATGAAAATCCCCTTCATCCAAAGCCCCTGCCATGGGCAGGGATGCTATCCACTAGTGCAGGTCACTTAGTGCCCTGTGCAACATGAACTTGAACATTTCCAGGGAGGGGCATCCACAATTTCCCTGTGAAATCTGTACCAATGCCTCTACTCTCTGAGTAAAGATCTTTCCCCTCACATCAAATCTAAATTTCTTGAAGTTTAAGCCCCTTCCCCCTTATCCTATCTGCCCATGCAATAAGTTGCTCTCCCTCTTATTTATAAACCCCCTTTAAGTACCAGAAAGCCACAATGAAGTGTCCCTGGAGTTTGTTTTCCAGGCTGAAAAACCGCAGCTCTCTCAGTCTGTCTCTGTAGGAGAGATGCTCTGGCCCACATATCATCTTTGTGGTCCTCTCCTGGAACTGCTTCAAGAGGGTCTTGTTTTTCTCATGCTGAGGACCCCAGAGCTGCATGCAGCATTTCAGGTGGAGTCTCACAAGGGCAAAATAGAGGGGGAGCTTTCCTGCTGGCTTCCCCTCTTTTGATATAGCCCAGATGCCAGAGTACACTGTGGGCTCACACTCAGCTTTCTATAGCTGAGCATGTCCAAGCCCTTCACCACAAGACTGCTCCCAATGAGCCCTTCTTGCAGTCTGTACTCATGTCTGGAATTGCCTCCACCCAGGTGCAGCACCTTGCCCTTCGACTTGTTGAACTTCTTGAGTTCCTCATGCACCCAATTCTTGAGCTTGTCCATGTTCCTCTGGATGACTTCTCTTCCTTCGGTTGCATCAATTGCACCAGTCAGCCTCGTCTTATCTGCAAAACTGATGAATGTGCACCTCTTTTCTGACCTGTGTATACACAGAATCCTATCTTGCTATTTTTCACATCCCTTACCAAGACCCGTTACCTCTGTGCCTTAAATTCCATGACCACATATTAACAGTATCCCTGTGCTCCTCCCAGGTTCATGGTCTGTGCTGCCACTGGCTGTGCATTTCCTTCTGTGCTGGTTTTGGCTGGGGAAGAGCTTATTTTCATCAGAGGGGCTGGTATGGGGCTGTGTTTCGGCTTTGTTCTAGGAACAGGTTGATAATATAGAGATGTTTTTGTTATTGCTGAGTGGGGCTTACACAGAACCAAGGTCCTTTCTGCTTGTACTGCTGTGTTTCAAGGAAGTTGGGAATGCGTGGGAAATTGAGAGGAGACATCCAAAACAGGTGACTCGAACTGATCAAAGAGATATTTCAGACCATATGACATCATGCTCAGTATAAAAAGTGGGGGGAAGAAGGAAAAAGTGGAAGATGTTTGTAGTGGTGGTGTTTGTCTTCCTAAGTAATCATTTCATGTTTGGTGCCCTGCTCTCCTGGAGATGGCTGAACATTTGCCTATCCATGGAAAACAGTGAATTGATTTATTGTTTTGCATTGCAATTTTGCATGCTTTTTGCTTTCCATATTAAACTGTGATCCCAACCCATGTGTTCTGTAACTTGTGCCTTTCCAAATCTCTTGCTGATCCCACTAGTGTGGAATGAGTGATTGTGAGGTACTTGGTTGCTGTTTGGTATGAGAGTTTTCAGGTTAGAAATATTCAAGAAAGCTACAGAGGGTAAAAGGGGCTCAAACCAGAGTTCTCTCTGCAATCAGGGCAAACTACAGTCAGCCTTTCTCACTGACCCCTCACTTTCACCTCCCTCCTTAGCCCAACCCACAGTGGGAGAGAGTTGCATGAAGA
This sequence comes from Fringilla coelebs, assembly GCF_963513975.1. Taxonomy (NCBI): domain Eukaryota; kingdom Metazoa; phylum Chordata; class Aves; order Passeriformes; family Fringillidae; genus Fringilla; species Fringilla coelebs. The sequence goes on from NC_140029.1 coordinate 47,231,157, forward strand.
GGAGATTCTGTCAGCAAATAACTGCAGCAGTTAAGGTCATGTCTTGAAATATTTATGAAATATTTTACTAATAATTATAGATCCTTGCCTTTGTTCTTATGAGTGCAAAATAGTCTTAAGTTTCAAGCTGAACTGAGATTTGGAATTGGGACATCAAAAGATGGAAAATCAGACTGTAAATGAGCCAGTAGCTGAAGTGAAGAGAATGCAGTGTTCTTGATACAGCCTTTGTTTTATGGAGGTAAGAAACCAATTGAATCTGTGGCCTGGTCACAGAAAAGTTCATCAGCAAGGTTAAATTATAAATTCCAAAAACCTTTGCTAGCTAGTGAAACTACAGCATGGCCATATTAATGTGATGCATATGTGTACATTGTCATAAACCTTTTGAAACTGTGGACCTTTTCAGGATGCTATTAGTATAATTTAGGAGAACCAACACAATTATATTGGATTAGATAATGGAAATTGGCAAGATAAATAAATGTCTGAAAGCTCTTGGGGATATGGAACTGCATTATTAAATTAGAACTTCAGCTAAAATGATAAGGTCGGGTGATTACATTTTCATTAGTTGTACCTTCTGCAGTGTCACATAATAGCTTTGTTGATTGTGCATAATTTACAATGCTTTCAAAATGCAACACAATTACATGTCTCTTTAAAATATTATTGTTGTGCTGGAAAATAAATTGATGAGCCTAAGCATAAGTTAAAAAGACACCTGCAACTGTGAGCATGACTCTCGTATTTTTTGAACCTGAGGCATTTAGGGGAACACAGTTGTATTTTGTCTGTAGAGAATATAGTTTTGCAATAAAATAATATTTCACTTGATCATAAAATTAAAAATAAAAAATCCAGATCTCAGGGGAACTAAACCATATAGATGCTACAGAAAATACTTTATATTTTTGTTTCTTTAATTAAAGTTGTTCTGTTTTGGTTTTTTTTTTAAAGATGAATGAAAAGAGGAACATGGAATCACCAGCAAATGTTGGTACCAAACATAAGGCACTTTCATAAGTTTAATTATTTTAAAATTATTACTACACCATGTTTATTATTAGATATTGATTTAATATTACGTGTATATTGTAAACTATACATTATAACAGGTACATTACTGTAACCAAAGTACTGACTTTGTTAAATATATTCCTGCAATACAGTGAAGCTTTTTGGTGTGACCCAAATAAATGCATTTAGACCCAGGAAACACATATTGGATTAGCCTGAATGAAATTTATGATGTGGCTGAAGAAACTGCATTTCTTTGTGATGAACATAAGTCTAAATTATCAAAATAGAAGCCATAAAAATCTCAAACTTTTGGGATTTCAGGCTGAAATTTGATGCAAAAGGTCAATCTTTTTTTTTTTTTCTTCTATATCAATAGGAATTTAAATAGTCAAATGCAAAACGATCTGACTTCAAGCTTAACTGAGGAAAAATATTATTAAAGTTTTAGAGTTTCTTTGTTTTCTTTTCAAACAGGATGCAAGGGAGAGAGGGCACTAAAATTTCCTTTTGACCAAGTATCATTTTCTGGAATGGAAAGTTCTGATTCCACTCTTTGCCAGACCCATCTTGAAAATTTCATGTCTTTGTAGCGCTGTATAGTGTCACATACTAAAGAGAACTCAGCAATAATTACACAAAAAATAGACAGTGTGACACTCAGGACTGAGAAAATGCTGGTCCAACCAGAGCAGATAAAAGTGTGAGCAAACAGAGAGACTTGAGGGACAAATATTACAAGTTTTGTCTTACCTCTGTAAGATTATGATGCAGTCTGGAAGCAGAACTAGTGAAACAAGTTTTGTGATACATTTTCTGTCTCCTTGCAATGTTCATAGGACATAAAGCTCCAGTTCTAGCTAGCATGTTTGCCTGCAGCCATTCATTAATCTTCCTGTCTTGAAACTTAGTCCTCTACTGTCCTGATTTGTTCATGATGTTTCCCTAAGCTAAGACACTGTTTTCACAGAAAAGAAAATTCCTTAAATAAACCTTTCTAAAAGTATGTTACATTTCCAAATCTCAAAACAAACTTTGAGTTTGTAAAGTTTGTGCAATTTGAAATTTCTTTTAATTCATTCTTCTATTCCTTGGTTTTCTGCCAAAGACTGAATTTGACATCTAATTTTTTTCTGAATTTTACTAACGAAATCTCTCTCCAGAATTATCTGCCTAAATCTATTTAGAAAAAGATAAATTAAGACACATTCATCAAAGTGAATGTACTTTAATTGAATATTTAGGAACAAACCCATAAATTATAATAATTGAAAATATTTTAATGAAGTAACTACTGTGCTAATTATTCAACATATTATTATCTTCAATGATAAGTAAATAAACTTTTTCATCTGATGATGAAATATGAGCTGTATAAGAAATGGGAAAAGTGAATACTGCTAACTTAATTTGATTTGTTAAAAATACAAACAAATATGAAACATATGACCAAAAAAGCAGTAAGTGAAGTTCACTCCATATAACTTAAAGCAAACATGCTGGTATTGTGCATATTTATATGCAAAGTGTTTTGAACACTAAATGCAGTGGAACAGAGTAAAAGAAAAATAAAAACTAGTAAAGGGAGTATAAAATGCAATAGATTCCTTAGTGTAATCTCCATGGATTGGCAAATAAATTGCTACTGCGAAATGAAGAAGGAAATATTAAATGTATTAGGGTTTGGGTTTTTTAAAAATCAAATTATTGCATTGTAATCTCGTTTTGTTTTAGTGATTAGTTGGAAGAAAGCAACAAAGGCTTGCAAGACATTTTAGCGAGAGGTTAGTAGTTGGTAGCATATTTTTTTGTTTCTTTGATTGGGTTTTATCTTATACAAGGGTAGAGATAAATTAATCTCTTAGCAAAAGTCAATATTTATATAAACTATATTTATACAGAACTGATTTTTAAAAATCTAGTTAATTTTGAATTTTACTGGACAATTACTGGATCTTTAGTTAAGATAATGATCTTTCATTGGTTATCTAAAATCTGGATATCATAAAGAAATTTTATTTAAAAAAAAATTTAAAGTTCTCTGTGTTGGTAAGTTTATTCTTACATCATTTTATCTTGGTCTTACACAGTTTAATTTCAGTTTGTAATATTTGGGTTAAGATATTTTTCATTTAAGAGGGATTACAGCCTTTCTCTCAGTCTTGTCTTCCTCTCATGATATAACTCATCAAGTTATATTTGAAAAAAAAAAAAGAAAATAAAAACTTCTCTAAAACCCTTAAGAAAGAACAGGAGTTGTGGGAGAAATCAGTCCTCATTCCATGATAAGACATAGTAGAGTTTACCTGATTTTTGTAGGTTTATGACAGACACACACCCCACCCACTCTGAAACTCCAGGTCAGTTTTCAACACAGATCAACAACATGTTTACAACTTAGTTATCACGAGTTATCACAACCGCAGTTATCATAGCTGATTCCAAAATAGAAACAGCAGTTGCAAACTTATTTTCAATAGAAAGTAAAATGTCTAATTTCAGGTAATATTGACAAATTACAGAAAGTTATAGGGACAATTTCTAGGAGGAAGTAAATAGCAGTCTCATGGGTTTTATTCACAGCTCTGTGTTGATGGCACAGCATATCTAGATCCCAACCCAGGAATTTTTGCAGGACAGGTTTATGTACCTGAATAAGTTTATAGTAATAAATTCATGTGCTCTGATTATTTGAAGTCTTAAAAATATTTTCATCAAAATTACTTCTTTCTCAAGAAACATATTCCCATTGGTTTTTTAATCTTTTTTTTTTTTTTAAACTCAGGCTTGTCAATGCTTTTGTTTAAAAGTACACAGCCTAAAAGATTCATGCACTTGGCCCCTACCCAAGAATGATGTTATCATATATTCCTCTTTGCTAGTCCTAGCAATATTCTCAGTAATTTCATTGGTTGCTGGTTCATGAAATAAAGGTCAATTTAGTCTTCCACATACAGTGCAGCTGATGGAGAGTCAGCCTACCTCATACTTTTGTGGTTCAGGTTTTGGAACACTTCACTCATTTTAAAGAGACACCAGAGAGCAATATTGTTGTTTTAATACCAGCGCATCTTTGCAAGAGTTGATAAATACCAGAAACTGTTATATTGCTGACACTGCCTTTTTCCAATATTGCTTTCCATCTTCATTTCCCTCAGTAATTTTACTAAGCAATTTTTTAAAATGCACTCCAAGCAAACGTCATGCTTAACTTGCTAAAAGAGGAATGAAAATATAATTAACATGCTCCTGCAATATTGAGAAAGTATGGCTTTATCATTATTTTTTTCAAAGGAAGTAAATGAAAGTAGGAAACAAATAATTTCTTTCTTGCCATATTGTATCAAAATTATCTGCAATTTTACATAGTTTTCTGGCCTAAAAATCTGATTTTGTAAGAAACACTCATGAAGGACCCATAGGATTATGATAGATTCCTGTAAAATTCCTGAAATTGTTAAATTCTAAGAGAATGCATTTTATTCAGATTATGCAAGACCAAACAAACAATCTGGTAAGCGTAAAATTGTTGAAATAAAAACTCAAGGTTTAAATAAAAAAAAAAAAAAAAAAAAAACCAAAGCAAAAAACACAGAAGAGAAAATGTGAAAATGCACAGAATTCTAATGGAAGAGGGAATTCTTTCAGAGCAGCAGCGATTGTGTCCATTTCAAGAAGACACTCAGCTTTTACCACATGAGTAGTTACTGCCAAGCTGGGAAAGATTTGTTGGGTGCCATACTGGGAATGGGGAACATACTTAGCATAGTGACACATTATTCTCAGTTATCTTTGTGTGCATCAGCATATAAGAAATTACTTTGTACTTTGAAGCTGTGTTTATCCTGCCTGCAGAATATCTTTGTGGATGGTAAAAGTTGCCCAAACTGTTACTCACAGAAGGAGTTATACCGGGAAAAGTGGAGAAGGCTGATGTAGCATCCAGAAAGAAACTGGGAAAGAATTTTTGGCTAGAAGCTTGCTGAGATTGGTGCCTCTGGTAAGCAGGGTGGAGTGGAGGCACTGATTATATTACTCCCATGTTCCCAACAGATCTCTGTATTTCAATGCACTGAAACTGCTCTTTCAGCAGTGACAATCAGAACAAGCCCTGTCTCTGAATCCCGAGCAAAAGGGGGGGCATTAAGGGTTTATTGATTTCAATAAACTCTTTTCATAGAATATTTCATACATATTTTGCCTATAATTAATGTTATCTGCACACAGAGACAGATTTATAGTATCTTAGGGTGTTTGCAGGATCACAGTCTATGTTAGCAAAAAGAACAAAATTTTATGAAAAAAGTTGTTTTTTAGTCTTTCTGTAAGGATAAAGGGTTTTACTGTTAAAAGAATTGGATATGTATTCCACACAAAGGATTTATCACTGGTTTAATGGAGTAGTTTCATTTCTAGATCCAGAATGAAATGTGGAAAGATAAGAGGCAATGCCTTTTAACATTACCTAGAGTTTATCTCTCTCAAGTTTAACAAGGAAAAGATTACTATCAGAAAAGAGAACAGCTTATAAAAGAATACCTATAAGGTAAAGTGTCAAGGAAACAAGAAAGGAATACCTCTGAGGAATCTGCACATCATCAGGTTTATGGAAAGCAAAAACAAAACTATAAACTAAACATTGAAATTGAACAAATAGGTTTTTTTAAATTTCTTTTCTTTCTTTTTTTTCATATCCTTGTACCTTGCTTTTCTTTGAGAAAAAATTTTTTTCCATTGTTTTTTAATTTTTTTAAATTAACTTTTTAATATTTCCATTTAAAAATCAGGAGCTTTTATCTGCCAACAATCTGAAAAGTATTTATGGTGTATCGCATGAAATAACCATATTATCTTTGAAAAAAGGCATTTTGCAATAGAAATGGTTTTTCTTTCATGCTTTTGTGATATACATACTAACAGGTGTATTTCCCTCAACAAATTCACATGAAGTATAGTAAATTTTCATTCAATTACAATTTTTCTTCACATATTATTACCATAATACTATTACTGTAGTATGATGAGATGCTTGTTGTTTACTTGGACTTGTATTCTTATTTACAGTGCAGAAAAAACCAAAAAATAAGCCCACATTACTATGAATGATACTCCAAACCAATTAGAGTGGGCAGAATAGTTGTATTTATTTTACTTATTTCACTAATGGTCAGATTGAGATGTACTGCTAAAATGCAGTGTAATTATTAATAATAGGGGAAAACAAATTTTGTCTTTTGTAATATGAAGTAGACCAAGGAAAGGCTCCAAATGAGATAAAGGAGTTGAAGGGGATTTTGTTGTTATTATTTTTTCCCCCCTAGCTGAATCACACAAGAGAAATAAATGGTCTGAGAACTGTCCTGTTCCTCGTTGCTGTGTTTTGAAAGATTCAGAAGAAGAAAAAGATTATTTTTCTATGAATCACTTATCAATACACAGAAATAATACTTAATCTGTCAAGAAATTTCTATCTTAGAGTATAAAAGATTGCCTTTAGTAAAACGACATAGTAGGGTGGGGGTTTTGTGTGGTTATTTTAATATAAGATATCTATATGCTCAGATATTATGTATTAATCTTCTATAGATATGAGCTTACAACTGAAGAAAAAACTAGAAGGTGCTTAGAACAACCTATCTTCTTATTGTTGATTTTGTATGTCTCAATTGAGTTGAAGGAACTCTAGAAATCTCATGTCAAAATATCAGTAAATTTTTTTTATATGTACATCAGTAAGTCTGAAAAGTCCTTCAAATCTTTCTGCGTGAGAAGGGAATTATAAAGACAATTAAAACTGCAATACTACTTGTATGATTACAAGACTACACACTGTAATGTGTAACAAAATAATCATTGACAAGAACTTCTACCTGTGCTGGGTTTTTGACCTCAGCTTCAATGAGTCTTTAAGTACTATTGGATTATAAGTCATGAAAGTCTTTTATTTGAAAGTCAGTTTCTACAAAACTAATTGGAGCATTTGGAGTTGGAGCATTTTCTTCTGCACTTGCAAACTTAAATCTCTATGTTTTCTGTTTCCTGACAAATAGAATGTTATTAATTTTTCATTTCCAATGACATTTTTGTGGACTCTTCTGCTATCAGTGTTGTTCAATATGTTGAAAAGTGAGCAGAGTACCTGCTACTACACTTTTACTCTTCCAATTCTCTCCCCCATTCCTCCTGGGGAGAGTGAGCAGCTGTGTGGGACCTAATTACCATTTGGAGTTAACTCCAAAGTCTGACAGGGTATCATTACATCAACACAAGCTCACTCATGACAGGTTATGATACCTAGTGAAGCTCCTATTTTGAGGGAAAGCCAGGAACATGTTGTGTTTGCAGTTAGGGTTGCAATGATTTTACTATTTTTGTAGATAGAGTCTACCCTTTTTTTAAGGTATGGTGAAAGTAACACCTTCTGGTCAAAATAAAGTGTGGGAAGGAAGAGCACAGGCAATGCAACTAGTAGGGTCTTATATCCTGAGAACAATAAAGATATTTTGCTTTTTATGGTGATCAAAAGACATTCAATTAAAATGTCTTCCTGCATCAGTTTCTGTTATTATTTATACTTAGATTAATGATAGGATGGGTAAGTTGCATATTTCTAATTTTTCAGTGTATTCTTTTCAGAGGATTTTAAAGGAAACAGGAGGTGAGGCGGAGAAAAATATAAACTACTAGTTGCATCTACAATAGAGAAATTCATTGTCATAAACTCTTTTTTTTTTTTTTTTTTGCTGCTCCAAAGAGGTATTTTAATTTTAGGATTTAAAATTAGAACATTAAAAGACACATGTGTCAAGACTGAAAAAGTCAGAGGCGGTGTGTTGCATTCTTGCTATGTAATTAGGAGAGATTAGGGGGTCAGACATTCCAGTCTAAACATGCTGCAGAGAGATGTCAGCTGAGCCACTGAACTATGACTGCACATTAATATAGTGCCAGACTTAAGCTACTGGGTCCTGTCCAGTGTCATCTCAAGGACTGAAAATGATTCTGCTTCTGTATGTAGCATGAGCGATTTTCCACACCCTATGCTACTAAGGAGTAGAGACATTTGCTAAGTTCCTTAAATGGCTTAGTGTTTACCAGTTCAGGGCCAAACATGCATTAGAACTTTTATTTCCTTAGTTATGTGTGCACTTGGCACTAGATCTTGATCTTCATGAGGTGTTTTTATCTATCTAGGACTACATTGATTTCACTGGGATATATTCACACTACAGATGAGTCAGTATTCTGCATGCAGGACTTTATTGAGAGAATCAGAAGTATTTTAGTAACAACAGCTTTTAAAATGCTATTTTTAAAGTAAAAATTTGTAGGCATAGTACCAGAGTAGCCTTTGTCCAAACAGTAACATTAAAATAATCACTTTTGCAATTGGCAGTGCTCCTTTGTGGCTGAAGGAAAAAAAAAAAAGGGGGAAAGAACAATGATTTCTCAAAAAAATTGGGATTTTTGATGCCAATATTCTATATTTCCACCAGGATCCATTTGAATTAAAGTACATTGCATGAAAAACAACTAACGACTAACATAAGCCTCATGTGTAGGTAATCTAAACTGACATTTTTATAGCCAGAAGTTATCCTGAAGATATATGGATGATGGCTGTACAATTCTCTGAAAAGATGAATATTGTCTTCACTTTATAGGATTTTTCCACTACATCTTCTCATAAAATCAGTATCAATTGACTTCTTGGAGCAACCTGTGTTGCTGATCTGGACAAAAAAAGCTTGACAAAGAAAAGAAAAAATTAATTAAGTCAGAGAGGAAGAGGTCTTATGATAAGATCCTAGCTTATGTGCCTATATCAGTGTGTTGTGAAGCTGAGGATAAAGAAGCAGAATGCTAAATTACAAGTATAGACTTATTCAGGTATTCAGGTATTACAAGTATAGACTTATTCAGGTATTCATGCTACGTAACTTCAGATTAAAAAGTAAAGCATCATTTAAAGAATACGTAAACATTTTTGTAGGATCTCTGAAGTAATTAAAGTTAAATCTACAATTAATAAGGTATAAGAAACTTTGTACAGGAAAAAGTCTTCATAATTATGAGAAGATTTCTTTATATATATTTTAATCTATCAGGAACAGTTCTGCCCTTTAATTATAGCAGCTATTTATATTCTTTTACATAAAACTTTTTTTTATAGATAGAATTTTTTTTTAATTCAAATGTTCCATGAAGGAACTAATTTTCCTAATATATAACACTTTAATTTTTTTAATCGATTTTTTCTTTTCTGTGTGATAGCATTTGTGCAGGAATTACATTACGTGTAACCTTCAGAAAATGATAACTTTAAATTCCAATTCTTTTTACTGATTTTTAATAATGGACTTGGCCTTATATGCTTAATTATTTATCATTCATCCACTATTCTGTTCCTTTATTAATTGTCTGAGCAGCCTCTAAATTTCAGCATTCCTTTTCCTAAACCTGTTCTTGAAAAGAAGCTTGGAAGGTGACTGAGACCTCTATGTCTTAACCACCAAACCATTAAAGTTTGCATAATATGAATGAACTTCACTGTGTCTTTCAGATTTATTTAAAGGCAACCTGAAAGGTAGTTCAAAACTTGCTCACAGCACAACATTAGCATACAACCCAGTAATCTTTACAAGAAGCACACACATCTTGGCAGCCAGTCAAAAATGGCCACTGTCTCTGAAGTGGTAAGGCATGGACCCAATATGATTTTTAGGCAAAGGCAGTTCCTGGAAACTTCAAACTGTTTTGCAAGAGCAGTTTGAAAATTGCTATTTAAGGAGGCAGCAGCACATACAGTTATATTTAGATGCAAGATATTAAAAGGTTGCTAAAGAGGGTCCTGGTATATCAGAATCAAAGGATCAAAGAGTATCTGGATATTCCAACATTTATATCTTTTTTTGGCTGTTTTTTTTTTTTTTGTGAATTTGGACTCAAAATTCATAATACAACTCATCTCACCTGATGTTAGATAACCTTTGAGCTGAACTAACCATTTAGGATCTTACAAGAGCAAATGAGCAATTATTTCCAGGGAAGATTCACCATATTTCCCTTCAACGAATTTTATAATTCATAATCAACCAGTTCTTATAAATGCATTTCGCTGACTATTAAGAGAGTTAATATAATAATTATATATAATATATTATATAGGTTTATGTTACATGCCCGTCTTTGAGATACATAGTTCAATTTATGACAGCTGACTCCATTTCACATTATGTAAAATAAATTCCAGATTTTGTTAAAAATAGTTTTGATTTTCTTTTGTTTTTAAAATATATTTAGTGTGCTTTTTCTTTTTAATTTAAGATATGCAAACTGGGCATCTTAAGTCCAATATTGCCAATTGGGTGAATAAGTAACTGTTGCAAAATTTTAAAGGGATTTGATATATTAAAATATTCATTTAATAAAAAGAAAAAAGGAAAAACATTGAAAACATTAATCTCTATTCTTCTCAGAATTATAACCTGACTGCTAATTAATGAGTTTGGTAATGAGTTTGGTAAAGAGTCCCTTCATAGTTGTGAGTTCTATTGCAAAACAGAAAATTTAAAGAGAAACATCTGGGCAGAATCCTCCATCTTTGCCTTAAAGGAGATTTTCTCAAGTGTAACATAACACTTGATGCAGTTTCCAGTCAGGCCATGAGTTCAAAAGGCTTATTCATGCTTGAAAGCTTCGGACTATCTGCTAGAGACACCTGCACGCAGTCTTCTTATTTTTGAGAGGAATCCTTTTCACGCTGTCACCACAACCAACCTCACTTCAGGAGGATTTTCAAAATGCAATCATGGCATGAACAGTGGCTGACCTCGGCAGCGGGCAGTGTCTTTTAGCAATGAATGCTTATAAAAGCAGACAACTGCTAGAATTACTGCCGTCTTTCCAATTCTACCTCCTGCACACCTAAAGAGATAGAATATGAAAGATGAAACCAGCCCATTTTAGTAGCACTAAATACAAGCATAGCTAAATTTGGATGTATTTTCAGAAGGTTTTGATGACTGTGGAAGTCCTCTCTGAAAAGCTTCTTACTACAAAAGTCTCTAAAGGATGCCTCAGTGCTGTTTTTTTCAGTTCTCAGCTATTTTTCTTCTTGCACAGTGCTGTTAATACTCAAACTCATTAAATGTAACTTCAGAACTTTTCAAAACCAAGTGTTGGAACTTTGTAACTACACAAATAATCATGACTCATCTGTGATTTTGCCTGAAAGGAAACAAAGATCACATATGGTTGTTTATGGCTTGCAACCAGTACTCAGAAGATATATAGCTCTTGAAAATTACTGGAAGTGTATAAATATGTGTAGGATTAAAGGGAAGTGCTAATATATTTTTGGTAAAGAGTGTTGCAACTTAGATAGAATCAGTAGGGAGCTCCCAGCTCTTTTAAGACATTTTTTCTGATAATGACAGAGTTCTTAATCCTCAAGTGCAAGAAATTGGGCAGGGGATGCCAGTGACAAGCATGGCTATGTGCGCTGGTTTGGGCTGGGATAGAGTTAGTTTTCTTCATAATAGCTAGTATAGGGCAATGTAGCTAGTATAGGGCAATGTTTTGGATTTGTACTGAAAACAGGGCTGATAGCAGAGTGATCTGTCTAAACAGTGCTTGCACAGAGCTAAGGCCTTTTCTGTTTTCACCTCATACCACCAGTGAGGAGGCTGGGGGTACATTAGAAGTTGAGAAAGGACACAGCCAGAACAGGTGACTCCAATCACCAAAGGGGTATTTCATACCATATGGCATCATGCTCAGCACAAAAAAGATGGGAGAACAAAAGAGGAGAAATTTCAGAGTGATTCCATTTGTCTTCCCAAGTAACTGTTGACCGTGACAGAGTCCTGGTCTCCTGGAGATGGCTGAGCACCTGTCTGCCCATGGGAAACAGTGAATGAATTCCTTGTTTAGCTTTGGTTGTCTCTGCTGCTTTTGCTTTACCTGTCAAACTGTCTTAATCCCACGAGCCCACGAGCTTTCTCACTTTTACTCTTCCAATTCTCTCCCCCATTCCACTTGGGGAGAGTGAGTGAGCAGCTGTGTGGGGTCTAATTGCCATTTGGAGTTAACTCCAAAGTCTGACAGGGTATCATTACATCAACACAAGCTCACTCATGACAGGTTATGATACCTAGTGAAGCTTCTATTTTGAGGGAAAGCAAGGAACATGTTGTGTTTGCAGTTAGGGTTGCAATGATTTTACTATTTTTGTAGATAGAGTCTACCCTTTTTTTAAGGTATGGTGAAAGTAACACCTTCTGGTCAAAATAAAGTGTGGGAAGGAAGAGCAAATAGGGTCTTATATCCTGAGAAGAATAGAGAAATTCTGTGTAGGCACAGGATGAGAAATGCTAAGGTAGAGCTGAAGATAAATTTGGCAATTGTGAAGAAGAGTAAGAGGGGATTCTACAGATACACGGATCATAAAGGGAAGATTAAAAAAATTATGCCCCCAAGAAATAAGATAGCCTGGAGAATATAAGGCTCCAGAGTAAACTCATCAGGGCCTTTCAGTACTTGAAGGGGCTTACATAAAAGAGGGAAAGGTACATTTTACATGGGCGGATAGTGGCAGGATGAGGGGGACAGGTTTAAACCTAAAAGAGGAGAGATTTAGATCAGATGCTTGGAAGATATTATTCACTCACTGGGTAGTGACACTCTGGTTACCCCGAGAAGTTGTTGATGCCCCATCCCTGGAAGTCCAAGGTCATGTTGGATGAGGCCCTGTGCAGCATGATCAAGTCAGTGGAATCCCCTCCTGTGTTAGCACTGCCCATAACAGAGTGCTGAAATTAGATGATCTTTATGGTTCCTTCCACCCAAACCTTTCTATGATTCAATTTCCCATGTAGAAGACCTTTCAAGCTCAGCTACTTCACTTTGGGCAACTAAAATCCTCAAGGATGTGAGCTATAAGTGCCAATTTACACCCATCAGCTCCATGGTACTGTACATTCATGGTCCATGGAGTATAGAAATTCTAAGGGCTAACAACTTTAAATAAACAATGATCATGACTGTAATAAGTAACAACTACTAATGTAAAGTACATTGTCAATAAATGTGATGTAGTAAGTTTTTTTAAGTTTAAACCTGGCTTGAGTCATGTAATTTAAGTACTTCCATCACACTGATTGCTAATTGTCTCTAATCTCTCTAATTCTCATAGATATGTTTATATGACAAGATGAAATAAACCACGCACCTTGCATACCAATAAATGCCAATGTATGTGCAGCTTATTCATTCCTTATTTTCTGTATTCAATAGTGTCCATTTATTGTTTGGTGATGTTCATGTGTGCTTATGTATAGACACCCTTTTTGAGGTTTCAGAATCCAGAGCTGTGTCGCACTCGGGCTGTGAGTCATCTTCCTAAATCACAAGTGGGCAGTGCCTGCTGAGATGCCAGGGAATAACCACTGGCTCATAAAGATACCTAACTCCTTTGTCATATTTGTGATTCACATATGATCTTTTTGGCTATTTGAGGCAGTGTCAAATGGCAAAATTGGCTGTGTACAGACATCTCAGTCATAGACTGTATGTCCATTGAGCCTGTCACACTTGTCTCTCTAAAAACAAGGAAAGAAATCAGCACCTCTACAGAGCAATGTACACAAGAAGAATTTAAATTACACGCTTTCTCTCTGGAAGTACCTGTTTTTTTCTGTGGCCTATATTCTCCTGTAATTATTGAGATATATTTAGGCAAACAAATCCCATTCTGTGAAATCAAAATCTAAGAAATAATTCAGTAGAAGTGCTATCAACGATACTTTGAATCACCATGTTCTGACAGAAAGCTTTATATTCCCTTTTGCTTGTTGAGAGTCGTAACATGTTGGAAAGTTTTCATAATTTTCTGTGTCCTTATTGCTTGCTTTTGAAAAGGCAAAATTTTTTATATATATGTAAATAGAATAGCAACATAACTGAATTGTAAGCTATGGTTCTACACATATGATGCAGAGGGAGACATCATAAGTAATTAGTTTAAATTTTTGAAAAAAGAATGACAAAACTGGAGAGAAAAAACATCCTTTCCTGTCTTAAATTAGGAAAGGTATGAAAATAAAAGCAAGCAGCAAATAAAAATTATTCTATGACAATCATTATCTTTTTGTACAGGATTTTACAGAGGACATGTCAGTTTTACCATGCCTTTGAGAAAGGGTAGACTCTTTCTGCAAAAGCTGTAAAGCCATTTTAACCCTAACTTCAAACACAACATGATCCTTGCTTTCCCTCAAAATAGAGGCTTCATTAGGTAATATTACCTGTCATGAGTAAGCTTGCATTAAGGTAATGACACCATGTCAGTTTGGCTACCTAAACAACTTGATTGTATCACACTGGCTCTTATGGGTTAACCCCAGGTGGTAACTAAGTACCACACAACTGCTTACTCTCTCTCCCTGGGTGGAATGCAGGAGAGAATTAGAAGAGTAAAAGTGAGAAAACTCATGGGTTGAGATAAAAATAGTTCAAAAGAGAAAGCAAAAGCAGCAGAGACAAGCCAAGAAAATGAAGGAATTTATTCACCACTTCCCATGGGCAGGCAGGTGTTCAGAGATGTCCAGGAGAGCCGAGTTCCATCAGGCGTGACAGTGACCTGGGGAGGCAAATGGTGTCACTCTGAACATCCCAATTATCTCTTTTTCGTCCAGCTTTATGTGCTAAGCATGATGCTGTCTTGTGTGAGATACCTTTGGCCAACTGGAGTCAGCTGTCACAGATAGGTCATCTTGCAGGTACACATGCACACCCAGACACCTTGCTGAGAGGTTGCAGTGAGAAACAGAAAACTCCTCAACTCTGTATAAGCTTTCCTCAGAAAATCTATAACATAGGTGTGTTATTTTCCCCATTTTCATCACAAATCCAAAACATTTCACCATGAAAGCTGCTATGAAGAAAATTAATTCCATTCATGTAAATATGATTCAACAGGATATGGGATTCGAAAGAAAGTTGTGATTCATTTCACTAGTGACTATTGAAAAATATAGTTACAGTGCGATTCGACATCAGGCTTTGAAACGGAATTTAGTTCAATTTCAGTACGCTTGCATTAGGTGCCAATATTGGTGACTATAGCAAGTTCTTGCTATAGTCAGTGGAAACCTGGGCTCGTTTATTATGTAGGAATATTATACCATTCTTTCTTTCTTAAGTTCTTGAGATAACAACAATCCCAGCCCATTGATCTAGACTGTGACTAATGTACACCTTATAGAATTCAAAGATTGTTCATATGATATGAAGGAAATAACATTTAAAGAGAAGTTGACTTACGGATTATGAACTTAACAACCATATCTCAATAACTGCTTTTTTAATGCCTGTCATTTTATTAGTATACAGGATTTTTCTATTCTCATGTACTCCATTAAAAATATACCATGATTTTTAGTTGATTTATAGTTATTGAATGAAAAATTATCATTTAATTTATACTGAAATTATGCCATACCTTAATATAAACAGCAAAACCTTCAATTGATATAAATATTCTGTTAAAAAAAAAAAAAAAACAAACCAGAAAAAGAACAAAAAAGATGCTGCCACCACCCCGTTACCTCCACACCACAGGATTTAATCTATTGTGCATTACCAGTGACCCATTTAGTGTAGAGAAGACACAATAAATCAATGTTTGTTAACATATGCTTAAGTAGAAAAGCAATTTCACGGGTCAGGCAACATAGTCATGAAATGTCTGTGAAGCAGTGGTGCATTGACTGTTGAGAAGGACACAGCCAAAATGAAAAAAATTATCCAATTTTTGTGTGCACTCTGATTTCCTTTTTATTATTATTTTGATCAAACACTTGCTTCTCTGTCAATTGCAGTGATTAGCAACATATCCATAAAACCTCAGATTTAAAATAGTATTGTTCTTTAAGTGACTGGCGTGGGGAAGAAAGGAAACAAAATCAGCAGAATAAAATAAAATGCAGTGCTCAGAATATGTAATTTAAGGTCTGGATTTGAACTTTCACTAGCTCCAAAAGTTAGTTTTCTTTCAAAGTCAGAGGAGATGAGGACAGAAAAACACACCATTATGCCAAATTTGAGATGAACACTCAGTGGGTGAAATAGATGGCAGAGACTGAAACACCATCCATATTCACATTAGAACCATTAAATGTGTCCACAAGATGTATGCATTCCTAAAGGAAAGAATCAATTATAAAATCTGAACCATCTCCTGTGAACCAAGAATTACATGAGAAATATATCTGTGTCTTTAAAAGAGTCTGTTCCCTACTATCTTAATTTTATTCAGGTCCAAAGCCTCTTTGAAATTTTTCCAGCACTGTTTCTAATAAGGCTCAGTTGACTGCCTAATGCATAATAGAACTTTCTTCAGCTAAAAATATTAAAACTTTTATCCACCTGCCTTGACCTCCAAATTAGCATGTAAGGAATATGACAGTGAAAGTAGATGCTGAATTTTTATTAGACACTCTAGTATCTTCAGTTCTGTTAATTTAGGGTGAAACCAAAGTGTCAAGAAGTTGCCTTTTTTATATTGTATAGAAAGAATCATTTATGCATTATTAAAATACAGCATATCCTGGCAGAATTTTTAAAAAGAGAAAAAATCCTAGGCATGCATGCTCTTTAATGATCGACCTTTAAAAAAACCAGTTTCCATTACCTTTCTAGTAGAAAAAGTTTGCTGGTTTTTCCTTTATGAATAGAGCTTACTTAGTTTTGCCTCAGAGGTTTCAAAAATATTTAATGGATATTTAAAATTATAATGCAAAAAGTTTGATGTCTTAAATTCTCATTCATATGAAATTGTTATCAAGTTAAGTTGGTCAAAGTAATAAGACAGAAGCTTGGCCATATTTAAGTTTTGACTTTAAATATTAAGTGATATTTCAGTGAGTCTCTTCATAATATATTTACATTTACTGTTCAAGTGCATTTGTATTTGAATGGTACTTTTAAGTGAACATTTAATTTTTGTGTATTTCTACAGCACTGTTCATAGAAAGGTACATTACTATTGTGAAACTGATCTTCAGTGTATAAAGATTAGTTAAGTAGCAACCCTGTCTATTAAGATCATTTGTAATGTCTCCATTTACACTGTGTCTAAATGATTGATAGTGGTGTGTTCACTGGAGGGAAGGAAAGCCTTCCACAGGGACTTTGACAGACTTGAGGGGTGGGGCTGTGTGAACATCATAGTGTTCAACAGGTCCAAGTGCAACATCCTGCACTGGGTTGGGGAAATCCCAAGCACAAATACAGGCTGGGAAGAGAATGGATTGAGAGCAGCTCTGTGGAGAAGGACTTGGGACTGTTGGGATGGGAACCTTGACATGGACTAAGAATGAGCACTTGCAACCCAGGAAGTCAATCATATCTCGGGCTGTGTCAAAAGAAGAGTAGCCAGCAGGTTGAGGGAGGTGATTCCCCCTGCCTCTTTCGCTCTCACTCTCACTCCTGCCTGGAGTTCTACACTCAGCTCTGGGCCCTGTAACCTAAGAAGGACAAGGACCTGCTGAAGTGAGTCCAAAGGAGGGTCACCAAGATGATCAGAGGGCTGGAGCACCTCTCCCGTGAAGACAGGCTGATGGAGTTGGGCTTGCTCAGCCTGGGGAAGAGAAGACTCGGGGGAGAGCTTATAACACCTTCCAGTAGCTAAAGGAGGCCATCAAGAAAGCTGTACAGGGACTTTTTACAGTCTGGTGTTGGTTGGAATATCAGACCATGTGTTACAAATTCCCCTCAGTTCTGTAGAAATATAATTAGGTTTGTATTAAGAGTAGTTTATTTCCCAGAAATCCAGAAGGTAGGAACAGAAGTCTGCTAAGGGAAAATATATTAATTTAATTATGGAATATTTGTTAAAGTCAGAAAGTACATTAGCTGAGCTCCAAAATTCCTAAAAAGAAGAATAAAGTATTCTACGCTCTTATCAGGCATATTTTTATTTTTGGAATATGCTATGCTACAAAAATAGCGAGAGACACTAATAATGAAATATTTTCTGAGACTGAATGTTTTCACTTCCATAGTTATTTAGTGGAAACAATGTGTTTGATCAATTCATAGGTTTTCAAGAGATCTTTTTAAGAATATCATGTTTTATGCATTTTACTTTTCTATGTGTGAAGAATGGCACATCTTTTTTGTCCACTGTTCATTTGTCCACTCTTTCTATGGCATGTTCTATTAAAGAATTCACTAGGTCATAGTGAGGAAGTCTGTCTTCTGTCTGGTCAAAATCAAGTAGAAACCTCTGGAATGAGAAAGACAGCAAATTCTGAGAATACCTGAATAGCTCAGCTGGAAAACAGGCATTCAGTTTTTCAGAGGCATGTCAGAAATCATGCTTTAGATTGGCTACACATGCTGTTCAAGACTGTGGGCCCCCTTCTCCAGAAATCCTAAAAGTTGCCAATTTAAGAAAAACAAGAGGAGTCATATTGCAGTGGTCCAGTGGAATTCTTAGCACATGCCCTTCATACTACAGTCTATCTTGACTACATCTAATTTACAGTGTTAAAAGAGAATTCAAAAGACCTTAAGGTGTTTCTGTCTCTATGAAAGAGGGGGATTTTTTAAAATTTAATTTCTTATAAATCACAATATTAGAAGCCCTTTTACCTTATGTTCTTATGTAAGAAAGGGGAGCAGGCATATTCAGAGGAATGATCTGGATGAATTGCAGCCCCATCACAAAACTGGTGTATCTGTGACTAACAGCTGTGGAAAAGTTAGCACCACGGTTGTAGTAGGTATCATGATTTTAGGAGCATATGTGGTGTTCTAGGCATAGCTAACATGGCCTGAAGCAGCATGCAAAAAAAAAAAAATTGAGTTGAATATTTATGGAAATTTTAAACTGCATACACTATGTAACAACTGCATTTATGCAGGCCCAAAATTTTATATAAGCAAGATTTTGTTGTTACAGTTTCTAAATTTTGCAAAACATTTATGGAAGCTGGAAGCCAAATCAGAGACTACAAAAAAAGAACCTTGGGTGTTTTGATAATTACAAAGCATTCATGGCCAGCTGGAAGTCAGAGCAATGTGTACTTAACTGCTTTGAATAGTCTGTGTTTTGCATGTAGTAATCTGTGTGCATTTTCTCTGATTGCTCAAGGGGAAATAATTACTGTTTATGAAAGATTGTCCATTATTCTCCAATTAGAGAGAAAAAACATTCTATAACAGGGAAAATCTGGCTGTTCTGTAGACTTTGTGAGAAACCCTTCCTTAGTGATGCAGTACTGCATTAAAAAACACAGTTGTCATCCAGGGTGCTACAAAAGCAAGGCGTCAAAATCCCATGGATTTTTAAATACATCTTGAATTTTTAGGAATTTACTACAACATTTTAATTGAACGTGAGATGGCATAGGAACTGTAAGGAATTCATGCTCAGTTGTGATTTTCTTTCTTCCTCCATAGCTTAGGCTTAGAAAAGATAAGGACACAGGAAAACAAAACAACAAAAAACAAAAACAAACAAACAAACAAAAATCAAACAAAAACCCCCCACTATCTCAGTTTCTGACCCAGAAACAGAGAAAAACTCTCAACATTTCCTTTCCTATCAATTTTTAGTCTTGAGGGGAATATGTGGAACACGATGTTCATGTTGCACATCCCTGCAGGACTAATGTCTGCATGGGTCCAACTGTAGTGCCATTTCCAGTCCCAGTAAGCCAAAGAGTCAATTTCTTCTATTCATACTTTAAACGGTTAATTATAAGGTTTCTATTAAAACTTAGTTTCGATGGTAGCATGCACAGATTTGTAGTAAGGGAATTCAATAATATTTGAAATCTCTTGCTCCTAGGAAAATCTAACATAAAATATTTCTTAGTGATAATAAAAAAAATTGATAATAAATCAAGATTTATATACCATCATCCAGAAGAAATGCTACAAAAGCTTATGCTGAGCTGCACTTAGAGATGAAAGATGGCCTCTAATTTCTATTATAGATGTGTTCTAAAAGGAACAAGATTTCTGGGTCTCACAGTGGTATTAATTTTTATTTTCCTAATGTTTGTCCTTCATTATTTTTGAATAATATTTTAATTCAAGGTTTAACTCTTTGTGATTCTGTCTGTGCTATTCAAACTGAAGTTGTAATTGTGGTCTATATGGACAAGCATATTTCTTCCTTGACAAAACAGCAGGAACACTATTCCAAGTATCAATTGTCATTTGTACATTCCCAATGGTTTTTCTGTTCTCAGGACAAACATTGTCTGGATTTACCCAACTTCATAAGTTTTCTGTTTTAATAAAGGTATGAGCTAACTTAGACAAAATTGCTTCTAATTTCCTCACACTAACTTCATACTTGCTTCAGATTTGAAGTGAGACACAAATGGGCCAAGATCTGCACCCTAATTTCTACTGAAAAGGAGCTGGTGTAAAAAAGTATGTAAGTTGGATCAGTTTCAGAGTGCTGAAACCAGCCAGCTGGAACTGTTCACATGCACTGACAAGTCTATTTAGTTATCTTTTCAAAGTCTGTCACTAAGTAAAAACCCAACCCATAAAAAAAAAAAAAAAACCAACAAAAAAAAACCCCAACAAAACAAACAGAAAAACAACCAACCGACCAAACAAACAAACAAAAATAAAAACAACCCAAAAAACCCCTAAAACCAAAACCCCAACATATTTTCAAGAAGGACATTGCGATGAACTTAAACTAGGACAGGTCTTCTGTCAGTTGAATAACTGTGGAGACAACCAGGTGCCTGCAAGCACACAGAAACAAATATATTTCCATTAAGTTTTCTTTTAAGGAAAAACAAATGAGTGCAAATGTTAAAGGGGCTGAGGAGCAGATTTTGAACAACAAAACAAAAAAAAAGTACAAAAAACCCCCAAACAAACATCAGATACAATTCCAGTCATAATCTGTGCTGTATTGATCTAGTTGCATACAGCTTCTCAAGGAGAGAGAAGATATAGGTGTTAGCCTCAGGTTCCTCAGGCTTGTGAAATTGTATATCTCTGTATCTAAATTATTTTTCACAAGAATTAATATGCATTTTATTTTTCACATAAAAGATAAGCAATCCAGATATGGAAAGTAAGAAGGAAAACAACAGTAATTTCTTTCTTCTTGTAATTATATTCTGCTTATCTGAAGAATAAAACATGCATTATCCTCACCTATCTTAAGGCTATTTTACTATTCAGGAATAATTATTTCTGCCTTGTTCTGCAAAGACTTTAGGACTTACTAGGTTGTATTTTTATAACAGACACCAATTGTCCAAGACTTTTTAATGTATCTGTGCATATCATCGGCATATGATCCCCAAAGAAGCAGAAATGTCATACAATTACTTACACAGCATCATCTCCATAAGAAGAGATGAGTGTTCCTGGGGTATTATGCCACTGTATCATATTTTTTAACACCAGTGCACCTGCACATGCAATGTGGTGTTTACTGTGCTATCAGTGTAAGAAAGATCCTACTTTTTAAATAAATGTTAAATTTTTGGGCATTAAAAGTCCAGTTCATGCTAATAGATCTATTTGGTCACGTATATATGCAAAAATTTGCACAATTAAAGTAAATTCCTCAGATTCAATATTCTACATTTCTCTCTAGGAGTTAGTAAAACCTCATAAAATGCATCTTAGGTTTAAGAAAAGAGTTTTTGTTTGCTGAGAAAAAAAAAAGTGCACTGGTATGGTAATGATAAAAAAATCACATTAAAAGGATGAATGAAGAACAGTGTGTTGGATAGCGATCTGAACTATTCAGGGTCATGAAATCTATGCTCTTTGGCTGAAAGCACAGCACATAACTTCAGTAGTGTCTCAGTCTAATAAAATCCAGCTGTGAAAAAAGGTCAAATGAGAGCTGACAAAATGACTTAGATGCTCCATTTGATGTTGCAGTAGTTTCTTTAGTTCAACTATTATTTTTTTTATCACCTTGGTTTCATCATACAATTCTTTTGAAAACAGTGATAGAAAATAATACATATACCATAATACTAGAATAACTTTGTAAATTCAATGTAGGCTGAATCTGCTGCATTATTAGAAAGATTTTTTTTTAATAATTTAACTAAAAATAGGACAAGACCTCAGTTCCCTGAATTTTAGGTGCCTGAAGACTGCTGAAATGACTAAAAACAGAGCTCAAGCAGTCCTGGACAAACACTTATGTGAAGGAAATAGACTCTGAAGAAAATAGAATCGTTCCCCTCCTCCTCTACTACCTGTAGTATTCATATTGCATCCAATCCTACTGTAGTTGCACATTCTTTGAGTTTCTCCAGGCCATGAAGTATGGTTTTTGGAGCCTTCTTTATTTGTAGCTTCACAAAAGACAAGTCTGCAATTAACTCTCCTATATTCTATCAAGACATGAGTCAACTTCAATTCCAGACAGCTTCCTGAAGCAATCTGCCCCAGATTCTGTCAAAAAATATACAGGATGTCAATTTTAGAAAAAAAAAAGAGATTCCAGTTGCGATAACTTTTTGGATCCCTTGCTACAAAGAGAAAAAGACAGTTATGCTGACTGTCAAGGGCAATTGCAATTTTTTTTTCTGTTTTTCTCATATTTTTTGGTAAGAAGGGAAATACATAACCATGTGACAGTCAGAATGACTCTCTGAAAAGTGAATTCTTGCATTACCATTCTATGATTACGTTAATTATTTTGAGGTCCTTTTCCATACAGTGTTTTTATTGTGTGCAAGTTTTTTTTTTTTAATTGCTAAGCTGAAGCAGCTGGATTTTGATAAACAAAATCGTAAGCAAAAAGAACTGGAGACAGATGATACTGTGAAAGCCACGTTGCTTATTCTTCGGCACTCGCCCTTAGAATCTACTATAATTTAGATGAGCTAGATTTGCCTCCCAGGCTCCTTGCACCTGGCCCTGCAAACATGCTGAGCTCCTGAACTTGCCCAGGTTTCACACTGCCCCATGGTCTGCCTGTGATCCATATCACTTCAGACCTAGGAGCTACAAAGTTCTTGCAGCCCTAGGGCTCAGACATGGACATGGGCTCAAGCAGGTGGCTGAGATTACTTCAGGTTTGAGCATTCCTTCTTCTGGTACAGTGTTATTTTAGCATTTCAGATATTCTGGTATCCCTTTTTACACTTCTGAAGCCATCTCCACCGATCCAAGAAAACTGACATGGATTCTATGATCCTGTAAGTGACAAGTAAAAATTTAGCAAAACCACAAACCATCTATCTAGCAAAAAGATGTGATTTCATTATTACCATGACATGTCTCCAGAGAAGGTGTATTTTGTTCTTTGAGATGCTAGGTCCCTTGACTATGGGAGGAGTCTGAGGAGTACTTTGGAGAGGTGTTACTGGCAGAAGCCATTTTTGGCAGCTTAAACATCAAGTCTGTTGGTTATTTATCACAGTCTCGAGAGGAAATATGTGTTGAGTAGATCAACCCCTTGGAAATACCTCTTTTTCTTAGATAAGTAATGAGTTATGGCTCCTAATGGGTTGTTAGGTCCTTATGAAATGAAAGGGAAAGGGAAAAGGGAAAAGGAAAAGGAAAAGGGAAAGGGAAAGAGGAAGGGAAAGGAAAAGGAAAAGGAAAAGGAAAAGGAAAAGGAAAAGGAAAAGGAAAAGGAAAAGGAAAAGGAAAAGGAAAAGGAAAAGGAAAAGGAAAAGGAAAAGGAAAAGGAAAAGGAAAAGGAAAAGGAAAAGGAAAAGGAAAAGGAAAAGGAAAAGGAAAAGGAAAAGGAAAAGGAAAGACTTGAATAATAGAAAAGATCAGCTCTAGTAATCTGATTAATGGGGTTTTTTTAATGGAAAATGTCTGTCTCTTAAGATTATCACAGAGCCACTCATTGAAAGCCCTAAATCTGCAGGGCACATAACCACATCACAAGAAACCATGCTCTTCTGCTAGGCTTATATTGTTGAATTCCTTAGTTGGCAGGCACTTTGATGGTTTGTCTCACAAGAAAGATAGAGTAGGATAAAAATCTTCATTCCTTATGCACCCATGTGAGACTGTAATTTCCAACACATATGGAAAAAGTAATTTTATACCTCATAGATCTATTGCAAAATAAACCATAATGCCATAGAGTAAAAAGAATTTTTAATTTTACCACATCAAAGGTGCCATTTTTTGGATATGCTTTGTTTAGGTTATTATCATTCTAGCATACTTCTGTATCAGTTTAAATATCAAAATCAAAAGCTTCGTTATAAGCAGAGGATGAAATCAGCTATGCATTTCTCCCTGTACAATGTTGTTATGAAAATGTAGTCAAATCTTATAAATATAAAGTCTAAAACACCTACATGGTAGACAGGACAGTTTACAAGAAAGTTGAAAGACCTTGACCCTACTTTTAGACCTTCACTAAAGTTGATGTGTAGAATCAATCAGAAGCTCAGTGCTTATACTTCTGAAACATTTTGGAGTTTCTTTTCTCCACTCCAAAATCAAAATATGGTTGGTTTTGGTTTTTTGTTTGTTTGTCTATTTGCTTGTGTTGA
This sequence comes from Fringilla coelebs, assembly GCF_963513975.1. Classification (NCBI taxonomy): domain Eukaryota; kingdom Metazoa; phylum Chordata; class Aves; order Passeriformes; family Fringillidae; genus Fringilla; species Fringilla coelebs. The sequence continues at coordinate 47,255,714 of NC_140029.1, forward strand.
TGTTGTTGTTGTTTTTAAGAGGTGATTACAGAAGATCATCTAAATGCAAGCCTGCTAGGAAACAGAATAGAGGAAATGTCACATTTTTTAAATACAAACATTTCAGGCTGAAAATTAAGATATAAGGCTCATTTGCTCTTTCTATACATTTCCTCAAATTATGTGATGTATTTTGCCTCATTGTAAGCTTTTTATTTTTTGTTTCTACAACTTTTATTTGTTTCTACAACTTCTCTTTCTTTTACAACATTCCAATCTTCTTTTTAAAACTAGTTTCTAAATGGGTCATATTTATATCAACTTCTACCTACAGGAGAAACACCACAGGCTTGCAGTAATTTCCCTGATTTCTTTATTTTCTCCTTCACCCCTGGTTAAATTTTTTGATTTCTGGTGGATACTATTAGTGAATTCTGAATCACAGAAGAATAAATATATGGAAAGATACATGCAGTGGAACAGAATTATTAAATATCTCCAAAGATATTTATTCTATTCTTCATATGCAATTAGAAAAATTAGTATTATTCATCTAGTTGTATGGAGCTTTCTTTAAACAAAACATAGCATGCATCAAAATTAAGAAAACAAAAATCCCCTGTATTTTAAGAAACACCTGGATCTCCTTCTGTGACTGAGGAAATTTTCCTTATGTAAAAGTAAGACAAATTATGTAGACTAGTTACTGCTTACTACATTCTCTTTCTTATTTCATGGTTATAAAGCACAGAGAACAGTAACCTTTTCACTACTTTTCAGAAAAGGTTACTATAAAACTCAAAGTTGCTATATTTACATGTCACATGTTTTTGGATAAATTGCTCTGACTTGTGATCAAGAGGGAGCCCAGCTACTGTATGTGCTACTGTATGAGTGCTTGCATTTTGTGCCAAGGTAACAACTAATTTACATTGTAATAGAACCATCATTATAACCTTTATCAAAATAAACCTTTTTACTAGGACATAAACCTAATGTTCACAGTCCTTTAAAATATTAATGAGGTTTATTTTGAAAATTATTTTAGGGATAATATAATCTTTCACAAAATGTTAGCATGGTGTTAATACTTTATTTAAAGCTACCATTAATGTTCTCTTGCTCTCTTTCCTCAGAGTAATTGCTTATCTTCTGACCATCAGAGAGCCTCACCCATAATATTAGATAGGTATCTTCCAGGATCTATTTAAATAGTAAATAAAAGATAGTTATTTTCCAAGGAATTTTGAAACTGACTTGTTTTGTATTGTGATGCTCTTATTTCTGTAAGGATTCTCTGGTCCTTGTACTGGATAACAACAGTGTTATTTACCCATATGCAAACATTTGAGTGGCAACAAAGAGGTGACAGGATTCCTTCTTCACACTAATTGTTTTGATCTCATCAATTTGATGAGAAAGTCTGTTAAAACATTTTATACACTGGGATGCTAAATTTTACAGTCTGAGACATTTAAACACCTTTTTGTTACGCAGTATTAAAATAATTTCTGAAATTCAACTTATAAGAAATGAAGAACCACTTATACAGTAAAACCTTTTATAAGAACAAGCTAATTCAGTAAGAAATTGTGCCTTTGTGTATCTTTGTTTTCAACATTTTGAAACTGCAATTAACTATATCAAGTGATACACTGGATTCTACTTATGTCCTACTCTTGGATTGGCAAATGTAACCATTAGACTTAAAAGGGTATTGCTCTGCTGCCTGGATACAACATTATTCTAACAAATTCTATTCTTCTCAAATCCATTGTTTATTTTTCTCTTTTGACTTAGTCAAATAAAGACTGTGCAATACAACAATCAGCATGCAATATGTTGTGCATAGCAATTATGATTGAATTATTTAGAATTAGTCCCTGCAGAAAAAAAATCTTATTGGGAAATTTTTTTAAGTATTTATGCAACGATGCTGAAGTACAATATCTGGAGATTACAACTGTATCTTAGAAACAAAGTAATTTTGCTCTTCATGTGTACTAACCATCTATAATTATTTTCTAAATAGGAAGGAGTAATTTTTTAAGTATCTATAAGTGTTCACTCTTTATTTTATTACAGCTGTGGAGTTATGGTCTATTTTTGTTTCATCATGAAAGTCAGAATCTGATGTTTCAATATCAATCTGATAGCCGCATAAAATCAGAGCATATGCCCTTACACTACCTTATTATATGAGCCACACATGCATTTCACTCAGCACACCTGGTAAAGTCTTATTCTAACTTACTTTTATTTATTTGACCACAAACTGGAGAAAGTTGAGTCTAGATGTCAGTGAAGTCAGTGCTAACCACATCACCTTTGTTTCCTCTGACCTGCACGGCCAGGGAGAGCGGTAGAGTGGGATTTAAATAGTTAGAGTGGAGTCCCTTGGCTTTGGTACCCCCATCCTGCTCTCATTTAACCCTCCTAGCCTGGAGAGAGAGAATGGAAGAGTGAAAGGTCATCTGCATCTCTTTTCTGCAGTAGGGACCCAAAACTATTCCCATGAACATTGATGTACAAAGCACCAGGGTCTCGGGGACTTATCAAATGAGAAATGCTTAAAAACAGAATTGTCTGTTGCTGCTGTCTTCACCAGCCACAGGCAAAAGTGATTCTACCTATGATTACCTAAAATGAAAATATGAAGAAACTCAATAAAATGTGCAATCAAATGAAATTAAATAAGTGTAGATGTCATCAGACACATTCAAGTACACAAATCACATTTAATACTGACCTTAATATTTTGTAGTGGATATAGAATGTCTCTCTTTGTCTTGCTATTTTTTCAGGTAAAAAATGTGCCTAATAGGAACTTTTTCCTGTGTGTCTTAACATTCGTGAAGGTCTTAACATTCTAAAGCAAATCAAAATGAAAATAGCTACAATACAGCTGTCAGCAACACCCTTAGGCAGCAAACTGCCTAGCAGGCCAGTTATGTTCATCTGGAATTTAGATTTTGTAGTGCAGAAGCATCTAAGTAGACAAATTATTTTTAAGGGGCAATTGTTGTTGGGCCATAACTGTGATACAGTGAGTCATGTTCAGTACTGTATACGATTGTTAATAAATATTGAAGGAAAAAGTAAAGACTTTGAGGTTTTATAGAAAATGATGTGAAAAATCAAAGATTAGTCATATTTGATTTTGATAATAACTTCCCCAGAGAAAGGAACTGCAAAAGACCATTCATTAGAAAAAGCCAATAACCAGTGGAGATGGCACTATGTAATCATTAGTTGATGGAAAAGAGAAAAAAAAAAGGAGAAAAAAAGAGGGAAATAAAGCATGAAAGTGTGATTCATCATGATGCACAAAGAAATATGACTTGTATAAAAATGAATATTTTAAAGCATGGGGATGATGTGAGCGGATATATTTTAAAGTTTTTTATCACGGGGTGATCTTCAAAATGAGCTTGGTTTGTGTTTTTTATTCTTTAAACCATGGCTTGGGCAATAATTAAATGCTGGAGGAAATAATATTCTGTCATACTTGTTTAACTCTTAGCTAGTTCTGTTGTGCACAGATGTGCCTGGAATATCCAAAACCCTCTCTAGTCTTCTTCCTTAGCAGTTACAGACTTTCTGAGTTTTGATTTATTCATAAGATCTTATTAGGGGAAAGCAAGAGATTTTTTACTTAATAATCCCAGAAGAGTATTTGCATATTCCAAACTGCTATAATCTAAGAGTGCAATGGGGCAGAGCTGGGTCATGTAACTTTCTTAAAGTGATGCTAGAGCTTATGTAAATCTTCTGCTGAGCAGATGTAGGGAAAGAGACAAAAGGAGACAACAAAATATGTTGAGCTTACTAACTGTACAAGACTGAATGCACTTTCAGAATATGGACTTTTCCACCTCTATTTTGATTAAATATTTGTTTGGTGGGGATGGGAGGAGGCCAATTTGGTAATGCTCTTTAGATTACACAGTTTCTTTCAGCAGACATTTCTTCTTTTCCAGGTCTTTCTTAAAATGTACTGGATTCTATACCTTTTCAGCAGGATGTTTTTTGTTTCTAGTACTTGTTTTCTTTCATTTTTAAATGTGGATAGATTAAATTTTATTATAGTCCTCCTTAAAATTTCATCATTCATAAATCTTATTACATTGATTGGACTTGTGGTTAAAGTTCACGTCTTAAAAGGCATATAATTTTCTGATTTTATATATTTAGGATCGATTTCTTAATTTTCTTAGTCTCTCCTTTTTTCTTTCTTCTTTTCTCAGCCTAAAATCTGTTATTAAATGTCCATTTGACAATAATTTTTTTTGTAGCAATAAAAGTCTCAGCATTCATCCTTCCAAATACTTCTGATTTGCTCATATTTTTCTTCCCTTTTAACATTTAGCTCTACAAAATTTATTTTAAAAAGTATTATAATGATATTCATATTTCTTGATAAGAAAAGCGTGAGATAAATCCACTTAGGGAATGAAAAACATTAGCCTTCCTAGTTGAAACAAATTGTTGTTAACTTGTCAGTTTTCTTGATTTTAATTAACTTAATGATAGCTAAACCTTGCATTGTTTCAATAGCCTAGTTTTCCATCTATGAAAACAAAGTTATTTACTGTTTATTTATTAGAACCTTCAGCTTTCAATTTTTCAATCTGAGGTGTTTTACATGAACAATTTTTGTCCTTAAAATAAAAAAAAAAGAAAAAAAAACCCCAAACTAAAATTAAGAATAGAAAATTCTTCAAGAATAGTAAAATTAAAATTAAGAAGAATACCAATTCAATAACAGGATATTGCCTAAGTATCCAAAAAAGAGTGAAGCTTTTTTATCTTTTCCAGCTATTTGATCCCCATTTTTTTCTCAAAAATACATAATGCCCATCAAACCTTTTTGTTATTGAATCAGAAGAAAAAAAATATCTTTTTGCACCATTATATGGAAAGATTCTGTTTCATTCTCACATTGAATGTGTGAATCTGCATGAGTCCAAAGTTTATTTTAAAATGTATTTATTACTAATATTTTTCAACATTTTAACAGAATAAATTTTAAAAGAGGTAGTCATTGACCTAATATCAATGTCACTGTTAATATCAATTGACAGTTAATATAAACAGCTAAGCAAGCAGACTAAATATTCCTTAACACATCAGAGCTGTAATTTAAGCCTGCATTCTTCCCACTGACTTGTTCCTGCAAATCCTGACAGACATTTAATGAGTAAAATAATGATTTCAAATAATTTCACTGTTACTTGGTCTTTTGTTTTTTAATGATGGGCAATATTGATCTCACAGTACCTCCACTCATTGACTGAACAATATTAGCATAGGAATTTCTATTAAGATGTGTATAACCCAGTGCCATATATTAATGTTATGCATTTTATTTTACTGATAGATTCCATCAAGTTCAGCCTTACTTATCACATTAAATAATATGTATATTCATATTTCTTAGGAACCTCAAATATAAGATACAGTTCGTAACATCCTCTAGTTAAATTGAGTCAGAAATGAAGAGGACAAGCTCAGTGTTCATTGTATATTATCTTTGATGGTATTCAAATTATTCCTGCACCATTAAGCATATTTCTTATTCCAATTGTTCTTCATTATTTAGAAAAAAAAAATAATAAAAAGAAAAAGAAAAAAGGACCTAGAGTTTATGCTCAAATGGCTTTTCATTTCACTTAGACTCAGCACCATTTTACTTTTTCTTATCCACAATGCACTGGAATCTCAAGCATGAAATTATGAAACTAAATGTACAGGAAACTTTCTTTATGTCAGATATATTTCCCCCAGCCTAAATTGCCCCTTTTGTACTTCTTTTTGTTTGGTTACTTGGCATGAAATTTTGATAATTTTTATATAGTAGAATGAATAAGTCACCAACTGTACACTGCCTTCTCCAAAGTACTGTGGATTCTCACAAGACTAAATCTATTCATATTTTGGATTAATCAATCTGATTACCTCAGGAAGCTGTTATTTTTTTCACACTGTTGTCACTTCAGAAAGACAACTCCTAGAGAGCACTTGATGCAGAAGTCCTTCATAAATCTTTTAAAAACCAATTCCTATGCAGAAGTAGGCAATCTTAATTAAATTTTTAAATGTTACAATTTCCCAATTTCTTTCAAAAAATCTAAAGTTTATTTAACTACATTCCACTATGTTTTCTCCAATTTCTGAATTAGCTTAGTTTATGTGATTCTTTACTATCTTTAATGTGCACAAATTAAAAAAAAAAAAGTTCTGAGTAAATTGATGGGTTTTTTCTGTACACTTTAGAGTATTTTTTGCTTGAGTAACAATACTATGGTTTTATTGCACAACCTTCTTTTATATTTGGGGTTTCACTTTTTCTTTTATATACATAATTGTTTTAAACAATTGTGTAACAAAGTGTCACTGCTTAACTATTTTATTGATATCTTAGGCTTCTGCAAAGTGGATGGACCAAGTTGGATCTAGCTGCTTTTGAAGTAAAAAAAAAATCTGGGATTGAAATAAATTACCTCTGTCCATTTTTTCAGTCTCATTTTTATCTGCAGTTTTCTTGAACTAAGGAAGACTGAAGAACGAATGCCATTTTCCCCTTACAGTTGAGAGGAAGTACCCAGGGAAGTGGGACTGAAATACAATCATCATGATTGATTTTATTATTTGTCTGAGGCCTTGTCATTGTCGGCTGGTAACAGATTTAGACTCTCATTTTAGTTACATAAAGATACACTACTTTGAAGACAAGAAGCCAGTCATCATTTTGGATTTGTTTCTTATTGCTTGCTTTTGTTTTTCCCCCAAGGACTCTTATCAAGACAGAAGGTTCTCTGTTACCCCTAAAACACCCTAGTTCCACAGAAAGTACATGATGGGCTAAAATCCAACTGACAAGATAAAATCAAACCAAAATAAACCAAATATCCTGCTACTGTATTTGAAGGCATACGTATGAAACTAAGTTTAAAGGAGCATTTGGTCATCAGTTAAGCATAAATTTAATTTTTAGAGAAGACCAATAATATTTTAGAGGAAAAGAAAATTTTCCTCTGGATCTATCACCTATCATTGCATCTCTTACTTATGCATAAATAACAAAAAGTAGACCTCTGTACTAATGATGAAAAACTGAATTGATGGTTATTAATACCTAAAAAAGATGGGCATAAAATCGAAGCTGTACTAAAACAATCTGTTTAGTATTATCAGTATTTTTGCTTTGATCAGGTTTCTGAACAGCAATAAGCAAGTTAATGAAAAACACTTTGGTTACATGACAACAAATTTTTTACATGACAGTTTACATAACAGTTGAAAAATAGGTGTCACTGCAGCATGTGAAAATATTTCTGTGGGAGAAACTAGACTTGCTCTCTCTAAGAGTCAAACTCAGTGGAGAATGAATATAATCAAAGAATAAAGAGAATGAATGGAATTAATCTTAACCCTTTAAGAATGGTTAACAACCAAATAACTTATAACAACAGAAAAACATTCCCTCTTTTTACAATTTCAAACATTACAGAAATTATACTAAATAATACAAAATAAAATAAACTAAATACGAATACAAATACAAAATACAAAATAAAATTATACAAAAATACTTGGGGTTTGGTTTAGTTTGGGGTTTTTTGAGAAACAAAGAGAACAAAATAAGGAACAAAAAATGAGTTTACGGTCAAGATTTGGGCTAGGATTATATTTTCTAGGGGGAAATATACCCGAATATATCTCATTATGTTTGAGGCTTGAAATTATGTATGGATTAAGGAAAGCTGAGAACACTGGGACTCATGCTAAGGACGGTAAATCAAACAGGTCCATGAAGGTTAGCCCTGTAGCTTCCTCTCAAAACTCATGCCTAAGCATAGGGCTAAAATTGTGCTTAGAACTATGGAAAAAAACCCGGGTGAATTTTGTCTCCTGTGAAATTTCCCAGCACTCTGAGGCTCAACACAAGGCTGTTGCTCCCAGAGGTTTCAGCTTGCCCTGACACTCTTAGTTACAGCCTACGTTGGTGCCCTTGAAGATGATAGATTTGAGAAATTAGGTGCAAGACAAGTGGCATGGATGGTACTACTTTCAGCATCAGCAAGAAAAAAAATGTATCCAAGGACAAGGACTGACTGATCTGTAGGTTTTCTAGGGGTGTAGCTGAAGAGCAGGGTTAGCAGATCCCTTGAAGTGTACTGGCAGCTGTAACCTGATTGAGTTCTTTGACAAAAGAGCAAGACAATTTGTGGTGAGTGGGTCTAAATTACGGCAAAACAGAAGCTTAAACTGGAGACCAAGGCAGTTCAGAAAGGCTGGGACATCTGAGGGTAATCACAAAAGACCAAAAATGCCATGGATCAAGCAATTTGAGTTGTGGGAATGTGTTTCAATCTTTGAAAAGGTAGATGTTTTAGACATTAGAAAAAAATTGTTTACTGAAAGAGCGATTGCTTGCTGGAATCCTCCACCCAGGAAGGTGGTGGAGTCCCCATCCCTGGATATGTTTAAAAGAAGACTGGACGTGGCACTCAGTTCCATGGTTTAGTTAATGAGAAGATGTTAGGTCATAGTTTGGACTAGATGATCTTAAAGGTCTTTTCCAACCTAGCTCATTCTGTGATTCTGTGATAATTTCAGGAGAAGAAGGATAAATGGAAATCCTCAGTGATGACTGAAGGCAGAAGAAGATGTTGATCCTGGGACCAAAATGGAGTAACTGGTATGACCCAAATCTTTCTTCTTTACAGTTTCTTTGCAAGTAGTAGACGGAATAATTACCAGTCTTCACAGTTCCAGTATCTCTCTTATTAAATAAAGCAACCACAAGAACCAATGATGATGGATTTGAGCAAGTCTATGCAGTTATGTCTGGAATCAATGGGCCTTCAATATGGAAAAAGGATGGTAAACAAGAAGAGTCACCATTTCAAGGTCAAAGCAAAGACCAAAAATTTAGCTGGGCTACCAAGGCAGATATTCAAGAGACAACTGCAATGAATTACACTGAAAAGTCTAATGGGAGAATTTTTCACAGCTGAGAGAGACAAGATTATGATTTGGAATAAGCTGAGGTACTAAGGAGGAAACATGGATGTCTGGAATTGTTATTAAAAACCCCTGAGTCAGAAAGGAAACTCACTCATTTTTGAACAATCATTTAATACTGGAAAAAGATTTTACATATCTGGATTTTTTCACAAATGTAGGTGCTTTCTGGATTAAAGTGACACCTAAAAATATGAAAGGTCAATACTGATGTTCTGAAAATTTATTTTTTACTTAGGTATAATTAAAATTATTAATAGACTTTTAAAATATATTGTATAACGTACATAGCTTTTTCTTGGAAACACACTTGTTTTCCTTCAGGCCCAAAGCAGGATTGTGTTGCCAAAAACTTAAGATGGTACTTCATTCTGCTTTCTACATAGTAGAGACCTGCCTACACTTAAAACTAAGGTGGAAATTCCTGTTTCTCTTATTGTTATATGCTCATAAATTATGAACTCCATATTTAATTTTTATGAATAACATTCACATGACCTAGAATCTAAGGTTCATGAAAAGGTGTCCAAAAGTTCATGGATTTATTCACAACTGCTACATGTCACATACATCTGGCTGTAATTAATGCCAGGGATTGTGCTATAAAGGCAAAACTGAAGAAAACAGTTTATTAAGTCTGTGCCAGACTCCAGGGCTAAATTGGAGACATGGCTTTTAAAGACCAGCAATTTATATTGATCTGTACTTCTGCCAGGAGGCTTTTGGTGACTGTAAAATGCTGGAGGTAAGAACAGTGCTACAAAAGAGACAGAAATTTTTTTTTGAGCATGAATACAATTGAAGTAATGTTTTTTATTGAATTTAGGCTTCACATTGCTTAAATAAAAAGACTGCATGATGAATTATTTCTTCTTTCCTTTTCTTCCTATATCAATATCCAGAGCGGCAAATTTAATCAAACCAATATTTATCATGCTATACAGAGAATCTTGTTATGTGAAAAAAAAAGGAACCCACTAGACTTCTGGAAAACTATAGCTGGGATATATTACTCTTACATGAGCCTCCTTCCTTTCTCAGATATGTGGTACTCTTTAGTGATGCAGAATCACAAAGAAACAAACTGTGATCTGTTATTTCAGTAAAAAGTTTTATCAGAAGAAACTATCACAAGCCATTGCAAAAAAAAAAATATAAATAATTGCCTCCTGAGAAAGATGTCTAGCACTTCATGGGATTGGAAGTGCATAAGACCAGGAACAAGAAGTTAAAATGAACTGGAATCAAAACTGAAATACACTTCAGTGAAGTGGAACTGAAGTCTAGAGGAAAAGGGTGGCTGTGAGGTCACTGAGTATTGTAGGGGTATTTTATTCTACAACACTCCTTAGAATTGCTATGTCTGTTGCTGTGACTCCAACTCCTGTGTCACATTTTGCAGTGGATTGATTTATCATTTTCCATACTTCAAGTTCAGCCAAAAAATTACACAATTTTCTGCCTCTTTTTTTTATTAATACAATTTGTACAATGGCTTTAATAAAAGGGAAGTATTTTCACATCACAAAGTTATGACATAACAATCTTGAAAAAAACATCTCTGGGCATGAATAAACACTGTTTGTGGCCATTGTTTATTTTAAAATTTGTGTTCTTCTTTAAAATAAATTTTCTGGGTTTCCTCCTACACATAACAAAATTCAGATGAAAGCTAAATTAAAAAACTGCAGTTTGTTTTATTAGTCATCAGTATTTACATGGCAAGTATTTAAATTAAAAATCTGCATTTTTACAGTAACTGTGGTTTTAAAAGCTGATACTTCAGTTCTATTCAACTTCAGCTTATATGAAAAAAACAAATACCGGATTCAATAATGTGAGATTCATTCAAGCAAAATGAAGCTTAATTGTTTTCATTATTAATGTATAGAGATAACTCCCATGGTCCATGTCCTCTCACAGTAATAGAAGCGAATGACTTAATCAGTAAATAATGTATGAGACTACAACATTCAAAGCATTCTGAGACTGTGTTATGAATTATTAGATAGGCACCCACACTTTATAGTAGTAAGTTTATCTGGAGTGACCTGACTTACGTGATTTTGCCTATTCATAAGCAAATTCTATAGGTCCCTGCTACACATAAAATGGAAGTATTTAGCAGATATGAATGCAAATAACAGTTTTGTTTGAGGCAATATTTTTCTTTGACACATAATTTAAAGAAGGAAGCAAAGACTCAATATTTCTGATAACAAATTAGTTATATAAAGGGCTATTTAATTTTGTTTTCCAGTTGCTTAATAAGGTCTGCCCGGAGATAAATTTCAATGCTGTTAACCATTTTGAAGAAATAATCATTTACCCTATACCTGTGTTTACACAGAAAACCATTTTTATAGACTTGGAGGAAATTAGAACAGATTCTTCCCCTCTTCCATTTCTGCTCAATGCTTTCTACTTTATTTCTGCTTTCTTTCACTTCTTCGGAATTTTCTAAAGAGGATTCTTTGTCCTATCGTGCTCTTGACTTGTCTCTGCATCCTGTCCTTTTAGTGATCTTGTATGTCATTGTCTACATCTGAACTAGGGGAACTTCCTGACAGATGAACTTTTTCCCTTTCTTCCATATTCACCCTACCTACAGTAGGGCAAATGGGTCCTCTTTAATTTATAATTATTAAGATTTTAGAGAAAAGGACTCCGAGCTGTGTCCTTTAAGTAACATCAACTAAACAAGTTAGAATGTCAACCTTGTTCCTTCTCCATAAATTAATTAATTCTGAATTATTTTGTCTATGCAGGACTACAACTTCTTTAAGGCAAATGGAAAATTTCTACTTCTTAACTTGATCTACCTTTTAATGATGAAGTACTATTACAGGAAAAAGGCATGCTGTCCAATGATTCCAAAGACAAGAAACACTCAGAGTTATTGGTCTGGTTACATTTTGACAATTTATCTAGGCAATACTTCCTGAACCAAACCCAAAATTAAAACATGAATGCTTTTCTTCTCATCACACCTGTTTGAAATGAGTGAGCACACCTCTGAAACAAAGGGTATCATTAGATAAATAGTCAATGTTGTGGTCATGTGACAGGCTAAAACTGATCTGCCACACATGGATCAATTGTCAATAACTTGTCTTAGGGAAGTGGTCCTTGTGAGCTGCTCTGGTCAGAAGCACCTTTAGAAATTCTGAAGGAAGAGTATCTTGTGTCAGGATCCAGTGGGTATTCTTTTAGTAAAATTTGTCATATGTGTCTTGAACATCTTCTTTCACCCTTGAATAACAATCAGATTAACATATCATAATTAATACATATTGGTACTTTTCGTGATGGCATATTGATGAAAATGTTTAGAGAAGATAGAACATTTTTATCTTCTATTTTTCCAGATATACAAATTTTAATTCCTAAAATAAAGTCAATATACACATTTATTTTGCTGAGTAACTTAAATTGACTCCAGTAAGAAGATTGCTGTCCTCTGAAGATTTTTAGGTACATGAATTATGATAGGAAATACATTTTTATCCATATGTTGCAGAGAAGCCTATGTTTTTAAGCTCGACAGCTGTTCTGTCACATCCTCTCTATCATTATAAAAACATTATTATTTTTGTCGGTAACCTGGCACAGCTGACAAGGACAAAAAAAGAACATTTCTTCCTGTCACATAAAGCATGATCATTTTATTAGCTGTCAACAGCTCCTCAAGTTCACATCAAACTCTACTGGCACAACAGATGCACTTCTTTACAGAGAGGGTGGCCAGACCCTGGTGCAGGCTTCCTAGAGAAGTGGTCAATGCCCCAAACCCGTCGACATTTAAGGTGCACTTTGACACTGCTCTTAACAACTTGCTTTGAGTTTAGGTTGGCCCTGAAGAGGTCAGGCAGTTGGACTACATAATGGCTTTATGTTCCTCCAGACTGAAATTGTCTGCTCAATGATCCTAACTTAGCAACTTAAAGGATTTTCCTTCTATCAAATGCAGTATTTGTTACATAATACAGAGAATTTGTCACACTTTTTTTAATAACTAACTTTCTCTAAAGAAATATGTTTTCCTCTAGTATTTAATTAATGTTGGAAAAATTACCTATTTTATGCTATTTTTATTATTATTGTTATTGATATGTTGTGGGCATTAATGGAATATTTTTTAATATTTATTGTCTATATTGCACATTGAACTAAATAATTTATACAGTAACATCCGCCTCATAATGGTCTACCTAAGTCAGGAAGACATTTATCATCTTTTTGTTAAATCAAGGGCAAACAGAAACAGCTGGTTGATTCACTGAGCTGCTATAACTGCTTGATTAGGTCAGCTAATGTAGCTGGTTGATCAAGCCAGTGGTTATAACCACTTAGCTAAAATAAAAGCCACCCCTGGTTCCCTTTGTGCTGACATAAGTTCAGCTTTATTTCCAACAGCTGTGGTCAGCCCTTCCCCAGAATTTCCCCTGAGATTAAAGAGCACATTGTCCTTGTCTATATTTCTTCCACTGTATTGATTTATTGATCAGTCACACCAAGAAAGCAGAGTTTATTGGGAACTGCTAGCTTTGCTGAAACTCATGAAATAAGAAGTTGCCCATTTGAGGCCAGCTCTTCTAACAGATAATTCTTCCTGTTTTTAAAAGAAAAAAACTCATAAATACTTTTACTTTTCATTGCCATCATATTGCTTTCTGGGCATTTACTTATAATATCTCAAAACATATTCCTGGAAAGAAACTAGGGAAATGCCTGGCCTAAATACCTCCAAAATGAGTTCTATGATGATTCCAAATAAAGTTCCATAATTTTATTTATTTTGTGGAAGTTTATTTCAGATATTGGTATAGAAGCACAGATACTACCTGGAGCTCTGCATAACACTGCCTTAGTACTCACTACTTCCATTTTTACAAGCATGTCAAGAGTTTTTAGAATCTCCATAAAAAGGAAATGAACTAAGTCACATTGCCTAAAACTTTCATCAAGGAAAATGGCTTGCTCTGTTGCTTTTGATTTTATAATTCTTTCACAGTTGTTTTAGCTTTCTAGAACCCCAGATATAGAAAGAATTTATGTGACAGTACCATAGCTATTTTTCAATAGACTTCACCATCTTTGAAAATTATATTTCTGAAGCCCTTGTTTTTAAACTGTAGTTGAGTAACACTGATTAGTTAAAATCCAATATTCTCAATATTAGGGCATATGTAAATGATTTTGAACATAATTAGTAGTTTAGTATTAAGCTTATTTCATTATTACTATTAGTAAATGCAGGTTTCTCTATTTTAAGTAAATGAAAGAGTACTGGGGGTATCAATGCATATTAATCAATCCAACAGACGAAAAGGAACATGGGAATAGAAATTTCAGATAATAAATCACTGAGAATCTGACGTCTTAGGAAAAAAAAAAAGAGTCTTCATAAAATGTCATAGTATTGTACCTAGAGGCAACATTTGCTCTGTGTTACAGAAAAAGATCTATTCCCATTTATTCTCTGACAGGAGATTTAAGGTAAGCAATCAGCCAAGCATGGCATGCATTCTCTCTGAAGGAGAGGCATTTTAGGTGGGATATACTAACTTCTTATAGCACAATGTTATTTGGAAAAGTCTTGACCAGCAAATACTTATCCCCACACTTGTTTATGTACAGGAGTATGTACACACAGGCAAAAATAGTTCTTTTTCTAGAGTTTATTTGTGCCAAAAAAAAAATACATACCAAACAAAATCAAAATCAGAGAAAAAATCTAAACACTAAACCTTCTCTCTACAAGATACTGACAGGATAGCTGACTAAGAAAGTGATTCCATTCAACAAAGAGGGTGGCAAGATCTGACACAGCCACTTGCTCACTTTCCCCCAGTGGGATGTGGGGAGAGAGAAAGGTAAAAATGAGGAAACTCAGGAACTGCAATAAAAAGAATGCTGGATCTTCAGAACCATCTCGAAAGTTTTTTATGGCCAGCATTGTAGATGGTGCTGACCCAGCCTCTGGTCTGGCCCAGTCTTGCCTGACCTGCTGCACTGCTCAGGAGCTGGGGAGGGGAGGGGAGGGGAGGGGAGGGGAGGGGAGGGGAGGGAAGGGAAGGGAAGGGAAGGGAAGGGAAGGGAAGGGAAGGGAAGGGAAGGGAAGGGAAGGGAAGGGAAGGGAAGGGAAGGGAAGGGAAGGGAAGGGAAGGGAAGGGAAGGGAAGGGAAGGGAAGGGAAGGGAAGGGAAGGGAAGGGAAGGGAAGGGAAGGGAAGGGAAGGGAAGGGGCATCCTGAATGGCTGTCATGGTGCTGGCCAGCTCTGACCATGTGCTGGAGGCTTCCAGGAGAGACAGGAAGGTCAGCAGTACTGCCCCATACACATTGGGCAAGGGAGGCCAGAATGGTGCCCCCAGTCCTCCCATGGGCAGAGAGACTGCCAAATATACTCTGAGCACCATCACTAGGCTTTGCCTGGCCACTTTGAGGGGCTCTGGGTGGAGCCAGGTGTCCCCTTTTTGGTGCACAGTTGTCACACTCCTGCAGGGCTATGGAGTCCCTCAAGGCAGAGCAGCAGCTGGGTGCCTTTGGCATTACAAGATAAACACAGGAGGAGGTGCTGTGGCCTGAGAGGCAAACAGGTGAGTGTCTACAATAGCTGAAGCTGTCAATGACGCCAAAGTAGCTAACCAAGGGAAAATGGACCTAGCCATGAGAGAGTCTGATAGACAGTGCATATGAACACACAGGAGCAAAACTTCAGTGAGATAAAGGTTTTAAAAACATCCTATGTTGCTAACATTTATGGGACCAGCTCAACAAGATCTTGCCACACTGCTACCTACAATTGCTCAAGACAACCAGTTAAAAAAAAAAAAAGGGCATTAAATCCTGATGACTCAAAGAATTATGGCAGGATAGAGAGCAATCACTGTCAGCTCCTAAAGAGTAGAAGGAGATATTTAAAACCATCATGCCCTCAGGAGAAGTGTAGAGAAGGGCTTCACAATCAACACACTTAATAATCCCTGCAAAGAGGTCTGTGCAAACTACCTCTATACTGATATCTTAGTGCTTGAACACTCACAGTTTTTCATACATGTCTTGGGGCTTGTGGATATGAGACTGTGGGAGACTGAAATCAGCTGGGGTTTCAAATATGTTCATCTTTCTTTCCTGTGAGGTTTTACACTGAGCTACACTCCTGCTGCAGTGTTGGTACATTATTTCCTTCAGGGCAGTCTGGAAATATTTATGTTTTCCACAATCTGCCAGAGACATGTATACTGCTGTAAATAATGCGGCATTTGCCTGTGTAATTACAAGCTCTGAGATTAAATGCTCTGTTTGTCAAAACATGTGGTCATCTTTAGTGCTAAAATGCAAAAGAAAGCCAGCATTTTAAGACTGGGTTCATTTCATCCTGACATCGCTCACAGTAAAAAAAAAAAAGTCCAGATTAAATGAAACCTCCAGAGGACAACAGTAGATGAATACCTCATGGTATTTCTCAGTATCAGATTATATGGAATTAAATTTAGATACATAAATGTAGGAAAGCAATTAAAATGTCAAAGCATATACATTTAGAGCAATTTTTGATGTCCTAGAATAGTTGAGATTTGTGCATAGACCTGCACAAATCCATAGATCCTGTCTCACTGATACAGGATCTATGGTTATCCTTCCTGGTTTCAAGATGCAACTTCATAGGTCTCCCATCAGACAGTGTACACTGTCTTGTGGGAGTTCACAGGCATATGTAACATCCAGAAAGAGCAGGAACACACTATCCAGCTGAAGATGATGTTGGCCATTGCAACATAGACTTCTGTCACCCTCCAGCCATCAACTGATCACTGTTTGAGAACCCTGTGCAAAAATCCCTACCAATCACCTTTATTAACAAGCACTCTACCTCTCAGTATGTGTGTTTTTCTGGTTTCCTTTTCTTCTTGAAAATGGCCTGGTTGTTATCTGGAATCAACAGTTCCTTAGTTTTAGTATGTCTTTTGCAGTGCAAACCATTCAAAAATCTCATTCTTAAAGTAAACAGGGATTTGGCAGGATCCATGAAAATGACCTTGTGTTCTCTACCCATGACATGTATTTATTGTGTAACAGGCCAGCTGACTGCTGTCATAAACAAACTCAATTTTATATTACAAGCCTTCTGGCATATTCCAGTTATTCATGATTAACATGGTCCATAAAATGTATGAGAGGTTTTGTTGCAGAGAAGACCCCATAGCTGTTCATTTTAAATTAAAGAAATTACGTACTTATAAGTATATTGAGTACACACAAAGCTAAAAATTTATTAAAATTAAACATATTTAGCACTGAGGCCCAAGCAACTGTTCTCTCTAAAGACTTAGTAGGGAGTTCAGGCTATGCAAAGATGTCTCTGTGCTTGTCAAAATGTACTGTATTTTTGGTATCACTGCTACGAGTGCATACTCTGGCTGTTTCTCCACTTCACAGGAATCATGAGTCTCTCCAATAGCTGTGTCATCCTCCTTCTCCCATATAAAGGTTGAACCAGACTGTGCCCTTCATTGAAAGGTCTTATCCTTACCCTGACAAAATATTAGCTTACTGGAGTGATATGGAAGAAACATAGAAATGAGTAACCACACAATGTTAAAGATTTTTAAAGTCCTTTAAAAATCATAAACTTAGATTAGCTTGTTACAAATACACTGAAATCCAATGCTGAGTTGAATCGTTGCCACCCTCTAGGTGTGAGAATTCAACAAAAGAATAAAGACAGAAAGTTAATATTCTGATATTAAGATATTAACAACCTCTCAATCATATTTTCTCCTAGTGAAAAAAGAGAGGGATAGGAACTGAATCATCCAATCAAGCATTAATTGCAATTAGTGAAAATTTCAGAGCAGCAGATGTATAGCCACTCAAGATAAGCACAGTGACAGAAGAGATCTCTTCACAACTCTACAACAACAAAGACCTTACTGGATTTGTGTGGGTAAGGTTTTGGGAGTGGGGGAGTGACAAGGGTGGCTTTGTGATAAGCTGGTGGAATCTTCCACACAGTCCAACACAGTCAATGCCAGCCAGCTCCAAGATGGACCTGCCCTTGGCCAGGGATGAGCCCATCAGTGATGGTGGTAATGCCAACATATGATAGGATATTTAGGAAGGGGAAAAAAGTTATTGCAGAGCAGTAAATGTAGCCAGAGAAGATAGGAGAGAGTATATGTGAGAGAATCAACCCTGCAGACATAAAGGTCAGAGAAGTATCCCAGGTGCCAGAGCAGAGATTCCCCTGCAGCCTGTGGGGCAGACCATGGCAAAGCAGCCGTGCCCCAGCAGCCCATGGAGGTCCGTGGTGGAGCAGAGATACACCTGCATGCTGTGAGAATCCCCAGGCCCCTAAACATCATAATTATCATCATCATCATCATCATCATCATCACCATTATGACTACTACTACTACCACTTACTATTCTTATTCATACTAATATTAATATTATTATTGTTATTAACATTATTTTCCCCATCATCCTTTTAGCTAATTTATTTGTGTTCTGCCTCTTAAAGTTTCTGATTTAAGTGCTGGTGAAGGTTAATCTCAAAAATATTCTGACTGTAGACTCTTGAGCATTATAAAGACTGTTTCGTGACTTCAGCCTTTCAAACTCATATTTTTTGCCTGTATAAATTTAAGAACATATTCTTTTAGCAAAGGAAAACAGGTTTTTTTCATTTTTCTTCTAAGCATCGTTGTTTAGCCATCTATAAAATAGCTACAGATATCTTCTAAATATTGCCAGCCATCCCATCTCAGATAATCCATTCAAGATTACATTCTTTTAAGATCTGATTCCAAGACTTTTCAAAGGCCCTGAAAACCTTAATTATTTAGCAATTGTACATAAATACAATGCACAAAAATACACATACATCTTTTTATGCATATGTGCATGTGTGTATATTTTACACACACAAACATTGCCACATGTATCCACATATTTTTCCAAACTGCTACTTATTAATATTTTCACATATATCTAATTACAGCAAAGCTAATGGCAGTAATGCAATTTGTTGCTTAAATCTGTTTCTCTTTATACTCTACCATGACTTTTATCATCATAAGTTTCAATGTCTTTTTTGAGAAGCTGGAACTTCAGATACACAGATTGCCTTGAAAAATTCCTGAGATGCTGAGTCATACAGAATTCAAATTATATGTCTAGAAGTGACAAAATGGTGCAGCAGTCCAAAGAACATAAAGAAGCATGATTGTAAAGTCTGAGCACTCTTAAACTGATGCTGAGATCACAGAACCTTTTTAACATTCTGCAGTAGCTATCCAAATAGAGTATTGTCAAATCTCAAAAAGAATTTTAATTAGAAATCTGAATGTAATCAGTTTATTTAGTGGAAGTTATACAAAGGAGTACTTTGTAATGTAGGTTACAGTTGAACATTTAATAATTTATAAATATTACTTCTTAAGGTAAACACAAATCCAAATAATATTTATTAAAAGGATACTGTACAATCTCTCCTTGGAAAAATAAGAAAACTTTGGTGAAAATACTAGAAATAATAATTAATCATAAAAAAAGTATTGCACCTCTATGCTTGACATTCACATAGCTCTCTGACAGTGCCATTTGTAATGCTGAAATTGCACAGATCAGCAAAGATACTTCCTGTCTGGAAGCCCTTGCAGTCAACCCAAAATGAAGATTCAACTCTCACACCCTGAAAGTAATGGATGCATTAAAGAATACCTTTATGTGACTATGTGAGCTATTTGTATGCATTGGATGATGTCTCTGCATGGCTTCTTCCTTCTGCTTCAACTCATGACTTAAAAATCTTTTAGAGTTTCTATGCATATATTCCAATTGGAATTGATTGCAACATTTGAATGACTTAGATTTAGGAATAACTAAGTCCTAATCAAAATCTGAGCTTTCCGATAAAAGTCAATTAATAACAAAAAAAGTATCAGCTCCTTTCTGAGCAATAAAGTCTAGTCCCCTGATTGGTACTTCGATGAAGTGAATTGCTATTGAGTCCTAAAACATGGCCTAAAACAGTGTGACATTACCTTACTTTTTAGGTTTGGAAAGCTGTACTTTATTTGCAATCATATTAGACAAAAATTATAACAGCAAAAAGCATTACTTTCATTCTTTACTCTTCCTAACATATGAACGTACTCAAATTTATTAATATTAATATTCATAATTACATTTTAATACTTAACTGTAAAATCACATTTATATTTTCATCCTGCTATAAATGAGCAAAGAAATACTTGGGAAAAAAAGAGCTGATAATGTGGTAAAGTAGATTACAAGAAAAGTTGATCCCAGATTCGTATATAACAAAACTCTGTTTTATGGCTGAATGCATACATTATGGTTCTGATTTAAGCCTACCACTAAAGAGAAGGGTTTAATTTTGCCAGACATTGCACTTAAGAGGAAAAGAGAGCACATCTTTAAAAAAAAAAAAAAAGTGCAAATAGAGAAGATAAAAAAATGTAGGTAAAGGTAAATTACTTTTGTAATAGGCCTAGGTGAGGAAATGTTACTACTATTTTCCAATTCCATATGAGAAAAGAGTGTTAAATCTAAAATGAAGTCCAGAACAATCCGAGTGCACTTAACTTTATCAGAAATAAATAATGGTCTGTAGATGTCTTTGAGCTATTTAAAGGTATGCATATGCATGCTTATTATCAATCTGTAAAAGGTTTTAACAATTACTTAATTTCTAATGGTGACTCAAAATGCCTCTTGCAAGCTTCCATAGCCTATACAGAAAGGTATGATAAAGTATAAGCTCTTTGTTAGCAGCAGGTTTTCTGAAAATCTTAACTGCTTCAGTGAGACACATGGAAATGCACACTATTACATTGGGGAAAAAAAGTGTTTGCACCTAATTTTCATGTCAACATGTTGCAGCACTTAAGCACTTTGCCAAAGAAAGAGATTGCATCCACCCATCCAGATATTAAATCACAAAATCTGAATGTGTCATTAGAACACAAAAGAATGATACCAGAACTGCTACAACAAAGTTCCTTTGCCTCAGATTTACTTCACTATATCTGCTATAAACTTTTTTAAACCTCAGTGCATATCTTGTAATAGGTGACATTTAGTGACATATGTTGTAGTTACCATCAATTTCCCTCTATTTCAGGACAGAGAATTCCATGATTGAGTGCACATTTAAAGGTCATAAACAGAAGCTGAATAATTCTTTTTACCCCAGCTGCTGGTCTCAGCTGAACTAACCTGGAGTATTCTGACCAACACTCTAGAGAAATAAAAAGTTTCCATATACCTGAAGCAACCTCTCTAAGACTGTAATTTATTAACTTCCATTAGTTTAGTAACTGGAAATACTGAACAGCACTTTACTTGAGTAGTAAGTAATTTAACATTCAGCAATTTGGTGATACTTCCAACTAATGAAGACTGAATAAGTTTGGAACTACAACCAAAACCTGATTAATTTGGTTGGCTTTGGTATATTTTCACCTGGGTGGAAAATTCAGAGGTAATAGTCAGATTATTCATGCTGTAGTAGTCTGTGTTGGTTTTGACTGGGATAGGGTTAATTTTCTTTAAAGTAGTTAGCTTGGAGCTATATTTTGTATTTGTGCTGTGAACAGTGCTGCTAGTATAGACTTGGTGCGGGGGGAGTTATTGCTGAGAAGTGCTTGCACAGCATAAAGGACTTTTTGTTTCTCATTTCATCCTGACAGCAAGTGGGCTGGGGGGCTGCAAGAAGCTGGGAGGGGACATGGATGGAACAGTGAAAGCCATCTCATCAAAGGTATATTCCATGCCATATGGAATCAGAATCTTGGGAATGAATCATACTACATTCCCTAAATGGCAGGAATGTGTCTTAAAAATGAATTTTTCCTTCAAACAAAAAAATAGTCCAAAGTCAAAAGATAAAATTCTTTTAAGTTATTTTAATTTTTTTTCCCAAATATTCACTATTCTGCTATGTGTAGAATAACACAATACTATCACATGAAAAGTGAATTGAATTCAACAGGTCTGCCAAAACTAAACCTTCATGAGGAAGTCATGGTAAATTTAGCTTGTGTCCTGAAAGTGATACACTTCCATATCCTTGTCATAAAGATGGGGAGGAGATGGGTCAAAATTGAAGAAATAGACAAAATTGCTTCTCTTTCTGCTTAAGGAGCTTGGTATTGTAAGACTTTTAATATTAGGCTTATACTACATAAATTATTTTTCCTGAAATAAAGCATGCCTTCTTATATATATATATATTTTTTTTTTAAGAAAGATGCTGCTCCTAAAATAGTCTGTCTTGAATATTTTTCTGACTTTCATTGCTCAGATGTTGTTCCTGATATGGATTGTCTGTTAGGATTAGTTTTAAACTTCCTTGGTTTGGTATTTTAATTCTTATTCTCATCCTGGTCCCCATACATCTCTATCACTCTTCCTCAAAGCTGCAAAAGTGGCTATTCCTTTGTCTTCCTTCTGTACATAAAAACTGATATCAATGAATGTTAAGTCTTGTTTTCTAGAAATACTCAGAAGCCTAAATAGTGAAAGAATGCAACGTATAAAACACACACATTTTCTGAAAATGTTAATGGCTTTTAAGTTATGAAATTGGAAAAGACAAGAAAAGTAGGACTCCAGAGAGAAGACTCTTCTACAGCAATGCATGTGGCAGGAAGCAGAGTTCATTCCACTTTCAGAAAGGAATGTTTGGGAGAAGGAAAAGTCATAATGCTCAACTCAAACTGCAATTTAAACAGATGATTAACCATAATATCTCTCATGAAAAGGAGTATAAAATTGTTTTAACTAAGTCTTATTAGACAAAACAATATTTGTCTTTATTTTTATCCTCATCCACTCAGATTTTAAGATTCTTAAGTAGAAAGAGACACTGAGTTAATGTTCTTTTATTTACCTCAGTTTTAAACCAATTTTAAGATAGAAGAGTATAAAATAAGAAAAGTTATATGGTGTGACTTTCCCCATTATCACTTTTAAAAGTCACTTTAACATCTTTAAAGGCTTTCTGAGAGACAAAGAAATGTAAAAGGAAGACATAAATTACATTATTTCAATTCACTCATATTTTTAGGAGCTTTCTGGTTGGTCTGTAAACTATTTGACAGAAGCTGAAGGTGATGGTAAAGTAATTCTCAAAATACATTTCCATGCAGTCTGAACACTATATTAGAATGAAGGAGTTATAACCCAAAAGAATCTGCATGTTTTTGAAGTCTTTTAGAAAATACCACTAATGACAGAGACAGATCTACTTCAAAGATAAAATGAATCTGCAGGATGTGACAAGACCCCTGAGTTAAAATTTTTCTTTTCTGGTTACAGAACCTGATGCCAAGGATGAAAAATATCAAAGAAAATAACTCTGCAATTTAGCAAAACTCCTGAGTATGAAGTATGAATCAGGAGCTCCAAGAAGTTTCACTTTTTTTTTTTTCTGATTTTGATTATAACTACCTGAACTGTAAAGGTATCAAATATGATTAGAATATCCATCTGTTACCACAGCCCTCTTTTTGCTCACATGATCAGAAGGCAATCACTCATGCTACTTTTTTCTTAATAACCAGGAATTCTGTAATCAATTCTTCAAGATGTTAGTCCCTCCAAAGGGAACTAAAGGCTAGTGAAGATGAACATCATGAATCTTAGGGCATTACTTTGGCAAAAATCTCAGGCCATGAATACCAAAGGTTGTTCTGGGGAGTGACTTGTCCATTCTGAATGCTGTGGACTAACTGCATACAAATGAAGTGCATCCCTGGCACCTGGATACGTCACCTTAATATATTTTACCCAAAAAATGTGTATCTAATAAAAATTTTGCTTTCTAATATTGATTATTGAGAAAGTTATTCTTAATAATTTAGCAGACTTTTCATTTCATTTCCAAAGCCAAAATTTATAGCTTTTTTGAATATTACTGCTTTGGTTTGAGTTTGAAACAAGCTTTTAAAAAAAGTAAGAATCTCTTTAATTTAGAGCTTTGGAGGACTTTTCCTAAGAACTATAATTGTACTAATTTTCAAGTGAACATTCTTCTCTGGGACCACATTTAGTACAAGACAAGAAACCACCAAATTTTAAGAGCCCAAACTTTGTTTAAGACTTGATACAGAATCAGAGAATCAGTTAGGTTGGAAAAGGCCTTTGAGACCATCGTATCCAACCCATACCAAACAGATCATGATACTTAGTGCTACATCCAGTCCTTTTTTTTTAACACCTGCAGGCATGGTGACCCCATCATCTCCCTGGGCAGATAATTCCCATGTTTAATTGCCCTTTCTGTGAATAAATGCTTCCTAATGTCCAGCCTGAACCTCCCCTGGTACAGCTTGAGGCTATGTCCTCTTGTCCTGTCATTAGTTGCCTGGGAATAAAGGTCATCTGCCAAATTTCAGGTAGCTGTAGAGAGTGATAAGGTTTCCCCTGAGCCTTCTCTTCTCCAGACTAAACAATCCCACCTCCTTCAGCTGTAGCTTATAATATTTACTCTCCAGACCCTTCACCAGATTTGTTGGACTGTGCTCCAGCACTTCTTACTTGAATTGAGGGGCCCAGAACTGGACATAGGATTTAAGGTGTGGCCTCACCAGTGCTAAGCACGGGGGTGATTGTTAGCCCAGCTTCACCCAGTTGTATCCCTCAGCCTGATGTAACACACCTTCTTTACTAGGATCTGGGTATCTGTGGGCAACCTTTGCTACAAGGGATGTGAGGGCCCTTAAGAATCAAAATATTGTTTTCTCAGAATCCATTTTAGATTAGGCTTAAAATATGTCTTGAACAACACTTGCTGAGATTCCTGGCTTTCTCTTTGCAACAAAAGGACTTACATTTTTAATGTACCAAGAAAAAATATCTCAAGTACCTTGCTCACACAGGTTTAATAACAGAGATTGAAATTTAATCTGAACCAAGAGTGGTTTCTAGATAGTATAAGGAAGGAATCAACATCTGTCTGAGGCTTTGAACAAGAGATAAGATAGCAATTCTCTACACAGTTGTAAGCACAAGTCAGTGTGGGCGATAGTGATGACTGATACTTTTACCCAGGTGGGGTTCCCAACAGGAGGGTAGGCAGACATGTTATACTTTGTTTTCCAAAGTATTGGAATTCCAGTGTTGTTGCCATGAGAATGGTGACACTCTGCATGGACCACATGTGAAGTTCATCCTTAGTGCAAGAAGGAAATAAGAGTTGGGAAAAATTCACTGGTACTCTACATTAAGGTGGGCATGGGAAGGGCTGCCTGTAAGCCTGCCATTTGCAGATCTTTGACACAGCAGCAAAGCTGCAACTGTAGCTGCAATTCTAGCTGAGGGAAGACAGTATTTATCCTGGAAATTTTGGATGAACCCATCCAAATCTTTTGCTTAACAGAGGAAGTGCCGCAGCACTTTGTTCCTTTCAGAAATTACTTTCCCTGAGCAGAAATGCAGCAGCAGCTGGGAAAGAAGCCAGGGCATAAAGTGTCCTGCAGAGTTCTTGGATTAGAGTGAGTAGGAAGGTTTACTAGATAAATATGACTGTAGGTGCGCTGAGACTAAAAGCTGAAGTCCTGGCAGACTTGTTTTTTTGGCAGTAATGTTCAACAACACTCGAGCTCCGACTCTCAGTGGTGTACTTTGCCTGCAATGTAAAACATGAGTGAGAGCACAGGTGCTTGTCACATACCTAATAAGCAGCATCAATAAAACAATGCCTTCTAATTTTTTATGGTGAAAAGGTGTTCAGAATAGTTGTGTTCTCGTGACTTCCCCTCCTCCCCCCCTCCACTGGCACGCTTGCATATGAGGTCTTTCCTCTTCAACACAAACATATGATCTATGTTATGGAATCATAACTGAAGGGAAAGTCTTTGCTCTTGAGGAGCCATTAGAAAAACTTAATTTTTTTCCTATATATTTTTGATAAGTAATTAGTTGCAGAGGAACAATGTGTCAAGCATTACCTGTCCTGTGTAAGAGAACACAGTTCCCAAAGAAAGGCACAATGGCTTGATTTTAGACTCCACACACTGGCATAAGAGTAGAGGTCAAAAGACTGAATTAACTTCTAATGTAGCTACTAATCTGAGACTTCACCAAAGCCACATTGTACAAAGTAGACGTGTCTGTTTTTCTAGAACAGTTTGAGGGTCTCTAACGTACTGATACATTGTCATCAAGAAATGGCCTTATACATCTAAATATATCTGGCTTTCAGATGTTTCAAAAAAGGTATATTTAACAAAAATTCTTCCCTAAATTATCTATGCCATTATTCAGTTTTAATTTTTCCAATAAAACTGTAATAACCCACGTAGGATTTCTTTACCATTGCAGACTCCACATTTGACCACCGGGTTCCAGGGCTTCAAACATGAAGCAACTATGCAGCATGATTTATAAGGCCAATTCCTGTGATGGCAGTAAAAATTGAAAAAAATAAAATCATGATCTATTATATGTAAAACACATATTCAACAGGATGAGCTGACTTTAACCCCCTATACCCTTTTAATGCCAAGTAGTTCTCCACTCTTTATTTTCCATCCCTAGAAATTAGTGGAGGATATCTAAAAAATGGTTGGTTTTCTGCAATTTCTACTTAAGCATATCTGACATTTTAAGGCTTGCTTACAGCCACAGAAGCTATTAATCATCCACCTCAAATTTATCATCAGAAGATAAGCAGGTCCTCTAGCAATTTGCAAGAATCAGTCCCAGCACCCTAGGAGCACTTTCTTTGAAGGCTTGTGCATGTTTTTCTTTACTGAGATTTAATACCTCTTCTAGAGTAGATGCACTGTGGTTTCAACATTTTTCTTAGTTTAATTTTTCCCCTGTAGCATGCAACTGTATAGAAAAGATTTATTATTCAGTGGTTAAAGGCAGGCATCTTGCAACAAAGTTGAAACAAGAGGTCAGGCTTTTTGCGGTGCAAGCAAAAACACAAACAAAGAAAATAGAAGCCTGGATCCTAATTTATTTTCCTCACTGCTTACATTTCTAGTGTTACTTATCTTGTATCTATGTGTATCTCAGAAATTGCCTTTCTTCACATCTGTTCTGTACTTCCCTCAACACTCACCGACTACTATGGATTTTTAAAGCAGTCTCAGCACGAAGGGTTGGTAACACATCCTTTGGAACCTGGATCTCATCCTACTCTGTCTGTGGCTCCTGTACAGGAGCTTTGGAGTCTGGTGGCCTCATTGTCACTATAATCCCACAGGAGCATCTCTAGTCCCAGTGCATTTTCCTCTCTCATTTCTCTCCAGTTGATTTTTTTTTTCTTGTTTACAAGCAGAAATACAGATAATTCTGCCAGACAGAAATTTAGGCTATGACCCATGATATTCATACTCCTTTTTACCTACTTCCACTCCAGGTGGAATATTTACAACAACCCAGAGGTCCTTCAGATTTCCAAAGGGCAAAGAAGAAAACTTAAACAAAGTAACTGTTATTTATCTCTTGAGAAAATTCTTGACACATTTTACTTTTTGAAGGTACAGTATCTTATCAAGGCAGGTGACAGATGCCCTGATGAAGTCGTACATCAAACTTGTTTCTCCATAAGGCAGTGGGAGTTTTGAAGGCCCTGATGCCACAGAACCACATCTACGATGTAGGATCACAAACCCCTGCAACACTGGAGATTTTAAGAGGAATTTATTAATTTTCTTTCTTTCTGAAGTTTTAGCATAAGTAATAAAGATCTCTACCACAAGTCTCGTGTTGCTTGCATTCTTAATTGCTAGCACAACACATCAGGGAATTAAATCTGAAGTCTACTAATAGCATTATGTCAATAATGGATTAAGCTTAGGAAAATGCTTCTTGCAATATTATTTGAGATAGATTTGCTCTTTCTGCTTTGTGGTGGTAGGAATTGTAACATTTGCTGGTGGAAGATTCTTTCCTATATAGTCTGTCTAATAGATATATAGTCATAAGGTCTTAGAAAAATGGAGAACAGATTGTTTAATTTTCCTTAGAATGCAGTTATCTGGTCTGTCTAAGCACCAGATATTCGTTCTCTTAATGGCTATTTTTTATTAAAATGCATACTGAGATGGCATTGAGAGCACCTGAGGTGTTTGTAGAAGTAACTGGAGTGGTGGCCATTACAGAATATTTCCAAGTATTCCTAAACTTCCAAGCAGCTATCTTTAAATGGCTCCAGACCTATATACATAGTATTCATGTTCACATATTCATAGTATTCATGTTTACATATTCATTTACTTTCTTTGTTTTTCTATTCTAAGCAGCATCTTTTTGAACTTTCAAATGTCAAGACTGTTCATTAGAATTAATTCTCCAATTGTGTCTACCCTAAGGTCATAATCATAAGCTGTTTTTGCGTCATTAACTCTGAATATTTAAAGAACAATAATGAAAAACAAATGGAATCATAGTATTACTTATAAGAAGCTCTTAACAAACATTCTGCATCAAAGTCTAAATTAACGTTAAAAAATAGCTTTTAAAAAGTTACAAAATTAAATAGGATGAAATAGGAAAGGAGCAAAACCAAATGAAGTGCATTATTTCACTCCAAGTCCGCAGTGTGTCTGCAAGTTAAATATCATATTCAGTTATTGTTACCTATTGCTCTCAAATAGCATTTAACCGACAGAGAAGGCAGAGGAAGTTGCTTGGAAGTACAAGAAGAATACAGAATTATTTCTATTCAAGGAAAAATTACCAGATTTGTCTCTTCAGTCAGGAAAAAAGACAAATGACCGGGAAGATTATAAACAGTTTCTCATTTGAGAGTTACTTGGTGAGACCAGTTGAGGAAAGTTTGTTTATTTCTGGCAGTACAGGAATATATATGAATCTGGGGGTGATGGGTTAGAACAAAATAAAAGAGGCATGCCTCTGCATAATGGTCCACAGATACTTGCTTCCCACAGGGAATAGCTTTCCAGAAGTTGTTTTGAATATAAAAATTTTACCTGGGTTCAAAAGTTTATTGAATGAAATCACATAAGAAAGTGCAACATTTGGATTCTGCTCTTTCTAAGCCACAGAAAGCTGTTCTAAATCTGGCAGGGTGTACAGGTATGGAAATCATTAGAAGCCTGCCTAGATCTGACACTCCTCAGATATCACTGCTAATCCAACTCAGAAATGGGACATGGGCCTTGATTTTTTACACTTATTTGGTAAAAAAAAAATATATTCATATGTAACATGTAATAGAAACATATAAAAGACATTTTACTGTTTATTTGCTAACAAAGTGATCAAAAATTAAGGTTGTTATATATAATCTTTTTTTATTCCCTAATCTGGCTAAGAACTATACAAAAACATTATACTTATTTACTTTAACATATTGAATCCTACTCTTTTAGGTATCATTTTTAAACATGCAATATAAAATACACCCTTTTCCCTCTCTCCATTTGTCTTTGTAATTTGCATTGGTTTGTCAATGACATAAACTACATATTAATGTCATATTAAAATGTTAGCTGTTTCATTATTCCACATTTTTTTCAATGAAATTATGTTATCCCCTGGAGATGAATAAAAATAAATCACTGAAATTCTTTTACTAGGAAAATCAGATTTATTGCATTTTCTTCACATTATAGTTTTGTGAGTCGTTCATACCCAGATAGCCAGAGAGAAAAATCTGAAAATGACCTGTCTCTAATAATGTTTAGAATACCATGGAGGAAAAGAGTTATGATAGCTGATACAGAGGAAAAAAAAATTTAAAAAAATTTAAAAAGGCCAAAAGATGCCTTCTCATAAATATTCAGCTTTGCAAATGTTTATGGTCTGAAGTACTTATACAAGAGAAAGGATTGAAGCCTTTGCATAATCAGAATTATAGTATATCCTACTCCATAAGCATCTTTAAATGTCTAAGAAAAATTAAGCAGTTTAAAAAATCGCAGGAAAAGAAACAATCTTCCATTCATATATGAACATTATAAGAAATGAATACGATGAAAAAACCTGGAAATTTTTTATAGAGCAATGTAAAGCATTATTATGCAAAATCATTCACCTTCCAGTTCTTCTTGACGCTTGTCTGAATGCACAATAGCAAATTCTAAAAAGAAGCAATATATTTGGTAAAAAAGGACAGACAGAAATGGGAATGAAAAAGAGTATTCTCTTCTTTGTTCTGTTGTGGAACAAATAGCACTGCTGAATCTATGTGATCCTGCCAGAACATATTTGAGTCTTTTCAGTGAATGTATAGTTACATCAGATAATATCACAGCAGTTTTCATACTCATCAATTCTATAAAGTTATATTCCTGGCTTCTGCAGAGGAGGATTCATTTAATTGCAAATTTTTTTTGTGATTTGATTTATTTTCATTCTTTTTATGTATTTTTTTTTTTTACCAAGAACAGAATCAATGCATCAACAAAATTGCCAGTTTAAATCACAAATGTTGGCAGAGTTGAAACCTTTGTGGTGAACAAAATACACTAAAAACAGAAGACGTGGAGAGCAGGGTAGGAAAGCTGTGGGCCTTTACTAAAACACCTTCATAAACTTTGTTATTCCTCGGCTATATTGCAATTTTTCCTTGCCTGATCCTTATATTTGCAATTAAGTATCCTTTTCTGCTAGACATTTCTGTGCATTTGCTATTCTACAGGTGAAAAGGTACTTTTTAACATCTATTCTGCATTGTTTTTCTTTCATTTCCACTTGTGCTTTCTGAGCTTGTCATCTGAAATCATCTGGAAATAGTTTCTTTTGCAGTTATTAACCACTCCATTTAACAGTGTGAGCACTTTAACACGGTCTTACTCTTTTCAAGTCATCTTTTCCTTTCTTTTGGTATGAACAGGAAATGACTTTTAAAATCTCTGCAATTCCTATTTCCAGGAGGGCAAAATACTGTGAAATTTTTATCTTATCTACACAAACACCATGCTGCAGCTTCTTCTCAAATATATGAAAGTATAAAAGTGCTGTGATGACAAATCACTCTGATTAATCAGATATAATTAACATACTTTCATATATTAAGGCACTCATCATTAGCAAGTAATCGAATCAAGGAAACAAGGGGGAGTTTTTTCTGATTAATTGTTAGTACCTAAATTAATGATTGAATTAATAATAATTTAAATTATTATGATAAATAATTCTGAAGATAAAAGCTTTTCTTCAAATACTGAGATATGTTTAAAACATTTAAAACATTTTTTTTCTGTTTATAGCTGGAAAACACACAATATTACTTGAATGTAAAATACTAAATTATTAAAAAAACAGACTTCTGCTTATAAACATTGAGGGAATTAAAAAATAAAATCAGAGGAGATTTAAAACAAAAATTAATCACAGACCAGGTGAGGCTGGAAGGAATTGTTGGATCCAACGTTTCCTAGTAAAGCATATTCACCTAGAGGAGATTGCTGGGGTTTGCATCCCGGAGGATTTTGAAGGAGGCTCCACAACTGCTCTGGACAGCCTATTCCAATGCTGCTCAAACAATTTGTCCTCATATTCATATGGAATTTCCTGTGTTACTATTTCCGCCAGTTATCCCTTGTCCTGTCACTTGGGCACCTCTGAAACAGTCTGGCCCCATCCTCTGGACTCCTGCCCTTAAGTTATGCGGATTCTTTGAAAATGTCTCTCTTCTCGAGCCTGAAGAGGCCCAGCTCCCTCAGCCTTGCCTCGTGAGATGCTCCAGTTCCCTACAGATCTCTGTTGCCGGGTGCTGGACCTGCTCCAGGATCTCCAGAAGGGGACACAGCGCTCAGATGGGGCCACGCCAGGGCTGAGTAGAGGGGCCGTGTCCAGTCCCGCTGTAAAAGGGGAGTTGGGAAGGATTATTTTTGATAGGCTCCTTAGATAAAAATAAAGCGCCAGCACGGCAATATTACGCGTGAGAACTGTTTGTTGATAAAGAAAGAGAGGGGTTCCTACCGAAAGGGGGATAGAAAAGGGAGCAAAAGGGAGGAGGAGGGAGACAAACAGAAGACAGGGCCAGCGTTACCGCCGCACCCCGGGCTCCCTGTCAGCACCAGCCCTGCAGACGGAGCCTGCGAGCTGCGCTTGGCTGTGTGTCCCTTCCGTGGGTGCAGAGCAGGCTCCCGGGACCAGGGATGCCCTCCGGGAGCGGCTGCGGCTCTCAGCCCCGGGGCACGGCCGCTGCGCCGCGGGGAACCAGCGGAGCGCTGGGGAGCGCTGGGTCGAGCTGCCTCGGGGAAGCGGCAAAGCAGCGCAGGGCGGGTGCAGACAGGGAGGACAGCCGGGGAAGAAGCAGGGAGAAAAAAGTCAGGGGGAGAAGAGGTCCAAGCTGACCCTCCAGCTGAGCCCTCCGTTCCCGCCAAGAAACACAAAGCAAACCGGCCCGGCTGTGTCGCAGTTAAGTGCTTTTGTGTGCTCCAGCTCCTCCCACAGCCCAGTTTCCCCGGCATTTTTTCCCGGGCGGTCGGGGATGTGTCCCACTGGCCAGTTCAAGGTCGCGTTGCAGCCCGGGCTTGGAAGTTTCTTGGCCCTGATCTGTTGTCAGAGGACAGGACCGGGCACAGCCCGGTTTTTAACCTCATGTACAACATACGTTGAGGCATAAATAAAAATCAGATTGGTGCCCCTCAGGCCCGATCACCTCCCTTCGGCCCGCTGGCAGCGCTCTTCCCGTCGCACCCCAGGATAACATTGTCCTTCTGTGTCCCCGGGGCACGCTGCTGGCTCACGGACAGATCGCTGTCTGTCGGGGTACCTGCTGCCCATTCCCCAACTTCTGGGCTCAGGCTGGGCCCTCCCTGGGGGCTCCCCTGTCAGGAGAGACCCTCCTGGAGCAGTCTTGCATCAGGAAAGAAAGACCCACTGGATTTTTCGGTCTTCAGATTCTTGTTTATTATTATCTTATCTAAAGTTTTGCAGGCTGTTCACACTAGGCTCAGCACGCTGGAAAAGCACTGCAAAAATGGCTAACAACCTTTTGTTACAAGGTCTTTTAAAGCTAGACTATCCAATTCAGAACTGACACCTAGATTATTTCCCCTTTTAACCCAATAACTGATCCCTAAAATCCCACAATGTGGATGCTTCCACCCAGTTACAGAGTGCCACCCAAACCCCTGAAGAAGGAGGAAGAAGAAGCATGAAGAAGTGACCAAGGATGACACCCTGTGCCCTCCATCTTGCTTTCACCCACAACATACCAAAAATCCCAAAACCTAAATTTCTCACCTAAGTGATACACCTACACTACTCTCTACAATCTACTTCACACTTTAGTGAATTCTGGTCTATCTTGAAGTTTAGGAAACTTTCTCCATGAATGAGGGTGAAAGTCAGTGCTCCCCTGGAGGGTCAGGGCACCCCAGAGCAGACAAGGAAATATTCCCAGTGCCCTGGGTTTCCCCAGTTGTCCACCAAGACCCCCAGCTCCTTCTGTGCAGGGCTGTTTTCCAGGTTGGCCTTGAGCCTGTGCTGGTGCCTGAGGTTTTTGGGTTTTTTTTCCAGGTGCAGAACCTTACATTTGCCTGTTTTTAACTTACCTAAGCTCTTTGCTGCCCAGCTTGCTGCCCATCTTGTCTCTCTGGACAACAGCACAGCTTTGTGCTGTGTCAGCCACTCCTTCCAGTTTGGTGTCATCAACAAACCCAAAAAAAGGAGCACTCTGGGGCAACTGCCTGCTCAGCTGCCCCAACTGCTCTTCCTTTTCTGAGGAATAACAACTATGAAGAGATGAACTATTAGCAGGATAGATATAACAATTTGGCTATGGCTGAGTGGGTTGTTGTGGGTGAGGGGAATCTCAAGGAGGGATAAAATTACTACTATTATCAACAAAATGAGATTAAAATTGTAGATGGTATTTCATGTAAATTGGGACACCAAAGGATTAAATAAGAATGTTTGCAACTAAAAAAAAAAAAATAACCCACAATTCAGCTGGAAAATATTTCATTTAAATGTATTTGAAGTTATTCCCTTGTCTACAGTCCAGCACGTTAGAAGGATATGGTTTACTATAACTGTTAAAACGAAAAGAAAAATATTTTTCTGTCAGACAGTCCAAAACTGCTGATAAAATTTTCAAATAAAAAATTAAATTTTAGTTTCTGGACACACCATACTCCATGCTGTATATAGCATCAGTTTACTTATCACATTTGACAAGAGCAAAATAATGAATGTTCAATTTGTAATGAAGTCAAAAGTCACTAGAACTAAGAACACAGTTGCCATTTTTGTAATCTGCTTTTAATTGCGATGACTGTAAAATTAAAATACAAATTAGGACTAATTTTAAAAAAATGTAATTGCCTTCAAAATATGAAAAAAATCTACAAAGAAATCTGTTAGTACTGCCAGCAATTCCTTTTCAGGAAGTGAAAGGAGAAGGGGAAAGCAAAGAGAAAGGCAAAGATGAAGCAATATTTAATAAAACTTTCAAGCCATGTAATTTATATTTTGGTTAATTCATCTCATATCTAAAAACATTCAAAGTATTTCCTTTTTTTTTTTGATAAAGGGTAAATCTAGTTTTAATGATTCAATCTCTCTTATGCCTTGGGGTATGCGAGTCTATGGGTTTCATACTTAATGGTTATTTCCTGCATAGCCTCATTTGACAAGCAATACCAAAATGTTCAATGGAAAAGTTTTGCAACTGATTACTGAAATCATTATTATTTACAATTTCCAACTGTAACACATTTTATGTATAATATTTTCTTGCATCATTTAATAGTATTTTTATTCATGTTGTACTAATATTGGACTTACGAGTTAATATGTATTTAATAGCAATTTAAGGATTCCTTTTGAAAATCAATAACATCCTGGTCTCATTCCAATCTATTTACTAACTATTTAATCTTTATTTGCTTATTCCATCACTAGAAATATTTTCAGGCTGTGTGTCTCTTCAGACAAGGAACTTTATTGTTTGGGTAAATATAAAAAGCTGTTGATAACAATTAGGTAATGGCTTTATTAAATATTTTTTTTAAAAAGAGAAATAATGAAGTAAAGGTGGAAGGAAAAAAGTGGCAGAAAATCTTGGCAAAATAGGAGGAACAAATGGGCTAAATACTAGAAGGAAATCAGTATCATAGCAGTTCAGACCTTAGGATTAGTCACAGAGTTAAATCCTTGGCATGTATTAGAAGGTGGAAGTAGGCTGGCCCACATATAATACCATGCAATGGGCAGGGTTTTTTTGTAGTTCATTCAGACAGGAGCACTATTGGTCAGAATTGGTTTACTTATTATTAAGAACTTTGATGAACCCAAAATATTAGGTATGTATGCATCTCATCCATGATATGGAATATACAAGTAAAAATTCATTTTTTCAGTTCTTCCACTTGAAAATATAGAAAGGAAGAAACTTAAGCCTCCTAAAACTCAGTAACAATATATCTTATTGAACAAAAAATTATTGACTAAATTAAAATCATCTATTTTTGCTAAAATTTGATAACTTAGATTATAATTTTTTTTAATTTTCCAAATGTTGGGGTTCATTTTTTTTTTATGCTTGTCATTTTAATGGTCAGAATTGCAGAACTTTCCTGAAGCGCGTGAACAGATATATTTTTAATAGACAGGTGAGTATTACCCTGCATCCTGAGGAGTAGCAAAGCGGGGGAAAAAGAAAAACTGATGGAGCTGTCTTAAATAAATTTTACCAACAGAAAAAAAAAAACCAAAAAATGCGATATCCTTACCTGCCTTAGTTGAAATTTGTCATTGCATTGTGAGTTCAGTTAAACCTTGGAGCAATCCAGGTGGGTTGCAATTAAACTACATCTGGAGTAATTCTTACTCAGCATGAACAGGACTGAAGGCAACAAGCAACAGCTGTTCTACATTGCAGCTTTCTACTAATGTTACTGTATTTTTAGGACATTATAAAAGAGCAGTTTATACACAGTCGTACCACATAAATCTGTACTGCTACTACTCTGAGCAAAGTTGAGCAAAGGGGTCCAGCTTAAAGCAATAATAAGTAACTCTCTCTTATTTGAACTCTATTAAACTCCATCACTGTTTTTCTTAATCTTTTGTCATCTTTTTTCACTGGAAAACTCAGAATCTTTTAAACAGAGGGTTCTTCTCTCCATGAGCATGCTGACTGGAAGAAGAAGAATTAAATTTCTTTATCACTGAAGAGGAGGTGTCTTAAACCATCTAGGCATGAAGTGCAACTCTGATCTAAGATAAAGGTAATGGAGAGAAAATTTGATACTTTATATGATTAAAGTCAGGATTCATATAAAGTTCCTGAAATCCATGGAATGTTCTGATTTTAATATTTATGCAAAATCTGTAGTGCAATGAATTTGGGTCTTTTGGTGGGTTTTTTTCCCCTGTTTGTTTTTTTGCTGTTTGTTTGCTTGTTTTTAATTTAAGTAATTACTTACTATTCAAAACACATTCTAGCATCTTCTATAACTGAAATGTTTAGAAGAGGAATTATATTGCACTGGGGAGCTGAAGAGAGCTCCAAAAATGAAAAGGATTAATAGGATTGGAAGGAGGATGGCTGATAACTGAAATATGATGTTGTCTTTTCTGTACATCTGTGAAGATGAGGTCTCACTTGGGGTCTAACAAGTATCCTTTGTCATTTCCAGATGTTTGTCCATTGTCTTTCAAGGAGTTTATGACTGATTACCTGCTTATCACACGAACTGGCCTAATCTCTAGACCGTGACATGAACTGTAGTATTTCTTATGTGACAGTATTGTGCCAAGGAGAGAACATAGAATTTCCAAAGAGTTGCTGGAATCACTTCTTGTAGTGGATCAATACAACAGCAAATTAATTGCCTTGGATAAAAACAGGAGGTTGAACTACTTGCAATATATTGTTTGAAGATTGCTGGGGTTTATGACATGAAATATGGTTGGTAAAAATGCTGAAAGTGTTAGCATATTTTAAGGAAGGTGGACAGCTCTTAGACACAAACCTCTGAAGATTTCTCAGCCTCTGTAATAGAATATGAGTTGCAGACTCATCATATTCTGTACCAGATAAAAAATGGATAACGGAAATGAGGGATTATAATTTAACAGGCTTTGTCATAAACAATTTGGAAACAGATGTGCTGTGGAGAAACCCAAGTTGTACAATCCAAATCAGGTTTCTTTCAGGTACTGAGAAAGGTTATAGCCCACTTCTCTTGGACTTACATTTTATGAGTATGAGGCAGTCAGACTTCTTCATAGCTGTTGCTGGATAGGGATGTTTTTTAGATTCAATGCCTTATGTATTTTAATATTTACTTTAAAAAAATTATGTTAATTATGTTTAATTATATTATTGACTAGAGAAGAGCTTACAGATATGTAGATAGATAGATAGGTGAGTTATATATATATATATATATATATATATACATACACACCATATATATATACTTCAACCAGAGTTTTTTTTCAAGTTGCCTTTTGTGTGTTAGGTTGCTACCCAAGAACTTAGAAGCACTCCCTCCTCTTCCATCAGCCTATTCCAGCAGGAATAAAATGAGTGAAGGAGTTATACTGAGTGGGAAACAAAGTACTGCAAAAAGCATCGTACTTATTTAAAGCAAAACAACGAAAACAAGCAAGCAAGAAAACCCAAAACAAAATCAAAACCCCAAACAAACAAAAAACCACAAAAAACAAGCAAACAACAAAAAACTACTACCCAAAATTGGGCAGAAATAAAATTTGAATGACAGTTGCATCTTACAGCGTCAGGAGCACTGCCATAAAACTGAAGAAGAGATAGTGCCAGCTGCTATGTACAACAGATCCACCTGCAGAGAGAGCTAATATTAGCACTGTTGGCATGAGTAAGACCCTGACATTTCATCTATGGAAAATTAATTGCTTTTGGGGCTCCTTTTATTGACTAGCAAAAGCTGCCACACAGGCATTTTCTAGGATGCAGCCAATATAATGCTGATGGATTTTTCCCTGTATATGAAAAAGAAAATCAAAAAAATACGTGAATGGATGAACCTGAAGCAGGAAAGAATACAGTGTTCAGCACACAAAGCTTGACTTCACATGAGAAAAAAGAATAAGAAAAAAAGGAGGGGAGGAATGACACTACACACAGGTTTTTACACATAAGATGAAGAAGCCTTAGTGGTTTGACCTTGGGTGGATGCCAGGTGCCCACCAAGCTGCTCAATTACTCCCTTTCCCAGTGGGACAGAGGAGAGAAAATAAGATAGAAAACAGCTCATAGATTAAGGCAGTTTAGTAAAGCAGAAAGAGGGGAAGTTTGCACACGTACAATCAAAAAAAAAAGTTTATTATGTAATTCCTATCAGTGAGTGCTCTTCTGCCACTTCCTGGCAACCCTCAGCAGCTTTCACAGTTGCCCAGGAAGACAAATAATGTAAACAAAAAATGCTCCACTCTGTTCCTCCTCCTTTCCTTAGCTTTTACATCCCAACTGACATCGTATAGAGTGGAATACCCCTGTGTTTAAACTGAGTCAGCCGGTCTAGCTGTGTCTCCTCTCTTGCCCACCCGCAAACCCTTGATGGGGGGTGGCAGGAAATGTTAGTGAGCCAGCACTGATGCAGTGCCAGCCCTGCTCAGCAGTGCCCACAGCACTGGGGTGCTGTCAGCACCTGTCCAGCTACTGGGGCAAAGCACAGCACTGGCAGGGCTGTGATGGGAAAATGAGCTCCAACTCAGCCAGACCCAACACAGAAGTAAAAGAGACTCTTTGGCAGATGTAAAGGATATTTTAGGTTGTTCAACTTCATGGGAACTGTTACAGTGAAAAAAAATACAGACATGAGATGATAGAAAGTTATTTACAGTGTTTCTTGAGGGACAGTGGACACAGCTTCAGAATTAAACCAATTAATGTTTGACAAAGCTGATGGAGATTGCCATCTCCAAAATCTTCAGAACCCAGGTAAGTTCTGTATCTGCAGTCTGGCTGACAGCTCATTCCCGTGGGCTGGGTGCTTAAATGCCCCAAGAAGCAGCCAATTCAGTGTCCTGGGTTCACTGAGCAAGGCACTGGGGTTGCTCCACCTGTTATTGTCTTTCTGACTATGACCAGGTCTTTGTTTAATGTAATTATCATGATATCAGATAACCTGACAAAGGTTATAGAACACTTATTCAGCACAGGAAGGCACAATCATGCAAACTGAGGCGGTGACAAACTGAGGTGGTGACAAAATCAGCAGGGTTAATAAATATTGTTAACAAGATCCATACAAGTTGATTGCAGAGCTGATAGCTATGACTTTTGCTGCTCCAGAGAAGAAGAGGAAAAGAGAAATCACAGGCAGGAGAGAAAGGATGAGAACATATAAAATAGAAATTGAAAATATACTAAAACATTTAACATCAATAATAATAATAATAATAATAATAATAATAATAATAATAATAATAATAATAATAATAATAATAATAATAATAATAATGTATGGTGATGTCATCTTGAGTTACATAACAAAATAAAAAAAATATATTCTAAAATATGCTAAGGAACAAAAGAAAAGTACATAGAATTAAAGGATTTTGGGACACATCACAGGGCTAATGATGCTAATGTCAATAAGGTTCATGTTTTAAGAGTGTTTCCTTCTAGCTATAGCAGGAGGTAAAGAGCTGCTATTGTTTAGGTGAAACATCCCATGCTATATTCTCTATGAGGAAGAAGAGAAGAGAGAGACAGCATTTTTTCTTGTATATATTTTCAGAAAAACTAAGCAAACAGATAAGTATTAGATAACCTTTGCATATTGCAAATTTTAAAGCCAAAGGACGTAAACTGGGGGATAATATGTGTATTATATAGTGTTGCTTTATGGAACTGATTCTGTCCCCTTTATTTTCTCCCTCACATGATGAACTGTTATTTTCTTCTTCCTATAGAGACAGGTTATTTTGATGATGATAGAAGTTAAAAATGAAATATATGGGTTTGGGCTCTTAGAATACACTATAATATGTCTATGGATACCACAACTTTTATTATTGTCTTTGGTCTTTTAATTTTGGTTTGTCTTCCTTTTCTTGTTTTTGATTGTGTAAACAAAATACTTTTTAGTGATGCATAAAGAATTATGAATATCATATTAAGAATCCATGTAACCATGTTAGAATTTATGACATTTACCTGGAGAATTCCAGCAAAATTGATTTACAGTATCTTAAGAAGAGGAACTGTGTATATATGAAATGTCAAAAATATTTTAAAACAGAAAAAAATTTTGGTTAACAAAATATTAATGCTAGTTCAAAAATATGATTATGGTATTTTCCAGATTTTATAGAAATTATATCATAACTCTATCTTCAGAAATGCTCTTCTAATGGAAAAGTTTATACAAAAAGAAAAGCACTTTCATGTGTAGGACATGTAAGCAAAAAATCAATAATCTGCTTAGAAAAAAGGATTTTTTAATGAGCCATACAAAATGATTTAAAATAAAAGAAGGGTTCTGTGCTGCAGCAAATTACTTCTAATAAGCATCACATTACATGATGATCACATTTACCTGCCAGCACATGAAGTGTTGGCAGGTAAAAATGCTGCTATGCCAGGAAATCCATAAATTTGCTGTATCTCTCTGAGTTACAATAGTTTGACCTTAAACTCTTGGTTTTTCTTTGGCAAGAAATTAGAAGACTAATGCTAAACTGATCCATAAAGTGAAATTGGAGACATACATTAAAATCATGCTAAAAAACCCCACTGTTGCCTTGTTGTTATGCTATCAAACCAAACATATTGTGGTGATTTTTCAGTGACATTCTTTTATTTTGCAGATTTCAGCATCAAAGATGTTTTGGAAGCCACCTAAAAGCTGGATATGAGTGTTGTTCCGAAGTACTGAAAAGTCTCAGTAAAATGAGCATGGATCACTTGGACCATTGCCTCACAACAGCCTTACAGTACTGAACAAAAACTTCACAGAAGCCCATGTCAAAGTATCACCCCAGGGAAGAGCCTGTAAAATCAGGTACTCGGTAGCATACCAGAACTAGAAATAATAAACCTATATCACAGGAAGACAGAGACAGAAGACAAGATTTTCTGCCTGCCAAGCATCACAAAGTTATTCACAGAGTAAATGTAGTTAGTAAAAAAACAGGTGCTTATAGATTCAGTACTATCTAATGAAATTCAGATATAATAGCTATTCATGGGGATGAAAAAAGTATGGAAATAGGTGTCAGAGCTCCTCACACAGACCTTCTGAACATTTATTTTATTACCTATTTCTAGACACCAGGGCTAAATCATACACCTTTCTTGAAACTGCCATTGAGGTCACGGATCTGTGACTTCTCTCGCATCATCCGTTCTCAAGTCACTTTGCTGTCCTTCAGTTTCTTCTCAAATTTTTTGCTTTTTTCTTCTCCTGGTCAGGAAATCCACAGAGGAACTCTTTAATCTTCATTATTTTGAGTACTTTCACATTTGCTGTGATTTTTATCCAGTCAATTGAAAAACCTAACAATTTGTGCAAAATGAAGGATGTACTATGGATCATTTCATGACTTCTGTCAGGACCCTTTTCAATGTACATTTCACATCTTGCTAATTTTCCTTCAATACCAACATGCATCCATATAGCTTTTTCCTAATTTTGACATAGCTCTTAAATCCAGCAAGGTGAGTTTTAACCAATTTTTTTTTTCCTGGTTTTAGAACATCTTGCTACCCATTTTCTTTGAATTTTTCAAAAAATTAGCCTCCAGTTGACACCTACCCTTCTTATTTCCCAAAACTTCTTACCTTTTACAGAAGAATTCCTATTTTATTCATTCTTTCTGTTATTTCTCTTTTGCATTTTTATGCGAATATATTTTAAATTGCTCTTTATTTCTCCAACCAAATATTTCCTTATTTTTTTATTTCATATTTGTAGCTGTGTGTCTGGGGACTGTCTTTATTATTTAGGGATCTATTTTGCTTTTAAGTATAAAACTCTATAAATATTTGCTTTACCATGAAATCAGATGTTTATACTCTTTTCTAATGCTTACTATAGTTTTCTGCTTTCTTTTTTGGTCATATGAAGATTTTTTCTATATTCCTCAAGGAATCTGGTCCCAGAGGACTCACCAAAGATATTTCCCTGTACAAAGGCATTTCAATAATGGTACAGATCTGGAGAGACTTTTCAGCTGTGGGATTCATGATTGTATCATGAGAGAAAAATTTATGTGACCCCTCTCCCGCCTTAGAAGGGGAAAGGAAGGGTAATAATAGAAGCATCAAGATGCCTTGGTGCTGCTGGCCACACTGTGGCTGATAGAGGCCAGATGACATTGGCTTTCTTGGCCATCCGGGCACACCGATGGCTCGTGTTCAGCTGGCTGTCAATCAGAACCCCCAGCTCCTTTTCTGCTGGGCAGATTTCCAAGCACTCTTCCTGCAGCCTGTAGTGCTGCCTGGAATTGTTGTGACTCAAGTGCTGCCTTAGTATTTTGCCTTGTTGAGCCCCAGCCCACTGATCCAGCCTGTCCTGATTTCTCTGCAGAGCCTTCCTACCTTTCTGCAGAATGACACTCCCACCCAGTCTGGTGGGAGTCTGGTGTCTTCTGTGAAATTACTGAGAGTGCACTCCATCCCCTCATCCAGATCATCCATGAAGGTATTAAACAGGACTGGCCCCGGTACTGAACCTTGGAAAATCTCAGCAGTGACCCTCCACCAACTATATGTAGAAAAAATCACCACAATTCTCTGGCTGTCCAGCCAGTTTTTGACCCAGTGAAGAGACCACCTGTCCAAACTGCGGGCTGCCAGCTTTTCCAGGAGAATGCTGTGGGAGAGAGTGTCAAAGGCTTAAGTCTAGGTAGACAGCATCCACAGCCTTTCCTTCAGGCACTAGGCAAGTCATCTGGTCAGAAATGTAGATCAGGTTGGTCAAGCAGAGTCTGCCTTCCCTAAACCCATGCTGGCTGGGCCTGATACCCTGGTTGTCCTGTACATGCCACAGGATCATACTCAGGGTAATCTGTTCCATAGCCCTCCATAGCATCAAAGTCAGGTGAGAAACCTGCAGTTCCCTGGATCCTCCTTCTAGCCCTTCTTGTGGATGGTGCCACATTAGCCAGCTTCCAGCCGTCTTCCCAGCTACCTCCCCATCTAACCAGGACTGATAATTAATAGTGGCTTCCATTCCAACCCTCTGAGTATCTAAGTGACACAGCAGGCCACTGATTACTTCCTCCTGTTTTACAAGGGGTGTCTTCTGCTCCATATCACTGTCTGTCAAATCAGGGGATTGTTTGGACTCAAGATAACTGGTATTTCTCTTAAAGACTATGTCAAAGAAGGTTCAGAAGTACCTCAGCCCTTTCCTCAGCCTTGATAATGATATTCCTCTCCTTGTCCAATAAAAGAAAAGTGTAAGATGATGTGTCTCTTGGCTC
Source organism: Fringilla coelebs (assembly GCF_963513975.1). Taxonomy (NCBI): domain Eukaryota; kingdom Metazoa; phylum Chordata; class Aves; order Passeriformes; family Fringillidae; genus Fringilla; species Fringilla coelebs. The sequence goes on from NC_140029.1 coordinate 47,299,121, forward strand.
TCATGTCTCATCCTCTTCAGAGTTATCACTAATCAAGTTCTTCACAGCATCATCATCTCTCCTTTGATTTTCCTCCTGGCACACTAATTATCATCTATTACAAATGTAAATCAAGCTTGTAGCACTGAAGTATACTTAACATGTTGCATATACATGAATTGCAATATTTTATCAAGGATGCTCACTCCTAAAAATAATTTGTATATAACATTTAAAACCAGCTCTTGGCATTTTAAGGAATCTTCTCCAGTGAGCTCTGCAGAACTCGGGGAGAAAATGGGACAACTAAGGGGAAAAATAAGCCACTCTCACTCTTTTTTAATGAGGCTATGCAGAATATTGTCATTTCTCTTCCTAGCAAGATGCCATGCTGAGAGCTAGAATAGAGAGCTTTTGTCTAAAAATGTTGTATTTTTTTACAGAAAGTTTTAAAAAACCCTTTTGGCTTTTTCAAGCCCTTAATAAAAGAGCAATTAGCTCAAGTCTTTATAGTCACAACTTCAAAGGTTTCTATATCATGGATGAAAAAGCCTTTTCTCTACTCAATGTGTTTCTGGGGCTGTGAAGTACATCCCTTGCTGTTACTGCAGAGGTTCTACAATTTTGTCTACTGATTTCAAGATTTGCAGGATCATACTTGAAAAATAGTCAGTGATGTGTATTTAGGAACTAGTTGCTAATTTCATGATTCCAAGTGTCACTTAATTTGTCTTGAAAAAATTCAGTGTCCATGAAGAGACTAAATAATGAACACCTTAAAGTAGCATGAAATTACCTTAAATTACTCTGTAACACAGGTTTGTATATTTTATATTAATAGCTCATATTTTGTTTTTGTTGGGATTGTTAGGGTATTTTGCAGTTCAACAGATTCATTTACTATGGTTTACTGAGAAATTCTTCTTTCACAGTCCAAAATAATTGAAGTTTGTCTGTTCAAAAGATGACAGGATCTTACCATTTTGACATACAGAGGATAAATGACTTACAGGGATTATTTTTTGTTAAAAATTAAAGATGGTCCTAAGATCTGTTTTTATTGTCATGACCTGAACCAGAGTTCCTGTTTGGCCTTGGACAAATCCTGGTGAACTCCACAGTAATGCCAGTTAAGCTCTGATTTTGCTAAACCTGAGTTAATAGCTGTTATTTTAATTTTTTTTCCTTTCTCAGGAGAGTTCTTTCATGATTATACAGGCCACACTTTGATTCTTCTCATATTATCTAGCCAGTAAATCACACTGACTTAGACGGAGATTCCATTAGATTAGCCTATCTGATCAAATTTCAGAGAAATATAAAACCTTCTGTAGGGCCAAATGAAAGGTGAGGTAATTCCCTGACTACTGGATCCTCTGCTTGGATAGGAAATTTAGGAAATCTGTCTGGTTCTAAGTACTCTTATGGCCTCTTTCTTGAGCTCAGGACTACCCCAAATTTCAGGATGCCACGCTCCTCTATCCTCACTTTCATAAGCTACTGCTTTGAAGTCTCGAAAATCAGGGGACCTGTGAATTTTGCCATTTTTAGCAGGGTCTTTTGAAAGCCACAGGACTGGGTTTTTTTTTGAGGGAACACCATATTCATTTTGCTGAGAGGGAATTAGGACCAGAAGGATGCCCCAGTTACCCTGTTGAGGTGCCATGTTGAGGTACAACACTCAGGTGGCCAGGCATAGAAATGCAGGTTTTTTCTGCATAACATGGAAAGGGAGACACATGGTGGAGGTTTTCAGGTGCCTTCTCATATGACTACTTATGCATTTTACCTGCACATTTTATAAAATAAAAAGCACAAGTAGAATACACAGAAGATTAAGAGAAGGGCTGTTGTCTGTGAGGAGATATTTTATCCTTGGAACAGGAAATAAAAATTTATATAGTCCATCACTGGTAAACCTTCATTTCATTGAGACTGAGGATTTTTTCTTTGAGGAGAGAGCCATGGTTGTTGGTAGACTCTTCCTCAAGTACTCACTACATATCATGTGGGTGCAAGTTTTGAAGGGAATAGTCAGCTCTATTAATTAAAATTCAGTACTGCAGATATGCTTAATTTAAAATCCCTTAGAAAATTATGCACAGTTGGTTCATGTCCACAGATTTCTAAGAACTTCTTTGTTACACAGCTGCTGCAATTTTTATTTCTAGTCAATGATTTCTTTCATAATAAACTCAAGCTTTTAAAGCAATTTGGTAAAACTGTAAAAGGTAAAAGGACTGTAGCCCTCATAAAAAAGCAGCAATAATACAGAAAATTGCTGTGAACGATGTTCCGTCACGTAGGTGATAAAAAGGAATTAGAAGCAAGTGCTTCATCGATTGCTAATATAATCACAGAATCACCACTCTGCACTCTGGAAAGTAAGCAGCTGACAGTCTGGTTAAATCATTATCGTTATACAATTAGTATTTTTTCAGCTTTAAATGTGAAGCAAGCACAAGTCTAATTTAAGGCATTGAGAAGTGAAACCAAAAATTGTGGAAGGGTCCTAGAGCAAAACTTGAGATCCTGCATCACAAATGGCTGTTTGGTCTTGCAGGAGTTTTCCCTTTGGCATATTAACCGCCCAGAGCACTTCAGCATTTATGAGTCTTGGAGTGTCTACTGAGAAGAGCCTGACATGTCTGTGCTGACAGTCCTGGAAGAGCTTCAAGCTCCTAAATCCTGATGGGTGCCCTTGTCTTGGCTTTGTATCACTGTGACAGCCAGGCATGCAGCAGCCCTGCCTCCCAGGTCTGGTGTCACAGGATGGGAATTGCAAAGGGCAGCCACAGCAACCTCGTGGTGCCCTGCAGTCAGAGTCCAGGATAGTGCCCCAGAAGTTCAGAACTGTGCCTGCAGTGGACTTTTTTGTTAATCAGCAGTTTCCTTGCCTCCTCTCTTAATTTCTTGTCAGAGTAGTATAAACTTCTCAGGAATCAGTGAAATATTTTATGGAGAGAAATGGAGAATTTTGCATGTGATTTAAAGTTGCTTTATAAAAAATTGCTGGCAAACATATCATAGATAGTACAAGACAAGAACTTTGCATTTACAGGAGATTGCTCTAGTCATTATAATTGTGTCTTTCCTATCTCTTGCCTCCAGGATTCTGAGAAATGGGATTAATATGAGTAGAATTTTTGCTTTCCAGACTTTTCAAATACCTGAATTCCACCATGTTTTTTACTAAAGCTGTATCTTCACCTAGAGAGAATATTTTAGATGCCATTATATTCCAAAAATATTTGATCCTTTTTTTTTTCTTATTTCATGAGGGAACTTACTCAACTTTTTATGTATAGAAAGAATTTTGCAAACCTTCCTTCCAAAATATCCATGGTAATCTACTCAATATCATTACTAAGGACACTATTGCTTAGAGACACATTCCTTTCAGATTTAAAAAAATCTGCAAATATAATATGATATTTAAAAATACAGCACAGCTTGGGTTTTCTTCATAGACTTTGTTTTACAACTGATCATTGAAATTACCACTCAGTTTTCACTGTCATTTGTCTTCTATCAAATAAATTGTGATCAACAACGCAGCTTTCATTACACTGAGATGAAACCACATATTTTTAGCTACTGAAGTATGTATGTTACTGGAAAGGCATATGTAATGTAAGCCAGAATCTCTTTAGCTATGGGCTTACCAAAATTGCTGCTTTGTAGGCTTCTACTCTTCTAAATTGAGGTGTTTTTTCTTACTACATTTTTTATTCCAGTTTTTAAATTTCAATTGCATTAAGAAGAAATGTAATTCATGCTCCCTCTTAATTTGTCTTGTAAAGGGTGGCTTGTGCTTTTGTGTTTGTTTTTGGATTTTTTGGTGGTTTTTTTCTAGGAATATGGTGGACTTTCCTTCTGACTGTTGCAATTCTTAGTGTAGTGGAAAATTGTCTTCTGAGTGAATAACTGAGTAATCACAGTGTTAAAAACTTATGTTTGTATTCTTCATAATAATTATATCCTTGTCACATGTTTACTACAAATTCATTACTGCTAAAACATTTAATTTTTCATGAAAACTACAAAATCCTTATGGTGAGAAAGTAACATGTTCCCCTTATCATCACTAAACTACAAGATAGGGCATTGCTGATCTAGTCAGTCTTCATCGCATTTATTTCTGGTTATGGAACAAAAGATTGCAACATATTAAAGATTTTCTGGTTCTGAGCAGTGTATGTACCTCCTGTCTCTTTATGCCTAGAGCATCTGTTAATAGGAATATTTTCAACTCCAGCTGCCTAAAGGCAGATTGTAAGGAATGCATTTGCAAAGCAAACTGGTGCATAAAATGTGTAGAATTTTCTGTGTTGCATCAAATCATATTTCTTCAGTTTCATTTCAAATTAATTTACCAGTCACTAGAGATAATGAAACAGTCTGAGTGCACGATCTTAGAGAGTCAAGAAATAATACTTGGAGTAGAAATGTATTAACTTTTTTAAATATTTAAAATATTTTAATTATCTTTCTTTTTCTTTTTTTTTCCCTAAGAATTCCCATTCTGTAGCAAGATCAGAAAAACTATTAAGATCAGAAAAAATGTGATTTATTTTATGAAGATGATAATAAACTTATCTGGGAATGGAACCAATTAATACAGTAGAGGTCCTGTAGATGCTGCCATCCAGAGGCATGTTGACAGACTGGAGAAATGGGCTGAGAGAAACTCCATGGAGTTCAGCATGGCAAAATGCAGAGTCCTGCCACGTGGAAGACCCCCTGGCAATTCTAGACTGGGAAGTGATAGACTAAGGAGCAGCTCTGGCAAAGAGACCCTGAGGGCTCTGGGGGACACTGAGCTGAGCAGGAGCCTGCAGTGGGCCCTGACAGCAAAGACAGCCAGCAGCACCAATGGAAGCACAGTCAGCAGCCCCAGAGAAGAGATTATTCACACCTTTGCTCAGAGCTGATTACACAGATTCTAATTTCCCTGTCCTGTAGAGGAAAGACATCGATAAGCCACCAGGGCAGTCGGGACTGGATCACTTGCCTGATGAGTGGAGGCTTAGAGACCAGGGTTTGTTCAGCCTGGAGAAGAGATGCTGTGGGACTCTTAACAAAAGCATATATTTGCCTGTAGGGAAGTCAGAAAGAGACAGAGCCAGCTCCTTCAATAACCATGTAGGCTGGGAAAAAAACAACTTTAATACAATTAAATCCAGAAGTTAACTTAAGCACTGCTGAGCCCACCACTAAGCCATGCAGCACGGTGGGTGGATGAGAGTCAGTGGGCATAATTTGAAACAGGGAAGTTTCTGGGTGTGAAGAGAAACCTTTTCCTAATGAGAACACCCAGTCAACAGAGCAAGCTGCTCAGACAGATTCCACTGCCTCTGTCTTTGGAGATGTTCAGGGCACCTGGACAGAGCACTGAAAAACTTGCCTTGGCCTCAGAGCAGCACCTGCTTTGACCAAGAGGTTGGGCTTGGTGACGTATGTTTACACCTGAATTGCCCTCTGATCCTATAAATAAGCTACAGTACTACATTTTCAAAGGTAGCTTTGCTTATATGTCCAGTTGAGGGCTTTTTTAAGACTATTTGATTAACGTCATTTGGCTACACTATATACATATTTCTGTGAAGCATACATGGTAAATACTGGACTTTGCAAAAATTTTAACAATTTTGAATAATCCTTAAATGGTTATTTTACTTTTTCTAACATATATCAAAATCAGAATAAATCTAAAGGGTTTATATGCTAACTTTTTGTATTAAAAATATTATAATTTTATCCCTAAATTTAAGTATTAACAGAGAAAGTGATGGACACAATTAGTGCTATCAGTAACATAAGCATAGACCACTTAAACCACATAACACAGGTGATCTGATAAATTTTATAAAAGTAATCAAACAAGGCATCTTATTTATTGCACTACAGTGGCAACAGAAATGCACAGAATAAACTGCTTTCCTCTCCTTGACATGAACACAGTCCTGTGTGTCCAAGACCTTCTAGCAGAGAAAACCAAAAAGCCTTGATGCAAAATGAAGGCTGGAACAACTGGCATATATCCCTTCAAAATTTATCCAAGGAGAAAGTTATTCAGAACATCTGTTTTGCATGTCCTGTCTCCTTTAATATATCAGAGCTACAATAAATGGCTTAGATAAGATGCACATATTGGATTAGTTGTGATCTAGACACTAAGAATTATATTTCATAACACAAAATGGCTTCAATAACCTTCTTAATGGCATTGTGTACTTTTAGAGCATGAAGAATTACAGAATTGTGATCCCTGAGAATGAAGAAGGGAAAAAAGCCAAACCAAAAAACCCCCAGGAATTACTCAAGACCTTTCTCTGTACAAGCCCTGGACATCAAAACTAGCCAAGTATTTCACCAAGTTCCTCTGGGCCCACTCCAAGAAGTCCATGTCTTTCCTAGAGGGAGAAAACTTAGCTGGGACAGCTGATGCAAACCAACCAAAAGTAATATTCTATAGCACATGTCATCCTATTCAGCAGCAAAAATTGGGGTGCACATGCCATGCTCAGCAGTAAAATCTGGGGGGAAAGAGGAGGGAGGTATGTCTGGAGTTGGGGCATTTGCCTTCCCAACAAACTCTGCTATGGCTACTTGAAGGCCTGCTTTCCTAGATATGGCCAAATACTTGCCTGCACGTGGAGAGTAGTGAATGAATTCCTTATTTTGCTTTGTCTGTACACAATTCATGTTCTTCCTATAAAACTGTCTATATCTCAGCCCATTTGTTTCCTTGCTTTTACCTTTTTGATTTTATACCCCAGTGAGCAAAGAGCTCTGTGGGGCTTATGTTCATACCAGCTGCTTGCATCACTCTAGTTTCCCCAAAGGAAAAAAGAAATCCTGGAGAGATTTTGTGTTTTCTGAATTGTGGAACCGTCTGAAGATATGGAAGATCTGAAACCTGCATGAGAGATGTATGAGAAAGATCTGAGATGCAGCCATTTCATTCAAAGATCATACATTCTGGAGTAGAAAAGCAAGAAAGATACATCAATCAAATCTCTTTGACTTCTATTAATCTGGTTTTTGCTCTATCTTTCTAAATTTAGCACCTCCTAGATGAACTAAGTTTTCTATGAAATACCAGTATGTATGTATGTTAAAAATTTTCTAGGGGCCAAAAATTGCTAGTTAACAGTCTTACACTCACCATGACCCCCCCCCCCCCAAAAATAAAAAAGAAAGACAGTTGTTACTAGTAATAATGAATTTAGACCAATATCTGAAACATTAATATACTTATTTACCAGCATATTATTCTTCTTCAGCCATAATGTTCTCTTTAATTCTTCTGCCAACTGCCTGAACAGGTCAGGCTTACCTGCTAAAGCAAGTTGTTAAGGGCATTGACCAAATGCCTCTTAAACATTGACAGGCTTGGGGTATTGAACCCCTCTCCAAAAATCCAGTTTTGGTTTCTTGGTAAAGAAATGTTTCCTAATGCCAAGTCTGAACCTCTCCTGATGCAGCTTTGAACCATTCCCATCCTATCACTGGATACCAAGGAGTCGAGATCAACACATCTTTCTTCACTTTTGGAAGGATCCTTTGGAAGAATTATAAAACTACTTCTTTCATAAGTTAAAAACTAAATTATTACTACATTGTTGTGTTATGGAAGTATAAAATCATTATGTTATTTATTAGTTCTAATCTTCAACTTTGATATTAGACCATGCACCAAACATCTTGAAATATTATTTTTTTTTGAGTTTTAAAGACACTATTTTGCGTGACCTTAAATGTTAGGGAATTATGAGATCAAGCAGGAAGCTGGGAGCTAAGAGTGAGAGAGGCAGCAGAGGAGAAACTTGTCAAAGTCCCACAGTATCTAATCAAGAGAGAAGGTGTGGGACAGGGATTTTGGACAAGGTGTCTAATGGTCAGAGAAGGCTTCACAGACAAGGTGAACCCAAGCCCAGGGGGGAAGTCTGTGCTCAGGGGCCAAGGCCAGGATCAGGGCCAAGATGGAAACCTAACTCCAGCTATGGCTCAAAGTGCTTGCATAGCAATTCTGCTCCCACATGAAGAAGGGAAGGAGCCAGATAGGTTTGCTTCATCTCCATCTCATCCAGCTCTGCTCAATCACCTGGTAATGGTTGTGCAGCTGCACTGCATCAGCCTTGAGCAGAGACTAACGAGCACTTGGGGAACCTGGTGTTTTCAATGGCCAAAAAGGGGATTTTGCTCTTTGCATTGTCTAGTTTTAGAAAGAAGGTAAAATTCAATGTAAACACATTTCTTTGCAAGAATATTACATTGTACAGAATAATATGATGGCACAGCTACATGACAAGATGCCAGTTCCCTGCCAAAACACATTTGACAAAAAGCTTTTTGCAGCTTAGGAAAGCTTCCATCAATTCATACATTCAAACTGAAGGTATCATGGGAGACTCATTGGTGTACAAATGCCTTGCACCTGTTCTTTTAACAGATACAGATGAGAACAGTGGGATGCTGGCTCTTACAATGCAGAGCAGAAGGTATTTAACTTATCTGGCACAAATAACAAGTTATATTATTTGTTGTAAGATTTAATGTAAAATTTAAGATAAATAACGAACAAGCAAAATCTCAACAGTACCATAAAAAACTTCCTTTAAGTAAAGCATATGTTTTGTCAGTGAACATACTTTGATTTCTTCACCTTCCAGAAAGCACAGTAAGTCACTTGTCACACCATGATAATAATGAGTGATATACTGAAAGGTATTTCTCACTAAAGAGAACACAGCAACCAGTGACACATACAAGTGAGAAAAAGGAAACTATGTGTACAAGAGCAGTAAACTATATGACAGTCATAAGGATGAGTACAGGATCGTTGTTTCCTTGGTTATAGTACTACGTATAATTTACATTTAAGTGTTTATGTTATCCTTTCTTTATTTTTTGCCATCTTGGATAGCAGATATTCTTCATTACATCTACATTTCACAAATAAGTAATTCTTTATAACTTTTCTATATTACTTTCCAGAGTTTTACGGAAGAGTCTTTAAACTCTGTAAATGGGAGCTTTTCTTGGACCAGGTCCAGCAGAGGGCAACATAGATAATTGAGGGATTTGAGTATCTCTCTTGCAGGGAAAGGCTGAGGGAGGCCTGTTCAGCCTCAAGAAGAAACAACTGAGAGGAGACCTCATCAATAATATATATATATATATATATATATATATATATATATATATATATAAAATGATTTGTGTCTGATGGGAGGGTGTCAAGAGGATGGACTCAGGACCTTCTCTTTTCCTATTGCTCGGTGGTGCTGAGCAACAGGACAAGGAGGCAACAGGCTGAAACTGCTGTGCAGGAAGTTCCACCTGAATCTGTGGAATAACTACTTGGCAGATGACCATGCCCTGGAAAAGATTGCCCAGAGGGGTTGTGGGGTCTCCCTCACTGGAGACATTCAAGAACCATCTGGATGCAAACCTGTTCAATGTGCTCTAGGATGACCCTGCTTGAGCAGGGAGGTTGGATCAGATGACCTACTGTGATCCCTTCCAATCTGACCCATTCTATGATTCAGTTTGAAAATCAGAGGCATTTTTATTTGAAATTAAATGCGTTTGAGAAACTATTCAACCATAACTCTTAGGAAAATCATATATTAAGGAAAAGCACATGTTTTGAGGAATTTCTTCAGCTTTTGAAGCTCTGTCTTCCCTAGGCTTTTGGTTGCTAAGTGAGGTGGAAATGTAGCATGAAGCCCTGAAGTACTATCTGAATTGTGTTAACCATGCTTTGAGCAGGATCTTCAATTGTAGACAGCTCCTGGATTCCCTTCAAATTTGATTGATCCATTATCTAGATTAATTAATTAATCATGTCTGTGACATTTTTAAGGTTAACAAACCTTTCTTTAACATGGATGGGTTGGTTTGTTTTTTTGTCTTAAGAGAGTAAAGTATAAAGGGGGGTGCAATTATCAATTTGTTCCTGTTACAGGTGTTTTTCAGGCTGTCCTGAAACTTCTGAAATCTTAAATTTTACTTGCAAGTATAAGCTTACATCTGTAGGGTTTTTTGTGCACTGAACTTATTTTGAAATGGACACACATGCATATATACACTATAATTTAAAAGATAGATTTTCGGTACCAGATAAAATGACATTCTAAATATTTCTTTATTTAGAACCCTAATTTGGATCTTTTTTTATTATTCACTAAGTCAGTAGCATTATGGATTAGATACAGTTGAAGAAAACTTTTCACATACAATTTCATACAATTGATTATTTAATTTTTTCTGTTTCTTTTGACAGAATTTGTTATGCGGTTCTTGTTTTCTAGTATGTTTGCCTCTACTTGATAAGTGATTGGCAGGAAAGAGAAAAACAAAAAGCACAAGGCAAACACCTTCTACTTAACTATTCCTTTTAGGTGTTCTATATTCAAGAGCTGAATTTCTATCTGTGTAATATTTTTTTTTCCACCTGAAATGCATGTATGTACTTAAATGATCCCAGTTACACATTTGGCATTTGCCTGAACACTCAGATGAAAAAACATTCTCTTTCAAAAATATTTTCTAACAAAATCAGAAGAGGCTGCAAAGCTAGTAAAAATGAAAATACAGTAAATGTAATTGTATTGAGGCCTGGAAAAGTAATAGTACAGTAGGAGACAGGTCTCTATGTGGTGTTCTCAAAACCTAAAGATGGGAGGTGCTTTAGAACAGGAACAGGCTTCGGCTCTATATGATGCCAAATCTCATCATTTTTCCATTGCTTAACAGAGACTAATAGGTTTCAATGAAGGATAGCTGGGAAATTTAGAAAGATGTGGGAGTCAGAATAAGGAAAAACTTGCACTAATAGCCGAGTTCAGAAGCCAACACAGGGAAGACAATCACACCTTGTCATGTAAACTCCAGACCTGGGCTTTCAGCTGTACCCTGAGGATGAAGCCCAAGGTGCAAAAGCTAAATGTTGAGACTGGGACTCAGTTGCCTTCAGTGGTTACAAGTGTCTCACTCCCCTGGAACCATGGTGCAGGTCCAACTTGGATCAGAGGGTTTGAAGAGGTACAGGACATGAGGCAGGGCGTGTTTTTCGAAGAGAGAGACTTGTGTTTATGTGTTAAATTGAAATCTTAAACCAAAAATCATTCTCCTCCACCCACCCTGCCTATTTATTAAATGTTATATTAAATACCACAGTTCTTGCAGACCTCCCACAATTTCCTTGTGACATCAGGAATGCATTTGGAGGGTGGTTAAATATGGAACTTTCAGGTGACATATAGCACATAATAGAGTAAATAATTGCATTAATATGGGATAAACACCCAAGAGTCTAATATCCCATTAAACTCTCTCCCTTTATCCTTTACCATAAATATTACAGGCACAGAACCTATTGATCAGGCAATTTCAACCACCTACAGAATTAAATGAGACATTCTGAGGTGAAATAACCCATGAAATCAACCAAAATCCTTGGTGTTTAAAGGAATAGGTAGAAACTGATGGAAAGAATAAATAAATGAAGATAGGAAAATTGTCTGATGAAGTTAAAATACCATTACCTACAGCACTGGGAACTGCAAATCAATCAAATCATAAGGAATTTTAAAGGAAGGAAAGCAACAATAACAAAATTACTTTTAATTTGGAAAGAGAAATTAAGTTCTGACAAAAAAAATCACAACGTTTAATTAACACTTTCTGGTGCTTAATGAAGGATGTCTGAATGCTCATTAGCTCTATGAATGGGAAGTTTTAGTTTTTACATGGTTTTCTCTAAAGTGAAAGTAAGTAAGAGATTGTGTTACAACTTTCCTTTTTTGATTCATGATAAGAGAAACTGATGAAAAATTAATAACATTAATCTAGCCACAGATATGGGAACACATGGAAATAAGAGTAACTTAGAGCAAATAAATTTCTAAATAGGAAATGGTAATTTGAAAGATATTAATCTTAAAATAACTACTGTCTAGATTTTTTGGTGAAAACCAGCATTCACTATGTGATATTACTGGCTGCTGCATTATTTTTCTCTCTTGATATTTTAATAAAAATTTTCTATTGACAAAAGCAGATTTAATGTGTAAAAAGTACACAGTTTGTCTATTTGAGAAAGTGGCTTGATGCTTCTCTTAAAGGTATATATTTAAAACATGCAACAAAGTATTATAAGACACAAAGAGTTTTGCTTTGAAGCTCCTTAAACAAACAATTTGAATTAAATTTAATTTTAAATTATTCTCCATAACTTTTTTCATTAAAGATGAAAGCAGATAAATTACATTTTTTCCTTACAAACCTGTTATGGAGTAAAATGTTGATTCATGATAGTGATGGACAAGACACACTGAAAACTTTGACAGGGCCCTGTTCTGGCAGAAGGTTTCTCAGCAGGGAAATATGGGCATATTGGAAGAAGAAAGTCTGCTCCAGCTGGTCAGGATCCAGATTTGTGTCATTCCAGCCTAACAAGAGTTGTCCCTGGCTCCCCTGAGGTAGGGGACCAATTACAGCTGGCCATTTCTTGAGCTGCATAAATGATTTCTTGGTAAACATAGCTAATTAATAGGCTGACTCAGTAAATATCTACTCCTTGACATTATAGACAAACAAAAGTTTTTCTTTTTTGTTCAATCAAACTTTAATTGCGTCTTTTTACTTAAAACATTTTGTTATGATTACCATTTTCTTGATTGCCCTTATCAGGAAAGCAACTTAATTACTACTCCAAAGATTTTCCAACCTTTTCAAGCAGACAGCTTTAAGGTAACTAGCTACCACAAATCCAAGTTTTATTGGACAAAAAATATTAAAAAAAAAAAAAAAAAAACTTTTCCAGTTATAGGATGAGATGAAGAATTCTCTTTAGAGCTATCTTCTGGAGTTTTTGCGGTTTCTTTAATTTGGTTTGTGTTTTTTATTTTGAGGGGTTTTGTTGTTGTTGTTGTTGTGGCAATTGTGAGCCAATTCAAGCCAATGGTGAGACACACCTGTAACAACTGCTAGAACATACCCCCTGCACCACAATTTATGTCCTGAGTAGAAAAACAGAGCAACATCACCCTAGCAAAGAGACTTTCCTACCACTTGCCAGGGGATTTTATTTTTTTTTTGATGTTGTCATTATGAGTTATTGCTTTGTCTTGCTCTCTCCTAGGTCACATATGAATGTTCACTACCAAGAAGATTCTTTGCTGCTGCCCACCACATTTGAAGTTTAGATTTTTGCACACATTAGCTCCTACTGCCCTGTCTCCTTAATGTCTTCACATCTGTGCCCAGACTGTTCCTAAGGTGAGTTCTAGGATTTAGAATGATTAGTCATCACATGAGGCATTATCACAAGAGGCATTTAATTTTGCAAGGATATAATTGTTTATTGAAAGGTGGGTGCAAGCCTAACACTTCTCTGTGTTTATGAATTAAGGGATTTGAACCTTTCATTTCATTCTGCCTTGTACCTAGTGGTATTAGTTTATATTTGGTACAATTCTGTATCAAAATATATTAACAAGTATAATGCTATAATTAAAACAAAAATGCAGATACAGAATTGAAATATCATTAATGAGTTAAGATAATGTATGGCCAGAAAACTATATTTAAAAGCACATATTTATTGTAAATAATCAAACCCAATACTTATTCTATGCCTAAATTTCTATCAAAAAACGTTCCTCAAAAGACTGAATCCCTGCTTCTGAACATACTTAACAAACATGATAAAAACTGATCAGATAGAGGTTTAGTTGGCACTTAAATAAAATTAGGATCCAAAAGCTTGATTTTTCCTTCACTTGTGACAATCATTTCTTTTTCTAAAATCTATCCATCCCCCTAAAGCAATAATTGTGGTGAACTATAGTATAGAAAATTATGCTTCTTTTGAGGATAGGAGGGCAGGCAGGCAAAATGAGAAAAAAATAAGCAAATATTTGGGAGCAAGGGAGGAGTTAAAGTGTGGGATTGTACTGATTCTTTTGTAGAGTTACTCGAAACATTTCAGACTACTTCATAATTAAAATATGTAAAAAGTACATATTATTGCAGTAAAAATATTGAAATGTCTTAAAGATTCAGTACTAAGTTGCATATTACATGAAGAAATTACAAATATGCAATTGGAATTTCCCACAACATTTCAAGGAAGGCATTGGTTTTGGTGAAGATGTCAGTTTATCTGACTAAAATGAATTGATATAATTTTCTGTTGTAGTCTAGATTTTGTGTACAGTGCTTGCACCATTTTCCAGACAAGACTTAATCTTGCTTAATGTATGTGACAAAGGTAGAACAGCTTGTAGAAGTATCATATTATACGGAAAAATGGACACTTAGTAATATTAAGGAGAGTGGTGGAAACAATTATTTAAATCGCAATTGGTGCTCATTATTAAATTTCAATGGTTTCATACACAAATCTCTGCTCAGTAGCATATAAAGACAGCTATGAAATATGCCTTAACAGATATTATTTTGATTAATTTCTAATGTAATCAAACCTACTTGAACTAGTGAATGCATACATAACTAAAAACAGAACAAATTATTTAAACCTCTACTTTTTTACAGGCCTATGACTGTCTGTCTGGTTTGAAAGAAGTGCCATATAAATATGAGTTTGTTTTAGCATAATTGATCTCATTGTATAAGGAATAAAAAACCAAACCAGAGGTATGAAGCAGTTTCCTTTGAGCAGAACTGGTATACAAATCTCTCTTATTTTCATTCAAGGGCCACTGTACCATTATACCAACCCAACCTTGCTATATGAGAAGGATCGTATACCAAATAAAAACAAGTTATTGAATAATAAGATTGAGAAGTTTGGGGATGCACTAGAATGCTGTATGCAGTAACTATTACACTTAATTTTATGCATTTTCTTTTCCTCTAGATTAAAATATAATTACATTTGTAACACAAAGTTTTCAATAAGCAAAGGAAAATCAGAAGTGGCTCCTTAAAATCAGTGATGACCATGCTAAATCTTATATTTGCTGGGACAAAAATTCTCCAGTAATCACTGCTAGGTATAAAAATGCTCAGATTCTGATAGGAAATCACATTTTTCTTTCAGACATCTGTTGTACAAATGTGTAGTCCAACTATTAAAACAGCATGGATGTCATGGAGCAATTCCTCAATTGGGGAGGGATGGGGCAAACCTGCCAGGAGGTTCCCACCCACAGAAAATGAACAGGGTTCTTGAAACAAGTTCAATGACTTTGTCAAAAAGAATGACAATTTTCCCTTTGATCTTTCAGTCTATATTTTTTATTACACTTGCTATGAAATTGTGATTAACTAAACATGCCAAGAGCTCTTCTTCTGTGAGTATGATTAGCCTAATGGCTCTTTGTCATTTCAATTTTACACAAAAAAAGGAAACTTCCCTGATGAGTAGAAGGAAATAAGGAAATGTCTGAGAAGACAACCTTATCTGAATATGAGTGATTATACTATTTCTCTTTGGAAATTACTATGAATGGGATTTATTGTAGTGCTCTCTTGATTATGAAGAGCTTACGTGTCAAAATGTTGAAACACTAATAGCTTTTTCTTTTCAACTATATTTGGAATGTGTAAAGCAGTTTAATTGGTTTTAATGTTCTTTCTTTTATTTACATATAATTTCTGTATGCAGTTCTTTTCTCTCCCTTATGATATGAATACCCTGCTAGATAAAAAAAAATTTAAAAGTTTCTGCTATATGTGCTTATTTTTTGTTGTAAAAAAATATTCTGTAATTGATGTATAGGAGTCTTATGACAAGCACTTTGTAGATTTTTAGACTATAATACTACACATATTTATTGTACAATTTTAAAATTTACTATAATTTTCAAAATAGAAAATTAATTTGAACATTCAATGTTGCCTAAGAAGAATTTATCATTGTCTTCTATGGATAAATCCTTCTGGAGGAATAATGATATTAAGGAAAATCTTTAGCCTGGTGAAAACTTTAAGGAAAAGGTTTCTAGGAGGCCACAGAAAAATACAAGATCTGAATAATCATTATATTTCATTCAATTGCTCCATAAAGGAATTTTGATTTCTAGTTGACACTTATTCTAAATTCTGTTATGTGGATTGTGGGTTCCATTAAATCTTCCAAATCAAAATAAAAATATGAATAAGCTTCTTAATTGTTTCAGCTTACTTAAGCATACTAAACTAATAAAAAATAAATGTGAAGCTTTAATTGCCTTAAAACTTGTCTTTAATATGCACTTGTGGTTTGCCAGATGTCCACCTCACAATTTTACAGAGCTTGCTTTATCTAGCATGGTGGGTGACTTTTACCAACCACCTCTACTGTGCAGCAGTAGAGGTTAATTATGAAAAGCAGAAGTATTTTCTGAAGTGCTTCACTTCCTTCATGATTGTTCACAATGACTTAGCAGTGTCACCATCCCTTAACACAAACAGCAAAAAACTGATAGTGCCATATAGGAATTCACTTTAACAAAGCATTTTTCTAGTTAATCTGTTAGATTCCATGTCTGTGGCACATAATGAAGATTGTGTACAACAGGAAGAGAGAAAAAGAAAGCTAATATGTTTTGGAGGAGTATTTATAAAAATGAACTGGGTTTGGTCAAGATTTTTTAATGTTAAAAAAATCAAAAATAAAATAGATGAGGGGGTGACACACATAGAACTTTTCAGAAGAGTTTCTCCAGATACTAGATATGTATAATAGGAATTATTTTGATTTGGGGATGGGTTTTTTACATTTTAAAAATATGTATACTCAGAATGTATCTCCCAAAGAAAAAAATCATGGCAATTTGAATTGACACAAATGTTAAGAGTTAAACATAAAAGGCATTTCTAAAGTTTTCAAGGGACACGTAGATTTTTGGAGGTAAGGGGATTTTTGTTTAATAAATGAAGAGGTAATTCATCCTTCTAACATCAAGAAGCTGTGAGATGAAATAGCATTAATACAAACAAATGGTGAGAAAAAATGGTAATACAGCTCAGTATAGAGGTTCTCACACTGTGCTTCATGGTCACTGGAGACATCTCTGATCAAATTTGCCAACTTGGCTTTTTCCTATTTCCAGATTGCATTAATTTCCAAAAATATGTTTTACCACTAAGCAGTGTCTTTAATTAATCCAGTGATTTCATATCATAATGAATGACATACAAATCATTTCAGCACATACAAATTACCAGATGCAAAGTTTTGTAGCTCCAGGAATAAAAGCTTTCAGAATTTTTCTTTTTTTATTATTTTCATGCAGTCTAGTAGAAAACTGATTAGGTAGACACATTCCTTTTATGAGAAATTACCTTTTTTTTTAGAAGCCACTACAAGGTAGCCTGCTACAAGATAAACCTCATTGAGGAAGTTTTGCTGATAACAGATGGTATATTTTCAATATAATTCTGGTAATATTTTATAAATACACAGGTTATTTCTTTCAATGCATTATTTAACTACATTAAAAGATTTCCTTCTGAGGGATTTTGTTTATTAGAATAATATATTATTTATTTATTTATTTATAATATATATATTTATTATTAGAATAATATATATTGCTACATTTCAAACCATAATATGTAACACAAAGGACATAATAGTTAGGAGACTGGCCTTACATTCTGGATCTACCAGACTTCTTTTTTCCCTCAGGTGCTCAAGAGTATTTCTTGTTGAACTTAAAAGAATCCTTTATCATATAAACTTTGTGGTATTTTTTTTCCTTTAGGGAATTTTCCTCCATATATTTCCATAATAATTTTTTTTCCAAGAAAAGTTATCTCTGCTTCACATCTGGTAGCAAATATTTACTGACATCTTTGAAAAGAGGTTAGTGGGCCGGGTCCTGAGCCTGACACTGGCACAAGAGGAGCTGTAATGTAAATAGATCCTTGCAGAAGTACACAGTGACTTGAAACTACCTGGGAAATCAGTTGTTATAGTAAGCCCTCTCCATCCCTGCCGTGCTCACGCACTTACAAATGAGTAAACATATCCATCTGGCACACTCTCAGCTGAGAATACTTAGAAATCCAGGGCAGATATTCTTCCAACCCTGATTTCCCCTGTTTCTACTAACAAAAATCAGAGAAGACATGCAGACATTTAGATAGACTTCAAATATCCTGACAGATTCAGAATAAACCCTTAAGGTCTTTATAAGATGATAAAAACGTAAAATAATTTAGGTGGAAGGTGTCTCTGGAGGTCCCATTCTACCGTTCCTTCCTCAAAGAAAGAGCAAACTTCAGAAGTAGACCAGATGGCCTAGAATCCTTCTCAGTTAAGCTTTGGGTATCTTGTCCTTTGTACATGTCACCACCTCCTTTAAAGCTCACTATTTCTTTATACTGATACCTTATTCCTGATTCAGATAGACAAATTCAGGTGTACAGTTCAGTAATAGGGACATCTGATGCCATTTGATATGACCTAGACATGAGACCTGTCTCCACCTGCCAGAAGAACACTCCTCTCCCAGGTCTCATAATGTACTAAGCCCTGTGTGGATGGCCTGAGCAGCACAGGGGTGAATTCCAGCCTAGTCAGCGTCATGAAGTCATTGTACTCAGCCTGAAGTATTTAGAGCTAGATGTCTAAGGAATTAAAACATTAAGTTCACAAAAGAGGTTTTTTTTCTTTTCTTGAATACCTGTGTCAGGATGGGTAACTCATTCCTTCATTAGTAGGAGTGGTCTCATTACACTGCTTAACTCCCAGGTGGCTGGGACAGGTAAACTAAATCCCATCTTGTATGACCTACATATGTCAGAAGCATTAACTCCTACACATTGGCTTTGAAAAATCTTCCTGAGAAATGACACTAGAATATCATTCAATTTGTGCTATGGATGTGTTTATATTGACAGTTTTTGCTTCAGTCTAAAAAGGTGACCAAGATTTATTTATTGACTGATTGATGAAGATAACACACAGAAACTCTGTGACAAGTTTTGGTGTTTTAGCTATTATTATGTACAAACAATAACCTTCCTTAGATATGTCATACAGAAACCTTTAATAAAATATGTGAATACTTGCTCTCATTGCATGCTTTATGAGAGGCATATGCATCTCATTATATGCAGGTTGTGGGCATTTATGTGATTTTTATTTAATGGAAGATGCAAATCATTTCTGCTTTAATTTTTGGTTCCAGCTTTTGCCATCCTTGCCCCTTTTTTTCACACAGTTATATGTATTTAAAAGGCACTCATACATCTTGACTAAGTGGGCTACTTGAAAATATTTTAAGCAGTGAGAAATTAAATTTTAATAATGCAAGGAACAAAGGTGTGCTCTTCAGGAATAAAGGTGTACTCTTTAGAATCTATTAGAAACGTGACATAGTTCAAGAGCTCCCTCTTCTGACACAAACACTATCAGAATGTTTAGTCTAGAAGAAAATCTCCGATTTGGGAAGGTAATTTAATGGCTCTGTGAGTCTCAACGTTTACATTTTTTACCACTTTTGGTTTTTTTTGTCCAAGTAAAACCTGAGATTTTATACAAGTTTGTTACTTCAAAAAAAAGCAATGCAAATGCTGACTTGCACCCACCTATTTTTAGTAAATCATGCACTTTGTAGTGGGGAAAAATTTTTCCTAAGTAGGAATAGCAGTTCACCATTTTATTATACATATTGTTAAACTAGACAATAAATATGATGTATAATATATATGTGTATACACACACACATATATTTATATATGTCCTGGTGGGACAGGACCACTGAACTGTAGTGGAGAACAATCACAAGCTTCTAACATCAACCACAAGCATCACTTCACTGAATGCAAAAAATTGGGAGAGATTTTAAACTCTGTACAAATTTAGCTCCCAAGGTGATGTTAGAATAATATAGATGTTAATCTATGCATAAATATGCAAGTAATGAGGAATTCTGCAGTCTTGTTTTCCCCAGGCTAGAATTCAGAATCCAATATTAGAACTTAGACCTCTGTTACAAAGTACATGGGGACACAGACTTCAAAACAGCAACCAGGAGGAGCAGGATAATTAGAAACAGCTGCCAACAGCCAGCACTCTTGTTGAGTGTCCATTCAAAGATAGAAACCGGGGAAGTATGGAGAAATTTTCCTTCAAGTCTCCGCATGTTATTTACTTGGAGATACTCCACTTGAGGTACAGTGCCCTGAAAAACAGCTGCTAGCTCTAAATCAAGAAAAAGTAGAGGGCCCTTCTTCCCTCTGCAAATTATCTTATTTTCTTGCTCTTGAATTTAGTTTTAGTTTTGTTTTTAATGAATTTAATACTTTTCTAGCCGTTCTTCCCTTCAGTAAGTCCTGAAGTGGAGAAAAATAAAGAGAAATTATGCATACCCTATTATGGCTTAAGTAGTAAATCCAGGAAGAAGTTCCAGCCCCTGAAATCAAACCATAAATAAACCATTTAACTTTTGGAAGGATTTGAAATGCTTCTTTCTCCCCCTTTGGATGCTTTAACATTTGTTCTTTGAAGTATCCAAAGCTGGAGGCCTGATTGGATATTTTATCATTTTCTGTATGCTGAATTAAGTTTTACACTAGGAAACAGACCTGCATTAAGTGCATTTATACTTAATGATGAGAACTAGAAGTAGATAGGCTTGGAGAATAATTTTTTTCATGGCATCATCTGCATAGTTGAAAAGAAATAGGTGGATACCTTTTCACTTTCTGAGGCAGGGGCGGAAGTCTACCACACTGAATCCATTCAGTCAAAATAATTATAAAAATTTTTGCTTCTGAATGTGTAAACATGATATGTCACAATATTCAGACACACCAGGATAAACAGACTTTTACATTTGTTCAAAAGGAGATCCCTCATGGCACTATTGATTAAAAAAAAAAAAAACAAAACTAGAGATCTATCAGACAGATACAACAAACTCAGCTGAACTACAAGTTTTTTAAAATATTTTTTTTAAATTTTAGATTCTAAATTTAGCTTGAAACGTCTTTTTAAAGCATTAGCAAACCCATGTTATTCATTTGACAGGTGTGAGCAAGGCTGGGTAAAGAATTTGTATTACTTTGTTAACACAATGTAACACAGTGTTACACTTTGGGAAACAAACTGTCTAATAAATAATTCGATCCATAGAAAGATTTACAAGTTCTTAGGTAGTCAGAACATAGTCTTACAGAATTTGTAGATACATACATGAGTGTGTTTTTTACAGAGTAATATTCTTCCTTAGTATTTTCCTACTCTTTAATATTCCTGAATATTTCCTTATCTGATCCTCAGCCTAGAGCCTCCATTGCATTTATGTCCAAAAATTCTGACAAATTTTTGTTTTATATATATAAAATAAGAATTTAGTTTTATGGGAATTTTTGCTATTGCAGGATTCTCTTAAAGTCTTTATCTTTGGTGTGCTATTAGTTTCCTCAGTTCTAAAGATAACCCTTATAACTTAAACCTTATACCTTAAATCTTAATGAGTTCATATATCTGTCAAGCAAAAATGCTCAGCTATTAATTCCAGTCTTAATAAAGAGTTTTGAGACCTAATTTCATCACCACCCTATTATTAGGCTCTTGCTCATCTCTTGAAATATTCTAACTGTTTTTGAAAAATCTCTGAGAGAATGTCAAAGGAGTGACAGCCCATCTCGGTGAGCATGAACTCCTTTTGACACACACCGCTCATTCAGAGCCTTACAGAAACTCCAGCAAATAGCAGATAAAAGGCAAAAAGGTCAACTTTTAATCCTCCTTTTGGTGTAATTTTCTGTCTCAGATGTCCTCCATCCCGATGTCCACACAAATTTACTCACAGAGTTACCACTTTCTGAGAATTAATCCTAGGCATCTTGTGGGAAATGGAAGTGAAAGTAAGAAAATATAAACAGTTGGTCAAAAGCAATATGGTCAAGCTATTAAAAAATAAACACACAAGCATGAATTAAATATTTATATTCATGTTTAAGGAAAAATTGAGAAATGAAAAAAAAAGAAAAAAAGAAGAAAAAGAGGTAGGTGTATTTTCTGAAATAAACACTCTTACTAACTTCAAATAAATATTGTTGTCCACTGAATGATCAGTATTGCAACCCTGAGCATGCTGGTTTAGTGATGTTACACCAAAACCTCTGTATCTAGATATGAAAATTAATGAGTTTGGAGTCTGAAGTCATAAATTTTCCAGATAATGATTATATAGAAATGTTTTTATTAAGAATAAATTATTATTGACAACACATACTTTATAAGGAGAACTGTTCTGGACTAAGGAAAGACATTTACTTCATTGTGTTACTGATTATATTCTGCTTTACAGTGTTTTTAGCAATAGGAACCACTTTTATAAATTGTTGCCTCGAGGAATTTCATTTTGTAAGGTGTGTTAGGAAGGCTTGGTAAGAGCTACTACTTTTCTTGAAGTGACAATGTCTCCTTTGGGGCACTGTATAAATTTATTATGAAACACTGTAATGAATAATAAAACTATATTATCGAAATAAAAATTATTAGGGAACATTCATCACCTTCTCCTGCCCCAAAATCATATAGAAAACTGCAGCATCAGTGTAAAATCTTGTGAATGCAGGATCCTTTGAATTAGAATGCATCACTCTGACATTTATTCCATTTATAATGGAGGACATAAAGTAGATAGTGGTCTTTGTGACTGTCTCTCCTAGCATGTCCTGAAGGGTTGCTTTGATTTTTTAAGATTTTCTAAGCCTTCTGATGTTGACATTCTTTTAGAAAACTTTCTCACACTTCCTGTAAATAGCACATTGTTTTGCATTCTTTTATGGAAAAGGAGAACTTTGATGGACTGTTGGTTTGTCTAGTGTCATTGGAGAGGTGGCACTGTCACCCTCCAATCCACTGTCACTTTTGGAAAACTGTAAATGTTGAAGTCAGAAAATAAACTTCCCTTTTTGCTCTTCACCTTGAGAGCAGCGGTGTGTGCCTGTGTTCTTTCATGTTCCATAGCGACACTGAAGCACACAGCAATTTCATCCTTAAAAAATGCCCTTTCTTAGTCTTTTACAACATTCTTAATCCTTGCACAAGTGAAGACACATGATAGATACCTTAAATCTATTCTGGAAAAATATGTTGGTTTTGCAGCCAACAAATGTTTCTGCATATTGACACATTGAGTTGAGAACAGTACAAAGATGTCTTATTGAACCTCCTCCATTTTAGTCTTATCTGTGATGTTGAAGTTTCACTACAATCAATTAG
The DNA here is from genome assembly GCF_963513975.1 of Fringilla coelebs. Lineage (NCBI taxonomy): Eukaryota > Metazoa > Chordata > Aves > Passeriformes > Fringillidae > Fringilla > Fringilla coelebs. The sequence continues at coordinate 47,322,312 of NC_140029.1, forward strand.
AAAGCTGATAAAAGGAAAACCCTTTGAGATTTCCTTCTCCTCCCAGTTTAAATTTAGCAATTCTGATAATCTTGTGAGTTAGGGCAGTGTACCACGATCTGTGACAAGCCTCCTTGTTTCCTGTCACAGAGAAACTCCAGCCTACTGTTGGAAGAATTTGTCTCCTCAATGGCAAATACACTTATTAACAAAGCCTTGTAATATAAACAACCCATCACCCAGGGCAGTGGCAGACTTCCCCTGGTCTTATCCTACCCAATAAACTACAACCACCTACTAAAAGGAAATGCTTTCTGGTCATAAAGGAACCTTGTACCCCATTGAAGAATTTCTAAAGCCCATACCAAGGAATAAAAAATTAAGTGCTTAGCAACACTGGCCCCAGAGATATGTCTAAACCAATATACTTTGAAACACTCCTGGTGTCCCTGGCATAGGTAGAGGAGCTGTATGTCGTAACCAGAATCGGCCAAAACCCAGGAGCATGTGTGCCCCCTATAGCAGCTCCACCTATTGGCTTACACCATAGAAAACTGAGTACTAGAGCTGAACAGGAACTTTAGGACTCTCTGGAACCCAAAAACTTTTTATATGTACAATGGGTTATACTACATGCTAAGGAGCACATCCACCTGCTGGTATTGGAGATCATAATTTATAGTAGACTTGCCAATTAATTAACTTCATGCCAAAAGCATCTTCTTGCTCCTAGCTTTGTCTTCCTGCCCATCTTAAGAAGGCAGCTTTTTGTAACTGTAACACAGGGCGCCATAAAAATGTTTAAAGGAGTGTTGTATTTCCTCTCTCTTAGTATCTTTGTTGTTGACCTTCTTCACATATGCTTGGCATTTTCATCCATCTGCCTGTGGCAGTAGTATTTGCACAGTGGTGAGTTGTAAAAATGTTCTAAAGCAGCCCACCTGCCAATCTGGCAGGTAAGAATATGTCAGCTTTCTCTGTTTCTCATTTTTTCTACTTTATGTCATTTTGAAAAAAAAAAAAACAAAAAACCAACCTCTTCCCTTGGCATTGTTTCCTTCTTATTCTTCTACCCTTCTACCATAAAACATGTGTTTTGATATTATTCTGTTCATCAAAACCATATTTCTTTGGTGTCATTACCATATATATCATACATTCTTTGAAGATTCCAAACACTATTCATACAGAACAAAAACCAGACTTGATAAATGGAAATGTCACCTAGTACAGAGTTTATGAGCTTTAAAGAATTTTCTACTGTGTGATAAAGTTAAAATATTATTTTATTAATAATTGGGAGGCGGTATGGCAAATATCACTTTCTCTTTTTCCTTTGAAGAAAATAGTAGAAAATAATTCTGCACTTTGTTAAGCAAAGAAAACAAAAAGGCATTACAGGATTTCGTCAGGATCATGGTTTTTCCAGAAAACTTGTTTTCACATGGATACTATTTTGTACTGTAATTCATAGTATGGTGCTAATCTTTGTCAGAGTAAATAAACTTTGTCATTACAATGCAACTACTTTTTTCAGAATATGTATTTATTTCTTGCATATGTGCGAAAATGCATATAAATATTTCTGAAAATTAAGCCAAAAAATGTCATAATCTGACTAGTTTATGGAAATTGATGATGAGCCTGGCTTTACCACTTAGGCTTGTTCAGAGGTAAGAACAGTTAAAACTTCTTAGTGTGGGACTTCTCTTGTGAAATATTGTGGACTCATTAGAAATTGTTTAAGAAATTTAAACTGGAATCTCAATGTTTCTTTGAACTATTATAATTGTAAGTTATACTATGATAATATATCACCTTTCCTTTCAGTGAGATTTCTTTCATATCCTAGTGTTCAAATCTTCCTTCAAGCTATATTTTAGAAATATAGTTAAATTATAATAATGGAGACAGTTTCAGCACAAGCTGGTGAAGGAAAAACAGCAGATTTTTTTTTTCAAGAAAAGAAATCTTTTTTCCAGAAAAGAAATTAGCATCTGCAATCTTTTTAAAGGTGTTTTTAAAAATTTTCCATTTAAAAAATTCCTTTCAAAATAATTTAGAAAGAGGAATTAATATATACTTTTCAAAAGCAGCTCCTTTTTTGTTCTGTAAAAATTTGCAGCACCTCAGTGTGACAAGGTAATACATTTTTTAAATGAGTTTTTAAAGAAATTATTTTATTTATCACAACACATAACAGTTTTGTCTTTCTTGTATATTCACTGCAAAAACTGTGCAACCATTAATCTTAGTCTTCAGTGCTTCTTGAATTTCTCCTTTTCAGAAAAGTAAATGCAGGTTTCTCGTAACAAGGATCAGACTGGAAGCTTTCCCAGTAACTGTCCCCTAAACTTACACATTAATGGCAAGAGAAGTTTAAATAATCTTGAAAAACTGTCAGAAGGTATCACACAATATGGACAGTGCTTGCCAGCCTTGTTTTACAACTGATTTGCCAATTGCAAAGCAAAAGTTTGGTTGATACTAAGCAAAATATGTTTTGCATCACTAATTGACTCCAGCCACTCTGTTTCCAAAAGGATACAGAGCCTAGAAGAGTTTAAATCTTTGTGTGACCTTATAATATTGACAGCTCCTTATTTTTAGGGTTTTTTTTTTTCCTGATGTGATTGGAAGGTTGTAGTTACTCTGTGTTCCAGTATCAATCCAGACTCTAGCATCTTCATCATTATAAATTATAAAAAATGCCTTTTGGTCAGTATTTAATCAGAATACTTCTAATGGTCTTCTACATTTCATTACAAGCACTGACACTCATTTCAACTTTGGATACATTAAAACACTGTAAAACAAGGCCTCTAATCTCTTTACCTGTTTGCTGTAGCTCAGCTGCAGTATGACAATCCAGCAGGGATTGTGAACTTGGTGCTCACAAGCTAGTGAGCAGTCTTCTTCCTGACTTAAGTCAATACTTGCTTATTTTTACATCAGCTTCATTTGTTATCTCCTTGGGTTTTATAACATTTTAGAAAGAGGTTAATGACTATGACAAAACAAAAATTATTTCTTTTTATTTATCAAAATGGATCAGGAGTATTCAAGTAATGACTTACTGCAATCCACTCAGGGGCAGGCACTAGTTAATGAGGAATCCTAAACTGCAATCAAATGATAGTGCAGACATTTATTTACCTATATCTTGATGCTCTGTAGTCCAGGATAAATCAGCCCCTTTGCTTTGTAAGTTAGACCCCTCAGTTAAGAAGCTCAGATTGCTCATCATTAATCATGCTTAAATATCTACACATATATAATACTTACAGGCATAAGTTTAAACACATATACTGCTAATCATTTTAAGCGAAGAGAGAACAATTTTTCTTACTACTGGGGAGCACACAGAGTTTTCTAAGAGTGTAGGTATAAGCCAGCAGATATGTTCTTTTGACTATGCATCAAAAGAGATATCTCCAAATCCTTACTGCATATGGATTACAGTAATTTCATAATTAACTAATATGAGTAAATATAGGGAAATGCATGATCAATGAGATATAGCACTCTAGCCAACTGAGATGAAATTTTAGATGGTCCTTTGCACCTTACAGCATTCTTCTGCTAACAGTTTGACACCCATGAAAAGAATGCAGCAGGATATATATATATATGTCTGAAAACTTACTCCATGATACAAGTAATGCCTTCTAGATGATCCCTGAATTTTACAAAACTTCTCTCTATTTAATTGCAGGCTAAGTTCCATTTTAAAACAGTTCCCAGATGGAACCATAATTCTTTTCCTAAACTTCAGTAAATCCACAAACAAACAAACAAACAAACAAACAAACAAACATGAAATATATCTGTGATACTGGGACTGGTAATGCTCCTAAATTTCCAGATAAAGGAATTTAATATGACCACATCTTCATTTGATGTGAGAATACAACCACAACTCAGGAACATACCAGATCATAACTTCCTCTAATGGAGGGAAGGGAAGGGAAGGGAAGGGAAGGGAAGGGAAGGGAAGGGAAGGGAAGGGAAGGGAAGGGAAGGGAAGGGAAGGGAAGGGAAGGGAAGGGAAGGGAAGGGAAGGGAAGGGAAGGGAAGGGAAGGGAAGGGAAGGGAAGGGAAGGGAAGGGAAGGGAAGGGAAGGGAAGGGAAGGGAAGGGAAGGGAAGGGAAGGGAAGGGAAGGGAAGGGAAGGGAAGGGAAGGGAAGGGAAGGGAAGGGAAGGGAAGGGAAGGGAAGGGAAGGGAAGGGAAGGGAAGGGAAGGGAAGGGAAGGGAAGGGAAGGGAAGGGAAGGGAAGGGAAGGGAAGGGAAGGGAAGGGAAGGGAAGGGAAGGGAAGGGAAGGGAAGGGAAGGGAAGGGAAGGGAAGGGAAGGGAAGGGAGGAAATACAAGCAGTCTAGACAAATGTGCTGCCTCATCAATCAGGTTCTTCCAAGGTCAGTAGCTCAAGACTGCTCTGTGCAATCTGGCACAAAAAGCAGACATAAATAAGGAGAGTAAATATCTACCACACTGAATGGACAGTCTCATGCTAATAGTATTTAATTTCATGTAAAATGTTTCACAGATATGGTTTCAATAGTAAACAGACTTATGCAGGACTGTCCACTCGCCCAAATGTGTATTCATGCGGTATGCATGTGCTGGGAGCTTCTCATCACCTCTGATACCCTTTTCTGGAAGTAGAAGATGCTAAATGCAAAGATTTTCTCCTAGAGAAAAGGAAGAACAGTTATGGGTGTTTGTATCTAACTTATCTATCATTGAATTCCTTCTTAAAATTAGCTTTTATCTGTAGACTGACCAAAAACTGTTGTAAGGATTTACATTGTTGCATCTGAAAGTGGTCAGGTAAATTGACATCCATTGATGTCCTTGTCAGAAACAAAACACATGTATCAACATATGTTTAAAAATATTATTTATAAGAACACCCATAGAAAGAAAATAAAGTGAAAATACAAGAGGAAGGTAAATGGCAGAAGGCTGTCATGAATGTAGAGACCAAGTGCACACCTTTCATTTGGGGAAAAAAATGAAAGTTGCAGGCAATAGTTCAAAGTAGTGGAACACTCCTCTAAAAAGGGAAAAGAAAAGATGAAAGTAGAAATATAAAGAGTAGGAAAGAAATGATGAAACAAAGACCTGAGGTGACAGGAGAAGGATAATAGGGTAGGATAGCAGCAGTCAAACCATATTGCATGATGTTAGAAGAAAAGATAATAAGACAGGAGGGAATAAGTTAAATATAAATAAAATAAAATTTAAAAAAACCCAAACATGTTTAGGATGATAACAGAAAGGAATATATTACATCCAGGAAAAAAAAAAAAAAAAACAGAAAAGAGGGGAAGAAAAAAGGACTAAAGTAGAGCAGACTGCTTAGTATAGGAAAAAAAAAGATTATTCAGGAGAATCTTGTGTAGAAACTTATTAGCTAGGTGCTAAAATCAGCTCAAATGTGGTATTTCAGAAAAAGGAAAAATGTGACACTTCTTTTAACGATGAATATGTTTTATAAAATATTGTGTGTTTACTAATTATCTTGTTTTTGTTTCACTACATAGAGTGAATCAATACTCATACTGTCATACAGGCATGAAAGTGTTTAAAATTTATGTTGTTCATACATTGTTATACAGAATTTTGGTGTCAAAAAGAGAAGAAAGAGAAGTAATAAAAAAAAAGAATAAACACTTTCAAGATTATGTGAAAAATATTTTTGAGGCCAAAAATCATATAAAGCATGTACCTGCTAGTTTTGATTTCTGGAATAAAATAATCCTGTCATATAAAGTTAACCCTTCTGTTTAAGAAAGATGAGATAGAATGAATTTTAAATAAAAATATAATAAAATTGTTGTTCATTTATTGTTTTTTTTCATGTTTCATTGCTTAATAAAGTGGTTTACAATTTTTATCCAATTCTGCTCTGGTTTTTTTTCTGATAGTTTTTTTATTGATAGATGTTTAAAAAACATAACTTTGCATTGTCTTAATGACACAGAAGAGCACTACTGTGCAATCCTGTCTGGTTTTGTACCTGCGGCCTAGTGAATTCATTTTTGAAACAGAAATAAAGTTTGGAGTACTCAGACTGACCTTGTGGAATTATCTTAATGGCTTAAATAATTTAAAAATTAAAAATCAAATGTTATAGATGTCACCTTTGCTGTTCTGTCCTTTTTAATTTCACAGAGATTTGTTGCCAGAAGAAACAATGCATGTGTACAAAGAACGGACTAAATGCTCTTTTGTTGTTCATTAATGTGATGTCCCAGTGCTTTACTAATTGTACTTTCTGTAGCAGTAAAATGAGAAATTTCCAAGCATTCTAGATTTTTATAGAAGAAAATAACAATGAATAAATTAATTCTATTTAAAGGTAATGCAACAAGGAAGAAAGGAGGCAGATTAATTCCTCATATGCTGGGATTGTGTCTCTGTCAAACCTAAGCGTGAAGTCCATAGGGGAGACTGCGGCTGCAGCTGTCTTCCCAGAGAGCAGCACAACTTTCCCAGGATTTTTCCTGGGGAAGGCAGTAAGAAAGCTCAGAGAAGAGAAAAAAAAAAATTCTTATCTTCACTTGCTGCATCTGTTGTTTGGCACATGTGGAATGTGCTATGGAGGTTGTTTACCCAAAAGGGATTTCTTTACTGGACACTGGTGATGGGTGTTTGGATTGAGTGACCAGTTAGGTCAAAGCCGTGTCGTGGCTGTCTGTAAGGGTCATGGGTTTTTCTTTAGTGGTGTATAGAATAGTATAATACAGGATAGCTTAATAAAGCATTTGTTCAGCCTCCTGCATTCATGGAGTCACTGCATGTTATTCCCCAGCTGGGGGGTCGTCCTGCATCGATTAGAGACAGGGAGGGAGCAATCAATGCAAGAGTATATTTCCTGAGAAGTGACAAAATAAATGCATGGAATTAATTAGTTTGCTGTTTGAAGAAGGAGAATCAAGTCAGACCTGGAAGAATATCATCCCTCTGGCTCTTATCTAGGCAATACCTGGTTCCAGTGTTCCATTATATATTCAAGCCTAAATCTCTTTAGGGAGGTATCTAGGTTTACCTTAACTTGTCACACATTCTAATCTGTATGTGTGGAAAGAAGCATCAGACATGATCAGAGCAATACATATTATAGAAAATAAGCAGATGTTCTGAAGTAACAGGAAAAATGTAACAAAACATCAGTGGAAATGAGGGCTGTATGTAAGATCCTACACATTATCCATGCCATAAGCATCTTCACGACATCATTACTCTGACTCCTCTGATTGGAAATCCTTATTCTTTTCCCTGAAGCCTCAAGGAGATGTGAAGGACTTTGTGTTTTGCAAGAGTTCTGTGGAGGCTTTTTGTGGTATGTGTTTGATACACTTCCTGCAATGTTGCAAAGCATATCTGACTTGCCCAATATCAGAAGTGCAGTGAGAATCTCAAGTGGCATACAACTTTACAATTTGTGTCAGATTTCCAAAGCAAGAGGCCCAGATAAGCTGTGACCAAGCATCCAAAGTTTGATTAAATATCTGAACTTGTTAGATGAGCAGGATAAACTCAAAATAATTCAGACAAAAGGCAGTATGAGGACTCAAGAGAAAAAATAAGTCTCAGCGTGTCTCATCCCTTCAAAGAGAGCTAGATGCTTTATAGTTAAGAAAACACATCTGCACACTGATCAGAATTGTACTGAAGCTTATTTTCCTCCAGAGTGGTAGAGATATAAAGATTTGGGTTTTAATTGCAGTACTACAATTCACATTTGGCCAGCATTAGGTAGGAAAACTTAAACAATAGACATTTTGAAATAGACTATTTCTCATTGATTTCTGAATTAGAAATGACATAAATATAACAACAAATAATTTTTGGCAATGACATAGCTGCAAGGAAGACCTAATCACCTATTCACTGAAAAAAAGCCCAAAACAGCAAAACTAACCCAAAAAGCAAACCACCACACAAAAACGATAGACTGCTGGGGACAAGAAATTATTACTTTTCCAGCTTTAAGTATGAAACTAGGAAGCTCCAGAGGAACTGAATATTAAAGTGAGATGTTGAAACCAAGGTACTGCAGGTGTTATAACAGAGAGAGAACACACATTCCTTCAGAGGAAAAGTTTTCATATTAGCATGTTAAGGAGAATGCAGAAAGTAGTTGAGGAGAAGTTAATGGAAGAAAGGGCAATATGTTGATCAGAAAAAACCTTACATAGACATGACATTGTAAATAAGTGTATTTTTGAAAAGGAACAATTTTACATAAATTCCACTGATTTTAAGATAATATTTTGCAATCTTTAATCTTAATTTTAACCAAAATACCATAATAAAAACAAAACAAACACAACAAACACAAACAAACAAAACAACCAACAAACTAAACAAACAAACAAACACAAAAAAACCCCAAAAGAAAACCACCCCCTCACCTCAAAAATCCACCCCTATAATCAGAAGGGCAAAGCTCCTTTTTTTTTTGTCTGCTGACTTCACTTTGAGTGAAAGATTCATTACGATGACTGTTAGGTTGTCAATCAAGCATTCATTCACACTTATCATTTTTTCATAACCTAAAATAATGGGTGTGGATTAAGATTAATAAATGTTTAAATTACTTCAGAAGAAAAGACTGTCACTTATTGTTTAAAAAAAATACATTAATCTCTCAGAACATATGTCTTGATTGTACCTGTGTGGAAGGCCTGACTGAGTAAATTGTCTTTTTTTCGAGGGTCACAAAATCCCTTATTTAAAACAATCTGTCAACATAAGCAGGTAAATCACTGGTTCCAAAATTACCACTCACACCCAGAATCTGTAGTACCATGATACACCTGCCATTCTCATTTACCTAAAATGAGATTTTCTCACCTGGCCTTCCAGTAGTAATTGTAGCAATATTTGTCTCCCTTCTTGCCAAGCTTGTCATAACCAGCTGTTACTCCATGACAAATAGAAAAAGACTTTATCAAAGAAAAGATTGCAGCAATCAACAGACAGAGACAAAGGAAAATCAGGGGACAGGAAGATCATCTTCACTGCCAGATTCATATCAAAGTAAGTCACATCCAGACACCTTGTGCAGCATTATCACAATGAAAGCAATGTTACACAAGCATTCCGCAGAGTGGCTACGGCAACACTGCCCCCAAAGTTGGGAAGAAGAGGTGCTGACAATAGAGGAATAGTGATTTACTCAGTAGGTCACTATTTAGATTGCAATTTACAGCTCAAAATGCCCTCTTTTGTACTTGTGAAATATTCCAGCACGTCTGGAATGCTGATGCTGAGCAGCTGAAAGCACTGAACAATAAAAGCCGCCCCGGCAAAAATTACCCAAATCACACACTGAATCAAAATTATCCTGTTAAGATGCCAAGTCAGCAATAGAATTCTGTATAGGAAATAAATAATTAATTAATATCTTATAACTACTAACACATGTTTATACTGAAATAATTAACTTATGTAGAGATGGTCTTCTTACATTATGAATCCAATTTTGAATATTTAAATTTATTTAACATTTAATTAGTTTTTTTTACCTTTCAGTCAAAATTTGTATACTTCTCTAGAATTCTGGGAGCAAGTAAAGCCATGGAATAGAAAGGAATTCTGATTGCTTCATCAGGTTGCATTTCTTAGGTCAACGATTTCCATATCTTCACACACTGGACTATGGTTCTATGGCTTGCTGTGCTCCATTTACCTCATATGTATCACAGGCAATAATTTCTACAAGTAGAATTGAAAATGTTAGGGGTTTTGTTTGTTTTGTTTTTTTGGTTTTTTTTTTTCTTTTTTAAATTCTATAACAAGGAAAATAATTAGGAAATATGCATCATTTTAAGTTCCTGACTGACATTGTTCTTTATAAGGGTATAATTGTTTCTGCTAGTATAAAAGCAATACTGGGTGTCACACCTAGGGCTGTGTCAGATTTTTACACGGAGAAGCTATGACTCTGCCCAATGTTTTTGTAGGCATTTATAGTAAGTGATCTGTCCTCATTTTAATGCTCTGACCATTTCTAACAGTTGATAAGAGAATAGTCAATTCTAGTTCATCTTTGATAAAAACCACTACACATTCTAAAAAAAATAAATATTTTAAAAATATATTTTCCTTATTTTCAGGCCTTCTCCCTGTGATCATATGTTTAGTTTCATCCCAAAATATTTTGCTGATACTTTTTCCCTGACTTTTAAACTTACATTAATTGTAAACAATTACCAAGTAAATGCAGTCTCTCAACTGATGTACCAGTTGTAAGGCAGAATATGATTCAGCTTTTTAAATAACACTGTGCAGGTAACATAGTGAAAGGGAGTCAAAGAACAAGCTATCTGCAGTCTAATATCCTGAAATAGTACAGGAAAGAAATAATTTAGCGTAGTTAATTTGGTTGTTTTGTAGTAAATAAGTTGCGGTCTGACCTAATCTCTATACTAGTTCGAGAAAGATTCTGTATTTTGTATATATTGTTTACTTTTACAAAGTCAGCATTTCTTTGCTCTTCTGTGAGCTCAGTTCTGGGTTCTCTTGCTACCTTCTTTAGTGAGCCATGACTATTATTACTTTTTATACTCTAATAGCTGACTGCTGCCCAGCAGCCCCTGACCTCTCCAATTCCCTCTGCTTCCCAAGGCATAAGATTGGAAGCTGACATTGCCACAACTTTCACAAGCTCAATGAACCTGAAAGGCTAAGAAAACCTCGTTAAATGCCTCAGAAGCAGACAAAAAATATATATATAAAACCCCAGAAATGTAGCACAGAATTCTTGATCGACCAATGCCCTAAGACAGCAATCAAACCAGAACTATGAAGGAAAAACAATGTAACATAGTGCAAAAGTTATTACACTTTTCTTATCTATGGAAACCGAAGGCTGAAAATAGTCCAAAATCTGTGAAGAGAGAAAAAAACTGGATAACTTGAAATTTCCACATAATGTATCATCCTCAGATAGTTATATAATTTCTATATTTGGGGAAGAAGGTCATAAAAATAATTATAGATGTGATTTTTTTGGATCTAATACGTAAACTGTTGTTTCATTAATGGTTGAATTTCTTCCCATAGCTACATTGATTTTTTAGCAAAAAAGGCAACAGACACTTTTAAAATCTCTTTTTTATCAGTTGTTGGAAGTGAAGTACAAAGCTGGGACACTTTGTATATATATCTATCTGTCTAGGGCCTGTCATGAAAGACTTACTGCTAGTGGTTTTGGCTTCATCTGGGGATACAGACTAAAACAAGCAGGTCCAGGATTCTCTATGCCAGTCTCTATAATGCATTACAGATTGAAATTCCCTTTACAGACAATAAGGACAATTGGCTGTTAAGATGGGCAGTTTTCTATACCCCATTGACTTGGTCATGGTATTCAAACACAACATTCCTAAAGCTGTTGAGACAAATATTCGAATACAAAACTTTCACAAGTTCCTATGAAATTATTTAGTAATTTGTGGCTTATTCAGTATTTTATGCTTATGTATCTGTGCACAAAATAAAACCCAGAGATTACTTGACACTACTGTCTTATTGGTCTGTCAGAGTATACTTGTATAAGTAGAGAATTGAAGGAATTAAAATCATTTCCTCTAGTTAATTTGTTGATTTTTTAAATGTTATTTAAAAAAAACATAAAATATTTAAAAATGCCCCAAAAATGAATTATTAAAGCCTCACAAATCTTTGGATTTGTTCCACAGAGCTGAAGTCATTATGTCCAAACTTCCAAGGACAGTTGTCACATTACTCTTTATATAATATATCACATCTTAGAATAAAGTGTACACTGATTTGAACATTTTTGCCATGAATCAAGTTTCCTGATCTACAGACATTTCCATTAGACTGATTAGAATAAAAACATATAGTAGTCCTGTAATTTTCCACACCTATTTTTGATATGAGAAATCACAAGCATGTCTTTTCAAAGGAACTGTAAAATACAACCTTTGCATTCTTAGCAAACCCTGAAGCCAATATACTAGTAAGTGTTTATGCTGTGCTCACAGTTTTTAACAGATCTACTTTAGCAAATTTCCCCAAATTTTGGTAGCCAGAAAAAACTGAAGACTGTTGATCAAATTCTATAGAAGTTGAAGTTGACTTCTTTGCTGTATCACTCTTTAGCAGACCACATTCCAATACCAGGCAGAGTTCTTTCAAAACCGTTCATGAATATAAAACTCCAATCTATTGCAATTTATATTCTTCAATATTAAAAAGAAAAGCATGTTAATTTTGGCCTTTTGAGATGTTTTTTAGTTTATTTAGCATGAAAAACGTTGCTCAAAAATATCAGAGAGAAACTATCTTTTTTTAAAAACAGGAAATTACATATAAACTCTTACTTTATATTTATTAAGCATTCAGAACACTATATTGTGCTCTGAATATTTTATTTAAATTCCAAGATTCATTTCAAATTGTGAATTCCAAAGAGAATTATTTTAAAACATATTATTTTTTGTTCAAGTATTTTTTAAAGAAAATATGTAACATATTAGTAAAACTCCTGTCTTCAGTTTTGCTAGACATTTACATAAATTTTAGTGTATGATAATGATTTTTTATTTGTATGAATGTTTAAATTAAATTCATTAAATGTAGAAAAGGGAATTTTCTCCCTAGGAAAAAAAATGCTCCTGGAAAAAAACCACTAGCACTGAACAAGAATCTAAATTTTGTCATAAATTAGCATGAGACTCAGCAACAAGAAAACAAAGAAAAAACTCCCCCAAAAGTCACAGAATTTTTCACATACTTGTGGGAATCTTTCAAGTAACGTAAGGAATTTAGTCCTGCCTCAGTTCATAATCATTATGTGCAACACTCCTGTGTTGATTTTGTTTAATTAAAAAGATGAACTTGGAAAGTAATGGTGTGCTTCGCTTTAATTTTCACAGCTATAATTTCCTCATTGAAATTTAAGCAGGTGCTTCTGCTTAGACCATTTACATTTTAGCATGATTTTCACACATACTTGATTGCTGATTTAAATATATTTATTAGTTACCTTTTTTACTTTTTATTCCTTTTACTAATGTTGTCAACACATATGCTTATCACACACTTTTAGACTTTTTTTAAAATTTTTGTTTCTTAGTAAACAATATCAGAGCAGAAAAAGTAGGCACACATCATGTTAGTGAAGTATACCAGGGTCAGTTGAAGTCTTAACAACCTTAAGCTATAGCATATTTGTGTCTATCTCTTTCAGAACATAGTTTCATTCCTTAGGGAGTTTGTTTTTTTTTTTTTTTTCTTAACAAATTTTCATTAACAGCTCTGATTTCAGACACCAATAAAAAGAATGGGGGAGAATAAAATAATAAAGGCAGTGTCTCAAAAAAAAAAAAATTCTTGTATGACATTAACAGTATACAGGTGAAACTGAAAATTTATTTTGAAAAGTAGTAAGAATTCAAACATATTATTAGACAAATGTCTATGCAATCCAATATATTTGTATGAAGCATAAATTAATAAACAGATGATTTTTCCTAACAGTAAACTGAATATATCTATTCATTATGTAAATTTCTTTCTTTTTGCCTCATAGTCAAACCTTCTAGGAAGAAAACAAACAATGAAAAACCCATGCCTTGATGTGCTGAAGATAGCCTGTTAAAGTTAATAATGTTCAGAAAAATTCCTGGCACATTATTTCAGAGTTGTCTTAGTGTTGCTAGTCTTGCCGTAGCAACATACACAATTATCTAAATTGCTAATGGATTTGATAACTTCATTGTATATGAAATGGACATTTTAATTTAGGTATTATTTATCTTCTTAGCCATAAAGTTACTTGGTTACTTAAAAATAATAACAAAGACTACAGTGTGCCCATGGAACTAACAAAGGAATCACAAACTTTGCAAATATTACTAATATATTGAAGGTACTTATTGATGTATTTAAGTATCTTCTCTTTTTGTAAATAATTAATAATATAGATAAAGCAGTATAAAAACCAACATAGCTTATGAAATGATGTAATAGCTATCTGCCAATTTTTTTTTTTTGGTGGGGGGAAGGGTGTCTTTATTGTGCAGCCATTAAGGTCTCAACTCCATGACTGGTAATTTTGTATTTTCTTCTCATGCTTCTTCTGAAAGCAAGATAGCTGTGTATTCTATAATTCTTACCTTTTTAAGCAGCAAATAAATCTTGAAACCTGAAGAAAAGACAACATGTAATCCACATGAAGTCATTTTTTTGTGATTTTCTTCTTACAATTTCTAATTTCAGCATACTCTTCATACTGCCTTGCTACTGGCTATTAAATTCTTGAAATTGTTGACACACAACTTGTATTTATATGTAGTAAACACTTCAGATTATGCAGAATTTACCAGTCAGAGGTACATAGTCTAACAGTTGTTAATTAATGTCAAATCTCCTTAGGAATGTAAGTGAATAGCAAATGTGGATTTAAAAGCCAGAAATAGCTGTATTGACTGAATTAATTATTGCTCTGAAAGTTTTGCTTGTTGACACATATTGAATGAGCCCTTGTGTTAGAAGCCTGCAGACATATTTCAGCATATATTTCTTATCTGCAGTAACCCAAACAGCTGGGAATGAAAATATCTTTTTTCAAGAGATAGAAATTAGCTACAAAAAAATCTGAAAACTATTCAGGGAATAATTTACTGTGCTAAGATAGCACCTATCTTAGTAAGTCAGCTACTTGCCTCCCTGCACCCATAAGGTCCCCCTGCTCAGCTACATACATTTTTTTTTTAGGATATTGTGGTGTCAAATTGCAAATACAGCACCAAGAAGTCATATTATATAGCTGCTCTAGAGAGAAGGCAGGCAGAAAGTTTTTTGGCAAAAGACCTATATGTCTGTCTATGAAGTATGCTTTGTGCCTGTACAGCAGACCCAGATGCAGAGAGTTGAACACAGGCTTGCCTGTCACGTTCCTGACTCTGACCACAGTTCACATGCCCAGATTGGTATTCATTGCCTGCCTGCCAGGTACCACCTTATCATCTTCCTTACAGCCTGAAGTCACTGCCCCTTTTCCAGTCTAGGCTGCAGTTTTCCAGTGGGCTGGGCATCTACCCATCAATTACTACAAAATAAAAAGAGCTGAGAAGAAACACTGCAACCATGAAGCTTCCTGCAGTCAGGAGTCACATGCTGCAAGGCATATTCCTCACCAGTGCTCCAGAAACTGGGTCCTTTGTGGTATATAATCCCACACATTTGTCCTGACAGCCTTCAAGCACATGACAAGTGGTCAGATGATGGCCCAAATCCTGAGCTTTATGAAATGAGGCAAACCTAAAGACAGCTTCATGAATTTGCAGTTCAGGGAGAGGAGTCAGGAAAAGCAAATGTCCAGGCCAGAAGGAACCAGGCAGATAATACAGGCAGGCATTATAGATGGATCTGGGCTCACAGCATGAGCTGGTTTGTGGCAGACATTTATTTATGTATGGGAGAGGTAAAAATCTTCAGAATATGAGGAAACTCCCCAGATTATTTTTATGGCACCAAGCAGAAACAAAATATTACTATACCATTTTTGCCCTTAGAATCATGCCTCAAATCCTTTCCTTCTACTCATTCTGAGGTGAATTTGACATAAAAGTTCTCAGAGAATAAAAGAAGACAGCAAGAGTATAGTGCTCCATCAGACTTGCATGGATCTAAAAGGGCCATTTATAACTTTGTGATCTATCACCTGAAGCACAGGACTTAAAAACTAAAACTGAGCAGATGTAGAATGTATTTTAAAGGAGCAGGTGAGGATAGATAATATAAAAAACATGATGGGCAGAAGGGGAAACAGGAAGAAATAACTGGATGTTCAATCTCAGCAGAACACAAGCTACCACCCCTAGGCAGGGTGCCACCACTCATCTGCTCTAGATGACCTGGCAATCCTCCACTCTCGCTGGTTTTCTCCAAGCAACATGGAATTCCCATGCTTGTGCTGCAGCAAGCTATTCCTGATCACAATATTGGCAGATGGTTAGTGCAGCTGGGGTCATAAAGATTTATGACAATTACTCTCAAGCAAGTTCAAAAAACCCCATGTTGTCTAGAAAACCATTTCTAATGAAAATACTACACTATGATACTGTTCAAAATAATAAAGGGAGCCAGCAGACAGATCTTCAATGTAACAAGTGTTATTTTTATCAAAATATCAATTTAGAATTTTTTGTCTCACTTTTTTTTGTCATATGGTTTCTTCACTAGGTACAAAGTCTGCTGCACTATTTTGATGCTTAATTTCAACTGATTACACCAAAAAAAATAAACAAAGGGAATGTAACTGTGTGTCTTAATGATTTTACTTTTTTTTTTTAGTTTGCCACATGTTAATTCTGGTATTAAAGGTAGCCAGTAGTGAAAAGAACTTGTGGAAAGTACTGAGGAAGAATCAAACAGCACTGCTTAAAAGATGATTATTCATATATAGCCAATGCTTTAAGTAAAAAGATGGGTTAATTCAGTAGTGATATTCCCCATCAGTTCTATACTTACTGAATTGAATTAAACTGAGCACAAAGATCTATTTGCAGTACAGTATCTAAATTTTACTTTCCAAATTTTACTATTGACAAGAGAATTCAAACCATTAATCTATTCACCCCATTAATCTTTTCAATTATCTTATTAAGAGTACCATAAGCTTTATGCCTAAAGATTCTGTTAGTCACAGTTCTTAAAAAAAGATCTGTAGGGACAAAAATATTAATTTCCAAATTTTCATTCTAGACTTTCTTCAATAAATCTATCATTCAATAGTGATCATATATATTTACAGTCATGACATGTTTTCAGTCAGTTGAAACTTGCCAAAAGTAACTGCTCAAAATAAAAACCACTTCAGAACGTCTGCATTTTCATTCAACTTTTGATGATTTTTTTTTGTCCAAGTTAAAATAAAAAAGTAATTGACATAAAATAAAAGTACATAAAAAGTATTTTTGTCCAAGTTAAAATAAAAAAGTAAATGACATTAAAAAGTAAATGACATTAAAATAAACAAGCAAATGACATCAGAACCATCAGAATAACCAAAAGCAAGCATGAGATGTTTTCTTTTGTGTGAACTAATAGAAGGAAGATAAGACATAAAATAAAACATTGACTGATATTTTAATCAACAAGTTTGAATGTTTGACCTTTTGGAAATCAATAGAACAGCAAAAAAAAAAAAAGAAATAAGAAACCCTACTCTGACACTCTTTCATGACCCAGATTCTACTCAGATTTTACAAATAATGTGTGATAATTACACAGTGTTGAAGAAGTGTATTCAAAGCACCATTACAGTAAGTCCTAAGTGCCTGAGGTAGGACTGATAAGTTCCCTCAGATATGAATAAATGAAATCTGAGTCTCAATGTACCACTGTCAGATAGTCAAGTCTCTCTTCCCACGATTCACAACCTCCCTCCTTCTCTCTCTGTGAGACAAGCATTCCCTCCTCAGGCCTGAAGGGTTGGGGTGGGCAGAGGCTTCTGTGACTGCCTTGTGCTTGAAGCACTGCAGGCAGACAAGTCCTCAGGAGAATGCATATCCTTTTTCCCCCTGCTTGAGGGTGCCACTTCATAATTTCATCCCATAATCTGCCAGGGCAGAAGGGTCAGGAACTACTCAGAGAGACAGGCTGATAATAATTTTAGAAGGAAAGTATTCCTGGCTTCCAGAAAAGACAAGGAAAAATGAGGTTTAGGAATTTACTTTCCACAATCTCTTCTGAGGAACCCAACATACAAGTTAGATTGTGACTTTTCCTCTTAATTTTTAATTAACAGATGACCAGTTTATGAGTTTGTTTAGTGTCTGTTTTCCTAGATCAAAGGGAATTGTGTATTCATCGCTCCTATGGGCTCTAAGGTCAGTGGTTTGGAAGGTCTACTGACAGCGGCTCCTTAAAAACTAATTCCCATTCTTTGGTATGCTTGCATGATAAAATAAAGGAACAGAACTGTTGTCATATTTTACTCCTGGCTCTGTTTATGAAAAGTTTAGTTTCATTTTAGTCTTCACTATATTCAGCAGAAAAGTATCTGTAGCTTTAATGCAGAAAAAATTTGCTCTAGTCTTAATAAGGACCACGGGAAAAATTCTATTCTTCTGCAAATTATACATTAATTTATAAGCATACACTTTAAATTTTGCTGCTCATTCTTTTGTAGAATTTGTGATTATTCGGACTTGTAGCATTATTTTATGTAATAAATGCCCAAACTTGACTGATAAAGCATTCATAAATTTAAATGAATATGGCAGGTGTATATGCAGCAGTTATATTGATTATTCCATTTTTAGTTTAAGATTTTGAATTTTTAGCACTTGCCTTGTTTTATAATTAATGATCTTATTAAAACAAAACTGCAGGTAGCCAGCAGCTGGTATGTTCCGTTTACAGGATAGCAGGTTTTTCCAAAACAAATGATTCAGTACTAATGTAAATCTCATTTTGCTAATACTGAAATTATAACATGCCTGGAACTAAATATTACTCTTGAAAAAAATTGCATTTGAAATTATTTAAAATTGCAAGCTCCTCGTTAAAACTCTCCTTTTTTAGCTGCAGTTTAATTTCACAAGTAGCACTGCTTCCATGAGCCAAATAATTTGGGCATTGTCAAGAGGTGTTCTTTGCCCAAGGTAATTGCTATTTGGCTAATGATCTATTTTGAAGCTATTGTAAGTTGAGCAAAAAGTAGTTGGCACAATGAAGAAAATAATTTTCTTGTAAATCAGACATCACAAATGGTAGCCTAGGGCCCTGGACCTGAAAATTCTCACTTATGTATGTGCTTAATTTACACATGAGTAATCCAGCTCCAAAGGCAAGGCTATCTGCTTGGTTTTTGTTTATTTTGCTTTTTCTGCAACTCAATTCTTGCTCCTCCTGTGTAATAAATACTGGTGACTTCCAGCCCCTTAGTGGATTTTCAAGACAAGGGTGTACTCTGTTTTCAGAGAATGTACTTATGTTAGAATCATGGGCATGCTGTGGGTTTGGATTTTTGAACATTTGGGGGAAATCAGTAGTCTGTAGGCTGTGACTGTTGCTCTGATTAGAGTGAAACAACTTCTTCAAAGCAGGAAGGTTTTAGTGCTTCCCAGAGGTAGTCAAAGCCTACTATACTTTAATCTCCTCTGGAAATTATTTCTGAAGATTGACCTTCTGGCAGATATTTTTAAAATTACTCTTATTGTTACTTTTATATTACATAATCCTAATATGTGCACTTCATACACACTAGCATCTACTCACAGACACACAGGCACAAACATGTCCAAGATATCAGATATCCAATAATTATGTCTGTGTGAATAAAACATATTTATTGAAGAATTAATGACTATCAGGAATTAAATACTGCTGCCAAGATTAGCAATGAAAGAGTATAATGAATTCAATTTTGAAGATGAACACTGATTACGCAGAAAGAAAAAAAAAAGGGTTTAAGTGTTTCTCAAAAGTCAGGAAGCTTGATTAAAAGCTATATGTCTTTCTGTTTCAAGTGCCCATGAGTGAGCACTTGCAACAAACTATAATCTATATATTTTAGGAATAAAATTTATTTTTTTTTCCTAACTATGATCAAGATGTTTTTAATGTCTTTGGATAATACACCCTTTTCTTAAAAGATTGTTTTTGTTAGAAGCTATATGAATAGAACTGCTTTTATAACTTGGAAATATTTCCAAAATAACAGAAATTTTTGTGAAGAAATAAATTAATTTGCTTCCTTAAAATCATTAAAAGCAGAACAAAAAATACTTTTTTGAAAACTGAAAAACATAAACACTTGCAGTTTAAAATTTTTGTTAAACTTAGAGCATTGAAGGAAATAAAAAGAGATAAAAGATGACAAATAGTTTCATAGAGTTTTAAAGAATATAATGAAAAAATTAAAGCATTTATACCATTCAATGCACAGGTTTGAAGAACTGTCAGTAGACAAGTAACTGTCTGATAAAAGCAATCCTAGAAAACACAGCATAGAGTATGTCTTCCTTTTAGTTTCAGAAAGATTTAAAAGAAGTAAATCATGAGTGCAATCATTTTTTCTTATCCTAGGGAAAGTGCTGTACATGCACAGACAATGTAAGTGCAGCGGTGACTGAGCTGAGCTGGTTTTGGAGCCCAGTAGCTCCTTGCAATACACCACCTCTTCTGTCTTGAGCTATATTTTGGATAGGATACTCTGTAGCACTGGTCCAGTGACTAAGGGAATTGTATCCCTGTAAACAAATCAAAGGACAAGAAGGGGATGGTGCCCACTGGAGATGTTTTAGAGAGCGTGGGACCTGAGCTTGAAAGGATCAGTACGGAATAAAGGGCAAAGATCTCACCAGTTCTGGCTGCCATAGAGTTAAACTTTTTCATAGCAGCTTTTATGGTGCTGTGCTTGAGTTTGTGCTGGAAACAGTTTTGTAAACAGATATTTTAAAGATTGCTGAGAAGTGCTTACACAGAGTCAAGGCCTTCTCTTTGTCTGCTCTTCTTGTTCTCTCCTCCTCTCCAGCAAGGAGGCTGGAGGACCACAAGAAGCTGGAAGGGGACACAGCTGGAACAGCTGACCCAAACTGACCAAATGGATATCCCAGACCATGTTTTGTCATGACTAGCAAAAAAATCTAAGGGGAAGAAGAAGGAAAGGGTTGGAGAGGGAGGACAGAATATTTTACAAGTGCACTTACTCGACCCACCTTGTAAAAGTAGCCAAAGCAGGACAAAATAATTCTAGAAACAAAGTAATAATGTTTCCTCTCTGTCTACAAAGATAGTCTGTCATTTAGAGTTAGTATCTCCTTTTAGAATACAAACTAAGTTAAAAATCCCTTACTCTACAATGTTCATTGATACTCTAAATACTTACAAGTCTGTGCAATAAAACTCTTTCTTACTTACTTTCACACAAATTATTGTGTAGAAGTATCTGTATGGTGCATAACTTGAACTATTAAGAGTGACTTATGGCTTGGTAATAATTAATACTTTCTTAAAATTTTTTTCTACATTTGTGAGAATCATGAACATGTAGGATTTTAAACAAGAAAAAATATTTGGTGCTACTGCTTGGTATAATGTCACTGAAGTTGCACATTATTGACTATATGTAGTTATATGTATATGTTGATTATATACATAAATATTCACTATTTTCTCTACGTTATCTTTTGCCTAGTAAGAGGCGAAATATTTGTTAAAGGGTGAAAACCTTAGCAAAAATTACCATTGGGAGATAGCATTAGGACATGAGAGATCTATTACATTGTGAATTCCAAAGTAGAGCAGGGAAAGTAGTGGTACATTATTCAATAAAGCATTTTAATATGATCACAGTGTCTGACATTCACACGCAGTTTCATCTCCCCCTAGTGGAAGGAGCTCTGTTGGATGAAACACCTGATTTCCTCTGTATTCCCTTATTTCTGCATAACACTGTGCAACTGAATTAGGTTTCTATACAACAGAAGTTCAGGCTCATTGGATCAGATATAATTTCTCACAGTAGTGTATACCATTATCTTTCCCTCAGTGAAACCGTTATTGAATAGTAATAGGATTACACAGAGTTTTGGGGTTTTTTTCCCCAGATAATTAGTAGTTTAAGTGACTGCAGGAAAGGAGGAAATTCTTTCATCTAGAGGCAGTTTATTTGTATTATTTCAAACTACATTTTTAATATTATTTATAATTATCCATCTTTCAGAATGATGGGGCAACATACATTTTTTTATGTTAGATTATTAAAATATTAAAAGGGATTTAATCCCTAATTCCATGCTCTACAAGATCACTCTTTCTTTCTTTTTTCTCCAAAAGAAAAAATCTTTGAGAAGTCAACTTGAAATTCTCCTATAAATTAGTAAGCAGTCTGTATAAGATGCAAAGTTTAACTTCAAAAAATCAGAGTAGTTGGGTTAGGTTGAAAAAGCGTTAAACTTTTTACTGCAAATTTTAGAAAACTTTGGAATTTTTCTTATATAGACTAATTGGAGAACAACAGAGCATTAGACTGAGCAAGCTAGATATACTAGAGTAACAATTCATAAAAATAGTATCCAAGAATAAGTTCCTTCACAAAATTAACTGCCTGAAAATTTATTTAATTACATAGTTGGCAAGAAATAATTTTTGTGGGGCTACATTTCAAGTGTTTTAAGCATAAATTGTTGAAAAAGGTATTGAGTGGAGAGTTTGTTATAGCTAATCAACCACATAGGAATTTTCAGGCAATATCATGAGACAGTTTTTACATATATTTTGAAAGGTCCTAGAAATTTATTCCATCTCCTGTCTCATAACCAGCTCTCCACAGTTTATATACTGAGCATGACTTTCTGTAGCATGGAATATCCCTTTGGCTCAGCTGTCCAGGCTATGCTCCTTCCTATCTTCCTGTGCAACTCCGCTCTGTCAGAGCTTGGGAAACAGAAAAGGCCTCGATTTAAGGTAAGCACTGCTCAGTAATAACTAAAACAACGTATTATCAACATTATTCTCATCCAAAACCACAGCACTGCATCAGCAACTAAGAAAATTATCCTAGACAAAACCAGATGATCCCCAGTTCTCCCTTCTGAGACAGGAATCTCCAACTGAATTTCTCACTTATTTGCTTCTGGATTTGTAAAAGTTTAAATAGAGGAAGAACTGAATAAACACAGAACAGAAAACATGGAGAGGTAGAGGTTAGTTTGTCCTGGAGGAGAGGCATGAAGGAGTGGGAAATCTAAGGGGAAAGCTACTTTCTTCCTTTAGGGCTCCACTGTATGGCAATACAGAAAATGGAGTTAGATTTTTCTAGTGGTACAGAACAAAAGAACAGAAGGCAGTGTTGTCTGACTTGGTGTTGCTGTTTTGGCTGGCAAAAGAAAATGGTTCTGGACCTGCTGCCATTTTTGATGATCAGCTTGTATCGTTTGGCTGTCCATTTCCTATATTCAGGGTTCACTCTGTCATTCATAACTAGAGACTGGTCATCTACTGACTATTTATAGAAACAGTTGGCAAATTTCATGGGCTTATGGTAGCAGTTATGTTAACTAGGCTTAACTTATCCTACCACAGCAGTTAATAACCATTACTAAAAAAGGCAGCTGTAAATGTACTCTAAACTCTCTGTGTCCATATAAGGTGAAAATGTTTATAAATTCCTCATGGATAAATCATTTCAACAGTGAATTGTTGAAGGTCTACAATGTCTCAGCTGAATTGCAAATTACTTGAATTATACTAATATATGGATAATTCTATTTGTACTTTTGTGACCTATTAGATATATTAATTTGGGGAATTAAATATCTTTATTGACCTAAACGTCCTAAAAAAAAAAGGGGGAAATACACCAAAAATAGCTCATTTTTTTCTGTGTTTTAAAAAATTATGAAATGAAACTGGTTTATATAGACTATGAACTGCTCAGGAAGAGGTTCTGGCCAGGAGACAAGTCCTCCTGATATGTATTTGCCTCCTTGTGCTCTGCCCCTTCTCTGTGTCCTCTCCACCTGTCTTGGTGGTCCTGAATGATGAGTTAAAGAACTGCCTCATAAACTGAATTGTGAGAAATCTTGTTAAGCTCTGTTGGTTATTTTCCATCTATTTCTGAGCTCAGCATCCCATATTATGCTACATATAAAAATATGTAGTGGCTACACTTCTATTGCAAAGTTATGCATAAGCAGGGAAACTACCTTGGCACTGGAATTCAATCAACTATACCGTTAAATTGCTGAAATTATATTTTGAAAAATTTAGCCTGTAATAGCTGGTTTTCTCTCAGAAAATTCCAAATTATTATTTGAGCATTAACACTGACCAGAGGTAAATAATTCTAGATATTTACATGCTTTGAAAAATAAAAGAATTCAATTTTAGGAACACTTTTTTCCTCTCTTTGGGGGTTTTGTGAGTTTTATAATTTTGTGTCTGCTTACCTCGTGACTCAAACTCAATTAATTTATTAGTAGTGTTGTAATCCATGAGGATGAGAAATGAAAAAATATGGCAGGATGGTGACGTGTAACTATACAATATATATTATGGAGTTAAAGGCCATGCCTCTGAGCTGAGGATGCCCTGCACTGCATCCTTCATTTCTGGCACAAAGTGTATTTTGCTTCAGCCTCAGCTCCATGTTGTGGGGAACTATGCTAGCTCACCACTCCACTGCACATGCAAATTTCCTTCCACAGGGGGAAAATAAAAAAATATGTTCTAGCAGGTCTCTTCATGGAGATAATTGAAGCATATTTTCCTTGCAAATGAAATGAGGCCAACAAGCCCAATCTGCCTAGAGCAGGATGTACTGAAATGCAGATCCAGCCGCAGGGTGTGCTGGAGATTTCTGGATGTTACACTGTGAAAAATAATTGAAGGATTTTTATGAGGTGCATAAAAGCCTTAAAGCACCCATATTTCTTCACTAAGATTTATATAATGAAAAATTAAAGAGGAATATTCAAATTAGTGAGCAGAAGGACGATAAGGAAAATACAGGAATGCATTTGTTTAAATCATCCAGACACCAGAAAAATATTAAACCAGCATTTGACTAGCTCCAGTTTATTGCTGACAAAAAGAGAGACAGAAGACCCAAGAACACTGTGACTACCTCAGAATTCCTGGGTCGAGACTTTAAATAATTTAAAGCTAGAGAATATTTGCTTAAGACCTGAAGTAACTATTTGAATCTGTTCACAAATGTGACACAGTTACCACTCATTAATTGGCTGGGACACAAGTGCTGAATAGAAGTGATCTTGCAGATCAGAAATGAAGTGTGGTGGCAAAGCTGTGTGTGAAAAATATACCAATATATTCCACATAATGGTAAACTTATGCCAGTTATTAATCTCATACTACCAGAAACATTTGCATTTGTTCTCAGCTATTATATTTTTAATTATATTCCAGTTTAATGCCTTTAAAAAAAAACAAACCATGAAATTTTCCATCATTAATAAAGTAGATAGTATCTACTGAGAACCTCATTATCCTAACCAAGTATAAAAACTTTGTTAAGGCTAGTTATTTTAGGAGTAGATTTTATTTTTCTTTGAGATCATAGGCTGTTCCAGACTTCTTTCAAGGCGTTATAATTATCATATTCAACATTCTGTTTTGGAAAGTTAGTAATAATTTCAATCAAGCTGAACTACATTAACCAGTTTAACACTGACATATTTTGATTAATGTATATAAATGTGTTTGGTTTCTTTCCGATATTGGGGAAAATGTGAGAATATCAGCATTCATATGAATAATGTGGTATTAAATGGTGAAAGCTGATGAAATTTAACATAACATTTATATGACCTCTTAAATACAGTTAAGTATATCTTATGAGCTAGACACCCACATGTGCATTTGCATTTCCCTGGGCCTGGAGACTAAGCAGAACAGAACTAATCCAGCTCTATTATGCAAAAGAACAGAATTTCAATGGCTTGTTTATGAGAAGCTCTCTTTCTGTATTTGTGTAGCATGTGTTGAAGAAATATTTGCTACCGACAAGAGAATAAAAAATATTCATAAATTCATTTGTTACTCACTTAATCCCTGAATTTATATGAAGATTTACTCAAAACATTTAGTGGGATTATACAATTTAACTGCTCAGTGTTTTTTAAAGAAAAGACTGCCTTCCTGTCCTTTAGTACCTTCCTCACTACATTATTTTTAACATGATTTAATAGTAAAGAAAAGAATATAAGTATTTTTGCTGTAATGTTGCTTAAACTTTTCACTGCCCAGAACAGTAAAAACCTAAAACTTCTTTACTGTCAATGGTAGTTATTGATTTAAAAATTATCCAGTTTCCAGAGCTCTTTCATGGTTTTAGTATATTAATAAAATCAAAGTGGTGGTACAGAAATGTTCAATATTATTATGCTACAAGGTCACATAATAAATGGTCAGCAATTTAGGTCACCTCAAATTCCAGTTAATAAAACTAATGCATTGTGTGTTTGAGCTAAAAGTAAAGAATTTGCCAGCAAATAAAAGAAGAGACCTAATCTCAAGAGTCTCTTGAAAAAATGAATTCTGATAATATAAAATAATTCCATTTTTAAAATATATAACAATGCATAATCTATAATGCAAGCATAATGAAGACTACAGGAGGAAATATGTTGCTGAAATGTAATGTATATTAGTATATAGGTTATGAGTGAAGATAATCATAATTTGATATCATAGTAAGGCAGGTTAGGAGAACACAGATAAAATTAGTATTTTTTGAAGGGATATTGGGGATTTTTGTACAATTCATTCTAAAGAGAGTAAATTGTTCTGTTGGGAAATTTTGTTCAGCTGTGTTTTGTTATATTCATATTATAGGTCTGATTTTTTTAAATGCCTTGTCAAAATTTTCTGTCCAAAATAAAGCATGGAAATTCTGAAAGGTTACTCAGGACACCTGAGATGTAGCTACATTAACATTCTATATGTTCTTACCATTACTGATATTATCACACTGCATTAAAGTCTACTTTCTGACAGTAGTTCCTGTGACACCATGCTAATTTAAAAAAGCAAAAATGTCATTATGCAAAGCAAGTAATCACACAGTAAGAGAGAAAACTATCAAGGGTAGTTAATGCTTCAGGGCAAATCTGCTGCAAAAATTATGCTGGGAAAGAAAACCACAGACAGAAGCCAAATACATGATGTGCATTATACTAAATACTAAAATGGGAGACATGAGAAGTGGATACATTTCCCTGAAGAAAATTTTCTGCTAGCCTTTGGGTTGATGGAGGTTTCTTTTCCTGTCTCTTGAATGCACTGAAATGGCTCTTTCTGACTCAAATCCAACAAAATGGCTCCACAAAGTCTGCTCATAAAATTTAGTACTTCATTTATACATCTGTACATCTCTATGGTCTTATAGTCATTTCACAATCGGCCTACTATTCACTTCTTTTAATAATTCTGCTTTTAGAAAACTATATTTTAGGAATAATGTTTTTTTCTAGTTAGTGGAGCCAGGTGTGGTTTTGATTTATCCCAGTAAGGATCTTATACATAACATAACAGGATTATTTAGGGTATCAGGATCAGATTGCATAAAAATTCTGCATTCATCATTTGATGTTTTATATAAATGAAACTTAAGTTTACAGGATTGTATAGATACTTAAAATAACATTTTAGTAGTCATTAAAAAGTTATTGACATCATACAAACATTTGTCATTGCGTTTTCTCTATAACATACAGGAAAACACACAATTGAAATACAGATTGTTCTATGTGAAATGGATTTATTCCTTTCGGGGTTATTTGATTTTTTTTTTTTAATTTACCTTAAAATATTTGCTATCTGTATTCTCAGCCTTAATGCATTTTTGAAATATCTCCTTTTGCAATTAAACTGATTGTTGCATTTCCATTTTTCTTCACCAATATAAAAATCAAAATTACAGAATTTAATAGCAGTTTCTGTTCCAGGTATCTGAAAAGGGGAATTCCATCTTTTGGTGCTGTGGGCTGTAATGCTACTTTGGAGTTTCCAGCCACGTATCTCTGCAGCTCAGTGGTGAAATAAGTGAGGATGTGTTTATGCTATGCAGTATGTTGAGCCTTATCAGGAGGGTAAGTTATAAAAATGTAATTCACATGATTTATTGAACCTTGTACTCTGAATCTTTCACACAAGAAACTCAAAACATTTTCTCACCATTCATTAAGAGACACATAGAATTGCAGAATGGTTTGCATCATAAAGGACCTGAAACATCACCAAGTACCAAGCTCCTTGCAGTGGCCTGGGACACCTTCCACTAGGTCAGGTTTCTCAGGCCACCATCCAACTTGGCCTTGAACTCTTCCAGGGATGGGGCACTGACAGCTTCTCTGGGCACCTGGTTCCAGTGCCTCATGTCCCTCCTTTTAAAAACTTATTCCTTATGTGCAATCTAAGGTTACCCTCTTTCAATGTAAAACTTGCCCTTTGTCTTCTCACTAGAGACACCTGTAAAAAGTCTCTCTCCAACTATTTTTTGAGCCCTTAAGTATTGTTAGGACACAGCTCTTGAAGTAAGATGGAAGTAGCTTTTACAGAAAAAGAAAAATATTGGCTTACCCAAGCACTTTAATCCTGGTAAATATCTCTGAAAACAGTCCTTAAGATACCACTCTTGCTTTGATCTCGTTGTCTGTCAGCTCACTGTGGCTTATGTTAAAATGGACAGGCTTGAATAACTGTCCTGAATTTGGTTCTTTGCACCTTCTTTTTTGCATCTCTGGAGCCTGGTACTTTGCTCAAAGATGGGCTAGCTTTTTTGGGAAACAGCCCGTGTTCCTCATATTGTTTCAGGTAAGGAACTCCAGGCTTTACTGCCAGGCTTATCAGATAAACTGCAGAAAGCTCCTTTTCTAGTCTTTGATCATTAATGACAGACTTGAGCTGCAGGGACAATGTACTTATGAACAGTTCCCCAAACATACTGCTATGACAAAGAACTACAGATATTTTTGCATTATGGGTTTATTTCAGAAAAAATTTAAGTGCCTAGTACAACGTCATCATTTGCTATCTGGGCAATGCAGTCTTGGTCTAAGCAGGATGTGCATAGGGAATCAAGACTTAGGGAGCGCACTACAGAAAATACCTGCCCCAAAGCAAATGCAGTCCCTTTGAGATCCTATGGGCCAGCTTACACAGAATGACCTTGAGATGACTGGCCTAATATGCCTCACAGCATGAACATCTTAATTTAACCTGAATTCTGATTCTATATGAAATTGTAATATTTTTATGATATAAAATTCTATTTACAAAAATAATTGATCATTTATGGAAAAAACTTATGCACATTTTCACCCTTAACTATTGTGATAAGAAATTCAGTTTAAACTTTTTAAAACATTTTCAAAACAGTTTGTTGCCATTTTTTTTCCCTAATTCTCCTGAATTTATGCTAGAAAATGTCTGCCTTCAGCAGGTGTGCATGAGAAAAGCATGGATTCTTTTATGAACATGTCTTTCCATGGCTGTACTTGACAATGTACAGACATTCATCTGACTTATTTGAATGGAAGTCAATTGAATTGCTTAACAACAAGTTAGAAAAATGGGTTTTCATGAAAAAACCCATAATTTTAAAATGCAGAGTCAGTTTATTAAGCTTACTCTTAATACACTTAAAAAAGAGTGAGCACTGGTAACCAGCTGAGGGAGCTTAATTTTTCACTAAAAATTTTTGGAAGAAATCAATGTAAAAAAATGACTGAATCTAAAAAATGTAGAATATTTATATTTTTTTTTTTTTAACAGCATCTACAACTATGCCTGGTGCGTTTTTTAAGGAATCTAATGCGCTAAGAAGCACATAATATAATAATTATCTGTATGCTTGAAGAAAATATAAGTTATTTCGTATACATATAAAATACAAATTAACAAAACTGAAAAGGAAAAAATATAAATGAGCTGGAAATTGCCCTTCATACTTCATAGTGGAATGGGCTGCCCAGGGAGAGAATGGAGTCACTGTCCCTGGAGGGGTTTAAGGAAAGAGTGGGTGTGACATTTACTGCCATGGCCTAGTTGACAAGGAGATGTTCAGTCATGGGTTGAACTCAGTGGTGTCAGAGGTCATTTCCAAGTTAATTGATCCTGTGATTCTGTGATATAGGGAAGTAATACTGTAGGAGTTATATCTAGGGAACTGAATGAGAATTGTCATTCTCCTGTAAGATGTCACATCTCCTGTAGAATTTTATAGCACTTCTATCCTCCATTAAATTTTACAGGAAGCTAAAAAAAGCCCTCTAGAACAGGTAATGAGTTATAAAAGACTTTTCCCATAAAGGTTAGTAAGTCCCAGAGGCCTTCTTATAGGCACTGAAGGAAAACGCATGATGCTGGTCTGATGAAAAAATCACAAATTTTACACAGACAACTTCTGACTCAAGAATCAGCACATGTTGGATTCCCTAGATGGTGTGGATTACATTAGTCAGCGTTTATCTCCAAGAAGGCATTTGCCTAATGTTATTATGATGTTATCAGTTATTTATATTGTCAGCCAAATGCTGTTCTTTATCAGCTAAAGTCAAGATTTCTGGAGATCTAGCTGCAAGATCAAGAACTATTAGGTCACTGTGTGCATACAGCCAACAGAAAAATTATGGCTTTAAATCTGTAATTTACAGGGCTATAATTTACTTCTGATCTTATCTATGCATTATATATGGAGCATAACTTGAAAAGAGAACAAAAGTAAACAGCACTCTACAGAGTCATACTTGAGTATATTCAAACTACTGTCTATTTATAGAATCCAGAATGGTATGGTTTGAAGAAGATCTTAAAGATCATCTAGTTCTAACCCCCCTGCCATGGTCAGAGGCACCTTCCATGAGACCAAGATGATCAGGCCCCTGTCCAGCTTGGCCTGGCACACTTTAAGGAATGGGGCATCCACCACTGCTCTGGGCAAACTATTCTAGTGCCTGACTTCCCTCACTGTTTAGAGTCTCATCCACTGCACTAAACTGAGTTACATCCATCAGCTTGATGCAGGTGCACTGAAACCAAACAATTGTTACTATAATTTGTATAATTTTTAGTGCCTAACTTTTAGAAATTCTGTTCTTCTCTACGGAAAGCGTCTACAATAAATTAAAAAAGAGCCAAGATGATAGCAGTTTTGATTTTGATAAATAAATTATATGGTAATTAATTAAAAATAATGATGGGATTCCACTGAATATGTCTATTATACTAAATATATGAAAGTCAAAGGCAATCAGGGACCCTGAGGTGTACAGACACAGCTTCTCATGTCTCCAAGGCTTTCAGATATTTCCTTCTAAAGCAGATTTGTCTGGGAAAGAACTAATTAACTTGGACATGGTTAATGTGCTGGCTTCTGACAATGTTATAACAAAACATTTTCTTTCTGTAAGGGTTTGAAATTGTGACACTTGAGAAGAAGCAGATCAAAAACTCCCACTTGTGATGTACACTCTCGAGAGAATCTAAATTTTTTGAGTCTTTCATAGTCTTTAGTAATTTTTCTGAAGCAATATTTCCTTGGATAACCATGAAAATGCATATTTAAAAAAAAAATTCTGCTGAAAACCATAAAAACACTTGTTACAGGCTGATCAGAACTCCTGACCAGTCTTTTTAGATAAGTTATCAGTGTGACAGTCATTCTCTTTAAAATATTCCCTGCAGGGTAGAACAGTATAGTAACTGTCACTTACTTGTGGCTAAAAGGAAGCTTTTAAATAAGTCCTTTTGTCCTTGTCCCTAAAAAGAAATCAGGAGGACCACAGGACAGTACTCCAAGCATGGGATTAGACGCACCATCACACAGCAGGTCTGCTAAGGACATAACTCTACCCATTAAAATTAACTCATTAGCAGTGTTTTTTAGCATTGATGCAGGGACAGAGTGGGGGCACCTTGCTACCACACTTAGATTCACTGCAAAATGCTACATATAACAAGATCCACAGACCAAAATTTACATACATACACGTGTATTTATATACCTATACTTGCACATACATGGAGGATAATTCTGTATAAAGAAAGGAGATTTAACTTGAGAGTTAGGCACAAATGCAGCTAAAATTACACTCATCTGTTTGAAATGTAATATTCAAACTGTATACTTGTGATTCCAGTGATTGCAAAATAGTCTTAAAAATACTTCCTTTCTTTATGAGTGTCTCATTGGTTTGTCACGGCCCATTACAGTAGTACCATTCAGGACAGTTGGTGACATGACACAATGTGACATATTCTGACCAAAAACCAACATGACTTCATACAGAATGTCAGAAATTTGCATTAAACACACAATTTGTTTTGAAATACCATTATGAATTTCAACTACTAAGTATGACTTCTGTTTGCATAAAATCTAAAAATTCTGACATTGTGAGGTTATACTGGGGAGTTTAGAATATTTTAAGTGATCAAAAGACTACAAAGAAGTTTAGCAATGAGTTATAGATGAAGCTTCATTTAAATCTTATCTATAGATCCATCCACAGTTTACTAAAAAAAATTTACAAGGGTAAAAAAATAATCAAGCATAATTTCACTTAATGGTAAATCAATACTTCAACTTTCTTCATAGCCTGCAAAAACATGAAAAAAATGCATTAGTTTTTAGTCCTTTTATATTCTGTTAATGGATTTTTTGCTGTCAGTGCTGTCTTCAGAGGCCATCATCCTTAATTACTTTCACTTCTCATTTCAAAAAAGACTTTAGGGAGTGGTTTATTAATCACCAAACAATTTTGCTATCATTTCTGTCATAATTTAAAGAAAATAAAAAAGAAAAGCATTATGAACAATGGTTTTTCTGGCTACATTTTGCCTACTCTTATAATGTGTACTTTTATAACATTGCTGGTTTATGGATACTTTAATAAAATTTCATTTATAAGAAAAAAGGATGAAAAAATACTTTCAGAGACATTTTCCTAGAAATTGCTATAGAGACATGAAGAAAATTATTTTACACAAAGTTACTTCAGATACAAGGTATTTTATAGTTCTTAATAAGAAGAAGCATTCAGCCTGAGATGGAGACATTATCTTTCCCATATTACATTTGTCTTATTAAATATAGCTAAATCTTGAAAGAATTTTGACAGTTTCCTATAAATCAGAGTCTAGAAGTAAAAAAAAATTGATACCATTCTCACAAATCCTTGTCTCTAAAACAGA
This sequence comes from Fringilla coelebs, assembly GCF_963513975.1. Classification (NCBI taxonomy): domain Eukaryota; kingdom Metazoa; phylum Chordata; class Aves; order Passeriformes; family Fringillidae; genus Fringilla; species Fringilla coelebs. Next base: position 47,355,009 of record NC_140029.1, read on the forward strand.
GGGACACGGATTTGACAGCCTTTGTGGTTTAAGCCCAGCTGGAAATTAAGCTCCATGCTGCCACTTACTCAGCCTCCCTGTCTTCCTCCCCACCCCAGAGGAATGGGGAGGAGGACAAAAGTAAAACTTGCATGTTGAGATAAGAAGAGTTAATTAATTGAGAATAAAATAAAATACAGTAATAATGGTAAATAATAATGAGGATACCAATAATGATACTATTAATGATACTAAAAAGGGAAAAACAAGTGATTCACAAAACAATTCCTCACCATCCACTGATCAATGCCAGACTCTCCTTCCCACCATATAATCCAGGACTCTGGCTTTCATCCCTGGTAAGAGTTTTTTAAACAAGAGCAATGGTATGAGTATTGGATTGTTGCACATTGCACATTTGAGTCAGTCGTGATTGCAATATTGCTGCTCTCTTTCAGTTTTATCCAAGTTCCTTCTTCACTGGTGTGTGTGTGATGATCAGAGGGAGGACAGGCTCAGATCCCCAGAAAAAGACAATTAATGCTTCAATGAGTGTCTAAATCTCAATTAATTGGGGGTGGTTTACATTTTATTTATTTTTTTTTAATTCTACATTTGTGATTAATAATTTCAATTAATCTACTACTTGTGTGGGTAGAATGACTGGATAAATATTTTATCCCTCTAAATTTGAAGACTATTATTCATGTGTAAAAAAATTAGTTCCTTTCTTTTATATTATTTCTGGATTGAAGTAAGGATACTACATTTTATTTATAAATAGGAGAAAACATAAAGGAATACTTTCAGTTTGAGCTAAGTAATGTAAGTTTTAAATTGTTACATATCTTTTGAGATAGAAAATTTATTTAAGGAAGATTTTAAATATCTTTTATGCACAGTTGAGTTGGGTTCATAGCTTCAGGTCTATCAAAGTTTTCCCAAACAAAAAGTGTGTTATGAATTCTTTATATTTTTGTTCTGCTTTACCTCTCTCAAAGCTGAAATGGGACTATTCTTTTTTGATTGATCTACACATGAAACAACACCTTATTCAACCCAGACACAGTTCTCTTAAAAAGTTACTAGGAGAGCAACTCAGAAACTCCCATCAGCAACTCGTGGTACTTGTCTTATTAAAGTGCATTGTGGTGTAACAAAAAGAGCAGGATGGAATTTTGAGAAGAAAAACATTACTCATTTCATCTTCTTCATACTTCCCCCTCTCCCTCCCCACCCTCTACCTTCCAGTCCTGAAATATTAATCTGCAAAACCCAAAATCTGACTAGCATTTCCAGAATATAAAAGATACCTTGAATCTTTGGTCAGATGAAGCCTTGACAATTTAAAAGAGATTTTTAGAAGCTGCATAACTACCATCCAGGATATAATTACAAGTTTTTGACTTGATTTCCATCAGAAAGCATCATAATAGCAAAATGTTCCCTAGAAATAACATTAATTCTTTGTTCTATAGCAATATTATTAATAGCAACATTATTAGTAATATTGTCATTAGTTTCACACATCACCTACCCAGGTATATTATGCATTGACATGAGCTGCATTTTGTGGATTTTTTTTTCCTTTGCTTTTATTCCTTAATAGATTACCTCTCTTTTTATCCTTTCCATTCAGAGGAGTACAGATATGTGACTTAGTCAAGGCTTTGCTATCTTCTTTATATAGTGGTTGTCCAAAGAGTGAGAGAGGAAGGGAGGAAGGAAGGAAGGAAGGGAGGGAGGTTGGTTATGGTTAGTCATTAGCATCAATCCCTAGGAGACAAAGGATTGTCATGTTGATATTTCATCCTAAATCATAGATCACCTTGAAGTCACTTTTATATGCTTGCTAATCCACTCTACACCTTGTTCTTAACTACTCTCTCATACCATCTTGCATTCTAATTTACAAAGTACAAGGTATTTACATGTTTTGAAAAACTGGGGTTTAATCCCAGTTACGTTAAACACCTGGCAAGGTTATACGACTTCAATGAACACCAAATAACTACTCCTAAATTCTTATAACCTTGAGGCCTGTTGCATTCTCTTTGTGTTTTCAAGGCCCTTGATGTCACATCAGGTGTATATTGTGCTACATTTAATTCTGATTCTGAAGTCATAGATGGCTCATTTAATGGAAAAGAACTGAACAACAGTGAATCAATTCCTTATTTTGCTTTGCTTGAACAAGCAATATTTGCTCTCTCTGTAAAACCACCTTCACCTCTGTCCATTGGTTTTTCACTTTTACTCTTTCAATTCTCTCCCCAAAGTCACTCTTTGTTGCAGCCTGAATTGCTGCTCGTAAGGTCCAGAGAAAGGAAGCAAAAAGGGTCCCAAGCCCATTCATGGAGGGACTCCAGGCTTCTCTGTCCTGTCCCAAGGGGCCAGGGGTGACCCTGGTCCCGGGGCAGTGCAAAGAGGAGGGCCAATCTGGGAATAGGGAGGGAGTGTCTCAGGGACATAGAAACAGGGGAAGGAGGCAATGGGGTCTTAACAGCTTTTTGAGGGATGTTTCTTCTGTCTCCCTAACCTAAGGGATGCCCCCCAGGGTCTCCACAACTCTGGGGAATGACTGAGTGACTTAAGGAAGGCAAATAAAAATCTAGGAACATTGTAAAAAATCCTAAAATCTCTTATATCTGTTTTGTTATCTGTGTTTTTTACAAAAACCAATGTCTCCATGTTTGCTAAGATAGAGACCTGTTCCCCTTTAACACATTTTTCTGTTGTGATGTGAGGAACTTGAACCAGATGCTCATATATGTCATATATGAAAGTAAAAAGTTCACGTTCACAAGCTTAAATGGGAAGTTGTCTACTTGCAATATGAGAGGGATCCTTGTGTCTCGCTTAGTCACTCTTCTTTTTCTGCCATTCCTGTGTTCATCCCATGCAGTCAACACTGATGCCTTTAGTCCATGACAGTCATTAGTTGCTGAGGTGGAGGTGGTAAGGCTTAAGAGCAGTTTGAGGAGAGAAGCCAGAATCAAGCAGCCCCTTCTTTCACTCCTGATTGTCTCTCAGCATCAGCAGTGATTTATGTTCCTCATCTCTCTCCTCAAAATGAGGGGTGGTTATCTCATACAGCCTGACATATTTTAGGTTTTAATGGGGAGCAGGACTTAACCTGGTTTCACCAGGCAACTTGCCAGTTCTGGTTTCAACAGCCATCTTGCCTGGCTCTTCTACAACCTTCATTCTGATCTGATAGATCTTACTCCTTGCACATTTTTCTGTGTTCCAATTTGTACAGCAATACCACAAATCTCCATTTGCCCCCTTTGTGACTACCCTGTCAATTTCTCTCGCTATGCTTAATTTTCTCATAAAATACTTATACATTTTTGAGTAATAATTATGTTATTATCATTGTTAGCATGTTACAAAATTATTTTGCACTGCTTCCATTGCATTGTTTCAGTATGTCTGTGCCTGGGCCTAAAGCAAATATTTTAACAACTTACTTAATATTTGCACATTACTTTATAGCTGCACCAGAGCTCTGCTTTGGCTACTTCATAAATTAATAAATAATAACTCTTCCACAGAAGAGCCACATCCATAAAAATTAGTGACAAAAGATGATGCAGTTGAAAACTCGGCATTACTTGAAGGGAGAAGGATTTCAGGGAAGAGGAAAAAGTTATTAAGTAGTAAATACAGCAAAATAGTGAATAAATATAATTCAGAGAGGATGAAAATTTCATTAAGAAGCAAAAGGTTCAACATCAAGATACAAAGACACTACTATGTTTTCAGCAGACCTTTTTAAAGGTAAGTATTTTTGATCATCAGAATCAAATTAACTTTCCAAACTATTGTGGTCTTGTTTTATTAAGTTGTTTTTATCTGTTTTCATCCTTTCTGTGTCTATTTTTATGTAATACAAGTAATATTTGTCTATATATGCATTGACTTTACATTTGTTTAGTGCTAAACTTGAAATTGTCACAGTTAATAGTTTTCAAATACAAAACTGCATTAATGTATTATAAGCTTTATAGTTTGCAGTTAAAAAATAAAAGAAAATATTAATGCTTCAAATATGGATTACACTGACTGCCTACACATTGAATCTCTTAAATCCATTGAGCAGTATAAATCACTAAATGATTTAACAAGGAAATATGTTTGAGTACCTAGCTTTACTGTATTAGATCATTTCACCTTGCATAAATATTTTGATTGCCATTTAATATGTTTTCCTGTTATCACACACATATGAAAACTTTTCTGCTACAGTAAGATATAATGCAGTAAGTTACACTTTTTGTTTTTTACTTTGCACACTGAAATCAGTCTTCTGCCTAAAGAGTGAAATTATGTCAAGTAATAAATCCTCTGTATATTAATTTATGGGTGATCGTAAACTATGTTTTATAATTTGCAGTCTGTTAACATTCTTTTAGGAAGTGGCACAGAAAAACTCCTCTCTAATGTAAGAGGTGATCTAATGAAATCCTATGGTAGAGGGAAAGAGGCTCTGCTATGATGCATTGGGGACATTAAAAGTTGACCTGGTTGCTCTTCTAAACAAGCCCCTTAATGAAAATTATTACTTAATCAGAATATTATTGTTTCTAAAGGCCTAACTCTATGTTCTGTGTGATTTCTCATTTTCTGAGAAAATATAGCCCTGCAGATTGATGTTTGAGTTAGCACAAAATCCTTTTGTTCTGTTTTGATTGTGGTTAGTTTTTAAACCTTCACTGAAAAAAACCTGAGCCAAAGTTGTTTTTAGGCGTTTTTTTCTCAGTGCATTCACGTATAAATTACGTTAAATTTGAAAGGACAGAAAAGTGCCACCAATTCTCTAATCATTAGCAGAAGCAAAACCACTTCTAGTGTAATAATTGTCCAAGCCAAATATTTATTAATAATGGGACCAATCTAATTATATCTTTATATTTCTATATTGTCTCTCATGTCTACTCCAGCAGATATTTTAAATGAATAATAAATTAGTTTCAAGAAGTGGACAAACTCCAAAAACAAGCAGTTACACAGCTGTAACTAGCAATTAACCAGTTTTCAGGAAAGTAAAAGAATACTTTGAATCTTTTTTTTTTTCATTATGAATGTTCAGCTCATGTCCTTTTAATAAGAATTAGTCTATAAGGGAAAAAAAGTAAAGAACAGATTTCTCATTTCTTATTATAGGCTAAGAGCTAAAGTGACACATAAGTAGTCTAAAGAGAGATTATAGATAATTTGCATGCTTTGCTAAGTTTTTCATTCTGTCATGAATGGGGAGTCTTAGCAGCAAAGACAGAGGTTTCTGAGAGACCACTCCCCATAGAAATGGTCACAGCACTAAGCCTGCCTGAGCTCAAGAAATGTTTGGACAATGCTCTCAGACACATGGCATGATTCTTAGAGTGCCCTGCTGTTCTGGTTTGAAAGCAAAACCTGTGAGAGACTCCAAGTTAGAAATACAATTTATTAGGAAATAGAAAAAAAACCAAAAAACAAAAAACAACAAACACATTCAATAACACAAAAGAAAAACCACTGACAGAGTCAGTATACAACCTGACACCCTACCAGTCCAGGGTGGTGGCAGCAGTTTAGATGAAATGGTTTTGGTGAAGTCAGGATCCCGTAGAAAAGATCTAGCAGCTATTATCCTCTGGAAACCAGTGGGTAAGGGCTGCCTGTTCTGCCTCCAACCCCAGATTATATCCAGGTGGGGATGCTTAGCTCCTCCCCTGTGGGCAGAGCATCTCACAGTGGGCTGATATCATTCTGAGTCATGCTGTGGGTCCTTGATTGCCCATTAAACAGAGATGGCTTCTGGAGGGAGTTATCTCTGAGTCCTGTGGTAAGGCATCGATTGGCCCATTAACAGGAGATAAAGAAAAAACAATGCTTCTCCTGGTTTCAACAGCTCTTGAGGATGGGAAGAGAATACCTCTTTATGTTGCAACCTAGGACACCTGCACAGACCCAGGAGTTGGATGTGGTGATACTGACAGGCCCTTTCCAACTTGGGTCGTGACACTGAGTTGAAAGTATACACATCAGTCGCTGCCACTGTGTCTGCTAATCTGAAGTAACTGCAAAAAATATGCTTAGAATGGCTTTGTCCTTAATGATGCTAGAAATAGTTTTATTCTTCTATTTAAAAGAAAGGAGTTGTTTACAATTTTTTTGTTCTCTTGTTAATGTTGTTTTGAGTTTGTCTCTTGTATTGGTTACTAAATTAATTATTTCAATAGAAAATTATTAGTATATCCCACAGTGAAGCAATCATGATTGTTTCTTAGAAACTTGTGTCATTGTCTTCATAATTCTTATATTTATCCTTACTGGCACTGCTGAATTATTTTTATCCATATTTTCTCCCATGAATAAAGCTTCACAGAAGACTCCTTATGTGCAATGTAATGAAATCAAGGAAGGAAGAGCCTGATACAGCTCTCTTTTAAATGTGCTTTGATTTTCTTGTTTAAATTCTGGGATAAAACTATCTTAAGAACTAAGGACAAGCTAGAGCAAAAGTTGTTTCCATCTTCTTGTGGAACTCAAGAAATTTGCAGGTTAAAGAGACTTACAGAGCCTATCTTGCATGATGATATTGGTTCATGCAGAGAGGTGATTGCAAAACTACAAGCATTAGTTTGCTTCTGACATTTTTTTCTATTTTCTAGGCCTTCATATAAAGTTGAAAAAAGAATCTCTCTTTCTGTATATATATCTCACACATTTGTATGCAATCAACAGTACAAATACTAATATTGTTTCATCTATCTCAGGTCCATTTTCACATTTTGGAACTTGAAACTAGAGACTACAGGGCTATTTTAAAGCGTTCACTTAAAGTGTTTTGTGTAAAAATAAAATGGAATGAAAAGCAGACTATATCTGTCTTGGGTTCTTGTGGTAAGGTATTGGTAGGGAGGAGACTGCTATAATTTATGGTGATACAGAAATTATCATAAATTGTTTAAAATCCCATCTTGTGAGCAAAATTTATCAATTGATGCTGACTTTTAACCATCGTTTTCAGTTTTAACTTTTATTGCTTGTCTATAATGATACAAAAAAGAGATTTGAGGAGTGGGTGGTTTTTTTTTCATATCAAGAGAGCTTTTATATTTATGGGCATTAAACAATACTGCAAGCAGAAAAGGCAGAACAATGTTAAAATTATGGTATAGCTTGTCAACAGCCAAGATATAATTAATGAGGACATCTTTGACCCACTGCTGAAATTATTGCTAGTGAAATATTTCAAAAGCTGTAGAGGGCTTAAGTGGTTATAGACCACATCTGATTTACTGCTCTCTGGATATTTCCTGTCTCTTTGCGCAGTTTGCACAAAGAGGAGGTTTTTTCCTTTTCTTTTTAAGGTGATGTTGAAGACTATCTTACACCAGAATTATTTAGAAAGTTAAGCTCATATGGATTTAGAAGTGGGCTTTAATTGTCTACAGCCAGGCAACCATTTTCATTTAAGATGGCAGGCATTATCTGAGACAAACCTTGTAGGCACCAAGTAGGGCCTACCAGGAATTATGTGCTCATTTTTAACAGGGCTTGAAGCACAAGCAGGTTAACCAGAGGTATTTAATCACACAGTATGTGTTTCTGTATGGGCAACTGAAATAAGCACTAAATACCCCCTAAATTATAAAAAACAATTACTAAGAGTTGCAGTCCAACTCCTCACTTTGCTTTCTAATTTATTTTTTTTAATAGTAAGAATAAAAATAATAATTTTAAAAGAAATTTAAAATAATATGAGAATAGAAGAAAATTCAAAAAAATTCAAGCAAAGATAAATATGAAGAACAGCTCTTAAGGTCTTTGAGTAGAAAGAAAGACAGGCCACAGACATGGTCGAAATTGTTGCTGAAGCAAATCATGTCAGCTTACCTATCTATAGCTATCTTCTGCAATGTTTGGTCAGATTCAAATATACATGGTTCTTTTGAAAATTCAATGGAACTTTGAAATCTAACCATTTTAATCGGTTTTAATTACGCTGAAAGAGTCAAAAAGATTCCTTTTGGTGGAAAATGAGGAGCAGATAGTCAAAATGTCTATAATAACACCCTGATAAGTCTGAGTACAGCTTCACCATTTAGCTGTTTCTGTTGTTTTCCTTCACTTTTTTTTTTTAATCAATAAATTGCCAGGTATTAAGTATGATTATGTTACTGAAAATGGTAAGATAATTTAAAGATTAATCAGGCTTTTAAAGCTTTCTGATTTGTGTTACTGACTGTTTTATCAGCTGGAACCAAAAGCATAAAAAATAGGTCAAAAAATCCAGGACAGGTTACAGTCACATGCAAAATATCATTGAGAAAGTATTTTTGAATACTTATTTTTGTATGCTGTCCTCAATATTCTGTTTGGTTTTATGAAAACAAGTAAAAGATAAAAGAAACAGTCTTATTCCCCATTGAATTTTCTTCCTTATTCCTTGGGCAAACTTCAGCGTGACAGTTTAATATATCTTTTCTCATTGTGATTTGTCAAGGTTGTCAAAATCACTAGAAGTATAGATGCTTTATTTTCAAGGTTTTCTCTGTCTTCTTTTTTGTCTTGTTCTGATTTCGTTTGGTTTTGTTTTTTGTTTTGTTTTGGTTTGGTTTTAATTATTTTCTGTAGTAGCCAGAGTAAAAAACAATGAAGATCAACATCACAATAAATGAAAATATATCAAGCAGTCATGGAACTGTTGTGTATAAGATGGCTTTTCTTCATAGCCATAAAATAAAGAATAGCCAAGTTAAAAGATATATTCTTTATGTGGAAATACATGATGGATTATGATTTGCTATTTATCACTGTGAGTGATAGGCACTTCAATTTACAAGTGGAACTGTTTTGAAGAAATTATTAGTCACTTTACTATGAATGACAGACTAGGCCTGTCATTGAATCAGCATGGGTAAAATTCAGTCTGCTACAGAGAGCCAAAAGGCTTTCATGTATATCATTCAAGCTCCACTTCAGTCACATTCTAAGGGTTTTACTGGAGGTTAAATGGAGCATGGGTTTTGTTTTGCATTTCTGAATGGGACTGCACTCCGCTTGAGAATATCCTAACTGCATTCTCTGCAAGGTTTTATACGGTGCTCATCGCTTCTGCATCTGAGCAGCAGTGCATTAAAGGCAGGAGTAACATCTGTGGAGTGCAAGTTCTGTCATTTTCTTCTCAGACATGTTTGAGATGCAGTTGTTTTGAGCTATTATTTTCAGAATTTTACAGGCAGACATCAACTGTCATCTGTTTACTGTTGTACGTAATGGAGATGCAATGTAAATTGTGGAGACAAAGTCAAAGGCAGCAAATCCAAGCACATTGCAGAAAGTAGTGTTATTTTGCACATTTCACCATTTCTCCGGGAAAATTCTCTCAAAACAAAATTCACACATAACAAAAAATTTTTTCTAGGAAGCTAGACATAGCACTGTGTTCTTAGCTTTTTATTTCCTAAGTGCTCTTTTCTCAGGACCTGGAAAAATCCTTTTGCTTCAACACTTTGCTGGACTTGATGAAAATGGGTTATTCCCACTAACAGTAAGAGTTCCTCTGTTTATTCAGAATAACCTCTCTACCTCAATTTCTACCAACTGATAATGGTCCTTGACACCTCTGCAGTGCCCCATATTCTGTTAACAGCTTTCAGTTTCTGATAATTCTTACTGCTTCATTGACCTACTTCCAAATCTGGCTCTAAAAATCAGCTTGACGCTGCTGAAATATAGACAACATTCAGAACTGGACTGTTGCTGATAAAAATTCATGTATCAATGACAGATCTTAGTGAACTCTGGAGACAGGAAGTCCTGATGTGCTTTTATTCAGTACCTGAAAGATTAAATCACTTTGACCAAGTAAGCCTCATGGAGGTCAGACTTAAACTTTACAGTCACAGGCAGGACTGTAAGTCACCTGATGATCCAGAAGAAATGGTTGCAGAGAAGGAGCCCATGAAATGCAGCAGCAGTTCAGGATTGCAGCAAAAAAATCCACCTCCTGAAGATCAAGAAAAAATATCTACATAAACCAGCATTTTGCTAGGCCTAGGTATTAAATGAACCTCAAATTCAGCAGAAAGAGAAGCTGTGAGAGTTTCAACAAACAGAAGCCTGCCTCTCAGAATGCTTTTTCATCCTGTGAGAACCACTGGCACAAGCATAAGCATATTTTTGGTTGAATTTTCTCAATCAACACCCTCTTTTTTCTTGTATTCCCATCAAAACATTGACTCTTTCCAATATGGACAGTGCTTGTAAGTATGGGCTCTAACCTTCTTTCCTCTCTGAGGAAAGTTGTCCTACATATTTGAAAGTGGTTTAGGACTACTCAAGTTTGTTAATTTTAAAAAAGTAATATTAGAATAGAGATCCTGTTCCTGCAAGGGTCAACACAGGAGGAGAAACAGTTCTAGGTAACTAGGACTAGAAACATCTAGGTAAAAGAAAACTGACACAAATAACAATTCTACTATTAGAAATAGCAATGGTTTACACTATGCCAGTGTTTTCTCTTTAGATCGTAGGTAAGAAGTTACAAAAGTTCAGGCCTCTATCACTTTACACAATTCAGCAAAAGAATCTACAAATAATCTATATTAATGAAATTAGCTTTATCTAAATTTGCACAGGATTAGTAACAGCATGTTATGCAGGATTAAGTATAAAGGACCCTTGAATCTGGCTTAGATTTCAAGAAGTGTATCTTTTAAAAACTGAAAAAAACAAAATATTTATTTATATATCCCCTTTTTGAACAAATGGAAATGTGTGTTGTGAATGGTTTGAAGGTATGCCTGTATCAGCCTGAGCAGGTGCTGCCAGGCCATCTGGGTGCTGCCTGTTTGGTAATAAGCTTTTTTACTGCATGAATAGAAAATGTTGGTGTTCAGCTACAGTGGCATAAAACTTGTAGGAATTCCATATGCTTTAGACTTGTAGCCCTCTTATGAAATTTACCTGTAAGTAGCTGTTGAATTCACATTCAGAGGGCATTTACCTTTGAGGAAACTGCCCTGACAAATCTGTAGAAAGGCTTTGCTTATTCTAAATGTGCTGAAAGCCTCTGTGTATGGTAAAATGATTGAAGTCTTCCTACTGCACCTAAAGCATTTTTTCACTTGCACTATAAACACCAGCAAATGTCTTCTACCCCTGGGTATTTGTCCCAAAAATCACAGAAGAAGAAAAATTCTGATAAGATTCTTTGTTTTGACCTTGGGTAACTGAAGTATTAGGATTGATAGATCATCTTGTTCTGGCAAGCAGTAAAATTTCTTCTGCCTACCCCAGCAGCAACTGGGCACATTTTGCATGCTGCTACTAAATCATCACAAGATTACATTAGCATATTGTATATTTATTTATTTTTCGAATGTGCTGTTCATAATGGCCATAATGGGAGCAGCACCGTTGTGAGCAATCTGACTAAAAAGTCCAGCTGCAAACTATAAAGCAATACTTGATTTATCTGGCCACAGCAGGCACTGACTTCATTACATTACACAGAAGCCAGCAGAACTTAGCCATTACAATTATTCTGATGCTTTTCTGTGTTGCTGTTATTCATCAGAGTAAGTTTCACTTGTCATTTTCTTTGCAGTGGAAACTTTCCAGTAAAGCTAAATTTAAGAGTTTGTGCAGTACTATTATTGGTGATTAAAGTCAATTTTCACGGAGGGCTCATGGTGTAAAAAGCCCCACAATCATACACAATAAAATTGCCCTGAAAAGCTTACAGTCTAAAAGGCACTTATCTTAAGGGGTGAGAGAAAGGTTTCATTAAAGGAATTTTAAATGCATTGAAATGCATTATTTGGCAAGTTGGAGTAGAATAAGCAAAGTAATCAAAGTAATGGCCGACAAATGCTCTTTAGCTCTATTTTTAGGGTAATACAAAAGTTTTACTTGCTACCTGCAAACATTTGACTCTAAAATGGTGTACATCTTCTTCCCACCTTACCCAGCTCCTACAAGGATGCTGACTGCTTCTGATCATCGCTTATATCTACCCCATCTCCATAAAATTTGTCTGGTTCAGTCTGCCTTGGCATGAACTGCAGCTGAGACTGTAGCTCCTCACAGCAGCCAGGAGGCACAATTACTGCTCAGACCACAATTACTGCTCAGACCACACAGTCCCTTTGGGGTTGCAGCACGGACTTGAAGCTGGGCCTGTGTTTCCCCACAGTGGCACAAAACTCTCACCTACAAATCCCACGTGCCAGATGTGGATGGCCATTGAGATAACCAGCTGTGCCAGATGGACAGCTCCCAGACTGAGGGGATGGAGCAGGGCTGCTGCTGGATGACAGTTGTCTGTTCTGTGACAGGAGCACAAAAGAGAAGCGTTGGTGGATGGACACACAGGTTCTTTGATTCCATAGAAATCTAGAAACAGGTTTTCGGAACTAAAGAATGTAATATGAAATTACTTTTGTGAAGATTTTAAAAGCTCACAAAGAAAGATTAAAATCATAAATATAAAAAAAAAGTGTTCATAGAAAATCTCCCTTGAAACCAGTGTTTAATAGAATCCTGATTGACACTTGACACTTTCTATTATTATGGAGGACATATCTTAGAACATTCAACACACTTTGCTTACCGTAAAAATCTCAAAACAAAAAGTGAAACTATTTGGAAAGCTGTTTGTTGTGGAGGTTCCAGATGTGTACAACACATTGTTCAGTGACTAATTTGAGTTCTATCTCTCACAAATATAATTAAATAAAAATAATAAAATGGCACATAATGTGTCCAAGTTTCTATCCCGAAACTTCCAGTCATATTTTTTCATTGTTATCTTTAAAATTGTCTGTCATACATTTACATAGTAAAAACCTTGTGCTACTTTGTGCAGTTTCATTTGTCTCATCGCATGTTAAAATAGTATTCTTATTAATGGCAGTGTTTAAATGCTAGTACATTGGCCAGGACTCAACTAAGTAACACAGAAGGGCATCCCAATAATAACGAAAAAGTACATTTTCACATATAGTTGTGACAGCAAACAAAAAAGAAAATCCATACAAATTACTGTGGGTATGTTTTTTTGGTGGATTTTTGGTTGGTTTTTCTTTTTTCCTAGAAGGAATAGTCCTCAAAACCTCTCATAGTAAACGATGGAAAGACTCATCAGCATCAGTCCTGTTTTACATTTGAGACTGGATAAACCTAAGGCAGGAAATAAGACCTTGGGTTCATCTGAGTAACTTGATCCAAATTAGATTAAGGTTTTCCAGCTGTCTGAGAAATAATTCTGACGTTGCTAAGCTTGCTTTATTTGTCTGCTTCTCTCTATAGTCTAGAGGGAAATGTTTAGTCTTTTGAAAACTTAGTCCTGCACTGAACCTCAATCTTCTCAAGTGGACACTCCATTTTCACTCTCTATATCAAAAAATAAACAAAACATATTTATACAGAAAATACTATTTTTCCTTTCCCTTATATGCATCAAAGCTTCTTGGTTGATCAGAAAAATAAAATAAGGAATATGCAGAAAAGCTTCAAAGGAATATAGTTGCATTCATTGTGCCAGAGGATGACTTGATGTAATGTGCTTGTTAAGATAACAATGAAGAAAGAAATAACATAGGTTGATTTTGGAGACCTTCTGCATTGTGTCTCATAGCAGGCATCAGATCAAGAGCATGTTTGTTACATTTCAAAAGGTAATAACGCTGTCCATTTAAAATTGAAATATCTCACCCAGTTCAGATTTCTATTTCAGTGAGGCCATGTTAAAATAATTAGCTGGGTTTTTAAAAGTGAAAAAAATTAGGCAAGATATTCAAGATATTTAAGAACTGAAATAAAATACTTTTAGAAAACAAGATTAGGGGTTTTTTCATCCAGTTTTCACTCAAGAAGAAACTAAATGCTTTTCATCAGGAATTAGTGGATACAAGTTTAGGGCTTTGATTATCAGAAAATCAAAATCTTTTCCAGTCAAACCTATTAGTAAAAATCTACGGCTATGTTTTCTCAAGTTTGCTTTGTATCTGGAAATATGTATAAAGCACAGTTTGAAATGTTAGGTGTAACTTAGCCAAAATGTTGTATATAATTTCTTATATAGATGTCATAACTTCATAAGTGTGAAGACTCTCCTGGTGATATCAGTGACACTTAAGGTAGGTTTCATATGACAGTTGCCTAAAGACAGGTATTTAGTGCTACCAGAGATTCCCTATCTGGCATGCAGTTTTGTTTCCAGAAAGGTGTGAGTATTTGTAGGTCTTATCTGCAGCCCTAGGCTGATATTGTGTCTATATTCACTTTCAATCCACTTGATAGTTACTTACTCTTGAGTGAGCACAAACTGGAATTTGGGTAAGTAGGACTCAGTTTGGCCAACTCTGCATGCATTACTTTTAACCATCACTTTGCACAGGAGCATTAACTCACACAATTGTCACTGATGTCACTTCGTGTCACTTCCTATATGGTGATATCAATGACTTTATTTCCCTCTTACTTCTATTACATTTACATTTGAATAACTAGCAAATATGTTAGCTAGCTACTATAAAGTATCAGAATTTATCAAAATCTCTACTTCCAAATGATGAATAATCAAGTATCTATATCAGTACTCTTCTCCATCTTTTGAACTTGTGCCTGACCCTGAATGAATAAACTTAAGGACTTTCTTCAAACTAGTATTCCCACTTTTGAAGTCTGTTGACTTCAAAGAGAAGTGTGATTTAAATGGCTTAGGGTAAAAGTCAATAATTTAGGAAAGTGAGTTGAATGGAATAAAATATTGGAATACAGCAGGAGCTAAACTGATAAATGAAGAAGACAAATTTTAATTAGATGTTAATATTGGTATTAAAAATTTTGAAAGATAATGAATATACCTCTGTATTTTGAAAGTTTTGCTTATTTAGATATAGTAGATCACTAATTATTTTAAACACTGTGTATTGAGAAGAATGATAACATCTGCAGTCAGGGTGTGTTTGTGCAAGGACAACTGGGGCTTTTAGAAATGTAACACTGTGTAACATGTTCAACCAATTATTTTATACTAGGAAAAGCCGGTATTAGCAGCATGATACATGTAACCATTATGTTTCCACACATTAGCTTTCATTTTATCTTACTGAAATATTTTATCTTGTACTAAAGGTATATCATAGATCTGATTTCTTTCTCATTGCCCCCTCTGAAGACTATATATTGAAAGTGGAGATGAAAATGCTGGGTTAAAATGTTCTTAAAATTTAGGTATTGTTTTTACAGAAAGTTTCAGGAGATTTTGAAATAACACATTTTTCTTCAAATAGTGAATGAAAAGAATGGGAAAGAATCCAAAGGAATTGTACTTGTTGCAGAAGGTTTAATGAATTCTAGCAACAGACTGTAGAGCTAATAGCTATTAAATTTGTAAGTTATGTATACATGTGTTTCTTTACTACATTCTTAATGAATTTATTTCTAGCAATTCCTACTCCTGCTCCAGAAGGACACAAGGCATGACTACATTAAAATTTTCATTGATTTCTTAAGCTGAGGTGGGATTCATCTCACCTAGCTTTAGACAGGTGCAATGTAAAGTCTATATCTGACTAATCAAATGTTATTTGTAGTCATTGAAAAGAAAATAAGTATTTCTGAACCACACATTATGTAAGAAAGATTACTTTAAAACCAAATATCATAATAGCAATAATATAATGAATCTTCTCACTATTTTCAAAGGGATCCTGGAGGGAACAATTTATGAAGAGAAATATGTAGCTGAGCAGAGAAATCTAAACTCAAGTATCTGATGTAAATATATTTTTAAAAAAGTAAAAATGCATTTGAAAAAATCTGTAAACTCAGAAGTACAACCTTGCAGATCAAACTATAATATTCAGTAGCTCAAGACCCTTATTTTCATGTAAAAATAATGAACCATTTCATACTTCCTGATTTACAGAGGGGTTTTTTAAATTGTTCTACATTGGAAATCCAAAAACTTCTCAATGATTTCAGAGCGTTGTGTGGAACTGAAATCTATTTAGATATTTTACAGGTCTCTGATGTAGCAGAATGTAGTTGGTGCCTTAATGTTGATGCCTCGATTGCCTTCTGGCAACACAGTAAGAATACGCTAATTGACTATATCAACAAAAATATGTTCAGAAATTCAAAGAATAATTTACAGATGCTGAAGTGTCAGATTTAAATAAAGGAAATCTACCAAGTGTAGTGTTTATTTTCCATCTGGGGAAAAAAAAAAAGGTCTTTCAAAGATTTATTATGATTTAATGGTTTGCTACCAGTGTCAGTTCATGCAGTGAGACGTAATTACACAGCTGAAGACCTCATGCTGTCAAGTTTCAGGAATCTAGAGTGTAGTAAGTAGGAGGAATAAAATTTCATTCTTGGATTAAAATGAAGAATTATGTTATTCATGTCTTGTTTCCTTCCTTCTCTTCTTGGTTCTTCTTAAGAACAATTTTCCTTTCACCAGCATATTGCCATTAAAGCTGGTAAATTACAACAGCTGTGTAATATGTAAAGAATCTTTACAAATGACCCAAAATGCTTTTCTAGATTTTCATTTCAAAGACTTGAGTTTTAATGCTGACTTGTCTGAATGGTGCATCATTACATTCTGAACATCTCTTAGGAATGCTTAGCATGCTTTTCATAGTTTTCTTAGTTTGAATTAAGCTACTTATGTTTGCATGCTCCAAATCAAAATGTTATGATTCATTAAATTATATTAGGGATTTTCCATTTAAACATGTGCATATTTATAAATTTCAGACATCACTGTGCATGAAAGTAGACTGCTTTACACAAAGTAATTCCATCTATTTGCAAAATATTTTAGAATACTAACATTTAGCTCCAGCAGTGTTTTGGGAAACATCAATCTATCTTGTTTAAAATCTTTGTCAAGTACCTGGTGAAGACACAATTCACTTCTCATGCAGCTTTCTTTTGACTGTAAAGTGGAGTGACTAGGCAATATGAGGCTGGAGCCCCTGTCAGCCACAGAAATTGTGACAGACTCTAGGAATAGGCCAACAGGAACAACAGGAAATTAACAGTGATACAGACAACTTGGGGAACAGCTTTGGGAAAAAAGTCCCTGAAGATAGTGACTGGAGTCAGCAATGTGTCCTGGCAGCAAAAATAGCAACAACATACAGGATTATGTTAACAGCAGCACAGACAACAGGTCCAAGGAAGTGATTGTCATCCCCTTTACTCCACACTTGTAAGGTCACACCAATATTACCACATCCATTTTTGTGTTCCTCGGAATAGGATTGACATCAGTAAAGGGGAGTGAGCTCAGCAGAAGGCCATCAGAACAGAATGGAGCACCTGCCCTGTGAGGGACAACTGAGGGACCAGGGCTTGACCCCTTGAAAAACACTGTGCAGTGTAAAAGGTTTCCCACAGAGATTGTACCTTGGGAGGTTCAAGACTCAACAGGACAGAAATGTCTTTGAACCCCAGAGATGCCCTGTGTCAAGAAGGAAGTCAGACTAGAGTCTTCCTATATTCTCTTCCCACTTGAGTTAGCCTATGTAGTGACACACAGAGAAAAGGGAAACCAGATTTAATGGTAAAGACACTCTCCTGGGATGGGAGAACATTTGAGGTTAAGCCAAAAGAGGCATTAAAGATAGGTGACTTTCTGAGATATATTTAGCCACTAATTTATTATAAAAATGACAGTGATATTATCAGCTCAGTTTTACGTCTCTGCTCTGAGCAAGTAGTGGATTACAGGCATGTTTATTTAATTTGCATTCTGATAGGCACTGCTAAACAATGTCTCTATGTAGGGTTCAAGGCTAATGGCACCTTTTTGACTCTGACATCAGCTATTTAGTTTCACAGAAGATGATCACTGTTGAGACACATTTAAGGATCTATTAACATCTGGATCTACTGTCTGCAAAATTCTCATACAGATCAGACATGAATAAAGAGTCACATTTCTCTCAAGTTAGTAAAAGCATTTAACATGCATGTAAATACAGGAGAAAAATGTTCTTGCACACTAAGTTCTTGTTAGTTCAGTACTCAGGGCAGGTTTCAGCTCAAGACTGTAATTCCTACTTCTAAATGCCTACATAAAGAAGTCTACTTCTGACATACAGGCTTGACAAAAGGTACAGTCAGATATATGTAAGATCATTTGTGATTGCTAGGGTCACCCAGTGTGGCTTCTAGTTTTTCATTCAGAAAAGTTAGGTTGGTCTTCAGATCCCTAGGTCTTGTGCCTTAAGTCTTTTAATTCAACTATGTAGTGGAATTAAGCTCTGTGTCTTTATATCCCAGCTATAGTGAGTGAGTATCCAGGATGAAATTCAGTTACTGAAAATTCAGGTGCGTTTTGATATCTCATCTAACCTTCAAGTGTATGTTGATAAATTAACCATCCAAAAATGCTGTCAGGAAAAGATGCTCATATGAATACAGCAGATTTAAACATTGATAAAATTCCACAGGATTTCTGTGTAAAAGTTGTGCCATGAAGCGCTCTTTTTTCTTCTTTTTTCTCTGATGAAAATCAGCATGGACTCGAAGTGTTGCTAAAGGACACCAGATGATTGCGTACCTGCTTTCCAGCTGCTAATGGCTAAGACTTGAAGCATGCTACTTATTTTATCCAGACCAATCCTTGTCAGCAAAGCTAGCCAGCAAGGAACACTCACATTTTTATCTTCATGAGTGAACCACCAGGTAGGATGTCAGCTTTAGTTGAATTTGAATTTTAGCTGCGTGGAATTGTTTACCTATTATAGATGTAGATATAATCTGATAATTTCTGGAGCATTTTTCAGCTGTATGCTATTTGAGCCTTGAATATTACAGATCATATTTCTGGTAAAAATGTTAGGAAATTAGGTAAATCCTAGAGGCTCTTTCACCAATATTTTAACATAGTAAGAATTTTGCAGGGCTCACTACATAAAATCATAATATTCCATGTTTGTTTTGTCTATGACATCCTTGGTTTAGAGATACACTTTGCTGAATAATCAGTTTTCCATTTAATTCTTTGGGAGGGTTATAAGAATTAGCATGCAAGATTTCGTCTTTTCCTCTTTTTCCTTTTAATAAAGATGAAAACCTACAGTTAAATCTCAAGCTGTAAGACAATAGAAAAAAAAGGAAAAAAGAACAAGGCTCTGTGCAAATTTCAGCTGAATTAGAACATAAGTAAATAAATAAGTAAATCTGCATTTCCATAGGATTAACTGTGTAACTACTCTTGTGGATGTCTGGAAAAGGCTGGAATATATTCTGCTGGACTTGAAATTGAGTTCATTTGGAATACAAAAGAAATTTGAAAGAGAGATAAAAAATAAAGAGCAGTGAAACCCACTTTAACTTCAATCAATACTGTTCTATGATATTACCAATAATTTTCTTTCAGATTTTTTACTGTTAAGTTTTGCATTTCTTGTTCCTTGTAATAATCTTTGAAAAAAAATGCCTTGTAATGATAAAAGAAACAACTTCCAATTCTCATTTACTATGTATTTACTTAAGATTTTTCATCATGTTATAGTGAAATGTATGAAAATTTTGGTCCTTCAGAGATGTAGGTTTCATCATATTAGTATTCATTAAAACTTCCTTCTGTTTTTTGGGTACTTAACTCTTTCATCTGTTAAGTACTAAAGGAAAGAATAAGTAACTATTTAAGTGAACTTATGCATAATATATTTTCTATTTATAGGAAAATATTTCCTCCTTAATTTTTTATGAGATTAAAGTTTCTATTTCTCAAAGCAAAGTAGCAATTGCTTGTGTTGACCTAGAGTATCTTAAAAATTAAAGTGCTTGCTGAAGAATTACTAGGGAACTTCTTTAGTAACCCCAAACATATACAGCTGATATGAAATGTCTAGTCTGGGTATTAAAAATTTTGTCCTTCATAGAATGGACAGCTCTGAACATATAGAATTAGAAACTGCAGGTTATGGCTATTGCTCCACTTAGCAAGTATAATGAATTATCAGTCCCAATTACAAACACAAACTGTAATCAGATTCCTGGCAGATGAAAAAAAAAAGACAAACAGAAACCAACTTATAAATGAAGGATCTTAAGGAGCAACACAGCAAGATGTAAAGAAAAATGTCTAAAACATTCTAAATAAGAATGATGTTTCTACAGGTGATTCTTTATTATCTTCACTGTTATATCAGGCTTCAAGTACACCCACTGCTAACAGTTAGAAATATCTGTATGACTAAATGTCTGATAACTAAAAGGAGAGGCAACCTAATGTCTCATTCGTAGGCACAAAGCTGGATGTAGCAGCAGAACTAAGAATTAAATCTGTCCCTTATTAACATTGGATAATGAAACTATAGTCCTAGGAATAATGACAACCATTGAAGTTATGCAGGTATTTTTCAAAATAAAACAGCTTAGGATGAAAACACAAGGAAAAGATGAAGGTAAAATTCCCCCAGACAAACACAAACAGCGAAGAGATTAATAAATCTCTTCAAATCAAAGTTCAGGTAACTAATATCAGCATCTATCTCTCTTTTATATTAATCTATTGCAGGAGTAACCTTAAAAAGTTTAGTCATAGGAAGCTGAACAGGTCTGGAAAGAACCAGGAAATAGCAGGAGTGAAGAAAAGAACTCTGAGACAGGGATGCTTTGCACCTTAAGCAGATGGTGATAGCAAGCCATCCAAGAAAACACAAAATGAATGGGTTAGAATATTTTTGGGGGAAAATTCCCTAAACAATGGTAACCTAGAAGTATTTTGTCGAAATGTGGTGATGAAGAAAAGTTATTTATGCACTTTTTATGTTATCTGTTAAATTGGGATCGCACCCGTTACGTGAAATGCATTGAAAAGTAGATAATAATATTGATATAAGGACAAAATATAGAAGATGGGACTCTGTCCAGATGCTAGGAGTTGAACTATAAATTATTGTAGCAGGTTGGGTAGAGATTAATATAAAATATTACACCGTTGGCAGTATTGTGCACTGACTAATCTTTTAGAATTATGGACTATGTGAAAGAGACAAATAGGCCGGGTATGTACCAGATATAATAATAAAAAAGAAGATTATACAGTATTACTGGATTTTACTGTCTTTGCTTCCATTAATTATATGTGGGGTGAGCAGGAATGGTAGCAATAAAATAAAGAACTAATTGAGGGAGAGTGTTTTGCCATGGACTTTCTTCTGTTTTGCAGAACACGCAATGAAAATGACATAAAAATTGAAAAAATATTATAATCAGGCCTTAAATTGAATGGCATGAATGGAATAATAACATTAAAAATTGGTGTGTGTCATCCATCCTAATGAAATAGGTTCTTAGAAAGTAATTTTAAAGAGCATTGAACTTGTTTTTTATTATGTGTGGTGCTTTGGTATAAGACAGTAAGCAATAAATCCATTTATTCTTAGAAACTCAAGTGAATAACAGCCAAACCAACCAATTCAATGAAAATGTATTTTAGCAAGAAGTAAATCCATAGGTTTTGTCCTGGTTTGTTTAAGCTTTTTTTGGTTTGAGTGTTTTTTAACCCATTCTTCTTTCTTTTAGCAGTCACACATTTTCTTATGCTAGTTTCTGCAAACATAGCTTGTGACCATGTGAATCTGTTGATGCACAAGATTTCAAGTCTGTGCTGATGCAGTAAATCTTGATCATAAAAAACACCCACAAGTTTTCTCTGAAACCAATGTACCACTGATTTCCCCAAGACTTATAGCATTCTTCTTCATGAACTTTTGATGTTCTATTCAAAGGGTTAATTTCACTTAGCAAAAGAAGCCAAAACACAAAAAAATACCCAAAAAACCAAAAACCAAAACCCTCCCCAAAACAACAACAACAAAAAACCAAACAAGAAACAACAAAAAATTGAGATGGTTTTGTTGCTGTTGAAATGCAAGTAAATATAAATGCAAGGGAGATATCACATCCCTCCTCAAATCCACACCAAAAATTAATTTAAATTTACTTTTATTATTATCATTAAGGAGACCTTGGATTTGCTTATAAAATAGTCTTCTTTTTTAAAAAAAAGTCATGCTCTGTTTTCCAGCTATCACTATGTTGCAACACAAATATTCATACTAACAGGAAAGATTCAGTGACTTTTAGCCAGAATAAATGATTTTTAAGCAAAAACTGAAAAAAAAAAAAAAAAAAAAAAAGAAAGTAAGTAACTTTTGCTCCAAAACTTTATGCATATGTTCTCAAACAGTTTTGTACAAATACTGTAAAAATGTCAGGGAGATAAATTAGCTAAGCAGATGCACTACACACCTGTGTAAAGAGCTAGTCCTGGACAGTAACTTGAGACAGATATTAATTTAGTGAAAAGTCCCATTGTGTTAGGATAAATAATAATTTTAACCAAACATTCTGAGTTTTGCCTTTTAAGAATAACTTACAGCTCAAAACCAAGTTTTTAAATCCTGCCAATGTTCTTCATTCATGCTTCTGTGAAGATCTATGATCTTTCAATTTAGCATCCTAAGGATGGAGAAGACTATCAAATGCATAAGCAACAAGGAAATTTAGGAATAAAAAGCTAGTTAAAAATGAGAGAAACAAGGTCTTTTAAAGATAAAAGAGAATTTTATAATGAAAACAGTAAATCAGTAATCACTTGCCCTAATTTCATACAAGAGCACGAATAAGGTTTTAACAGTTATAATACTAGCAAAGTTGTAGATATATTCCTGCCCTTATCTCACCTGCATACCAACCTTTCTTCCTACTTCATACCTGCACTGACCCATATGGCTTTAAGATTATCAGCTCCTAAATACTCCTTTTATTCATATGAATAATGGTGCTCAAGCAAGCAACCCTAGCTGAAAAAAAGAAACCCTAACTTCTGTCACATAACTGTGAGCTCATCTAAATTGTCTATAAATGGGGAAAAAAAACCAAAAAAACCTGTGAAAGCTTCTAGTTCTGAGCTTTGGAAACTAGAACTAGTTACATAGTCAGAAACAGCTGAAAGCTATTTTCAGAATTTGCTCATCACCACCTGTTAGTCATCAACTTTGAGCCATGTCAGCTAGAACTGATATGCTTTGACTAGCTTACTGTGCTTGAATTCTGTAAATTTTAAGAAAAAAATATTAATCAACTTGTTGATATTAGTTTGGGATCAAAACTCATGTGTTTTACCTTAGCATATTTCTTTGGGTTAGATTAATTTCATTCTGTGTAGTAGTCTATTTTAGGGGCATGATCTTTGATAATCAGTGATTTCTAATATGTAAAGCTTTTGCCTTTTTGTTTGTGTCAGTCTCAGGATATACTCTATCTGCTTTATGTTGACTTCCAGTTCAATTCTTTTTTTTTATATAGTTGTCTTGGCAGGGTTAGGTTTATGGTTGAACTCAGTGATCTTAAAGGTCTATTCCAATCCAAATGTTTCTACAATTTGAAATTATTCATATCAATGATAGGCATGGCATTAGTATAACTATGGAAGGCTGGATTACACAAGCAAAACCCTCTATTTTGACATCAGGGGGCAGTAGGCATTTGTTTCATCAAGGTGAGATACTTTTAAATTTGTAAAGAATACCTTAGTTTAGTCATTCAAGAACTTATCAACTCCATACATACACAGTAACTAAACAGCCAGCATTCCACAGAATAACATCCCTGACTTGATATAGACCACTGCTTCCAGTAATCACCCTAGCAATATGCATATCAGTTTAACTTTACCAATGATACTTAAAGCTGATTCTGCATCATCTCCAGAAAAACCACTTTGCAGACAGAATGAGGAAGTGTACGTTGACTATTCAGCTACTCTGCAGTTTCTCTGGCAGCCATAAACAGCATCATGGTCTCCTCACTAAGCTGAATCCAAACGGCAGAGTGTTCCCTGCATAACTGAGTTTGGTATTCTGTCATTTTTACTTTGCTCTGAATTTTATGTGTTCCTTTCAGTTACTACCCCTGTTTCTGTAATTTAATTTCTCCACCTTATGAACAAGCAACAGGGATCCATTCTCACTGTGGAATAATTATCACAAAACTATGTTTAAAGGATGTGCCTGCCTGCAGCTAATTGTGCTCACTCACTACCAGTCTGTATCATATCACTAGGTGCTAAAGAGGTAAAGATAACAATAATAAATCTGTTAATTTAGCAGCAATTTCAGGAGATTTATATTCTTGTTATTACTGTTTTCTTTTGGGCTCCTTCTTGAATTTTTTGTGTTTCTTTTCCCCAGCACTTCACACATTTCAGCATTACTGCACGTGTTTGAAGAGAATCTGGACAATAAGGTTTCCTGTAGATGAAAGCAAGCAACTCTGTTGGGAAAAGCAGTATATATTTTCAATTAAAAAAAAACAAAAACCAAAAAAAACTAACAAAAAAAACAAAAAAAAAAAAACCAGCAGTGGAGGCAAGTAATTAGTAAAAGCTTTCTTTCTGTCATTTTTATGGGAAATGTACATTAGCAAATAAGCATATTTGAATCTATTCTAATTGCTTGGTGATAAATGCTGTTATATTAATTTTGCTGTTCTGAACTTACATTTGCAAACCCATTTTCCTTAGAAAATAAAGTGGAGAATATTGTCCTCAGAAGTGCATTTGAAAAATGCTGCTTGTCAGTTGTCGAAATTAGCACAAACCTTCCAAAAGCACAGCATATGCTCAACGTGGAGAAAATGCTAAAATAACTTTTGCCTGCTCAACAAAGCATGAGAGGTTTATTGACTTGCAAGCTTAATCATTACTGATAGACCATTGTTATCTTCTTCTTTTATACCTGCTTTGATTTTTTTACTGTTCATCTTGGGGTTTGGCTCCCACTGGAGCAACGTTTCATTGTATACTGTGTGTAAACTATTTGAATAATTGAAGCCTAGACTAAATTTCTTGAAAAATACATCAGTCAGTATTTTGCTGAAGTAATCCGGATCACAGCTGCTATTTCAAATCTTGCTTTAGTGTGTGGTTCAGTTACCATAGAATCATAGAATATCTTGGATTGGAAGTAAGCATAAACTCATTAGAACCCTCAGAAGACTTCTTCTTATGAATTATTATAATTAATTTCCCATAATAAAAAATTCAAATATTAAAATATAGCAGTGTAAGAATATGGAAATAATAGCAAAATACTTTTGAAACATGGTCAAACTGATCTAAAACCAAGTCTTATATTTTTGAGGTGGGTAAATATCACAGTGTATCTTGCTGTCATCTGGATTGGGTTATCAAAATACTTTGCAGTCCCTTCTAGCCCATATACAGAATTTTTCTTCTGGCAGGAACCCATTACACTTGGATAACAATGTCTTATAGATATCTCCTTCACAGCTGCTGTGACATGCATGGTTAATAATTTCACTCAGATATGGGAGCAAAATAACATTTCTCGGTCTCACTCTTGATGGAGTCGTAGCACACTTTGTACTTAGTATCTCAATGGACCAGAGGAAGGTTTTCCGTTGCGATGGTTTTGGTGCTGTTATTTTCCAAAACCAGTTCCTCCATGGGTTCATTCACCAATTTCCCAATTAGAAGAGAGAACCATTACTAGCCTGACACAGATTCAGTCTATCCATATACATTCAGGGCAAAACTATTTTTGCACAAAATTATAAACTCTATGTGCATGAATGCACACTTTTACAAT
This sequence comes from Fringilla coelebs, assembly GCF_963513975.1. Lineage (NCBI taxonomy): Eukaryota > Metazoa > Chordata > Aves > Passeriformes > Fringillidae > Fringilla > Fringilla coelebs. The sequence goes on from NC_140029.1 coordinate 47,380,640, forward strand.
AGTGCTTGGCACTGTTCCTTTTGTACTCTTATGGATGGACTACCTCTTTGCTTTGAAGAGGCTATACTACATTAACATAATGGACTCTTCCAGGCAGAAAACATGGAATTTGCTATCTCAAATATCTAGACGAAGTATGTCAAGGCTTCGGTGTTCCACAGAAAAATGAAACAGGACCATGGATAAAATTTGCCCATAAATAATTATTTTTAAATTACCATTTCCTATTGTTATGTGTTAACCATACCTTTGTTGATGCTGTGTCCTAGGAAATGGTAGGTGAGAGAAAAAAAATCAACTTTTTGTCATAGTGGGGACTCTGGTTAGGAGATGCACATTTCTGTCTGTGTTGCTCCAATAGAGTATCATAGCTGTAAAGAATTTAAAGTATTGAACGTTTTCTTGGCTAAAGTACATGTATGCAATGGAGATGAAATTTCTTTCAGACACAAGCTAAATCTCTGCCTTCTTTCTTTAAACTTAACAACCTAATCCTTATCTAGACCGTAGGTAAAAGATTAAACAAAATTATCAGCTAAAAGGAAAAAAAATGAAAAAGACACATTGTTTCAATGACTTTTTGTAGTAAATATTTACATAGAACATCTTCTGTGTTTTTACTGGACAATTAGCTTTGTTATTATGAAATGTTACTTGAAGTGCATAGTCAGCTGGCACCTGAGGTTATTTTAACTCAGACTAAGCTTTCACCATCTGTCCTGCCCTCTAATTAAGATGCAATACATCCATAATTCACAAATGCATAGTACAAATTCAATAATAAGTAATTAAAATGCATGTGTGTGTTTGTCATTTATTGCTGCATTCACCTGGACAAATAAAGAGCAGAAAGAGTTTTACTGCTTTTTTCTTCCCCCAGACCTTTTCTACAAGTTCAATACAACTTTTTTCTTGGTGAGGTCAATAGACTTACAAAACCTTTTATCAACTGTCCACCTGACCTACAGCATCGATTCTGGTCTAGTTATTTTTTAATTATAACAATGCCTTTTTAAAAAAAAAATTAGGTCTTCCATTTTAGAAATACAGCATCAAGGAATGTTTTATTTTTATAAAATGATTAGTAATTTTACCCAGTCCTGTTGCTATGAAGACTGTCTGATAATATTTTGAAGAACAGTCCTCTCTGAACATAATGTGTACATTGTGGTGCAGAAATATCCTCAGTTATCTCTCAGTTTAAATAACCAGCTGTTTGATATACCAATAATTATGCATTGCAAACTAAAATAATTGTCTGCTTTGCTGTCATATTTGTCTTTCTTTTTACCAGGTGCATAATGAATAATTTGAGTTTCAAGGCTAAGAGAATAGATAATTAAATAAAATTATTACCCCAGAAGACATGAAAATGAATCCTAAATCTTGGTTTTCAAAGCATATGTATTTGGTTAGAAAAACATTTATTCTTCCATTTTATGGCCTTTTCTCTGTCTGCCTTATTGTGTAATTGCTTGTTTCCTAATAATTCACTATAGTAATTTCTTGCTAGAGACAGGTCATTGTATTATAATACTGTAGATGTGTAGACAGTGAAAATTATGGAAATAATGTACACCTCCAGTATATCAAAGATATCAATACTGATATGGTTATATCACGTTAGCTCAGTTCATTTAAAGCTGAGGAAAAAATTACAATTTGTTGTCTTGTATTCTACTCTCAGAAAGAAGAAGATGGAGAATTTTTGTTCTAATCTTCACAATCTAAAGGCAATTAAATGTAAAGCCTATATTACTATTTAAAATAATGCTTAATTAAATAGTACATATATATATAATATAAAATTAACTTATTTTAGCTATTAGTTATTGATAATCTTCAAAATATATTTTCTAATATCATCAGCAGTAAATTCTACCACAAGCTACGTCTAAGAACTAGATATGAAAATGAAAATTTGCTGCTATTTTAACTGAAGTGATAATTTCAAGAGACATGGCTTACATTTGTACTGTGATTTTAATATGTCCTGGATGTTCATGGAAACTTCTCTGCTGGCAGTCTGCACAGCTATTTCAGAACAGAGAATTGGCCAGTAGATAAAGATAGAAACAGGAGTAGTCCTCTTCTCCCTTTATCCTAAGATGTGGAGATCCATCCACCCAGATTTATCTGAAAACAATAATTTTAAAAAATTAAGTTAATGTGTACATTCCTAAAGACTAAGAAGAAAGCAGATCTACCTTTATGGACAGAACAAAAGCCCATGGTCTGTCCTAACAGACCTGTATCTGTCCCAGCACCTAACTACAGAATCCAGTGTCAGTGAGGCAAAGGAAAAGTAACATATGGAATAAGTCTGTCAGTCTACAGAGCTATCTACAGACAGTACTGGATCTCAGTAGTCAAGCTATCATCTCTGAACATACCTTCAGACAGATGACATCCTTGAGTGTTTTCTTCATTCCTTAAGAGTGGTAAAACTGCTCTGCCTGCAGATATTTTTAAATTCTTCGCTTTAATTTCTACTGTAATGAGTAAATTAGAAGTTGAAAGTACCTAAGGTGACATTTCTTACAATTTCTGCAGTAGGCCTTACAGAAATTCTAGGTCTGCCCATTCAAATAGCTGCAATTGTCCAATTTCTAACTAGAAATAATAATAAAAACATCTACTTTGTTTCTCACAACATGAATTCCCAAACTGCAGTTCAATTATCATGCTTGTAATAGCATTGATCAAAAACTTAAAAAAATAGAAGACCCTATGGTATGATTTATTTCTGAGCTATAGTTTATCCTTTTTTAAGTACCTCTGAAAAAATATGGGAGGCTTTACATTAGTCTTAACAACTACTTGGTTTTTCTTTTCTTCCATGAAGGTCTACGAAACGAAATATGGAAATCTCTATCTTAAAAAGTTGGCATACTTCTCAGTGTAAAGAATTCTTCCAGGACTTTCCAGTACTGGAAAACTTTGACACAAAATTAGAACGCACACCAGAAAAACTTCTAATTATGATAAGCATGCCATAAACCCTACAGAATGGGTCCAGGAACAGACACTAAGAAAATAATGTGTCACTCAAGCAGACATGAAAGATAAGCAAATGTTAGTTTAAAGAATGACTGAGATTCAGAATGACTCAATAATGGAATTGATTAAAAACTTCAAAAACATTTGTTGGCTTCCAAAAGGAACTCCTAGAATACCAAAAGCAATGAAGAATTTAATTGGTAACATGATCTTATAAAACTAGAACTGCATCATGGATGCAACAAGTTTAATATTTTTGTGGAAAACTGTTGTCTAAAGAGAATTTTAGAGAGTTGTCTCAAGGTGAGGAGCTTTCAGAGCAGGCTGAATAATTGTGTAGGACAGAGGAAGCTGGTGCAGTCTTGTTCAGATTGCATTTTGAGAACAATTCTTGCAGAGTTCTTTATCAAAACCTTCATCCAGGAATTACTTTAAAGAAAAATAAGTGTAATTCTCTGTAGATAAATACACAGAATAAAATTTTAGAAATCAAATATTCTAAAGGTAATAAATAACAATGTATTGAAAGATGATCTTCATTTTAATAATAGCCATTGACAATAAACTAGAAATCAGATAGGCTCATTTCATTTCAATGCAATGAGAAACACATTTTGGTGGTATCTTTAGAGTACAATATCTGAGCAACAGAATAAATGAACAAAAAATCTTTTATACATACCTTACTATATGTTTGTCAAAGCCTTGGCCAAAAATGTGATCTTCATTTTGTGTTATCATAAGAAATGAACATGTTATATAAAATTGCTGATACATCGTCTCCACAGCAAATTGCACTTGTTCCTGGTGGCATATTTGTCTAGTGGTTATGCTGAGAAAAATGAAATTGTAGATAAGAAATTAATACCACAATTTTATTAATGTTGTAAAATATATATGGAATTCCAGAATTTTATCATCTACCAATATTAAAAATTAAAATATTGATTTTTCTGGTTTTTTTCAGTGGGGTGGCAGAATGTTAAACTACTTCAATGATAAAAAACTTTTAAAAAGTCTAAGATTTCTTTATGTCTCTATAAGGAACTGCTTGCATCAGCAGACATTTGGATTTGGCCACATTTTTGAAAGTGTTTGGTATTTGAATTTAGTACACTATCTTTGCATCATAATAGTATATCACCATACGTATACATTTCTTCTAGATTATTTTAGTCAAGCAGGAATGAAAAAGCTTGGACTTCTGAAGATGTGAATCAGTGCAAAGAATACAATTTTGGATTCTTCTGTTCAAGTTTTTTGTGCATATAATTTTTTCTGTGTGCCTCTGTTATGTTTTATGCCTTTCTGATGTCCAGTCATGCTGATCAGTAAAAACCTTTCATTAAGGGAATTGCCTATAAACTGCAAATGAACCACTAAATTAATTTTGAAGTTCAGCTTTGCCAAATGTATTTCTTCCCTGGCCTTCCATGAAGACATTTAACAGATACACTGGACTCTGTTCAAATGCCTCGACAGAGCTGTCCAGGAAGATGAGTGATACCATAGCAAATACTGGCTGTCCTCCAGCTGCCATTCAAAAGTAATATTGGTCTCCTGAGTGTCATATCTGCTGTCTCTGTGTGGACCTCTGATAAATCCTGGTGCCTCTCAAAAGGTATTATGAGTTATGTCTGGACAGCTGACTGACTTGGCCCTCACATGGCATTTGTTCTGCGGGCTCCACTGATCTCAGCTGACGATAATGGAAGCAGACTCCTAAATTTAAATGTCACCATCTTGAAATTAATTTCAGTCCCATCATCTAAAGAACTCCTGAATATACTAATGACTCCTGAGTCTGTGTTTAAATGAATGAGATTTAGATCTTTCAAAGACGTTTTGTATTGCCACTGCAATGTAGAAGTACTATTTTATCTATGTGTTTTGTAATATTGAAGAGACGCACCTTTGAAAAAGATGAAAAATCAGGAATGCCATTCTATGATTCCATTAGCGGCCAAAAATATCTCTCTCCATCTCTCTCACAAGACTTCTGTAAGTATTGAAAGACCAAAATAAAGTCTCTCCTGAGAGCTTTGTCTTGTGAAGAGACCCTGTTCTCAAAGCCCTTCTTCACAGGAGAAGTGTTCTAGACCTTTAAACTTCCTCATGGCCCACCTCTGGACCCACTCTAACATATCAGTTCTTTGTGGTATTGGAGGCCCCAAAACTGGATGCAGTACTGAAGGTGAAGTCTAACAAGAGTGAAGTAGAGGGTGAGAATCACATCCTTTGATCTACTGGCCATACTTCTTTTGAAGTCCATGATACAGCTGGCTTTGTGGGAAGTGAGTGTGCACTGATGGGTCATATCCAGCTTTTCATCCACCAGCACCGCCAAGTCTTTCTTGGCAGGGATGCTCTCAATCCATTCATCCCCCAGTCTTTATTGATATTGAATATTGCTTTGGCTCAGGCAGAGGACCTTGTACTTGGCCTCGTTGAGCTTCATGAGGTTTACATGGTCCCACTCCTCAAGTCTGTCAAGTTCCTACTGGATAACATCCTGTTCCTCTAGAGGATCAACCATATCACTTTTGGGGCTATCTGCAAACTTTTTGAGGGTGTTCTCAATCCCACTGTCCATGTCATTGATGGAGATCTTAAATAGTGTTGGTCCCAGTATAGAGTATTGAGGTACACCACTCATTACTGTTTGCTCTCTAGTTCTCATTTAAAAAATAATTTTTAAAAAGGGAACTGTTTATTTTATAGAATATTAAAATAGCATTATGGAATGATAGATTCATAGGATGGTTAGTGTTGGAAGGGTTCTTAGAGATTTAGTTCCAGCTGCCCTGTCACAGACACCTTCCACTAGACCAGGTTGCTCAAAACCCCATCCAACCTGGCCTTTATATAAGAGTATTTCTCTGTGTCCTTCAGTAGTAAAACACTTATTGTTTCTGTCTAAATTGTACATTAAGAGCCAGCTAGAGCTAGCAAAAGCTGTCATTATTTTAATTAGCATTGAAATTCAAATTTAAATCTAGTACAGAAAAGTATGATAGTCTTGACAAAGCCTTTGTCAGAAGACAGATGAAAATACAACTTTGGTTGTAAATATCAGGCTTATATCACTAAACTAATGCAATTATGGCATTTCTTTTAGTAGGTGCTTTAATTGTTTTTTTGCTGATTGAGAAGTTGAGCTTGAACACAGATGCCTTTGTCCCAGCCCCAGAGTGCTAACAGCTCTGTGATGGGCTATGCTTTGCTAAACTAACAAGCCACGATAAAATCCTGTAAAGTAAATATTATGGATTTATGGGTATTATTTATTGTCAACTTAATAATTTTACCTAATAATTAATTTATAAATGTATGTGTTTTATTTCTGAAAACTGTCATGGGTTTAGAGAATTTTCATAGAAAAAGGAGGGATTATTTTCCACATTTCCTTGTTAATCATTCTGATGAAAATCAATAAAGCCACAAAGAAAGTTGCCATGAGTTTGAAGCCAGAGGGAGAAGCAACAGAGCTTGAAAGAAAAGAAAAAGACAAAAAGAAATTACTATTCATCTCTGTCACCATCAAAAAATAACTCTTCTAATAACCCAGGTAGAATTGTAGAACAGTGATGCAGACATTCCTGAGTTCTTAAAAAAGGTATTCTATTTCTCACACCTTAGTGCTTAAGATGTATTTTTAGCTTTACTGTACATAAAATGGATTTATAGGCGATAGTAACTAATATAGAGTTTGGATGATACTCTAGTACCGTCCCATAAAAACATTACTCCTGTAAATGGAATAGGATATTTTAAAACAAAAACATGTTTTGTAGGTGGAAATAAACTTATCCTGATTGTTATAAGATTTTTTTTATTTCTATGTGTTACTGACTTTGCTTGAAGAACTTGAATAACCCTTGTCTATAATTATTAGAAAGCTTGAAATCTGGAAATTCACTAAATTTTAAAGAAAACCAGTGCAACCATAACATGTCTATACTTATCCAGTTAAAATTTTTAAGTCTTGAATACTCAGCAAGTGCAACATAATTACTTTTTTAAAATCCTGAGAAGATTACTTTCAAGTAGGAAATACAGTGTTATGAATTAGATAGTAATAATAACTTTATACAATATTGTTTAGTGTCTCTAAACTCAATCTTTCTTAAAATCAGCTTTGGAGCCTTTAAATGACTCAAACATCAAATCCTTAATAAAAGCTGTGCTTATCAGCTAATGATGAAGCTAACTGTTAACTCAGCATTAGGAGTGGAAAAGTTTCTGTGCAGTTTTGAAAATTAGATATTCTTCCTATAGGCATATTCATACTGACAATGTGGCTTTGCCTCCTGTTTCATTCCAGCTCCTGACTCTTGGAGTTGGCAGTATGTGCATTAATTTACACTCAGAGTACAATGAGCTGGGTTGTTTAGGAGTAAAACTTGATTTCATGACAGAGGATAATCTTCAGGAAAGCGGTGAGTTGAAAGGAAAACCTATGGGAATACTGTGAGGCATTCCCAGTTGTTGATAGTGAAGATAGAGTAGAGGTATCTATGACCCTGTGAAGGCAACTGAGGGAAGAGTCTTGACCTCTAGTGCTCCAGTGGGGTCTGCAAGTCACTGTTCATCTCTGGGAGCAAGAGGCACAGAGGGTTTTCCTGAGTTCTTCTTCAGTAAACCCAGCAACCTTGATTTGAAAAGAGATCACAGCCAGCATTTTATTCACACTTTTCCATGGAGGTGTTCCCAGACCATCAGTCTACCACAACTGGTATGAAGACACTTCTCCCTACCAGAAAAGATTTCTTTCCTTTTTCTGCATCTATTTATCATTAATAAAATGTAATAGTATTTCATTAATATAAACAAGAATTTTAATGAAAATTGTTCTGATGGTTGGGGTTTTCTTTTTAAGAGACACATGTCAAACTGATGGAAAATAGTGTATGTCTTCACAGATCATGACTGTTTTCAAACTTTATGTTTAGAAAGAAGATGAAAAAATTTAACCAACTTAGTATATATAAAACAGTATATTACTATGTTTTTATAATTTATTATTATTTGCTTGATATTACCGTATTTTCTTTTAAGGTAATATTTATTTCAAGAATTCTTGTGTGTGCTTCACCTTTTTCCCCTGTATTTTTCTTGATATAACACTTTTTTCCCCATTTACAAGGCTTCAAATTAACTTGTGTTAATTTGAATTCAGTCCCATAAAACAAAGTTGGTGCAGATGCTGCATCTCTGAAGAACTGGGAACAGTGCACCCACTCATTCCTGGCTAGATACTTGTAAGAAGCACCAGAAAAGGGGCTAACCTAGCAGTTTCACAACTGGAATTAGAAATATTTGAAAAGTTACTATATTTTCTCATACAGAAAATTTATTCTTTTCTCTTTCTGTCAATGACCATCTGATGCTGCCAACCTCAGTTTGTGACAGTGTCCAGTAAATGATAGTACAGCTTCTTTTTTTTAGAGGAATCAGGAAAGAAATAAGAGGTTTCCAAGTTTAAATGATAAGTAATTGTATATAGTTAAGCAGAAAACTATAGGAACCCTTTTCTTTCTATCCTTAAATATCTGCAGAAATTCTTGAATGAACTGCTTGATATCAGTTTCTCTTTTCCTACAATTTTTTTTATGACTTGATAGGTTTTAAAAGTGCTCTATGTAGAGAATCCATATATTTATTAAGCTATTATAAGGATAATTTTGACTTTTAAGCCTAAATTTTAATTCATAATGTATTTTTCTCATTTCAGTTAAAAAAAAATTATCTTAGTTTTTTTTAATGATGATGATGTTTCCTATACTTTTCGATTAATTTAAGGGATCTCTAGGTATATTAATAAAAAAAAAAGGATGGTTAATGACCTTGAATGTTAGCATATCTCTTGTTTACCAGATAATTAATTTGTATTTCTTTTTACCTTATTTAGGTGCCTGTATGACATACAGATGTGTTACACTGAGTAGACTCAACCGGTCATACCACAACACACTGGAAGAGGAGTAATGAGTAATCTACCCTTATGTTTTTCTTCCTGAATAAAAATATGTCACTCAGGAAAAAAGAATTATTGATAAAACACAGGAAATTATAGAATTATTATTGAAAATATATTTATTATAATTGAAAAATAAAAGGTTTTCATACTTGGATCGAAGAAATTTCACATTTTATGTAACTATAAAATGAACAACATAGCATATGAAGAGTAAAATTATAGCTTACTGAAGAGGTTTGTTTGCTTGTTCTTTATTGTAATATTTTTTAAATTTGCACATAAGAAATATTGGGCAAATACTGATACCAAAATTGTTTTATTATTATATCTAAAATTGCCATATTTTATGCCTTTAAAAAACAAGACATAATGAAGATGGTTGAAGCAGTCAGCTTGACACAGGACAGTATCATGTGATGTGTACCATATACATGAAGGTCAGCATTTCCATTGAAGAACTGATACCATTTGGGTTTTGCCTTTTTCCTTGATATGTTCTCTGTGTTCTTGACACATATATTTGTAACTCTGTCACCTATTGTATTAGTCACTAGATTTCCCAGTACTTTTCCATGCTCCTTCCCTAGGCAGAAAGACAAAACAAATTCCAGAGCTCCAAACCCCAGGTGGAACACAGCCCCAGTGCTATCTTGGTTATTCCTGGGAATCAAGGCCGAGAAAACCTCTTCGAGATGCATTCTCATGGACAAAGTACAGCTAGTGCCAAAGGAGGGACTCCAGAGAAGGAGCTTGACCTGGGGGGGAATTTTCTCCTCCTAATTGGTGCTTTTTATCAATCATGCTAATTTCATAAAACCTATAAAAACCCCCTGTGGGGGTGGGCTTTTGTGGACATCTTTCCATAACTGCTCCTGAAGACCTTCAAATAAAGATCCCCTTTTATACTATCTCCTTACTAAAATTATCTCAAGTTTCATTTCCAGGTTGTAAAATTGGTGACAGTTATTCTGGCACCCCACATGGGAAGGGAGAACCTGGTACCTTTCCTCTGGACTGAGAATATCCTTCGAGGAATTCATTCCTGCCAGGAGTCTTGGGAAATCTGTGCAGTGGCCTGAGGTTGAGACACCATGGTTCCACAAAGTTCTACTGCCTTCTTCTTTTGCCTTATTGCATTTTTTTCATCTTTATAGCTATGTACTTTTTATTTACCATGGGAATTCTGGAACTTAATCTCCATTCTTCTAAATATTCAGAATAAATCCTTCAAATAGATGAGATAATTGGGATGTGTAGGGAATGATACCGTGAGACCCTTTTGTCTGAATTGACATGTTTACAAAGACTGAAACAACAAACAAATAAGGTGGGAAAAAACTGTTTAAAAAATATTAAGAACTACTTCTATGTTCCTAAATAACATTCCCAAGGACAGTTTCCTGCTTCAGTTTTCTTGCTTCAATTTTGCCTATTCATTCCCTCCATGTTGCCACTTCTCATTGTGCTTTCTATCTCATTTAGATTTTAAGCTTCTCTGAGTAGGGACATTACTTCCAGTTTTATTCTTAAAGCTCCACTTGTTCCCATTGAGTTATACAAAGAAAAGACATTTTTAGTAAAAACAATATGGTGTAATTGATAACAGATATAATGTAATCTCCACAATTAGTTAAAGTTGATTAAAACAAGGAATTTTCTAGTTTAAACAGCAATTGTGAAAAGGAATTATCTATGAAATAAATAGGGGAGATTTTTAATAAAATGTATAGGTTATAATAGTGCAAATTTTAATTTAAGTATAGAAGGAATTTTCAAAACCCTTCTTTACTGTATGAATATAAACCAAATTGAGGTCACCATTGATTAAATTATCTTGTCAACCCACAATCCAGCTATGAATAAGAAGCTCCACATAATTGGGTAATCTTATTCTCCTTCATTTCTAATCCTTTCCAAATCTGTGATAATTAGATTACTAAATCTTACCTGCCTCTAGTCTTTTGATTGCTCCACATTTCTGGTTATACAAAAGAACACCTCTTGCTTACACTACTGCCTCATTAATCTGGTTATTAAGCATGACCTTGGCTATGTTCTACCATATTAGTGAATGTAATAGTCCAGAGCATCAGACCATTAATGACTGTTCATTTCATGGGGAAGATAATTTCCTAGTTTACATTGAGGATCCAAATCTATCTACATTTTTGTAGTGACAGTGGCCAGAACACTAAACCTTTCAACTCATGACTATATATTTTAAGGATTGATAACATACCTCATTTTAGAATATGAATACTTCCAGAATGTAACCTAGAATTTACTTTCAGAATGTAACCTAGAATTCACCACATGTCCAGGTTTTGCAGTTGTTGGTTTACTCTTGTTGCAGGAGTATTATCTCTGTGTAGTAGAATAATTCCTCTTTATGTTGATGGAAAAGGAAGTGGAGACAAAAGTGATAAAATTCACAGAGATATTCATATGCTTCTGTAGAGACATAAAGAAAAACATAAATAAACAGATGCAAAAATAGATGTAAAACAAACATCTACAAAAAATAAATCCCAAAATATATGATTATTAGTAAAAGAATAGAAAGCAAACCATTGTGTACCTCTGTGATGACTCATGAGTATTTCTCAAAATAAGGTAGATATGAAAGAGGTATAAAGAATGATCTATGAACTATAATGGTTTAATATAAGTAAAACATCATTAGACTAGGGTAGTTCAGCAAGGAAGACAGATGACTGAAGTGGGCTGTAAAAGGGTCTCTAAATCCTGTATCCCTGCCACAGTTTTGGGCTAAATTGGCAGTGTGAGTACTACAATGCTCAGATACCAAACAATTAGTCTCAGGTAAGTTCAGTGCTCAGAAGAGAGTTTACTCCTCTGCCCTTTAGGGCTGACAACATGGCCAGGCAGGACAGCACCAGGGTACCCCGCGTGGGAGTACCAGGGCCAGGTGTGGAGTCCCCTCTGTTCTCTTTGCAGGCTCTCTAGGGGTCTCTTCTAGATATCTACCTGATCATTTACCCTAAACTGCCACCCTGTTGCTGAAATCAGATCCAACCCATGAGAGCTGCACAGTGCCACAGGGAAAATTCTCTAGAACTCGTTCAATTCTCTAGCACCAGGAACAGAGTGAAACAGATGATACGGACTGATCACTGGTTCAATAGACAGGACTTTTTCATGCAGTGTAGAGTTAGGCTTGCTGTGGTAACTGAAAACCAAAACCACTTAAAAAACGGTTTGAACATTACAGAGAAAACTATATGGTGGCAATAAATATGAAGAGACCACTAAATCGCTGTTAAACTCATACCGCTAGTAAATATCAGATGATGTGGGTTATTTTGACAATACTCATGTTCTTTTTCACTTCCACAGGGTATTCATAGCAAGCCAGGGACCTCACTATTTAATTATTAAACCTCCCTCACAATGTGACTTTGGACTGCCAAGTTACTTTCCTAGACCACCTCAAAATGTGGTTCAGACAACAAGATGGGCTGGCATCTGCCAAGGGTATGGAATTTTGACAAGACCATTCTATTTTCACAGTAAGGATGTAAATCACACTACTGCACTGGGACATTTACCACTGTAGGTATTTAGTCCTGTTGTCACCATCTCCTCCAAAGGACTATTTTTACAAATTTGTTTGCAATGTTTTAGTCCTTTTGGGAGTGTAGAGACATATGGAGAAGTTTGTCACAAACCACCCTAGGAGTACCCAGAGTCCTCAAGTGATCTAGAGTGCTAGCAAATTTATTTTCAGACCTATGTACTATTATATAATAACAGTTCTGATTGATTTCTTCTCGTTAATGGTGAATTAAGTATGCATTATCTTCTCAAGTGACTTCAATGTTATGGACTACTCGCTTCAGTCTTGGCGCAATAACATCAGAGGTGGGAGGCACTCAAGACATGATGAACTTTTTTGATTTTTGTTTTGTTTTTATAAAAGGTTCCCAGTGTGCAATAGAGGCCACAGGTTTTTCCCCTCATAAATGCTCTCCTAAATTTTTGTGTCAGGTTTTGTTCCATCAAGATTCCTTCCTGGAAACTTATAAGAGAGTTGGAAGACAGTTATGGATTGGTATTGAATAAAAGTGTGCATAAAATTAATATTTATAGTAAGTATTTTTGACACATGCAGTAGCAATTCACATGAACTTCCACTGAGATAAAATTCTGCTGTCAACTGGTTCTTATTTTGCCAGACTTTGGAAGCTTTGACAAATGACAAACTAAAGTTTTGGTGAGGACCAGGGATAGTAAAGTAGGGAAATAAACTGACTTCAAAGCAGATGGAATACAGAATCTCATCAGTGAAATCATAAGAGGAGTCTCTCAGTGGAAGTCTTGATGGATAACTAGTGTCTTAGATCCCTGCTGGAGACCAATTGTCAGCTTTGTTTTGGACTGCTGTTGTACTGCTGCCCAATAAAAATGAGAGTGTGATTTAAAACACACCATACCAATTCCTAGAAATTTTTTTTCAAGAATATTTTCCCTTTTTTTTTCTTAGCAATAGTTTCTTACTGTTAATAAGATGCTTTAAACAGGGAATTAATGTTATAGTTAAATGCTCTTTGAGGTGCATATGCATCTGCACTCCAGAAAATAAAATGGCAACTCAAACTTTGACATGTCTTACTATAGTCATGATTTTAAGGATTGAAAAAGAATTAATAGATAGATGTTGCTTGCAACAAGGAGATTATGACAATGAAGAATACAAATTTTAGAATACAGTAATTTTTGCTTTCCTTTTTTTAAAATTAATACTTACAGATAGGTTTCACTATCACTCTGTTTTTGCACTCTCTTATTTTGCGTGCTAGCACTGTAAGAAAAGTACTATTATAAGGTGCTTAAACAACAAATATCTCAGAAAACTGTAATGTACAGAGCAGCATGGTCTCTTTGTTTTCTGAAAAAAAAATTAAAGGGTTATTTAATCAAAAGAGAGAGACTCAATTCTTCTTTGAGACTTATTATTTTTTTTTTTACAAATTTAGTATAGGCTATGAATTGTAAAAAAAGAATTTTAGTTGTACAACACTGTAGGGTTTTTTCAAGCACATTAAGACAGTATGTGCACCAATTTAGCACGCCCTGATGCATTCCTTGCCCAACACACTGTTCAATGTAGAGAGGCCCACTAACAGCCTCTCTAGGTATTAGTCAAATCTTTTGCATTTCAGAGTCATTCTTCTCAAGTTTTTGCATCATATATGTGTGCCAGGAAAAAAACTTAAACTGCCTAAAATTCCAGTCTGTTCACAGATGTCTTATGTGCATTTTAGGATGTACCAAGTTCAATACATCCAGTGAGCAACTGCAAAGAAATATGTTGTCAAATTTCAAGTTTAGTATCTTCTACCTAAAAATTACATTTAAACCCCATCATTGGCTTTCCTGGCCTTTATAAAATTGTCTCTGCAGCTTATCATGGGTTTCAAAAATGTGTATCAGGGAGCTAGGTATGTTCAGATGATAAACTGAAATATTTGTGAAGTTTTGTAGTGTTTATGAAGCTAATACAGTCTTACATGAGCACCGGTATCATACGAAGAGACAGCTAGAGTGATACTGTCAGAGTTTCAGGCAGTTATGTAACTGTGACAGCATTTTAAACTGATATATATTGAAAATTAGTCATTTACATTGCAGTTCTATTCACAGCAACCCATTTCATTGCAGTATTAAATCCTCTAAAGACTAGATACCCTCTGTGTACAGGCAAACCTCACCTACAACTATTGGTTGTACATTTTATATAATATACACACATATATATTGGCCAATTTTTTTTCAGTTTTAAAGAAAATCTGCAGCTGTTACTCAAGATGTTTTGTAATATGATGGCATATGTCTCCTATCTTCTGTTATTTCCTTCCACTTCCTTTGCTGCTTATCAAACTGTAATTTTAAGTGTTTTTGTCTCTCTCACTCCATAATTTTATTATTATTGTGGACTGTTAAGTAATGCGAAAGGATGAAAAAGAGCTTAAAACAAGTACATATAATCACAATTTTAGAACAACAATAAGTTTAAAATGTCACTTTAAAGTGCATATTTGCTGGAAAATATGTCACTGAAAAATTCTCCATGCTTTCAGCATTAAAATGAAATTCATAATCTTTGATGTATTCATGTTCAATAAAATTAGTGCTAATAATTTCAGAAATGTTTATTACTAGATTTTTTTACAGTTCAAATAAATGAATTATAATAAAAGATTACTACATGAAATAAAATTTGAAATTCCAGTTCGTTACACTAAATTCAGAGCACATCTGAACATTCCTAAATTAGCTCTTAGACAAGGAACAGGGATTTTTCTTATAAAATCTAAAGTCCAGAGGACCAGTGAGACAATGAATCACAAAAGATCATGCCCTCCTATATAGTATAGAATCACAAAGGACATCTCCTAAACATTCTTGTCTCACCGACTGGAGAGGATACTTACATTGTTTAATAAAACAGTTCCAAAATGCAGTAAATTTAATTCTGAGTGTCAGTTTATTTTCACCCTAATATTCATCTGCAATTTTACTTCTCATAGGCACGGTTATTTTCTCCAGGCTGGAAAATCAAAAAACATTCTTTACTAGTTTCACTCTCTCCTCTCTTCTCATTTTCATCAGGTCTTCTCAATAGACAAAGGCTGCTGCTTATTGCCTCGTAGCCAGGTAAATCCAGACGTCTGGGTTCACATTGCTCTGTTGTGGGAATTTGGGAAGAATAAGAGTGACAGCTTTTAAAAAAGATAGATAACTTCCTGATGTGAAGCATAACACAATATCTTCTTATAGTGCTTTTGGGATCTTTCACACCTAGCTTGTTTAGTAGGACCACGCTGGAATATGTGAGTTACAATCCTGCAGGTGTGATCAGTAAAGGCCAATTTCCAGTTTGTGAAGCAGTGTTTGGATTATATCAGGAATAAATTGAACAGCATAGCTCATGCCCTTAGTGGAAACATAGACACTGAAATCGTCCTGGCAGAAACACATGAACCTTCAAGGTTGACTGGTGGTCTCAGTTGCCATAAAGAAACAGTTTGAACCTAAATTCTTTCTCAGATTTTAGCCTTAAATAAAGACTTACTCTCAGCTTTCCTCTCTTGCATCCTTTCCCTCAGATCACTCTTTTCTCTGGCTCATTATCTTTCCACCTTCCCTCAGGCAGCAATCTATCAAAGTAAAGTTTCAGTCTGAAAATGCTGCAGAGCCTCCAAATATCAGTAGTTTTCTGGGAGGGCCCCAGAAGAGAAATTTAGTTTGTTAAAATGCATATGGAGAGATTGAAATCTGTGAGATATTATATCTCTGTTAATTTGTCCTGTGCCTGAAACACGCAGCTATTGCAGGCATAAAATCTTGGTTTATAAAACCCCTGTTACTTACAAAACTGCCAACTACTGAATAAAAAAATCCATGGTTCTTGAAGAAAAATGACAGGCACTGTGGCATACAGGAATTTTCAGGGATTGTAACCCCTTCTCCAATACATACAAGACCAAATGTTTTTGCCCCTACATGTTTCACAATTCTGCTCTCTGCCTCCACATCACTTATATTAGGCAGCCTTTCTGGTCATCAGCTGCAAAATAATCATGGTCAGAATTTTTAAATGCATGATCCTTCTTCTTTTAACAGCTTTGCTAACCTATCTCAGAGAAGCCAGAGGCCACCTCCAGAGAAAGAATATGGAAATATGGTCCGTCAGATGGAGGTAATACAAACCAGGTTCAGAACAAATAAACCTTTACTGGCTTGCTGAGCAGGTAGTGTATCTGCAGAAATAAGTTGAGGTGAAATTAGATTAAATCTGGAACATTCCTAGGAGACGTATTCCTGGAAGAAGTATTTGCCCTGCTCTTCCTCTTCCACGGCATCCATTTATGGTCACTGTTAGAAATAGGATACTAATTCAGGCCATTCATGTTTCTGAAAGAGTATCCCATTCCTATGTTCTACCTTACTGTACTTTATACTTCTGTGCTTTCATATTTCAATAAAAATTCTTATTGTTTTTATTGTCATTAAAATTGCTATGGTTGCAAATTTGTAGAAATATTTAAACAGAAAATTATAATTTTTCATAATATTTGCTTTCTTGAGCATATAACTCTTTCAGTAATGTTACTGGATTTTTTATAACATTATAGTTTTATAAGTATCAGTTAATCACTTTTTAAAATAGAATAATTTGTAATACTCTGATTATAACTGGATTCTTTGTTTACTGCAGTTAAGTTCAACCTTTCCTTCTTTATAAAATCAACAAAGAATATTTTAATGCTCTTTTTTCCTCCTTAAAAATTTGTTAGTTTGAAATTTTCTAAATTAGACTGATATTATAGTAGAACATGTTCATAGTGAAAGCTGGGGTTCTAAACCTAGACTTTGAAAAAGGTACACAAATGAAGGAAGCAAGTGAAAAAGCTATCATATGTTAGCTCAGCCTAACAAGATGATAATTATTTCTCCACTGCAGAAATCGTGGAAAAGATTTGGGAATTGATTAGTAGTGGAGAGTGACAGGATTCATCTCGAATGGCTTCAGCCATCTACAATGTAAGGTTCCATTTCTCAGTGGTCACATTACATATTCTTTGTAGTTTAAAGAGGAATTAAATATGTCTTGTGGGCTAAGATTCAATTCACTTACTTTAAACATATACTTTAGAATAAGAAGAAGCCTAAAAGCACCTATTTCTTTCCATTGTCCCCAAACACCAACTAGAATCATTAATTCAGCTAAAATTCTAAAATTCTATGGGCGAGGTTTTTCTCTTTGATTTTTAATTTGTTCCCTGGCACCTCACCAATCTGTACACTGGGGTTTTGGGTTTATAAAGACTAAATCTACTCAAGAAAGGAACTCCTTTGAGAATCTAAGAATACAGTTAAAATATGTATATACTTAGAGGCTATTTAATATATAGATTTCGGCTCGAACAATAAAATTGAAACCTCTCTCTACAGTTACAAACTTCCAAGCCTTCAAATTAAAACACTGCATGCAAACTGCCACTGGCTGTCTGTAATGATACAATATTTATGACCATTATTGCTTGCTCATGTTCACAGTGCACAAACACTAGTTAAGTCATGTCTCATCACTGTAATTGTCTGCAATACCAAAATACTGGGAGTTTTGTTTGGTAGTATTTTTATGAAATTTTTGTTAATAAAAAGTAGACATTTTCCTGGTACAATATAATTGATCAATTTAAGAAAAGAGACAGATCACAGATTAGATGTTCCTCCTTCTTCCTATTGATTAAAAAAATTGCTTAGATGAAAAACTTGGAAGTAAATATGAACACTGAGGGTACAGAGAGAAATTTCCAAGGTTTTTTTTAAGTTCTTTGTGGTTATTCTGAAGACACAATGTATAAGCAAAAGGTGCCCAAGAGAATGCATAAAATTGGGAGGTACTACAGTGGGCTATCTGGTCCACTCCCCTTGCTCAGGGAGGCTATCCTGCTTGAGTACATTGCAGAAGTTTGGGTCTTGAATTATCTTCAGTGAGGGAAAATCCACAACTTCACTGAGCAATCTGTCAGTGTACTTCCACATTTAGAGCAAGGAAGTTCTTTCTCATCTTTCTCATATTCAGATGGAACTTCCTGTGTATCAGTTTCTGCCCATTACCCCTTGTCCTGCTGCTTGGTAGCACCAGGAAGAGCCTGTCTCCACCGTTTTGGCAATCTCCCTGCAAATACTTGTAGACATTGTCAAGGTCCCCTTTCAGTCTTCTCAGGGCTGAGCTCTCATGAGAGAGGTGCTCCCCCACTGCCTCCCCTAAACATCTTCTCCCATAAACTTTTAGACCTCTGCTGGCCTCATTCCAGGAGTACTGCAAATACTTTTCTTTAACGTTTTTAAGAGCTTTGGAAAACTATTCATTTTTTCTAAATTTTGTTTCAGCAAAACCACCATGTTCCGTGGTAAAGGAACGGCCAGTTTTGTAATGAGTGGAGTTCTTGATCAGGATGGGCAAAATTGTATTTATTCCCGTATCTATTTTTATTCTCTTCCTTTAAGTACCCCTCTAATTTCAGTGCATCTAAGACTGATGATTGCATTCTTCCTCAACAAGAAAGAAGGTTAGGGGGAGTCATCAGCTTTTGGAGCTCTTCATCAAGAGAATGATGATGATAGTGATGGTGATGCTTTCTTCCTCATCCTATGGTCTTTTTAGAATAATCTTTCATACTTTGCAGCATCTACTACACAGTTTTTTATTCTCTGGCCTGTAGTTCCGTGTTATAGCAGAATTTCCATGTTGCATTTAATGCTGTTTATTTATTTTTCCTTTGTCCTTTGTAAAAGGACTAAATTTACCCAGGTCCTGGAGTTTCATTCCTTTAAAAAAATAATTGACTGTTGTCGATTAGTTAAAAGCCCTGGAATCTCTGTTTTCACCCTACACCCATTCTTGTGAAGCCTCTGCAGTTATTCTGTGATTGCACTCCTGTACATTACATCGTTATCCTGAGGTCACTCTGCACTACACAGAAGAGCTGTGTTTCACTATCAATTTAATACATAACTATATCAAAAGTATATAACACTGTGCTACACCACACAGTAATTCAAAGCTAAGCAAAACTAAAGCCATTTAAATAAAAATCCTTAGTCTTCTGTTGGTAAGAAATTGACCTTAAAGATAAGAAGAAAAAAATAAAAAGAACTCCAGGCTCTTTCACAAATTTGGCAAATCACAGCTGATAATTTTTTTCAGAACGTGAAGCTAAATACAAACCTCTGACCTGCTACAACTAATAGCAACATACATTTACCAGTCTACAGAAATAAAACAGCTTCCCATAGTTTTATTCAGAAGCTTTTCTTAGAAGATTGAAATACAAAAAAAAAAAAAATCTCTATCTCCACCATTCTCCCCCCTGGTCACAACACCAGCACCAAAGTAACATGACATATATTTTTCTGCTGTAGACATGAAGGGAGGACCTAAAAAATTGCTTGTACCTTTTCTCTCTTTCTTTGTGGTTTACTTTATATTTTGCCTTTTGATGTTCTCTGTTTTACTGCTACAAACTGAGTCTTCATCTATACCTATTGTATTGCTATACACTCACTGAGTATACAGAGATGGCTTGTGAAAGAGGTTTTGGAAGACACATACCTTGCTTACTTCATCCCTCCATAGAGGATCAATGATTTCAGGATTTTTTGTTATTGTGTTATATTTAATACTACAACCAGAAGGAGTTATAAAAATGCTACACTTTTTATGCCTTTCTAAGTCCAGAAAAGAAAGCATGAAATATATTTTATATATATACATCTGTGAAATAAAACAGGAAAGAAGAAAAATTGTGGCACTTTGAAAGTGTTTCCCAGGATTTAAGAATTGTTTTGGCAGTTAATGAAAACTTACAAAGTAAGCTGTTCTCCTTTGTTTTTCTGACAGATTTAATCTTCTGAAACAGCTGTTGTAATAATTTAAAATTGTCTCCTCTAGTTTAGTATTCCAAAACAGACCGTGTACCACAGGATCAAACATAACACCATTCTTTGACTTTTAGGTCCCAGAAACCAGCTAATGCTGGTAATACATAATGCTGGGCTTAGTCCAAGTTGTGTTAGCAGTTTCTGCATTCTGATGTATTTCAGTGGAGTTCAGTCAACAGAATTCAAGACACCTCTGTGCAAATAGATTCTGTTTCACCACTTGTGCTTTCCTGGGTTAAGAGGGGGGCTACTGAAGAGGCTGCTGCTTTTGGCTTTCTTCATTTCAGATTACCTCTAGGCAACCTGGCCCATAACAGGAAATGATAGCTTGCAAAATTGCCACATAATCTGATTTTGCAGTATCCTTTCAATACAGATCCTCACACATCACTGAACTGCTGCAGTGATGGCAGTAATGAAAACGTGGCATGATTTTCCTTTGCATTTCAGATGATTCTCTACTATACTCAAAAGGCTACATTTTCCATGTCCACCTGAAATGGATTAACATCTCTTTGACACTCAGCATAGCTCAATAAAACATAAAAGGAAGTAAAATAAAAGTTTAACCTTTGTCTTCTATGCATCCCTATAGTACCATGGAAATGAACAGTGATGTTTGTAAGAACAATGCCAGGAAACAGCTCCGCATACGTTACAGTTTTCCTCATGATTATCAAGATTTGAGAATATTTTGCCCACACTGAAGTTTTGAGAATTAAAAATATTTGTAATGATTAGAGGTTTGTGTATAAATTTCTCATCCCACTAAGAAAAAGTTTCATAAAGAAAAAACATCATGGTCTCTGTTTCAAGGAAAAAATATCAGTTCAATTATATCAACAATGTTCATTTATATGTGTCTTTGGGCAGACATTCTAATTTTTTTGACAGAAGTTGCTGAAATAGCATTCACCAAGCCACAGATGTTTTGCAATTTGATTTTTCTTCTGGTCAAAGGTTATTCCCAGGGAATCTTGTTCATTCAAATGTGCTGCATACTTTCTGTATATATGAAATAGACAAGTGTGTGCTTCCATTAAGAGTAAAAATCAATATTCCACCCTTACTGAAAGTATAGCTGAAAAATATTCACTTTACTAATAATTCATCAATCTAATTCTTATGAATCCAGTTTATTTCAAGAACAACATTATTCATTTTGATTTTATTACTCACATCAAGACAAGCATAAAACATTCTTTTCTGAATGGCTATTTCTGAGTTGCACTAGTTGCCAAAATATTAAAGAGCGCAACTAAAATTGTAATTTTGTATGTATGTATTTTTGCATTTTAGTTTCCATGTAAGCTAAAAGATGTCTTTTCTACAACAGTTCTTCAAAGATTGTTGCTTAGCACAAATAAATGAAATATAAACTTTTAATTAGTCAGTATGTGGCATATACCTATATTTAGACTTGAGCAAACATCCAGAAGACAAGAAAATATTTGAGTGTTCAAATAACAGAGTTTAATGATCTTGAAAGTATACTGACAGCAAAGAAAAACAAAACAAAAAAAAATGGTTTTTGAAACCTCAACTATTTTGAGGTTTCTGTGTTGAAAATCCTGAACCCAGCAAAACCCTCTTGGTATTTCCATGTTCACTTGTGATAGCCTGGAATGCGTGATTCAATTATACTACATGTATAATTGAGAGGCTTCAATGAAACTCCTGTTCCCTGGAAAGACAAATTATAGGATATCATAACCCAAAATACATGCATTTCACATATACTTTGTAAAGTTTTCTCCTATACTTAATACTACTATCTAAATAACAGCTAGTAACATATGATTAATGTATTACTCTAAGATTAACAGTTTTATCTCACAGTTTTGTCTTCTTTTGTGCTTGTTCAGCAGTATTATACAATACATTGGGAAATTTTGATATTTGTGAATTTCACTGTATCTGAGTTCTGCAGGTTTGTTTTGTTTTTAAATTTGTGCTAAATCTGAATTGTTCTCTGAAGACACATACACTCTTTTATGACCATACAAAAGGATAAAAGAGCTAGGCTCACTATTTAAATACATCAACTGGTGTTCAATTAATGCAGGATGAATGTATACTAGATTTATTTCTTTTTTGCTTTATTCCTCTTATCCTGATTTATTTCTTTTTGCTTTTTTCACTGAACATTCTGTCTGATTTTCACAAAGGACATTTTCTCTTTGATTCACTGAGGAATATAATGATCTACTTACACTGTACTTTCCAGCTCGTGCAATTCTCACATTACATTAGGGGTTCATTGTTGAACAAGGGTTTGAGAAAAAAGTCAGGAGAAACTGGAATTCTAAGGGACTTTCAGCTGATGAGTCTACTTCTTAAGGATCAATCAAAAAATGCAACATTGCATATTGTTCTCTGTTTCATGTTATTTTATAGATTTCAGATAACTTTGCAAATTATTTTCTTTTTCTGTTCTTAATTATTTTTCTAAATACACTCAATGGAAAAGGGATGTTCAAAATATTTCATGTTAGAACTAAATGAATGCTAAGTAGTTCTGATGCAATTATGACTTCAGAAATAGTCTACAACCCCAAAATTCTTTGACCAAGGGGAGCACCCAGTATATAATTTTGTGTTCAAAACTACTTATTATACACCTGCAGGAAGATTATGCCCTGGGATTACTATATAAATCCTCCAGTTTATAATAAAAATTCACTCAAAGCATAGGACTTCAATTTTTTATAACATCCAGAATGATAAACAGATATGTAAAAAAAACAGATAAGTAGGTAAAAAAATAAATAAATTCAGGAACACTTGCCTACTTCTTATACAATAATTTCTCTGTGAATATATTTTTCAGAATGAGTACTTTTTTTAATAAAAGTCTGTAATGGATTGACTTTGGCCATCTGCCACACTCATACACACACACGGAGATTCTCTCTCACTTTCCCTCCTCAACAGGTGAGGAAATGGCAATGAGTCAAGACAGACAGGGAGTTCATTTACCAAATACTAACATGGGCAAAATAGACAGAATTTGAGCAGAAGAAATTTAATTTATCATCAGTAAAAATAGACTAGGATGGTGAGAAACAGTGACCCCCTTCTTCTCCCCCTAAAAGACCTTCTTCCTTACCCCATTCCTCTTTTTCCCAGATTGAATTCCATATTGCCATTCCTGACTCCTCTACCTTCCTCACCCAAGAAGTGGAGGGGAGAATTGGAGGGTGGGGGCTTTCTCCATAACAGCTCCACTCTGCTTCTCCTTCCTTCTCACACTTTTCCCCTGCTTGACAATCAATTCTCTCCATAGCCTGCAGTCCTCCAGGATATGCCTCTGCCTGGATGGTTTTCCATAGGCGGCAGTTTCTTCAGGCATATCCCCCTACTTTTGTGTCAGACCCTTGAAAAAATTGCCCAACTTGTATAGCAAAATATAATCAACAAGGTTGTAATTCAACCTAGATACAGATGTTTTCTCTCACCAGAAAAAAACAGGAGTAATGGTAATTTAATCATTGTTTCATCCTAGAGCGAGGAAATCTTCCCTTTAAAACAGTCTTTAGTACCTTAATTCTAAACTAAGATTCCTTCAAAGTGAAAAAACCACAATATTTGTAATGTAACAAGATAGTATATATATACATATCTATATATACACATATACATTTATATATACATACATATATACAGGCAAATTATATATATACACATGCATATTATACATACATATATGTATATTATACACACACACATATACATCCACACACAGATTTTAAGTAAACTCCTCTACTATTAAAAAAATCTCTAAAAAACAGTGTCAAGCATTACCAGGTAGTGCATCATATTGGTTTTATGTTATTAATAAAGTTAAATAGGCAAATAAATGTCTGTGAGGCTGAAATGCAATTTATCATATTGGTCAAATGCAGAATTTCTTCTGAACGAATTTTGGTTTTGGTTTACTGTCAGCAATGAAACTCAACTTACTCAAACTTGCTTTTTTAACTAATGCAAACTTTGAGGCAGTTTCACAGGTCATTAAACATTGTGCTAATTTATGTAAAGTAAAATGCAAAGTACGTTTCATAATTTTCTGTTTTCATATTCTTAATAAGGATCATGAATATTATTGTGGACAGACTGAATAGATTTCATATGTGTATCCCTATTAAGTACTTCTTCCAAAAGAAGGATTAATCTCAAGCATGGCTTTGTTATTTAGTTAGTTTTATTCAAAGCAGATTCCACAGGGCATTTTAATGGGAACAAAATGTTCAGGGAGTCACATACACAAGTTGATGCACAAACATTTTGAATTTAGATGCAATTACTGTTAGACACATGTTTTTTCTATATCAAGCAAAAGAGAATGCAGGAAACACCCTATTTAATAATTTATATCCATTGAAAATCTTCATCAGATGACCAAAACTAACTACTTGTCAAATAACTACTAGTTAAATAACTGGAAAAAACCCATTAAGTCTTGAGGATATCATCTTCGCAAAGTAATTAAAAAATAAAATTAATTGCTTCTGATCAATATAAATCTTTATTCAGCTGTGTTTCTATCTTCATCAGGCAAAGGAGGTTTAACTGAACTACATTCCTGATCAGCTAAGGCTCTTTCCTAGTAACTTAACTGTTTTTTCTAGCTACTGTTTAATAGCTCAAGCCAAGAGGTCAATAGGAATTTTCATCCTGCTTCCATAAGATATTTAGCAGACAGGGAAATGGGCAGTGAGTTAGACTGAAAGAAGTCAGAACTGCTAGGCTAAGATGGTTGTGCTCAGCAACATCAAGTCCAGATGGACAGCAGTTCACCAGCGATGTGTGATTCAGCAATCAGTAATTCAGCACTGTTTCACTTCAGCAACAGGGGAAAAGTGCACCCTCAGCAAGACTGTAGGCTCTACAAAACTCAGTCTAGCTATGTCAGATGGGTATGTTGCCATTTAGAAGGGCCTGAACAGGCTGGAAAAATGGGCTAACAACATAATGAAGTCCAGCAACAGGAAATGCCATGTACTGCCCTTGGAAAGGAGCGACATACAGGCACACATAGTACTCAAAGCTGTAACTCACTCAAATCTGCTCAGAGTTTGTTATATATATAAAACCAGATTATTTATTCAATTTATGACCAATCTGTGGAAATAATTGAATGAAACTACACAGCTGAAGAATGTGAAAGTGTGATTGCAGTCTTAGAATCACAAAATTGTAAGAGGTTTTGCATTGGAGGCGACCATAAAGACCATCTATTTCAATCCCTTTGTAGTAACACCTTCCAAAAGATCAGGTTACCCAACGCCACTTCCAACCTGACCTAGATCACTAACAGTGATGGAGCATCCACAACTTTTCTGGACAACCTGTCTCAGTGTCTCACCACTTTCATAAAAAAAGTTCTGTTTGTCCAACTTAAATCTAAGTTTTTTCAGCTTAAAACCATTGCCTCTCGTCCTGTCACTGCAGACTGATTAAAAGTCTTTCTCCATTTTTCTTTAACTCTCTTATAAGTATAGAGAGAACACCACAAGTTCTCCCCAGAGTCTTTTCTTCTCCAGGCTAAACAAATGAAAGGTACTGTACATACTGCATACACATATTGTTTCTAGTAATCATAGAAGTTTTTTAAGAGGAAATAATCTGAGTTAAATAAACAAACATGAATACTAATACAAAGTAATTAACAGAATTTCAAAAGCATAAAAAATGTCAGTTACTGTCCATTGGGAAAAGTACTAAGAAAAGCTTAAGTAAAAGATTTAGTTAAAAGCTCTTTCCAGTCCAATTTTTATAATACTTTGAAAATAAAATTACACTGTATCAGAATATGATACACATAGCTTAACAGAATTCCTGTGCTTTTGACATAGGCAAATTTTGTATCTATTTCAGCATTCTTTTTCAGTTGTCATTCAAAAAATAAATTTAATCTGTCCTGATGACAATGTGAGTGAAACCATAGAAACACATTAGCCTTTTTAGAATCGGCATTGGAAAAAATCAGTTATGGTGATCATGAAAATGTCAAATCGTGGTTTTGGGAAAAAATCTGAATGCACTGTAACATATGAAGGTGAATGACATTCTCAAGGGTAGATAACCAAGTGGTACTAGTGTATTTTTTTAATTCAGTGAAGCTGTAATCAATTATGTCATCCTGACCCCGCTATTTCTTTTTACAGATTACAATCTGTCTTTGGGTAGGTTAATTTTGAATGTAAACCACTCTGCCTTTAAAACATATCTGTATTTCTAGTTTCAGTTCATATGTTTTAATACAAAACCATCAGGTTTTTCTTCACCACATTAAAAATAAATTGTGATTTTGTGTTAGAATATTTTCTCAAGAGCACTTTGTAGATACGTAAAATCACTGAAATGAAATGTGCTTATTTTTTCAGTTTCTAAAATAGAAGAAAAAAGAAAGAAAAATTGTAAGAAAAAGAAAAAGTTAATTTACTTCAAGAAGCTAAATTGGCTAAAAAGATACATATTTTAAAGCAGTGTTTAAAAATCTGAATTATTGTAAAAGTATAAATTTTATTTTGTTGTGTTTTGTTGTGCTGTTACTATCACCTTGTTTGATTTCAGAGCAGCTTACTTCAAGACATACCTACCAATATCCTTGTGAACTCGAAAGTCACCCTTTCTAAAGACAGGACAAATTTCAAACAATTTATAAGAGAATAATGGACCATTACTTCCTCATAAACTTGCTAATTACAAAAGGACTGAGATCTATAGCTACCATACATGATGTACTGTCAAAACGATGGATTTGACTTTGATAACACCTCATAGAAGTCAGAAACTTTATGTCCATATATTTAAATTATTACCCAGGTGGCATATTTCTTTTTCTAAAATGTAGCTATTTCTAGCCTTGGGGAAGGCAATGAGCTGTCCAGCGCTTAATTTATTTTATTTTTTTTTGCTTCTGTCAGCACAAATGCACAGCATGAACAGGCACATCTGAAGCAACATGAGCTCATTATCTCTGTTTATTCATATCAAGCAATTTTTTCCATCTATGTTTCTCAGTCTGTTGCTGTATTTGCTTGTCATCTGAAATCTAGATATGTGAAATCTGAAATACATGGAAAGTATCAGTTTCAAGGTTTGCTTTGAATATGAAAATATCTTTGATTCCTTCTCATACTTTCCCAGGAAAGACTTCTGCTGCTGTAAATTATTAAATATGTTCTTTATACACATCTGAAAACAGATGTAGTTAAAGAACAAGTATTAACTTTTTGTTAAAAGCCATGCTCTTTCATATAGTTACAATAAACTTCCTTTTGAGTTCTATGGAATCCAGTTATTTTCACACTTGTATCAGGAATGCACAATGTGATTCTTTAATAAGAAGTCAATATGCATGTTAAGGAAAAATGCGTATAAAGGAAACAGGAATGTTGAATATGTCACTGCAGAGATTTTATGACTCATGCTTTTTATTACACACTGCAATATCTTTGTGGTCTGGAACCAAGAAGTTGATATCCTCTGTCCTCTCACTATAGAAGGGATGAATGATACTGATTGTTGCCCTGGTAAGTCTACCACCAAAAGAGAACCTGGGCACTCTTCTGGCTCTACTCTTTGGCAGTCAATTTTGACAGTGGCATGCTCCATTCTGACATGTAGAAACTGTTCTAGGAGATAAGGGATTCAAACTTCTCAATGGAACTTAAACTTTCAGTATGTTTTCAAGTATGAACTTCTGAGTTATGGATATGGTATGAAAAATCTTAGGCAATCTCTGTACTCCACATCTAGTCTTTTTAAAACAGATATAATACGGAAAGCATTAAAAAATTTGAGAGAAAAGAGATGTCCACACATCCTCATCCTGGAGGAAGAAGGAATGCAGACATTGTACACAGGGTCTATATAGAGACAACTTGTGAAGTTGAGGAAAAATACCTCCTCCCACACAGTCATTGAGTAGACTGCATGCTTAGTTCCTGCCCTCTATCCCTCACTGCAGCCTAAAAGCATCCTTGTAATATTAAAACTGTCCTCAGCACAGAACCAAAACAGTGCTACACACAACCTACTCTAAAGAAAATTAACTCTGTTCCAGCCAGACCCACTACAAGTGAAGGATATTTTCAGGGAAAGAGGTCATTTAGAATATGATTTAGTGGTGAACTTTATACAGTTATGGCAGTAGAATAAATGATCAACCTCACTTTTCAGTGTCTGCAATAAAATAAAAATAGTGTTGCAGGGGAAAAAAGAGGGGTTTTTTTTCTTTTAACTGCAGAAAACATTGTTGACTTCACTAGAAGGGCTTTAAGCTAGGATGGCTGAGGAGAACATTACTACCAGCAGCGCTGCAAGAAAGCGATGGACAGATCTGCTGAGGAAAAAGTATGGGGTGGCATCGAGGAAAGGGATCAAAAAGTCAACACAGTTGAGGCTGGGGTTACATCCAGCACCTGGATGTGGGCAAGGAAGTCCCTACAGGGCACCATAGAGGACAAATTCCCCAAATTATATTTGGGAACTTGTTGAATGGCAAGGTGCTCTGCTGAGGCCAGGTTTGCCAAGGGGGAGGAGGAGAGGTTTATGGTGTCAAACCCTCTGGTCTGCACAAGAACAGCCCAGGTGCAGGGGCAGGGTGAGTCACACTGCTGGAGGATGGCCAGGGTAAATTGACCCTTGCTTAGCATACAAGCTGGTTTTTGAGGCATATGGAGCAAAAGGCTGATAAGAAACAGATCCTGCAGTAAATCAGATAAATAAATGTACAATCATACAGAATGTACAATCATACAGAAGGATAAAGTGTACAATAAATGTACAATCATACAGAAGAATAAAATTATCTAAGGTTCCAATAAAAGCACTGAAGTGTAGCACTTTTTCAGTTCTCCTGGAAAAAAATGACATGCAAATCATTTATGTTTTAAATGCATCCTGCAGAAGAGGTGTGCTATCTCTATTCCAAAAATCAATGAAGTCATGTTGGATTTTTACAGTTCTCCACATTCATTCATGAATAAAACATCAATTTTTTATTTTAATAAGATCCATAAAAACATTCATCCAATAATATATATATGCTGCTTGTAGCTTCTAAACAAAACTCAAGAGGTAAGAATTTTGGGGGTCTTATTTTGCAAATATTTTAAATTATTTATATATTTTGTATATATAATTTATATATTTATATATATTATTTATATATATAATGGAAGGATGCTTCTATGTACTAGAAAGATAAACATGTTGTTTGTTATTCAAAACCAGCTATGCTGAAATATTTTTAAATCATACTACAAAAATGTGACAGAGTAGACACAATAGAGGTTATGTTATAGCCACAGTCATTACAAGGTTTTTGTTTTGCTGAAGTGGGCCATTGATCTGCTTGATTGGCTTGTACAGTTCTAAAGAGTCTCTCTACTCTTTATTTAGGAGTATAAATAGCTCAGTTTTAAGGCATGGATGAGCTCCTTCCTTCCTTTTGTAACTAGCTGAGTGTCTTAGTGGAACAGAAAATGTCTTTCTTTTAGAAGAGTGCTGATTGAGAAAGAAATTTTCAGAAAATAATCAGTAAAGTTATAATGCTTGAAATATATTGTTACACTTCTTCTTTTTCTTTCTTCTTGGTGATGCATGAAAGCCATTTGGCAGTATTCTGCTGAACTCCAGCTTTCTGTCCAGAAAGATAAGACACTCCAGTAGGAAATACATTTTACCAGCCATGGGTTACAGTTTGTTCAGCCTGAAAGATGTACTTTCATGTGTTTTTACAGCAGGCATTTGCAGAAAAGATCAAAATTTAAGAGCTTGTAATAATAAAGTTTTAGGATTCAATTAACTTGCTACATTTAAGTATCTATCTAGGCCATTTGAGATGACCTGGGTACCTGAGGGCCATGTGTGCCTGACAAACCAGGACCTACAGGAGATGCTTGATCTTATAGATGGACTACTGGAAGACAGGCAGGATATGATAAGACATCAAGATGAGATTGCATATTTTTCCTTATATTAAAAAATTAGCATTAATTACACAGTCAGGGGCCCCAAGAGGTTATACACTTGATCAAAACTCAGTTCTACATATATAGACTTCTAAAGGCTGAGTGTAGCTGCCTAGTCAGGCTTTTGGGTTTTTTTTTAATTGTAGTCAAAAGTTTGGTAGATTTTTAAAGTTTTGTTCTTTGTTTGTTTGGGATTTTTTTTTTAAGGTTTTTTTTTTTCTTTAAAAGACTTTTATTTCTCCTCTTTGCAGGGAAAATATGTTTCAAGTGAAGTTTGCTCACTGACTTCTCTTTCAGACACTGCAGAGAGGCAGATAACCTATAGAAATAATACTGTGAACTGTATTCCCAGATTTGAAATGTAGCTAGCTACCTAAAATACCCAAGAAATTAATCTTTGCCTCAACTTGGGCATTTTGAAGAATTTTCTTAAATTTTATGCTTACTTTCC
Source organism: Fringilla coelebs (assembly GCF_963513975.1). NCBI lineage: Eukaryota > Metazoa > Chordata > Aves > Passeriformes > Fringillidae > Fringilla > Fringilla coelebs. The sequence goes on from NC_140029.1 coordinate 47,411,535, forward strand.
CTCTGACTTCTGTAAATATTTTATGGAATTTTGATAGTCATATTATTAGGGAGTACTCAAGATAAAACCAGAGCTAAATATTTAGGAAAGGAAATTATGACCTGTAATAGATCATCATTAAAGATTAAATTAAATATAAATGAAGATCTATATCTTTCTGTTATGAAATTTTGGGAGGGTGGGCTGAACTTTGCTTATATATGTATAATCTACAAACAGAATATATTATGATTTTGTTATTAATTTTTGTTTACTGGAATCTTTTATAATATGTTGCTTAATGCAATACGTCTTCAGCTCCTGAAGAGTACTACTTGTAGAAAATAAAGAAAGCTGAGCAAATGCAGATACTTCTTCCTTGTTCCCAAATACAAAAAAAGAAAGTTTTGTTTTTCTCAGGTGACATCTATCTGTTCAAACAAGTAAAACCTATTTTGGAAGGAAGAAAGGATTTTTACATTCCTCACTGCAGTGGAAAGTAGTTCCAGGAGCACTGTTGTGTCCCATTCACATCTTGCAAGTTTATTTCACTGTAATTCAGTGACTTCATGACACTTACTATTAATTTATCTCAGAGGAATATCCAGACTATTAATCATTGCCTTGAGCATGATACTCTATCAAAGTAACAGTGCAAGCCAAAATTTTTTCTCTAAAACCTATTGCAAAGAGAACTGAAGTGTACTTCTTCAAATCTGTAGTCACTAATAAATAGGTGAAGCTTTTCTGGGTGAGTACTGGACAATTACTAACTCACTTAAAATTACTTCCACTTTCTGATAAGCTAACTCTGACTGCTGTCAGCAGGGTCCAACAGTTCTGTTTTCTTTGTAATAGGAAAGTCTCTAATATGAAAATATTCATTATTTGAACAGTCTCTGAGTTACGTTTGACTTTAAATTTTTCTTATTTTGAGCAACTGGGACATTTGAAATTTTCATGAAAAATATAATGAACAATAAGTAGTACTCAGAGCAAAATAGTGCCCATCTATCTCATTTTGATCAGATGTGAAGGAGCAGGTATCTGGCCTATAGTTAGAAACATTTAATTGTGCAAAGTCACATAGGAAAAGTCAAACAACTTTATTAGACATCTGAACACCAGAAGAGAAAATTGCAGAATGGCATATTAAATAATGAGAGATGTAATTGGCTGTATGTCTGCTTTTGTTTCTTACAAGATGGAGTGGGCAGATTTTAGAGTATTTTCTTTTAAATTTAGTAGAACCAAAAACATTGATGGAGAAATTCTATAAAGGGCTAAGATAGCTAAAAATAATTTTTAAAATGTTCCTTATTAGTATTGCAGCCGTTCACAAAATTCTATGTACTTTTATGTAAATTTTTTTTTTCTCAAGATATGCACATATAACCCCTCCTACACAGACACACAGAGATGTATATGTATATATACACACACACATCCTTGCAAATATTTTTATCCACCTGCCCTGCCAGAGTGCTAACCTTTTTTTATTTTTAATGTTCCATTTATAGCTAAGCAAACAATAGAATTTCTTTTTTAACCTGTAGTTCTTCTTCATTGTGCTCAGAAGAATGAAGGTAAGGCTGAAAGTTTTGACTAAGTACCTGTTATAAGCTAAAGGCTTTTTTCTGTTAATAATTAGGTTAATAAAACACAAAATATTGCCTTATGTAGGGTAACAAGCCTTGGAGCAGATTAAAAAATTCAGAAATCAACCTTCTTCTGATCAGAGCCAAGAAACTGTAGGCTTCTTCCTTCCTACTGGGGTAACTTTCATATGCCCTCCCACAAAATGCAGGCTCCATTCGGAGGTTAGTGCCTCTTTTAGCACAGCAGGAGGTGATTGAGTCTTGCAGTCAGAGGAGAAATCAAAACATTTGCCTGAGCATGAGAAAATTGTTTGGGAGGAAAAAAGCCCAAAGCTAAATTTCATTACCTGCCTTCCCCTATGGGGTCTCACACAAATCACAAATGGCTAGCATTACTTCACAGAAACCCATGACATGGTTGGAGGAAGGAAATGAGACTTCAATCCGTAGTCAGTGTTCCTTATTTCAATGTGTGCAGTGCACTGTTTGACTTAGAGACCACTCAAAATTATCCAGCCTTTTGTTTGTTGTATGAAGACTCTGTAAGCCTGACTGGGGCCTCCAGGTTTCATGGCACACTCTCCAAAGTTCAGCTACACCTCTCTGTATCCCATAAAGAAACAGGGTTTCCTGTAAGCTATGTCAAATTATCACTCTAAAGTGAGTTGTCACAGAAGTGGAATCCCGAACCATGTTGGTCCCAAAGTCTTTCCCACAGTATGTGTAAGAATGTTTTTGAGCAAAGATTCAAAAAAAAATCCTGAGTTTCTCAGGAAGAAACTAGCCTTGAGTCATCAGAAAACACTAAGCACTAAGATCTTTAAAATGATATGCCCAAGGCTGTAGTCTCCATCCACTTGGCATGCAGGCAAAATTCTCTGTTAAGAATAATCAACAGACTCAACAGTGTGATCAAGAACAACTTAACTTGTAAATACAAGCTGGGAGCATGCTCAGAGGTCATACCTGCCCTATTTGGATGTCCTAGAAGCTAAAACACTGCTAAAAAGTACAGGTGGGTACCTAAGACTGTTTACATTAGCTCTGTTCAAATTCCCATTGACCCCCAGTACTTTTCCGTCTCCTCTAGCTATCCTACTGTGCAGGAAAAATGTAAGTCCATAAGCAATGTCTGCATTGTGTGAGTAGGTGACCTTAGAGAGTGTATCTCCTGAAGATATTCAGTTTCTGGCTGTATACTGATTTTATGCTGACTGTGAAGCTTCTTTGAGCTTAGGGAGCAACAGAATTGCAATGGCCCAGTGACTGCTCAAGTTAAGCAAAAATATTACATGATATGAAGTTTCTGAGAAAAACCTTTTTTTCTTTAAGACAGAATTGAAGAACTTCAGGACATCATCTCCAATTAGTGTTTGCTCAAAGTGAACTAGTCTTTATCAGCTCTAGCCCCATTTTGAATTTATTTTTTCCCCTTTCTGACAATGTAAATTATTACATATTTAATATTTTGAAAGAGAATCACTAAAAAAAGGTACACACCCAAATGTTTTTTAGGAAGTCAAATGCAGGCATTCTGATTCTGTCAAAATTCAGAGTACAATATCAGTCACTTTTGAAACTTTTGGTGTAGGAACTCTATTTTCCAGCATTATTTTTCAGAAATTTAGTACTTCGTATTTCTTGTAAGACAATGGCTTCATCTATTTCAAAGTTAAAAAATAGGAAAAAAACCCATTAGCAATTAATTACTCCAAAGACTTGATTATTAATATTAAATAATTTAAAACTCCACAGACTTATGACAAAATTGCCAAATTTCTTTACAACTGTGAAAAAACCATTCAAATTTATAGTTTGTTATTTAGGTAGCATCTGACCCTGATCTTCAATACATGTTCACTGGTTTTATATGTGCAACCAGCTCTACCCCTGATTTACATCATTTATCAGGGACAATAGAACCAGTTCAAATAAGTTCAATTGCTAGAAACTGCATTATCTTCATCACTCTTTCTGTAACCTGAAACAACAATTCATGTCATAGAGTAACTATTAACTACATAGGAAGGCACTTCTTCCTCTATATTCCCCTTCAGCTCTGCTAAATCTAGATAAATTGCCATAATAAAAGCCACTAGTGAGTGAGGAAATATAGCAGTGGAAGGGAGAGAGAGAGAAAGAGAAAGAAAGGAGAGCTCATCTGCTCCTCTATTAGATTAATCAGGTCCTCTAAACAGATTTTAAATGCCTGTGACACGTTTTTTATTCCCAGCACAATAAAATTCTATCATGCAACTGGAAGAAAACATCACTCATGCAGCTGACAAAAAGGGAGCTACCACAAAAATCATACACAAGACATTTGCAGTTAACTCATATGCTTTTTCCTATAATCTAGTCCAAGGAATAAGTAAAACGAACCTTAATACAAGAAACACAAATTTCCATATGAAGCTCATGTAAGAAAAATCAATGACCATAAATTAACATCTAAAGTAGGTGGCTATAAAAGAAAACTATCTCCCTTTCAAATACAGAAGAGGGAGAAGAAGAGGAAAAGATAAACAAAGGAAACTAAAAGAAGCGGTCTCTCTGGCAGCTCTCTCTACATTTTTGTTGTGAGCAGATTCAGTTTAATGAACATGTTTGTTGTGGACTCATTCTAATTGCAGTGTGCCCAGAGAGCAGACATCCCATTACTTAAAATGTTACCACACTTGTGATGATGAAGGCTACACATTATTCTAGTAAATTTGCTTTATGCTGTTTTCATGCAGCTGAATTTGTTCTGCTGTTGTTTCAGGGATTTTGCAGGATTTCCATTAAAAATCCTATTTTTAGTCATTTATAGTGGGGATGCTGAAGGGTAAAACATACAAACTACGATTGACTGACACTTCAGTTCCTCCAGTGCTAAATGAGATTCTTGAAATTTCTTTATAAAAGCCAGTATATGCTGACAAATTAATTTATGGTGAGAAATACTCCACATTTGCAGATCAATTTAATTTTGTGGGTTGTTTGCTTTCTCAAACTTCTCCTCTTTGTTTTATGGTAAGATTGAGCTACAAAATTTGGAGCCAAGGTCTTAGCTGCTGTAAATAGACTTAGTTCTATTGAAGTGAATAGGAGTCTATTGATTGACATCAGCTGTATTTTTTTTTGTTAGTTCTTCTAACTATGTACTTAAATATAAAAGATATATGTACTTAAGTATAAAAGATACTTCAACAGTATCACATAATTTCTAATATTCCTAGTGCTGAGGACTACTATTTTATTTCAGGCCAACTACTTTACCCCCACTTCAACTAGATCTGCTAAAGGCTGGGATGAAGAATTCTTTTATTTCTGTAGAATATGCTTTAGTAGGAGCCTTTAAAAATATGTAAGGCAAAATCATCAGGATTATTCTATCTATATTTTATCTTGCTTTGTGCTTATTTGGGATAAATAGATTCATTAGAATTCTCCCTGCCCTTTCTGCAACTCTTTGTGCCATGGTAATACAGCAAAGTCATTGTCTCTTGAACCTAATGACATCAATTGTAGCCTTCACTTCCACTCACGTTTAAGCAACCCCACAGTGCCTGATTCTCCAGATTACAGACCCATCACTTCTCCCTTCTAACTGTCCCCTCAGTCAAATGTAGGGTGAAACCTTCTGTGACGATATGGCAGTACTATCCTTACTTTAGTGAAGTTCTCTGCTTCAGTGGCAAAGAAGTCCTCAGCTGACCAGGAAATTTTTAAAAAGAAAATTTCTGTATGTTCCATTCTTGAGGTTTAGGGGGAGGGGGATTTTGGGGGTTTTTTGGTGTGTGCTTCTTTGTTTGTTTTCCTTATCCATTTAACACACTTTCCTCGTAGCAAGAAGGATCAAGAGAATTTTCCAACACTAAGGTGTTCAAACGGAAAAAGTAAGTTGGCATTAGTTTGTTACTTGCATCATATCTAAGTTTGTTTCTTCTATATTTCTTACTTTAATATTAGTGAGAAAGCAGCAGCTGTATCTCAAGATCTGAAATTTGAGACAATCCAAGGAATTACAGACTGAGTAGTCCCACCTGAATCCCTGTGAAGATGGTGGAGTAAATAACCCTGAGAAAATTTCCAAGCACATTAAAAACAAGACAATAATTGGGAGTAGTCAACATGGACTGGCAAAGGGGAAATCTTACCTGACCAGACTTGCTGCTCCCTACAGCAGAACGACTTGCTCAGTGAATGAGTTGCTGTGGTGGGTTAACCCCTGTGGGCAACAAAACTCCACACAGCCCCTCTCTTACCGAGACACCCCTGCCTGCAGTCAGAGGGCTGAGAGAACTGAAAGGACAAAAAGAAAACTCACCAGGGAAAGAAAAACGTAACAAAACAAAACCTTGGTGACTGATGTAAATGCTACTGCTCACAGCTAGCAGACCAATGCCCATCCAGTCACTGAGCAATGGCAATTTTAGAAAAACTCCCTTTCTGCCAGTGCCTTCCCGTTTTTATTGCTGAACACATCTTATACTATGAAATATCTCTTTGGTCAATTTGGATCAGCTGTCTCAATTTTTCATGTACCCCCAGTCTACTTGCTGAGGGAGCAGAATGAGAAACAGAGAAGTCCTTGACACTGTGAAAGAACTGCACAGCAATAGCTAAAGAATCATTTAAGCTTTAGTTAAAAAAATATAGTACCATGAGGACTGTTGTGAAGAAAATTTACTCAGCTGCAGGCAAAACCAGTATGGGGGGAGCCCTTCTTGTTTTTCTCAATTGAGCAACGCTTTTGACATTGTCTCCCATAAAATTCCACTAAGTGGACAGTGAGGGGCACTGAAAACTGCCTGAACTTCTGGGCTCAGAACATTGTGATCGGAGGTATGAACTCCATCTGGAGGCCAGTAACCGCTGGTGTTTCCAAGGGACCAATACTGTGCTCAGCAATGTTGAACACCTTCGTTAATGACCTGGATGGCAGGGTGCCAAAATACACTTTCAGCAAGGTTCCAGGCACCATAAAACTCAGCGTAGTGACTGATATACTAAACAGTAAGGCTGCCTTGCAGAGGGACCTAGAGTGAAGAAATGGACCAACAGGAATCTCATGAAGTTCAACAGTGGGAAATGTGTAGTCCTGCCATTAGAAAGCAACCCTGTGCACCAGTACAGTCTAGATACAAACTGTATGGGAAGCAGCTTTCAGAGAAGGCTCTGATCTCCAGGTGGACACCAAGATGCTCAGGAGGCACCAATGTGTCACTGCAAAGAGTTCCAACCACCTTCTGGGCCGGATTGTGAAAAACCATTGCCAGCAGGCTGGGGCATGGGATCCTTCCCCTCTTATCTGGTGGGACACAGATGGAATATGGGGTCTAATTCTGTCCTTGCCAGCAGGAGCAAAACTTGCACATACTGTGGTGCATCCAGGAAAGAGCAGTAAATATGTACAAGAGCTTGGAAGGTTTTTTTAATATGAGGAAAGGAGGAAAGAGTTTGGTTTATTCAATCTGGATAAGGCTCTGAGAACTGAGGGAGTGATGGATATTATTGTTTGAATATGTGATGAGGAAGGGTGTTGGAAAGATGTCATACACATTCAAAACAAAACTGCATATGTGTTGACCCTACTCTGAGCAGTGAGATTATGTCAGACATTTTACAGAGATTGCCTCTGACCACGGTGATTTCATTAAATAGGGTAGGTATAATTTTTCCATTGTTATGTAAATTTTTTTTCTTTATGGTTTTAGCTATTCAAAAGCCTTAAAATGTTTCCTTTTCCCTATAACTCTGGAAATTACTTTTTTTTTCACAAAATAAACAAAAAATATTTCAATAAATTTACTTTATAATAATCTGTCTACAAGAACCTGATGGAATATATGACATTCTACCTAATAAATTAAAATTTAGGTGCAATATAGATTAAGAAAAAATAGTCACCATTATTGTCTTTCCCTAAAAGGAATCCCTTTTATTCTAAAACCACTAGCTACTGTATTTTTAATTTAAAAGACAAAATGTAAACTTGTGTACTCCACTTCCCCATAACAAATGGGAACATAAGATGACTATTTTATGTTGCAATAGAACTAATGATTTTGCTAGTTGGTTTGGGTTTTTTTAATTTAAAATATGTGTGCTAGTAGTTCAAAGGTATTGCAAGAATGCACAAACTAGTTATCAATTTCAATTACATTTATTTTAATGACCACAATTATTGAGAACTGATTAAAAAAGAAAAGGAAAAAATTCAATTATTACAAAAAAAAGGTAACATTTCCAACAGCTTCAGTGTCAAGGATATTAAGGCAATGTAAGAAAGCCTGTATTTTAACCTGTCCTTTGGTGCAGTGCAGCCCTATCCAACAGGAAAAATATTTACTTTTCCAAGGTAATTGTATTAAAACTCTAGAAATAATTTATCTCTGAAAGCGATTGTTTCACATTTTGCATGAACCTGCAATATGCATCAGAAGATGGAAAATCACTCCAAGCTTCCACTTAATTTGGTGAGGGAATTTTAACAAGAGCTTCCCAGGTTTCCCCTCAGGCACATCATTGCTGAGTTTTTTATATTTTGAAGGACATTGGGAAGATTCCTGCTGCTGAGGTATGGTGCAGTATACTACAAGAGGACATTTCATTTGTAGCCCAGCAAGACGGAATTTCCCAGAGGCCCTTCAGGGGATGTGTCATACAGAAGAAATACATGCCCACATGCAAGCACTGCAGCAAACTGTTCTCTTTTTTGTACCAAGATGATTAGAACTGTCAAATTAATGTTTAATTTCTGCATTTAATTCATTATGCCTAATAGCTAAATATTTAAAGCAAAAATAAATGAGTTTTGCAATATATTCTGAGCTTGAAATATTAGAGGTGCATGAGAGTCCCCTTGATATATATGTTGAAAAATATTGGCAAGATTTAAAAGGGAAAATAATAGAAAAAAGTATTTTTCATTGGAGATCATTAATATTTATTTTAATTATTAATGTTGAAACAAGTATTTTCCAAATAGAGCTACATCACTTGCTTCCTGTAATGGCTGGTGTTGTAATTGCCCTGTTTAGTGAACAGTATAAAGAATACTCTGTAAAGAAACAAAGATAGCAAATTAGTCTGCTTCCTCATTCCCATGGAAGCTCAAGACAGCACCAACACTTTGGAAATTATAGCCATAAAAAATTATAGCCATGAAAAGACAACATTTGCTGTCTTTTTATGCTCTTCAAATCCTGTTGCTTTTGATTTACAAAGACCCTATTTTCCTGAGGAATAGGTTAATTAAAGAAAAAAAATCAATTTTTACTTGAACTTCCTTTAATTGAAGATTTAATTTCAATTTTCCTTATTGCAATGTCAAACACAGGCAATTACAATTAAACAAACACACACAGAAATTGCAGTGACATGAAAAATTATAAGTATGGTGGAGTAAAGACCTGGTTTAGTTCCCCCCTCCCCCAATCCTCGTCCTGTGAAAATAATTTGCAATTTTTTAATTACAGCTTCTCAAAGGAGTTTTCCAAACTCCTAATATGCACAAACCTAGTCATTCATGTTAATGAAAAGCTGAAGTCAGTCTTGAAGCAGTGCAGATAATTTCTACTGGATGAGCCAGGAGAAATCAAAGCCTGTTGAATGCAAGGAGATGGAAAAATGCACATATCCTTGAACCCTGTGAATGATGCTCAGGGCAGAGCTGCCCACCGGTCAGGAAGAACCATCCCTTGCTAGCTGCACTAGTAAGTTTCACATATACAAGCAGTTCAGACAGCTCAGAATGAAGTTTTGGGCAGGTGGTCTTGATTCTGCCTGCATCTATTCATGTAGGTACATGTTTTAAGACAGTCAGACTTGTTTAGGACGAAAAAATTAAGACAAAGCTGGGAGAGGATGTTCAGGTCCTGTTGGCCTTGGTTATTTCCCCATGCTTTCTTTTCAAAGTCAAAAAAACCCCAATAGGATCCACTAAGTCTCATGGTAAGAAGAAGAAGAAAGAAGAAGAAGAAGAAAGAAGAAGAAAGAAGAAAGAAGAAGAAGAAGAAGAAGAAGAAGAAGGAGAAGAAGAAGAAGAAGAAGAGGAAGAAGAGGAAGAAGAAGAAGAAGAGGAAGAAGAAGAAGAAGAGGAAGAAGGAAGAATAATGCAAGACACACTTTTTAGGACAAGGAAGAAAAATAGAGGAATGCCTAGTTCTCCTTTTTCACTGAGTTTCTGGATTCCAGGCATTATTTTTCTTTGCAAGAAGCAAAGAAAATGCTTTGAAAATTCCTGGAAAACTTTGAGAAGGAACAGGAAAAGATATTTTTGAAAATCAGACATTATCTCAACTGAGAGCAATGCAATTCCAATGATTCCATAAGGAAAGACTGAAGTCCTCCTCCTTTTTTAACATACTTAATTTCAATCACAAAAAGGTTATACTAAAAAATCAAAATTTGTAGCTATCAACTAACTGTGGAAAGAAAAATCAACAATTTTCTATGCTTACAGGCAGAACTTCTTTCAGAAAGACATACAAAATTCTCATTTTATGGTGTCATTTTTCAAAGTCAAACATGATGCTTAGATGGGATCAGAAAAGCCCTTACCATATTAAGTTTTGTGATGCCTAAAAAAATTTTGTTTTGGTGAATTTTTTTCCAGCTTTGTGGCTAGAGACTCAATCTGCAGTACATTTACTCTGAGTTCTGAAACTTTTTATAATGCATTGACTGAAACAGAAGCTGCAGAAAGGCAATTCCTCATGTAGTGCTTTAAAAAATATTAGTGTTTGTTATCCATAAGCACAGCGTGAGTTTCTGCCATTTTTTGTGAAAGTGAAAAATATTCTTTTATCTGAAGTTCTTAGGGAGCCAGAAGAAAAATGCCAATGGATAAAAAACTGCATACTATTTGTCTGATTGTTCAGCTGTCAAGAACAAACAGTTGGGGCAACAAATTAGCCATTTGCAAATATTACAATAAGCATGAGCATGGTAACAGCCTCTACAGTGTTGCAGGAGGTAAAAGAGAATAAGATCCCTGTGTCTTGTTCAAGATTCTAGCTTTCATCTCCGTTTCAGCCATTTTATTTCCATTCATACGCACAAGACACAGAATGACAGGAAAAAATATAAAATATGGGATCAAATTCAGACACCTGGATTCTTGTGGCCTCAGATACATGCCCTCATCTATCTAAATGTGTTATTTTTAAATGTAATCTATCCTACAGACTAGAAAGGTATTCTAAAAACAGAGGACTCAAATAATTTGGCTGTGTCTTACATTCCTTCTTCCTACTTGGGAATCAAAAAGAGCCTACAAATATCTGCAAGCCTGTCATTTTTTTCCCTCAATAAAGGAGGAAAAAAACAACAGAACAAAATTCAAACCCAAAAACCTAATTAAAAAAAATAGGTTAATCAATTATGAAGCTGTTTACAGCTCATTCACACAGTTATATGTCATAGAAAAATGCTGTTAGTATTAACAACATTGTATGGGTTTTATGTACAAGATTTCAGTAGTGGGGGACTACAGGGGTGGCTCCTGTCAGAAACTCCTAGAAAGCCTTCCCTGTGTCCCACAGAGCCAATGCCATCCAGCACCAAGACAGGCTCCCTGCCAGCAAAGGACGAGCCCATCAGCAATGCTGGTAGTGCTCCTGGCATTACAGATTAAAAATGGGAAAGAAGTCACTGTGCAGGGGCAATTTCAGTCAGAGGAAAGAGGAGAGAATATGAGAGAGAAACAACCCTGCAGTCACCAAGGTCAGTGCATAAAGAGAAGCAGAGGCGCTCCAGGAGCGGCAGCTGAGACTGCCCTGCAGCTCTGGGCAATGACTGTGATGAGGAAAGCTGTGCCATGCAGCACATGGAGCTCATGGGGAAGCAGATATCCACCTCAGCCCATGCAGGGCCACAGACCAGAGCAGATGGATGCCCAAAGCAGGCTGGGATCCATGGGAAGACTCGGCTGGAGAAGACTCCTGGCAGAGCCTTGGCCTGCTAAGGAGAGGAGCCCATGCTGTAGAAGGTTTTCTGGCAGGACTTGTGAGAATGTGGGGACCATGCTGAAGGAATACAGTCCTGAAGGACTGCATCCCATTCAAGGGACCCATGCTGGACTAATTCATGGAACTGTAGCTTCCCTAGAGTGGGAAGAACTCATAGAGTTCATGGAGGACTATCTCCTGTGGGAGGGACCCCAAAGGTGATGCAGAGGAAGAGTGTGAGGAGCCCTCTTCCTGCGGAAGAAGGAGCAGCAGAGACAATGAGGGATGAACTTACTGCAATCCCTACTCCCCATCACCCCCTGCCACTGAGGGCAGGAGGGAGAGAAAACTGGGAGTCCAGTTGAATCCAAGAAGAAGGGAGGGTTGGAGAAATGGTGGTTTGTTTTTGGTTTTGTTTTTTTTTTCTATTTTTTGCTATCCTACTTTGATTTGATTATAAATAAATTGAACTAATTTCTCTGAGTTAAGTCTTTAAGCTTATTGGTGATGATAATTCATGAGCGATCTCTCTCTACCCTTGTCTCAAATTGTGAGCTTTTACTTATATTTTCTCTCTCCTGTCCAGCTGAGGAGAGGCATGTTAGAGTGGCTTTGCTGGGCAGCTGGCAGGCAAACATGGTCAAATCACAACAGACTTAAAGTGTTTCCAGTGGACAAACCAAATAACAATCTATAATAAACTATTATCAAAGATCTTGAGTTAGTTAACAAATAAATTTCTTGTTTACAAGTTCTCTATCCTCTAAAGTGAACTGTCTCCACTTTAAAGTTCCTCTGTTGCCAGGATTGTCATTTAATGCAGGATTATATTACTATTTTTAATTGTGCAGCTAGCATATATTTATTATGTTCTAGCTAAAGAGGTTCAGTTCCAATATAGTGTAATAAAGTTGAAATTTCTCTTACGCTCAATATTTGCAATTTCCTGGGACAAAGTGAGTCCAAAAGAAATGGTTTTGCACGCTTTTTGCTGCTCTCTTTTAGGCCCTCAGATTACATTCAGAAGACTTCATAAGTAAGTTGGGGTAACAGTATTCCCATGATTATTACTCTGAAGTTTAGAAATAGAGCTCCCTCTAGACATTTCTAAAAAGTTTTAAGGCAAATAGAAGACAAATGAAACTCCAGGATTCATATTCTCAAATATGGCTTTGAAGTATTGTTCAATATTTTAAGTAAACTGAAGATATATATATTGAATAGTTGTCAGTTTGATCAGTTGATACCTACATCTAGGATCAAAGTAGTCAACCCAATCAGGTTTCCTACTCCTAGTGCCAAAGTCACTTCAGATACATATTAGACACTTCAAAAGTAATTAGATGTGAAAAAAGAGAAGATAGGAATGTACAAATCTGTCTGCTGTAGGTTAAATCCAATCAGTTGGGTTTCTGTTATCTCACTCAGATGAATCCACCTGCCCCCAGTCCATAGCTGAATAGTCAGTTTTCAAAGTCAATGCCATTAATGCAGAAAATACAGTGTGGATTTAATTGGAAACCCCTCATACAGACAGTAGAATTAATGACTTGGCTTTATTAACACAAGCAGTTGACGGACTGAGGACTTCACTTAAACCCCAACAGTCATGGCTGAACTTCAAAGACTTTGGTAGTTGAATTACCATAAGGTTCCAAAACTCAGTGCTTATATCAACATTTTATGAATTGTCCAGATTTCCCGTTTTGCAAGAAAACAGCTGTAGTGTAAAGGAAGCAGGATCTGTGATAGTTATGACGTTTTTTTCTGTTCAGGTTTCTAATACCAGGAGAAAATTTGGGCACTGTCACTTCTGGAGGTAACCAAGGTGAGGAAATGCAGAAGCAGTTAAAACTGTGTGTCAGGCCTTTGTGACCTGAACAGATATCATATATTCCTTCTATTATAGTGACTCAGAAGCAGAAATTGGAATCTGGCTATAGTGCTTGAAGCAATGCACTTGAAGCACTTAGAGAGTTTCTTACTAAGTCAAAACGTTAATGTCTAACAATTCCTATGCGGCTACAGTGGCCATTAATAGAGGTCTCAAATGAGATTATAGATTTCTTTGTGGTAGGTGCTGTGACAAAGGCCTCAAACAAAACCCAGAAAAAGCAAGAGAGATACAAATGCCCACATACTGAAAACACTTTTTCTAACAGTTCAAATTAGTTTTAATCACAATGAAGCAGAAATTCCTGGATGAAAATTGCTTCTGCTTCTGCTTAATGCTACAAAAACAAGAATTAAGTTTTGTTCGATGTGAGAAATGGATTTGTAAAGAAACATTTCATCTGTTTAGACAATGAAAAGAGATGAAGTCAGAATCTTCAAAATAAATTTTAACCCCATCCCACATACAAGATGCCATTGAATCTGTAAGCAGTCTGCAATTGGGAATGCCATTAGCTGCCCTTTGGTACAGCTGCATCTGCTTTGGCGAAATGTATTCATATGGTTTGCACTAGACCACATTTAGTCATCTAAGTAGATATAAAGAAAAATGCATACAGTAAAATCCCACATAGTTAATGGAAAGAGGAAGTTTTTTGCAAGGGTCTCAGTTTCAGTCATGTAAATAGCTTTTTCACCTTCAGTGGTAAGACAAATAACAAAGCCAAGGAAACTAGGCTTATTTGGTCCAATCACTGGACAATCATCAATTAAGCAAGACTCAGTCTTTTTTAGATACAACACTCATGCAGCACAATAATGAAACTGGTTTGAAATTTTAATGATCAGTCTATTAAAAATACATAGACTTTGCACATACAGCACTTTTCTCAGAATCTCAGATTCAGATGCAGCCTTAGTTAAATAGTTTCATTCTGAGGTATCTTTTTCCAGAAGCCATCATTCACAAACATTGAAGGCAGTCATCCTATGGTCTCTAAACATGATTGTTTCTCTAATGCCATTGTTTTGGGAGAGGAGCCATTGTTTTGGGAGAGGAGGAGTTGTCTGAGTGGAAGCCTCTAAAAATGCTGGAGGTGAATTAAACACAGCATTGATTTAGCAATATCAAAGGTTTATTTTTTGAACTGCCTTTTACAGCACTTTTCAAATTCTCAGTAGTCACACAGTGTTTGAAAATCTAAAACTGTCCTTCTCCTTTGCTTATATATAAATGGCTATTTATATAAAAAATTTAAAGAGAAAATAGAAAATTGTATTGCTGGTATGGAAAATGGAACAAGAGCTTAGCCTTGCACTACAGAATTCCATAAGAGGTTAAAAGATAACTGGAGCCCTGTTTGGGCCATGAGTGAATGTAGGGTCATCTACTCTTCATATCACATTATGGGTAGGCAAGCTTTCATCTATCTAGCCACAAAAAAACGGTATTCTGAAAACTTGTTGGTCTTGCTCCTCATTTGTATTTTTTGTCTTACCCTCTTTCAAATTCAGCTGAACTGAGAATGTTTCATAATGGAATATAGGATCCTGCACATGTAGGGGATGGTTCCATGAGATGGTATTAGGTCATGATGTGATTCTGATGTGGAAAGCTGGTATCTTTTCATTGTAGAAACAACTGATTTACTCCCTGATTAAGGTAGAATTGAAAATAAGGCTAAGGGAGAACATTCTCTGCAGAGATAAACTTCTATTTGTCTGTTGCTATAAAAGGTCAGTTTCTTGTACTCATGAGCTTTAACCCATTCTCTGTCTCTTAAAGTAATGGAAAACATGCAGTAAGACCTGTAAGATTATTTCCTTATTAGGAGATTTTTTTCCTTCCCTTGTAAATTACATTTTTATGTGTAAAAAACCGTTTAAAATAAATTATTTATTTCTTTGGTAAGGACTATTTTTAAAATAGCATAATGTGATTTAAAATAATAATTCCATATTTTAACTAGACTTTACAAGAACAGAGAAATTATCTTCTGTAATTTGGTGAAAATACTGACTATGATATCTCATGCAGATAAAACCAGTATATCTGTGAAGATTTTACAAGTGGAGAAAACCTGACAGTATCAAGATTGTAGTGTAATCTGTGAGGAAGAAAGTACCCAGATATTATATCTATTTTTTCAAAATAGGATCACAAGGAGAACAGCTTTTCTAGAAATATGTATTCTGTATAGAAATATGGTATTTGAAAAAAAACAGCAGATCATTTTCATGTGTCAGCCTCTTGCCTGACACCTAAAAGGATACCAAGGAAAGCTGATGTCTCCTCTCCCACTGGAGACATTTATGTGTTACTTTGTCTTCAAAATAAAAAATGGGTAAATCATGTATATAGTGGGTCTACATGAATCTAATATGAAGACTATTTCTTTTTTAGTAATTTTAGTAATATTTGATTTTATCAATTATTTTTTACCTTCTCTTCTTCACAGATGGACAGGATGTGCTAGTAAGGCAAGCAAAAGATTTTGGCTTTCCTTGGCTTCTTCTTTTGGAAGAAAGGGATGAAACTCACTCTGAATTGATTTTGATTCTAAAAGTCATGTCACACTTATAATTTCACCAACTTTAGTAGCAATTTAAAGAAAAAAAACCAAGATAATCAAGACTTGTTGAGATAACCATGAAAACTTAGGTAAATATGAACAACATTTTTCAACAGTTTTGTTTTTTAAGTCGTTGTTCAGCTTGGTGATGTCAGCAAAATAATATTGAGATCCACAGAAAACTTAAAAAAGGGGCACATGAAAAAAAGGGCAAATGAAAAACTTTCTTTGCTTTAGAAACCAGAAATAAAGTTAATTCTATTTTTATTTTAAACTGAGTGGATATTTTCTTCTTTTTGCAGACATTTACCATTTAAAATATAGGAAAGTACCTTAATAACTAGAATTATTGAATTATTTCATGATAGAGGCAAATATTTGTTATTAATATATTGTTGCTTCTATTACTGGTTATTTTATCATTTTTCCAACATTAAAGAGCAAAAAATTTCACTATTTGACTTTGTCACAATTTATGAAAGTCCAAAGGCAAATGTATAGTAACTACATAGTTGAAAGATGTATAATTTTCGTGCTTTAAAATAGGAAATTGCTCAGAACTTCTTTGTGAATAATATTCTTATTGAACTGGGTGCAGTGAAGCAAGAAGTTTGAGTGCCTGCATATCAAAGACTGGTTTGGCTATTTGCATTATTAATGTCACCCACAAACTGCATTCCTAACAAGCAGTTACATGAGTTAAGAGGAATATTACTTGCAATAAATTTTAAAAAAGCTGTTACTGCCAAAACAAAATTCATGCAATGTATTTCCAGCTCCTCTCTCTGTTAACATACTATTTATTTCATGCACGTGAGATTATATTTTAAAAAGAATTTTAGGTGGGTTTTAAGAAACAAGAATCATTCACTGTTCTTCATGTTTAGGAAACATTCCAGAGATAAATACCAGCAACACAGACTTTTACAATATTATCCAGTGAGAGATTGTCTGAGGATCATCCTTAGATTGGGTCTAAGGTGTAGTTTCTATTGTTCTGTTTTCTACTGTTCTATTGTTCTTGATTTGTTCTTCATGTCAAGGTGCTAACCAAATGAATGATATAATTCAGCTTTTCTTCTATGATATTATAATTTATATGTGAATAAATATGGGAACAGGGAAATCTTGGCTTAGAAATTTCTCAATAAAGACAATTTTTGTAATTGCCTGCACTTGTCTGCAAAATCAGTCTTCTTATTTAATTTTTTTTTCCTTGAATTATTTGTTTTGTCTGAATTCCTACTCTAAAACAGGGTAGCTCTTACCTCCCTATCTTGTCAAAGTTCAGGCAACAGCATCTTTCCTGTGCTCTAGTTAATTCATGGACACATATAGTACTTTGAACCTTATACTGATTTAAGAGATTATCAATTTGCCATATACTTGCCTGCACAGGTTTTTTTGGGTGTTTTTTAACTTATTGTGAGGTTTTACTTTATTCTTTGGCATACTAGATGATGACATTAAGTTAGCCCATGGAAAAGCAAAGAAGTAGAAAACTAACAGAAAGGGAAAATAAATCAGGGAGAAGATGAAAAGAAGGAATTCCATCAGTGCTGAGAAAGTGAGGTGAGAGGAGTTTGTCTCAAGTGTCACACAGATGGAAACACACTAGGAAGAAAACAGATCTGACTGCAGGTGTTCATTTCAGAAAGATACAAAGCCAGCTTCTTCTCACAGAAGCACAGTACGAGGAGAGACAATGGTCATAGTTGTCACAACTGATACTGTGATACACATGTAAGTAAAACAAAAGAATAAATAAACATTAAGAGAAGTTTACCTAGAGATTTTCAGAACTAAACAAGCCATGGCTTTAAGCAACCTTGTGTAACTCAAACATACCCATATCCAAGTAGGATTTTGGTCTAGATGGTTTACAGAGGCTTCTTCCAATATTTTTTTTTTGTAAGATGTTGTAGATGGTAAAAAAATGTTCTCTCTTTGACGTTATTTTGCTTATTTTGTTAAATTCATGGCTAGTATTAAAACACGGAGAAGTTTACTGTTGTTAGGAGAAGTAAAATTTTGCAACTGTTTCTTAAAAAAATAAATGCCTAATCTAGAAATATTTTATCTATTATATATTTAAGATAATATATATCTATTGCAGATAGAAGTATATTCAGAAAGGGGACACTTTGGCTACATGAATGATATAGACATAAAATGCAAAAATTCTACTAATAGGAAAATTTCCTTTGATATTGACTGTCAACATCAGCAAAATTATGAACAATTAGTGTGGGGTTTTATCAGTATTGACCTCTTGACAATTCAGCCTTTCAGTTTGCTCAAAAATAATTGCTGTGGGATTCCTTAAGTCTTTATCTTTAGATAACCATAAATCCTTTTTCCTAGGTTGCTCAGTAACTTTTTGTCCTAAGCTAGCTTTTGCATTTCCATGGAAGAGGGTCAAATATTTTTAGCCACAACATCTCTCACATTTTATTCCCTCTAATCTTTCCATAATTGCTCCTTAATAAAAGTCCAGTAAGGGTTCAGAGTACAGCTAATAGGGATTATGCATTTAGCATAAATTCTTTGTATTTAATACTGAAGCCCTGAAAAGACAGAATATATCCCTTATATTTTTTTAATTAGCATGCATATTTAGAAAAAAATATAAACATAAGGAGAAAAAAGAGAGCTCCTTTCTGACAACTAACTGAACTTCCTGCTATAGTTTCTTTTTCAGTAGATAAAGCAAAAACACAAAGTCACTTATTTATGTCACAATATGCAACAGGGTACTCC
This sequence comes from Fringilla coelebs, assembly GCF_963513975.1. Lineage (NCBI taxonomy): Eukaryota > Metazoa > Chordata > Aves > Passeriformes > Fringillidae > Fringilla > Fringilla coelebs. The sequence continues at coordinate 47,430,276 of NC_140029.1, forward strand.
AGTATAGGAATATGTTAGCTATATTTTCCTAAACTTTCTCTATTAATTTACCCAAAAATTATTTTTACAAGTTGGTTCACAAATGTGTATTAAATTTATATCTGAAAGACAATGGCTGTGAGCCCTCTTTCCACAGGCCTTATCTTTTTGTCTTTTGCAGGGAAAAAGAAATAGATATTAATTTTAATAGAAAATTAAGCAGCAACTAAAAATATAAATGCAATAGAAGAAAATGAGATGCTAAGAGGCAATAAATATCAATTAAGAATGATGGCAAATGGACTTTGTAAGGAAAAAAAAAAATGAAGCAGAAACCAGGGTTGGCATAACTAAATATAAGATTTTCCAAAGTCTTCTGCAAAGAAAAATATTGTAATGTAACCAAAGAGAAGGCCATAAGGAAGGAAGGAAGGAAGGAAGGAAGGAAGGAAGGAAGGAAGGAAGGAAGGAAGGAAGGAAGGAAGGAAGGAAGGAAGGAAGGAAGGAAGGAAGGAAGGAAGGAAGGAAGGAAGGAAGGAAGGAAGGAAGGAAGGAAGGAAGGAAGGAAGGAAGGAAGGAAGGAAGGAAGGAAGGAAGGAAGGAAGGAAGGAAGGAAGGAAGGAAGGAAGGAAGGAAGGAAGGAAGGAAGGAAGGAAGGAAGGAAGGAAGGAAGGAAGGAAGGAAGGAAGGAAGGAAGGAAGGAAGGAAGGAAGGAAGGAAGGAAGGAAGGAAGGAAGGAAGGAAGGAAGGAAGGAAGGAAGGAAGGAAGGAAGGAAGGAAGGAAGGAAGGAAGGAAGGAAGGAAGGAAGGAAGGAAGGAAGGAAGGAAGGAAGGAAGGAAGGAAGGAAGGAAGGAAGGAAGGAAGGAAGGAAGGAAGGAAGGAAGGAAGGAAGGAAGGAAGGAAGGAAGGAAGGAAGGAAGGAAGGAAGGAAGGAAGGAAGGAAGGAAGGAAGGAAGGAAGGAAGGAAGGAAGGAAGGAAGGAAGGAAGGAAGGAAGGAAGGAAGGAAGGAAGGAAGGAAGGAAGGAAGGAAGGAAGGAAGGAAGGAAGGAAGGAAGGAAGGAAGGAAGGAAGGAAGGAAGGAAGGAAGGAAGGAAGGAAGGAAGGAAGGAAGGAAGGAAGGAAGGAAGGAAGGAAGGAAGGAAGGAAGGAAGGAAGGAAGGAAGGAAGGAAGGAAGGAAGGAAGGAAGGAAGGAAGGAAGGAAGGAAGGAAGGAAGGAAGGAAGGAAGGAAGGAAGGAAGGAAGGAAGGAAGGAAGGAAGGAAGGAAGGAAGGAAGGAAGGAAGGAAGGAAGGAAGGAAGGAAGGAAGGAAGGAAGGAAGGAAGGAAGGAAGGAAGGAAGGAAGGAAGGAAGGAAGGAAGGAAGGAAGGAAGGAAGGAAGGAAGGAAGGAAGGAAGGAAGGAAGGAAGGAAGGAAGGAAGGAAGGAAGGAAGGAAGGAAGGAAGGAAGGAAGGAAGGAAGGAAGGAAGGAAGGAAGGAAGGAAGGAAGGAAGGAAGGAAGGAAGGAAGGAAGGAAGGAAGGAAGGAAGGAAGGAAGGAAGGAAGGAAGGAAGGAAGGAAGGAAGGAAGGAAGGAAGGAAGGGGAAACTAAGGCAAACATACCAGGCAAGGCAAAAGCAGGAAGAAATAATTCTATAAATATTTTTCTTCAATTCTTGTAAATGAGCAATATGTATTCACATCAATTCAATTCATTCTGAAATTGATAGTAATTGAGAAATATATCAGGGAAAATCTCTGATAATCAAGCCATGCATAATAAGAATGTTACTTATTCTGATTGCAGAAATCAGGACAAAACATCCTTTTTAGGTGAGTCACTGGTGATTTTGAAGTATTGATATGCTTGCAGATGCAATACACTCAGCCAAACATTTCCAGATAAAAAGAATGAGAGCTTCATTACTCATATTCTACAAACAACCACAAAAAATTACTAAAAGAAATACTGGTATCTCCTTTTCCTACTGCTTTCAAAAGAGAAATTAAGATTTTCAGCAGTAAAGCCTCTTTATCAAAATTTTCCTTTGCATAGATGAGGTTAGCAATAAGGTATTCCTCCTGTAGATAATTACAAGATGTAATAAAAAGGTCTATGAAACTAAAAAATTGTTAATCTGTTACACACATGACACCAGACAGACCTAATGTCAGCAGATTGATAAACCACTAACGCAGTATCAACTGTGGTATAATACTGCAGAATCCTAAATAGAAGATTTTTACTGATGCAGTATTTTGTAGCCTTCTCTCTCAGCTACTGCTGTTTTACTTTTGCATTGTATAAAAATCTAATATAAATTCCCATTGTGTCAGGTTTTCAAAGGCCTTTTATACTTTTGTACTTATAGATTAGATTATTGCAATGGAGGGTGAGTGTACCAGACAGATGCTAGAGTGGCAGGTCAGCAAGGAACATTAACACACAAATTGATTAAGCGGGGAAGAGAAAACATCGCACTTTGATAAGCACACAGGCTGTTGCTGCTAGTTCATTAAGAACTCAGAGCATGCTACAAGTTCAATTTTTGCCTCATGTCCCCACTGAGCTTTACAATGAGTCACAGCAGCCTATACAGCCTCACTTTCCAGAAGTCAGGTAGAAAGCATATGCTCTGAGCGGAGAGGATTGAAGAAATTCTTCTCTTAATGTCTGATGAAAATTGTGCAGAGCACTGCGTAGATGAAAGACACATGATCTGTGACCACTGTGAAGTTCTTATGAATTTTAATAACTGCCATGTGCTCTCTGAAGTATATGACACTTTAACTGCTAATTTGTCAGCTATTTTTCCGATGAAAAAGTTATAGCTGATATTTGCGGAAAGTGTAGACTTTAAATTAAAGTTGTTAATAAAAAAAAAAGGAAAGAGTTATGGAGAAAAAACATTCCATCTTTTATGAGTTTCAACTTTTGGAGTTATAATTGGGCTGTCATTTTGGGGTAAATAACTTGTTTTGCGAATTAAATTGCATCACCTGTCAAAGAGTAGATAGTAGCATAAAAGGCAGTCTGAACACAGGAAGTGCAGAGGGAAGGACAAAGGAGGTACAAATTCATAGAGAATCTTAATCATCTAGAAATACTGCATAAAGGTGTCTGGATATATCTGTGTAGAAAGCCCTTAGGAAGTCTCTCAATAAACTCTTAATGCCAAAAGAGGCAATGACAGATGGAATTTTACTTTAGCCCTTAGAAAGATACCTATTGTGTTGAAACAAACATTTCATACCCTTCACAAGGAACATCTAAGGCAGAGAAAAAAAATCTTTATGCATCTTATCTTATTCTGTGATATTCAGAGAATACTTAACAAAATTGCATATTCTATAGAACAATCTAGGGATTTACAGCCCTCTCAGGTTGAAGCAAATCAAACTAAATTGAGAATTCAGAATTGCATTGTAAAATGGTTGCTGTTGAAAGCAACATCAGGTCTTTGGTCCAGTGAAAAAATCACTTGTGTATGTGATTATTTTGGTTTTCTTCAGAAGGAATAACCTGATTACTTGATATATTTGAAGCAGTTCAAACTGAAAATTTGATTTCCCAAGTCACTGTAGGTCTGTCAGCTAGGATTTCTGAAATGTCCATCACTTTATTATTTGTTCACCAAGGGATCCAAAAACTGAGATTCAAGAAACAGACATAATTTTCAGTGATGAATTGAAGATTTTACCTTCATTTGGTTCCTGAACTGAGGTAGCATTTGATAAGAATGAAGAGATTTATGAAGTAAACTTTGGATCCATGAGAAATATTTAGAACCTGTGCATAAGAGTGAAACCCACATACTATACAGATTTATAGGATCCTAGAATTGTTTAGGCTGGAAAAGACCTCAAAGAGCATGAAGTCCAACCATTAACCCAGCACTGTCTTGTTGACCACTAAATCATACCCACACCCCTTTCGAACACTTCCAGGGACAGCGATACCACCACTCCTGGAATGCCTGACTACACCCCTATTCCAATTTTTGATAACGCTTTCCATGAAGAAATTTTTCCTACTATGCAATCTAAACGTCCCTGGTGAAACTTAAGGCCATATCCTCTGATCCTGTCGCTGTTGTTGTAGAGCATGACACAGTACAAAAGTACACTACTCCATCAGAAAGGTGCAAGAAAGAGATTTATTTCAGCAATGTTGCTTTTATAGTTTTACAAGACACTAAGACCCCTCTAACAACACATTCAGTGTCCATTGGTCATAAAGGAGAAGCAAAGTTCCCAGTGGGTGATTGGGGAACCACATCACTCTGTGAGCTAGCCAGAGTCCATATCTCAACTTTCTCTCCTTCATCCTGTCTCCATGGTAACAACCTTGGTGTCTTCCTTCAGGAGAGATATAGGGCTTCCTTATCTCCAGGAGGCCCTTGCTAGCTCACAAGAACAGCACAGAATTTCTTTCCTGCATGTCACTGCTTATGTGGGAGAAGAGACCAGCATCCATGTGGTTACAACCTCCTTTCAGGTAGTTGTAGAAGAACCTCCCTGAGTCTCCTTTTCTCTAGGATAAAAACCTCCAGGTCCCTCTGCTGCTCCTCACAGGATTAGTGCTCCAGACCCTTCCCCTCAATGTCCTCCTTGCAGTGTGGGATCCAGAACTCAGAATTGAAGGTGGCCTCTTCAGTGCCTACAGGGGGTTGATCCCTGCCTTGGCCCCAATGTTCACACTATTCCTGATACAGGAAAGGTTGCCTTTGGCCTTTTTGGCCATCTGGACACTGTGTTGGCTCATGTCTAGTGACTGTCAACCAGCCCCCCCAGATCCTTTTCTGGACATCTAGCCTGCTTTCCATCCAGCGAAGAATACGAACATCCAAGCCATGAGCAGACAGTTTTTCCTAGAAAAACTGTGGGAAAGGGAGTCAAAAACTACTAAAGTGGAGGCAGACAACATCCACAACCTTTCCCTCAGTCACTAAGTAGGTAAACCTCTTATAGAAGAAGGTCGGTTTGGTCAAGCAAGATGAGCCTTTCATAAACTCATGCTGGCTGGGCCTGATCCCCTGGTTACTGTGTATGTGCCATGTGATGGCACTCAAGATGATCTGCTCCATGATCTTCCCTGGCACTGAGGCCAATAGGTCAGACCAATCCTCCTTCTAACCCTTGTAAATGGGTCTAACATGTGCTAACATTTGCTTTCAACTGGGACCTCTCCAGGTCACCAGGAATCCTGCTAAATGATGCAGGGTGGCTTGGTGATCACTTTTGCAGCTCCCCCAATAGTCCTGGGTGAATCCCATCTGACCCCATGCACTTTTGTGTGTCTAAGTGGTGTAGCATGTTCCCTTGGACTATAAGAGCTTCATTCTGTTCCCTGTTCCTTTCTTCCAGCTCATGAGGCTGGGTACCCTGAGGATAACTAGTCTTGCTCTTAAAGACTGAGGCAAAGAAGGCATTAAGTTTCTCAGCCTTTTCCTCATCCTTTATCACTGTGTTTCCCCAGGCAGACAGTAAATGATGGAAAATACTCCCTAGCCGTGCTTTTGTAGTGGATGTATTTGTAAAAAAGCTTTTCATTGTCTTTTATGACAATGGCCAGAGCAAATTCTTGCTGGGCTTTGGACCTTCTAAGTTTATATAAACTCATTACATTCTTATAGTCCTCCCAAGTTGCGTGCACTTTGTCCAAAGGTGATACACTCTCTTTTTTCTCCTAAGTTCAAGCCAAAGTTATTTGTTCAGTCAGACTGGCCTTTTTCCTCTGCAGAATGCACACTGGAACAGGGGAAAAGTAGGAAGAATAACGACGGGCAGATATGAGCCATTATGTACTGACTGCAGCTCCCAGTTCCCGATTCCTTTTATTCCTCTTAGCTTGGAGGAAAGGAAAGGCAAAGTGGTGAAGAACAAAGTTCTAACTGATTCTGAGTAAAGTGCAGGAAGGAAAGGTGTTGTTTTAATTTTTGTCCTTATTTCACACTATCCAATCTATTTTAATTTACAATAAACTTAATACATTTTTATCAAATAAATTTCTTTTTTCCCAAGTGGTGTTATCTCCCTGTCTTTATCTCAACTATAAATCTCTTTTTTCTTATTTTCTTCCTTTTTATCTGATGAGAAGGGGATGTGAGAGAGCAGCCAGGTGTGTGCCTGTAGACAGCTGAGGTCAACACACCACAGCATTCATTCAGGATTTTGTGCTCCTGGCCCTTTTTCTGAGAAAGTGGCAGTAATGGGCTTGTAGTAGAAAGTACACCAACACATACTAACTTTGAGTTCAGTATAATACACAGCAGTCATAAACATATTTTCTCATGGACAGTTAAATAATTTTTATGCAAAGCTTATAGCTAGCCCAGATTGGTTGCCCAGAAAGTATGAATTTCAGGTTGAAAATATTTACCAGACAGAAAAAAAAACTAGATTACTGCTCACAAGAACAACATCCTACTACAAGGGACTTAAAGGGATAAGAATACAGAAGAAAGGAGAGAAGGAATGGAAAGAAAAGTTATATACCTCTGAAATAGGGAATGCTAGGTTTCTTCTCCCCATTTTTTATGTATTTTATCCAAATGTCACTGAAAGAAAATACATAAGGAATGTGTAAAATCCCTAAGGGCTTAATAGAGAAGTCAGCTTGCACTTCTTATATTTATCTTTTCTGCAGTACTTTTTCTTCTGTTTAATATGTTAAATGCTATTCTGCCCCTGAGAGCCTTAAGAGCTTGAGAGACAAATTAGGATCTAGTTAATCAAAAGGGTGTAAACCCCAGACTTGTATATGATTAATTTGGAATGCATTGCTTTTTCTATTATCATCATGCACAATTTATTATCTGATGGTATAGGCATATCTTGCATCAAAAAGAAAAGCTTTTCCCCTCAATATAAGCTGCTGCTTCCAATTTTCCATGTAGTTTATATTCACAGTCCAAAATACCTTTATTGTATTGTTCGGTAAAACACAAAGTCTGAGGTCTCATCTCCCACCATTTTGTTAGAAGCATTTGCTCTGACAGCAACAACAGGCTCCAGGGTGTTTTCTGGAAAGACATTATTATCTTGCCTTTGAGATTTTTCAAACTAACATGGACAAAAGCAGGCTTGATCTCACTGGAAAGTTTTGCAGCTTTATCTCCCAGCTGAGACATTCACAGTGGCTTGACTAGTAGTAATAGCTGAAAGAACTAACCAAGACCTCTAAGGAGCTTACATCTAAAATAAGATTCAAAGCATAGAAGAGGAAGGATGAGACTCAGCTGCCTGGATATATTTATCAGGGGTAGCTCTAGGACTATGGGGAAGTATTTCAGATTTCAAGTTGCTGCTCAGAAAGATATGAGTCTCCTCTTAAGTCTTCTCTCATACCTGTGAGCTCTGGGTGAATATTTTGGATACCTAAAGGGTCTCAGATGACATTTAGGCAAAAAGTGATGTCCAAGACTGATGGCAACAAAATGGTAGAGAACAAGAAAGCTGAGTATGTACCTTTCCAATCTACTGCAATTCTAACTTCATTTTTTTCAAAGTCTTCCTTATCCTTATGGGATAGTTCAACTTCCCAGATATCAACAGTATATGCAAATGGAATTATGTGCAGACTAATTGTTATTGAACCTGGCACATCAACCAGTAGGATATTTGTGTACACAGGGTATTCCTTTATGTAAGAGAGACATGCTCTCATAATATCTGTAGTAATTATAGATGCCAAGAGCAAAACACCAAAGCTTTTAAGAATGCAGTTCAGTAATACGTAGTGTGATCTTCACAAGGAACTCATTAATCATAAAGTAAAATCAAAATATCCAGTGCCCCACTGAGTCACTTACAGTACAGAAATATGTACTGTTTCAATACACCAGAGACTGTTGTCTGCTCACAGAAACAGTTATCACTCACTTTTGATAAAACTTAATTGTCCTGGCATTTCTAAAACCCCACCTCTGAAAGCTCCTCACCATCTTCACTTGGATCTCTCTTGTTCAGAGGAGCAGAAATAGCTTTTTCTTTCCCTACAGCCCAGGTTTTCACATGCAGAACCAGCAAATGCAGTTTCCCTCTCTAAAGCTCAGAATGTACCTCCAAAGGATTTCTAGTTTAAACCCCTTAGGGAAAGAATTATAAACTCATATAGTTAAAGAACATTGTTTAGAGCCTTTTCTAGTCAAATTCTAAATGTGTCTAAAGGATAGATATTCCACAGGATCTGCAGGAAATATAGCATGTTTTTTGATTGCTGTTAAAGTGACCCCTCTGATTTTTTCTTTTTCTGAGAATTTTCCATATTCCAACCTGAATCTGTTTCCTTCCATTCTTCTGCTGTGAAATTCTGAGAAAAATTTAACTCTCTTCTTCACACTCTCCTTAGGGACTTGAAGACAATATAAGATCCCCCTGTCAGCTTTCCCTTTGTAAGGTTGAACAAACCAAATTTCTTCATCTTCTTCTGCTTCATGTGCTCCAGCTCCTGATGCTGGTGGACTCCTCTTGTACTCTCTCCAGTATGCTAATGTTTTTCCTAGAATGGGTAGAATCAAAAATGGGTAGAATCATAAGTCAAATGCAATCTCACAAGTGCTAGGAGGGAATAATGGCATGCTTTGACCTACTAGGCTCATTCTTGCTAGTTCTTCCCATGGTGTATTTGGCCTTCTTTACTAGAAGGCCACATTCCCGACTCTTTCAATTTATTGTTGAGCCTGGGTATTTTTTCAGAAATGTGGCTTTCCAGCCAACCAGTCCCCATCCTGCTCTGGGGCTCCTTTCTTCCCTGGGGCAGGGCTTTGCATTTACATTTGGTGATGTTCAGAACCTTTCTACTGGCTCACTTCTTCAGGTTGTTCAGGTCACCCTGGATACCAGTCCTAAGCTCCAGAGTGTCAGCAGCTTCCCCCAGCTTGATAACTTCAACGAGCTCATTGAGGGAGCAGGCTAGCCCTTATAAATATTGCTGAATGCTACTGATCCTATTATTGATCCCTATGAGGCATCACTAGGAATTGTGAGCCAGTTATTCAGTTGACCTTTTGAATCCATTTTGCCACCTGCTTTATTATCTACTTTTGTCCTACACCCAGCCCATACTGCCTTTCATCAGAGAATACCAATTAAAACTGAATCGTTTTTGCAAGCAGGCAGCCTGGATACTCCAGTATCCACAAGCAAAAATAATGAATCACAACCATATTATATTTTGCTCCTGTAAGTCTTGTAACAACCTAACAAGTCACAACGGTTTCAATACACTATTACAATGAATTTTTCTGTCTAAAGCAAAGACAGTATATGTCACAAATGATGCATGAATACACTGGCCAACAGGTGGAGAAAGGTATTTTCTACTGCTAAGTTACCTGTCTTAACAAGGGCATTCAGCACAAAGAACTGTGCATATAAAGGACTGTCAATTCAGTCACATGAAGTTATTGCAGGAGGTTATTGCAGCAAGTGCCTTTGTGTTTAATTAAAAAAGAGTCCTTCTCAGGAGGACTAATGAAGCCTCAAATATTTTCTCTTTGATAAAATAATTATATAATTTCAGGCTGTTGATATCTGAACTTTCATTTTAAAAAAAATCTGTTTTCTTGATAGTGAGTTGATTGTTTTACTATATTGGAATAAAGAGGGACACTGAGACTAATTCCTTAATTTGGAATGCTACATGAATATAACTTCTCTATAGTCTTTTTGTACTTGCAGTTTTCTCTTTTCTTCTGTATTTTCTTTCATTGCCAAATACTCAAGATTTTCAGATTGGAATTACCTGTCTTTTACCTTTTTAATATTCAAAAGTATTGATATTGTTTGAACTGTAGGGCATTATTTACTTTGTTCTTTTCAGACACTATTAACCTGTTACATCATTTTGTCACTAACTCTGAAGCTCTGATACTAAAGAGAACTAAATTAACGTTATAAACACACTTTTTTCCTGAGCAATACATACTGCATTATAATATTGCCATACAAAGCCTGAGATGGAGAAGATGACTCTAAATATCTCCATCCTAACAAGTTCCTAGCAGAACAGCTTTCTGAATTTGGGATTAAACAAAGAAGCTGTTAAGCCCGTATTTATCTGATTACATTCTGAATTAATAAGGTGGAATAAATTTCAATCCATGTGATTATTTTTACTGATATAAACTTAATGAAGTGCACTCTGATCTGCTGACCTTCACAATTCCAACCAATTTCAAGCTGAGATTATAAATTCAGGAGAGGTATTAGTAAGATTTTTACGTTTTCTTAAAGAGACTCAAGCCCCAGACATTCTGAAGGTGAAAAAACAAATTTAAAAAACAAAAAAACAGGCTAACAGAAAACCCCCTAAATTGAAAAAAAAAAAAAAAAAGATCTTCCTACAAAGTTTTGATATTATGATAGTATTTCTTTCCTCCTTTTCAGCCTGGCATCAACAGTTTTCTCAAAAAATACTATACATATTTATCATTATTCTCTTTGAAATGTTGTCTGTGTCAACCTTCATGCTCGTGGAGAAACAAAGGTAATATTTTACTGTATTAATCAAGAAAACGAATGGAGATTTTCACAGCCTACCAATCACTTGGAAAAGGAAAACACAAAAAACCCCAAAACCCAAAAAAAAACCCCAAACCCCCAAATAAACAAACCAAAGTATTAGATTACAAGTTGCTCAATACTGCTTACACTTGCAATTAAAAAAATCACAGGTTTTAGTAAAATTCTATTGTGTATTTTCTTTGGCAATTGATCAGCAAGGCTTTTTTGCTTTTTGTTTTGTTTTTTTTTTTTAAGGAACACTGTTTAGTGACAAAGTGACAAATAAAAGAATAAAGAAAAACAAACAATTCACAGATGTTAGAATGGAGAAGTTGTCAGCAAAATATATTTATTTCTCAAAGAGTTAAAGCAAATGATTTTTCTACAACCAAGGCATGCACAGAACACTGTGACTTACGTGGGTGTCCTTGGCAAAAGGACAACATTATTTGCCTTTATAGGAGATGTATTTTAAGCTGATGATCTCAGAAGTAACCAGACCCCAGTGAAACAGCACCCGACGAACAACCCGAGTATATTTGTGTTTACCCCGGAGTAAAAAGCAATTGCAGTTTGATCAACTGACTGCAGTCCTCACCTGGGAAATCTGAAATCACCACCTGTTGTTTTCTTTCTATGCCAGTATGACACACTTCAGCTGATTTCAGCAGAATATAAAACAGCATTGTAGCCCAGGGATGAGCGTTTGGGGGAAGATGCTTATTCACTTGTACATTTGCATTTGAATTGTGGCAGCTGAGTTTTTAAAGGAAGCATCAAACAGAAAAGGCAGGTACTCAGAAGCCCTGTAGAGAGTCCTAATATTGAAAAAGTACTAGAAGAATTCTTATCCTGTCACCATCTCTAATTACATTTGTCTGTCTATCTATCTATCTATCTATCTATCTATCTATCTATCTATCTATCTAACTATCTATCTATCTATCTATCTATGTGTGTTTCAATAGACCTTCTCCCCAAGGTGATTCTTCTCTCTCTTGTATCCCACATCAACCTCTGTAGTTATAACTGAATAGAACAAATAATTTCTATTCTAACATTTGATATGTTAGTATTTTTTTAATCTTACATAATGTTATTTAGGCGTTATTATGTGAAAATGCAATGTACCACGACACGCAGCAAGATGTTTTGGGAGTTTTTTATTTTATTGCATTTTTTGCATATTTACTTTACTAAATGAGAAGCAGAGAACTAGCAGATATTTCTTTCATGGAGAAAGGGATGTTAAATAACCAAACATCAGGGAACTGCTACACAAGTACATAGATTGCACAAATAAAGACAAATAAAGAAATATAACATGGAGTTCAATTTTATATAAACTAAGCATTTCAAATCGGCAAGATTGCACAAACCTAAATATACATTTCTAAGTAAGTTTTTTCATTATAGAATGAAATGCAAAAAAATCTGCATCATTATTCCATTTTTTCCTTTTTGTTTGAAATATACATATGCAGTTCCTATTGTCAAATGTATGTTAGGAGAATGTTTGCATTGTTAACTTTCTGAAGTGAATATCCTTGATACAGTCTGACTTTTTGAAATAGAAAATGAGATCAGAGAATAGAGCCGTACAAAATGGATTCGGCAGTGCAATACAGCATTTAGTTTGCAATTGTGGTGCTATTCCAGCTTATAGCACAGACACGCAGCAGTAAAAGTCTTGGAAAAAAGACAAGTGAGCTAAGACAGTTCTCCTTCAACTATAGTCTATTAGCTGCATACTTCCCTTTGTAAATAATAGAATGACACTTCAAACATTTACTGAGCCAAACACTAAAATTACAACTTCTCAGTCAAGGTGACAGATGGACTGTCTGGTCACATAGCAGAGATAAGAATAGACCAATTTCATCCAAAGCTCGATTTAAAATAAAAACAAAATCTAAAATACAATAGCAAAAATTTAAGCCGATTACATATATAGTTTTTTATAAGCTTTATCCTGAATCTGAGGCAATCAAGTACATCTAACCACTGTAATCTAGTGTTGAATAAAGATTGATTGTAGCAAAGCAAGGTCTTTGTCAGCTTGTACTGTGTGGAATTTGCTGTATGTATGATTAATGTGCTAAAGGTCTGAGCTGAGCCTACAGGCTTCTTGCTAGCTCTTACTGCCATCTACTGACCAAACCTAAATCTCCTTTGTTTCCTTCCTCTTTTATTTATTTTATTTTATTTTATTTTATTTTATTTTATTTTATTTTATTTTATTTTATTTTATTTTATTTTATTTTATTTTATTTTATTTTATTTTATTTTATTTTATTTTATTTTATTTTATTTTATTTTATTTTATTTGTTTTTCCAACCTTCTCCAGTGATGTAGGGCTCAACAGGAACAATCAGAGTCAGGTTAGAATCGTTGAGCACTGTTAAAAATTAGCTGCCATGTTCCTAAAGCCAGGACTAGATGGGAATGTACTTTTTGAAATTGAGAAAACCATGTCTTGTGAGTTTGTTCAGAATTAGATGGTTTCTTCTGAAACATCAATCAGGTTAAACAGGATATTATTGAAATCTATATTTTATGCTTAAAAACAGGCTGCACTCTAGGCAAATTGACATCATAGTAATCTTTCTTGTAAGAGAAATAGATACCTAAATCACAGCTCTATGTGCTATGATTAGAAATGGAGTGTTTCTAAATGTACAAAAGCAGTGTTAAATTAAAACCCTAAACCTGGATGATTATTTCACAAACAAGGAATATGGTTAGAGATTTTCAAAGACTGTGGAGGATAAAATTCCAGATATAATTACAGTGGGATGGAATACTGCATCAAAAAGTACAGCAAGAAGCAGCTATTTTTGAAAGCTCAATAAGATAGGGGAGAAAATGAAAAAAAACCTCAAAAACTTTATTTTCTTCAAGGCATGTCTGCCCCTTTAGCTCCTTAGGTGGTTCACCTGCAACATGTGCAAAAAACTTGGCACTACAAACGTCCCAGGGTCTGCAAAACTTTTCTGAGGACGTCCAATAAGCTCTTCATCAAGTCTACAAATTAAAACCTCTTCTCTGATCATGCTGATTTCTATAGATTGGAATAATTTGAATTTTTTGATGCAGTAGCACTTCATGTGATATGGGTATACCAAGTGGACAAAACTGACTGTTCTTTAAGACAAAACAAAGAGTGTTTCAAAAAAATGAGATTTTGCAGCGTCTCTTTAGGAGAGAGGGAAAAGTTCCAAACCAACTTTAGAAAAACACAACACCTGATGTTTCCTGAACTAAAACCTCTCTTAAGAAATGTGGAATAACGTAGTAATCCCTCATGTTTTGTGAAGGCCAGATATGCCCACTATGGGTCTTTTTTTTAATCCTAGTATTTACCTAATGCAAAGCTTACTTGAAGTGTTTGCTGCTCTTTTAGAACAATGTATCTACAATTTTTGTATAATCATTAACACTGCAGGGATAAAAAAAAAAGTCAATTTAAATTCAGAAAGTGTAATTTTTCAAGTGACACAGATAACATTTGACCAACGATTACTCATCCACTGCAAAGCACTCCAGCTTTCTTTCTCAACAGTCATGATCAAGCTCTCATATTAATTAACTTCAACTCCATTAATCATGCTCAAGAACCTTGATGAAAGAAAGTGAGAATTTTAAAAATTGGGCTTTAGAATCAAATACAGAACTCATATCACTGAACTTTAGATGGCTCCAGCAGAACCTTCAGCATTTAAGAAGGTCTCTGTATTGGTTAAAGAATTTCTAATTCCTAGCTCATTTTGTTAAAAAGTAGACCAAAGCATGTACCCTGCTGGCCAGACAACCACTCATTCTTCAATTTCTCTTGATTTTTTTTTCTTTCTCTTTTGGTTCCAGACTTTAGGAAAGATGGATGAGAATGCTGAAAACAACTCACTCTCAGCAACAATCCAGGAATCATTTAAGTGTCTGCTTCAGCCAAATGAGTAGTTCAGAAGAAATCAGTAAAACTCTACTAGTACACAAATAAATCAACATTTAAGTGTTTTGGGTACTTCTTTTAAAGTCTTGGAATTATATTTTCTCCTTCCTAGTGCACACCCATGATTCCTGGATAATCTGGTAACAAGAAATATCCTCTCCTTCCTGTGACTTCTCTCTTGTCCTCTGAGTAACACTACTCTTATCACTCATTGTTTGACAAATAGTGGTAGTCATTGCAGTGTATCTTGTAGAAACACATGCAAAATCATCCTATCCTGGCATATAACTGCATCACATTTAAATAAATTTTACATTTAAAGTAGTATTTAGAAACATTTTAAATTGCCTGGTTAAAGCTGAATGTCTAGATTCTTTACTAAAGCCCCTAGAGGAAAATGTCAAATTTTATCATGTGCTCTCTTCAGCCTGGAAGATGCCATAAGCATAATAGTTTCTTTAAAATGCAGTAAGACTACTGATTTTTCTCTTACTGAGGTAAAATCACTTAAATTATTTATCATGGAAATGGTAACACCATCTCACATACAGTGGCATGAACATGCTGCTCTAAAAATTGTGATCTTGCTAACTTGATAAACTCAATGTATTTGCCTAAGTCTTAAACTACTTCAGTTTTTAAGCTTCAGTATTTAAGCACAGAGGCAACAATATTAATGAGGTAATATTATTCTTACATCTTAAAGTCAAGTTATCTGCATTTTCTATGCACAAGTAGTAAGACAAAACAGTCCAAATCAGATGCATGTCTCTGACAGAGCAAAGCAGAATACATTTTACATGTATTCCTTCAACTGCATCAGAACTGGAACTTAGAAAATATTCTTTTAGGTATTATTGGTGGTGAGTTTATTCACCATGATGTATATACTTGCTGAAAACTAAAAGTGGGACACAAAGGGGAGATGGAAAAAATGGGTAAAAGTGTCTTTAGAGTTTCTAAATGCAGACAAAATCTTCTGAGGGAAAATTTTCCAGACCATCTCCATTATATACCAAATGCCCACCCAACTGCTTGTTCACACCTTCCCCTAGCATGACAGCAGGAGAAAATAAGACAAACAAGTAGAAAAAGGTCACAGGTTGAAAGGTGGGGAGATTACTGATTTGACACTGCAGGAAAAATAGACTTTAATAGGGGAATACTGATATAATAATTAGGTGATTGAAAGAAGAATAGAATTACTAATTTGAGTCATTGAAACCAGAAAAAGACAAAATACTTTCCTTCACTCTTTTCTAACCTCAGCTTCATTTCTTTGCTTCTGATTCTTCTGTTCTCGTCTTGATCACTGCAGGGAATAAGAATTGGAGGTTGTAGTCAGCCCATAACAGCTCCTCTCTGTTTCTCCTTCCTCCTCACACTTTTCCCCTCCTTCACTGTGCTTTCTCCATGAGCTGCAGTCCTTCAGGAAAAAAATATCTGCTCCATAGTGGGTTCTCACACATGCTACAGATCCTGTCAGGAAAAAATCTCCTCTAGCTCATGCTCTCTATTGCCTGCAGGATCTGCTGTGTCAGGGAGCACCTTCTCTTTCTTGGGCTCTGATCTTCATGTTCCCTCTGCCACACCTGCAGG
Source organism: Fringilla coelebs (assembly GCF_963513975.1). Classification (NCBI taxonomy): domain Eukaryota; kingdom Metazoa; phylum Chordata; class Aves; order Passeriformes; family Fringillidae; genus Fringilla; species Fringilla coelebs. Next base: position 47,446,292 of record NC_140029.1, read on the forward strand.
CTAAAGTCTTCCCATTTACATCAATACAAACAATAAAGAATTATTCAGTATTACTGTCTAGTTTAGGAAAAATGGCAATGGCACCATATCACACCCAAATCCATGCTCAGCTCATGCCAAACCCTTTCATAACGTAAACTAATGTGCCATCTCTCTGAAACCTAGAAAAAAGATTCATTAAAATGTTTTAGGTTGCATATCATGTCTTTGTTGTCTAATATTCAGGTTCCTATCGGTTGATTTGAATTTTTTTTAATGGTCCAGAAGACAAGCTTTGTTGATTATTGAGAGGGTGATAAAGTAAATTATTGTCCCTGACTGCCAGGACTAAACAGTTTCCTCAATCTAGTATTTACAGTGAAAGGATAATTAAATAATTATATAAGTCTTTACCTCAGTCCCATAAGGTCATGCTTAAGATTTGTATTTGTAGTTATTGGAGTAAATTCTACAAAACACTGAAGTGAAATGTATGATGAAGGGATTATGATTCCCATTGGGTTATCCCTGATGAGTGGGTAATAGCACTAAGATTTGGTCATATTTGTATTGGTCATTTTACAGTTAATATCTTGCAAAAATGATTAAAAACTAACTGACATCTAAATATTTTGTACAAAGAGGATACTAGCTAATCAATTCCCTGCAGCTTTCTAGAAATATTACTATGAAAAATTGCCACAACACTCTTAAATAGTTGTCTTATTAGCACTTTGTCAACACCTAAATGCTCATATCATTTATAACACATAACTCCTAGATTTTCCTGTTTATCACTGTAATAGAGTTGCATTTCTTCTCAGTAACTGGTACAGTGCTATGTTTTGGATTTAATATGAGAATGATGAACAAGAATAGAGTGTGCATTTTTACTTAGATAAAGACTGCTCTATACAGCCTAATTGCATATCTTGCAGGTCACAGTAAGGTTGGAGAATATGTTCAAAAATTCTGCAGTCTAGACAAACTTTCAGAACCTTCCTAAGCCAATTTTATCTCTCTTTGAAGAACTGGTCTCTCTGTGTGGACTATGACAGGAGACTGCAGTCACAAGAACAAGGATAATGAAAGCATAAAGCTGGCTAAGATGAATCTGTGGCTATGTGACTGCTCAAATCTCTCAAAAAGCCTGTGACTCAACCTGGATTTGGTTTAGTATCTAATACATTAATTAGGAAATTTTTTTTAAAGTCAGATTTCTACAGATTTGGTGGCATCACAGCATCACCAAAAACTACACTTGTTTTTTGTGTCAATAGGAGAACTTTGCCTCTCCCTGCCTATAAAAGGAAAACTTCTAAAAAAAAAGAGCCACAATTATGAGTTCAATCAAACTCAATGAAGTATAAACAGAAATATATTGTTTTATGCTAGATTTGTGTCCTAAAATCAGAGAAGAAAAGGGAGGGAAAAAAAAAAAAGGAAAAAAGAGACAGTATAGCTAAAAAGTTAGCCTTGTTTTCCAAAATGTTTGGGGTTTAAACTGAAAATGTTAGACAAACCTTTAGTGAAACCATCTGCTCAGTAGATTGGAAGAAGGTTGGAGTACAGAGGCAGTAATTCAGTTTACTTTGCCACTAGCATGAAGCAGCCAGGATAACTGTCAAGAAAAAAGTGGGACAAGACAGTATCAAAGCATGTGGTTGATGTTGGGGAATAAAGTAATGAAAGGGGACCAATAGGAAATATCAAAGTCAGGAAATGGCAATTCTAGAAAGAACTGTGCAGTAAACTGTTGAAATTATATTGATTCAAAGCCCTGCTGGCATCTGTCACTTTCACACAACAGGTTTCCTGTGTCAATCATTATATTTAAAGATTTTTAATTATAGGACTTAATCAGACTAACAATAGCAATGTTGTGAAGAGCTTCCTACTCAGAAATTATATTATATAAAAGGATGAAAATTTCATATCCTTATGAAGAAAAAACACAAAGAGGTGTTTCACAGGACATATGTGACATGCTACTTCAAAACTGAGCAGTGGTAGGGATCCTTTTTAAATAACAAGGAATTAGTATCACATTAAAATTAATTTGCAGTATCAATTATATTCTTATTTCAATGCATGTTAGAGAAATAGGTTGTATCTAGAAAGTGCATTTGTTATATTGGCAAATATAGAAACAATTATACACTCAAGATAATAAAAAATGTTATTAAATATTAGAAAAATAAGTAATTTAAAATGTCTGTGTTAAGAGATTTGTCTTTGGAAAATAATAATTGGATTAACATACTGTTTTGCAAGAACTTATCTATTTCATCAAATGTGCCTATAATCAATTACTCAATTAATTTTCTTGATAAAAACAAACTTTCTCTTTTTTTTTCTTCTTTTTTTAATTGCAAACTGTTAAAATGAAGCATTTCAACAACTTTTTTCCAGAAGATTCTGGTAGGTTGTGAGCAAAATAAACAATATACCTTTCTGAGCAAAATCCTAATAGATAGATAGTTTCCTTCCTTCCTTCCTTCCTTCCTTCCTTCCTTCCTTCCTTCCTTCCTTCCTTCCTTCCTTCCTTCCTTCCTTCCTTCCTTCCTTCCTTCCTTCCATGAGAAACTTACAGAACCCAAATAAAAAGAAAATCTCACAAAACACATAAATGAGCTCCCAACTCTCTATTACACTCCATATTAAAGACTTATCCAAAAAGAGAACAGATGTCTTATTAGAAAAACAACAAACAAACAAACTCACTACAAAATGCCAAACAAACCTAATACAAATAGCTTTTGTTTGAAATACTAATACTCTTTAAATTTAAAGAGTAAATACTAATACTAATACATTAATACATTAAGAGTAAATACTAATACTATTTACATTTAAAGTGTATTAGTATTTACATTTACTCTGAAATATTTGTCTACTACCCAGGCAAATGACAATTACATTAGCAGATGTATCAGGCCAGGTTCATGAATTATTCCAAGATTTCCACTTAGTTTTACATAAAAATATTCTTTCAAAATTAATTTTCTGTGATGTTGAATAGAAAAATGGAAATGCACACCTTTTGTGAGTCTACAACAATATGAATGGATGGCAGGTTTAACATATTTCTACATCTTTGAATTACCTTATTTCTCAGTAAAATTTCAAGGAACTGTACATCAGATAAAGATTTTGTTATAATAGTTTGCTTGTTTGTTTTTCAAAAACGGCCTAGTAAAACAAAGAAGTGATGCAATTTTTCTCGAGTATATAATTTTCTAGAAAGTGTGGTGGAGATTAACTTCCCATAGCAGAATTCCCAAGTGACTGAGTTCCAGACCATTCATGATGAAAGAACTACAGAAGCAAAACTGTTCAGGTGAATAAGTCATTGGAAGAGGACAATGGTCTGTAATAAAAGGGGACATTGGTCTGTAATAAAATCTAAATATATATTGATGCATCTATAGATCTAGAGCAAGATCCTCTAAATCAAATAATTACAAAAACAAATTATAAGAAAATATGCAAACTTTGGATTCATATTTTGCTGTACAGATGTGCTGATTTTGGCTACTGTAGGCCTAATATTCTTCACAGATTTATATTTTGTGCTTATGTTGGAAAAAAAATCAATAATATAGAGGTTAGTTGGTCATTGCTGAATGGTGCTTAGTACATGGAGCCAAGGCATTTTCTGTTTTTCATTCCACCCTGTCAGCAACGAGGCTGGGAGTGCACAGGAAGCTGTGAGGGGACACAATTGGGACAGCTGACCCCAGTGGCCCAAAGGTATATTCCATACCTATGGCATCATGCTCATCATACAAAGCTGACAGAAGTAGGAAGGAGGGGTGTTCGGAACGATGGCCCCAAGTCACAATTATGCATGATGGGTCCCTGTTCTCCTGGAGCTGGCTGAACACCTGCCTGCCCGTGGGAAGTAGTAAATTAGGTCCTAGTTTTATTTTGCTTGTGTGTGTGTGCATTTTCCTTTACCTATTAAACTGTCTTTATCTCAACCCACAGGTTTTCTCACTTTTATCCTTCTGATTCTCTCCACAATCCTGCTCAGCATGGGGAAGGTGAATGAGTGGCTGGGTGTTGCTTTGTTGCCAGCTGGGGTTAAACCACAATGGGAGAGAAAGAGACAGACAGAGCAGAGTTAGCTATATCAGAGATTTCTCATGTCCATCTGCTTCACCAGATTGAATGCAGTGTATTCTAAATTTGAATGGTTAGAGAGGAAATATGTGAAACAGTGGCTCATACAGAAAATACCAAGGGAAATTTTTCAATAACAGTGTTAGCTGATACCACTATAATAAATCAACAGAACAGTTCATTCAACACTTCATTTGTTGAGATGGAGAATCAAGCACAAACTTTTCCTCTTCCTGTCAAGGAGAATATATATCCCATTTATTTCTTGGGCATTTCAAGAAATGCCAGACACCTGTACTGTTTAGATGCAACATTAATCATTTTACCACCTGTGTGTCTTTTCATTTACAGCATCTTCCTCCTTTCAATTCCAGTCACTATTGTCATTTTCTACAACAATAGGGAGCAAGCAGTTGCTGACAGTATTCTGTTTCTCATTTAATTAGCATAATATTTAGATTTTAATTTTTTTTATTTACACACTTTATATTACAGCTTCTTCTCACATCTCTGCCAGTTTGTTGTTTTGACCAGAAGCCTTCTTTTGGTAGTATATTAATAATAAAAAAATCTTTACAAATAACTAGAATGGAAAAAAATCAGCTTCCTCCCTTTTTGGCATACAAAGTAATTGTAACCTTTCTGCCAATACTTGATTGGCAGTAAGCAGGACAATATTCATGTAATTTGAGTAGCTGATAAAGCACAGGTTCAGGACTCCACCCAAATACCTCAGAACATTAAACTATACATTGAGAAGATCATTTTTCTTCTACTGCAAACAGACGTCAGTTATTTAAGCAAACAATATTTCATGACGGAGGGAAAGAAAATATTTAATTGTAGACAGACAAGGTAACAGAACATATTTAACTCCTAAGACATAATATATTATTAACAGTCTTATCCATTGGTGAGGCAATTCTGAGGCCAGCTGGTTGCTTGCTTTCTCCTACACTGACACTTGAATATTATGGTTGTGAAGTTTTGCTACAACAGCATGAATTTCTTGTCCTGCTCTCCCTCTGCTACCATTCCCACATTACAGCTCTGCCTCTTGCTCTTAGGCAAACTGCATGTAACACAGAGAGCTGGCAATCCCACAGAACAGGAATTCTTTAACAACTTCTTGTGCTACAATATCCTCACAGTATATTAATGTCTTTTTGTCAATGTCTTCTGAGTTCCTTTAGATTATAGCTTTTACACTCTGGCTCTAGAAACCATTGTTTAGGATTGAGAGACTGCTCACCCAAGGCACAGATAGAAACAGTCTCTTAAAACAGATGGTTATGCTCTCTGATCTTCATTAAAATATTTTTATGAGATATAGGTTTCTTAAACATAATTAAACTTAATGTGAATCTATCAATTCCCACATCTCAATTATCTTGCATTTCTCTGCAAGACCAGCTGTCTAAAGTGGGATCATCATCTGCCTTTTCATGCTTCCTATTTTTCTTGTAAAGGAAGTATCATGGGACTTTTCCGTCAGTCCTTCACTAATGGGCTTGCATAAGGCTGCAACTGAATCCCCATATCATATCACTCTAAGAATAACACTCAGATGGCAGTCCTGATCAGTATACTCCATGATGAGCTGTAGAAGAGTTCAAGACTTACCAGGAGCATGGGGTCAGTAGGAGAAATTTATTCTGTTCTGTACAAAATTAGATGACAGCTGAAAGTAACACAGTATTTTAAATGGTGTCTTTGTTCTTAATATTACTGATTTATCATTTAGGTTTACTGTAATGACAAGCTTTCTCAAATAACATGCACAGCTGGAATTCTCACACAGCAGTAGTTTACCTTGCTAATTCCTGGAACGTATTTTTTAAGGACTGACCAAATTTAGGAGGAGGTCTAAAAATTTAGGAAGAAATCTAAGGTTAGAAATCACTGAAAGCTAGCTAAGCAATGAATTAGATTTTAGTTTATGTGTGGAAGGACAGAACATGAAACTTTGCAAGTGCCTTGCTTTCACAGAAAGATAAATATATTTCACTGTATTGTAATTTTGAAGACTCAGTCTGCAAAAAGGACTATGCACAAAAAAGGGGAAATTTTTAAAATATCCCAAGTAAATATAATGAAAAAGGGGTAATGGGAAAGCTGCGAAAAAAGAGAACACAGGCAGCAGAACTTGGAATGCATCTCAACGTCTTAGAAGAGAGGCAGAGCTAAAAGCAACAAATATTAATTCAAAATCATAATATCTATTAATCGTACCTCTAGCTTCTCTATCTAGATTGCTCTTTCAAAGTAAAAGCTCTGAAATTTAAAGTATGAAAAGTAGGTCTACATTGGATCAAATAATAAGACCTTTTTCTCATGAATTTGAGAATTCTCATAAAAAGGAAAACCTGAAGATGGGAAAATTTCAGGGGGATTGAAAAGTGGATGTCTTGGCTTACTTGGGACCCTCTTTGTGCACCACTAGGCTTACTGCGATGTCTTGACCTTGGCTGATGAGTGGGAAAAACTTGAAACTACTCAACTAATCATAGGTGTAAGAAACACTGAGTTCTACTCTTGTCTTTTCTTATAGAGTAAATGTCATATAGGAGAAAAGGGCCATTTTTCTTCTGTCTCCTTTTCACCAGCTTGTGATACTTTACTGAAATAAAAAACAAAACAAAAAAAAAAAAAAAAACCAAGAAAAGAGAATAAAAGACCCAACAGGGTTTTGCTCAGACCCAGAAAGTTCAGCCATGTCTTAATACAGACTGGAGAAATGAGCCAGACACCATCTGATGAACTACCTGTCAGACCAAGGGCTCTCAGCACCAATTGCTCTAGATCAGTGATATTTTCCTATTTTCCTCATTCATATCACTTTTCTTTTAAGTTTTGTTTGTGTCTATGTGCATTCATTAACAATGAGGAAAAAGGTGACTACAGAGCTAACTATTTTATTCCTAATACGTATCATTATATATATATTCTCTGTATTTTCTGACACAGACTTTAACTTAGGCATGGCCTTCCTATCCCTCTTCCTCTTCTTCTTTCTCTTCCTCTCTCTCTCCCTCCCCTGTTTTCCCCTCTCCTCTCTACCACTCACAGATTAAATAAATGCCATTCTAATTAATCCATTGTCTCAAAGGCTCATATTTCAATTGTTTTCTGCATTTTATTTCTAATTTATAATTTATAATTTATAATTTATAATTTATAATTTATAATTTATAATTTATAATTTATAATTTATAATTTATAATTTATAATTTTTTTTAATATATTTCTTTTTCAATGTAACATTCCTTGGTTCCTATGATAATCTGATTATTAAATTTCAGTAGAATTACCGAAAGACTCCCCCCAAAACTCAGAAGGAAAGGCCAATCTGCCCCACAAAAGTAGCCCTCTTTGTAGTTTAGGTTTTGCTTTGCTAGCAGTGCTTCTGCTGATTGTCATGAAGTTTTGTATAATAACCACTATAAGCAGCTGCATGCACCTACAGATGCTTTCAAGAGTAGCAAAGGTCTTAGGTCTTCCTGCATACCATTAAGCTGTCACTCATGATCCATTTCAGAGGTATCTTATTTACTTTACTGATGTTCCTGATAGAACTAGGTGTTTAAGAAGCAATGTTTCTGTGGCTGCGACTGAAGCGAGATAAAAGGTGTCTCTTGCTGCCCCACAGCACCTGATTTTCACCCCTTTTTGAAAAGAGTGACCTCCACTTACACTACTTAAAATAGTCTACTAGGTACTGATTCTGTCAAAAAATTCTGCTATTGGAAGTGTTTTTATTTAACATTTAATATAGCAGGCCTCACACCTTAGTGACTAATAACTGAGTGTAAACACAGGAAAATACTGCATTGTTCTCACATGGTAGAAGCCAAAAAACACTGATTGCAGTGTAATTTTAAGCCAAGAAAGAGATTCAGATTTCTTGTTTATTTGTTGGTTGGATCTCATTTGGCTGGTTTTTGTTTGATTTTGGGTTTTTTATTCAACTGAGGAATACAAAAGGGAGGTTAAGCAACAGGAATCTGAAGACCTCAAAGGTTGCTTTATAAAACATCTTCATTATCCATTTAAATCACTGCAACAATGCCAATGAAGTCATGGGATGCTCTTGTAAAGCACTGTTGTAGTTTTGGCTGGGGCAGAGTTAATTTTCTTCACAGTGGCTACAGTATGGCTAATATGGGTCTTTGTTTTGGATTTGTGCTGAATGCAGTGATGATTACAGAGATGTTTTTGGTATTGCTGAGCAGTGTTAAGACAGAGCCAAGGCCTTTTCATTGCAGTGAAATCCTCCAAAATCTTCAAGTCAGCTTGCTGCTGTCCTAGACTAATTATTCACATGACCCTCTAAATGGCTAATTTCTGTTGTATGGGGATTGCATGGCAAGGTTTTGGTAGCAGCAAGGTTTCAAGGGTGCCTTCTGTGAGAAACATGTGTGAGACCAAAAAAGTGAACCTCTTTCAGAATCTTCATAATGAGCAGGCAAGGATAAATTCTCCTTTGCACAAAAATTAATTATTCATATTTTTCATCCTTTTCCTTCCATTTGTAGCAGCACAGTTTCTTTTGGAAATCTGAAAAAAAGCAATGACATCTGTACAGAATTAGGGGTAAAAATCAATGCAGATCAATGCCTATTTGAGACAAAAAAACCCAAACCCCTTGCATTGAAAAATCCCCTTGAAGTTGGTGACAGACACAATGCACAAATTCACTTTGTTTTTTAGTCACCATTATATTTCATTCATCCAAAATAAATATTTCAGATGCAATTTGTGTCTGCTACATTATGTTTTCAAATTTTATTATTGCGGATTTTCATCCAGAAATTAATATAATGATGCAAAACCCTCCAGCTTATTTCTGCTTGAAGCTGATAAATACATTTGTTCTTTTTCCTCCTTTAAACTTGGCAGTAAATGGTTGTACTTCCTCATAGCTCAGAAATAATGGCACAAAGCCAAAGAATTTGGTTTTGTTATCTTTCCTATGTTTAGTCTTGGCTCAGTATTATAAAACAAATTGAGAGTTCCCTTCCAAAAGCCATGTATTTCCCATGAAAATAAAACTACAGAAGTCTGATGGTAAATTCCAGCTGTAAAGATTCAGGTGTCCCCTTTGGGCTACTATTAAGATGATAATTCTAATTGGTTACAATTTTGTAAAAAAAAAAAAAAAAATTAAAAAATCAAATAGATTTATAAGTGGGAAAATTTTTAGTCTAGATCAAATAGGACTTGAATTTGGAGCACAGCTCTAAATTAAAATAGGTGTGAGTTTCTACAGATTTCTTCTTGCTTCCGAAACAAAAAACTTACAAACACCACCAAAAACTGGGTATATGAAAAGCATCCTCTATTCAAAGCTCATCTAGTTTTCAAACCTAATATAAAGTAGGAGCCAGTTTTGCAGCTAGCCCAGGAAAACCAGTTTGGCATTTAACTTGATAAAACTATGACTGACACATGATTGAAGCACCAGACAGGGACTTTTGGCCCAACATAACTCTCATCTACACGGCAAACAAGATTTGTAAAAGCATTGGTGGAGCTCATACTGAATGACTTGATCAGAACCTCTTCTTCCTAATAGCTTTGGAGAGAGAGAGGTAAGTTTATTGGGTTTTGTTGGATTGTCTGTGGCTCTTTTTACTATATGGTTTCATTTCTTTCTCAAAGAAATAGTAATCAAGATCTTTTTGGTTTTCATTTAATAGGATGAAAAACTCCAGCTAAAACAAATGTTTTTGCATGCCTTATGTATTAAAATGTGTCTTGATATGAAGAATTAGATTTTTTCCAATGAATAGATTTTCATCTAAAATACAAATTTTACAAATTGAAAGGGTTTTCAATAGTAGCTAGTATTAGAAACTTCTTTATATACAATATGGACAATATTTTGTTCAAAAAGAAAGGAAAGGGTATCCTTAGCACTTCAAATAGATTGTATGGGATTAAAAAAGTCAACTTCAAATACATGCCTACTTGGCTGAGACTGACAGGCATGAGCAAAATCTCCCAGGCAAGTACCTTGACTTGTCTGATGGCTCTGTTTTTCCAAATAAAATTTTGAAGGCTCTGGCATCCATCTTGCTGTACAGTAGGGAATTGCTCTAGGTTGGAAATAATAACCCAAGATTTTTGTTGCTCAATTCTATTTGTACCTTTTTGGACAAAACCAGGTTTATTTCAGGGTATAGGAGCACAGAGTTTTTAACTCAGATTCTTTCACAGTGTTCTCATCTGATAACACCAAAGCAGAAGATCAGACAACCTACAGGTTTGAAAACATGAAAATGTTATGACATTTCCAAATATCAACAGGACTTTAATTCAAGGAATGAACAAATACTAGGTTAGCTCTTTATTTATTCAAGTGGATACACTCATCTTTGTTACAATACCCATATATATGAAAATGCTATTTTGCCTCAGAGCTGCTTAAAAGTAAAGGAATAAAAATTGAACTTCTAGTATTACTTTAAATTCTTGGAATGCTTGTTCTGAATTTAAAATAAAACCAGTACAGCAAAATCTTTAATGTTTGATAGAATCATAGAATACCAGGTAGGAAGGGATCACCTGGACCAACCCTTCTTGTCAAATGAATTGTCTAGACAATATGTCCCAACACCCTGACCAGCTGAATCATACAAGTGTCCAACATTTCCACTGCTGGGGAGATTATAATGGCTAATTGTTCTTGTAAAAATTTTTCCTTTTCTGTCCAGTTAGAATCTCCCCAGGAGTAATTTGTATTTCCTGTATTATTCCTTATCTTTTCTAAGTGACTCCTTCCTTAAAAGGGTCTTCTTATTTTTAGTCACCCTTTAGAAACTGGAACATGGTGGTAAGACGTTCCCAAAATCTTTGGCAGAACAGACACAGTTCTGTCTGTGCTTCCTTGCATAGCAGGCTTCTCATTTCTTTGATCATCTTTATGGTCCTTCTCTGAACCCTCTCCAGCCTGTCCACATCTCTTTTTCAGAGCCAAGGCCAAAATTGCATGCAGTATTCCAGGTGTGGCCTGGCAGGACTGAGCAGCAAAGCGAGATAATGACTTGTCATTGCTGGTGATGTCCTTGTTAATGCAATCAAGCTTCCTGTTGGCTTTCTCTGCCATGGCAGCACGCTGTTCATCCACTAGGTACCCCAGGGTCCCTTTCCACAGAGCTGCTCCCCAGACAGGTAATGCATCAGTTTCATTAGGAGGCAGCTGTGGGAAACCATATGGAAATATTTGGAGAAATCCAAGTAAAGAGTATCCCCCACTCGCCTTACATCAGCTAAGCAGGATACTTTGTCATAAGAGCTGTACAGGTTTGTCAAGCACAGTTTGCCCTTGATGAATCCATGCTGACTTTTCCCAGACATTCATGCTTTATTAGACTTCTAACAGCCCACATAAGCATGCATTCTAGAATTTTCCCAGGAACTGAAGTAAGACTGAAGAATGGGGCTACGATTTTGTGGATCCTCCTTTACACCCTTCTTGTAGATGGGCATAAAGAGGTAGATATTCTTCAAGTCTTCTGGGACCTTGCCTGATCTCCAGACATCTCAGGAAATTTCTGTGTAGAACCATTGGTTTCAACTCCAAGGTGAGTGCCCACCACTATGGCAGAGACGTGGAGCCCTCCCCTGCAGGGCTCTGGGTCTGCAAGCAGGGTGCCCAGCCCTTGTCACACACCTTTCTGTGTGTACTGCTGCACAAGCTGCCGTGGCCTCTCAGTCCCTGCTTGCCCACCCTGCCTGCCGTGCTCCCGGTTGCTGGTGCTCCACAGGGCCATTTAAATCTACCCCAGGTGCTTCTGGCAGCACCCAAGTCACATCAGCCTCTCTTGTGCTTTCCCTTTGTTCGAGACAGTAAAATAATGAGTACACCTTTGTTTATGTGCAAGACAATAACACCTTATAGCTTACAGTAAATAATACCCATAATATCTCTCTACCTCATTATAATCTCCTCCTTGAAGTTTTATAGTTCCCTAGTGGAAATTGTGCGATGTTAACATAGGATCTAGCTATTAATCTTTAAGTGTACACTTCCCAGTGTCTATAGCCCTTAAAAATTATCTAAGCAATAACCACATAGAGATAAAATGCAGTATATCTGTATCTCTATTAAGGAAATTTGAGTTACATGGCACTTCTTAAGGTGCTACTAAGAAACCTTTAAATCAATTCTATTATTATTGTTAGGTTTAGAGTTTTCATTATGATACCACACCAGAGCTCTCATCACTGATGCTCTCGTGTGCTGGGTACTGCGTCATGAATCAATGGAGACAGGAAAAATGCGATAATAATGAAATATGGGGGTTTTAAATATCACTTTTTCCTGACTGGTCTACACACATAGTACATAATATGTACTAGAAATAGCTTCTTTCACTCATTATCTGCTGCTGAATCTGAAATTTTCCAGGGAGGCTGTTATAGTGGGGTAACAAAATGAGACAGAAAAATAAAAGAAAAAGATATGGACACTTTTATGATCAGTCATCTGAATTGGGGAACCTTGAAGTCTTGGTCAAGATATATTTCTGGCTGAAGTTTCAAAGTAGAAAGCTAAAGGGAAATCTGCCCAGCTTTCCTTTTCTCTTCCACTATGCATAGAATTTTTTTTAGTATAGGAAAATCATGCTATTAGACTCTAGGGGGATCATGATGCCATCTAAAAATCTTCACAAATGGCAAAATAAAGAACAGAATACTTAATTCCATGTAACAGAATGTTTAATTCCATGTGAAACATTCATTGGGATTCAGACCAGGGAGGGTTAAATACTTTTACTTTTGTGGCCACTACTGACAAGACAGTCGCTGACCAGTTCTTCCTTTTCACTGAATAACAGATCCTGTGTCACATGGTTCTCACTGATAACTTTTTCTCAGAAGGAAATGGAATATCCATCCTTGGAGATATTCAAAACTGTAGTCCTGGCCAATCTATTCTAGTGCAGTGATACAGAAACTTCTTCAAATTGTTTAAGAAAATTTCATCCACTTCTTAGCCCTGATCAGGCAGTCCACAAAAAAATTCCATCAAAATTGAATTGCTACTAGTTCTTCTCTATTTTTGACTACTGCAGGAGCAGTAAGAATCACCTTCTCCTTTTCTTGCAGTTATGCATGAATGTTATTTCCAGAATTACTGTTTCCAAAAGATATGACACTGAAGGAACTTCACTCACTGCTATGCATTGGAGGTACACATAGTATTTGTGGCACTTGTTCTGTGATGGAGGAAAATCATAAGCAGACATTTTCACATCCATGAGATGCACACAATTTATATACTGGCTCCTTGCACTTCTTGAACAACACCCATCTCCTGTCTTCCTCCCAAAGAACTATCTTAGAAGCTACCCAAGTTAAAGCTCTAAAAAATCTTGCAAATGAGTGGATCATCATGACAGAGAAGTGAGTTCATATTATGAAATGGGCCACTGAGGTGGGAGAATAAGCCTTTCTCAAATGTCAGACAACTGTCTGAGGTAGGTCACCATTTATTTGGATTTTTTTTCTAAAATACTTTAGTGTGCCAATCATTATTTGGAGTTAATGTTTGATACTGCCCCTGTTAGACCAAGACAATTTAAGGTTTTATGTGAGCTGCTTGTAAATGATATCCTTTCAAACCTTTTGTCAGGAAACTCATCAGCATCACTTTATTCACAAAGAAATGATGTTATCAGGTAAGTGCTTAGAGGAAACAAACAAATTAATAAACCCACAAATTGGTGTATTCATTAAGTCCAGTTCCTTTTAATATTCCCAGTTAGGTTTCCAAGTGCTTTAACAATGGTTACCAGCTGCTGCCTTCATGAATTGCACAAATGTTTGCAGAATAAACAACAGCTTCATGAAAAAAATTGCATAATAGTTAACATTATTTATGTTGTCAAACTTGGGAAGCTGGGTGCTATTTCTGCCAGTATTCTTGCAGTTTTCATCTGCTGAGTTGGCTCCATTTCAGCTAATCCTTTTGTTTTAGTCAGGTTCTACAGGGGTGCATTTAAGAAAACAAGAAGGTAAACAGAGATGAACATGCTTTTCTGGCTAAAAAAGTCTTTCAGCTAATCCAATTTAGGAAACTGAGTGTGAAATTATACACAACTTCAAAAAGCAGCAGAACAGATAATGGAGACCACAACTGAGCTGTTTATAGCAATAAAAGTATTATTGTGAGTCAAGGAAATACTGCATCATGCATCCCAAATGAAATATGTGGTACACAGTATTTTTCTGAGCTAATTTTGTGTAGTTTCCATCTTCTTTTTAATAATTTTTTTTTTTTCTTCTGAATCTGGCAAGGTAAATTTAGATAGTATACTAATGTATATATTTATTTAAGTTCCTTATGAAACCTTTATTTTTGTCGTGTTTGGTTTATAGTTTGCTTATTTAACTGTTACCAGTATGAGTAATACAATTTTCTGTATTGCTCTACATCTGCAAGTAATTTTTGATCTCTGGGACAGTTTCAATTACGTTTTGGAAAGAGCCAGAAGTCTTAAACATAATTAAGTTCCTAAAACTTCTGTGACAAATGCCACCATGGTATACAGAGAAATCCCAGTCTGTGCCTTCCCAGAAGGAAAAAATAAGCAGAAATTTTGAACAAACAATTCAGAAATAGTCTGACCTGTCTGCATGTACACAGCATTTACTGCATGGAGGATAGTATACACATCTCTCTTGCTCAGAAGTGTCAAAGGAAGCATGTTTAAAGGAAGCATGTTTAAAGAAGTATTTATTTCAGTAGAACATGTGGGGAACAAAGGTACGAGTGCAGAGGTTGACAGATTCATTGTTATACTGTTTGTGTAGCAATATTTTTTACATTAAAATTCTCTAATCACTTGATATCTTGTAATTAGTTTAATGTTTAAGGCTTATCAGCACGTGAAAACAAGCTATACTTAATGTTATTTAAATATATTAGGATCCTGAGGACTCCTGGTGGAGTCATTAAGTCACTACCATCATATTTGAAAAGGCATGACAGTCAGGAAAGGTTCCTGATGACTGGAGTGAAGGGGATATCATACACATTTTAGAAAAGGAGGGCTCTGGGTACTACTGACCAGTCATCTTCAACTCTGTGAGAGCATATCCTCCCCAAGGACATGCCAAAACATGTGGAAGACTGGTGATTAGAGGCAGCCAACACAGCTTCAACAGCTTCAACCGGGGCAAACCATACCTGACTGATCTAGGGACCTTCTAGAACTGAGACACTTCTTCAGTGGGAAGGGGAAGATCTACTGATTGCATCTACCTGGACTCGTAAGGCCTTTGCTACTGCTCCAGTACTGCACAGTATTCTTGCTGCTAAACTGGAGAAGTATGAATTTGATGTAGGAACTGCTAAATGGCTAAGAAATTGGCTGGATGTCTGCTCCCAAGAGGTACAGCTAACTTCTCGATGTCCAAGTAGAAACCAAAAATGAGTGGTGTCTCACCAAGGGCCATACTGAGACCAATCATTCATCAATGATACACACATTGGGCTCAAATACACCCTCACCAAGGGCATTTTTAATGTAGGAAGAATAACATTCCCCAGCTTGAATTTGTTTCCCTTTAATAAAGAAGAAAAACAAAAAAAAAAAGTCTGATTTGAAAGAGCAGCTTTACCAGAGGAATCAAATTTTTTGTTCTGCTTGATTTTTTGTTTTGGTTTGTTTTTTTTTCTATTTCTAGGTAATGATTATGTAAAATAGAAAGATGAAAAAGTTCAGGGTTCAAAGACTACATTCAGGCCTTTCTGTACCACCTCTCTCTGCCTTTTGGACTTTCACAATCTTACATGCACAGTAATTCAGGAATTGGTGAAGAAACAACTTTCAGTGTATTACACAAATTTGGTCTGGAGCTTAGGACATTTCCATGAGATGTGGATCCAAATCTACCAAAATGAAACAGCAAATCCATCTCCCACATTCTGATTCTATACTTTAATCATGAAGATATTTGCAAATTCTTGAAGATCTATACTATAATAACAGCTTGGATTATCTTCAAGATTGTCTTCTCTTCACAGATTAGAAACTAACAGTCAATACTTTTGCAATTATAATTCAATAATCTAATTCCTCATTATTTGCCAGAGAAAAATTTCCTACACACCTGTTCACTATCTCCTTAGAATTCTCAATGTTTTTCTCAGAGTGCACCAAAGATAAAAGATAAAAAAAAGATAAAGATAAAAAAAAGTTTTTATTGATTGCTATTTCACACCACATATCCTTAAATTTGACTTTCTTGGAGTACAAGTGATAGTCAATTCTGATGAAATACAACCAGTTACATATTTACATACACAGTTAATTTAAAAAATATGAGAGTATAAAAGAATGACAATATATCTGAAACATTGCATAGGAGCATGGACATACATATTTTAAAAGACACTATTTGAATAAATTTAAAGCAAGACTTTCGGTGTGGTGTTCTAAGCCATATTTCCCCTTTTGAAAAGTTGCCAAACTTTCAAATGAGTATTCAAACTAGTTTCAAGAATATGATTTTTAACAGTGATTTAAGACATAGCTCAGATAAGATTTTGGTGATTCAAGTTTTGTATCTGGATTCTTAGATAACATTCCAAGTTTAAAATATGCTTTCATAATTAGTCATTCCCACTCAAAAAGACAAGATGTATATTATGATTTTTCTTTTAGCAATACAGCTGTCAAAAAAAACTAAACAAAAACAACAAAAAAAACCCCCAAAACCCAAACAAACAAAAAAGCCAACCAACCAAACAACAAGAAAAAACACACAACCCTCCCCAAAAAACAAAAACCAGAAAAAAAAAAAACCAAAACAGAAACAAAACCAAAATCAAAAAAACCCAAAACCATAAACCCAAAATGAATCTCTAATACTTTTGCTGTAATAATACCGACAGAATATAGCCAGAAGTTCATTCACTCAGAAAAGCATCAAGGAAGGTTTTTATTTTCTCTAAAACTCCCTGAAAATCTCTGATTTTTTATTTAAATAAGAAACATTCTGAGATTTCGATTTATATTTTAAGGCTTATTTCTCCCATGAATGACAAAATTAGTATGAAGAGACAGACAGTTGGATAAACATAGAAAAAATAAATCTATCTTCCTCTGAAGGGAGTAAAAGACAGACTATGCCTTTGTTACATGATATTTAAGGGAAAGATTGCTCAGTTTTAGTATTCACATAAAATTTGGAAGATGTT
The DNA here is from genome assembly GCF_963513975.1 of Fringilla coelebs. Lineage (NCBI taxonomy): Eukaryota > Metazoa > Chordata > Aves > Passeriformes > Fringillidae > Fringilla > Fringilla coelebs. Next base: position 47,463,609 of record NC_140029.1, read on the forward strand.
GCATGTTTTGGACAGACAATTTTTCAAATAACTTTGGTTCCTTGATGTGTTTAGGGATTACAGCCACTAACATTCCATTCAACACAGCCAAAAAGTATCTTGATTAACTGCATTTGTGTGGAATAGATTTGTCTAAGAATCAGGTTGCTGTCAACCTGTCTGCCATCTCCATAAATTATGTATGCCATTGTGCAAGAGCAAATAACATTTATGTTGATTTTCCAGGATGGGTTCCATCATTTTATTAGATTATTATAAAAAGGCATTTTCCATGACTAACAACTTCCATAAAATTGCCAGAGCTGCCCATATCAGAACATTTAGCTATGTAATTATGTTATTTAGATATTTATGTCTGCTCACAATCAATAACTGAAGGACACACACCTTTTGCACTTTAAGCACTTTACTATTCTACAATAAACAACCTTATCCTGAATATGATATTGGTAAAATTCTGAAGCATACTAGATGGGTTTCTTTACAAGACAATGTTATGCTACAACAGGCTTCAGATGACAGCACTGGTGTCACACATATCCTCCATAAGGGAAAAAAAATATGTGAAGAATTTCATGGTAAGATATTGATTTATGATTGCAGTTTTGTTGTAAATGTAGGTGGTTCTGAATAAAATGTACTTCCTTCATCTGCTATTAGTATTTGGAATCCCTCAGAGAATTCCAGAAACAGCTAAAGGATTTAAGCCTAACTCTTCCCTCTAAGTTAAGTTGGTCTATGTTGTAATCATAATACTATTGTTATCCAAATGCTTGCCATTTAGAAGATAGTAAAGGATCTGCTAGTGGCTGAAGTTGGACTGATTATTTTTCTTTTCTGTAGAATTTAGAGAGCATTGTTCTTGTCCAACAGGTTAAGACAGAGGCAGTTACACATTCAGTCCTCTGAACATCTTTATGATAGCTCTGTCTGTAAAAGTCACTTCTGCCAGGTAAAAATTAAACTGGATGGAAGTAACTTTTTCTCTTGCTAAATTCAAAAAAAGCACTCTAAACAAAATGTATCTACACCAAGGAGCTTGTGATCTGGTGAAAGTAAGATGATTCATAAACTTTTAAAACATCTTTGAAAAAGCATGGATGTCAAACCTGTCTGTAAACACTGTATTTTATGTCCTAACTCATAAGATTTATATTTCTATTTTCAGACAGAATGTATGTTTAAACTATCATCAAATGTCCTCTTCACTGATACTTCTCCACCTTGTTATTGAACATTGCATCAACATTGATATTTACCTCTTCAAACAAAATGTGCCATGTTTCTTATAACTAAACCTGGTATTGAATCTAACTGGGAGAACAGTCTGTACACATTCCATCAAAATAAACAATGATGTCTGAATAGATTACGTTTTTAGTTAATACCAGGTCATCCTTTGTTTCCATTTCTGGCAAATCCACATCAGTCTTTCTGCAAAAAAGCCATGTACTAGCTTTATCATCTTACCCATACTGCATGTCTTTACAGAAGAAAAAGAATTTGCTAATTTATTAGATGTCTCTGAGATCTCTTTCTGTTTCATTTACATTATTATTTTACAAATACCTTAGGATACTTCTCAGAGTAAATCAAGATATAGCATATGCAAAATAAATCAGATCTAGCCTAGCAATAGCATGAAGAGATTTTACGTAAAATGAGAGAGAAAAATACACCTAAAATATTGTTATATTGACCAACACCAATATGAAAGACCTTAGATAAGCAGGTTAGTTGAAAGCATTACATTTCTCCACACTCCTGTCCAAGGTATGGTTATGGAGCACAAAAAAAAAGACTGCAGTTTTGTTTTTCAACATAAATCTCTAAGATTTTGATTCTTTTGTTATCAGTCCTTTGACAGGGCACTCAAGTTTTTCACCTAAAATTAGAAAATACGGTTTTTTGAGGTATTCTAGATTAAGAAAACTTCTTTCTCTCCTGGACATATTGTTTTTCTTGACTCAAAACAAGTCTTAAAGATGGCCCAGGACCAGAATTCTAAGGAAAACCAAAATTATCTGTGAATAATCTCAGTAGCAGTACAGCTTCCTGAAGATTTACAAATCTTTCATTGAATTGAGGTAGGTTTATTTGAAATAATAATTATGTAAGCCAAATTGAAAGCAAAATTTTGGATGTACATTTAAAGAGGATAACCCCCCATAGCTTTTTCTGGATTGTGCACAAAAAACATTACACATATTGCTTTTAATAAGAACATCACATGCATTGCTACATCAGATAGTATGAATAAATGAGAATGAAATATATAAAACTTTTACTTCATTCTCATTACTACTCACACACTAATTTCTAAAACAAAACTCAATATTGAAGAAAAGTAGAAAAACCCATGTTAGAATTTTCATAGCTGTTTTAGAGTAATGCAGATGGCAACAGAGTAAGAAAATTTTATTTTTAATAAACTCTACAGATATCTTGAAGCAGATCACACACAGCTGTCAATTATATAAAAATTGATAAAGATAATAAAAAGCCCTAAGCATGAGCAAAAAATAATTTTCAGTCTTTTGATGACACACTACCTCTTTATTAAAAAAATAGAAAACTACCTTCTTATTAAAAAACCCAACAACAAAACATCCTGAAGCAAAGGTTTTAATTATGAAGTTTTTTCATGAACAATGACTGAACATATGATTGCTGTATTGCACAAACATGAAACTACAATTACCTGTGATTGCAGAAAGTGCACTCTTACACATTCCTTATGATGAGAAAATTAGCATCCTACACTTCATTATTTAGTATATTTAATCAAGTAGTTAACCTGTGTTCTCTTCAATCTGTAAAATGAAAGCCTTCAAAACCTTTGGATCTTTTCTGTTTTTCAAATCATATTCAAGCCTTTTAGCAGCACAGTTAAAATTTCAAAAGTTATGAAACCTCTTAATAGTTCTGCTTGTCTATCGTGCTACATCCTTGAGTGACATACATCTAACAATATATTTAAATACATGAGCAGTAAAAACTCCTTGTCTGATGAGACTTATAAGCAGAAGCCACAACTAAAAAAAAAATCAACAGTTGAGATCAGAGGGAGAAGTTTAGACAAACATTCTCAGAAAATTTGAAAAGAAGCTATTGCTGGGCTCTGTGTTCACAATGTTCTTGCTGCTTTTTATTAATGTTTTGCTGGGGCCTAAGAAACTGAGGTTATCAATAAAGGCAGTTTCTTAATGAGTTCCCTACACAGAGAAATGACAAATGTGGATATCCAGAGATACTGTTCCCATGGAAACCATAATTCAGCCAGTTTGTGCACATATATTAAAGAACATGTTTATGCAAGGAAGATGAGATATGGTTTCTTTGGGGAGCATAACATTGACTTTACTGACTTTTGTGTGTGCTGAATGTCAACCATTATTTTGCATTAGTATATCTTGTACTTTCTTTATTGCATTGTATTTGCTGAATAGCACACTGCATGTTCTATAATGAAAGGATGTTTTGTGGTATTTTAGGGCAGAAGATAAGATAGACATAAAGTAGTAACTAGAGCTGAAATTATAAGTTTTCACTTTCAGGTTATTCTTTCAGCTGTCAAGCTTGGAGCTGAAAGAACATTTCTACTTACAGATCTGCACAGCTGCAGAGAGAACCATGATCTCTTTGTTTGAGGGAATTACACTAGTAAAAATATTACACAAAAGAATTTACCTTAGAGCATTACACTGTTAGCTTTCATCTTTAATAAAAACAGAAGTTAAAGATGCAGAAGTCTAGAAAGGAACTTGTCAATATTCTTAAGCTAGTGAGAGTTTAGCTTTCTGGTTAGACATTGAAAAACTTCAAATTTACATAACGGTCATGTTACATCACAACAGCTAAAGAAGACCTGCAAGGCTGAATATTTAGCAAGTTTTACCTATAAAGGATGTCTAAAAATACATCAGACACTTGCAGGCACAATTGCATTGTAAATGAAGTAGAAAGCTGACAAAACAATAAAAGAACAAGTAAAAGGTTTTCAAATTCAGATGACTAAAACATACTTCATTACAAGATTTCAGGATAAGAACCAAAGAAGAACAATCAGTTTAAATCCCACCCCAAGAATCTATGGATGCAGATAGAATGACCAGAATTCAACACTCTTATCTTTGCCTAAAGTTTCACATTCATGCTTGGCTGGGAGCAAGCATATAGTAGGAAAAGACTAGAAAATTCTTAGTTGTGGTGATCTGGCCCTGACTAGCAGCAAAGTTCCCACACGACCACTTGCTCACTCACTTCCCCTCTCCCTAGAAGGAACTGGGAGAAGATGGAAAGAACATGAATGAGAAAACATGCGAATTTAAAAGAAAATAGGAAAATCACTCACCAATTACTATTGAGAGAAAAATAGACTTGGGGAATTTAATGTATTGACAAGTAGCATAAACTAAACATATTATCACTGGTTCCAGTACTGGGAAATAAATTTTAGGATAATTAGGATAATGTAACTTGCATGCAATGTCTTTTGGACTTGTGACCAACCAGTGTTAATAACAGAGCAATGTTTTAGCTGTTGCTAAACAATGTTTAAAAGTGCCAAGGCCTTCTTTGTTTGTCATGCTGCTTTGGCAACAAGTAGCCTAGGAGTTTGTAAGAGATTGTGAGGGGATGCAGATGGGACAACTGACCCCATTCCATGTCTTTAACCCCAGGTGGCAACTAAGATCAGTGCTGTGTTAATGTATTTCATGCATTTACATATCTTCCTATACTGTATCAAGCAGGTATTACCTTGGACTAAGCTTTAGTGGAGATTCCCATTTTGGAAACAAGTTTACAAAAACCGGGGTTTACAAAAAAAGCTGAAGAACATAATACAGACTGTTATTTGACTTTAAGTTTGCAATGGATGCTTGCAAAAATGAGCTCACTCTTCTATCAAACACTGTCACCAACAGTTCCCCTAAAGTCAGTGAGATTTGTCATGGAGAAAGATTCTACACATTTTAGTCTGAGTTATCAGGATCTATCCCATAATTATTACAGTGAACCATTAAAGTCTTGACATTTATCACACTATGGTATTTGCTGTTAGTGAGGCATTTGCAGTCCCCCTAAGCTTGAATGGGGAGTACTGCAAATACCATGTGAAGTTTAACTACCATCAGCAGTAAATGTCAAGATCTTAATGGTTCCTGCTCTACATGTAATATGAATTTAGGACCGAAAATGTTCAAAAAGGTCTGAGGTTTGAACTGAGTTTGTTTTTGCATCCTATATTGCATCCTGTAATTTTATTAATTTAAGTTTTAGTTGAGATGTATTTCAGGTTTATGGAAACTCTTCTGTCAATAATTTAACAGAAGTTTCACTTTCTTAGAAACTTGCACATCATGCACAGCAACACTCTTCAAAAGTGCTGCCAGTAAGTACAAACATTACTGAATCATGGTATATATACAGTACACAATATAGTATAAAAATTTGTTTTGAAAATCATTCTTTATTAGCTAGGAGGAATTCTCCAAAATTCCAACCTAGTAAGTAACATTATTGTAAGATGATACCTCGAATAGATGTGAACAATATTAGAAGTTTTGTTGTTATTCTTTGAGAGTGAAGAGAAAATATGTGCAGGAACAAATGGCATGCACAAACACTCACATTTGAAATCAGACCATTTTCATTACCCCATTTTGTAAGGCTGTGAGCTCTGCTTTGGATACAAGCCTTGTAGACACATTTTACTCCCTGCACACTACAGGAGAAACTGTAAAATAGACAAAATTCAGTAACTGATGACAATTCATTTAACATGAACAATTTTAAACCACAGCAAGCCTCCCAGGCTTGGAGAAACATTTCAGAAGGAAGAGGGAAAGAAAGAGTTAATAAAAATCAAAGCAAACTAACAGAATTAGAGAAGCAATGCAAACCTTCCTATGCTTCTCTGCCAGTTTATAGTGCATCAGGGAGTTGCTCACTCTGTAATTCACATCAGGTACCCATGAAAAGTGGTGCAATTTCCAGTGATATGTAGAAGTCCTGAGGGGTGACTTCAGCTATATCAGCTATATACTCAAAATTGAATCCATGTATTGCATTAATTATTCACCACCATGCATTGCAAAAGATTTTGGTTCTGAAAAAACAGTCTTTTACATTGTTCAAAGGGTAAAAGTGGTTCTTACACTTTTTTTTTTTTTAAACTTGTTTCTGGCTTATCTATAGTTTTGCATGAGGCAAAAATACTATTCCAGTTCATTATCTAGTTCTCTAATAATGGCTTTAATAAATCTCCTGTCATATTAGGAGATCAGATGACCCTTCCACCCTTCCACCACTCATCGATTATTATTGTGAAAAAAGTTATGCAGCATATAGACTATATACAGTGCCTGATATTTTACTTAAAGAAAACAATAACGTTAATACTGATGAGTATGTAAATTCATTTACTATCAGTGATGTTTTCCAAATGGAACTGGAGAGTTTGGCTGGGTTTTATTCAGTTCATGAAAGGAGCAAACCTTGAATAATGAAATAATTTTATTTCATAATTCATACAGCATACATCGTTGTCTGTGGATATGCATAGAATAAATTATGAGGATATTTAAGGTATAAAAATAAAGAATATTTATAAATAATTTCCACTAAGTAATGTTTCAGCCTGCTATTTAGTGTTTCACAAATTTGGGGTTTTAATGAATAAAAACATTTTATGTGCAAAACGTGTAATATTTTAAATTACTAGCCAGGTAAAAATAAAGATTAAACAACCCTTACTTATAGAAAACCTATTTTTCTCAGGATTTACAAGAAAAATAAAGCCCATAGATAGAAACAATTTTTCTTTTTATATGGAAAACAAACTCTATCGGTCAGCTCCAGTGTTTGAATTTTTATATGCTTGGTACAGGCAAGAAGAGAAAATCTATTAGACAGTTTTCTCCTTAGCTCATTTTATGAACTAGAATAGTTCATAGTAGACATGTGTTTTCAATCAAATTTATCACTGCAAAGAAAGAAAAAACATAAAAGGACTAATTATTTACCTCATGATATTCTTGCAGCAAAATGCTAAGCACTGGTTATTGATTATCATTCATGCTCTATTAAAAATGTTTTGAAAAACATAAAAACAAATGACTGCTCTAGAAAATTACTCCTATTTTAAAATAAAAAACTTTCTGTCACTCATTAAAAAAAAAGCTAGATTTGTAAATAACTATGAACCTGAGTACAAAAGGCTCTTTAGTACACTAGGCAGGTAGACTTTTGCTGTTAAATATCAAGCTTCTTTTATCATCTGTTTTGAAAAAAAATGTGCTCAAGGCCATGTTTAAAGTTTAATTAATGAAGAAACAACCATTGGGAGTTCTTACTGTACATTATCTTATATAGTCAGTCATCATTCTTTTCTTAATTGCTCTAAATAATTTTGGAGCAGTTTTCCCTAGTTCTTTCTTTATTTGTCCTAGTTTCAAAATTGATACAAAGTAAAAAAAAAAAAAAGTCCCCCATTTTGAAATGTGATAAGTGCACTAGGAACACATTCAGCCTAACAGTCTGCATAGAATTTTCTCAAGAAATTTCCAGCATCCTTACATGGCTTCAAAAATAGTTTCTACTTTGTTAATTTGGTACTAATAAATTCACATTTTTAAACATCTAATATCATTTTGCATTATAACACTTTACTATGTGAATGTATAATAAAATGTAAACTTAGAAAACAGTTATGTATAATCAGATGAGGTAGAATTATGAAATCAGAAAACAATCAATTAGAACATTTCTTCATGCTGCTGAGGTAGGATTCAGCTCAAGATTCCTAAAATGCAGTAGGTCTCCAAGACTTGGGAGATGTTATCTACTTAGTTAACTTTGATTTATTCTTATATTTGGACATCTGTACAGCTTTCCATTCTAACTGAACTGCCTAAACAGAGGCACATACAACCAACTTGGAAAATTTAAATAATTGTATTATTTCCAGTCTTCAGTTGCTCATAGAAAAGAGTTAGCTCACCTCACTCCCAGTTTTCTGTGAATTTGTATCTGTCAGACCTGTGAATATTTCAGATACCTTGAGCACACCAGAAAGTGCTGTTACAGTTAAGAGCTGATTCTCATCTCCAAGTTTTCCTGACTGATTGGACATCTCACCATTGATGGTGAGAAATGTAGCTCAGACATAGATCTCTACATTTTGGCATTTCAGTAAAGTTTTGAGGATTTCAAAGCTATTACGATGACCTTGTGCACGTCTCCTCACTTCTGGGCATTTGCTGGCCTGGGCTCAGGTCCAGCTGGAAAAGAACCTTGGGGAAAAATGTCCTGAAGAAGGTGGACTTGGCAGGGTCTGCCTCCCTTTCCTCCCAAAAGGAGCTGTACTGCTGGGACTTGCCCTAGTTCCAGCCTCTGCTGGGTCAGAACCAGGACCTTACCTACAGGGTGATGCCCTCAGCCTTGTCCTGTCCCCAGAGAAATTTCCATTGTCCAGGTCTGGGCCTCTCCCAGTTTTCCCCAGCTGCCCTTTTCCCTAGCTGGGTCAGTGAAATAGGTCCTGGCTGCCAGTCCCTGCCCTGATGTCCCCTAGGGAACCTCTGATGCCTTCAGGCAGCCACATGATGCACCAAGCTCCATACGGGCAGGGATCACCTAGGCAAAAATAATTTAAAAGTTAGCGGTTTAAAAAAAAAAAAGAAAATCTACTGAAGATGTTTGGAAAGAGCAACTGGGACTTTAGAAGGAAAACTGCAGAGGTGGGAATATATCTATGGAACAAAATAATTTCCACGGAGTTTTTATCCTTTCATTTCCACTGTTAAGGAGTAGGCAATAAAAACCTAGGCCTTTACCTATGTACTGGTACGAACTTTTGAGATCTGTGTTGTACAGCCCATTGCAGATAAGCAAAACAAAACAAGGCTGGTGTGAGAGTTGCCTTCCTGAGGAATTTCTGGGAAAGGGAAAGGTGTGTGGAGCCTCTGGCTGTTGGCAAAATCCAAAGTCATGGTAAATTGACAGACCATAAATAGAAACTTCTGCAGATGAGAAAAGCAGTTTTCTTGAGAGGATTGCTGAAGTTTAGGATGTGTGAATGGAAGGTTCTGCAGATGAAGCAAGCTGGTGGGCCCTTCTCATAACTGAAAAACTCTTCATCAACCGTCTCAATAGAATGAGAATAAGAAGTATATCTTCACAGAGCTATATCTTCTCAGATATGAGGGAAGTGCATGACCCAAAATCTGAGATATTCAAAGTGATTTACAGAAGGCAACCATAAGTATGTTTAAGGCTAAGCGCCTAAAGTTAATTTTTAGGAATATTAGCATCCTTATCTGTCAGAATGACATACTTTCAGAAATGTGTGCCTATCCTATATTCAGGCTCCTGAATATTGATACTATGGACTGATGAGAATTTCCTGGCTTTCTGACTGGAATATAATGACAGCTGCATAGTACCAAGAGATAAAATATTAGTATTCTATAAAATCCTCACATATAAGAGTAAAGGCATGAATTACTCATCTTGGAGACAAAAGTTCACTTATAGATGAACTCTCAAAGATGTCTATATGCTGTGCAGACATTTGGGGTTTGGACTTTCAAACATCTTTGGATGTGTAAGTACATAGGCAAACATAATAAAAGACAGATGCATTGAGACAAACTAAAAAAAAAGTAGGATTCAAATTTAGGGAGAGCATAGAGTATTATAGCTAGGAAGAAACAATCATCTACACAAAACCAAACAAATCTGATAGGAAAAGTAGGAGGAAGCTTATGCTTGCTGGGCTTAATGAAAGTAAATGTTTTGTTAGATAGATGAAGGGGGGGTTTGGGCTTGCTTTGCTTTTAGTTCATGCTTCAAGTCAGGTTCAGTTTTGGAAATCTGAAAAAAAAAATATTAAGGAGAAAAGCCCAGAAGATAAAGACAGGCAAATCTAAGTGTAGTAGTTATAGGCTTCATAATCCATGGAAGAGAAATCTGAATTACTTGAGAGACAGCTGCAAAGAGGAAGTGAAGGTTGCAGAAAATACTCAAATTTTACAAGAATTAATGAATTTAAGGGAGACTGAGAATTTCTGTACAGTGTTTTCAGAAGTTTAAACATGTCCTAGTTAAACACTGGAATACATATAAATTACTCTGTGTAGAAAACAGATCTAGACTCTGCATCTCCTTTTGGCAATGTTCGTCTAGCATTCCTTTTGAATAGTATACTTCACTGTAGGTTTGCAGGTGAACTTTCTAACTTCAGATCTTTTACAGACTTTAGATTGTTTTGGTTTCTTAGTTCTCAGAAATAATCCCTGAAAAGGGCTACTATTCTCTCTCTCTCTTTTTTTTAAATTATTTATTAATGTATATTTTAAAACCATATTTTTCTTGATTTAATAATCTGCTTTCTTCGACTGAGACAAATTCATGTGTTTAACTTTAGTTTTTCATAAACTGCCACACATAAAATATTAATCTCAAAGCAACAAAGTCATTACTCTGAAGGTTAAATATTGCTTCAGGAGGGTGACTGCTTATTGTAATTAGAGCTTAATTGTTCAACATTAAAAATATTACTGTTCTAATATTCTTGTCTAAGATCGCAGTACAAAACTATTCTTATGAACAAAGAATCCTATATTTGTCATTTCACCCATTTTCATCCTTTGAGACTGGTTAATGGATGTTTTTCTCCAGGTGATGGGTGTGTGTGCTGAGGTAATTTCTTAAGACAACAGATTTATGTTGAAATGGATTGTATCATATTGATTTGCATTATCTGAAGGTCTGACTTACTCCCTTCCCTATTTTTCTTTTTTCCCCCCAAATATTTTGTGACACTCTATTATAAGGATGTCCAAATTCTGTGAAATTAAACTGTTACTGAGAGAAAAGAAATATTGGAAGGGAAAATCCTAGTGAAGAGGTAGAGATGGATCAAGTATTTCTGCTGCTGTTCATGATTTGCAAAATCCTTTTGTCTCTAATAACTCTCAGGTTTCAGTTTGCCCTTCAAGTAAAAGCTCCACTCCAAATTTTTTTCAGGCAAAATAGATTTAAGTCTGAATTTCCATTCAGGTAAATTGAAAAGGAAAATTCATTGAGGGATGCCAAATGGTAATAGAGATAAAAAAAATTCTTTAAAGGAAAGAAAGCATCCATGAAGAAAAAAAATATTCTCAAATTGGACACAAAATTGACAGTTTTGCTTTCTGAAAACAGAAGCTAAATTTCAGTTAGCTTCATATGGATGCTTAAAAAAAAATAAATTCTAGAACACTTTCCCCTGTACTTGGATTCACCATTCTGACAAAAAACACGTTTTAAGAGCAAGTCTTCTCAGCATCAGACTGTGCATAGTTGTGTTAATAAATAAGTAACAACATAAGGGAATTATGACTCCAGTAGAAATAGAATGAAAATAAATTATTCTCTAGATAATAAAGAAAATAGGAAAATACAAATGCATTTCAAGATTACAGATTTCCTGGCATTTATATCTACAAAAAAAAATATTATGTGATTAAATTAATATTCCATCTCAAAGTCCATTTTCTTCTCATTACAGAAAATATTCCAAAACAAAGCTACATGTAAAATTTTCATACTTGCAAAAGTCAACAGTGGTCAACACAGAGAATCTACTAACTTTTACAGATTGAATTTTAACAGCTATTTTACTATATATCATGTTGAGATGCATTGACCCTGCCCTCCTCAATTAGAGGAGACAAAATATGGCAAAAGGTTCATGGCTCAAGATAAGGGCAGGCAGCCTCTCTGCTTTGGAGCCAGCTGGCCTTTACACTGTCAGATACAGAAGAAGCTTCTGGCAGCTTCTCACAGAAGTCACCCCTGTAGCCCCACTGTAGCTACCATTAAGAACAAGTCCAAAATAGTTCCATGCACTCAGAAGATTTTCCCTTGCTGGGAAGCGTCACTGCTCTTTCCAATGCATTGTCAAAATCCCTTGGAAATCTTTGCTTTATAAGGTGTAGTCTTATGTTATTATCACCAAAGTTGCTACTCTCTTTAACCAAACCAAATTTAAAGAAGCTTTTTAGCAGTTTCCCATCAATTTGTTTTCAAATATTCTAAGTTGCATTGAAATGTGCTGGTTTATTACTCATCAGGAGAACTATCCTGTAACTAGTACCTAATACGATAGGAAGTATATTCTCTACAGTAGTAAATCCAGAATTTCTTCTTGTAGACTGGATTAAAATTCATTAAGAGGATCCCACAGAGAATCTCTAAGCAATTTGGACTTGACAAACAAAAATCATAATATTGTGTGCTAAAAAAAGAATTTTCTTTTTGTCCCTAAAATTAAGTATACTGTGTAGTTTAGAAGTATCCAACATATTATGTTTACACATCCAAACAAAGAAATGGATACACCTGTAATAAAAAGTGAATGTGATCAGCAGCCAATCCAGGTAACTGGAGTTGTTTTCCCGTATGCCTGAATTTCTGCTAATTTTGGTTCTTGATCCCACGGGAGGGGTTTCCCAGATAGGCATTTTTCTGTTGTATTGTGAGAGGCTGGAAGGACTGCTAGCTTGAAACCTTTCAGGAGCATGCATGTGTGTAGGGGAAAGGGGCAAATCTTGCTCTGGTGAGACAGTGCCCTGCTAGGCACACCCGCTCCCTTGGGTCTGTATTCCAGCCCCACAGTAGCCACAAATTCCTGGTGCACTGGAGGCAATGCTCCACAAGTTCCCCTGGAATTGCTATCCCAGGTCCTAAGTGGCCACCAGACCAGAAATCCCAGCTAGGGGAAGGGCCCAGGAAAACAAAAGTGTACTTAAGGCAGAGCATGAAGTAAGCACAGGTCTTGACCCTATTTTATTTATATGAGCTAGAACACCAGTGGAGGAGTGGTAGTTCCATTTGTTCTTTTCTCTCCTCTCTTTCTTTCTCTTTCTTCATCTAGTTCCTTCTTCTCAAAGTCTGAGTATCTTAATATCAGATGGGTTGGAGTTTGTTAAGTTGAATGGGTTTAGAATTTGCTACGTTAATGCTTTGTGATATGTTTTATGTTGACTGAATGTTGCTTTAAACTTTTCCATATTTCCCTGATTTTCTGAAGTTTACCAGTAAAATTTTTGCTTGTTTTGACCTCTTGAAAACTATCCTGTTGATATTCTTGTTGATATATTCAGTGCTTTTGACTTAAGGTACATAAAATAATCTTAAGCCTTTTAAGAGATCCATTGAATGAAATCTGGGGCCTTGCGCTTATGTCTCCAAGTATTTGTTCTAGGAACCATTAAAGGAGCAATTGCATAATCAGAGCCTTTCTTTTCAGTAAGTATTTTTATTGGTGTAAGAGGAAATTCAGACTATGCTACGAACTTTATAACTCCTTCACAAATTCTCTATCTTTATCTTTCCTAAAAAACACTGGTCCTGAGCAAAGTGAAAAAACCAACAAGCAAACAAGCAAAAAAACCAGAAACAAAACCAACAAACCCCAACAAAATAGAACACCACGTTGTGTGACAAGAAAATTTGTGATTACCATCGATCTCAATGCATTCTTTCCAAATCGAATCAGTCCTTTAAAATTTCACATAAATTACTTGGCTCACAACCATATCAACATAGTTATGAAGACACCTATTACAAATATCTTACACATTTTCAGGTTCCTATTTAGTTCTTTTCCTTGACCATGACCATTAGCTTTGAAAGAAAAGTTTCAACACTTTTCAAAACATGTCTTGCCCGCATTAATCATGAATTTGGCCTGTTTCTGAATTTTCATTTAGGCTCACAAGTGAGACAGATTTTGGAATTTCTACACAAAATGTACTGAGAAATAGGGAAGCTATTTAGCCATTTTGTACTAATTTCTTCAACTAATCATTAAATATATATATATATATAGCTATATATATTTTTTTTTACAACTTCCTGGATACTTGACTATCATTCCTTTCAATATATTTAATTTCATTATAACCAACTTGCAGGAGGAATCAATATAGTCTGAAGCATAGTGTAGAATGAAATAAATAATCAAATCTTCTATGATTTTTGATGAGTAATGGCATCTGCTGAAGGGAAAAAAAATGCAAAAAGAATCATTTTAGCTCACATAGTCCATCCAGATGGTCTGCTGAACACAGCAACTCCTTGCCTGCTAGGAAATTCTAATTACTGATTTAAAAGAAGTAATTTAGGCAATTTAGTAATGGTTTCATCTGACATAGCACTAAAAAAATTAATAAAAAGATGAAGAATGAAAATATTTATGTGAGTGGTACAATTTAATCATTTAGGTTTCATGTGCAAATCTATGATAGAACACTTATTATTCTAATTATTCTCTAAACAAACAAAATCTCTTGATTATACGGTACTGAAAATTGTTGTGTTGTGCTAAATCCTGTTCTTTCATTCCCGTGCTTTCTTCAGTCTTATGTATTCTTTGTCTCTGTATTAACTATTCTTTTTACATTGAATTCCCTATGGACGTCATGGAATAAAATTGCTAATTTAGCCACTTTATTAAAAAGAGATTTAAAAAAGATTTCTCACCCAAAAGGATAAAAACCTGATGGCATTTTATGGAAGGGTACTTTAAAGTTCTGAAGCAATTTCAAAAGAAATAAAATTATTTTGAAGGGATAATAAAACTTTTTAAGCACTGTTTGTGTACTTCATGATTTGTTATACTCTGTCAGCTAAAAAGAACATTCACACTGATTAAATCTCCAGTGTCCATAACCATCAGTGTTTGGTATTACTGAAATGCCACATCAGGTGTAATAAACTCTGCAAATCAATTGAATATCTTTGTGCATATTGGACAGAGCTCTTCCCTACATGCATATTGTGCAGTCATGCAGGCTTGCATCTTATAATCAGGATAAATTTATTTTATCCTTTTACACTGTCATGACTAAACCAAAGAAAGGAATCTGGTCCCAGATGCACATTTAAGAATCTCTGTCTAAAAGGAATCTAATTCCACTTGTGCATAAACACACACATTTCCAAGAGTATTTCTAAACCAGACTGGAAATTGAAAGCTAAGCAACTGACTACTGAGAATAAAAAGGAGATTGGAACCTTCATATATTTATCTTGCAATTTTATGCACCAGAAAAATCTATAGGTATTAGATAACAAGTGTTGCTCTGAAGCTAAAACATATTTCTTCTGTAAAAGATTTAACTTAAGCCACATGAGTTGGTTTTGCTTTAGTTTGTTTGGTTTTTGTCTTTTTTTAAAGATCCCATTGGACAGTAAATGTTACTAGAACATCATTTGGGATAGGAAAAAGAGATTGATCTGAAAAAATATCAGTGTCTAGTGTGATGTAGCTCCTTAGGGCATGTCGACATTAATTTAAAGATACTTCCTTCTACCCTCCCCCCCACCAAAAAAGTTAAAAACCAGCAAATGATGCATGCATGAATTAACAAAGAGCTTCATGCTGAATGAGACTGAACAACTATTTTCACTTACAGTGTTTAATAAGGTCAGTCTTGGGTTTTAGTTTTGATAGGATCTTGCTTGCTTTAAATCATCCTAACTGTCTCTGTGTCAGAGGAAGTCTACTAATGTTTCTTTCAATAGGCAACTCCCAGGATTGTTTCCTAAAAGCAGCATGGATGATTTTGTTTCTCATTCATGAATGACCCTTCATCAAGAAAGGACAGCTAATAAGGCAATCTGTTAGACACACAGTACCTCCATAACCTTCTATAGCTTGTCTTGCTGAATATGATCCATATTCATCAAGAAAAAAATGTTATCATTTGGAGATTTCTGTGTTTCTACTTGTAACCAATATCCAAACCAAAATGTAGATGATACTGTGGTGCGTTAGCAGCATTACAGCAGAACTACAAGATATTCCAGGCTTTCTCTGAAACTTTTGTGACCTTAAGAATGAAAACTGCTGTGGTGCAAAAGGACTTTGCGCCATATGGATGAGAACTAAATCTGTCTGTTGCTGTAAAACACAACAAAAAATATTTCTGTAAATGCATAAGCAGCAACAGGAGGACAAAGTAGAATATCAATCCTTTACTGGAACTGGAGGGAAACATACAACCAAAGGATGAGGAAAAGGCTGATGTTTGCCTCTGGTTTTTAACAGACCAGTTGTTCTCTGGAACAGAGAAAAACTGAGCTGAAAGACAGGAACTGGGAACTGAGTGAAGCTCCCATGGGCCACGTGGGAATTGTTTGAAACCTGCTACACTCTTTAGCCACCCAAGTCTATGGGGTTAACCCCCCCTCACACACACCCACAAGGCTATGTGGCTACCAGCTGAAGTGCTCACTGAGCCACTTTGCATCATTCACAAACAGTTGTGGCTGACTGGGCTGGACTCAGTGGACTGGAAATTATAAAATGTGATGACTGTCTACAAGAAGGCAGGAAGAAGGATCTGGGGAGCTACAGGCATGTCAGCCTCACCTCTAGTATCAGGAAAGGTCATAGAGTAAATCATCTTGAGTTCCATCAGACACAGGACAGCCAGGTGATCAGGGCCAGCTAACATGGGTTTAGGAAAGGCAGGTAGATATATCTAAGATATCACTTGCCATCCTGTCAAATGATGGCACTCCCTGTCATGCTTTGGGACCATTTCAGCTATCATTTTCCCAAAAGATATACAGACAGTAGGCAAGATTATGTATTTCATAGGCTGAAAAAAAAATGAAGATATGTTGCCTTTGGTATAGCCCTCCAGTATTGTCTCTCCAAGCCAACCTATCCATCTCTTATCCTGTCAAAAGACAAGAAACACGCTGTGGGGTAGTCATATTTTTCACAGACTGTCTCTGTAGACTGTGGCAGCTTCAGATGACAAAGCAGCAGCATTATAACTAAACAGTAAGGAAGTATCTCACTGAGCAGTATGCCACCTTCAGAACATATGTGGGACAGAAGTGGTAAACATTAGAACAAAAATATCCTTTGCAGAGAATTGATGCTATACACAGCTATGCATGCAGAAGACCTGACCAGATTTCTCCTCATCAAGGAGAAAGGCATTTTCCTTAAAGTCCAGCAAGGAGTGACAAAGACAGCTCACATGAAGAGCATATTGATCCCTGGTTTTTTTTATCATTTGGCTCTTCTTTTACCTGTTGGGTAAGGTGCAAGATGCCAGTTGGTAAAATTTTACGACAAAATTAGAGAAATTTCCTCTAGATAGATAATGATCCTACAAACTTGTGTTCTGGGTGTGCAAGGGCTGCAGGGATGAAACCTTATGGATCATAGCAGCTGGAGTGACTTACCAGGAGAGTCTGTTCAAGGGCTAGACTTCAGTGATGATCCACCTGGACACCGATGACACCATAACCCAGCCTTGTACTTCCAGGTTTGCTGCCTCCCAGTAATTTGCCTAAGGGCACAGTCACAGGAGGCAGCTGGAGGCCAGATGAGTAAGGGAATGTATCTTTGGTGTTGTGTTAATGAGTTTTGCCTGAAAGCAGGAAGAAAAACTTATGGGAAACACTACTTCCCAAGGACTGTGGCAAGTAAATGACTTGCTCCTTTAAGAATTTATGTCTGTGGACATTACATATGCCATGTACTTTTCTCCAGGCTGTGGAATGATCCACTGACTTGGTAGTTGTCACAGACTTTTCTTGCACACATTCTCAGAGGTCTTAACAGAGTCAGGAAAATGAGCTTTCTGATGTGTTATTATGGATAAACAACGGGATCTCTACATATGGACTATCTTACAATAACACACAAAAGAGAAGTTCTTGGTTTGAACGAATGATAGACGAGTTTCCAGATGAACCTCAGCTTATTTAGAGTCAGGGAAGTCATTGCCAAAATAAAACAGATTGTCTTCCTGAATTGATTCATCTATAATATATTTCCACCTAGTTAAAAGAGCACTAAGTCAAGAGAAAGACCCTCTTATTAACTTACTTGAGAATGAATTCCTACTGTAGTAATCGAGTGGAAGATACTAGCAGACAACTATACGTCCTGTTTGCTATGCTATTGTTTCACAGCTGTAAGTTTTGGCTCAATAGAACATGAGGGGAAAGAGACCAGACTGCAATTCATCGCAGACAGACAACAGTAGGAAGTATGTTACGTGCATAAACATACACAAAAAGGAAGACAGCTTCATCCTACACCTGCATTTGCTAGTATTTTTTATTTATTTATTCATACTTTCATTAATTGTGGGGAAACATTTAAAAGGAGTCTTCATGAATTTGTGTTCTCTCTTAAGCTACATGAATGATATTTTTCTTTTCTCTCTCCTTCTTAGTAATCAAATGAAAGCATAGATCACTGGGTTCTAGTCCACAAGCAGAAATGAAAGATGTTTAAAAATTAGTGTTTCATTAAAACTGTTTTATTGACTAATTGGGCTTTAAAGATAATTTAGGGAAAAAATAATGAGAAATCATAATGCAGTTTTGTAATCAGTTATTTTGAGATGCATATGAAGAAAACACTTGGAGCCACAAAAAATGGTGCCACTCATTTACTTTGGTCACCAAATGAGGACTGAAGATCTAAATCTTGAGTCCTTAGGAGGACAGAGAGAAAGAGAGAAGAAATGCATGGATGGATGCCTTGGGGACCGATGCTGAATTTGTTCAGAATTTATGGGTCGGGATTATAGAGCAGATCAATGATGGCAGTGTTGTGGTCCGTGTCTACTGTAGATTGCCTGATCAGGAGGAAGTGAACGAGGTCTCCTTCAGGAAACTGGAAGAGTCATCATACTTGCAGCTGTTCATAGGAAACTTGAAAGAAGTTTCAGCATAAAAGAATAAAGACAGCAAACACTTAAACAAGTTGGTCATACACAACTCCATGGGACCTGATGAGACAGAAAAAGAGGCAAAGGACATAAATGGTACTTAAATGTAAAAAAAATATTTTTACTCTTGTGATGGTGAAATGGTGGAATAGGCTGCTCAGAGACATGGAGCGTTCATTCTTGGAAGTAATCAGAAGCAGATGCCAAACAACCTGTACTGGTTAATCTTGGTCTGAACAGGCATACTGGACTAGGAGATCTCCAATGATTCTGAGAAAGCTAATATGTCCTTAATAGGTGGGAGGCTAAGCAAAACTTCTGTGAAAAAAAAAAATCAAAATCAGCCTTGTACTTCAGCTCAGAATATTTTCAAGGACTGAAATAGTCCTACACGAAAGAAAGGTAAGAATATTGTGCAAATAATTAAATTAGAGAAAGTTGATTACTTACAAATTAATTTACTGAACCACACCATGTTTATTCAAATTGTTCTCCTTCAATATAAAAGTACTATTTTGCATAAGAGAAAAGGAATCCACCCTTTTCCCTGCAGCTTTAAGAAAGTATACTTATTAGAATACTGGAGAAAAGACAGAGTTTTAAGACTGTAAAATACCAGTGATCCAGTCTGTTGAACTTAGGGATCTGTTATGCCAAAATTTTTATGTGAGAGAATGAGCATCATAAAATTCCCAGTGGAACATATGAAGAGTCAGATGCCCTTAAAGGTAAAGCAAGTGTCATTTGTTTAGTGAAACTTTTTTCTCTATTTGGAAGAGACATTAGACAGCTTTTCCTGACAAAATAAAAATGTCGGTAATGGAACACACTATTTTGAATGTTCATTTTTAAGTCAAAACTCAACTTTTAACATGGGTAGATAATTTCAGTTTGCCAGAGCTCTCTTTAAATATCCTGATCTATGAAGTTGCATCTACCTTCTTTCTTTTATTTTCCCTTTCAAAGAAAGTTAATAGTCTAGATTTATCCCTAAAAGTGTCCAAATTTTGAGAAGCTCAAGCAGACCTTTAAAATTTATCTAGGTATTTTTCATAATTAGCATGCTTCTTTCCAAAATTTTACAATAGAAATTTCTGCTCATTGACTTTACAATTATTTGTCAGAAGAATGAGACAGGTGTCCAGTGTCCTGGAAATGACTTCATGTGTTCATAATTTTTTCTGTCTTTGAAGGATAGGACTAGGACCTTGTAAAATGAATTTTATTTTAATTAGTGTAACTCTTTTTCTTGTTATCAAAATGATATTGAAATCAATAACTAGGAAGCATTTGACATCACGGAGATTTAAAAAGGTTAAAGCATTCAGTATAACTGTACTATCTGACAAAATGTAATTTCTATATATTGCATATATATTTTTCAAGTCATAGTCTTAGAGTACACATATTCAGGATGAAGAACAGAGTCTAAGATCCTAAGCAGAAAAACAGTAATTATGAAATACAGAAGCATATAGAGCATGTTTAGAAGAAAGATATACAAAGTGCCATGATCAAGGGGAAAAGCAATTCCAGAGGAGCAGGAAAGCCCCTGGTTTAAGAAAAAGACCTGTTGACCAGTGGAGTTTCAATTTCCTTGGCAATTCAACCAAGGATATCCATTCTGCAATCACTAAAGCAGCGCTTGAGCCCTTCAAGGTGCAATAAGACTACTTCTTTACTGTTCAATGAACAACAGGATCAGTGGCAAATGGAGAAATCATCTTAGGAAATAGATTCAGTGTAATAAAATGCTAGGAGATGGTGAACATTTAAGGTCTGCTGATCTTATAAAGTTTAAAATACTCTGGAGACTGTGGTGCATATAAAAAGATGGCACTTGCTAAGTGTACTGGACTCCATAAAGCAGTCTAAAGGAAATGCAGCTTTACTTTTAAATAGTTAAATTAGAATCCACTGCTATCAATCGAATGTAGACAATTTTATTACCTAAGAAATAGTTGAAAGAGATTGTAGTCGGTGTTTGCAATAAAAATCTATTCTGTCTGGAATGCTGAATGAATACAGATTTCAAGAGACTCAGATAGAAGAGCAGACAGAGATTTTAAAATATATAAATTTTTGTGGTTTAGTGTTTTTTTCCCCCATGAGCACATTCAGTGCAAACTATTCCACATGCGCTGAAAACAGGATATTTGGTTCTAAAGAGTCCTAATATATTTTTTGTTACTTCCTTGAAAGAAGAACCTTTTTGAAACTGTTATATTATGTGCTTAAAGGTTTAGGAAGAATCCACAAAAAAACCCCAAGGATCAGAGAAGAAAAATAGCAATAATCTAATCAAAGAGGCAAGTCACTGCCCTGGCTCTGCTCCCAGATGCTCCAGGAGAGCCTCAGCTTCATGGTCTGGGAAGAAAACTTATCACCATGAGTCAGCAGAGTGCCTCTCCAGATGGCTTTGCAGAATGGGTAGTATTACTGCCTAGTTTAACAGGGTTAATATTGGGGTACATGGGAGCAGCATTTTTGAATTTCACTAGACTTAGTATGGAATGTTAGAGGAAGAATCAAAGAAGGAAAAGGAAGGGATCAGGTGGTTTGGAGAGAAATAGACATAGGAAAATAAAGGAATAATACAATAAGTGGGGGTCAGTCATGCTGACAGATGCTGGCAGATGCTGATCAATGTGCTTGTAACCTGATCTTGCACCTGATCCCTGCTCTGTGCCACTGTACCCTGTTTCCTCATTGGACTCTACATGTATTTTCTGACTGCTCTGCAGAGCTGGTGAGATCTGATGCAGTCAGTTGAGAAACCTTTTTGCACACCTGTCTGTGTGTATGAACATGTCTGTATGAGGTTGCTGAAAATCTGAGTGTCCAAAGGCCAGCTACAGGGCAGGCTGAGGGTCTGGGGCTACTTGCTGGCTTTTGCCAGAGTTGGCCAGAGGGACAAAGATGATGAGGGCATTGGTGTCATTCCTGAAGGGCATTCATGTTTGTGTGAGTACCATGTCTTTGTGTGTTGATCCTCGCAGCCAGGAGTGTGAACATGTGTGTATGTATTCTATATGATACTACATGATATTGGGAGTGTCCTGCGCAGGGCCAGGGATTGGACTTTGATGATCCATGTGGGTCCCTTCCCACTCAGAATATTCTAAAATTCTATGATTTTTTTGAATCTAAGTGTGTGTTTGCATGCGTGCCTATTGGGAAGGTGAGTTCAGCTCCACTTCCAGCTGGACCTAGGAAGTGGGAGCTGCAGCAGTGCCTCCATCAAGCAACTCCTCACAAAAACAAAAACCAAAATACAAGTATCACAAACATCAAGATATCTGTGGTGTTATTTATGGAAAAATTAAAACTCATGTTCAGGAATACCAGTATCTGAATAGCTACCTGGCTGTGCAGAAGGAAGTAGGGACTTTGTATTTCAAAACAAGATATTTCCACTCAATATAAATCATAAATGACAAAAGATATGATCAAAAGAAAAACAGTTTAATGTCTCTAAAGCATATGCAGTATCAAGTAATTCATAGTTCAGCCAGTCTATTTGAGTATGATTCAGAACCTATATTTTTATCTACACAAGCTTAAGGATGGCTTCTATAGATTTACCGATTATTTTAAAGTCTAATTACTTTTGTCTAGATCTGGTATAGAATCAGAATCATATAATTCTCACCTTCAAAATCAAGCTTCTATAAATGTTGATTTTGATGCAACTTGTGTAAAGTTACTGAAGCAAGTGGAAATAAAATGAGACCATGGTTTTGTCAAACTTTCATGTGCCCATTTCTAACTGTGGCAGTACAGAGAAAGGAAAACATCCAAAGAGCTACAAGTTTTCATTGCATTTGCAAGGCCAGATTTTGTTGTTGTTTTTCCAGAATACCAATTATATTTCAGGAAAACATCCATGTGTTGAGCAGTGGGGTATTTTTTGGAGGTGGACGGGAGGGGTGTGGTTTGTTGATTTTTTTTAAAGATACTGTCTAAAAGAGTCTCATTTAAAGAACTTCTTCTGAACAGAGAAGACCTCATATGTTATATATTTTGCATTTCCCTTGAATTTACATTTTGCCATTAGTGAAATTGAACTAAGATATGTTGATGTTACATGCAGTACCATAATAAAAAAGAAGGAAATGGAAAAGTAAAGGTGTGGCTTTCAAGAATGTCAGGATTAGTTATAAACTCCCACTCTGAAGGCAGTTTCCTCATTACTTAGAAGGATGACCTTCTAAGTAATGAGGAACCTTGAAGAAAACATAGCTTCATCTCAAGCTAAGTTGTTTATGAAATATGGTTTTTTTTGGCTTCTAAATTAAATTTTAATTTTTCATTCCTTAGGCATCCTCCTTTCAAGTTTCCTACAGGTCTTCATTTCCACTTCTTATATCCTTTAGATATTCCTCCCTTCCTTTTTCTTTTTTTCTTGGGTCGTTGCACTTTCCTCTCAAGATTTTGAGTTTGTCTTGCCCTCCTCACTCTGTGTTATAATTTGTTCAGTTACTTCCCTACTGTGTTGAAGAATCCCCCCAGTATGAGTGCTCCTGTTCAAATGAGGGTTTCCATTATCTGGCTGTTACCTGTAAACACATACTGAACCTGACTGCAGAGTAACAACTCAGGAATGATCTTTGAAATTTTACAGCAATGATATAACTACATTATTTAAGTGGCAAACTCTTAAAGATAGTAATTTTGGTTTCCATGTTATAAAAACCAAAATTTTCGCATTTAGATGTACTCAGAAAGCAAATTTTCATCTCAATTTAACTAACAGCTTTAAAAACAAGTTAGAAGCTCTTAATTTTGTATCATAGAAGAAAAAATAATGTTGGGACATAATTTCAGGAGCTCAGAAATGCAGTAATGAAAGCATGTTCAATGTAGCTCGATTAGGCGGATTTAATGTTTGTTGTTTTTTAGATGCAATTTTTACTTAGTGAGAAATTAATGATGTCTAAACTTGCCAGTGTAAGAAATTTTGGAATTAATGCAGCATCAGATTGGTATAATTCCTCCCTTACTGAGTGCAGTGACACTTTCTCAGTACTAAAGTGGCGCAGTCACAATCATTCTGCACCTGTGTATCTGTGGAAATTTAAGCAATAGTGAAAGCTCCATGGTTTCTACACCTGATTAATTAACAGGTGGTTATAGTATGTGTGTCTATCTTTTTTCTGCTGCTCTAAGTCATTAAAATGTAGGGTATTTATCATAAAAGCACTGTTATATAAACAGCATAAAAATTGTTTATTTCGAAGCATAGCATGCCATCTAGTGGATTTACCTTGCAAACATCACAGCAGATAGCAGAACTTAAACAGTGGTGAAAAAAATCCTCATCATCGCTTCCCCTAAGCTGAACTGCAGTTTCCCACTATCCACTTGCGTTTTGATTAATGAACACCTGACATATTTGTGAATCTCTGCTTCCAACTAAGCTTAGCCAAATATTGGAAATGGCAGTTCAGTACTTGATACAATTCATTCAAATAAATGGAAATTTAGCAGAACTATTTTGAAAGCTGTGCACTAAATATTAGGGGCTCTTTAATGAAAACTAACTTTAAACAGCAGAAGCCCAAAAACTTACCTACTCACCGAGTCACTTTAGAGTAACTAGTATTTAATCTTCAGAAAGCTTTCTGTTGAAGTGAGTACGTCAGCCATCCTCACACTGCTGAGCAAATACAGGAACATTGATGCTGCACTGAACATTTCTTGCCCTTGCTCCCAAAAGACACACAGGATTATCTCTTACTGCATCAGTGTGATTTAAAAGGACCGAAGCTAGCTGTGAAACTGCACCCCAGAGGCAAGCTGGCTGATGAGAAGTGTGATTCCTCTCAGACATTCCCACTGCTGGCTCCCACTGCATTGTGAATCCAGCTAACTCAAGTGTGCCATGCTTCTTAGGTGCTTCTTCACAGAAGGAAAGCTTTTTGAGATTGCAAAATCTCATCTTGGTTCCCAGCTACTGCTAAGATTCAAGATTATACAAAAGTTATGCAAAATATTCAAATGAGTTGGGGAGACATTCCCCACCCCCCCTTTTCAACATAGGTATTCACACACTAATAACTGGATCACTTCAAACTGCTAAATATAATTGAATTCACCTGGATGAAGTCAGTATTTTTCAAAGGAATGTCAACTATTCACTATTAATTTTGAGAACTCTTGAAGGACAGTTGGATTTCCAAAGCAGAAGAGGAAGAACAGACATACAGAAAGACAGAGGTGCCCAGAGGAAAAGACAGACAGCGACAGAAAGAGGGAAGAAGCTTCCTGATCGATCATGTGAGTTGCATTGGAAAAAGGATATCATAAACTGATCTATCTATAGCCTTTGGAAAAATCAAAGATACTGTTAAAAACAAATTACTTAGGAGCAATACCATTTGGAAAAGTAAAAAAACAGGTTTCAAGAAGTATAACTCATTCTCTCTTTCTAACTTTAACACTGGCTCATATGACCTTACAATAACACTTAGGACACATGGCACAAGGCAAAAAATGTGACAGAATAGGAGCCAAACTTGCTAGAAAACTGTGCACACTGACTATATCAGAGGTTAGCCATCATAATGACAGTTTTGATCGGGGTTCTTCAGTTTTGAACATAAATCTGTTGTCAAGATGCAGCAGAAAAAGGGACAAGTGCTGAGATGTATAAACAGGAGTGATGCTTGTAAGACTAAAAGGAAAAAAAATAGAGTTTTGCTCATAATCCAGAGACCATGTAACAAAAAGGTGCAGAAATACAGGAAACAAGGCCTACAAAGAATGACTGTAGGTATGAGCACTGTTTAGTCTGTTGAAGACTAAGATCACAGTCTTTGTATGAATGAGGGTTGTTGTTGCAAAGAAGGCAGTATTTTATTCTTGGTGTCCATAGGGGGAAAAGAAAAAAGCAAACACATACCCATTACAGGAGGTTCTTAAGGACAGATTTGACAAATATTTGGTAGAAACACTTTGAACAGAATTAATTTGAAAGTAAAGGAATCAGTTATTTGACTCTTGAGGTTAATTCTGGGTATAATTTCTGTGACTGTAAATGACAGACATATTGACCAAACTATGAAGAGTATTTCCTGCACCTCCTGTGCCCTGGACTAAAATTCCCAGAGGTCTCTGTTTAAAGTATTTTCTGTTCCTGTTGGATCTGTTGGAAATTTCAGGAAGAAATAAGACTTTCTGTCTCTTTTTATTTTTTTCCAAGAGGACGTATAGAAGAAAAAAAAAAAAAAAAGAAGACTTAATTATACAATGACTGTCTCTTTATACTTTACTTGAAGTTAAAAATAATTACTTGAAGTTAAGGATATACAATATTTTTACAATAATTTCATAAATATTTCTAACTCTTTGAATCTCAGTGTAAGTTATGAACAAATAATAGCTTTAATGCAATTTTGAAATAATTGTTTTGCAATAATGTAATGGTCTCTTTTTGTTCATAACTGGCATGTGGAAAATGTTAAAGAAACTGTGCACCACCCAAATGAAAGAATCCCATGAGGGTTTATTTTGTTTCTGCTGTCCTATCATCTCACTCTTCTTCAGGAGTAGGAGAAAAGTTGTAGCTTCATTCAAACAAGCAGGACTGAGGGACTTAGCAAACTTTGTCAAATGCTGAATGACCTCAGGGTAGCTGTTTCTTTTTTTTTTTCCTAATGTCCCTCAAAGAACAAACTCCTCAAACAGAGGAGTTTTCCAGCATCTCTGAGGGTCATTAAATTGAAATTAATTTGCACAGGAGTGAGGAAAAAATTCTAGAGCGATACATCCCTATGAACTACAGCAATTTCCTTTTTTCTTGTGTCTCTGATGGCCTATTGATTCCCTGGTTCATACATTGGCTGCTAATGCATATTTTTGTTTTCTAGCTCTCTGCGTTTCCCAGGGAGCCTTTGCAATTGGGAAAAACTTTCATGTGCAAATAGTGCTTCAGCTGATAAAGCTAACAGAAAGTTAGCAAACAAAGCAAATTACCACAAGCAATCACAGTTGAGCATGTAAGCAAAAGTCTCATGTTGTATCTTGCAGGCTTACCACAGTTAAAGCTGTAGCTTCTGATATTTAAACAGGTGTCAAATGGAGGAAGTGTTTTGTTGTTTTTTTTTTTTTAATTACTCTATTTAAATTCTTTAAATACATTCTTTATTTAAAGATAGCTTTAGAAGCTTTCCAGTAATTAAATAATTTGAAAAGGTGATAGGAGATGATGGAGAGGAAAGTAGGAAAACTGTAGAACTGGCAATATCATTAACATCAGGTTATAGCTGAAAATTATATACTCACATTATCCTGATGGGCCCTAAACCAGTGGGGTAAGTACAGCTGTAAGCTTCTGAATAAAGAGACAATAACCAGGACAAAAATATCAACATCCAAAGTTTATATACTGCCAAGAAACTTAACATATCATTCACCATGACTCCATTTGTCAGGACATATTCACATGCACTTTTCATCAAGCATGTCAGTATTTTTTATTCACTGACTGGAATGAGGGTAGAATAAGCAAAGGGAAGACACTGATCAAAGTAAAAAATGTAGCTTTTGAGATGAATTACAAATTTAGGTATTTTTTTTATTTTTATCTTTGTGTCTCATTCAATCTTAATCTCTTTTCTATCCCATATGCACATTTTTTATCCTTGTATTAACTTGGACTAGCCATTCACCAGTGGCTGAATCCATTTCAATAAATAGAGATTCACCTCCCCCCTTATGCAATCATTTTCTGACACCAATTCACCTTCATATGAATTGCCTGCAGGCTGCACACTTGTATGGCATCTGTTTCAAAACTTATGATGACTTTTCCAGGCTTCAGCTGTAATACATCTCATGTTTATGGAGGTCAAAAGAGCCAGAAAACTGTGCTTTTGCTTATTTTCTGCAAGTCCATGTCTTTTTCTTCAGCATAAAATTTCAGCAGGTGTTATCCATTGTAAAAATAAGAGGAAAAAAAAAAGAGAAGAAAAATTTAACCTGTTCTTGTGGAACAAACATTGTAACATGCAGTCATATAGCTGGGTAGACAGCCTGTGACATAGCTGAAAAGATATTTGCAAATTAAAACAGGGCATATGTTTCAGAATGCAGATATATTTTCAGGTGAAGGTGAACAGAAGTATGCACATTTGTCTTTCTAACATAGAAGGAATATGATATTTAAACACAAAATTACAGAACTATAAAAGAAGAAAAAAAATTTCCAGGAAGCAGGTCTCTTGACTACCACTCAACTACTGTTTTATTCATGGGAAGAAAAACAGCTTCTTAACAGCTTCTCCTGTGTCTTTTTTCTTGCAGTCTTATTCTGAGCCAAGATGTCCAATAGCTTTTGCCTGAATAAACAGGCAAGCAGAACTCAGTTGGTGAGGTGAGGAATGTGCACAGAGAGAAGCACATTGTTATCTCTGCTCTGCGATGGGATGTTTGGTAAACCTTCATGTCACTATGCCTCAGTAGGACTGTGCCAAAAAGCAAGTTTAAAAATTAATTTCTAATTTTCTTGTCAAAAAAAGGTTGTGTAAAAAAAATTTTGAAGAGTCTGAAAATTAAAAAAAAAAAAATTGGCATTCAGCAGATGTGGACTACATATTTTCAATGATAGGTGAAAGATGAGCTGTTTTTACTTCTCAACAATTTTTTTCCGCATATTATATCTTGTTCAAAATACAGTATCTATCACCACTTTTAATGTATTAGCTTTTTAATTTCAATGTTTTTGCAGCAATAACCTGCCAGTCCAACAAAACCACAATTTATCTGCGTACACTAAGCCAAAATAATTGCTTTCATGTTTTTTCATAAAGCTTTACCCAATACAAATCAAGTTTCTATAGGAAGTGTTTCTTGGGCTTCTGGTTGGTCTGTCCCTGGGCTGGGAATACTTAAATGTTCTTCTTCTTACCTTGGGTCACACCTTCCACCTATATCTAGCAATTCCAGACTCTGTGATTAAGGGCAATAAAAATGCCAGGTTTTATATTCCATAATATACAATAAATAAACTACAGGATTCTGGGGTCTAAATAAAGTTAAAATATTTTTCCTGAGGAAAAATATTTCATTATAAGCCCTACCCTGAGAAAGATAAGATTGTTTAACTATACTCTTCATTTTCTACTTTTGAAACAACTACTCGGCTTCCCTTTTATCTCATGACCCCAAGGTTTCCTTAAAGTTATGCAGTGAGAGATTTTGCCAAAAACATTCTGAATTTAGTTTTATCAGTATCTTTCTAAGGAACACAATAATCAAGTGCACCAGATGCAGTTTCTACAGTGAAAAAGGCTTAAAAGCCAAAACTGAAAAGGTTTTATTTCTGTCCAGCAGATACCTAAACTCAGTAGAAATCTCCAAGATTTATTGATTTTGGACATGCAACTCCCTCAGATGCAGGCTGCCCTTAACCATGCCTCTACCCATGCAATTAATGCCTACTCTCAGAAATTGAGCAAAGCACTATGCCCCACTCTTCTGAGCCAAACCTGAGTGTAGGGGGTTGATGCTGGCTGAATGCTGGGCACACACCAAAGCCCCTCTGTCACTCCCCTCTGCAGCTGGCCAGGGGAGGGGAAATGGTTTCATAAAGCATCATGTATCTTCTAGTTTTCAAAAAAGAAAGAATAAAGCATACTTAATTCTTTAAAGATCACATGTGACCACCTTTACTGATACAAAGTAAATGGAAAGTTTGGAACAAATCCTCAAACTGTATAAAGAGATTAGACTAGAATACCACAGAAAAGAATAGAACAGAACAAATCATTTCAGTTGTTAGGAACCTGTAGTGGTCATCTAGGCCAATTGCCTGACCACTTCAGGGTTGTCTGAAAGGAAAGTGTATTATTAAGGACATTGTCCAAAGGCATTTCAAACGCTGATAGACACGAGGCATTGACCACATCTCTAGGAGGGCTTTTTTTAATGGTTGACCACCCTCCCAGTAAAGAACTATTTCCTCATGCCAAGTCAAACCTCCCCTGATGTAGCTTTGAATCACTACCATGTAGCCCATTACTGGATGCCAGGAGATCAGTACCTCCCATCCACTTTCCCTTCTCTGGAAGTTGTGGAAAGCATTAAAGCATTATTCTGCTTCTCCTCAAACTAGACAAACGTGTTCTCAACTATTATAGAAGTGCCTTCCAGCTCACCAGCTGTGTTGCACTCTTCTGGGTATACTCAATGCCTTCACATGCTTTTTGGACTGGGGCTATAGGATATCCTTGCAAGTATATGTGAATTCCTGGCACAGAGGAATCTTAGAGACCATATATGATGTCACATCTACAGAGTCTGGGCTTTGTGGGTTTTAAATTCGCTTATGTTCAAGTGGCCTGTCAAATGGTCAGCCTCATCTAGATTAAGTAAAAATTCAACATTCTGAATGCATCTAAGAGAAATAGCTTTTTATTGTCTCCATTTCTTCTGTCTAGAGGTCAAAACAATACATTAAGCTTTTGAAAAGTCTCATTGTTTTGAAATAGAATGTTGTACACACATAATTTTCATTTATTTTATACAACCTGCTAATTTATTTTATAAATCCTGCTAATCCCACAGTATCCACAATATGAGCCATGACACCAAACTTCTGACAAACACTAACACATATAGCTAAACCACCTGGACATTATATGGTTAACACTTTATCCTCACATAACACTTATTTTAAATTCCTCATCTTTAATCATGGCCTGTTTCAGTGATTTCACCTATATTCTTCAGGGGCATTTTACTTTCCAGTCATTTTGTTTGATGTAAAAACTTTTCCCTTTCAGTGAAAAGAAAACCTAAGTTAAAATTCAAAAGACCATCCTAGTCTTTCTTATGTCTAGTATGGTGCATTAGTTCTGCTCAGTAGCGCATCCACAGGCTTGGTATTTTCTCCTGATGGATTACGCCTTGAGGTAAATGTTCAAACATATTATGTATTTCTGTGAAGAATTCTGAGTGTTCTACACACTCAAGTGTCAAAGATTTTCCTGAAAACATCTCACTCAGTAAGCCCTTTCTGGATCTTCATGGTTTTTTGGATTTTTGTAATTGCAGGTTGCATACTCAGCCTGCTCCCAGTTTTCCTAGCTGCTCTATTGCCCAGGGCATAGTTCCTAGTAATTTTTTTTCCCAGACTTATCTAAGCCTCTGACAAATGGAAAGGAAGCATACCAACAAGGATCTCACCCCTTTAGAAAGTTTCTAGCTGTTTTGCAGTCAGCTGTCAGTTTTTCTGCTTGCCCACTCTTTGGTGTCTCTTTTCTTTCAAAACAGTAGCTTTCTCTTTTTCCTTAATTTCCACCAAGCATCTCCAACCAGCTTACCCTCATAGATTGCATCTTCCAGATTCCTTAGCACCAAGTAAGCCAAGGGAGCAGCATTGGAGCTATTTTTAAAGAAACAGACCCTGGTATTATGCCTTGAAACACAAGATTGTAAGTCTAATAATTCTTTGAATTCACTTTATGAGTGTCTGAGGCACAAAGACTGACAATGCCAAGGTTATTGAATAAACAGATATTAGATATGTAATAGGAAAATGAAGTGTGATCAAAATATGGCACAACATAAAGCAAAAAGAAATGAAATACAGCTTGCTGAACATTGCCTAGCACAACTAGATAAGGTGGTAACAGAAAAGAGGATATTTTTCATGTAAAGCAGCAATCAATGCAGCAATAACACAAGAAAGTTTCTCCAAAAGCTGCTGAGTTACTAATGGAAAATTTAGTAAGAAAATAAAGATCCCCAAAGATTATAATAAATCAGGGCTCCAGGGTCCTAAAGTACCTCTCATGCACAGAATGTAATGACATTTCATTTCCTACTTTTCTGCCAGGAATGTCAGGCCAGAAGAATGATATAGAGTCTTATAAAACTTTCTGCTTCATTTCTGTACTGGATATTTAGCAACATGCATTCAAATAGACTAACAACACAGTAGAAAGTAATGTCTTCTTATTTAATATCCCTATTTTCTTTTCATAAATACTTCAAGACTTCTTATAGTGTTGTGCCATTTTCTAAAAAGAATTAGCTAAGGACTATGTGTGTTTTTCTCATTATTCAACAACTGAGCAGTACATTTATTTCTGATTTGATACATAGAGTGAATTTTCATGTCATAATGCAGTTAGAGATCTAGACAGTAGATGTTGTGGATGGCACAATACAAAGTTATAAAGACATAATTTGTATGAAAGCATGTTTTATAGACTGTTAGACTACCTCTAGTTTAGTGCTGTTGTATGCA
Organism: Fringilla coelebs; assembly: GCF_963513975.1. NCBI lineage: Eukaryota > Metazoa > Chordata > Aves > Passeriformes > Fringillidae > Fringilla > Fringilla coelebs. Next base: position 47,495,622 of record NC_140029.1, read on the forward strand.
GCCTGTGGCCAAAAACTGTTTTTCTAGTATGCTGATTGTGTTGGATCTGTTTCTGAGGTATCTAGTTCCCACTTGACATTATAAAAGCAGCTTGTGCACCTAATTTTAAATACGGATGTGGCTGTGGGACAGGAACCAGCAAGTTAGGTTTTGCAATATTCAGTATGGCTTAACAACTTCCTTTCTTGATTTAGATTTCTGTCTAATGTATAAGGGAAATCTGTCTGACAATTTGATGCCAGCTTTCCCCAGAATCAATGTATTTTGAGCCATGACTGCAGCAAGGTGATTCCACCTAGTCCGGTTTACAGCTTTTAGATTTCTGTACATGCCCCCATGAATTCTTTGACAATATTTTTTTCCAAACCTGCAGTACAAAAAATTATTTATAATAACAGTAACTCATAAATAAATAGTCTAAATGTTAACTCACAAGATACAGTCACTAGTTCTGGTACCTGGACTTTAGTTCATTCAGGATATTTTTAGTGGGTGAGCCAATACTAACAATTAAAAAAAAATCTATTTAAGGGCAGCTATAAAATTAATTTATAATGACAGTCATATTTTATATGGTATTTGCTGTAGAGATATATATTGGAGATATATTGGTCTTACTGAAATTAAAATCGAGTATGAAAAGACATTAAAATAATGTTTCATTTAAGACTTCTAGTGAAAAAATTATGTAGTTTTATTTTGTGTTACAAAAAGGACTAATAATGTATTCAAAATATAAGAGAAAGTCCCTCTCCAACACTTAGACACCTGAATACTTAAGATATTACTACTTTACCACTGTGGTGCTATGACAAAATAGGTCCTATACAGTGCATTGACTTGTACTGAACTAAAAGCAAGGGATTACCTTTAGGCATTTGGATTCATTTATTTTCTTTAACTCCTCTGAAACTAATCACCAAGATTATCCACCATATATTTATTTTGTGGTTCACCTATTATAGCCTATATAAACTTGTTAATATAAGCAAGCAAAGATTAGATTGTGATCACTCCACTTACCCAATTTCATTCAGTAACTATTTTCAAAGAAAGGCAAAGCAAATAAAAAGTGCATGAAATTGCTTCTGTGTGTGCGTAAAATTCAAATAGGCTGGGATACATCACCATAGAAGAGACACAGCTTGGAAAAAGGGGGAATATGGGTGGAATAATATACTCAAGTGTATAAGAGACAGAAGGCATAGGAGCTGACAGTTCTTAAGTTCTTCCAGTGAAAGAAAAAGGGATGATTGGCAGAAACAGGGAGGGTACAAGTTTGGAGCAATGAGAGGCAAGTTTTGTTGGTTTTTTTTAATGCAATGGGCAGCAGAGCTGTGGAACTCCTTGCCAAAGAACATTGTGTAAGTAAAGGTTTGACAAGGTTCATGAGAAGCTGGGATGGCCAGCTGGAAGAGTCGTGCACTGGGGTGATTAAGGAGAGAAGTCCAGAAACCCCTGAGCTGAAATCAGTTGGAATTTGAGAGCATAACTTGAAGCCACATGCCTGCTCTGTCCATACTCTTCCTTGAGTACCTGCTTATGATCAGTCAGAGCCTTCTGGAGACAGACTTTGGATCTAGATGGATAAATGGACTGAAACGATATTTCTGTTCTTATATCTCAATCCCATAAATTTCAGGAAATTGTTTGTTGTTCTATAAAAAGACAGAGATATTTGTACACATCTCCACTCTCATTTTCTTATCCATCATTGCCTCACCAAACTTGATTCTTTCCAGCAGACACCTGGGAATGGATTTCCTGCTGGGCTAATTACTCTAAAAGCTGACAAACCTGTCAACTGCTCTCACCACAGCAGCTGTTCAGACATTCCATTATATATAACCCGTGTAATTCTCCCCTGTTAACTTGCCAAACAGCATGCAGTTGGCTGAGAAAACAAGTCATGGCAATTGTTCCTTTATTACTCGCATGCACCACCTCCTCAGTAACTTAGATCACAAAAACAGTGTGTATTTCTTAGCTATACTGCCTGTGCACTCTTGCCTACATCAATACAGATAGTGGTGCAGTCTTCTGGTAATGGAACATGCAATTAATTACACAGCACCCACAAATATTCTAATATTACTCACTAATTCATACAGCAAAATATGTTAAAGGTTGTTATTCTGAGCCAATTTTGATAATTTCATGTGCTTAGATTTCTCTCTGCAAATAGGCTGTGTACATTGTCAATTTAATCACTAAACAATGTCTGCAGACAAAGGCTGCACTAACTTGGAGTCAAGTTTAAGATTAAATAACTGCAATGACATTGCACCTTTTAGAAAAACAGTTAAAAGAAATTTATATATACATAGGCATCAAAATAATTGTTTGGGGCATGCAAACAACCAACTCTGCCATAAAGTACTTATATTTTTAAAACATATATTTTCAAAACCTGAATTACCTCTGAAGAGATTTTTTTTTTAAATCTATTTGGGATTCTTCTGGCTAAAATATTTTTTGAAGTGCATTATCACTTCCATTCATACTTCCACTGCATTTCTCTTCATATTACATAGGTCCTGATGTTTTGATGTTTTTCATTACTAGAAACAGTACTTACATGAAATTGCTAAAATTCATTTGAGGCTGACATCAGCACAGATGCTTCAATATTCACATTCTCAAAGAATCTAATTCTTCCACCCAGTTTAATACAATCAGGTGGGAATATTCCTTTTTATCTTAGACACCTATTTAAATGAAAAAGAGGCCAACATCTTAAGCACCAAAAGAAAATATTTACATACAGAGTCTTCAAAGGTGTTAGCATTTGCATGCCTTTCTGAAGTCACATGTTGAGGGGCAATGGTATTCTAACTAATGCTTCTATAATGTTAAATAAACTAGTCCATAGAATGATGTAACACTGGCATAATAAAAAGTCTTATAATATCCCTAATGAGCACAAAGTATGAGTATACGAATTCACTTACTTCTGTATATCCATTGCTATCATGTAGTTGTTTTTCCCCTGATACTGTATCAATGAAGTGTTCTGTTGCTGCAAAACTTCTTTCTTATATTACCTCAGGCTGAGCAAAATTTTATTTTTATTTCTTTTAGAAAAATATCACAACCTGTCTATTAAAATTAACCACTAGCATGTGAACTGCGAGTTGCTTGGCAGCACAATCTTTAAGCTAGTAAAGACCATTCCTCCCTCCCCAACCTCCTAAACAGAGAAGCAAGCCATTGTAAGCCTGAGTTCCTTACTAGAAGTATTTTTGCCATTTACAACTGTCACAGAGGGTCATTCAGAAGTCAACCTGCCTGAACTTTACCTTCACCCGATAACCCTCAAAACTATTCATTATAACACTTCTCAACCTTAGATGGAACAAAGCAGAAATGAAAGCTATTAGGCAAGAACAAAAGCTACAATGAAAGCAGAGTTTCTAACAGCATTCTTGGTAAGATGGTATTTTTTCACTTCCTAAAAGTAAAGGCAAATATGACCAAGAAAAAGAATAATTCGTCTGAAAACCATTATAGTGGAAACAGTGCTAAATACAGATAGGAAATAAAAGGGCTTTGGGCACAAACAGAAAGGAGGCAATTATTTTATGACTCCATTTCCTCCCTTTTAGTTGCTGAGATTATAAATATATTTTATTGCACTGGCCAAGCAGTCACAGAAGTCAAGATGTCTGTTTGTGCTTGGGCAAGTATAGCCAGGACAGTATTTGTCCTGGCAAGCAATTCTTTAAACTTTGACTAATGACATCTAGCAGGTCTTATTTCCTAAGGGAAAGATTAATTTCTCATTAATGGGAATTGCAAAGATGATATCACAATTCATTACCCAGATCACTGCCCAGGAAAAGACTTAAGGAGACCAGTGTTCTGCCTCAGCATTGATTTCTTTTTCTATTTTCTTGCTTTTTTAAAACTGATTAAGTTATGTAAACTCAGAATTCTTATACTGTTGAGTGGATGAAAGCAGCTGTATGAAAACCCTCTCTTACAACAGAGCATATGCAAACGCCAACTTTTACCTCAAGAAGAGGATTCCAAATCCCTTGCCCTGTCTCAAAGAGAACTTCATCAATTGCAATGAGAACCAAAATAGAAGTCCTGCTGCCAGAAGCTCGTTCAAATGCACGGAATATAATCCTTTCCCCGCTCTCCACATACACATTACCTGAAAAGAATTTACCTTTACAACTTTTGCCATGTACATCTTCCTTTTGGCAATTCTAAGCAATCTATTTGATCCAGACCCTTGGATACACCATCTTTTACACCAAAAACTTACTAACTACTTAAGAATAAGCAGCTGTCTGACAAAATAAGGCAAGGCTACTTGTCAATTTAGGACAGGAAATACAGACAGTTACCATATGTAACTTTAAAAAAATGGGGCAATATCCAAACTGGAATGTGGCCAAGACACTCGATTTAACAACTCTATTCCCACAGGCTCTGAGACATTTATTTCTTAATCCCCCAAATCTACTTTAATTGTGTGTAAGGAAATGTCTGTGTTAAAAGAAAATAACAGGAGTTACAGTAGTTCTTTTACAGCTCTTTGTCTGTATGTATCACTCAAGTTTCCTCACAACTATTAAACTTGCAAATTACTGTCTTTTTCTAATATGTTCCTCTTTCCTAACATTTTCTCATTTACTCTGCTTCTCCTGACCCTACTTCATTAATTTACTGCTGGCTCTTCCTGCCTGCTGCTCACCATTCTAACCCTTTAACTGATACCTTCTGAATTTAAAGGACCAGAGAAAAGGATTCTCTCTGCCAGTTGTCTAATAAAAAAGTGGAATAAGTAGATGTGACTGAACAGCAGTCTTGTCCTACCACGTAATATATTATTTTCTTATCCTTACAACTTTTGCAGTTTCACACAGGTCCACAACTTGTGCATCAAATCAGTTCTTCTTTGAGTAACTGGCAGACAGGATGCTTTTCAGGGATCCCTGAAACATAGATTTTGAACAACGAAGGATTCCTTTCTTTGAGACATCATTCAGATGTTATACTTTTCAGCACTTCCACCAACAATACAAATAATCATTCAATTTTCTGGGACTCATGAGATATCATGTATATTTAACATTTTCTTCCATCAGTTTTTGTTCTGTTTTTGAAATGTCATTGGAAGATGTATTCTCTGCCATTCTCTGCATGAAGAGATTGATAGTTACTCTGCCAAGTGCTGTATACACCATTAATTAAATCCACAGATGAAAAGAGTTATATATACAATCTGTACAGAAATAAAAGTATTATATTACGTAAAATATTATATTTTATTTAAGCAAACTAGTTTATTTTTTCAAAGTGAGACTTAAAAAATGGGCCGGCACTAAAGGATTGGGATTGGCAGCATTTTTTCAGAAGTGATTGCTATTTAGAATCTCACTTACATTCATACATTCTTAAAAGTCTCAACTATTTAGAATAGCACATCCAAAAAACATGCTGTGACCTCCATTGCAATAGCCATGTATCAACATTTTAGAGAAGTTTATACTAAACACATCGACACAAGTTAGCCTTCTGCAGCGTCCATATAAACTACATTTGCACAATGCTGAAGTGTGGGGTGGAGCTCTGATTTCACTCCTGGCAATGGTGCATGCTTCAGAGGCTGTGGAGCATAATGTCAATTCAACACCACATGGCTGCTTCTGAAGAGGAAATAACTCTTTAGAATAGGGTGTAGCCTACACAGATGTTTAGCCTGGAAGCCGCAAGAGTCACTGGAAAATAAATCAGTTATAGCTAGATGGGTCTTAATTCTGTGTTTGCAAGTGTATTGCTTGGAATTAAAGCAAGAAACTCAAAACAGTTTATGAGCTAGCCCTAAAACAAAACTCTTGAATTAGATGGTAAACTGAAATATATGGCACCAAAAGATAGATTTTCATTAAAAAAAACCCCAAGGTTAAAAAACAAAAATTAACTCCAAGCAAGCAGATAAGAAACTTCGTCCCTATTTAATCAAAAAACAAACAAACAAACTATTTCCATTTTAATCCGAAAGTGAATTTTAATCCAAATAGAGCTCCTCTTTTCATTTTATAAAACGGGTAAGTGAAAGTTTCTTAAACCAAATTTAAAATGGAAAAGTGCTGTGAATTACCAGTTTCATGCTCTGACTTCCCTCAAGGTTCTTCATGTGATTGAAGCCTTTGTTTAGGGAAAGTGAATGTGATTTGATTAGATGAGATTAAGTTTGACTAGATTCACCTGCCTCCCACTTTTCATGTATTCACTTTTCTTGTTTTAAGGAATGTGTAGCCTACAGCAAGATAAAAGGGCAAAAAAAAGCATAAAGAAAAAAAAAGAAAAATAAGGTAGTATGAGCATACTTCCAACATCTTATTCCATTTTACCTAGGAGTCTAATTGCTCATTTAGAACAATTGTTTCCCATGCAACAGGAGTGATGATTCCTGCAGCAAAACTGGGCAAATACAGAAAACAGGGCATTTTACAAAAGCATGCAATCTGCAAGTAACAATTTTCTATGTCAATTTCAGTTACTATCTCATTCTTTAATATTTTTGAGAGACTGAGAAATTGATTTCACACTAAGAGAGATTTCCAAAGGCTTTATCTCTCACTGAGGCACCCAGCTTCTGGATAAGAGATCTGCTAGCATGGCTTAGAGGAGGACTTGACTTTAGTATCTCTGACAGCCTGAACCTTGTTCCTAATGCAGTGGCCTCATCTTTATAAGAATGCATTTATAAATAAAGGTATTGAATAAAGAGTTAAATCTCTATGGCAGCATGTGGGTACTCAATACTTGAAATACTTCATCCTGCTTTACCCTTTTTTATCTTACATTTTAAAAGGCTTAAATAATTAGAATTTTAATAAATGTTGCTTTTCTTAATAATTCTTATATAATTCAGAAATGTAGAAAGAGAAATAATTTTAAACCATACCTGTAATTTGATCAGAGTATTATTACTTCTCATTCTTCAAAAAGAGGAAGAAACAAAAATTACTTGCTTACACACTTTGCCTTACAAGGTAAGGATTTTGACAGAGATAGATAGATAGATAGATAGATAGATAGATAGATAGATAGATAGATAGATAGATAGATGGATATGTCACAAATTCAGCAGTTTTTTGACCAGGCAGTCACCTTCCAGTTACTTAAGAGATAGTAATGACAAAAAGTTCATAGTTCTGGCCCAGATTTCTGTAATTTCTGGTAGATATCTGTGTTCCCACTTAAAGATCTGGTCATTCTGGTAATGTCTATTCACATGGAGTCTAAGTTTAAGCTCTTAAGTAAGTCAAGATTTTAAAAAGTTGTACTCAGTGTAGCACTAGAAAATTAGTTTACAAATGTGCGGGCACAAAAAGAATGAATAAGTTGAACTGGAAGGTCCCACTTTTGAAATTCTTGCCATGAGGCTTTGGTTTTACAGGTTTAATTAAACTGCTCTCTATTTCATAAAATAATTCTAAAATAATGGAAAAATTAAAAGTATGAGTTACTGGGAATGTAGTGACATTTCCCTGACAAGTTTTATGGTGCCATTAAATGTTTTTGTAATAGCTCATTAAACAGGCACTAAAATATAATCTCAGAGCCATTTTCTGCTCCCCCCAATGGAAATATCAGCATACGGCAATTGAAATAAACATTGATTTAGTTTAAGTTTCAATCTTTATTAGATAATTTCATTATTTTGAAGGTCTCTAGTTTATGAACCATCATCATTCTAACATAATATTAATGAAAGCTGTGCTAATTCTTGTGCCAAAGCCACCTGAGTCATCTTTTTTTCTATTGTTTTTTTGCATTTCTTTTACGGAGAGCTGGTAAGTTGTATGTGGAATGTCAATTCACATAAATACATGAAGAAAATTTACTTATTAAATGTTTTAAAGACTAAGAATTATTTTTAAAAATTTCAAACTTGACAGGACAAAAATTCTATTGTACCAAGAACCAAAATCTCTCCTTGCCTTTCTCTTTCATCCCTCAATGATTATATGCTCCTAATTTTAACATTGTTTTCTGGTGTGATATTCCAGAATATCCTTACCTCATTTAAACATTAGAATGGAAGATCTCCATTTAGAAAAAACCTACTCAACATTACATTCAGCTCTCATTGTTTAGCTCCTGAACATCATTTAAACTTTGACTACTTGCACATAAAACTGAGGTCTCTAAAATTTTTCTGCAAAACAATCCATCCCTCCAGCCCCAAACATTGTCTTTAATCGCACATAGTGTCAGGACCCAGGACATCCCTCTGGCTGTCCTGAGCAGCCAAGACCCCTGCCAGGGGTCTCAGAGACCCTGGCACAGAGCCCAGAAATGACTGTGGTTTTCATTATGACCTGTGGAGCAAGTTACCAACCTTAGATGAAGATCTGCAAGCCACAACAGTTTAAGTAGAATGATAGTGAATTTATCACAAGGTGAAAAGGTAGATTTTGGAGTTTTTAGAATAGGGATTCAGAGGGCGAGATGGAGGGATCTGGGAGTGTCCAGCCTTTCTTCTTCTTCTTGTTGTCCTCCATCTTCAGTGGTGATGTTGGCACTTTTAGATTGGTTTAGAGTAGAAGCTCACTGTCTAACATAGGTGATAGGGATTGGAAAGTAATTGTAAACATTGTATACATAGTTTTTAGTATAAAGACATAACACTGCCCAGGGGCAGGCAGAGTGCCTCTGACTGTCCTGCTGAGCGGACCTCAGCAGGACAGGAGAAAGAATTTTATAGATAAGATACAATAAACAACCTTGAGACTGAGAAATGAAGAGCCCTGACTCCTTCTTCAAGCACTGGGCTGGGAAAAGAGGCTTTCCAACTTTTCTCAGGGTCACTCTGACAAGCTAGAGACCCTGACAACATAGTACTTTTTTGTCATTTATTCTATTCTTCTGGAAGTGGTTGTATTACTTCCCCTCCTCTCGCTGTCAAAGTTCTTTTCTCTCCTAAGGGCAGTTTCAGGTTTAGTAATGCATTTGAAATGGAAGTTTCATGGAAAAACTTTTGGTTTTGTCTGTTTCTTTAACACTGACAAAACTCTCATGTGTTAATTTTCACATCAGATTTTCTTGTAATAGCAAGTTCTGAATGTGTTACTACAGCTGAGGAATTTCTTTAGTAACAGCTATGGAAATTGAAGAGCATGCAGTTATTTTGGTCTTGCAAATGACATTAAACACAAGGATCTGATTCAACACCGGGTTTTGGAGTCTAAAATTCTACTAGATTGCATGTGTACTTACATTTGGGAAAGCAGTTGGGAAATTTGTCACTTGATATTACCTACCTGCCTGACCTGTCTAAACATGGAATGCTGTTGACACATACTTCCCAGAAGTTTGCAGTTCTGCATAGCCAGAAAGGGCTCGGCTTTTGCACAGTTAAAAGCCCAGGCTCACTGTGAGCCACAACTCAAATAGAAATATCAGGGCAGTGCACCGTGTTTCATAGCTCAGTAAATAGACTACTTGGACTGAGGCAAATCAAATTACACCTGAGGTCATTTTTACCTCCATGTGTCCTAGTCCAAGGAAGTTCCTTTATCCCTAGTAAATACAGCTGTGTGAGCAACAGCCTTCCCACAATCAGCCTTCCCCTGATCTTCTGTGCAGCCAGGAAAACAAGCTCACACACAGAATTCCACACATAAACTGTCCAAGGGGAAGTAGTGTTTTAGTTAATTATGATTTTGTTGGGGTAGGGTTTTTTTAAATTTTTTTTTAAATTTTAAAAACTATATCATTTTAACATCCTTTTGAAAGTCCATCCCCTTTAGCATTTCAAATTCTTGCTTCAAAACCTGGAGGTTGAGATGAAGTTGAAGTCATGAGCATTATTCTTTTATTACAAGAAAATTAAGTGCTACTTCTTCATTGGTAGAAAAAGGCTGATGATGTTCTATTAGTTTATATTTCAGTTTTCCTGAAATTTGCTCATATGAGGAAGAGCACATTGATGGAACTTTTTAATTAAGGATTTTAAAGTAAGGTCTTCTGATTGAAATTACTGGATGCTTTCATTAGTAGGAAATACTACAGTCACAGCTGAGTGGCTGACAGTGTTATCTATTGCTATTTGGACTGTTTTACATGCTACAGTTATTTTCAGATCCTTTGATTTAGTAATTACAGATTATATCAGCCAAAACACTAAAATCCCTAAAGGTTATTGTTATAACTGCTATTTTGGTGTCTGGCTGTACAAGAGGAGTCTTCATGTAGTACTACATAACAAACTAGTGCTTTCTAAACAATGCAATAACACAGATGTCCAGCACAGGTCATTCAAGGTGTTCTATATGACATTTATATTCTTATATTCAGGCTTCACAATTCAATGTTGGAATCCTGGAAAAGCCTCTGGAGGGTCAGGTTGGCTGGACTCAAATGTGCAGAGCAAGGCACTATTTTTAATTATTTATTTCAAAGCAGATCTATGGCATGCCTTCTTTAATGCAGTAGATTCTGTAATGTGAGGGTGTTCCAAAATACAGTGCCCATAGAGTGCTCCTCCCAACAGGCTTACTGATTTCTTCATTGGTTCCTAGTTTAGGTAAGATTTCAGTCTTTTTCTAAATATACAGTTTAGATTTCATCATAGGAAAATAGGTAGAGAAATAAACATTTCAAATCATTTTACTGTTAAATTTTACTAAATAAATGTTATACTTATCATGTATAGAAAATCTAATTTATAGTCAAACAATGCTTGACCTTTATAGATGTTTTTGGTGTAACTCCAGCCTGCAACTCAGCCTCACACAACCACTTGCTCATTCCCCAGAAGTGAGATGGGGAGAGAATTGGAATGGTTAAAGTAAAGAAACTTATGGGTTGAAATCATTGCAGTCCAATAGGTAAAGCAAAAGCAGCACACACAGGCAGAGCAAAACAAGGAATTCCATCAAGTGTTCAGCCATCCCCAGGAAAGCAGGACTCCACCATGCATAGCGGTGACTTTGGAAGACAAATGCCATAATTGAACATCCTGCCATCCTTTTCCTTTCCCCAGCTTCTATCCCTAAGTGTGATGTCAGATGATGTGAAATATCCTTTTGGTCAGTTGAGGTCAGATGTCCCAAGGGAACCCCCAACTGTGTGGTGAGATGGGGTGGGGTGAGGAGCAGAAATGGCCTTTACTCTCTGTAAAGCTGTACTGCTCAGCTGTAACTAAAACAACCCTGTGTTGTCAACACTGTTGCAGTCCCAAATCAAATCCAAAACATAGCAAGCTACTAGGAAGAAAAGTCACCTTATTCCATCCAAAATAAACAGAACAGGTGAGTTCATTCAGGACTGCAAGACTCTGAATAAGTGATTTGATAGATAGGATGCGGTGGTACGCACATGCTAAGTGTGTGATAGATATGATGAAGTGGTACTGTCATGCTAAGAATAAAACCTAGATGTCTTAAGTCTCTACAGTCTTTGAATTTGGATACTGTCAACGTTTTATGGTTTGTCAACAAGTACTTTTTATCAGAAACAACCATCTGTATTTAATTTACTGGTAAATCAAATACCTTGAAGATGGCAACAAATTTTATTAGCTATGCTGCTAAGAAAAAAAAAATGGAAAAAATTAGAAAATCATAATCCATTTTATTGTATTAAAACAGTCCCATCAATATGTTCCCATTTGTAAATGAGTAAAAATGTAGAAGACAACTTTTTACTGTGTAATTCATACACTACACAAATGTGTGAAAGTTCTTTTTGCTCTTTTACAGTGCTTGTTCTATATGGAATTCAACTAAGTTTTTTGGGTTTTTTTTAAGAAGCAGAGATGGAAAAAACTGGCTTTACTAACAGGTAAGGACATCTATGTGTCTACATGCATGCACCCTTATATAGCTCTTAGTAGCTTTCTGTTATCCACTGAATTCAGTGGCATACATTCATGTACATGTACATGCATACACATGTACACATACCTGCATATTTATTTATTCTCATATAATTAAATAGCAAGATTCTATTACAAATTATTTTTTTACCTATAGACAAGTTAATAAAAATTATAATAATTTTCAGCTTCATCTTTTATCTTCTTCTTGAAGAAATTAAGCTGATTCTTCCAAGGTTGAAAATGTTGGAGGGTTGCTTATTTTCTCTGTTAAGAGGCTGGAAGACAAAATCAGTCAATAGTCTCAGGAGGTTTGCAGATGTTCATTTAAAAGCGTTATTAAGAAAAGCAGCAGATGTATTCTCTGGCAAAGAGCATGAGTTGCTGTGACCCTCTGTTTGTAGCTCAGAAAACTAATTTATTAAACAATGAGGTGAATAAGACCTGTTATGTTCCTCTGTGTAAGAAGGTTACTGCAATAAGTACATTGTCCAGCTGCAATGAGAAACAAAGAACAACATTTTCCCTGTAAGGCCATATCCTACATGGAACTAAACTGCAATCCCCCAGGCTTTCTTAGCAAAGATAATAGCTGTCTCACAGGGTCAATCATCTGACGGACAAAGGAGAAAATAGCACTTTCTTTCAGGCCAGGTGTGCCTGTGGTAGCTCATATTGGTACTAGTGGTTTTATGGGTGGCATAAATCTTTATCATGACAAACAAGACAGCAGGGAAAGAGGAAGACACAAATTCCTTTGGGAGAAATATTATGGTGCTAGATGGCAATATGCCATAAAATGTAAATTTCTATATAATCTAAGATGACTACCTCTGGCTTCTTTTTTAGTGGAGAATGAACAGACTTTTCTTGGACGCAGTCATCTTGAAGAGAACATTTACATTTCACCAATATTTTTTGGAAGTAAAGGTGGCAATTTAATGACTAAAGAGAAGGTGGAAAGTCTAGCTCAAACATAGACATTGGCAGTCTAGGCAACAGAGGCCTGATTTGATCAGGTAAACATAGGCATCCATTGCAATATGAGACATTGCAGGTAGTTTGAGGGATTTGAGTGAGGATGAAACACAACTCTGTATATATCACGTATCTCAAGGAGATTTCAGCCATTCTGAAGTGAGAGCTTGAAACCAGGCAGATTCACAAAGGAGTTCTAAATGCCTATGACTGGATAAATTAACCAAGTCCCTGAATCTCTGTGGTATTAATAACACTCTCTCTGGTTGCTAAGCATTGATATAAATTGAAAACACAGTATTGATATAAATTGAAAATATTTATATGTCAATAATATCTAAAACTTTTCCATATTGCTAGTGGTCGGAACTTGAGAGTCTGTTACTATGAGGTAGCTATTAGTTTGCACCTTCAGTAATTATCTTTTGTAATCCATAATGAACATTAACACAGCACTCCACAAGTGGTTGTTCGTATGTTCTTATTCATGCAAAATTAATTTTGTATTTTGAGAGCCAGAATTTCAGCTAGCTTATATAAAAATTTCAACTAGCTTATATAAACATAAATTCACTGGAGTTGATGGAGTTTTCAAAGTTTACACCAATTGAGACCTGACACAGAATGAGGTTATGCAATACATTTTACCAGTACAGCTTGATACTTTTGGTATGAGTACTTAATTTGGTCAAGTGAGCAAGCGAAAGTCAGTTTTTCCAATACTAATGAGGTTTTTATTTTCTTTGGACTGTGGTTACAAAATGACTTATGAGGTTCAGTGTTCTGCACCTGTCTTTCCTTCTTGTTGAGCTAGGAGTGCTAAGATCCCTCAGACAAGCTTTCCCACAAGAATTTGTTAACTCATGGCTTCTGGCTGGATGCTCAGGCTTTCCTCTAAGCTTTTCAGCTTTCTGGCTGTCCTTCTTCACCATTGGATTTTTCTGGCTGTTGGCCATCAGTAGTTCTGCTCTCTATTTCACCTCTCCTCTTTGCTGTACTATGTTTATACTCTAACTGCTCATGGACAGGAGACTTATTTCTAAAACTTCCTCCTTGTTCTATTTCCCAAACTGATGATCAAGCATAAAAATTTATTTCAGGCTCTTTTCGGCTTGTCCCTTGACAGGGAGCAGCCAAAGGGTGGAGTGAATTTAATGAGAGAAGGATACACTATTCTCAGCTGGCCTAACACTAAAATGTGGCAGCAGCTATATCTGCTCTCAGTCTTTCTGGACTTTGAGAAGTTTGAGGACAGAATAGCCTAACTGGCAGAAGTCTTTTAACCTGAGTTTAGGAATGACATAAAAGTCAAAACAATGGGGTAGGTTGTGAAAAAGACTATATCACTTTTCAAATGTCCTTTTAGCAATATGGGAATCAAACTGAATGCAGCTGCACCCTTGGAAAACAGAATGGATTAAGTTCTCTTTGGTTTTGCCATTTATTTGAAACAGATAGAAACTAATTTAGATCTCACAAACCTTGTTGGAACCAGGGACTTCTTCATTAATGTCAGTAAACACCTCAATAAAAATGGAGGTTAAAGGTAATACAAAGTTGTCTCAAAGAATCACAGACTCATAGAATCACAATAGCCTGAGTTGTAAGGGACTCAACAAAGTCATAACATCCAGCTCTTGGTCCTTCTTGAACCCTCTCAGGCTGGTGCTCTGACCACTTCCCACAGACAATGGAACCTGTTCCATCGTCCAACCACCTCTGGATGAAGAACCTTTTTCTAACACCCAAACTAAACCTACCCTGACACAGCTTCAGGCCATTCCCTCAGGTCCCAGCACTGGGCATCAGAGAGAAGAGATCAGTGTCTGCCCCTCTTGTTCCCCTCAGCAGGAATTTGTAGACTGCAATGAGGTCTCCCCTCAGTCTCCTCTTCTCCAGGCTGAACAGACCAAGTGACCTCAGCCACTCCTCATACAGCTTTTTACAGAGACTCTTCCCCACAGAAAATCTTAAATAAAGATACCTCAGTCTTCAGTGCTGGAATGTGGTGTTCTCTTTGACAGCTGTCCATATTTAAAGCAAAATGAGAATACATCAGCTGCCAAACCAGAAATGTCCACTCTTTTATGAGGGCATATTTGTGTTTGATTATTTAAACTAGCCATGAGGTAAAGGGTGTTGGTACATCAATACTACTTCTATAGTTGAATGTTTATCAGAAAGAAGGAAGACCAGGCAAAAGCAGAAAAGTATTACTAAAGCCATCAAATAGCATGAGGGATGAAGGAAACATTTCAAATACAGACAGACATGCCAGTGTGAGCATGCAAAGGTAAGGGTTCACAGAGTACTCACACAGGGAAAAATACCAAAATTGTGACTTCTAGATATGATTAATATAAAATATTTTCAAGATAAAAATAGTTACCATTCTCCATTAGTTTTTATATCAGTACAGTATGTGGTGGATCCAATAAATAACGTTTTTAAACTTGATGACAATTTCTCATAGATGGTAAAATCAAATACATTGTATTGCTGATTCACAAGGACAGATAGAATTAATCACTGTTAATTTTTTAATCTTGATATTTTCAGCTTGTCCCAGAACTAAGATATATTCAAAGTATTTAATTTCTTTATATACAAAATCTAGTTTGAATGCCACCTTGCTCACCTTTGATGGATACAGCTTCAGGTAACATCCATGTTTAATTCTTACTTCATGCACTAGGGGGTTCCCTTTCCCTCCTATTATGTAGACATTCCTAAATAGTTTTAACATATATATTTAAGCTAACAAGAAAAAACATCAAATGTGGTTTTGATTTTTTAATTTGCTGCTATTTTAGGTAATGGCATTTATTCAACACAAATAATTTTCACTATATGAAGGGATTAAACTACAATCCTGTCTCTGATAGAAGTATATGTAACATTATCCTGTATTTTTATTTTGCTCATTTACATATAAATATGTTTCAAATTTCTTGAGCTGTATGTGATTGAAATTTACTAAAGTAAACAATATTTTTATACCATTACTGCTCACTTGTGGATATAATCTTTTTTTAAATCCCAAACTGAAACACCACAAGACAGAATTATAAAATTTTAATTAAGTTCTAATAAAGTAAAAAACATGGGATAAATAAATATGGCAGAGCAATATGACCTCTTTCTTGTTTTACAGATTAAAATCAACTGGCTGTAGATTTTAAAACAGTATGTCATTTTGGTTTCTTTTTTAAATTTAGAAAAAACCTAATAATTCAAAGTATATGTGCTTCAGTATTATATTCATAAACAATTACTATACAATACAGGAGAGATTTTGTTTGGGTGGGTGGGTGGGTGGGCAGTAATGTCATCAGTGTTTTAGATGTCTGTAAGTGTTGAGACTAATTTCTGTTTCATGATAGACTTTACACTTGTAGAAATTTCTGTCTTGCATTCAGAATATGGCAGCAAAGGGAATGTTTTTGAGGACTTTGGGAAAGGGTAAACTCTGAAGACATGCAATGTTCATCTAGTATTGTACAATATTCTAATAACAATAGCAGTTCCATTCAAATCTTCTGTTAGAACCACATTTCTGAAACATTCATCTATTATTTATAGCAGAAAGATAGGTTATAGTATAGTGATCCGTTAGTTAAACACGCTTTGTTTCTGGTTGTTCCTGTCTTTTCCATGCACCCAAGTCAAGTCTAAGTAGGACTCAGTGACAGACTGAAGATATCTGTTATATATCATGTTTATGTGTCAACTCAATAGGCACATAGCTAATACAGTAATTTAGAGGCAGATAGCTTTCCAGTTGAAGACACCTAGGTGTTTTTGTTAGGGTGAGCCAAATATTTCTCCAGCCTCTACTGGCTTCTTTAATTACATTTGTATTTTGATCACAGTGTAAACTGGACATCTCAGACTACACAGGCAAATATACTGTTGAATCTACACTTAGAACCTGAATCATCTTCCTGAAGTGTTTCAAGAAAAAGTACTGTTGCTTCCTGTTTAATTTCAGGTAGGAAAAAGTATCATGGGCTTAATTCAGTTAATTCACATGATACATTCAGTGCCAAAGGTCCCGGTATCTATCCTGGTTTTGGCTAGCATTGTAGGGACACTGTCCAAGACTTCTGAGGGACCTTGCAAATATGGCAAAGAACACACAGAAACCCACTGCCCTCTAAAGTGGAAGCTGGATCCATATGCTAATTTCTCTCATAAAGTAGTAGTTGTCTCAATATAAGAAACTTAGTAAAGCACTAAGTTTCTTGTAAGTGCTAAAAGAGAATTTATTCATTTCAATGATACAAGGAGTAGCTGCATCTAGATTTACCTCTTGGGATGTGATACAGTGTGCTCTGCAGTGAGCGCCTTTCATCCATACTGTGCTGGAATACATAAATCCTGATGCTAGAGACCACAAGAAAGGTCTTTTTGCAAACAATAATGAACTACAGGTTGTTTGTTGCCCTCAATGTCTTCTTTCTTATAGTGGCCCTAACAGTGTTATTACCAGGCCTGGAACTGATAAGCATGCCCAAGTAGTCTAAAGTCATCATAGCCAAAATAATTCTGATGATATCATAAATATGAAAGATAACTTCTCTTTATTGTTTATATATGCCAGAAGAAATCATAAATCATTTTAGTAAAACCAAATTTTCTTAAACAAAGATGATGCATATCTATACCAGAGCACAGTTATTCTTCATATCTGTAATTATAGACTAAAAATTGGCAGTGCAATGCAACATGGTTTTCCATCACTTCTATGTCTGAATAGCTTGCTTTTGCAATTGCTCCAGCTACAATGACATAGTAATTTGCTAAGCTAATGCCAGATGCTTGTGCTTGTCAGTTCTACTTTTAAAAATTAAATCTTTGTTGGTTCAGTTTCTGCCTAATTTTGTAATCTTAATTCCTATCTTATTACTTTAAATATGTGCTCACATGATTTCGATCATTTTATTTCTTTGCAGTTTCTGACATGTTACTATTTGTCAATTGACCAGCTTACTTATGACTTGTAACCTTAAAAAATGGTTAATGTACTTAACATCACTTTAAAAAAGTATCTCATTTCATTTGCAGGGCCATGAAGGGAAGGTACACGAATGTTAATTAACCTTGGCTCAATTCACAAGACATAATTTGATAAACAGCAGTAACTCGATCAGCTTAAGTAGTCTGAATATATTCTGAAACCCCGTTGACATAGACACAAATATTTCTGTGAATGTGGTTTATGAAATAAAGGTCCCCAGCTGTTTGTTTGGTCCCTCTCTGAAGATTACTACCATGAGAGCAGAGCCAGTTATTTGTATGTTTCCATTCTTCTCTTTTGCCTCACTACAAAGTCAAATGACCTTATTTGTACAAATATTTACATCTTTGGATTTTCTGGCGGGTTTTACTTGGTGTTTTATTTTAAAAGTGTCAAAATAAGCTTCAAAAAGCCTAGGTAGTACTGGTGATGAATAAGTCAAATGAAGAAGTGTGTTTCCCGAAGCAATGAGAGCCATATGCAAAAAATGTGTTAAAACTAGAATAAAGAAAAGACAAATATGTACTAATCAGGACATCATCTATAGAATGTGAGTCTCTGCATACCTAATCAATGAATCCATTGATATCTCTGCATGTATATTGACATTCCCGTGGATATTAAATTCATTATATTGATTATTATATTTAATCATTATTCTTGTCCCATTCAACTAGCATCCACCTGACATTTACCTAACAGAATACCATTAAAAACTTAGCATTTGAAGGAATGTGTTTCCATTAAATTTGCATATTTATTCAGCAGGCATAATTTCATCACAAATTTAATTAATATTTTTCTTACAGGAAACCCGTGTAATAAGCATTTTGTGAACTGTTCATAAGAACAAATTCCTCTGAGCAGAATGAAAGAATTAAAAAACTGAAACATGTATTATTGAATTCCATTGCCATCTCTATGATTAATGATATTTTGCAGCAGGAGATACTTTTCAGTTTTTAAATTAGTATGTGAGAAAGTGAAGAAAATTAGGACAAGATAATATTTTTTAATGCCAAAATTTATAAAGGTGTACTTAAAAAAATATCTTCTGTTTCTCTAACTTTATAAGACTGTATACTTTCATTAATATTGATGTTTAAATTGAAGTGCCCTAAATTAATCCATTTCGAAGTCATAAAATTTCTAAGCACAACCAGTTTAACAGTAAAAGTATCTGAGAACTATTAAAGATCTTCATATGTTTCAAATGTGCTTCAGCTCAGAATCAATAAATCTAGCCAACCTCCTTCTCCAACGCATTTTTAAGTGTCATTTTTTAAAAGGCAGCATAATCTTACCCTGTGTTGTCTGTTATACAATCATGTGTTTGACTGTCTATATGGGCCCATCCTTTATTTGACAGTCACATGTAACATTGTTAGCACACATTACAATTCATTTCTATTATAATCACAACAACCCAAGTTCTTAGCTGGTTTAAATTGCTTTTGTTTTGTTTTTTTTACTGGAGTCAGTGAACAAATATTGACTTCAATGGGGCTAATTTGATTTATATTTCCAGAAGTCTTATCCCACTATGTGGAAATAAGTGTTACTACAACAAATTCTCTTACCACTTCATTTGGCTCCAAGAAACCTTTGCTGACGATAGTAAATATTTTCCCTTATTGATATCCCTTCCTAATTTTTAATCAAACAGATACACTTAAAAGTCTATGATAACTGAAGAGGATATGTTCCTTTCAATGATCTCATTTAAACTGTTGTCAATTTCTTAGTCTTAAGAAGTACCTTATGTGAAACTTCAAGTTTTTATACTATAATACACCACCATCAATATCACAACTAAAATGAAAAGGATTCCATCTAACTAATTATTTTTCAAAATTTTGTGACTCATATGAAATTTTCCTTAAGCAAGTATGCACTTACGCAGTATCATTTGACTTGAGCACTGTAGCAGATTTCAGATATTTCAAAAAGCTTTGCATTTTACTATTCAGAAAGTTTTGGCCTAGGGAAACAAGGTCCTACAAGCTCTCTAAGCTCTACATCAAAGTAGCTAGACAATAAAAAGACATTTCAGAGAAGGGTAAAAGCAGATGTGGGAATGATTCACAGGAAAGACAGACTATCTTCCTGGTATTCTGATATATCCTTCTCCAAGGGAAGGACTCTGCTCTTCTGAAACTGCATTCTTCTGAAAATGAATGCTTGTCTGTGTTGAAATTCCTAAATGCAGATATAATCAGATAATTTGTTCTGGAAATATACCTTCAAAAGTCTGAGGAATG
The DNA here is from genome assembly GCF_963513975.1 of Fringilla coelebs. NCBI lineage: Eukaryota > Metazoa > Chordata > Aves > Passeriformes > Fringillidae > Fringilla > Fringilla coelebs. Next base: position 47,515,726 of record NC_140029.1, read on the forward strand.
CCTATTTCAAACAGTCTGGATACCAGCTAGTACTGCACTGGACTCCATAACTTAGAAATTTCTGGTTATGTAATTTTTCCAAAATTGCTAAAGCAGGAAATTTTAAAGGCACAGCTAAAACAGTCACAGTCTTGGAAACAGGTGCAAAACAAATCAGAAAGCAAATACAGCTGCACCAGGAGACCTTTTAATTATTTAATGCATCTAAGGATGAGTGTAAAGGAAAAGCATGGGAGCTGAAGAATGAAAATAAAAAATGGATTATGGCCAAAAGTAAGTCACAAACAAGCAATTAAGTAAGTAAGTAAATTGTAGAATTATAGAATGTTTTGTTTGGAAGGAACCTTAAAGGTCATCTGTCCCCTGCCATAATAACTCACAGACTATTTGACAACTTTTGTTGTCAGTCAGTAATAGATGGTGGATCCATCCTCTCACACTGAAGAATCCACAAATCACAATCTCCAGACACTGATGTTCTTAGGATCCTAAGGAATAAATACTAATGTTTAAAAAGCCAGACCAATTAAAGAACCCACAGAAACATTGGAATGAGTTTGGATTTAGTAGACCTGTTATATCTAACAAAACTTAGGATTCCATGTCAGATGAAACAATAATGGATTTGTACCTATTTGAAAATGTACATGTAATACTTTTATTAATAATTGAATCATGAAAACATATCAGCGAATCTCTGAGGGTTACCCTTGCTTAAGAGTATTGTGTTATGTGAGATTTTTATTAACACTTTGTCCAACAGATCAAAAAAAAATCTATAATGATGTCTCAAGTAGTTGTAATAATTTTTAAAACAATTCAGAATTATTGAATTCAGAATTATTTTAATAACACACTCCAATTTCACCTCCATTTCAGAATACTATAATTGAAAAAATAATTTTCATACAATATCTCCTTAAGGAGTTGTGTCATGTTGTTTTAGTGACACAATGTGACACAAGGATTGCTTTTTTTCTCTGATGTTTTATTGTCTTTTATTGAAAGAGTAAGGAGGAAGGGACCCTGAGTTGAAATTAATTTAGGTTCTGTCTGTGTTTGGCTTAAGTTTTCCAATAAATTTGATAAAGTTATGAGTGAAATTGAGACAATTTTCTTTTTCTATTACTACTTTCGCATCCATAGAATAGTCTACTTCTCAGTAAAAGGCTCATTGAGATGCCATTCTGAGATCAACATTAGATAGTTTACATATGCATCTGGCCCTGAAATCCTGTGGTTTTCATCAGTGTTGCAGTAAATGGAAGCAGCTTCAAGAGGGTAGGAGCATCTTTACAAGAGTCAAAACCTGTGAATTGTGGAAATAATTAGATGTTTTGTTCCTTTAATAGACTATGGAAGGTGTTGGCTGGAGAAAGCCAAATCATGCTTTGGTAACAGTGGATTCTGTATGATTTCCCTAGTGAGGAGTGTCGGTGCTCATTGGCAAGGTATGAACTACCCCATGTGAAAATACTTCATGTGAGAATCCTGGGAAGTTCCTAACTGTGGCTCCCCAGATTAACAAGTAGCTTCAAGCATGGAGGGAAAATACATACCTGAAGATTATCAGCTGTTAACTCCTGTATTAGACTGAACATATTAGAAAATAATTGATGGTGAAGAAGCTAATTGAAATATTTTTAATTGTACAGTATTCACAGGCATTTCATAGATCACAACAGGTGAAAGATTCCAGTAGCTGCATTTGCACTGAGGATGTGGAAATTTAATTATTTTAATGTATCAGACAGCACTGAGAAAGATCAAAATAAATTGCTGCACAATATTTCTGTTAACTTATTTTCATTTGAAAACGCCCAGTTGTAATTATAAATAAATTAGTTACAAATAAAACCCCCAGTGATCTTAAATAATGATATAGAAAACCAGAATGCATATACAGGGTGGAATAGTTAATGAGTTATTTCCATGTCACACCCCATGTCAAGAGCAAAATAGTTTCCTGGTTTTGACTGTATACCATAACTCAGGAAAGGAAAAAAACAAACCAAAACAAAACAAACCAAAAAAGCCTCCTCAAAACACTAGTTGAATATTAAGGAAAAAACCCCCACATTTATGATGACACCCTGTCAATTATTCAGTCCTCTAGAATGACTTTCATACTGTGAATGCATGAGGGACTTTTTAGAAGGCACTAAATGATCTAAACCACATTTTGAGAAATTAAGATGTCGTCACATATTCAGATGACTTCATTCATTTCCATAAAACATCGGAAGAACATCTGGCAAGATCGGAAAAGCTTCTAAAGCTTTTTAAGGAGTAATGATTGAAACTTGGGAAAAAACAAATGTCAATTACTGAGGGATCACATTACCTTTTAAGGATATGCATCTTCTGAAGAATGGCAGAAGCCTCAGTCACAGAAACTGGATAATGAGTAATACTGAGATAGTTCCTAGAAAAGTGGGTACAAATGCTGATGCAGATTCTTGAAGACACAAAAAATTTTCCAAAACAGCCAACAGAAAGCAGCTTTCTCAAGATACAAAAGCATGAGAAAACTTTTTATTTATTGGGAAGTTCTAAGTCCATTTTTTTTCAATTCCTGAAAGTATAGTAGCAGCTCACAGAAACTGGTGATTTTCAGATATTAATTGTTAGAGTGTTCGGTGATTAAATCCCTAAGATGCTGAATATCATATTTTTTAAATATTAAAAAATATATAGCAAAATTAAATACTCAAATATATAAGCTGAACTTTGAGGACCCCACAAAGGTATATTCAGTAAGAACAATATGAATCAGGTCCATGAACTATAATTCCTTGTGGTCTGTACTTAAAACCCACAGGCTTGTGGAATGGCACACAAGCCACGTGAAAAGAGTTGCAATGGTGAGTTATCTTGGAAAACACAATGACACAGGTTTCCTGTTGACTGAAGACAATGAGATTAGAGGCATGAGGTTCAGTGACGGTGCTCAAGAAAAGCAGGCTTTGGAAATAAAACTGGAAAACTTTGCCAGTACCAATTTGCATAGTTACACATGCAACAGAATGTGACATTGTTGTTGTTGTCAGTGGTATACACAGAAGAGAGCTGGAACGTCCTCAGAGTCTATTATGAATGTACGATTGGAGGCACTGGAGTGGGTTCTCCCTAGTACCCTGGATGCCAGATACCCACCAAAGCCTCTCTATCTCTGCAACTGGACAGAGGACAGAAAATACAGTGAAAGGTTCATGAGTTAAGGGCCAGGAGACCTCACTCACTGCTCACTGTCATGGGCAAAGCAGACTGAACTTGGGGATATTAATTGATTTTATTACTAAAAACAATCAGAGAAGGATAGTAAGTGTCCTAGGCACCTGCCTGTACATTCCATGTACTTTTCAACTATCCAGCCTCATGTGAGACCTCTGTGTAGTATTTTTAAATCGATTAACCATAAACAAGACCTGAAACACTTTCAGGAGACTTAGCAACAGGACCATGCTGGTTTGAGCATCCCAAGGATATTCAAAACTCTCAAGAGCAGTTGTAATTAGCCTGGAGGAGAAGGTGGAGATGGAAGGAGGCATCTTCCCCTCAGGTTGGCTTGGAGAAGGCATAATTATTAATAGCTTCCAACAGATGGCTCCCCAAGTACAGGGTTGACAGCAATGCTGCTTATAAATACCAGATCAGTTTCATGACCTGTAATTCTATCATACCATAAGACAGTGTTACAAAGCACAACAACAGGATGGCCTTAGCTCAGTTCCCTTGAGTGATAAACAGCACAACAGGGATCATATACTGCAAGTAAGGTATTACGTCCAGTAATTTTAAGAAAAAGTGTACCAACTTTATGAGAAAATAAATCAACACTGTAACCAGCAACTCTTAAGTGAAGATAAAGTATGCTTATAATTTTTTTCTAATTCTTTCCACTCAGATTTGTTCTTAGCTCAAACTGTCATTGAGGGCAGAAAGTTCTGTCATGGTTTAACTCCAGATGGCAACTAAGTATCATGCAGCCCCTTGCTCACACTCACCCCACAGTGGAAAGGGAAGGACAAATTAAAATGGCAAAACCTGTTGTTTGGGATAAGAACAGTCTAAATTTTGAAATAACGTAAAATATCATTATAATTATCTTCTTCATTATCATCTTCTTCATCATTCTAAAGTAATGGAAAGAATAAGAGAACCCAAGAATAAGTATTACACAATTTCTCATGATCCACTGACCAATGCCCCGCCCATTCTGGAGTAGTAAATGTCCCCTTCCAGCCAACTCCTCCCCAGCTTATACACTGAACAAGAGGCTCTCTGGTAGGGAATATCCCTTTGGCTAGTTCAGCTCAGCTACACACCCTCACAGCTTTTTGGGCACCTCTTCAGTGTTAAAGCATGAGAAACTGAAAAGTCCTTGACTTAGGGCAAAAGTTACTTATCAACATTATTCTCATGATAAAGCAAAAAGCTACTGCATTGTATCAGCTATTAAAAAAGAAAATTAACGCTATCCCAGCTAAAACCAGGACACCACTATAGAAATAGTGAGAGAACAATAGAGAAATTCATGTTAACCTGTACTTGAAGGCCATGATCAACAAAATCAATACAATTTTTTTGAAGCTGTTTTGAAATTCCAATTTAAAACTTAAAAAACAGAAGATAGGGAGAATAGACATTTAATAAATATTGATACTGGAAATATTTGGAATCTGACATGGATTTCACCTGAACCATTATCCTAAACAACACTCACAATTGCTGGAAAGAAGAAGGCATTTTGTGAGGCCTAGATGTCTAACACTGGAAAGATGCCTGAGATCTTTAAAGAACCTACCTCTAAAACTGTCTCAGAGAAAGTTAAGTCCTGTCCCTGTTACTTGAAGTAGTCTTCCATTACCTAGTCTTGCCTGTAGAACTGCAAAATACAGAGTACATACATCCAAAGTACAGATACTAAACAACAGGCCAGACATTCTAATGCAAAAATATCTGGAAAACTCTTTTTGGCTAGTGAGTGCCAAACAAACATGCCCTATTATCAGATGTAAAATAAAACAATCACTTTGGGATTATAAATAAGCTTTATTGTCTCAGAAAATATATTAAAAAAAGAAAGATTCTGTTCAATGAAAATTTTTCAAAAAATATATTCTCAATGTGTAATAGTATTTAAAATGTCAGCACAATCTTATGAGGTCTGAGGAACAAAACAAATTATGTTATGATCACAGAATATTATACCTGTTATTTGAACCAGGACTTGCTCTTCACCACAAATACTGTGTGATGTTCTTCATTATCTCAGTCTGTGCAAGGTTACAAACATAGAAACTGTCTGGCCATGATATTAATCTTTGGAAAAAAATATGGCTTTGGAAAAAAAATTTCATGAGAAAAATCTCTAAAAAGACTGAGATATTTTCCATCAAACATGAATGAATAATACAAACACCTAATTTATAAACACCTATGTGATAAGTGCTAAAGGACAAGAAAAAAAAATAAGAGAAGATATTTGGGTTGATATTGTTCCTCATTATTAAACATACTAATGGCAAAAATGGGAGGAAATGGTACAACAAGAGTTACTCTCTCACAAGCTGCAGAATTTTATCTGCAAACAAAATATCCAGATACCCAGAACTTAGAAAAACCTGAAAAAAATTGATCAGAGATGCTCGTGAATCAAGAGTACTCAGGGGATAGTAAAATTCATTCCTTAAATACATGAGAGTGTATTAATAGATACTGTTCCTCAGAGTCTAAGCTGATCTGATTTTTTTAGAGGAAGTAGATCTTTTTGCTAATTCTCAAGTGTTTGGGACTGTTCCCAATGACAAGGAAAGTAGATTTTCTGGAAAGAATTTCTTTAAAGCAGTCTGGTTATTTGATGCAAGAAAAGTAAGACATGCATGAACTGCTCCATAGGCCATTGTAGAAGGTAGTCTGCCTGAGACTGGAGACACTAAAATTATGTGTACTAAACAGAAATGAAAGCATGGGAGTCAAGGAACTCTATATGCATCATTTCTGTCATCCACGAGATGTGCTCTAGGCATTCATCAAGCCTCTTCTGTGAATCTGCAAATTCTCATCTTTTTCTCATTCTCACTTCAGAGTTCAGAGCTGTTCTGACACCGTCCAAGGTAGCTTTATTATTTTAAGCAATGCTGGAATATAACAAAAATGGAAGAATACTGTTAGAATATATATATATATATATATATATATTCCCCATGGAAGTAGCTAAAACCTGCCAGATCATTCCAAGAGAACTTCAGGAGCAATAAACCATGATTATACAGGGACACCCAGCTGTTCCAGAAAAAAGAGTCAAAAGAAGGAGGAGGTACTCCGCAGGAAGACTCACGTACAAGTAGTATCTATCCCAGAACAGCTGTCAGTCATCACAACTCAATTTAGATTTCTATTATGCTCTGTTACACTTTTCTTACCAAGATTATGGGCTGCATCCATACACAATTCTCAAAATTTTCATTAGAGCCTAAACCCAAACTGTATTTTCTTCTTTTTAAATCTCTTGTCCATGGCCCTGACTTACCACTTATAAATATAATTTGGTTTAAATGATGATGAAATTTATATCCCCACCCAGGTAACAATGATTGTCATAAAAAATGAGATACTGTTAAAATAAAATGTGTGCTTTGCAAGTGGGTTGTTTTTACACTGCAAAATAGGTTCCTTCAAATAACCGACAGAAAAGAGGAGACCTTGAAATAGAGATGATATGCTATTGTCCTTGGGCATATCAATGATAAAGAATAATGGTGGAAAAGAACGACTATAAATTAGTAATTACTAACTTTTTTCTGAAAATTGGAGCAAAACTTCTAACAATGTGGAGACAAGGAACACAGCTGTTTTAGAGGGATGCAGATATATCTATTAATTTGTATTTATTTAGTATTAGAAAAATTATTTCTTTTACTCTTGTGTCCCAAAGAACTCTACTAAATGAAAAATATTATATTATATTATATTATATTATATTATATTATATTATATTATATTATATTATATTATATTATATTATATTATATTATATTATATTATATTATATTATATTATATTATATTATATTATATTATATTGGTATAAAATTATAAAAAGTCGGGCAGAATTCAGAGACAGCTAGGAAAATGCAATGAGGAGTTGGTGGATGAAATTTTGAATACATGTATCTCCTAGCTTTTATTATACTTTCAGGAGAGTAAAAAATCAACACAATTTATTTGGAAAGAAAAAAAAAAGCCATATTCCTCATTATGTTGTAGTGGTTTTAAAATTCTCTTTAAAAGAATTCTTTGTCCTTTCTGTATCTGTTTTATTCTCCCTGGATGAACATTGTTTTCTGTGTTGCACATGCTTAAGATAAAGGCTAGAGTTCAGTCCTACAGCTGGTCTATTGACCTTTTTAATTTTTTTAATTTAAATTCAAATAAAATTCCAGAGAAAATCAATCACTGCAGTACCATTCACAAAAATATGTTCTGTTCCCATAGCTTCAAATAAACATATGCAGTTTGCAAAAATCAATGGACTACAAAAACTAAATTTCATGTAAATTTTATGAGGTTCTTGCATTCCCCAAGTACATCATGTAACACTACTAAGCTGTGTGCAAGAACTGTTACAGCTGAAAGCAAAACCTTTCAGTATGTGAAATGTGAATCCCAGTAATCCTTTTGTAATGCAGAGTATTCAGGGCCTCCATTCTCCACCTGATACCCACAATTACAAAAGAGAAATAAAATCTTGAGGACTGAGGAAATGTTGAACCTATGGTAGGTGTTGTTAAGCTGCCCATATGACTTCCAATAACTATTGTCAGCATTAATTAATAGAGAGCCCTGATGCCCACAAAGAGGAATCTAAAATATCATCTGGTTTTTGGTTCAAAAAGTTCATGAAACTCACTGTCAAGTAGCAGACTGACTGCAGCTGATGGATGCAAAGGGATACTTTAAAATATGTTGCTTGGGGTGAAACTCCTAGAGGAGCCCCTAGCCTCCTGAGCCTTTGTGATGTTCTAGTGTTAACTGAAAATGCAAGGAATAACCAGTCATTCCCTTTTTTCCCCATGGACACAAGTGATAAACTGGATAGTGTGTTGCATCGGTTTTATGAAATATCAAGATCTTCCTGGTATGGAAATTCTCTGTTGCTGCCTATGCCACCTTTAGAACTGTTCTTCAACACCTTCACAGGATCTTCATCACAGTAAAGGGCTGAAGACTCATGTCTGAAACCTATTCAATACAATAAGATGCAGTTGTTTGGAACAGCATCAAACTCTAAATGTCTGTCTTATCAGTGCATGCCAGCTTAAAAAAAAAAAAAAAACAAACATATACAAGGACTGAGAAACCCAGAATTAAACTGGTTTTCTTTCTAATGATGCATTTGTAGAATACATTAATTTTCATTGCAGTCTTCTGCTGAAAAAACCCAGCCACTACAAGTGCTGAGGCAAAAATACAGTTTATGAGGATCATGCAAATACTTAAACTCTAAATGTGCCTTAAGCAGAAACAACCCAATATCCTGAATTTGAAATGAAAATATATTTCTCCTTTGTGAATAGTTAGCTGGGGCCAAGAACACATCTGTTATGAGGATTCTACCTTATTTTTATTCTCTGCATTCTTGAGAACAAAAGGTTAAAAAAAATCATTTACAAATGTATATCTGCAAAGAACTTTGTATTATTTATTTGCTATTCTATTTAAAGTATTCTGTACATCTGCTGTTTATCATTAAGTTCACGAATATAAAACTGAATCTGCCCTGAGGTGATAATCTAAAAAAGGGGCATTAGAGAGAGAAAATGTTATGGGAATGACAGAAGAATGCAGCTATATATTTTGATGAACAGTGAGTGTTCAGTGACCCAAGACAGAGGAAGCTATAAATGACTCATAACTTTGAAAAATTCTGTAGTTTCAGTAATTTAAGACATAGGGTTCTGTCTAATTAAAAGTAAGTACAGTATCTATTCTAGTCTTTGCTCTTTTATTGGGTCCTGGCTTCAATAAAATTATTTTCATGTGATGAACATTGCTATTTTAAGGGCCTCTGTATGGTGTTTCCATTGATTTATTATTATCTGATTTGCACATTGAAAACAATTGCTCTCAGGAGAATTACAATGGGATTTGATTCAGATGTAAATAAATAACAGAAGAGCCCTGAGATCTCAGCACAGTTTGCTTCTTTTTGTAGAGCTTTCCAGATTTCCCAACTTGCCAGAAAATATTTTCCAATCCTAAAAGCGTAAAACTGAAATTTTGTCTCACTTTTTTTTGCTCTTGTCGGTTTTAACATAGATAGATGCATTATTTATATAATGAACAGTTACCTTTGACTTCAGGAATATGGTTGTCCTTGCAGTCATTCTTCTTTTAAAGGCAGACTAGATAAATACTTGCAATGCTCTCAGTTGATACCTGGAGACAACACCTTTTTGCTATTCGCTTTAGAAATGCCCTGGTTCTGCAAATATGTGCACACATAAATGTATTTTAAAAATTTCAAAAGTGTTTAAAGCTAAACATATAGAAAAAACTCAGATATCTTAAAATGTGCCACTTCTAATTTCTAGACACTTGGCGTTCTGAAGGGTATCCAAAATCTGGATGCAGATTCCTTACAGAGGTAATCAAGAAAATTTGTAAGTGCTGGCCAGGGAACTGCAGAGCTAGGTAGAAAGAAACCTGAAATCCTGAACGTCCCTAGGAAGTAGGAAATTGAATGAGACTGCCAGTGGGTTCTTCTGATTGTCAAAAAATGATTACTATGTCCTGGAAAAAGTTACCTAGAAAAGTATCCTTATAAAAAACAACCACCCAAAACTAAGATTCAAACAGTATTTGTGGGTATTGTTTAGTCAAAAAAACGGCAGCTTAAAGGAAATTACTGTAACAGAGTTCAGAAGTCTGTAAGTCCAGTTGAGGAGCAATAAGATTTTTAATACCTTGAAACTGTTAAAGTAAGGTGGAATTTGATGTGCTGGAGTGTAGGAAGGCTCTGCAGAGGGATCTGGACAGGCTGGTTCATAAGTCAAAGCCAGTTCTATGAGCTTCAACAAGGTGAAGTGCTGGGTCCTGCTCTTGGGTCAAAACAGTCCCAGGCAGTGCTACAGGCTGGGAGAAGAGATACTGAAAAGTGGCCCAGAAAAAAGCATCCAAGGAATTCTGGTCAGTACCCAGCTGAACATGAGCCAGTGCATGGCCAGGTGGTCAAGAAAGCCAATTACATCCTGGTCTGGATCAGCAAGAGTGCGGCCAGCAGGACCAGGACAGTGATGGTCCCCCTGTGCTCAGCACTCATGAGGCCACACCTTGAATCCTGTGTTCAGTTTTTGGCCTCTCACGACATGAAAGTCACTGAGATGCTGGAATGTGTCCAGAGAAGAATGAATCTGATGAAGGGGTTGGAGCAGAAGTCTTATGAGGAGAAGCTGAGAGAGATGGGATTGTTTAGCCTGGAGTGAAAGAGGCTTAGAGTGGGGGGTGATCTTATTGCTCTCTACATCGACCTGAAAGGAAGGTGTAGCCAGGTGGGGGTCAGTTTCTTCTCTCTGATAACAAGCAACAGGACAAGAGGAAGTCTCAGGCTGAGCCAGAAGATTGAATTTTAGGAAAAAATTCTTCTCGGAAAGGCTTGCCCATCATTGGAACAGGCTGCCCAGGGAAGTGGTGGAATGGCCATTCCATTTGCAAACATGTAGTTAGTGGAACCTGGGGACATGGTTTAGTGGTGGACTTGGAGGTGCTGGGATAATGGCTGGACTTGATGTGCCTAAAGGTACTTTCCAACCTAAATGATTCTGTGATTCTGTTTGAACAAGGCATGTTTTTGAGTGTATAATTAACGATCTTATGTTTGCTTACATCCCTGCATAAAATTTTATTTCTTCACCTTAAGTGTAAACATTTTTCCACAGCTTTACTGATTCAGCCCTATTGATGACATTTGGGTGTGAGATTTTGTGAGGGTAGAGAGAAACTTGAATTCTGAAATGCTGCAAGTTGCAAAAACTTCTCACTGATGATAGTTTCCTCTTATTGGTACCTCCTCTAATCACGGATATCCTCTGATCTTCTCCAAGCAAGTCCTCAGCTAGTTTTCTCATTTTTCTCTTTCCCATGTCTCTTGAAGCTACTACTAGGCTAGCTTTATTAAAGTTAAGAGATGTTGAAAGAGTAGATATGAAGAAAATTATAGATAACCTTGCTAATAATATGATTTTTGTAAAAATCTTTCTGCAATTGACAATTTTTGGTATGAGTTCCAGCACACATTGCAGTTGTAGTCTCTGATAGGCAGCATCCCCCAGGGGCTGAATGGAATGGCCCAGGATTGTGACAGGGACCACTGAGAGGCCCCAGAACCTCTGGGAGCCACTGATACAAGACTAGAACCCAGCTTGGATGTCCCATTACAAGCATTTGGATGTGAAGAGAAAAAAGTGGATGGGAAAAGAAATAATGAGCTGTGAAAGGCAGAAGATAAGTTAGAAAGATAGACCCAGATTTTAAGATAGTTTAAGGCTTTATGTGTCACCCAAAAAACAATACACATTCAGAAGTCATGTACTTTGTGGTACTTTAGGTCTATTTTATCCAAGAAGGGTTGTCTTGGTGTCCTGAAAAACTTTTATCATTGTAGTGGCTTCAACCTTAGAGACTTCACAACTCACCTACAAAACATTTGCTCTATGACACCTAAAATTTGCCTTCCAACTAGCAGCCTGTCTTGGGGAGAGGACGTGAGTGAGCTATCATTTACCAGTGCCTGGGTGGGAGGTCTAGGCAAAAGATCTTCAGACATGAGGGAGTAGATTCACTTCTTCATCTCCCTGCTTTTTTAATAGTCCCACTTTGGAAACGCCATTGGCGATATTCCTGGAATTAAATAGACCATATGAGAATCCCACTGCAGCTCAGGTATGGGTCAGAGGGTTTGAGGAATATTCCAAAAGCTGAATGGCTGTATACATGTGGACATTAGGAAAAATGCAGTTTCCTATAGACTTTGAATGCTTCCCTAGTTTGTTAGAGGATACTGGAAAAAGGATTCTGAAAAATGTTCAGAGGTCTATAAATTTCTAATACTGTTTTATTATGACTAATAAGTATCAAAATCCATTCATTAATTTAATTCCCTGTTCCTTCATCTCCTCTTTGGCAACCTCTTAATGATGACTTTGGGGCTTATTTAGACTGTAAATTTTCTACTTCTTTCTCATTATACGAAATAAATCTCAGGTGTCATCTGACACAAGAAACATTGCAACAACTCTTACAGTAAACCAAGGTTTGGTTTAGAGTATTTTGGTTGGTGGAAGAGAAATTATTTAGTCTGAAAGCTTTATTACAGATTAAGCAGAAAGAAGATGAGGGAGCAATTAAAATATTTAGATTCTTTAAGTTTCAGATTCTCCAAATCCTTCAAGGTCAGTAAAGAGATGACTGAGATTAATTCCAGAAGCTGTCTTCAGTTAAGTAATTGTAAAAGAGTTACAAATACACTTTCAAAAATTATTCTCATAAGAGAATAAAAGAGTGGATTCTGATTCTAATCAAGGTTGAGTACTAAATATAAAAGGATATATATTGCAATATTAACAGCTGTATAGTTGTGGAAGAGATATCAGGTAGGTATTAGGTACATTTTGATGTATAATTAGTCTGCACACTACAGTCCCATGCAGAAGTACTTGAGCTATTATGAGAATGACAACCTAATCATGTTGTGTCATTTTTTAAAAACTGATCTTTCCTATAGAGATAATTGTTTTAAAGTACCAAATATCCTGTACCTTGTAAAATCATCAATTCAGTTTAAAATAAATCTGTCCTGGCTCACTGACATTCAGAGCACAACAAAGACCAAATGCTTTGGCATTTACAAATGATTGAAACTACTAAGTTTGAATAGTACTCTGTGAATAAGTAGTGGTCAGCCTTGCTGGATACAATATGGAATAATACCTAATATGTGTACACACAGGCCTTGCTGGTTTTGGATTAATATTTACAGACATCCTCTTGAAGATTCCTACATTTTATGGGAAACAATGAGGCCTGAATTCTTTCCCCCTCAACCATTTCATTTTGCAAAATAATTATTGTAAACTTTGCTTATAGATATTGCAATATGCTCTTGTGAATGATACGTCATCATTCATCTGAAGGGGGTGGTAAGCATGGAAGACAATATAGTGATAGGGAGATATTGTTAATTACTTTTACTGTAAAAATCTGTTGCCAGAGTTTGAATCAACTCCCATCAGTCCCATTACATACCTTGATGAATATTAATTTGTTCAAATATATAAAATAACTCACCTATTCTTAAGCAAAAACATACGTGAGAATGTGAGATGAAGCACCTGACTGTCACCTCCTAAGTTTGCATCACTGGTTTAAAGTGCCCAGCAAAAATTACTCAGAGTACCTAGAGGTAATATTGCAACAAGCCAATGATTAGGAGACCCAGTGAGGGGAAACTTAAGCCAAATGGAAGACAATGCCTAAATTCTTAACTCTAGAAAGATAAAATAGTTTAAAGCATGATATTTTGTAATTTTCCCCTTTCTTTCCCTAAAAGGTAAAAAGATTTACCTTCATGTTAATCACATTTAGGAAACCAAACTTTTTATGCTTTCTTTTTCTTCAGAAAATGTTAGGCCTTGATAATATCAATATTAGGAAAATAGTAAAAGTATTTTTGTCTAATCTGTTTTGGATGGAAATGTCAGAGCTAAATTAGGTAAACATAAAATTGGCTAAAAGTTATAAATCTTAATTTATGTTCATGTCAGTTAGTTCAGACATGTTTAAACATCCAGCAGAGCTATAATAAAAAAAGTCTACACAACTGTAATTAAATCGTCAGTTTCAGTGATACCTACTTATTTTTTTTCTAAACATAAATATTTCCCTTTATTATTTCAATCTACAAAGTGAATCCACGTGTCAGATAAGAGCATTAAAATCTGAAAATAGTGATTTGAACATCTATGGAAATTTTGATCCATATAAGAAAACTGTGTTTAGGCCGAAAATTGCTTTCTTCATCTACAAAAATCCTTCATGTGATGAGAAACACTTTTACAGTTTTTATAGTCCACTCAGAATCAATCCTGTAAGACTACTTGTGCCACTGGATTGTGAATTACAGACTAAGATGCTAAAAATTAGCTTTGTCACCATTTGAGTTTCTAATCCTCCACTTCTGCATGTATATATTAACTCCACCAGAGCTCTGGGAGGGTGCAGGGATGTGCCTACATAGCCTTCTGCATAGCCACACTCTTTGTTTCCCCCACTTTTTTTGAGAGGTATTTTACTACCTCTCAATACAGCCTTCACATAAATTACCATTTCTGAAAAGAAGTTTCAGAACTTCTTTTTGGACTGAAGAGAGAGAGGAAAATTAGTTTTATAAAAAATTTGAATTTGTCCATAAAACTGATGTTACTTAAACTCTGAATTAATTAATTAATTAATTAATTAAATTAAATTAATTAAATAAAATTTCATTAGAAAATAGATTTATTTTAAATGCATGTTTATCTATGACTGTGCAGAAAAATGCAGGACCAGATATGATATACAGTGTACATATACTGCATGCACTTCTTTCCATCATTCAAAGAACTTTGAGATTTTTTAGCTTTAGAGTGACAAATTCAATCAAAGTCCAGAAATTTTATACAGCAGTGTTCTAGTAGAAGTTGTGTCTTCATTCATCTATAAAATGAAAAACAAATATTTTTCATTATAGCAATATACTCTCTATTCTTCATTTTCAAAACCATCTAGCTTGTAGAATATGAATTGTGTTGCTTTTTAATAACATTATATGAATAACATTATATGGGAAATGGTGTATTCAAGTGTCACTGTATCAGGATATTTTCAAATAATTATTCTCTCCTGCTATTACAGAAACACCAGACCTGTTGCAGTGATCCTGGATACAAAAGACATGATCCTACTTATTTTCAAAAGAGAGGTTTTAAGCCTGTAGCAATGTTACAGTAAAAACTTTGCTGAATTTTACTTGCACTATTTATGATCTGTTACATTTGGAAAATTGTGGAATAAGATATAATACTCTGTGTGCAAAGGCAAAACAATATGATCGTGACTGTATTAAATAAAAAATCTATTTGAATTTTTCCCCTGTCTCACTAGGCTGGTGATGAAAAGTGGAACTAACTGTGTGTAAATTATTAGAGATATTAGGAAAATTAAGGTAACAGGGCTGTCTAGGTTGTTCAAAAAGATAATAACTAGATAGTAATAAGAACAAAATCAAATCCCATCCAGCACATTCTTATCCTTATAAGAAATTAGTTGTTGTGGTTAAATCAATGGATCTCCTTCCCTGCCTCAAATACAAAAGCACAATGATCTGGAAACTTTTAGAAACAAATGTCCATGTTCTTTTCTGGGTTTTCACTGTTCAAGCAATCTTATCATTGATATCACATTCATGTTTTATTTAAACCACACAGCACTAACAATTGCCATTCCCTATCATCTCAATAGGTTTATTACTGAAGGAAGAGTGGCTGCATCAGAATGAAAAACTGTCAATGAGCCGACGCCCTGCTGGACAGCTCCAAATTAATCATATAGTTCATTACAAAAACAGCATTTCCCTTCTTTTCCAGATGACAGTGATTATAGCCAGCCATGGAAAAGTTTCTCCAGATGAGGTGCCTGAAGGAGAGCACTAATCTGACTCTTCTGAGAGAGCTATGCTTTCCTTTCCCAGAGGCTGCAAAACACCATAAAAGAATGTTCTCCTTGGCTTCCCCCCATCTTCTCCCCTCAACATACACTTCTCAATTTATTGAACAGCTTCAGAGCCTGAACTGCAGAATTTAACTCCTGCATATCTGAGGTAAAGGGGATTCAACCTGATTAGCTTGACTTTTCTTCAAGTCCCTTTGTTCTTTTCTATCTTACATTGAAAAGGAAAAGAAAGGAGCAGAAGTGGGGGGAAAGCACACAAGCAGCCATGAATGGATAATCTACTTCTTTAAAATATCCCATTTTCTAAGGCACTTAACCCATGAAGTGACACAGAATAAGACAAGAAGGAAAGACTTTTCATGAGGGATAACCTACAATGTGGTTAATGAAGGCCAAGGGGTTATGCTAAGCTTACTGGTGGTCTCTTAGTTATGAATGACAGAAAAGTGGTATAAACACTTAGGATAAATCCACAAAATAGTCATGTGTTTGCTTTTCAAGAGACACTATGCTTTCTCTTGACCAAAACAGGGGGAGATAAAAACAAAGAAAGAACCAAACAAAATAAACCTATTGGATATTCCCAACACATAAATTTTAATTTCCTCTAGGGAAGGGAGGAAAGGATTTGACACCTGTGGAGCATAAGGAGTACCTTGACCTTTTCAGAGAATTTTCTCACTTGAGATTCACAAGCAACAAAAGAGAAAAAGATTAAATTGTATGGCACTATGTCACTTGGTTTGGCGATATTTGTGGTTCTCTCAAAGGATGTGGAAATATTCCTCAAAATTAGTATTAACTTGGGATGCACTTGTTTTGACAAGAATTTCAGCAAGAGGAAAACTTGAACCAATGGGCTCTGGCACAGAGACAGTCTATTTTCATGGCTGAAACTTTTGCTGACCTGGCAACTCTTATGAATCTCTTTAGAGACCCACAGTTGTCTGCTCAATAAGAAGGAAAATCTCCACCCCAACTTGTTACAGTTCTAAAGGTCATGAAGGTTTTTTAGTTTTCTAGGCTTTACTACAGTCACAGATTTTTTACTAAATGGGGACTATTCTCAAAAAACCAAAAAATCTCCAAAAGTATAAATTGAAGGAGTTCTCTTTCCTTTTTTCTGAATTTTGTAATGGATCTTCTTATTTCCTATTTCTGGTATCTAAACCTCTGTTTTGCTTCTCATTAGGAACTACAGGAACAATCTTATTCTATATCATTATTTGATAAACAAATCAATGCAAAAGACATATGTTATTCCTCAAAAACAGCAAAAATGTAAACATCTGCTCTCAATCCCCAAATGAAACACATTTTCCTTCGGGACATTTAAGTTTTCATTTCCTGATATATCATCTTTCGTGTCTCAGCCTTCTTATGGGAAATCCTGAAGCCATTACTCTGGATAAGAATAAATAAATGTAAGAACTGCAATGCAATTAGGGAAAAAACCCAACCCAAACCAAACCAAGCCAAAACATCCCTGATTAAACTGTTTACAATATACACAGGCCATGTGATCATAGCTAGATAAAACAGAGTTAAAAAGATTGACAAGGGTTTTTCTTTTTTTTTTCCTCCAAATATATGTTAAGAGGTCTTTGTACTTTGTATTTGGAGGATTAGTGAAGATGAGAAAGGGCTGGATAAAACAGGTTTCTGCTGCTTTGAACATAGGCTTGAATACCTTGTTGTGAATTCATGTAATGGAACTACTATGCAGGGTTAGGGCCTAGTACAATTTGAATCAAAAATCAAGGATCAGAGGGCAGTAGGAATGTAATTTTTGATCAGCAAATATTGGTATGGAAGTGTTAAAGGATTGATTTCATAATGGAGGGACAAACTGGTCTGAAAAACTATTTTGTACCTTTCCCCAAACAAATGTCTTTGATAATACAAACTTTAATCAAATGGTTGAAATCAACTGTTGGAAATCTACTTAAAGTCTGAAAAGGAAAAAGACTGAAGACACTGGCCAGTGCTCTGTGATGTCAGTACAAGCAGATCTGAATATGCAGATTTCTCAGAAAGGTTTGGCCTGGAATGAAAAGAACTAATTAAATTTACTTTTATGACTCATCACATCAACAATTTAACCTTTTGCAACTCTAGATTTTTGCAAGATGCAAACAAAACCCACAATGCAGTCAATAGTGTTCAAAATATGCATAAAGCTATGAGACAAAAGTAACATGGGATAAACTCCCGATGCTGAAGACAGTGGGCAATTTTTAAAATACTTTCAATGTACCAAAAAATGGGCTGAGAATCTTTATTGCTTTCTGACATAAATTAATCACTGACATGCTAAGTTTCTAAAAGACTAGGTTTAAACAGTAAAACAAACTTCCTCCTGAAACACTGAAGTATGCAGAGTTTGCATATTATAAATTTGAATTAAACAGAGTGCTGCAGAGGGAGGGTTGAATACCAGCCAGGTGATTGAGATAAGCCTGAAATTAAAGCAGATGGAGATGGACAATGTTTGTCTCCTTCCACAACCATGAGATTATGTTGCTCATTTATTATGTTGTTTTTCGATACTGGATTCTGACCTAGTTTTCTTCTCTAAAAGAGTGTGTCTTTCTATGTTAGTGAAAGTAATATTATGACTTCTTTTTTGCTGGTACCTTCACTCCCATTTATCAAGTTTAAAATTAAATATAAAACATTCTCTTTAGTAACAGGATTAGATTTTTTTCCTTTATCTTCTGCAAATCATCATGTTTACTGACAAAAAAAATCTGTGAGTGGAATAAAAAATGCTGGCATTAAATAATTACATTTCAATTAATTAGACAAACCTGACTCTTACTATAGAAAATTGAAAGTAGAGATTCTATTTGTTCTTTTATTTTAGGAATACTAACAGCTGTACTTTTTTGTGGCCTATGAAACAAATGGAAGGATACGAAATTTTTTGTTAGTTTTTAATTCACATTGTGTGCTTAGAATACTGCTAGAATACTACTTAGGATATATTTTTTCATCCATCTGAGATCGGTGTAATTAAAACTCTAGATTTGTAAGTAGCCAGCTGCTTAAATTAGAATCTGCATGCTATGCTGAATTTTAAGCATGAATTCTGTAAAGTCTTTGTTCCAGCTTCCTTGAATTAACAGGGTCAAATTCTGCTTGAGATGTACATCTGGCCCCGGTTCCTGAAACAGGACATACTGCATTTTACAAAGAGAACTAAAGATCAGCCAAGTGACCTTTTATGTATTTTACAAATGCAATTGTACAGTGTGCAGCTGCTGTGGTATTCTTCCAAGGTGTTCCCCTTATTTGTCCCTCTGCTTCTCCCAGTGCTGCAAACTGAAATTATTCCATTGCTAATTACAGATTATGTTATTAAATCCCAGTTGTTAAATAGGAGAGCAAGGATGTCTAGAAGGAACATCAGCAGTTCAGTGTCCAGAAAATAAAGAAAAAAAACCCCTCAAAATATTTCCAATTTTTTTGTCTTCCAATATAAGTTTTAATGCTGTGATTCATCAAAAAAAATAAAACTCCAATATATGCTCTTTGATAAAATTTTTATTTCTACTATAAGGTACAGAGTAATGTACCTCAGAACTTGAAATAATACAACACTCCTGAAATTCAAAACAGAAGAAAAATATTTTCAAGCATGCATCAGTGATTATACCCATCTAGAAAGGACAATAATGCTATAAGCAATAAATAAAATTGAATGTGAAAATTTATTATTTTTGTTTCAGTTTATAACAAAAGTATTTCATATTGATATATGATTTCAGTTTAACTGATCTACAGTTAATAGGTTTCTATGTCATTATTTAATATAAGTGTAAATATATTTTGATACCAAATACAATATTAATGACTATAAGAAATTATGATATTTAATTGAGACTTTTCTTCTCTTGAAAACTCATAGCACTGACCACAGTAATACTTCATTAATTTCTACCACTTTGAATCCTGGGTTCTACTTGGAAGATTTGTTTTTGTGCATCAGAATCTATTGACTTCCCTAAAATATGTAGAATAAATACCTCTATGTTTTTTATGTAACTGAGTATATACATTAACATGTATATACAACGCACACATATGTGTCTGATTGGAAAAAAAAAGGACAAATAATAGAAATACACTAATAAAATGTCAAGGTTAAAAAGAAAGAAAATAAGAAATAATACACCACCATTAATGGAAGAGGCTGATGGGATTCAAAGCTCTATGGCTAAAAACGCTGTGATAAAAAAAATCATAGCTGCCGTACAAAATCATGTTAACTTAATAAATGCAGTATAAAGAACTGGCAAACATGTAAACTCCACAGAACAAGTTTGTAAAAGCTTTTACAACATATTAAAGTCATCTGAATCATTAAATCATCTTAGTTGCTTGGGGTTTTTAATTGTTCAAGTGAGTTAATGAGATGTTATTATCTTCAACTGTAAAATTTCTGGAAATAAATGATCTCATAGACTGTAATACAGTTTAATTTGCTAGATTTTTTGGGGGGTCCCATCAGTACTGAATTTTCATCTGCCTGTTCAATGAGTGTTTTACACTCTAATTAAGCCAATATAAATATTAGCTAGAAAAAGGGAGAAGCTCTTCATCATGTCAGATGTTCCTTCATATGCTTGTTTTGATTACAGCACAAACCCTTAGTTTTCCAATCAAGTAAACAGAATGTAGACTTGCGTTTGTTAAATTAGAATACAACAGCCTGTGAGATGGAAGTGGTGCAATGCCATGTAAGGAATACCTTTTCCATTCTCTGCGACACAGTGCTCGTCTCTCCAAGGTGACTACGCCAGTTAGCTGGGCTGAAGGAGCTGGGGTTTAAACAAAAATCAAAATTTCCCTATTTTTCTCTTGTCCCCTTTCCAGAATCCAAGCCTTGCAGTGACAGAACTTCAGAGAAACTGAAGTGCTGGAAGGCCAGTTGTCTTAGACATCCTGAGGACCTGAAGCAACAGAATAGCTCAGAATAGCTCAGTTAACTGATTAAATTGTGATTAATTTGTTTCCACCTGGCTGAGATTAATACAGTCTTCAGAGCAGTGTGATACCAGTGATTTCTGACAAATCAGAGAATTTCAGAGAAATCAGTCAGATACCTTAATCCATATGTAAAGGACAAAAGAGCTCTTTTTGTTTTCAAGACTGAGCCACAACAAATCAAATGAAGCTATTTTACTTCACCAAACCATTTATATGAAGTCTCTTCTATTATCACCAGCAGAATACCAAAGCTGTTACACTGTTGAGAAGATAGGAAGAGTGACATAGAAATTAAAGGAGGTTTGTAGGTCAGGAGGTTTGGAAAACAGAGAGTGCATTGGTCAAAACTGATAGATAACTCCTAATGGTATAAGCTGAGAAAAACGGAGACATGTAGTATTTATTCCATCAGGAGAAAACAGTCAGGTAGGCAAACAAAAACAGTATTGTTAAGTCCCTACTTTCCAAATGAAATAATTCAAGAAAAATAAGTAAATATGAATAGTAGCTTAATATAGTGCCATTGAACAAGAAGCATGTCTCAAGTATTGAAAACTACTCCAAACAGGCATGCCTTTGCTCCTCTACAGATGGGTAGGTTGTCAATGAAGATCTTTTTGTGCTTGCAAATGATGCTGAATCTTTGGGTGATTACAGGCTACTGGGACTTTCTATCTGCTAAGAGATCAGGGCCAGCTGTCAGGGAGCTGTCAGGGAGCTTCACTGCAGCCCCTGGAACTGCACTTTGCCAGAATTTCTGACATGGAAATTCTAATAGGAGTTGTATGAGAGACTGAAATAAAGCTGTAAATTAACAACCAATGATCAATCATTCCTGTGCTAATCACACACTGTATATACACATGAAAACTCACAGATGCCTTAAACCACTTGTTTTCCAAACTATTAAATTCTTTGAACTTTGAGAGGTTTTCTCACTTTTCTGACAAAAGCTTGTCGTACCTGTTCCAGAAAGTACCAGGAAGAACAAGACCTGCTTCCCAGGTAACAGGGATTTTTATCATATAGGGATAAACCGATGGTAAAAAATAGGCATAAACACAATAGAAGATAGGTAGTGTTCACTCATCTTTTTTTTTGCTTGTTTCAAACTGTTCTGAGAGATTTAATTTCAGAACAGGAAAAGATTCTCTTTGGACTAAATGAATCCCTTTTGGCATTTGAATTCAGCAGCTTAAGCACTTCCTATAATTAAGTCCAAAGAAATACTTATTTTAGGCTTAAATAAATCCCCGTGGAGCTGTCAATGAATACTAACTTCTCTGGGCTCCAGAGAGATGTAGGGGTCCAGGGATTTCTCTTAAGTGCCTCATTACCCATTAGCTTGCAGAACACATTTATTTTCAATACCTGTAATATGATATTGAGTTTTAAGAGAGTAAAAAAAAATCTAGAATCCAGCAGGAATGTCCCCTTATGAAATTTAATATGGAACTAACTTCAATCCCAGTTTTTTTCCCTGATGGAGTGTAAGCTAACATGAAACACCATACAGGAAGCTTTTTTTTTTCTGCTTTTTAGGCTCTCCATCCCCACCCCCACCTTTGAAAACAATGTACAAAAAGGGACTCTTCTGCTGCCTGCAAGAGGTGTCTAATTACTAGCTGGAAGCTCCATTCATTGCCCAGGTGTTGGAAAACACAGCCCTCTAATAGCAGGCCATTGCACTCCAGTGAACTTGCCCTGCAGGGGTTTGGGCTGTCCAAGGCCAAACCTAGGGTAACCTGCTCACAACTGTATGGAGGAGGCCTATAATTCTGTTTATAACAGTCCTCCCTTAATTCCTGTTCTTCCTCCACTATTCCCACAGATATTTAAGGAAAAAAAGTTGTAGCAGGAAGAATCAGATGCCTACAACCACCTGTACAGCAATTCTTTTATGCATAGACAGCAATTCCTTTATGCATTGTTGGCTCTCTTGTGTAAAAGCAAAACAAAGTATGCATGCATGAGCAGTTATCAAGCAATAATGATGTAGAAAAGAAATAGAATTTAAAAAAAAAATCCACAAAGCAGTCACATAAAGTATTAAAATTTTTTAAAATTACTTGAAGAAATTTAAAGGAAGCTGTTTGATACAGAACTGCAAGTTATTGATTATATTCTCACTTCTAAAAATCAAATCTAATTCCTTTCCTTTCCTCTTATTTATTTGGGACTGGAGACTGATGGCATAAACAGACACACTGTCTTGTGCACTTAAATAGATGAAGCATCTGTGCACAATAGTCATATAAACCCTCATGTTTGTCTTCCTGACATTTCAATTTAATTTTATAGCCATTCTTAGAGCACTAGCAGAGACAAACACATCCCTTTCACACAATTGGACAGGACTTCGATCTTGCAAGAGTTCAAGTTTAGCTAGTTTTAAACAGTCTAGTACTCAAATTCCACGATGTGTATGCCAAGAGACCTATCCCTGTTGGTGCAAAATACACTGGGTGTAACTATAATTGAGTTTTAAGACAGATCAGGAATGCACTTTTGAAACCAAATCTCCTGATTTTTGTGGAGCCACTCTCCTCACAATGTAGTCTGGAAGAGTGCTAAATGGATTGGTAAAATGCAAAGTAGAATGCAAGATGTACAAGGAACAAACTTGACTTCTCAAAGCTGGTAATGGATGTTCAGCCCATGGGACCACCCTAGATTTTGTGAAATGTCCTAAAAAGCATATAATGTTGACACAGCAGGTCCTCAACACCAGCTGGGTCCTGTTGTGTGACTTGTGCCGTAGGACTTACTAATGCTGACACGATGTGTGAGCATCTGCTGAGAAACAGATATTCATCAGACCAGCAACCTCCGGATAGTCTACCCCTTCTCTGTCTCTGAAGCGATAGACAGCCTTTCTCTATCAATTGTTTATGAGCCACTCACAGAATGGCAGAATCAATGAGGTTGGAAAAGACTTCTTAGATCACCGAGTCCAACCTTTGAACTGAAAAAACCATGTCAACAAGACCATGGCACTAAGTGCTGCATCTAGACTTTTATTATATACCTCCAGGGATATGGTGACTCCACCACCTCCTGGGCAGCCCATTCCAATGCTTGACAATCCTTTCTATGGAAAATTCCTCTGAATGTTCAGCCTGAACATCCCCTAGTGCTGCTTAAAGTCATGTCCTCTTGTCCTCTCACTGGTCTGGGAGAAGAAACTCACCCTTAGCTGGCTACAATCTCCTTTCAGATACTTGTAGAGAGCAACTTGTAGAGAGGTCTCACCTGAGACACCTCTTCTCCAGGTCAAATAACTCCAGCTACCTCATCTGCTCCTCATAAGACTTGTGCTCCTGCCCCTTCATCAGATTCATTGCCCTTCTCTGAACACATTCCAGCACCTCAATGACTTTCCTGTAGTAAGGGGCCAAAACCTAAACACAGGTTTCAAAGTGTGGCCTCACCAGTGCTGACTACAGGGGCACAATCACTGCCCTGGTCCTGCTGGCCACACTCTTGCTGATACAGGCCAGGATGTCATTAGCTTTCTTGGCCACCTTGTCCTGTACGTGCTGTGTGTCACTCAAGATGAACTGGTCCATAATCTTGCTGTAGCTGCCTGGATCCTCCTTCCAGTCCTTCATGTGGATGACATCCCACTGGCCAACCTCTAGTCATCTGGGATATCCCCAGTCAGCCAGGACTCATGAAAAATGATGGAAAGAGTCTTGGTGAGATCTTCTGACAGCTCCCTCAGTACCCTCAAGAGAATTCCATCCAGCCCCACAGACCTTTGAATGTCTAAGTGCACAGCAGATCACTAACTACTTTCTCCGGGAAGCAGGGAGGTCTATTCTGCTTCCTGCCCCTGTCTACCAGCTCAGGGCACCAGTGCCCTGAGGATCACTGTTATTTCTGTTCAAGACTGGTGAAAGGACAGCATTTAGTACCTCTGTCCTGGTCACAATTTCTCCCCCTACCCCCATCCAATAAAGATGGAGATAAAGAATTCAGAAAGTATGAATAAGGAAACTCAGTATCACAAAGCAACTCCTTCTTTCATATATGAACAACAAAGTGTTTGTAAACTCACAAATAACTAGCAGGAAAACAATGTGGTTCTGTATGTTGAAGTAAACTCAAAACCTGCGTTTGTGATGTATTTACTTCATGTTGTGTGGGCATCTCTACAGAATAAGATTCTGTAGGAATCACAGAAAGTGATTCACATGATTGCACTGAAACATTTTCCTTAGGACGAGATATATCTGCTGATATGTCCCTGACTACATATCTACACACACATACATTTATAACATTATATTATACATTGTAAACATATAAAGTTTAATGAATAGTACATTAATATACATTTGTTGGGGTGAATAATATGCATAATGCTCATCACCTCTACAGCTGGATAACAGCCTGATGTTTACACAGAGTATTAAGTGAGTTAAAAGACATGGTAACTTTTCCTTGTTCTGTAACCTGGGCTAAGACAAGAAACTCCGCTTAACAAACTGTGCAGCTATTTTTGGCTGGTGCTGTTTCTAAGTAAGTCTGGCTCCTAGGAAAGATCAGATATGTCTGACAGAATGGCAGCAGCATGAGCTATATTTGTTGTGGCATTGTGCCGCGTTAATGTCGCTCGGTGGTATCCAGAACAAATGGGCTCTGTCCTGACGTTTCAAACACAGCCTTGAGAAGCAGGAGACCATCTTCATCCACCCATAACTAAATTCCCTGTGCTTTTATTTCTTGACAGGGGTCTAAGTACTCTGGGAAGTCACTTTGAGGTCTTATAGTACCACTCTGGGTTAACAGTTCAGAAAATAATATGCACAAAAATACTAATACAGGAAAGGTGTGTCTTTTCTTGTAATTATTTACATTAATTGGAAGCGCCCCTAATCTAAACAATAGGTTTTTATTACATTGAGACTGAGCCACTGAAGGAAACAAGGAATTGGTCCTGCTTTACAGAGTACCTATTTGCAAAGATGAACTAGGTTCAGTTGCTGCACTTGGAAGCATAGTAAACATTGCTTGGGTCTCAAGTTTATGAAAATTGTGAAATCTTTGTCTTTAAATTTTTCCATACACCCTATTCTTGAAATATCACAACCACCTCAGAAGCATCAATTTTAAAATTTCCATTTTTATCAAAAAATGTTTGCACCCTGTTCCAGGCTTTCCTCTTGTTAATAAATATTTTCAAAATTATTACAGACTACCTTCTCTTAAGAATTTGATATTTACTTTAAAAAATGCTTATATTCAATCAGATTTTTTCCTGGTATTTTTACAAATATTATTTCTGAATACAAAAGTTTTTCAAAAGTCTAATTATAAAAATCTTCTAAAATATTTTTCTTACAAGAAAAAATAAAGAATAAACTCATATAGCTTTCTTATTTTCCCAGTAACTGCACCTTCCAACTCAATTTGCTGATTTTACTTGGGTTTTTGTTCAGCAACTTTCCCAGGCCTCTACTTCCTCTGCAATGAGAGGCCTTTCCAACTACATTATCTCCAAACTCCCTTGTTGACAGAGAATTATTCTTTCAGTTCCTTTGGAAGGACAATATCCCTTTGAACCATCTGCTGAGGAGATATGCTATTATAATTTTCATTCCTTTTTCTTCCTCTTTCCTCCCTCAAGGAATAAAATGTGTGTAGCTCAATCAAAAACTGAATGAATAGCTGTTTCTCTCAGATCTTCATCTGTGTTCTTTACATTTCACCCATTCCAGAAGAGGAAGCTGATGAAACTTTCTGCATCAATTAAAATAAATAATTTATGCCTGAAACATCAAGTGATCTTCTGCAGAGCACTGCTTATAATCTCTCTCTAATCTTGCATTTTACCAAAAGGAAAAGTAAAAAACACCAGGATGAACAGTAGGGAGTCTAAGAAGGTATCTTCATGTTAAAAGATTTCAAAAGCATATGTAGAAATCTGTAAGCCTAAAAGCTTGCCTCAAAATAATATTTTCAGTGTATTTTTGAGCTATGCAGCAATCCTGTGTAAACATTACAGCATTAGACCACTGCCTGTTCTACTTACTTACAGGCAAATCTGTTCAGTCTCTTTGTCAAACTATCCATATTTTTGGATTCAATGTTATCCTGTGGTCCTGAGTTCCATCACCTTTTTTTTTTTAATTTAACACATTACTGAGTGTCACTAGATTTTTATAAGAATCAAAAGAAAATAAGAATGTCATTAATTTAGAAATCACAGTGCCTGTCTAATTTTGTGCCAGCATGATTATGGATATCTATTTCTGACAGTTTTTGAGTGACACAGACTACACAACATATGCTGAATATGTTCTGTCCTTTACCTTACTTTTAATTTCATTTTCTTTATCAAACATGTTCAATTTATTAAAAAATAGCTTCAACCAAACAACAGCAATTTACTACTGCTCCTATCTGCCAGCTAGGTAACAGCTGTGTAAAAGACATTACACTTTTTAGTTTTGGAAAAATCTTTTATATATTTTATGTGTGTTATCATGAGCTCTCTAAATTTTCTGTTCTTTAAGGTAAGAGGCACCACAACTTTCATTCTTTCCTCATACATTATATTTTCCATAATTGTCAATGTTTTCCTTGTTTTCATAAAGACTCAATTTAGGCTACATACTGGAGTATCCAAACATGAATTCCAGGAACATTTTAATATTGCTCATTAGAGAAGATAAATAATTTACCTTTTTTGCAACCTTAATTCCTATTTAAACATTTATATTTGATTGTTTTCTTCATAAAAATATGGTATAGTGAAATTCTCATTCCCAGTAATCTCAGAGTGTTTTCTTAAGAACTGCTGTAAAACAGTTTTTCTCACCTTGTATTTCTCCAACCTAAATAACTTTATTATTCTCCACTTTACTTCACAGTAGTCTTTTTAAAATATATCTTCATTTTCTTGTCAGTCAATTTCACTTACAGGTCAAGATAATTTTCAATTCCTGCCATATGCTTCAGTTTGACAACCACAGATGAGCACGTGTGTGAGTCCCTTTTGAATTTTGAAGACCTCTGTCTTTATATCACTCATATATTTGTACCTTGCTGAAAATTCCTCATCTGTCTACAGAGTTTTCATGGGAGTCATTCCATATCATTGGTTGGTCAGTTGATTTTCAGGGTACTTTTTCTACTTCTGGCGTTCAGTGGCATGATAATCAAAAGACTACTATACAAAGTGGTTTTAAACACAGTTTATGGAATAGCAGATGCAGTTCTGTTTCCTTATGGAGAATAGATTGCAAAATAAGTAAAAATATCAGAATCAAGCTGCAGAAAAATTAACACATCAGGGCAAACCCAAAATCTTTCTGCACTGCACAGTCTCATCTTGGTAAGTTTCATGCCACACATCCAATTCGCAAAGTAGACAGATGCACTCTGTTACTGAGAAACCTTTTGCACACTTGTCCTCATCTGGGTTCCTGGTTTATCATGCAATTCTACAATGCCTTTTGTTGGTGAAGAAAGTTAACACACATTTTATAGATATGATAGTGGGAAGCTATTTAAATTGCTCATGAAATTTTCAGTTTGGTTCTCACAATATAAAAACCTGCCAATTCATGCATTTCTACTCATTTTCACCTAATTATGTGTTTCCTCCTGAACTCACTGAAATCACATGCTTCATTTAACATCTCCTCTGCATTTCAGTGCTTTGTGGTGAGGCTTCAACCCTGATAGCTGTTTGTCCTGGGTTTGTTGAACCAATTTTGGTTTTGTTTGCTCCACCGCAGAGGGACTCCATGGACTGGAACTGTCTTAACAGCAGAGATGTGACCTTCACCATTAAACACTACACTAGTCTGTAGCAATTTTATCATTATTCTATCCATCATATGCTATTTTTGGTATGCTGGCAGACATGAACATTGATGAAATTCCAAATCACAGGAAGTCATTACAACTAAGCTCAGGATATTTTCTTTTTTAATTGAAAAGTGAGACTGGCAACAAAGCACTAGGCTAAATCAAAATATGAAATATTGTGTACTTTTTATTATTTTATTAAGCAAGAGCTTTAAAGTTAGTTTAAAGTTAGTGCAACATTTCAGCATTCAAAAACAATTTAGCACAAAAATGCTCATGGCTTGAGAATTGCATGTGAGTGTAATTTTTATATGTGTGTGTATGTGTATATGTATGTCAAGGGTACATAAATGAGGGCAGGCTTTTTGACTGGAAAAATAATGCATTAAGGAAGCAGTAGAAGGAAACTTTTTAAAATAATTTGAATATCCTAGGCTTTATAAAACTCTTTACTACAGATACTTGAATGACTTAGTTGCAGTATGATCCCATTAGTGCAAAATTGGAACTAGAGATAGCCAGAGATACAATTCTTTTCACCAGTAGGTATAAAAACACTAAAAGTCCAAACTCCAGGAAGGGGACTCACCTCACATAGGTTCAAATGTCTAAAGGTGATTATTAACATGCATTACAGTTGCCTTGTTCTCACTGTACCATCAGCAGAGGAACATGAAATCTTCAGGAACACAGTTTGTCTCATCGTCAGATCTAAAATCTCAGTTCAGGTCAACTCCCTTTTCTTCTCCATGGAGTATAAGGAAACCTGTTATGATCAGCTCAGATTGAAACATTTAAATCTTACAAGCCTAAACTAAGGGAGAAATACTCCCAATTTTGAGACATGGAAGTTTTGAAGATACCAGGGATTTCTTTAAGTAAGTGAAAAATCAATAATCATGACAAAAGCTTTGATTAATATTGATCTTGTAAGTTTTCTGAGCAAGAACTTGACCATAAGCATTCCAACAGGCCCAGCAACCTCAGCTGTAACATAAATTTAATGGAATGACTGAAATAATCAAGGTTGGGATTAAGTAATAATTACATGAGAACCAGGGATTTTATCGTTTTGTCTCTCAAATTTCATAAATTATATGGGCTCTGTACACTAAAATTGTATCCATTGTCACCTAAGCCTGTTTAAATTCATTTTGTAGACTTGTCATTTCAGTTCTGAAGGATACTGGAAAAAGAAGTGCTGATTTGTTTGTAAGGTATTTGTAGCTTCAAAGGAGGTAGAATACAGTGAATTTTCACATCAACCACTTGTCACAAGGTTTGCCAGTCTTCCATTGCTTAATTAAGCCAAGCATTTTTAATAGCTGTGAAACTGACTAAACATCAGACTGCCTTAATCCAAAGTCTGCACCTCTGAAGTACATTCATTTTTACTTTAAAACTTAATTGAACTGACTTTTCTCGAGTTAACACTTGATAAAATTTTGATAAAATATTTTTAATTATCATTTAAAGTGTGTTTTCTCTTTAAATAAGGAGTACTGTTATTTAGTGACTAGTGACCTTAAGAACTGTAGTGGAGACAAACTTAACAGAGAAATATAATCAGCTTGTCTCAAAGAAAATCCATGCCATATTATTAATACTAAGCTGTTAGCAAGATTTTCCTAATGTTAGAAACTGCTAATGGGACTTTACAACACATACCAAAAAAGACATAAGATATCTGTGGACGTAATATTCTGTATCACTGTTATACAACTCCAATACTTTTCAAACACTTTTATTCCCACATAGTGGTCACTATAAATTCATGTCAATTGATCTTTCTTTGATGACACAGAACCGTAAAGAAAGGTCATTATACATATTGCAGTCATAAAAATCAAAATAGTACTGTAAAAGGTCTCTTGTGGAGCACAAGAAATAAAAGAACTTGAGCCTGTGGTGTAATGTGGCTGAGGAGAGAGAATCTTTTGTTGCCAGTGGTGGTAAATCAGCTGGCATTCACTAAGGATTTTAGTCTACACCCACAAATATCCCTCTGCAAAAACAAGCTGATTTCCTTTCCAATCCCACATGCTGCTCACCCTGATGTCAGAGCACTGAGGATATTATTGACCAGGAAAATAGTAAAAGTAAATGCTATTAAGAGCTCCTTTTCTTACAGTTAAATTGATTTTATAGGTAAAATAAACCTGAGCTTCCTTTGGAAAACACACACAACTACTTCATGCTTAACAATTCAGCAGCTGTAACCATCCTGTTCTCAGCTCAGTACTCCAGCAAGTGAAAGTATTGTCTTTGTAGAGAGATATTTTCCCCAAAATGTATCTTCTCCTTTTTCTTTTTCACTTTTCTTGAGAATAAGGTTTTAGAATTTAATAACATTCTGTTTCACTTTAATACAACATTTTGGTTAATATTGTTTTCCTTATTGAATTGCTGTTGGGAATAGGTTTCTGAAAATTTTAATTAGAATGGGAAAGAAATTACAATTTTCTCGCTGGTTTCTAAAACGCTTAAAAACTGGGTTGCAAAAAACTGGAAACAGCAAAAAACTTCAAATATACCTCAGCACTGTAAAGCCTACACATATTTTTCTGTTACCCTCCATCGTTAGAAATTTGAAGAAGGAAACCATGGAATAAATTGATTAAAAATAGCACTTAGAAAGTCACAGAACCAGTCAGAAGTGGTACTAACATACAAAATGCAGACTTTTTTTCCTTTTTATTATTGTTTCACAGATGATTTTTTTTACTTTAGGACTATTGATGACATGTTTTTAATGCCTTTGATTCTTTCATCTATTTCACCTAAACATATGAATCGATATACCTACTTGTACAGGGTATAACCATGGCTTTTCAACATTGATTAGAGCAAACAGTTTTTACTTATTTTTTACTTAGTTTTTACTTATCCTAACAGAACACCAATCCTGCCATCATTGCTTGCCCATGGTAGCTGCATTCACGTTATTCTCTAATTTACCCCTTGAACTGTCTTTGTAACATTTAAAAGTCACTGTTCTCTCCTGTGTATTTTCTGCTGTATGGTAGCAATTAAATAGAAAATTGTAGCACCTGTGCCTGCTGTTTTATTTCACTTCACAGTTCCCAGATGGCATGAAACAGGTGATGCAGCAACGTGGAGAGTCTCACTTTCAGGGAAACACTTCAGTATGCACAGCACTGCACCTCATCTCACTGCAGCTAGACCTCCCCAAAAAATAGAATAAAAGGATCCCTAGAACAATATGAAGTTTGCAAGAGCAAAAGTGCACCACAGATGACCAAAAAAGAGTATCCCCTTCCTTTAAAGGAGAGTAGAGGCAAAGACAAAGTTCCTGCCTCTCTGCTTACCCTGAGAGTTAGTCACACAGCTAAAAGACTTGTTGCAAGATCATGGCCAGCAATTCCTAACCCTATTGTCACCTGTCCTCGCCTTTCTGGAAAGACACAGATATGCATCTCTTTTCTTTATATGTCTACTAAAGACAGTTAAGATATTTATTTTTCTTAGTGATAAATCATTCAGCACACTCATTCCGCTTTGTTTTATGATTCAGCTAAGGAAGTCCAGACCTTATTTATTATGAAAACAATGGCAATACTACCATAAGAGACACATGAGTATGGTGTGATGGAATGTTTTGACTCTCAAACCAATTGAGACCCAATCCAGAAGAGTCTAAACATTACTTAAATTAGCTTTTACCCATCCATCTATCTTTACATACATTCATGCATAACATGTACAAAAGCATGCTATTTTATGTCTTTTTTTTTCCTTACTCAATGATGAGACCTAATGTATTTTCTTCTGGAATCTGAAAGCACCTGTTCCCAAAAGCTCTCGTTTTACCACTAGAGGGCCAGTAGATACTTGAATACTTTAACTTTCCCATTATATAGCTAATGGAGGAAGAATCTGGAGAAGGAGCAAATATTATTTCTGGCAGTTTGTCATTGCTTTGTTTTATGTGTTTGCCACTGGACACTGCTCACAGAATCTAAATGAGTTGTTAAAGCAAAGGTTAGAGGTGCAAAACTCTTGTAATGGGACCAGAACTACAAAAGTTAATATGTTAACTACCAGGTTTATGCAATTTATTATGTATAAATGCTCTCTACACCCACCAATATACTAAAGGTGATACAAGAATGGCTGCACATATGCACATGCATTTAAACTCATTTGAAAGTTGCCTGAGACCTTGCATCAAGTTTTCAGAAATGATTATTAGCTAGAGTATACCAGCAACCTTCCTTGCTATTTCTGAAACATAAAAATATTTGAAAAAGTAATTACTTTCAGATATTTATGCACATTTATGTAAGTCTGCTTTGTGAAAATTAGGCTAGAATAAATTAAAACTCTTGATTAAATCCATTAAACATTGATTCAATGCAGAAAGATATCTGATGGAGCTTCATGAATCTACCTCAGCAATATCTGCTGGAATGATTTTCAAGTACTGGCTAAAGTGCATTCCTGTGTATTTCCACTCACGCCATCTGCCAACCCTAATACTTATTCCTGAGGGAGGAAATCTTTCAGTGCTGTTTTCCATTTGATTTGCAAGGACATCCTGTTTAGGTACTTATCACAAGAACAGAAGAATAGATGCCAAATTCCACAAGTCTTGATTTAGACAACTAAATGTGTAAGACTAAAGTAAAAAACTATATTTAAAAGGAGCTGTGGCATTGTTCCTTTATATTTGAAAAATATTTGTTGCTGTTTACAGGCCAGATATATTTATGCATGTCTCCACAGTAACTGCTCTGTTTCCTAACCATTAAAGGATTTTGCAAAAAGTTGCTAAACTCCTCTGGTTTGATGATTAAGGATGAAATCCAAAAGAACAACTAAACAAGTGAGCTATGCAAGAAGAAATCATGACTGACTTAGGGCACCAATTAGCTCAGTTGCCTAAACAGTCATTGACCACAAGGTTCAAAGCAGCAGTGTTTACATGCTCAGATGACCAGAGTTCTGCTACTGTACTTGTTTAGAGATGCTGCCATCGTGTCTGAGCCAAGGTCTTGGGGCTTCTCTCATGCTTCAGCTGTTCAGATCAAGCCAAAGACTGTGCCTAGCTCTCACAAAACACATATTTTGGAGGGAAAGGTGGAGGGAGAAGAGAGGAAGAGACAACACCTAAAGCACTCTCCCAGCACTTTGTACAACATAACCAAACCGCTATATCCCATGGACTGCCATTTTTAAAAACTGATGGAGAGAAGCTGCAGGTTTGCCCTGGACTACTGGTATTCATTTCTTCTTCCAAAAAGAGACTGCCTAACTAGCAACCTGTGTGCAAAGCTGAAATTGCAGTGGAAAGGTCTTTGCATTAAATGTTGGGTTATTGTGCAAAACTAGGTCAGTGAGAAGTACAGGAGAGCCTATGCATTGCCTAGTAGTTACTACAGCTGCACTCCCTGGCAGGAGAAGGGGTTCTTTAAGTTCCATTTCTTGATTCAAAGACCTTGTACTTTCTGCGTTGAAGAGTCATTGGACAAAATGCCCTAACTTTGATGGCAAGAATTAGAATGCAGGGAGAAAAGGGAAAAACAGACAAGCAGGCACCTGTCTCAATGAAAGTGCTGTTTCCTTTGCACATAGTCTCCTGGGAGGCAGAATTCCTAGAGTTCCCGCTGGCTTCACAGTAAAAAATTCTCATCCTAAGAAACCAACTACTGTCAAGGTTTTGTGATCATTATGATTAGGTGACTCTGTCAGCTCTTTTCTCTTCCAGGACCTCTTTTCATAAGTAAAGCTCTTATTGGCTCTGAGGGTAGAAGCTATTTCCCTAAAATGTAATCTGATCCATCTTAGCTACTCACTCTAGGGATCTTTTATAGAAAAAGAACAGGGGTTTGAGAAACAATCTATCTTATCCAGAGTTAGCTACCTTAGCTAAGTTCAGTAACCTTGAATAACCATAAAGGGGTCTACTTCCTTCTGTTGAATAGAAGTGAGTTAAAATAGGCACTCAGAGGAAAAGTTCTGTCATATGGATACCCAAAATCAAGTGAGCAATAATGCCTACAATCTCACTGGGAGGTTTGCTTGTGTAAGAGTAGCCAGTCTGAATCCCAGACCTTCATTTTAGTGAAATAGCAAAACAATGACATTCTAACCAAAATATTCTTTTCTAATGAAATATTTTCTAATGTGGAAAAGATCCTAAGAACAAGTACTGAATTTTTATCCATAGCAAATAAAACTTGACTGAAGGCACAGATAAAAATCTGAAATCTTTTCATGTTAACAGGGAGAAAAAAGTTTGATTAAAATTGTCCTGATTTATTGTAATTAGTAAGTCATGGATACCTACTGCTTTGAGAAACAGGCAGTAGAAGTGTTAATGTGAATCTGAGCCTTCAAATGCCTGTCAAAAAAGGGGACAATAAAACTTATTCCCAGGTATCCACCAAATATTAACACCTGAAATTGCTTTTGCATGGTTCTGTGATACCCCTGTATGGAGAGGAAGGGTGGAAATGTATTTTTAGTATTAGATTATCTAGTCATGCATCAGTCTTGGCCTGCATGGGCTTTTCTAATGCCTTTCTGTTCCGATGTATGCAGCATGCATAATGCTGGGCTTTGCTTCCTGCTGGAATTATTAACCCTGTGTGCTTTTCCTTCTTGTCTCCAGAACCAAAGCAACAAAACATTTTGCTGCTGGCCAAGAGCCCATGTGTGGCTAAAGAGATGTTAGTGGGGTTTGCCTATTAATGAAGACAAGACTTTTTAAAACCTGAAAAAGAATGTGTTTTTAAAATCATGGCAGAACATATTTTTTTCTACAGGTGTATATAATAGAGAGACACTATTACTAAGACGGCCATCACAACAACAACAACAACAACAACAACAAACAAAAACCCCAAAACCAAAATAAAACAAATGAAAAATAAAAACAAATAAAACAAACAAAAACAACAGGAAAGAAGCAAATAAACAAGCAAAAAATAAACACAAAAAAAGCCCAAAACAAAATCCAAGTTGGGGGTTTCACATGAAGGGCGAATCAAAAAGTGAACACTGTTAAAGTTGTGGCTCAGATGAATGACTGCCAGGAAACTGAGAGTTAAAGATGATGTGCTATAACGAGCTCATTTGTTCCTGTCCGAGTTCTCACAGACACTGGAGAAAACTTTATAATCTGAATCGTCTTGGGTTTGTTCACTGGAGTTCTTAATGCAGCCATTTAAACGTAGCTTTCCTCATATGAACATACTCCATTCATGAACTCCAGGCTTATAGTGACCCGTTTTGAAATGCTGCATTAGCTGTAGGAAGAACTAGTTTGTCACAATAACTGATCATGAGCCGCAGAACAGCTCCTCGGTCATATCTTGCAGCATGAAACTAACATTTTTCTTTTCTAACATGGGTCTTTTTACAGGTTCAATTTTAAAAAGGGAGATTGACTGCAACAATATTTTACTAAGAAATTCTGTCTAATCTGGCACTGTTAACTCAGTCAGGAGAGACATCTCTCAACAAAACAGTGCTCATTTGCTCAAGCACCTAAGCTATCCCAAAGATATTTCAAAGATTACTAATTGCAGTTCAACAAGAGAGTCACCTAGGCAGGGGTATCAGCTCATAGCCATGAAAGACCAACACATCCATCTAGCCTATCACTTGATGCTTTGGAGGCAGAATAATGGGTTTATCTATCCTTTGATGAGGAAAGTGTTAGAGCCAAATGATTTTTGGCTTAGCAGTTTATAGGAATATTGCAGAAACTCCTTGCAAGACTAAATACATAGGAAATGAAGGTCAGAAAGGATTAAATGCAAAACAACACTAGTAAAAAAATCACTGCAATCATCCTGGGGACACCAGGAAAAATTATCATTATACCACACTAGTTATTTTAGCTTCAGCTTCCTCTTTTTTTCTTTCCTTTTTCTTTCTTCTTCCTTCTCTCTCATTCCCTTAAGACTATTAAAATTCAAAGAATTAATTTATAACCGTGCTGGCATTCCTGTGCATCCTGACGTTTGTTCCTATCAATTGGCCCTTTATGCCTCTCGGCGGAGGCCGGATGTTTGCAGTTGCTGGCAGCTGTTGTTGGAGGCCCGGGAACAGCTGATGGGCTGGCAGCCGGCATTGAGAGGGACACCGGGAGCAGCCCGGAGCCTGGGAAAGAGCCCGGCGCTGAATGCCCCCGCCTCGGATGGGGAATTAGCTCAGTACACGCAAGATTAGAGCGCTAGTACGGGAGATGGGGCGTCTGACCCGCTCTCCGAAAGTCATCAGAAATTAGAAATGGTAATTCTTTCACGAGAAATGTAAAGAATTTTGTGAATGGGGCTGGTTGGCTTTTTTTTTTTTTACCCAAGAAACTCTGCTAGAAGTGGATCTCCTTAGAGCATTTATTTAAACAAGCGGTTATTGTTTTTTTCTACATCATTGCTTTTTTCTACATGTTATATATTTTGAAATGTTGTATTTTAAATATTGTTTTAAAATAAATTTATATGTGCATGTCTCTGAAATTTATGGGTGCTACAAATTTTCAGACATAACCTGTTGTACCAGTAAATTGTCTGGGATTTTAAAATTTTTTTTCTTCTTCTTTCTTTTTTCCTTTTTTTTTTTTTTTTTTTGTTTTTGTTTTGTTTTTGAAGGGGGAATCACTTTCAAGTCGTTAATCCCTATTTTTTAACAATTTGATCTAAAAAATAAAAGCCAGGGAAAAAAAATGTTACTCGTAAAAATAGAATTTAGGCTCCATTTTTTTACTTTCATTCATCATATAGACAGGATCAGACCCAAAGCCAGATGAGATCAAATGAAGTCCTCTGTGTCCTAAGGGGATCTGTTGTAATATTCAAGAAGTATCTGTATGCATGGGGGCGGGTACGTGTGTGTATGTGTATGTTAGAACATATCACATCCTTTCTCATATCCTGCATTTAGACTGGGGTTCTTTCAGGATCATGAAATTCTCGGAAATTCTGACCTAAGCATGGCAATAAAACATTGTCTCATCCAACTATGACACTAACTCCCTCTATGCTCTGGCAATGCTTTCATGAGTTTCTGCAAAAATGAAGAAAAGTATTAGTTACTTCACAGATACTTTTTGGGAAAAATAAAATTATGTTTGCAACATACTTAGAAGGAAAATATATTATCATAATTCCAAGTCCAGTGTTACAGTTCTTATTAGAAATTTGCATTCTAAACAAATTTGTATTTCATAAGTCAAAATATGAAAGTCTTGGCAGATGCAACCCCTGGAGTCAGTGCTCTACCTGTGTTTACACTGGAGAATTGCTACCTGTGGTGCAGGTTATCCCTAATATCTGCACCTACAGAAACTAAAAGTTTTTCTTTTGAAAAGATGCAAAAAAGCATTTTAATAGATAGAAGAATCCACAGAGAACCTGGTTGAATATACTCCTCTTCTGCTTTACTGTACTGTATTTTCAATTAACACTGACATTTGATGTTGGGGCACCCCTTCAGAGAATAAAATAAAAATGTAGGAGAGGAAACCCAGGTTTAGAGGAAAAGGCATTAGAAGCAAATCACAGGAAAGAGAAAGGATATATGTTGTAATTAATTTTTATTATTTACTTCCCCTGGGAATCTGCAACTTGCAAGGGAGAAACTGCTTGGAAGTCAGCTACGCACCTGGGGTAGAAGAATACATAGGGAATGATAAATTTTAAAGAGAGAAGTCCAAAATACTACTTTCTTAAAGAGGTTTTGGGGATGTGGAACAGTCATGTTTCTTGTGGATCGTTCCCAGTCAAAACCAGCTGAGAAGAGCAAGTTAGACTCATGACAAGTGTGTAAGTGCACACGTTAGTCTGTATCAGATCTCCCTAAAGTTAATTCTTGGGCCTGAGATTACTGCTTCCAGATGAGAAAGAGGAGGGGGGCACATGATGAATGGAGAGATGGGGACAGACAAGGGGACAAGGGATGGGAGAGAGAAAGAGAAAAGCAGAGCACTATATATTTTGCTAGTGCCTAATGTTCCTATTCATAAATTACTGAATATTATCAGCATACTGAGCTGTTAAAAAAAATGACACAGTTCCAAAGAGATTTATCATCTTGGATTATCAAAAACTGATGTGACTTCATGCTATGACTCTAAAGCCAGTCTAAAAGATACAGCCATTCAAACTTATAAAAAATATTTTCTCCCACGAGGGGGGAAAAAAACGTGACAAGAGAAATTAGCTTCTTTTCTATTCATTGCCTCAGTGCAAGAGAGCTACAAGACAAAATGTCCATGGTCTGGCTTGCCCACAGTTAAACTAGACTGCTTGGGAAAGAATCTGACAGTAAAGACTGTCCTGTTCCTGCAAGTTCTCTGCCTTCAGAGTAGCTGCCATTGTCATGCCAGATGTGTTGCGTGATCTTGTGACCTTCTCTGAAGGTAAAAGAAGGAAGTGAAGACGAGTTGGAGTGTTTTCTAAACCACAAATTGGACACACAGTTAACTGAATGTAACTTCAAGTACCTGAAGCAGGATGATATATGTGAGTTAATCATGCTATCTCCAATGGGGGCATGTGTGAGCTAATTTATCTTACCCTGAAGCAAGCATGCCTTTTATGATAACATCCCATTTTACCCATTTCTCTCAACTGGATGTCAGTACAGGTGTAGGCATCTGCACCAGAGATGCCTTAAGTAAAGGGAATGAAGTCATTCCCTGAACACCCCCCAACATCTTTCCTGTCACTCCTCCAGAAAGTTATTCCATGACCTTCCCTACAACTTCAGATCAGCAGTGACCAAAACACTCCATTACATGAGCTATGCTAAATTACAAGAGCTTTACAATTCACTCCACCCATCCTGTTTACATGCCTCAGTATGGAAAGCAATGAAAAATATCGTCATGAGGATAATGAGACAGGAAATGGAAGAAATATTTGCTACCTCTTGTCACTCCCGAAGGGCATGTGCCCACATCAGTGCTTGGGCTGGTGAGACACCGTTTCTAATTTTTCTTTCAATTGCTCACAGCTGCAATTCCTCTGCCAGGAGGAGCAGTTTATAAAATGAGAAGTTTCTGCTATTTCTTTCCAGTTCAGCCAACTATTCCAAGAATCCTGGTCCTTAGCAAGTGCCAGAGTAGGCTGACTACTCACAAGAAAGGTAGAGAGGAAATGTTAAATGTGCTTACGGTTGATTACAAAAAATTAAATATGCCCAGGTAGATTATTCCACTGGTCAATTTATGAACCCTCTCACATCTAATGCAAAAGTAGGCTTTGTAAGAAATTATTTTTAAATTATGAGTCTCAGTTAAAACACACATGCTATCTGATTCAGAAAAACTATGAGGTATTTATGGGGGTTTTGTTGAAAATTTCAGCCCTTGAGGTGTTATGGTTTTTTTCTCTTGTATTGATAGAACAGACTTCTTTCCCCTCTAATTGATTCATATTTTTCTCTCAATAATATATGTTTAAAATCAGAAATTCTTCCACCATATCCTTTAAACTGTCCTTTTAAACTGAAATAAGAAACAAAAAGTCCTTAAACAAATGCCACAAAATCCTAGCCAGTATTGATGTAAACCAGAGACCATCAAGGACAGCATTGCCTAGCAGGAGGAAGAGCACTGATTCATCTGTGTGTGCGTACAGGTGTGTGTGCATTGACAAAAGCATGGAAAGAATTTATTCAGTGAAAGAAGGAGTGCCATTTTTAATGGCTTTTCTATCAAATTCCTTAAGAATTGTATTGTGCATAGTGTAAATGGAGGTGAGACCTTTGGACTGTTTAGAAATGCTTACGTAGTAGGTGTTTCTCCTAAAGAGATACCAAATATTAAATAAAACTAAATAAATAAATTTGTTAAGGAATCCTCTATAATAAATGATAGTCTTTCTTCAGTGTACCAAAAAAGAGCAAGGGAACATATTGATTAAAATAAGCTTGTATATGCTATATATATTTTTGTAATTTTTTTTTAATTAAATTTCAAGTCCTTGATAAATTTGCAATAAGTTCTGTATAGATTATTTAATTTTTTTTTCAATTACCTAAAACCTGTACATGTTGTCTGAATTAAGCAGGAATAAGGAGACTTAGATAAATCCAGAATAAAATCATAAAAATCTATCTCAGCAATAGAATAAAAATAGAAGAGCATAGGAATTAAAGCAAACAAAATAAATTAATACAAAAACAAAGCAACAGGAGTTGATTTAAAATAGGGTCTTTGGATCTCATGATGGAATTTAAATTTAAAATTCCCAACTCCTAATATTTTGGTTCCAGGCCACAGCTACCTTTTGAAGAGTGAAAAGCCATGATTTCCATTGGAAGGTATCAAGAGGATATTAACTATCAAGAAGTAAACCATCAAGAGGATAGTTTACAAAGTTTTAGGAAAAATGTCTGCAACCTAATCTTAACCATGACTCAACAGCTAACTTTGCCTAGGGACCAAGCCTCTCCTAGATATGAAAACTACCACAGTGCCACAGTGGGACATTTAGTTTAGTTATATCAAATAGCCACAGTTTAAGATGATAAAGAAGGAATTAATTATTACTGCTAAAATTTTCATTAAAATCAGCCTCAAGGAACTCTAAAAAGAATCAGCTTCTCTCATAGGTGGAACAAGTAATTCAATTTGTAGTTAATTTTTCCTGCTTTAACCATTATAAACCTCCTGCCTCAGCTATTTCATTCCTTAACAAATTTTTTTCATTTGAGCTCCAATTTTCTAAAGTTGATTTTCCCTGGGGCTGATTATGCTAAGAAAATTTCAACAGTAAAGGTTCTCTTCAAGTTTTTAACATTTTTTCAATATCTTTTTTTTTTTGTACAAAATACTCTATACATATAAAACTACCAAATTAGTATTACTCAGTCTCTAGCACTATGAGGTGGGCTTTTTAGCCACCTGAGGTGGCTTAAAAAAGCCATATTTGCACCGTCAGTTCTTAAACAAATGACTTAATATAAATAATAAAATAGGGATAAAAATGAGTATTAATCTAATCATTGCATCATATTCATTATTATAAAGTAATTTGAATTACTCTGCAATACTTCTAGGTTTTTTTTCTTAAAAGTTGAATTTCTAGGAATGGAATTGAATCAGAAGTCTCAGCAGATTTCCTGCTTCTATTAATTCTTCCCAGAAGAATAGGTATATTACAATGCGGTAAGCACTGAAGAGAGTTCTTATCTAAGACACAAGTGCACTGGTCTCTCAATTTTAATTAATACAAAAAACCTAAGTCAAAGTAATTTTATTAGGAAGACTGAAAAGTGTCTGGGTAGAAATTTAAATGTGAGGGCTGGATCAAATAGAGCTCAGTGGCAAAAGAACTTCTACTGGAAGTTTTGGGTTTGACAAAACATAAATTTTGGGCTGGGGAAAGAAAATAAAACCATAGAGTATTTATAGTATTTGATCTTGCTAGTATTTTTTTTTTTTTGGAAGATAGTTGCAATGCTTACATTCAATACTGGAACTGCATTTAATTTTAACCTTTATATAATAATAATTTAAAATTTCATTTTAATTTATTTAACATTTTATATAAAATGCTTTAATGTTAAACACTTTTTAAATTTTATTGTAAGTGATATATTCTGAAATATTAAAATTCCATTCTTCAAGAATGATTATGCATGAAACTTTAAAGATTGACATCAAAGTGTAAGTGATTTCAGAATATTTTTATTTCCAGAAGCTAGAAATTCTGGTGTCCAGACAACAGTGTGAAAGACTCTCCAGTGAAGTGGTGTATTTCAGTTCTGAGTGCTGACAGCTAATTTTTAGATGCCTCAATTTAGGTGACTGTAAAATGATGATGACTTCAAACAGGGTTTTCAGAAACTTAAACTGATCTGAAAATGGAAATTCTTTGGGTTTTGGAAAAGCCTCCAAAACATTTATATATTTAGATCTCATCATTTCATCATGTCCATCTCAAAACTGTATTACTTGCAGTTTTCAACCATATGTATAGATATATGGACCTATATGAGATCTATAAGTTTTCACAGATGTTTTTCTAACTTCCTTCTCTTTAGAACAAAGGTGGATTTACACTTTATTATATCCATTTTGAAAACAAGATTTTTTTTTCTACATGAAACCAAAATGAGATGAAGGCTAGTAATTGTTATTTCTAAGTAGATGGTAAAATATAGAAGTTTCAAATACTTTTGGGGCTGGGACATAGCTAACTAAAATGTCTGGTATAAAAGAGGGGAGGAAATCCATTGCTTCATTTCCAACTAGTTTGAAAACTGTCAGCTGGTTGATACCCCTGTTTAAAAAATTGCTGACATGAAACAGCATTGCAGTCTCTGAAATTGTTTTTACACTGTTCACAACTGTAAGCACAATCTCCCCCTCAACATGTAAGCCTTCATGCAGAACAAAGCAGCTGTGGCTGCTGCCTTTATACAATTCAAAAGTTTGATGTGCCAGACTTGGCATAAGCCTATCTCTCATTAACATCAAAGGCTCTCAGATAAAACACCATTAGTGTTGTTTGGGATTTTCATGAGCAGTGCATATAAATACACATCTCTTACACTGTCATAGTTGTATTATCCTTCAACATTAATGATGACTCTGGGACACAGAACTCTGATTCAGAGCTGGGTTTTGATCTCAGACATTCAACCCACAGATCCTGGAAAGTGGGTTGGTGCCCAGTGTTTTATTTAGAAGCATTTAAAAAAAGAAAAGAAACATAAGATTTGCAACTGGGCTTTGCAGACTGCTCTAACATCTTCCATATGTGACTGCCTCTCTCTCCCCCTCTCTCTATCATTGCCTTCCAGGCCTCATATCTGACTGTGACACACAATTTCTCAGTTATAGATGTGCATCCATTCATACATTCTGAGTGAAACCATTACTTGGAGGGAAATCACTCAGAATGGACTTTAAGCTTTCAATTTTATATATTTAAGGTGTTTTAAGAGAAAAATTCAGATGTGT
Source organism: Fringilla coelebs (assembly GCF_963513975.1). Lineage (NCBI taxonomy): Eukaryota > Metazoa > Chordata > Aves > Passeriformes > Fringillidae > Fringilla > Fringilla coelebs. The sequence continues at coordinate 47,559,253 of NC_140029.1, forward strand.
TAACTTTCTTTGAACCTGCTTCTAAAGCTGTCAAAAACTCATATGTTTCTAATATTAATCTTTTTTGCTCTGTTTGATTAAATGAAGCAACTGACTGTAGTTCAGAATTTCCTGAAGATGTGATAGTATTGAAATTTGCCTGGAGTACATGCCAGCTTATAAATCAGCATATGAAAATTGTGGCCCTGTTTTGAAAATGAGCCAACATATTAAATGGGTTTATATTTATTTGGTTTTAATTTCTATCTCTTGTTCCCAATTCTAATTTCTTAGGAAAAGTCAGAACTTTTCCTAATGAGATGCCGTAAACTTAGCAGGTTATCAGCTCTCTATAATTCACTGAATCTTCCATCCTGGCAATGATTTTATGCTGATGAGTCATTCCAGGTCTAACCACTCCTGCTGCTGTTGTCTTAGTGAATGCAAATTGTTTATAGCACATAGCTGTTGCCAACAGAAATTACAATTAATATCAGTAAAAACAAATTAAATGAGCATGTTCAGTAAAAAAGAACACAAAATAACCATCAGGGAAGTGAAAACAGACCCAAGGCCTGGAAGAGACCTTTCTCACCTCCAGCTGAGTAAGGTAGATGGTTTGATTTTAATAATGGCTTTTTTCTCCTGCATAATGAGCTGCTTCTGGCTAAATTTTATTATGTTATACTGCATGTGTACCAGTAAAAATTTCAGGGACATTACATTGGAACAAATATATCAAGTAACCTTGTGTGTATACGTGACCTTTTAGAATTCTAGGTAATTTTTTTTTACCATGACATTGTCATTAGATTTTAATCAACATAATGCATTTATCATGAAATTGTGAATTAGGTTTTAAAAGGATAAAGTACCCAATATTTTAAGTATTTTTCTTCTAATAGTGATTTTCATTTAAAGCTATGTAAAGAAGAAGTTTTCAGTTATAAATAGTTACACTGAGAAAGAGTTTGTAAATGCTCCTGTGATTTTTCCTTTAAACACATTCTTGATTCTCCTCATTCCCACTAGAATTTGGGAGTGTTTGTCATGGACATGTCCTTAGTAGGTTCTGTATAAGTGACAAAGAAAAAACGTTGTATGTAAATGGCTCTTTCTTAAGTGTTTATGATGCTGGCATTCCCATATGTTTGCAAAACCAAATATGCTGACTATTTCTCAATTTATACCTTTTTCAAAATCAAAAATTGCTTATTTTGTGTACAAAGTTTGCAAATTCTCTTTTTGACACAAGTAATTTCTTTGAAATATTTCTAAATAAGTATGTGGTTTCTGACAAAAATTCAGTTTCATTGAGAAATAATTCTTGAGAGCCATATGTAGTAAAGCAAAGCAGCTTAAAATTATTAGCAAGTCAATGATCCAGTTGAATAAACTGATGATAGAGCTATTCTAGTGAGCAAACATATTCAATTAAAAACCAAGCATCCACAAAATATTTTTAAAGACTTCCTTTAAGTTTTTACTTAGACATTAAACAACCTTTTCTACAATGTTTTCTCATTGGTGTTGTAAGGTGTAATTATACCCTGTCTCTTCCTAATATTCAAGCCCACCAAAGGTCTCAATTCCTTCAGTAATTTTGGCATGAAAAGCAATCAGCACTGTCCTGGATTGCTAAAATGATACAGGATGGCATAGACACTACCAAGATTCAGACACTGGCATTGTAATTGTTATTTTGTTGTAACTCAGCTGATGCTTATAGCATCAGAATTGCCACAGTGATATTTGAGGGTGATTATTTGTCATAGACTAATGAGATACTGCGTGTTATTTCCTGCCAAAATAGAGAAAGATCCTGAATTCAATAAAAGCTGTGACTTGCATTATTCAAAAAGGCACATAGTAAAAAATATAAAGTAAGAGTATTGCTGCCACAACTCAATTCCTAAATCGAATATAAAACATTGAAGCAGCATAGAAGACTCTGAGAAACAAATATGGTAACACAGTGTCTTTGTAAAACATCCAAACTGGATGATGACAGCTCCATTTATGACTGTTGCTAAACTGTATGTCTATTCCAAGTACAGTTTGGATGGAAACCCCAGAAAAATGGCAAACAAATTGTCTGCTTTTTATGCTGCTAAACAGGAAACACTAGTTATAAGTCATAAAAAGTGATGAGAAGGAGAAATGCTTTTATTAGTAGGGAAGATTTCAGAAAGCTCTGTAAGACACAAAAAAACCCTTATCCACCACTATACTATACACCACTCTGCAATGAGCATGGTCAAATCCTTTTGGCTGACCAAAAGGAAACACTTAATACGAGCCCTGGAGTTTTCACAGTTTGTCAACATACTCTTTGAGCAACATGAAATGAAATTTTGCCCCATCTAAAAGCATTTAGTAGTAACTGTAAAAAGTATTATTAAGGCTCTTAATAGCTGTTGCAAAGCAGGGCAGGAGCTATTAAGGTCTCTCCAGCAGAAATCATGGGCATCATCTCCTAATCAGAATACCAATGCAGACTTATTATGCGAAGTGGGATATGGAAAAAGTCATGCAAACATCATATACCTTTACAAAGAGAAGGTTACTCGATGCCAGGATATATCACTTGTTTTAGCTGTGGGATAAATTACTGTTTGGATAATACAGCTAAGTTGCTTTAAAAAATCCTTTGGGAAAGTCAAAGCTGGTTCTGATTTCTACAGCAAAGAATACATGTGAGTGTATGCCAACTGTTTGTCTTTCTAGCTAAACTAACAGAAATAACCACATTTATCTTTAGATATTCCTGAAAAATCTACTGTCCAGAAAAATTTGTAAATATTCATCATATTTTTTTTGCATTATGGCAAGATAGTAGGGGTTTCAATGTAAATGGAATGACAGAATCTTTAAAGATACTTCTGCCAAAGGTTGTGCCTTGATTGAATACACACATTATAATGTCCTGCACCATGCAGACTCTTCATTCAGATTGAACATGCCCCCCCAAAAAAAAAAAAACCAAAATCCTTCTCCAACCCTATTGCATTGAAAAGTATTTGAGGCAGCACTATGTGCATTGACAATGCAACTCTGAAATTTATAAAAAAGTTTTGCATCCTAATGTTACAGTCTATCATGAGTAATGATATATAACTTACAGATGCAAACCCACAGTCAACTTTTGAGAGAACAGAACATCATTCCTAGGCAGAAAGAGACATCTAACTGGAACAATTTCTTCCCCATTAAATGGAAATGGTACAATAAATCAATAGGACATGCCATGATTATTGTTTAATAGTAATAGAAATGGCACCTCTACCAAATATGTTTTATTCCTCCTTGGAAAAAAACAAACAAGGAAATGACAAGCAAACAAGCAAAGGGGTCAAAAAAGGCTGTCTGTCTTTTAACTCATGAGGATATCCAAAAGCATGGTGCTATTATTACTAGCTATGGTCCATTAAAAAGTACTATACATTCCTTTCAGGAGGTTCTTCTTGAAAATTTCCCTGCGTATTTCCCAGGTTTTGTTATGAATTTTGCTACATTTCTGTTAGGCAATACTTTCTTCAAGTACTCAATGTGGGCAAAAATTGTCATTTCATTCATTGTAGGAGTATATTCTATGGAAAACTATTTTATTTGAAAGACCTACTTATAAGAAGGCATAAAATTGTTGGTGAATTGGTAGAAAATGAAGTATTGAAGAAAATAGGCAAGTACTATTTATTTTAAACAAATGCAATAATTTTCTTGTGAGAAAAAGAATTAATGTTTTCAAAAATATTCTGAGGACAGACTGAAGCTTTTTTTCTTTAATTTTTTAAAAAATCTTACCTTTATATAGTTCATAAACATTAAATGCAAACCACAGTTTTCAAAGAGTTCTTAAATTAATGCTAAAGTATAGAAACACTACAAAAACAATTAAAAAAACATTCAAGCCCTAAAGAAAATATTTGCCTTTGGTAAGTCAATACAAAAGCATTGCTTTTGCAAAAGAAACATTGAAACTTAGATGGTGGAATATGGATGTTTCAAGAGAACAAAGTGCTTTCTTACTGAATTCATGCCCAAGTCAGGCAAAGAATGACAAAGAAATATTATGACAGATTATGCCATGAGCTGTTCATTTCCTGTTACCAAGGAAGAGGCAGCAGCCAAAATATTTCAGCCTTCTGGCCTTTATTGTACATCTGCTGTTATACTGCTGTTTAGCACACCAAGTTCTCATTGACCAGAGACCTAGTTAGCATAGTTGCTCCAAAAATCATAGTCAATAACAGATGTTTTAAAATGCACATTATGTTATTTTGAGGTTGGTCTTCTTCAGATAACTTGGGAGCAATCAAGTTCAGGCTATAGATACATAGCCATAAGATAATGTGCATTTCTTGTGAGAATAGGCAAGTTTGACTCTGATGAGAAAAATAATATGCTTAACCTGTACACTTTATATTAGAGATATATTTCTCTAATTTTCATTGTGTGATTCCATTTTCATAAAACAAATGTATCTGTGCCAAGACACAGAGCTAAATTTTCTGTATCTGTTGTGAGATCTTGCCCAACACACTACAGATTTCAGACAATGCTAAATACATTTTTGCAGTCATTGCATAAAACCCCAGGTATGACATGATACAGAGATCCTAAAAAGAAGGAGCATGGTTATTAGATTACTGTTAAAAATAATGGTTTTTACATCAATTTTTAAAAATTTACTAAAAGAAAGGGCAAATAGGAAATACACACAAAACTGCAGCCTCCTTTATAGTAAAATCTTCAGTTTTTATACCTTTGTACTTCATTCTCTTTATGATGTAATAATACAGTTCATTTCATTTCTTGAAGGCTTTAGTGGGTTTTGTTGTAGCTAAGGGGTTATTTTCAATGAGGTAAAAATTTGAGATGTTTTTGTAATGAAAGAATGGGCTGTGTTCTCTTTGGTGACACAAAGTAATCCATGAAATGAGTAAACAAATATAATTTTTAAAGGTTCTCCCCTGTTGCTTCTAAAATTCCTAAAAAAAAGTACTTACACTATCCAGTCAATGGGAAAAAAAAGTAAAAATAAACTAAAAGAACAATACACTAAACACTCTTCTAATTAAAGAGAGCTATGTATTTCAAAGCTCAAATAACAATATGATCATTAAAATATTTAACTTACATTTATTTCATTGAAGTCTGAACTTTTTTTTCCAAAATAAGCTTTGCAGATCTTGTAAGGAATAGGAAGCAGCTTAGACAAAGGTATGCATGAGATATTTTTTCCTAGGAAGAAAGAAGGACAGAATGGTAAAGCAAACAAAAGCTATAAATCAGATGATAAAAAACGCACATTGTGGAAGAACGATTTCCTGTTTGGGAAGGAAGAATAACTAAAATAACATGCCCTCAACTTTCACTACCTGTAGAAGGAATAAGTTCAAAGAAATAGCTAAGTAATCAAAGGTTAAAAGGAAGCACCCATCACATCTGTCAGAAACTTTTTTTAACTTTTTCTGATGGAGATATGCCACATTTACACTTCTCTTTTAATTCCAGAAGGAAAGGAAACAGTTAGAAGGTTCTTCATTATGTTTTTGTTGACACTAACAATAAGCTAACAAATTTTTCTTTAATCTCCGTGATGCTAATAACTTTTGTCCCAGCTTTGTAGAGACTGCTTAGAATGAAAAAAATACTTAAAAATCCCTCAAAGCCCCAACCACACAAAAAACCTCCAAACCCAAGTTTCTTATCTTTACCAGTAACATTTTCTCTTCCAAGGCAAATAACAGACTTATTTGGGCTGCTGTTTAGAATGTATGCACAAATATATAACAGAATGTTAAAGCTCCCTTTACATGGCATTCAAAGGAAACTTTTCTTAGCTCATTGTTTTTACATGTCTCTCAGATGCCTGGAATCAGCAGACATGTCTGTTTTCATGACTATTAATATATTCTATTTTGTTCCTGTTGTCTCCATTGCAATCACTTGGTTTATGTCCTGTTCAGCTGTTCAGATCTTTCAGATTAACAACCTATTTTGGGGAAATTCAGATATCACTATTCCCAGGTAATCATAATATACCCTTTAGATAAATTATGTAATCTTCTCAAGTTTGTTGTCTTAAAGACTAAAGTTTTTTCTTTCACATTAAAAAAGTGTTTGCTGTTTCTCTGTGCATGTATTTATATATTCATGTGTGTACTTTAATTCAAAACAGAGATCATCTGTTGAAAAAATTGTGTTCTCCTAGCTTTTCAAATGGACCTTTGCTATTAATAAACACTTTGAAATATTTAACCAGTCACTGTTGAAACTGTATGCTGGAATTATTAAGAGCCACAGCTTGATCTGACATAATGAATCTATTTTATTTTATTTATCTGTAATCTATTTCCTCAGAAAGGACCAGGCAGAAATTGTAAACTCTTGAGGACTAAAAGAAGACAGGGAACATATACATTTTGAATTTTCCAGAAAGCCCAATCTTAAGTCTGATCCAATCTGTCTTAAAAGGTAGTATCAAGATGTGTTGAGATATCTGTGGTCTCTGTTGGTTGTCTATCTTTTAGTGAACTGTATCTGACTTTACCAGATTTAAGTAAATTTAGTTCTGCTTGTAACAGAGATTTTACAATGAAAAGTCCCTGGAACCTTCCAGCTTTTTCAGTATTGCTTATTGCAACATCCATGCATAAAAGTGCACCTCTTCCAAAGGCAGCCTGTAGAAACAAGGAAAGCTTGCTAGAAACTTGATTAACAGAACTGTTGTGGAGGGAAGATGTGGAAATGCCCCTGGTTAAGTAATTAGCACATCCTTTTAATGCATCTTAAGAAACTGCTGCATTTCCCGGGCCTGCTGAATGTGCTGTAAGGCATGCCCTGACAGAGTGATCCCGAGGAGCATCCCTTGCCAAGAAGTCACTGCAGTCTGAGCATGCAGAGCAGCTCTGCTGTGCACATGGACCACATAGCCTCATGACTTGGAAACTGCTTGAAGAAGACAGAGGTGAAGATCTTGGTGACAGAATTGTTTTATCTAACTCATGACATCCCCCCAGCATGGTGCATGAAACCTCTGATGCAGACCAGAAGCTACATGAATCTCTTCTATAGGACGGCTATGCCTCACGTGCCACCTATTGAAGGTAGATATGCAGAAGCAAGGTGTGTTTTGTCTCGTACAAAATGTTAAAGAGGAAGATTACAGAGAGGGAATGTGTATTTTACAGAGCTTTTGTAAACTGCTCTTTAGCACCTCAAATGCCTTTTGTCAGAATAATGCCATCTAAGGCCCCCTACACTGTTGATAAAAAGGCAGCCTCCAGAGCAATTCAGACTGCATGAAGAATGAATTCTTCCTTCCTTTTCCTCCTGAGTAGTTGAAGACTTAGGAAAACTACAAAATAGACTTCTATATAAAGATAAAGTTCTCAGAACTAGGAAAATTCTGACTCTGCACTTGTTCCAAACTTTATGAAACTATGTGCTGCAGAGGAAAGCTAAATCATGTTAAGTGAATTATGAAAATTATGATACTTTAGTGGTGATCACCATAAAGAAATGGAAACATAACTGAATCCACAAAATACCACCAGTCTCAATTATTTTTAAAAGCTCTTACTTTGATGAACAGTAGTAGTGCTTACTTATTAATTTTCTGGATCACAAAATCACAGAATCACTGAATGGATAATCTTGGAAAGGAACAGCTTATGTACTGATTAGAAAATAAAAAACTTTGAATTCAAGACTTAAACTTTCAAAGAAAAGACAGGAAGTGAATAATAATTTTCTGAAGTGAGTTCTTTACAACTCTACTTCCAAGCATGAGCTCTTTATGTCAGCAGCACTATACCCTGCTGGAAGCAGTCTGGAAGTCAGTGAGACATAGTCATTTAGAGATGTGCCCCAAATGTGCCCATCCCCTTCTTTCCAGCACTGTCTACTGTCAAGTCAGGGCACAAAGTAGCCTTTTGGAGCATTTAGGTTATTTTGTGTTATATTTGTATTACATTTTGGAGCATTTACATTATTTTCGGTCATTTGTGCTGAGCCAAGTAAGCACGACTGCAGAAAGTACTAATTACAATATGTCTTATTTCCATTAAAAATAATTACATCAAAAACTGAAAATGTATATGACTACTTAGGAGCCATCACATCTCATAGAGATAGTATTTATGGTTTGTTTGAATACTTGAGAAAGCAGCAATAAACTGCAAGAAGAGTATTTAAAGCCCAAAAAAACAACACATCAACCCACCACACAGCATTCCTGTGCAAAGCAAATTGGTCTTTTCTCATTTTTGTTTACAATCAGCTCTTCATAGACTAAACTCCAGTAAGTTGTGGAGTTTCTGATGTCCTCTCTCTATATACAAACAGTGCATTCACTATAAACACAATGAGGGAGGTAGGAAATAGAGCCTCACAGTCAGACCCTGGAACGCTGACCCCTTACATGAAGAGCTGGTTGATAAAGAAAACTGGTGGGGTGACAAAAGGTAAGAGTAGCTTAAAACACTAATGATTTAAGCAAAAAAGTATCAGCTTACTCACTCTGATTTCTGCAATACTGAAGCTTACAAAGATTTAGTTTTCAGCCAGAAACAGAAGCTCATTTAGAGGCAAGTTCTGTAAGAAACATTTTCTGTTTGCATTTGTAATTGATAAGTACTCTACAGTACTAAACAGGATCACTTTGGTTTTAACTTAGGTTTCAGTGTTTACAAAGCTTCCAAACTGCTTCCTAGGAACTACAAAAGACTTTTTATATTCCTTAACTTTCTACTACACAAATTTTATAAGAGTTGAGTACACAGTAACACGACTTTAAATCTTTCTATAATGTAGTAATATGCAAAGAAATTAGTATTATGATTCAAGCCTAATTTTCCAATATTCAGACAAATAAAAAAAGAAACTCTTGAATACAGATCACCAAATATCTACTGCCCCTTAGAAAGATACATCTTTTAGATATGCAATTACTTTGGCATGTTTTACTTTCAGGTTTAGGAGTTAGGTGATCATTTGAGGCCATGTTCCAAGTATAGGAGTTAAATAAATACAGTGTTGCTAAAACCTTGCTGAGTAATCAAAATTTCAGCAGCGTTGTGTGACTCACAAATAAGTAACAGCCACTGTGACAATAGGAGTCTTTTAGTTCAAAAGAATGTCTACATTTTTAGGTTAGAAGTGAAGTATAATAAAAGTGAAGAAATAATAAAAGAATAATAGAAGTGAAGAATAAAAGAATAATAGAAATGAAAAAATAATAAAAGAACCTTAGAGGGAAGTTCTAAAGGTTCTTCAAAATAACCTTCTGAAGAAAGAGAAAGGAAAGAGGGAGGGAGGGAGGGAGGGAGGGAGGAAGGGAGGGAGGGAGGGAGGGAGGGAGGGAGGGAGGGAGGGAGGGAGGGAGGAAGGAAGGAAGGAAGGAAGGAAGGAAGGAAGGAAGGAAGGAAGGAAGGAAGGAAGGAAGGAAGGAAGGAAGGAAGGAAGGAAGGAAGGAAGGAAGGAAGGAAGGAAGGAAGGAAGGAAGGAAGGAAGGAAGGAAGGAAGGAAGGAAGGAAGGAAGGAAGGAAGGAAGGAAGGAAGGAAGGAAGGAAGGAAGGAAGGAAGGAAGGAAGGAAGGAAGGAAGGAAGGAAGGAAGGAAGGAAGGAAGGAAGGAAGGAAGGAAGGAAGGAAGGAAGGAAGGAAGGAAGGAAGGAAGGAAGGAAGGAAGGAAGGAAGGAAGGAAGGAAGGAAGGAAGGAAGGAAGGAAGGAAGGAAGGAAGGAAGGAAGGAAGGAAGGAAGGAAGGAAGGAAGGAAGGAAGGAAGGAAGGAAGGAAGGAAGGAAGGAAGGAAGGAAGGAAGGAAGGAAGGAAGGAAGGAAGGAAGGAAGGAAGGAAGGAAGGAAGGAAGGAAGGAAGGAAGGAAGGAAGGAAGGAAGGAAGGAAGGAAGGAAGGGAGCTTTAGACAGTGTTTTCATCCTGTCAAAGCACCAAAGCACTGACTGCAAAGAACCTTTTGTATTGTGAGTACACTGCATATACTCTGTTTTGCATATGGCTATGCAGATATATTATCCCAACTATTCTGTCTTTTCACACAACACACAGTATGATACCACCCATCAGAGATGATTTCTGAGTTGAGATATAGTCAACAGTAAGGTAGACAACCATCTGCAAGCTTTGCTTAATGTTTCTGAGGATTTCATGGAAGTACCTAAAGTCGATTTTGGATTTCAAGTTACAGGACACTATCTATAAGTTGAAATGTTTAACTAAAATCTCTCCAGCTCCCCATAATGTGATTTCCATATTTCAGGCTGCTAATACACCAATATCCTGAATAGAGTATTGGATCATTCCTGTTTCCTCTTCTGTATTAAGGCACCTAAATTGCAAACCATGTAAATTAAATTAGTAGACAACATTTTCCTATAATTATGTGCAGGTCACATTTCAAACAATAATGGCTTTTTACCATTTCTATAGAGAAGCAAAGCCACAAGGAATTGTGACATCATCCCCTGTCTTCCCTTAAAGAAACAGTGGTGAGTTTTGAGCCAGATCAGGCTGAGGAACAGTGATCATAAAGGTATGAAGTTCTCACAGATTTCCTGTACATAAACTTGTTCTAAAGGAAAGCAATTTAATCAGCGACCTAAGGGATAGAAAAGCTGGAGAATGATATATTATTTGATAGAAGAGAATCCAGAACCATTATAAAAATTCAGTTACATAAATTGCTATGTTTGCTACTTTACACCTTCTATAAGAGTGTAAGGATATAAGAGAATCTACCAAAAATCTGATTTCATTTCACTGATTGCTGTTCATTTATTCATCAACAGCAAGTGACTAGAAATGATCTAGAAACTTAATGCATTTCTGACTGATTAGGAGGGACATGTCACAAAAAAAAATATAATCAAAATGTTTTAATCTCCATAAGTAGCCTTGTTCAATTTGATGTTGCTGATTTTATTATTTCCCTGGTCAGAAGGGATTGCATCCAAAATTTTTGATGCATAGGAAGGAAACAGGCATTTCATCTTTCTCATGGAGACATTTAGACCTTGATTTGGCAAGTCAAGCAATCAATCTGATCATGATGTTCATGTTATTTATATTACAAGACGTTAATCTAATATTTTCTGCTTCTTGGGAGAAGAAGCATTGTTTTCCTCTCTTTGTCTAGAATACACAAAAATTTGCCTGTTTTTATACGTTCAAAAAACAAACTGGGCACTGACGGTTGTGATGATCAGTGCCTGGCACTGCTTTCATCAAAAGGTCACTCATTTCCTTGAACTTCAGTATTGATTTCCTTTCTTTCAAGAATATTCTGTCAGTTTCCAGTGAAGTGCGTTGAGGTAAATAGTTTTATTTTAAGTGGACAAAATTAATAATCAGATTTTTTGGCTTTTCTCATAAACTGCTTTGAATTAATGGGAAGATAGGGACCGTGGCACATGGGGCATGGTACCATGTTTATGAAGAGAAACTAGAGCAGTAGTTTGCTTTCATCTTTTGAAGTAAGGATAAATTAACCTGTGGCATGCAGAGTAGTCCATACAAGTGCTGGATTCATCACAATAATAATTACATCAATTATAATTTAGAAAACTGGATTACTCTGGAAACTCTGGATACCGTTTCTGTCACAACATTACCAAAGACTATGTGTGTTTCTTACCAGCCATTCCTTCAGCTCTTCTGGATCCCCCATTCCAGACTTCTCCATGGTTATATCCACATCACAAAATCTGTCTGGAAAACTTGATCTATGCAATCTACTCCTTAAATTTCTCCTGGGTTTTAGTTTGCTTCTGGAAATGTTTTTACTGGTCACATTTTCCCTGTGGTTGTCTTGTCCAACCTTTGCTCTTTTATTGTACATATAAGAAACAGGTGAGAGAAGATTGCACCAACAGATTACATTATATGCAGAAATGTTAAGAAATTTCATACAAATCCCCACTACTAAAGATATTTTCCTGTGTGGCCCCAAAACATCCAATTCCCGCACTAGAACCTGGAGAAAGTCAGTGAAATATTTACAGAGAAATGTACATGCAGTCTGCCTTTTAATGATGTTCTTTGATATCTTAATAAAGGGCAAATAAAGGAAAAGCAAAAAATGAAGAAATATGGAAGAGTAATTAGGAGACAGAAGATAACAGTCCATTTTCAATACAGAACGACATTAATGGACAAACTCCAAGCTTTACCCACAAAACTACTCAAGACAAATATTTTTATTTAGTCCTGATTACTGACAGTTTCTTTATATGTCATTTTAGTAAGAATCAGGAATGCATTTTCAAAACAGATGTCCTGACCACCAGAACAATTCCAGGATACTACCTGTTTTGATCCATAGCACAGAGCAGGGTTGAAGTACATAAACTATTTTTGTTTTGGATTAAATTGCTGGAAGATGTGATTCAGAGCTCCACCTAACATGCTCTCTCTCCTCCCAGGATCCAGTTCATAGGACTGAGCTACAAACAGTCTGAAGTAAGCAGTCTACCCTGCAAATTGCTATGCTACAGACAAAGAGGCTTCAATGACAACTGCTTTATTCTACTCCTATTGGTCTTCATCACTTAATGACTTAACCATAACTTAATTGAAAAATAATATAAAAACAGGAGCAAATGCTAGTGTTGTTTATAATGAAAACCTTAGGTACATGAGCAATATAAAATTTGAAATATAAAGTTTAGGTTTTGGGTTTTTTTTAAAAAGGATAGATTTTTTGTGATATTTTTGGATTCTTTGAGGGAAAAGTCAGCCAGTAACTGACATATCAACCTATGGAACTTTTTGTATCCAATTTGCTACATAGTTGAGCTGATTCATTTTACAAGTCACTTACTCTATATACTCTGTATTTGACTGAGAAAGAAATATCCCTATCTTCAAGAGTTTATAATCATTCTTTGGTGCACTCTCAGAACACAGAAGGACTCCTCTGAAATCAGTCAAGATAAAATTTGTGAAAATACACAGAGTAGGAGAATAATCAGGGTCCAAGTTAGGAGAATCGTGATATAAATTTGGACAAAAAGTAGCTGATTCTTTTTGAAGACCATGATCATCCAAAACCTCTGAATTTATTTTCTTTTTCTGATTTCAGTAGTGCTTCTGTACATTTCTTATTTTAACAGGATGCACATATTACCTTAATATGTTCTTATTTTAACAGGATGCACATATTACCTTAGTATGTTCAAATGGTAGACTCTTAGAAGTTGAGAGAAGAGAACTTAAGCCCTTAATCTTGTGTACTCTTGCAAAATATATTTGCAATGTAAGTTTTTCTTACATCAAAGTAAATTATTCTTGAAAATTAGTACATTATATTATGTGAATTCTCTGCACATAAAACTGCTAGATTTCCTGGTTTTCATTCTAATTAATTTTTTTTCAAAATAATGAGGATGTAATGTACAACGTGAGACAGGAACCTCATGAAGTTCAACCAGGTGTTGCACTTGGGTCTGGGCAATCTCAGGCATGAGTACAGAAATGAGAAGAAGTCACTGAGAACAGCCCTGCATAGGAAGAAAGGCTTGGGGGTTCTTGTGGCTGAAAAGCTGGATATGAGCCAAAAGTGCACACTCACAGCCCAGAAGGACAACTACAACCTGGGCTGCAGCCAAAGCAGTGTGGGCAGCAGGGACAGGGAGGGGATTCTGCTCTGCTCTGCTCTGGTGAGAGCCCACCTGCAGGGCTGCATCAGCTCTGGGGTCCCAGCACAGCAAGGACATGGATCTGTGGGAGAGAGTCCAGAGGAGAGACAGCAAAATGATCAGAGGGATGGAGCTGCTCTCCTGGGAAGACAGGCTGAGAGTGGTGGAGTTGTTCAGTCTGGAAAAGAGAAAGGTTCAGGGACACCTCATTGAAGCTTTCCTAGTACCTTAAAGGGGCACCTTATAAGTGCTTTATAAGAAGGAGGGAGAGGACTTTTTACAAAGTTAGTGACAGCACCAGGGGCAATGGTTTTAAACTTAAAGAGGGCACATTTTGATTAGATGTTAGGAAAAATTAGGAGGGTAGTGAAGCACTGGCACAGGTTGCTTAGAGAAACTGGTGCCCCAGCCCTGGAAATGTTTGGATGGGGGCTTGGACAACCTGATATATTAAGTGGCATCTCTGCCCATGGGAGGGGAGGTTGAACTAGATGATGTTTAAGGTCCCTTCCAACCCAGGCATTCGATCATTCTGTGATTCTGTGACATTCCACCTACCAGGGATTAAACAGTTCCTTTTCTGGTTGCTAAAATCTCATTTTGTATAATTATATATGTGTCTTCTGACATCACCAGGTATGAGAAATTTAACAGTGTTTGCACCTGGAAAAGATGGAGGTAGAATACACGATTTCATCATTACCAGACATGGAATAATGTACTTCTGAATAGGAAGTAGTCTCCACTGCTGCATGAAACTCCATGTTCTCCAAATGATGAATTGTGACAGAAATAAAGCAGTTAGGAGATTTTTGCCAAGTAGTGCTATTTGTAAGCCCTCATAGGTCAAGCTCAGAAGATTAATTCCATATTTTTTTCCTAGAATTCCTTGTTTCACTTACTATGTGAATGCCAACATATACTGTCAACTGAAAAGGAAATACTATAAAAAATTAGGTTAATTTCCTAGTGTAAAATATATTAAAGCATGATGTGACTAGATTCTTGTGTCATTCAAGTACTAGGTTGTCACTGGAGTTGTAGGCAGAAAAAATATTGGCAGCTATGAACAACATATTTGATTTCTGTGATACATATTTTTAAATTATAACCAGAAACTTGAAATTGACATTCTTCCAGCCACAGAGTTTGTTAGCAGTTTCCTTACATAAATTTAAAGCTTTTATTTAACATTACCACAAAAATACAAAAACAAAACTACAACAGAAAATGTTGCTGTTCCAAAAGTAGATGCCACATATTCATATCATCTTAAATTTAAATATCTGCTCAAAAGTGTGGCCTTCAACCTGTGTACACTCTCTAGTCTCTTAAATGGGATAGCAGTCCTCTGTTTTTCTGTAATTTTACAGTTATGAAATATACCACAACAGCAATTCTGTTCACTTCAATTAAAAAAAATAGAGAAAAAGGCATTTCAAAAGCTTTGCTAAAAGATTTGGTATAGTACCAATTATGGTTCTAGCCTATGGTGGTGGTGACCAAAATACATGTCACTATCTTCTAACTGTTTCTCATCCTGCATTAAAGCCCTGGTCTCAATCAATATCTAGTTTATCAAAACCACAGTCACATTTGGTATTCATTGCTACCCTTGTTTACAGTCTCAGAATGGAGACTAGGCAGTAAGTTAAGTTAGGGTTGGAACTAAACCCTAAACTCTTGTAGATGAGCTGTCAGATTGGGCTCCACAAAACTGGCAGAAAGAATATGAGGCCTCAGCAATAGTTACATAATGAAAACTGAGAAACTGAGCCTGTCAAAAATTGAGCATACATTTTTATTTCTTTCTTCCAAATATTAACAACAAAAATAAAGGTTTCTGATTTTACAATAACACAGGTACATGCCATGATTTTTGTACAGTATACTTCCCAGAATCATCAGGCTCACCAAGAAATGCCAAGACATGCCAGAGAGTGGTTTCAGCCATCCTAATCTAATCTCCAGGTAGTAGAAATTTTGCAGTCTCCACAGACAATGTATTCCAATATTCCCTTGATCTTCCTGTTTGAATTCTTTTTTGTTATATCTAACCCAGATCTTCCTTGATGTCATTTAAATCCATTATTTTTCTTATTACCTGCTATGGATATGTAAACATTATCCTTTCCTCTCTGCAAGACCTTTTAAAGAAACTTTCTGTTGATGTTGATATTGATATTGAGTTCCACTCCATCCTGCAGATATTTTCAAAATGCTGTGTCTGTTAATTTCTAGATATTTTCAAAGTGTTGTGTCTGTTCATTTCTAGATATAGAAACCTTTTACCTTTCTCCATGAACTAAATCCCTCAAGAAAACATTTTCTCAACTTTTGCCTTCCTTATGGTGAACCAATTAACCCTTCTTTGCTATGCCTCTAACCTCTATCTTACACTGTATTTTTTTTTTAAAGTATGCTCTATTGCATTATTTTTGAGAAGCAGTAAAAACACAACTGTGTTTTATACACCCTCCAGTTTAACAATGAGCCATTGATAACTACCTACTGGCTTTCAGCCAGTTTTGAATCACTTTATGGTAATATATTCCTCTAACCTACTTACAAGAACACCATGTGACACTGTTTCATTAATTTTATTCGAGTCAAAACATAATCTATAATAGAAAAAGTTCATCTAGTCTGTAATAATTCGTCTTTGCGGTACCTTTTTTTAATGCCATATTCTATAGGATTGCTTACAAACTTGGATTACCTGTTTTCACATTGTCTGATGAATGAAGTTGCAGTGATTTAATTTCTAACCTAAAGGTTTGACAACAGATCAGATTTGCATTACATGCATGACATGCTTTACAGGTTAGAAAAGGAAATATCACCTCTTGTGAAAATGTTCAGTTCTAAAGGACTACCGTGAAAGTGATTAAGAGAAGCAGCATCAACTCCTCCGACACCCAAGCAATTAGAATTCAAACAAGAAGTAGCAGAAATACAGATTAGCTTTTCTTCTATACCTAAGGCACCAAGTCAGACAAATTGAGGAGCAAAGAAAAAGTTCTGAAGATATGTCCTCTTGAGGACAGAATAAGAGTAAATTAATATTCTTAATTTAAAGCATTTAGAAGATTGCATAAGCAGCTATTAAGATATGCACTAACATTTTACAAGGGAAAAAAGTAAAGGTTAGCATGAACAATGCCAAATATGTACTACAGTGGAATATAAATATTTGCCTAAGGTGTGGAGAAGCAACGTGCTTCCTGAAGAGAGACAGGCTTATAGACAGTGTCTGCTGAAAAAACTGCAGAAAATAACCATTTGCTGAATTTCTCCATTAACATTAGATTTTCATAAAGAATTTATTTGTAATAAGAAGTTATTTGATCTTCATATGCAAACAAATAAGTACACATTTTCAAGGCATTAAAGAGTTTTCAAAAAGCAGCATGTAAATATTTCAAAGTCCTCTGAATATTGTTTGCAATAGACCATGTGATGTTTAGCAATTCTCTGGCACTTACTTAAACACTTAAGAAAAATGAATGAAGAAAGATAGGATTTAGAGTGGGGAGAGGGACTGGGAAAGAAGAAGAAAGGGAGGAATTAAAGGAAAAAAAAAAACAATTTTACATTGATTTGAAGTTAGGGTAGCATGTCATTGTCAGTGCAAGGCTCTACAAGCAACTAAAAATGTTTGCATTGTAAAAAAATGTTCATTCTAAAGGAACAATATGAAAAAAGCAGCAGAAATAGACTGCAGTCTGCTATAGTGCTATATTCCTTGTTCCTTTTCAGAATTTCTACACTATTCAAAGTATGTGAAAAATTGCAAACTTTTGTAATCAGTCTACTAGCTAAAGATGCTTTTTACAGATGGGTTGGAGAGGTTGAGTCATTTTAGGAATAATTTTCAGAGCACATTCTTAAAAACTATATCAATTGCATAAAATCACCGAGTATGTTGAACAATGAAATGAGTTGTTACAGAAATCACTTACCAACTTTCCAGTCATTATGATTTTATTAATATAAAATGTTACACTGGTCTCTCTGGCTGCAAAGTAAAATTACACAAACACTGGATTTGTATATAGAACATATAGAATATATAGAACATATTTTAGAATATAAAGAAAAAACACATATTACATTTCTAGATAATTTGAGGAGGTTATTAAGAATCTGTTTTCAAAATTTCCTTGGAACCAGGATACAAGACTTACTTCAGTCACCAGTAAGTACTAATCCAGTAATTCTTCATCCATTTCCTTTCCAAGGCAGAGCGAAATTTCTTTCTGGGTTTACTTGGTCTTAGTATAGTTGTAATACCTATTTCCCAGTATACCTCTCTGTATAGTACTGGTTTAAATTTTCCATTAATACCAACATCTGCATTAATTGCACTAGAACTGTTTCTCTTGGATTCAGATATTTGTTTTCTTTTTTTTCTTTTTTGTTGTAGTTGTTGTTGTTGTTGCTGTGCTGGTTTTTAATTATTTTTCCTTCTTCTTAATATCATCTTTTCTTTTTCCCTCATTTCACCATTATACATGTAATGACAGTAATAGAGGCCATTTAGGCAAAGGGAAAAAAGAAATTCTGTCTGTTTATTGTGGGGGTCAGGACATCCATGTACACGACAGTACAATTTATAAGTTTTATATATGCACTCATTTAGGTCAAAAGGTACTTAAAAGATTCAAAATTAATTCCTTAACCAAAACATAAGTAAAAATGAGATTCAATTGAGATTTGTGGTATTTATATGATGTGGTCTACTGTTTAATATGATCTAGGAGTATAGACTATTCTTACATCTTTATTTCTCCTATGGGATTAGGGGGCTAAACCACTGAGACTTTCACAAATAAGTTTACTGAATGGAAAATATACAGATCTTATTCTTATGTAAACAAACAGGCTATAACTTGAAGCTGCACAAGGGCTTGAATTGTACAAACCACGTATTGCTAAAATCGATCCAAGTCATAACTCTGCTAAGCAACCATCTTAGTCTTGAGCAATCTGTCAGTAAACTAATTAATTACACCAATAGGGAGAGAGGAATGGCTCCTCTTTTTTGGGCATCTGTTCAGCACCTGGGAATAGCTGGGTTCTAACTTAGCCAGCTCTAATCAAATAAGTAAATCCTTTTTTGGTTAAAGTTTCTCTAAACCTTTTAGGAAGTGAACAAGATACAAGAGGTTTTTCATTTGAATTTCTCTTCAAGACAATTTGAAAGCATGCAAACCTGTAAGGACTGAGATTTCAGTTCATCTCTTAATCCTGCAAACATTCCTTAAAAGATCCAATACCCGTTTTATTCAATCGTGACTACACACACATTATGACAGTAAATCCACTGATTTGAAAAGCTCTAGGATTTTCCTCTTTTGCATCCATAGACTCATAGAATCATTAATACTTTTAAGAAAGGTACCTTAAAGATCATCTAGTTCCAACCCCCCCTTGCCAGGGAGAGGGATGCCACTCACTAGACCAGGGTGCTCAAAGCCCCATCCAGCCAGGTCTTGAACATTTCCAGGGGCTAAACATCCTCAACTTCTCCAGTACATCCTGGGCAAGTGAGAGTCACAAACCCAAGATTTTAAAGAAGAGTATTCCTCATTTTTGATATATATGATTTGCCTCACTAACCTCAGTAATAATTACTGTTATTCTTTATTCTTTTAAACCAAAGACATGTCGACACATTGCACAGAGAAACAAGCATGCCAATAAAAAAAAGGGGCTTAGAGACCTGTGCATACTTACTGTGCAGACACTTTGATCTGTGATGTGGTCTGGATGAATAACACCTGTCACATGCACACTTCATTGAGATATCTGCAAGAAGAGATGCCTTCATATGAACAAACTTTTAATTAATGTCAGTATGAATGAGCAAATTTCTCTGGGGAGGACATGTCTACGTGCTGTAGGGCTGCCAGTACACTGTATTACAGGGCAAACAGATTCTGATGAATGAGAAAGTCCTAATCTAAATGACAGCCTGCACGACATCTAGAATTTCCCATCTTCCGCCTCCTCCTCATGAGCCCACAGCTGCATAGACCATTTCTACATAAAAAAAAATTTCAGGGCTGAATGTCCAACATTAAAACAACAAATATCACCATTTTACACAGTAAAATAGCAATTCATAGTAAGTTAATTTTTTAAGTTATTTACCATTCAAAATCCATGTAAAGTTCCTAGAATAACCCCTATTTTTAATCCCAAGCACTACAGGTAGACTGCTGCAGATCTTTATAGTAACACTTAGGGTTGTACTAGGTGACCTAAAGTGAGCCTGGAGATAGAAATTGGTAACTCAATTTTTCAGATTCTTACCTTTCTTTACACTCTGTGAGAGTGTCAGCAGCATCTTCAGCAGACTAGGATAATCAAGCTGATACCTTGAATGTCATAGTAGTAACTATTTATGAAGTGTGAACCAAAAGCAGGAAATGCAGTGAAACAGCCCTCCATTACAGCTCAACACTAACCTTGCCTGCATAAAAGCCTTTCCAGCCCTGTTACAAAGTCTGATTGATGAAGTAAGCAATCAACTCTGGTAAGCAAAAGTAAGCAAGAAGAAAAAAACATAACTATAGCAGTGAGTTCATGGATGATTTTCTCCGTTAGACAAAACAATATCTATAGTCAATTAAAATGCAATATTGATTTTCATGTCTGTCACACATAACTGCTGCAGCCTGTGTTACAGAAAAGCTTAGGCATTGCAGTGGAAAGAGAGGCTATGTCATCAAACTTGTCAGCAAAGAATAAAATACAGTTTATAAACATATAAAACAAATAAAGGGATAAGAGATATAACATAAAAGATGGAAATTTCATTGATATTTTGTAGGTCTCTTATTAGTTCCTTTAATTTTCCTGGTTTTTTCTTTACTGAGTGATGATATTGAAGATGAGGCAAGGGGCAAAGCAAGTCGTGGAAGCAGTGGAACAGGGATAAGATAAGAGGAAGGGATATATGGGTGGCAGCTAAAGTGAGGTTGAAGTGAAGCAACTGTAAGGGAAGGGGCAGAGGGGATTTGTAGCAAACATCTAAGATGAACTATAAATAAGAATGCACACAATGAAGCACTTAATATCTTCAAAGCACAGGAAAAGTATGTCTGATGTCAAGTCAGGCATTTCTTCCATTTCAAAGTATTTAGTCTCCAGAAAAGTGTTTATAATGGGAAAATACAAGTAAACCCTTGAGGGCAGAGGCAGTGAGAGGATAGTCTCCAAATGTCAGGTCTTTGTACTGAGACAGTTTTGGGTTTGACCATCATGCAATGCTTTGAAAATGTAGAGCACCATGACTATCCACTACATTTCAGTGGAAAAAGTTAAACTCTTACCAACCAGGTATCATTTGCTCAAGCAAAAAAAAAGTCACTATTTTTATTGTGTTTCAAAATAATCATCTGCAATGAGTTAAAGATGCTCACTGAAAATAAGAAATTATGGAACAAAGTTATAATTTCTACGTAGACGAAATCCGCTGTCTGTAAATCCATAATTTGCAAATCCATTTTATGCCCAAATCTCATGTGCTTATGCAGGTCCATTTAGCTTAACTTCTTGGTCTGAGAAACTCCCAAATACCGAAAAATAGAAGAAAAGTTTAAAAAAAGTAACATATAAACTGCCTTCTGAATGAGTGGTCAGAATGCTTTGATAGAGAGAGGAAATTAAAGGGATGACCCTGTGATTTAAATTTTTTTCAATTTGAGAATAATCTTGAATATTCTACAGAACAATAAAACAAAAAAAGTGGTTTAAAGCTGTAAAGAAAATGGGACTACTTTATGATTTTTATAAAAACAATTACTAATTTCTTCCATATTGCTACAACATTTTTCTGGAGACATTGCTGTGGAATAGTGGTGTCTGATTTCTGCTATGACTATTGTTCCTTCAATAATTTCAAAGCACTGATAAAATTGAGACTGTGTAACAGTATGCTGTTATTTCAGAAGTCTGAGCTGTCAGTGTTCTTGCAGGAAACTCTGAAGAGGATCACTCTTGTCAAGTTGGAACAGGGAATGTGACAAAAACATTTTTTTTTTTGTGCTAGGGATAACCAGGCAGGGAAGAAGCACTGGAGTTAATTCAAATATTAAGAAACCTCAACAGTGAAAATCCATTTGTTTTTAACCAATACAGCAGACAAGAAAACACACATAACCAAGTAACAGAAGCACAATTTGAGCTCTGTAAACTGAAATAAGATTGCTGGTGTCTGGGGTGAAATGCAGTAGCTTGATGAAGGTGAGGATGCTGCAACTCCATGACCCTAACTCCAACCCAGAGAAAGATCCTTTCTAAGTAAATTCACACAAAGACACATACACACATACACACCACATGTATATATATAAATACATGGTATGTATATTTGTCAAGGTGGATCCCTATGCTTACTCAGCATGCCCAGGAGCTGACCCTGGATCCCTGCCTCCTCTGAGTCCAGAGCCTCACACCAGCTGATGTTGCAGACCATGGTGTACATATGAACACACACACACTGAGCTAACTGGGACTCGCACATTCATGAACAGCCAGCTCTTTCCATGCTCTTGACCTCGGACACTATCACATCCCTGCTTCCAAGCCACTTCACCTATTCTTTAGCTTGTCCATCTTGATCTTCCCTAGTCATCATGCACTCAGACTCTCAGACTTATTCCAGTTCCTGGCAGCTCAGGGACAAGGGTCCCCTGTCATTCGTGGTACCACCTCTCTCATTGTCATTTGGTTTCATTAAGTTCAGTCTCTCCAGTCCCTAAACCCATGGAAATGGACCCTCCAACTCAGGGTGGGACTAATTTCTCCTCATACACACACGTTCACATATCAAATAGAGAGGCTTCACCCAGGAAAGGAGCTAAAAAGATATTTAATAACAAGGTGGGACAGGCTGCACTGATCAGGCACGGGGAATGACCAGACAAATATACCTACCAGTAAATTTGTGTAAGATTGGCATCTCTTGGCTCCTTACCCTTCAATTTCCCCACATTTATTCCTCCCTAAATTAACTCACACCTTCCACTTTCCCATCTTTGGTTCATCCCTTAAACATCCCATAGAAAGCCCTATGTGACACAAAATACTACCCCCCTGCATGCCATAATATGTCCCATCCCCCAAGCAGCAATCTGCTCTGTGACATTCACATTCTCTGAAAAATCCCTTCGCCCAGGGTTTTTCTCCTGGGAAGCTGAGAGGCCTCAGAGAAAAAGGAAAACAATTCCTATCTCATTTGCTTCTTCTCTGTTTTGCTCATGTGGACTGTGTTTGGAGATAGTTTACCAACAGGTGATTGTTTCATTGGATTCTGGTGTGAATTGTTTTGACTCTTTGGCCAATCAGGGCTAAGCTGTGTCAGGACCCTGGAGAGAGTCAGGAGTTTTCATTATTATCTTTTCAGCATTTTAGTAAGTATCCTTTCTGTATTCTTTAGAATAGTATAGTACTCTTTAATATAATATAGTATTATAAAGTAAGAAATTAGCCTTCTGAGAACATGGAGTCAGATTCATCATCCCTGCCTTCATTGAGACACTCCCAGCAAATACAATACTCCTCAGCCCAGAAGATGCTCTGACACTGACCCATCCTGAGCGGTTTCCTATCAGGTCACAGCAGCTGAGGCTCTCATGGGACAGCTCTGGGAGATACCCAGACATTGTGTCACTTCCTTGAGGCTTTAGTTTGTGTTCCTGCATGACTTCAGGCCTTTGTACTCCTCTGGATTTGTGGAGATGAACCTCTGTGCTCTGCTGCCCCCTTGGATTGGCAGTGTCATTGTTTTGGTCCCTGCTCCTTTCTGGGTGTGGACATGAGCTTTTTTGGACACAATCCTACATGCATTGTTCAAAATATGTTCCACATCACATCTCATAAAAAGAATAAAAAATAAGTGATCATAAAATCATAGACAATGGAGCTGGAGAGGATCACACAGAGTTATGCAATTCATTTCTGGACTCAAAGATACAGTGCACCTAAATTATTCCACAAAGTGTTTTTATTTTTTTCTTCCACAAAAGGAAGCATTGATTAAGACTATCCTTTCACAGGCTATTACAGAGCTCAAATAGCTTTGCTGCTAGAAAATTTTAAATAATGTTTAGACTTAACTTCACTGAATTCTGTTTTACTTTTCTGTTATTCATGCATGGAAAACTGCTTATTCCTATCTCCTATTTTTACCTTTCTATATCCTGCTGTCATAGCTGTCTTCAGTCTCCTCAGCTCTAGACTAAACAAGCCTAATTCCTTCAATTTTTCTTCAGAAGTTACATTTTCTAGACCTGTAATCATTCTTGTTATTTTCTTTTTGGACCCAATTCAATTTGTTTGTACCCTTCTTGAAGCATAAAGCCCAAAACTGTAATAATATTGTATCTGAGGCCTAACCAAAGCTAAACAGAATTTAACTACTTCATATGTCACTTAAACAATGCATACAATGTTTATGTGTTTCATTATGATGTTTGCCTTTTGTGTATATAATCTCTAGAGTCAACTGATTTTGTTGATCATTTCCATCTTGTGATATCTTATAATTTATAGAGATCCTTTTTAGCAGCATGACTGTACTTTCTCTTATTCTTTAACTTCTGTGCAGCTAAACCTCAAAATATTTGATAAACCATTTCCACATTTCAAGAAGTAATCATATTCTGCAGTGGTCATTTGATCTTTCTTTTCCTTCTTGTTATTACCTATCAAATATTACAAAAACCTGTATTTCCTAACAATAATTACAAAACTAATGTCAAAGTAAGTTTACTAAAATGCTTCAATTTTTTCTCATTAGACCAGGGCTTAGGAGAAAGACAAAAATTTGTTTAAAGAATTTACACATGATCTACATTGCATTGTCCACCACTTTCAAACTTTTAAAATTTTATAGTCTTTGATGTAATATCTATGGTTCTACAGTTCCACTTTTGGGCATCTTGCTCAGGTAAAGAGGTTCTACTTTCTGTAGAACCTTTCCTTACTACTGTAAGGAATTGAGAGAACATAACTAAGAAAGAAAATCTCTACAGATTTGATTAATTTTTCCAGACTTTGATAGTGGCTGGAGAGGGAGAGGCTTCTACCACAACCTAAAATATCTAAACTTGGTTTCCTAACTAAGTTCTGAGGTTTGCACCTCTACTCTGCTCTTGTGAAACTGAATTTGGAATATTCCAACCAGCTCTGGGATCCACAGCATAAAGACGTAGAGCTGCTCAAGCAGGTCCAGAGAAGCCCCACAAAGATGGTTAGAGAGCTGGAGCACCTCTCCTATGTGAGGGCAGAATGAAGGAGTTGGGGTGTTTTAGTCATTCATTGGATTTATTTTAACAAAGAAATATATCCAGTGCTATTTTCAGTTTCTGCAATGTTGAAGTAGTCTAGCTTGTCATAGTCATGAGCAGAGTGGGACCTTCAGACAAAGATTATTAGAGAAGCCTTCCCATTGAGTCACAAGGTTCAGAAAGGACACCCTTGTTTTCTAAGCTGCTTCTCAGAGAGGAGCCTGAGTGTGGCTGGATCCAGTCCTGGCACTAGACTTTGTTGATGGCTTATGCCTAGAAGACTATACCGGTGTAATTGGACCCTTGTACAACTTCGTCCTTCAGGATCAAGGATGGCAAACCAAAAAAAGTTATATAAATAAAATTAATTATATATTTAAAATTATTACAATAATGATAATGAGTAGGAAATAAATTCAACTTTATCAGAAATATTTATTACACTTCAAGTTGAGTGTACTATTTTTTTAAGCAATATTGAATAAATTTTGTTAAAGCAGTTATATTAAATCTAGGGTAACAATTATGAGTAGATCAATACTTCTCACCCATACCAATGACTGTAGTCATATCTCTTTCATTGTAAGTTTGAGGGAAGCCTCTTCACAAATCCTAGGGAGATATGCTACAAGTCTTTGCTGTGCAAAACTGGGAAAAGTGGGACCAGCTTTTTATAGTATAAAATGTCAGTTACACACGTTTTTCAGATCATGTGCTATCAGGCTTAATCAGCAAAATCTATTTTGCAAAATGCACTTCAGCTTTGTGCTGAAAAAAGTGTTACCTGCTTTCTGGTCTGTTCTGCTCAGCAGCTCTGACTCTCTTCTGTAGCAGACACTGCACAGCCTTGCTGCTCTGTGCCTCAGGGAGAATCTGTCTTGCATGCCCTCATGGTGGGTTTCATATTTTGCTCAAGCTGATCTCAGCATTCTTCAGCACTAAGAGCAGAAGATTGTTCTTGCTCAGTCTTATCACTTGTAAATGAGGCAAACTTTAAGCTGCTGTATCCCCGCTTAGGCAGAGAGTTCTGCTACAGTAATTCGTCATTTTTCTTCTATTTTTTTGCATCATAAGCTTTTGCTTACATCCTCTCCTAAGTCCACATGTGAAGCATCTGTCACATTTATGACACTGATTGTTTTTACATAAAATCCAGCAGATGAAGTTTGGTGGGAAACAATTTTTGAATCTAACAAAGAAGAATTAAAGTTGCTGAAATATGGACATTAACACTCTACATGCAAAGATAGTGTGACAAAGTAATGTCTTCCTAATAGATCAGAGGTTACACCCTGCTCCTCACTAGAATAACCTTGTAACAGTTTTCCAGGTAATAGTAGATTGATTATGAAACACCTGTAGCTAGCAGCATCCTTGAGAAGAATAAATTCACAGTGGGTAAATTACCCTCTGCTATAGTAATCCAAAGTAGAGCAATTCTGCTAATGTGATTTTTTTAAGACCACGTATTTTATTAAAGTTCGGACAACTAAAGTGAATTTGAATACTTGCCAAAATGACTCCAATATTTATAAAATATTAAAAATAATAGAGCTTAATTCCGTGTTGGATGTCATTTCCCCATATCTACAAACTCAGTAGAGGAAGTTAATCTCCAGGCACTTCCCTCCCAAATGCCTCTTACATTTTGGTTGATTTTAGGCATGATACAGGTAGCAGTAGATATTATTCATGTTCTTAAAGATGGGAAAATACTTTTGAAAGGAGTGAGGCACCTTTAATAGTGCTATATTTATGAAAGGTCAGAAAAGTATGCTTCTTTCAAGAATTCAAATCATAAAAGAAAGCAGACCTTTAATTAAAGTATGACAGTGCCACTGTCTCTAATTTATTACTTTGTGTTTAAATACAAATAGCAGTGTGATATATAATAGCTTACGATGTTGGAGACTTCTAACAATGTCCAAAAATATAAAGCTAATAATAAACTAAAATGGTCATGTAAATATAAGAACTTAATTTACTTTGCTTGTTAGGTTAACATTAGTTTAACCTCAATTTTTCTCCTGTGTAGGGTGATACGGATTAGTGATTTTCATTATTAGGGTACATTTTCTTCTCATCACTTGGTGCTCTTAATGAAAGAACACTCCCCTCTAGCATACAGATTGAATCACTTTCAGTCGCAGCATAAATAAATGCCTAGAAGATGTCAGCTGAAAATCTTAGTTATTTCCTAAAGGTGCAGGTGCTAGAAGTGGTGTAATGAAGTAGAGACAGCTGCAGCCACAGGCTCTGGCCAACTGGAATATGTCTTCAGAGTGACATTCAACATAACAAGACCTCACTATGTTTGCTTCCAAAAATGTTATCACTGTGGTTTTAAAAACAGCATAAATCAAGAGACATGCTCACAAAGTACAGCTGAAGTCACATTATCTTTATTATACCCCCATATATTTTCCTCATTACAACCTGAAATATGTTGACATAACCACTCATGCTCATCTATAATGTAACTAATAATTACACTTTTAGAAAGAAAAATGAGAACAAATGGTATTACAAGGCTAGAATCAATCAAGTTATAACCAAATAGATTCACTGAAACTTTAAAACCTCAGGTACAGTAAATTTTAAGAAATCTTTTTGAAACTAGCAGAGAATAAGAGATGAGTGACTTTCACTTACAAACCTTTTCTTCAAAGAAAAAATTTGCAAGTTGAACCCGATTTTATTTTGTGTATGTGAGTGCCAAAATCATTTCTTGAGACTGCAGTATAGAAGATTAGCACTGCAGATACTGAATACCCAATGTTTTACTCTTTTACAGGGGCTTCATGAAAGATACTGGTTTTTTTTTATTAGGAAAAAAAAAAAAGTGGCATATACAATAACTTTAGCAAATATAGCTAGTTGCAAACCAGCAATTATTTGAAAGATAAAATTCCTTTACAAAAACTTGTCTTCTTTAAATATCTTTTTTAGTTATATTGTAATTACTATCCATTATGAAACACTTCTGCAGTCACTATTTTTGGGCCCAACCCTCCAGTGTGAAAATGGAGGATTTGATCCCAGAGATGCTAAGTGTTCACCATAACACTGCTGGCTAATCTAATGGTTAAAACCTCAAATCATTAAAGCAAGACTTTAAAAGGCACTTAATATTCACTTGGTTTTTACCTAAATGTAGTTGTCAAGGAACAAATTTCAATTTACCATTAGCTTTCCACATTTTTTGTGCCAGGTAAGAGATGAGTAAAATCCATTCAGGGGCTTATTTGCTTATTTGCTAGGGAGATGAAGCTGATGTTCCTAAACCCATCTTCACAGCATATCAACACATGGAAACAGGCACTTATTCTACACTTTTACAGCTAAGTGCCCAGTTCAGTGGGATGTAACAGGTAACAGAGGGGCCCCTTCCTACTCAGCTGCCACAGACAATTTTGTAGATGCATTCCTTTAGAATACTTCATAGGAGAAACTTATATTCCACTATCCTGGCATTGATAGTGCATTCAGAATTTTGACTTCAGTGAGGGGTGGAGGGGAAGAGAAATAAAGAGCTCCAATATTGGTGGATGTGTTCTCTAAAATAGAAGTGGAAACAGGGCAGAATCAAATTAAAACTGTTGAAACTTCAGTTCCAGAGCAAAACCTATCACTATGCAAATCCTTGAAACCAAATGCAAATCTGCTGTGATTTTGCACCAGAACAAATTATTTTGAAATATTGTTTTTCAGCAAGGTTTCTGCATATTTATGCATATGAAAAGATGAGCTTCATTCATGACCAGAAAAAAATAATGAATAGAAATGTGCAAAGATGCATGTAGATTTTCTACCTTTTATTAATACTCAGAATTTAGGCACTGCCAGCAGTGACACTAAGCAAATCCTTAAAGTAAGCAGTAAGCCTTGGGCAAACAACAGTGATAATGAATAATAGATGGTTCTGTAAAGAATTATAACTGTCCTTTTGAGGATACAGATGTTAGACAAGATTTAAAAGTGCACTGATGATCCCCTTAAAGTTTTACAAATATACTTTTTGAGCTGTTCAGGATTTCAGAGTACACCAACGTGGATTTCACAGGACTAAGAGGGATAAACAGTTACCTACTTCCAACATATATTCTTGTGAGATAACGAAAAATGTTAAACAATCCTGCCACAGCTTTTCATAACACACTGAGTCAGTTCCAGCTCCATATTTTAAGTCACAGAAGTGCATGGCTTGTCCCCTTTCTCTTCTCATATTTACAGAAGATTTCAGTAACAACAGATTTTTTTTAGATTATTGTTCCATATTAAAATTTTCAGCATATGGGTCTGGTATGTCATAATGTTATGGGAATCATTAAAAAAAATAAAATAAAAACGACAAAGCAAACAACAAACCCAAAAGCCAGACTGATTTTCAGCAGTGAAGAGCTGCTAGATATTATTAGGGTACAAACTGTTTCTTATATTAGAAAATATGAAGAAATGTCTTTCTCTTCTGTAACTTACCCAGAAAATACATGACATCTTTTCTCCTACTTCCAAGGGCAAAATCCACAACTTTAAAAAATATCAACTGATCTCCTTCAGATTGACCCTACTCAGTGGTCCTGTTCTAAACTTTTCTGCTACCTCTTTCCCTCTGGACTCAGCAGTTCCTATGTCCTGTTGGTGCAAATTCGAGGAGCAAAAGAGTGCCTCATCTCCTTTCCAAAGTATTTCCGTTTTGACTCCCAAATGCAATACCAACTGTCCTCAGCGCTTCTCTAGGACATCCTGTCCAGAAGAATTATCCTACATCTAGACAAAAAAATGGCAATTTAAGTCAGTCACAGATCCAGACCTGTATTTTTGAAATCTTCATGGGCTAATCACATACATAAAAGAGCTACAAATTCTGTTTTAAGAACAATAAATGATTAAGCAATAAGGACCAAAATTATTGGAATTTCCCTGCAGACTACTGTTAGGCCAGAATGAGTTGAAGGCTCAATTTAGTTTAGTACACTTTTTTAGGCATTGTTTTGCTTTCCCATTCTATACGCGTATTTTCTCTAAGCTAATCATCTTACAGTACCTCTGGAATTTTGAGGGAATTAATTCCCAATGCATTAGATGAGAATCAATCATATATTTGTTAAAATCTGAGGCCTCAGAACTAGGAGTTACAAAAGCCCTACCTACTGCAATTTTCACTGTGTGTACTCATACAGTCACATACAAAACAAAGCAATTAACATTGAAATCAGGAAAAATATTATATATATATATGCCTATCAGAGGATCAGAATGATGTCTCTAGGTTTGGGTTTGCTTCTTTGAAGGAAAAGCTAATGTATATTGCTGCGCACACCGCATTTCCCAAAATAATTATCATTCCAAATGCAAAAAGCTGAGAGCTGGTCCTTGTAGTAGGTGCAGTAGCAGCAGTCTCCAAAGGTTAATGCTGATTTATTTTTTTTAATGTCTGTATATTCATATATTATATTCAGGACATTTATTAGGCAGCACTGGATAAAGAGATTTGGTTGGTTATGTCAACTGCTTTGAATTTTTTATCGTTTTTGTTTTTAACCAACTATGAGCAAGAAATCCTGCCAATTAGAGGAGTGGAAATGTGAAGTGCTCACCAGCACACTATTTAACCATAGATCTGTCCCATAAAGCCTACTGTGACGGGCTACCAATGTCAGATGTCGGGGTCTCCAGGTCAAAGGACGGCGGTGGCTGCCCCCTGCAGTGGGTCACGAGGCTCCTAAGGCCAGAGAGACCCCTGAGGCTCATCCCTGCCCCTCCAAAACCCCCTGCCAAGACACCAGGCACTGGATCCTACAGCTTGAAAAATAACTGGAGATATTTCTTGCAGTGGACACATATCAGGAAATCAGGGTTCCCTGTAGCTTAGCACTCATCAACCTGTCTCAGCTGGTCTGTGTGCCTTATTTTAATGGATGAGGGGATAAGAAGTTATATTTGTATCAGCTTACCTGGGCAAGCAACATTTTATCCAGGTGCAGAATCCCATAGAGTTTTATTGTGCATATTAGATAAACACATGAAATATGGATAGAATAATGTCAGCTGAGGGTGTATGGTTCCTGAAATGAGTGCACAATATAAACAGTACCAATCTCTCATCAAAGTAATTCTTCCAGGAAAATGCTTGTGTTTAGTAGATAATTTTGATGCAGTCATGCTCGTAAACATACCTGTGGAATACACTATGCTCAATTTACTTTTTTAGTCTGAGAAACACAAGCCTTCATATAACTTGACATCCAGTTGAAATAGTATATATTTTTTATTCATTCAAATAATGTCATTTCATAAACTTCTTGGCCAGTTTTTCTTTACTCTTCACTAAATTTTCATATGGAAACCCCCTTTTAGGAAACCAAAACTCAAAACAATCCTGAAGGAAGCAATGTAGGTGAGTAATCAGCCCTTGAGCTACATTGGTTGTAACACTTCTCCTGCTTGGAAAAAACTCATTTCCTCTTCTGACTGCCACTTAATCCAGCTATTTTGTGTCACATTCTTAGGACTGTTGTATGGTATGTTCTGTTATATGCATCTGAATTGCTCTTAAATATTATAAGCCTTTTTAAAAAAATGTTGTAGAAAAACTGGTCACATTTGTGTGTGTGTGTGTGCATACATATTTGTATCAAAGTTCTTCCTTTGAAGAGAACTGAAGTGTATATGCATGACCACATGCATGTAACAACTGGAAGGATTTTCATCACTAATTACACCTCTAAATTCAGGGATGCCTGGAGGACAACAGGAATTAGATTAAATAGATGAAAAGAATAAAGGAAAACAGTAGAGAAAAAGAACACTTTGTAATCCTCTCTCACTCATTTTCTATGTATTATAGCTATAATTACTTCCCTGATGATAAAAATAAGATATGAAGGAGAAAAAAAAATACACATAGTAGGAGAAGAGGGTCTTGAGGTATATGTACACTTATTCATAATCAGCAGCTCTGTGGAGCAGGCTGAGCAGTGGTACCAGTCTGCAGGAGCAGCACTTCCCCCCCTGAACAAGGGGGTCACTCCTGGCAAGTGTCTGTAGCTGGGCTGCTGAGGTCTCCCTCCTGCCCTACGCTGATTCACAGCCCTCTGGAGGAGCTGCAGAGGTCCAGAACAGTGTCAGAATACAAGCTACAAACAAACATCACAATCCAGTACTCTAACTTTCCCCAATTGCTTAGCAGCATGGACACCAGGGTGGCTCAAGCCACAACAAACATATTCCTTAGACCAGTAGGGAAAGGACGGAGGGGAAGATTAAAACAGTGTTTGTATGAATGGGAAGAGTTACATTGTTATAGTGAACAAACTGCAGAGTCACATGTATGAAACAGTTATTCAGAGATGACTTGAATAGTGGAAGACATCAAAGAATGGAAATAAACGTAGCAACATCAGACGCCAAATTCAAAAGGAGCCATAGAATGAGTGACAAGCACTGTGGTGTAAACTTCCCAGAGAAAGCCATTGTTCCTGAACTTTAAAAGGAGAGTAGGCCTCAGAATTTTAATAATTAGATGTACCACCCACCAAAAATAAAAATCACATGTAAAAACAATTTTACGAGCAGGAGCAACAACGACGCATGTTAACACCTTCAAAAGCCCTATTTTCAGAGAAAACTTAATCATAGTAATATTCTTAGTCCATGGGGCTTTTTTTTTGGTTTTGGGCCAGGGTGTAGCTGAAAGGGAAACCCCAGAATGGTAAATAATTTTTTTTTCTTTTTTTGCAGAATGGTAAATAATTTTTTTTTTTATTAGAGAATTCAATATTCACATTAATTGTAAAAACTTCACAGAACATCATGAAGCCTAAAGTTTTTGTTTGTTTGGTTTTTTTTCATTTTGTTTTGGTTTTATTTTTAAATTAATTTTCTTCAAATTCAGCTTTTGACAGTTGTAATGCAAGTACTGTTAATACTGTTCCACTAATCTGCCAACAATTTGTATGCCCTTAAAAACAATACCATAGAAAACCCACCTTCTGGATTTCCTGTGGCTAACCCTGGTTTCCACCAGTTGCACTAGATTCTTCTTTCTAGTTCATCCTTAACAAACCTTACATATGCATTGACCATATATAACTTTAAAAAAAAATTTGGGGTTTAAGTATAAATTTTCCTTCAGATACTGGGAAATTACTGGATAATTTCTTCTCATTAGACTGTATTGTCATTATTCTTTTTAGTCTATCACCATAATTAAAATATCCTTCTGACAAACAGAAGTTTCCTTCTAGGTTATGGAATGTATTTTCAGTGAAGAATAACACTAACATGTTCATCAGAACAGTGTCTCCATGAAACTGGAAGATATTAATTTTTCTCCCCTTCTTCTAAATTTCCAGAGAGTTAAATACATCTTGATCATTGCTGTTATAAAGTTGGATTTTTCTCCATCTTCTCTAGTTATTCACTATTTTTTTGATTGAATCTTTACTTTGCTGGGAGTGTTTACTGGTTGGTTTAATGTTTGTACAATTTTTTACTGGGGAGGAGCAGCCCTTTTTCTTCTTGAGAGTGGTTTCACATTGCAGCTGCTGTTTGCTGGTGGTCTCTTGCTACTTCTCCCTCATTTACTTCTGGTTCTTGGAGCTCTCCCAGCAAAGTGGGGGAAAAATTAAATTCTTACACTTTTACTAGGGGGAGAGGGAATAGGTAGGGGGAACTTTTTTCTTTGTTTTTATTATTTTAGTCACTGTTCAAATTGGGTATCTTGGGTACCTTCTTTGTCTTTATTATTTTAGTCACTGTTCAAATTGGGTACCTGTCTTGGAGTGAGAAGGATCACTAACCTGTGTGCATCACATAGCATTCCAACACGTGGCTTTGGGGATAGTTTCTGCAATTTTTTTGCAAAAAAATTATTAGCAATTAGATATAATGAGGTATTCCAAAACTAAAAATAATTATTCAGAAACATACTTTCATGAGCAGGTAATAAGTCAGGCTCAAACATGCATTAATTTGGGGTATGGTTTAGAACTTAGGTTTGAAGAAAAATTAAGGTAGGGTTGCAAGATTGTCTTCATACATAACAGTGGCAAAGTCACATACAATTTCTTCCTTCTTGGAAGAACACAATCTGATGACAAGGTAGTTTGATTGTGTCCAAACTGGAGCTACAAAAGGCCCATTCTAATTTTTGTATTTGACCCAGGATCAAAGCCACAGTGGTGGGTTAGAACACAGTGTTCTCATTTGATCCTTTCTCTCTAATATTGGAAATATTTGGATGTGAAGTTCTGCATTTGGCTCATATCTATCCAAAAATGATAGTGAACCTTGCCAGTGGTAAGGCAAGTCTCTCCTCAGCCCACTTCAATTTAAACAGAATATATCCAGTAAATTAAAGCAGTAAGCAATAGGAAATACTTTTAAGTGAAGAAGTAATAGTCATGGAAACATCTTCAGCTGTCAGAAAGGATCATTTTGCCATCTATGTCACCACTTACAGAAAATGTAAATGCAGTTTTACCACCACCTGAGTCTATGGTAAAAACTTTGTCACACCAAATTCTCAGACTTTAAGACCATTGAAAATGGCAGACTTTAACTGAGGTAAGGATGTAGAAACTTCTCAAAAGTGAGGCAAAAAAATCTTTAAGGAGTGTCTTTTTGTATAGATACCAAACAAACACGAATATTTATGCTTTTTTTTTAAGTGAAGAGTTTGTAACTGATACGTTATAAACTGTTCACCTGCATAAATTTCTTTCAATGAAAGAGAGTTTTTTTTCTTTTCTATTAACATCATAACTGTCTTATATTTGTTTCAAGCAATCAAGGGCAATCCAGTGTTGCAGGAGAATATTCTGGTTCTGCCTGAGATCTATTTACTTCATAACTTATAGCAAAATGCTTTGTTTCTCTGCTGTTGAAAGTTTATATTTCATTCACCTTAATTTTTTTTTTAATGAGCTTTAAAATTCCACTCAAAGATACATGTTTTCTAGGATAAGCAAATGTTTTCAGTGAATACTTTTTGTGGTAGCTGGAGTCTGGAATGGAATTTCTTCTTAAACCCAGGAGTTTCCTGCTGTTCAACCACATTCTTTGACTGAGGCTTGGAATAAGGTTGAAATTTCTATATATTTAGGAATTTCTGTCTTGTTCTACTGGATACTGAGGAAATTCCATGGGATATTTAGTTCCTCCACAGACTTCTACAAAGTTGGATGGTCCCCACTGTGTTTTCCCCTCTGCAATGCCTTTTTGAAACCAGCTCAGATCTCCCACTCTGGTTTTACTTCACCTCTATTGAACTTCCCAGTGGCAAAGTGTCTTCATTTCCTTTCATGAGGACTGCAACCTTCTTCCATGTCTATCTACCCACTTCCCATTGTGCTTTCATGTTCTGTGCTTCTGAATGCAGATGATTCACTCAAACTGCCTTTTCATCTCCATTTTCTAGCTTATCCTGACTTCATTGGTTCTTGGATCAGTATGCCTGGAGAGATGCAGCCACTCTCCCTTTGAGCAGTCATTTCATTTCAGCTTATTGCTTGTGGATATGAAAAGACATTTTGGCATTTCCTTCATTCACTCTTTTGGTCCTTTGTCTCAAGTTCTTTCCATCTTGTACTGGCCTCAGAGTCCCATATAGTACTGAGGGGCTCTTGTCCCAGCTGTATATGAAGAAAACAGAGTTTCTCTCCACACAACATTAACACAAGAAAGAAAGCTTTTTCCTATCATTTCATATGACAGTCTTCATGAAAATTTAGGAAA
Source organism: Fringilla coelebs (assembly GCF_963513975.1). NCBI lineage: Eukaryota > Metazoa > Chordata > Aves > Passeriformes > Fringillidae > Fringilla > Fringilla coelebs. The sequence continues at coordinate 47,594,931 of NC_140029.1, forward strand.
CTCTTGCTCATCCCCAGGGTGAATGACAGTCACTTTGAAAATATTAAAATCACAAAGCTAAAATTAATTTAGATCCAATGTAGGTATCTAAATTTAATAAGTTAGTTCCCTGACAGATGCACTATAAATTCCCTTCTCATTCTAAAACAGATCACCATCTAACCCAATGATAGATTCTTATCACCAATCACAAAGATACAGGGATATTGCATAGCAAACATCATAATTTTCATACTGTGCTTATTTCTATATTGGTGGTGTGAGTGGCGTAAGGGGAGAAAATTTTATCAGACCTATAAGAAGAAATAGTTTACTCCAAGGTTATTCTTAGAAATAAATGAAGATAGGTTTGTTGTTTTTAGGGGTGTTTTTCACTCCATTAAAATTACCTTAGATAAGAATTTTTACTTCAAGTGTTGAAACTAGAAAAAGAAGAATCAGCTAAAAGAAGGCATTTCTGGTGGAAAGTTAGAAACAAACCCAGTAATGAGTAATGATAGTCGATCTGTCTAGAAAATACTTGTTGTTGCATAACATACAAGCTGTGAAATACATACGGAAATGTGGAGGGATTCACTTGATTTTTGAAACTTCCCCTAGCTAATAAATTTCCCAGCATTTAAGGGCAGCAAAAAAGTCCTTATGATGAGCTGTCAACAAAGTTCTAGACAAGAAAATAAATTTGGACAACAGTTTATATTCATAAAGGATGCACTGAGCAACTTTTTTTCACCAGAGCAATTTTTATTTCCAGGTAAAAGACCATACATGTGTGAAGACTCACAAATCGCATGAGTTTCAGAGGGAAAATAAAAAAATCAGCTTGTAATTTTATGCTAATGTATCCTTGAGGCTTCCAATGTACAGTAGGTCTTTGTTTAAGGGTTAAATTTCAACAAAATTAATTTCACTTTTCACTACTACAACAATGTTAGCTTCCAAAAATTAATTATTACTGAAATATTTATAATCCTGATACTAAATCTTGCCATTGACTTGTGTTTTCAGGGGCTTGATGCTGACATCTCTACCTCAAAATTGTGTTGAGATTATCTACTTTGATTAAGATAATTTCTGAAGTCTCTATTACACAATTGTGGTGGTTTTACCTACCTGGATAAAGATATTTTTGTGCACATTGGCTAGAGAAATCATGTTTCACATTTTAATGTCTATGACTTAGTTTTAAAATAAATATTTTAAAATAAATATTTTAAAACACATTGCAGATTGCAATATGTTGCTATCTGCTCCTGCTACTGCTTTTTAATTTGTTAAAAATGTGTTTGTTAACTAATCACCATTTATCATCCTATGTAGTATCCAGACAGTCAAATCTGTTGAGATGAGATCATCATCCCAGCCCTTCACAATAAGTCATTCATATAAATGCACCTGTATTGCAAGTAACAGGCTTGTGGAGAGGAGGGGGAAAGAAAAACACAAGTTTTGGCTAATCCTGGGTGGTCTCTTTACCCACGTTAGATTAAATATGTTTTTTTCACAACAGGTGACTTTTAATTGTTTTCTTATGGCAACTCATTTTTCCTAGAGGTTTTTGTTTGGCTCATGTTAGTTTTCTAAGTTAATGACTGTGTGACAACATGCTGAGTACAGGTGGCAAAAGGCAAGATGAAGAGTGTGGGTATTGCTTCAAGTGCATGAGGCTACTGGTGTGGAGCAAATCCTGCTTGCCTTGATCATGTGGGTCTTCCCTGTTGGTTCATTGTTCGGAAAATGGGAAGTCCTTACCTGTCCAAAGCCCAGAAGCATCTTCAGAAGCAGCAGGAACAAAATGGGCAAATTCAGAATGCTCAGAAGCTGATGTTCAGTGTGGGTTTCACAAAGCCTAATTTTTGTTTTCTGGAAATGCCATGTTTCCTTGATGTACACATTAACTATGCCAAAGCTTTCATCTAGTTCACTAGATTTTCTTCCCTGAGGAATGTTAGCGATGAATTGTGAAATTCTTCCTCATCACACCAATTGTACGCATACATGTTATGTCTTTCCTATCATCATCCTGGCTTCTCTGCTGTTTATGCTCCAAATCACCCATCCTAACAAAGGAAACAACAGAAAAAAAGCCAAATATTGCCTGGCAAGATTTGGTCGGAAAAAACTATTCTCACTTTCAGACATAAAAAGCTGAATCCCCATATCATGGCTTATAAATCACTGCTGGCAACAAACAAAATAACAGGGCAGAAGCAACAACAAAATAATTGAAACCAGGCAGCACAGACTATGCCAAACTGCAGGACAAAAGCTACACAGAGAGTATCAGCTGTGGAAGAAGCAATTAACCTGGCTAATGGGTCTGATACATACCTCCTTTTCTGTCACAAAAAGCATATGGTTGCAATTAGCTGGGGTAAAGGAAATACCATCTGAAGCCCCTGTTTTCCGATTGAGATGACCTCTGGCCCAGCATGAAGACAGTTGGAAGTATTTGCTTGGTGTTGGTTAGCTGCACATGTAGTGGGAGGGGAGCAATTTGTAGATAGGCAAAGATTTGCCAAGTGTGTTTAAGCTACAAAACTATGCCTTACCACATAATAAACTGAGAGAGGCATTTAAAGCAAGTTGGAACTAAAGTAAACCTCCTGCTACTGCCAGTTCCAGGGCTGTTACAAACAAATCCCCAACCAAAAAACCAAACAAAATTCACATTCTCATATGGAAGTACTAGTGGCACAACAGGTTCTCCGTGGTGTGACGCTAAAATGTTGGGAAGGCCAAAGTTTTCCATGTGTTAGACACACTCAGACCCTTGTCACAGAATATACCTTAGAAGGCAGAAATATTACATCTTTTATTCAGGTCAAATGGGCTGTCATCTGCTCTGTCTCACTTCCTGCTTCTTTCTCTGCTCTGTCTCAGATGGTTCTGTAGGATGCACATAGAACTTCTTGGATTTTCAAGTGGTTGTCATGTATCCAGTGTGTCCTTTTCCTGAGTCATATTTTTATGAGAAAAAAATATTTCTCATGCAGAAAATTGCATTTCCTTGAAATAATTGCAACTTTTTTCAGCATCTTTAAAACTATCACATGCAATAAAAGTGATATATTTGTCTTTCAAATTCTAGATATCTGTTTAAAAGGTTTCTAAAAAGCTCTTGAGTTATAAACTTCTGAGGAAAAAAATAAGATACCCCTAATTAACTGTTTGAAGACAAGGTGGGTTAGTTTTATGAAGTTCAGTAAGACTCTTCTATGATATTTTTCGTTTGCAAAGGTGCATATAGAATGACCAAATTAACTCAAAATGTATGTTTAACAGATATGAAAAACAAAATCTGTGGGAGTTTTGCAGTCAGATCTGCTACTAGTTTTATGTAGTTTAATAAAAAACCACCATGCCTATTACATATGTATTTATTTACTACATTTTAGATATTACATTAAAACATCTGTGAATTCATACTTATAACAGACTGTTTCTATGGGAGCATAGTAATAGATATTCATACCCCCTTAAAGCTCAAAGATTTTATGTGCTAATAAGTGATTGTTGGCTTTTTTAGGTTTTTTGCCAGTAGAACCCAGAAGGATTGTTTAGCCTTATTGTGTAAACAAATGTAAAATTCTTATGCAGCTCAGTCTTATTATTGTTATAGAAGAAGACTGTGGTTACCTACCCAAAACCCCCCACAGCTTCAATATTTTCATTCATACAGATACACTGGAGTTATCCAAAAAGAAAACGCAGTGGAATGTTTTAGCTTTTCTTTTTTTCAGTGAGGAGGAGGCCATTAAGTCTGGAAGGGTGCCAGGTAATGATAATCATCAGTCCTTCTGGGGCTGTTTTATAACTTTGCAGCTGTATTGTTGGCTACAATTTGCAGTCCCAGAGAGATTGCTTTATCTGTTTGTGTTTTCCTGTTGGATCGGATAGGAGGCACTATCCCTTAGAAAAAAAAAAAATTAAAAACAGGACAAAAACAGGAAATAAAAAAAAAAAAGGCAAATTTTTAAGGAGAAGGGGAACTGTTGCATCTTTCAGTCAGTGTAATGTCAACACCACTTAGGACAAATTTCAAGTATTCACCATTTTTAGACTCTTCCAGCTGCCTGCAGTGTGAGTTGTTAAAAGACCAGAGCATGAGCCATAAAACATGTCTGTGGGTGTTAGTTAACAATTTGCAGGTGCATATTATTCCAGTAAAGCTTTCAAATTATATGCAATTTATAAGCTATGTTTGAAGCTTGTAGTTGTTATGTCTAAGCAAATTAGTGTCTTTTCTGGCTTCAGTTTTTGAGAGTCCCATCAAATTTGTGGGGTAAGGGACAAGAAGGAAAAGTGGTTGTTCCAAACATACAAAAGTTAAAAAAATAGTTTATTGCATTCAGTTTGTGTTAAATGTACTGGAGAAAACTGCATCTGGAAGGGGAGAGGCAAGCAGTACTTCCTTGACTGAAAATTTAAATTAGGAATCAGTAATGATTTGGGTAACACTAGGAGTATTCTACAGATTATCACGAATTATGAATCCATCCATTGATGAAATTTGTGTTATTATTATTTTTCTTATGTTTTGGTGGAATTTGATCCTTAAAATTTTTTGGCTCAAGTATAGAAATGAGGAGGACCAAGAGTTGTAACTTCTAAAACTGTAGTGAGCTATTTAACATGTTAAAGTTATGTTTTAACCATTTCACCTGCTCCTTTCTCTCTGTGAGATTTCTGCATCATGGCTTTTTCCAGGCAGCTGCCATTTGTAGAGTTGATGGTCTCATGTAGTAGAGGAGGTTTGGCAGAATGGAGCTCCAGAATCTTGCTTTTCTGATCCCAAAATTGTGCCAAAACAACAAGGCTGCAAGTTCCATTCAGTGTAATGTAGAGTGAACTAAATACTACAGGGAAAAAACAAAACAAAACAACATTCTCTTCTAGTCATTTAGCTGCATATGGGCAGTAACAGCACAGGTGTCTCTACCCAATATACAGTCAATTGCTCTATCTAGAATTTAGAGTAGAATATTCCAAAAATAAGTGTTAAGGCTTTTACTTCATCACATCTTTAGATTAGCAAACTGAGTGATAGTTTAGTAAAGGTTTGTTACTCATCAAGTGGTGCTACAAGTACACTTTTAATTTCAAATTCCTATAGGAAAAAAAGGTGGAATTAAGTATTCTTAGCCTTGAGATATAGCACTATAAAATTTTAATGACCTAATTATTTTTGTAAAGTTTCTCTGAAAATTTGCCATAAGAATACTTTGATATGCCATGCCTTATGAAAGAACCTATATTGTCCTACTTGCACTGTAGTGTTTCCAGGCATTATTGACTAGCAACATTACTAATTTTAAAAAGAAGACAAAAAATTGTAATAATAACTGGAAACAGAGAAATTTTTCAGACTTTTTGTTCTGCTTCATGTATAAGACTTCATCTTAAGACATAAATAATGAAATTATTTGAAAGATGAAAACGGTCCTAGGAAAATAACTGAATAAGTGCAGCAAAGTTACTTTTTTCTTTTTTTTTTTTTCCCTCAAACACCGTGTTTTTTTCCTGTGCCTGGTTATTTTAATTTTATTTTATTTCTGCTGTATTAAAATATTTAACCCCAGAACTCCACTGAAAAATAGCCTTTCCTTTTCTGACTGGGCCAGGGGACCTGTAATGAAACAGCACTAGGCAATCTTTCCTACAAACAACCATGCAACAGACTGGAAACACAAATAACACATGTGGGAAACAGCTACACACAGATTTTCAGCTCATGCTGAAAGAAGACTGAAATGTAGCACAGTTAACCTCTGTGCATTCCTTGTAGAGTGAAGCCACTCAGGATTCCTTGTCTTTGTAAAGCATTTTATACCTGTGCGTGGGGAAAAAAAGGCAAGTACAGAGCATAACTACTACTATGGAAAGTCAGAAGATAGTCTCAGGACTGTGTGTCTTACTAAAAAAAAAAAAGCCAAAGAAAGAAAGAAAAATCAGATTTGGGTGGGGTTTTTTGTTTGGGTTTTTTGGCTTTGGTTTTGGCTTTTTGGGAATTTTGTTTTGTTGTTGCTTGTTTTGTTTGGGTTGTTGGAGTTTTCTTATTTTATTATTTGTTTTTAAAGGATTATCATTTTATGTTTTTTCTGGATGAGTTGCATGCTGAAACCATAGACTTCAGGTCTCAGGAAGGTTTTTACTACAATCTTGTTTCTCTGAGATTTGTTGGAATTTTAGCATCTCTATAACCTAAGTTGTTCAAACTTCTAACAAGCTTTCTTCAGCTGCAAAGAATATACAATCTCTTCAGGACTGATACTTAAGTTGTTATTCTTAAAAGTTAATCTTTCCCTTCAAGAAAAAATACACTGATAAAAAGTCACAGACTCCTACTATTGATGACTGAGCCACATGAACTGGTTAGGTGACAGTGGAACAAGTTTCTGACAGAAAATATAGTTCTGTCAAGATGAAACATTTTAAATAACAGAAGGTTGTAGAATCCTAACTTTCCTCCTCCAAATCAGAAGACAAATCTAAACATGATTTCAATTGCAAGTATTTGTCTTCTGCAGTTCCACTCTATTCCAAAGGAACAAAATATATCTTTCAGAAATCTTCAGATGATCCCACTGAACCCACGCATACAAATTCTTGATCAAAAATCTGCTTTAATATTCAACAGGCTTGTAGTGCTGTTTCAAAATACATGTTTATGGGAAAAGAGTAATGCTGCAACCCTCCTTCCCATTAAATGGCAATTATCTTTTCAGAGGTCAGTTTTCTCCTTAACTCATATTAAAACCTTAAAATTTACATAAAAGGATGTAAGCATTTTATTAAAAAGGGAAAGTTAAATATGAACTTGACAGATATAGATATTACAGGTTTGCTATCTATTGGCAGAAAAGGGTAGGAGTGTTGAAGTATTTAAGTGTGTGGCAAGCTGTGTTATGGATGAGAGGATTAGAAGTTATTTCTGAACCCTCTAGAATTGTTTTCAAAGGTTTTGATGTCAGGAAACTTGTTCTATTTTAGAAAAGATTATTTTCTGTCATTTAAAAACATTGTTTTTCAAAAAAGACATAATTAGTAAAATCTGGAGAGTTTAAATTGCTGGAAGATTTAGCCAAGCCATCAATAATTTTTTTGTGTGTGTGAAAAAAAGTCTTGCTCTATTCCTAAAACTACTGGAGGATGTGCTCTAGACATTTGTAGAGAAAGCCAGACACCTTCCATTTTGCCAGAGACAAATTTAACTACAACCTCAGAAGGTTCTGAATTATGTTGTAATTTATAACATGCATTCTTAATTTTCTCACATTCTGTTGCCATATGTATGTGAAGGGAAGATGAGGAAATAAATATTGTCTATGAAATAGAGAGTCAGGCCCCTTTGGATCACAGGGTTCAGATGGGCACAAAGATCCAATCCCAACTCAGCTGATCAGGATATTTTGTTGACTAGCACTGAGATTGAAAGTTATGAAACTGATGCCAACTACATGCCATCAGTAGTAGTTATACCTATCTTCTGAATTTATGAGGTATGTACAAATGTTTCATTAGCATACATTTAGACAACTAAGTTATCCATGTTTTTAGAGAAAATCGGGGTTTTCTTAAGTTCACTTGTTGATTCCTGAATATTAGTGGCATTTATGTCAGGGACACACATAGCTGCAATCTAAATTTCTCAAGAACCTAGTCTAACAGGTTCCTGAGGATACCAAATCAAAGTTAAGAGTACATGTTATCTACTTTGTTTTAGAGATTGGATAAAAAGAATCCCTTTTCATTAGAGACCTATAAATTCACAGTGAGCTTTTCACAGTACTTCCTATAGTGACTTTACAAGTCAACTTGTAATGTACCAGACCTTGAGGTCTCTCCTGCTTTCCCTTTGCTCATACTGACACGTACAGCAGTGATTTCAGACTTCTTCTGGCAACATCAGAAGCAATTTACACAAAATCAAAACTATTAATTATTCACTCTCTTTTTCAGACTGTTTGTTTTTGGTTTTGGTTTTTTTTTTTTTTTTGGTTTTTTGGCCTCTACATTGTTGTTTACAATGTTAAAATGCTTTTTAAAAAATTATACAAGTGTAAATTGGTAGAATATATTGCTAGAAACAATGGTAAAAGTCATAATGAACTGAAACTAGCATTGAAACTGATATTGAAAGCATTTGTCAGTAGCTGCATATGGAAGAGTGTAAAATCAGATTAATGCAAATTAGATGAATACAATCTTATTTTTCATGAAAAAATATCTATTAGAATAAATGCCAGAATAAATATTATTCAGGATTACCCCTGAATAATAGCCACTTTCAGAGAAGCTGATAAAAGAGAAGACAGCTCTACTCAGATCTACATTGCATTGACAAGATGCAGAAGTAAGAAAAGAAAGCTTCAAAAGAAGAGTAAATAATACAGATATTTTTTTAAAAGTAAAAAATATCCCAAACAATTGCCACCTAACTTCAAACAATTTCCACTTAACTTCAAAGTGCTACTTCCATTGTTAAAAAAGTAATTTGAAATTTCAGGATGTAATCTGGTTGATCCTCAACCCACTGAGATCACTGCAAGGTCCTTCGCTATCTTTAGTGTTATAAGGAAAAGCTTACATAGAAAAGAAAATAAAAATTATTCCTATTTTTAAGATGGGACAGTTGAATTCTTGTACAGTATCAAAGAACTTCTAAGTAATTCAGGTTTCGCCCTTCTGAAGGCTTCATCTCTTTCCTCTCATGTTCTTTGAACACTTTGGGGTAAGTGAAGCTTAAAATATTTTCCTGAATTTCTGCATTAGAATAGAATAGACTAAGTCAGTTGGAAAGGACCCAAAACTATCATCTAGTCCAACTGCTTGAGCAATTCAGGGATAACCAACACTTAAATCATGTCATGTACAAAAATCTCTTGAACTCTGGCAGGAATGGGGAATCAACCATGTCTCTAGGAAGCCTGTTTCAGGCTTTGACCACCCCCTCAGTAAAAAAAAGGCTTCTTAATGTCAAGTCTGAGCCTTCTCTGATGCAGTTTTGAGTGCCCAAACACATCCTATCCATGAATACTGGAGAACAGCAGCTCCCTCTCTACCTATTATCTTCCAGAATCTTAAGGGAGAACAAGTCACCCTTAGCTTCCTTTTCTTCAAACTAGACAAACCCATGGCCCTTAGTGGCTCCTTCTGGGATGTGCCTTCCAGCCACCTCACCAATTTTGTTGCCCTCCTCTGGACACATTCAAGTACCTTCACATCCTTCTCAGACTGTGGAGCCCAGAAGTACTCCAGCCGAGACCTCAACTGCGCTTAATACAGCAGTATAATCACCTCTTTTGACATGAATCAGTTAACATAAAATATAGTTTTAATTCTGTGGTCAAAAATTATTGTTGTGTGAAAGGCTTTTTGTTGGAGGCTTTTTGCTATTTCAAAACTTATTTGCTTTCTTTTTACTTTTGTTTACATCACTGCGTTTATCAAGATTGAGATAAAAATTTGAGTATTCATAAAACAAAAGGTCTCATTTAAAATTCCCCTAATCTAGAAAAAATATGAGAGGGACAGTACACATTTGAATAAGTATGTGAATGATTTTGTTTCTTTTGCTCAGCTTGATATGTGAGGGACTGATGGCTCCTGGGAGTGGGCTGGCAGAGTATTATTTGGTCTCCCCCTCCTTCCATGGTCTCTCTCAGCATCTCTGTGAGCATGCAGATGAGTTTTGTAACATAACCTAACCTCAACCTTACAAGTTAAGCACAGGTCTGAGTGTCTGAAAGCTTTTGTAAATAGGTGCAATACTCTAAGCTGGTGAGCTGCACACTGGCTGGGCAGCACACCACCCAAGGCTGAGGTCCCTGTCCAGCCAGAAAGAAGCCCAAACACAGAGAATGGTTCCACTGCACTCACAGTACAGACAAATGACTTCACTTAAGTAAAGTCATCTAAATATTTAGCCTTTCAAAAGCCACATATGAAAAAGTGGTGTCATAAAACCTGACTAGTTCATTCACTAAGGTCTTGTGAGACTGATGACTAATGAATTATCAAATTAATGTTATTTTAACAAATTACCAATATTTCTCCAGATAGAAAAGTTTGAAGGCAAATACTTACTAGTTTTCCCCACTGCTTTGTTTTCATTCCAGCTTTCTATGGTCCTTCTCTTCTAGGAACTGAAGAAGGAGCATGAGTAGTGGCCAGTAGCTGAGAAATCAAGGATCTCAGCCTTGAAGAGAGCCAAGTTACAGCTCTGTCTTGAAAAAAATCTGGTATCTGTTTGCAAAATCCTTTTCGATTTTGTCTCTTTTTTTATCCCTTGCTATTCATTTCCTGTGGTCGCCACATTGGCACTGAGGGAGCATAAAGACCTGTATTCATTCTGCCTAGCTTAAAAACTCAGTTACCACATTAAACTGAGGAAGCCTCAGCACCTAAAGAAATTAACAGCTTGCTGGAGGTAACAGTCTAATTCTATTGACTTCCTTAAGAGACTTGAAGGAGGATGTGGTTCTTACATCCTGCAGCCCAGGAAAAGGTGCATTGCTATTGCTGGTACTAGGCTGCTGGCTTTGTAGCCATTTTTCAAGGCCACAGGACTGAAATTTGTGGGCTTTCCTTCCTCTTTTCTAATCTTACCTGGAACTCTGTGTCCATTTGTTTTAGCTGTAACTGCAATTTTCCTGATGTTTAGCTGACTATTCAATTTGGAGCTTTCACTTGTCAAACGGTATAACCAAAATTTTGTATAGGTAAGAGTAAATAGTAAATCCTCAGTGTAGGAAATTTTTTAATTAAACTAACAAAAATATATATGAAGAAATATAGGACTGGTATGAAAGCAGATGCCTTGGGAAGTGGGGACACAAGATGCAGGGGAGTGCAGGCACAGGATGTTTGGAGTCAAGGTACAGACTGATGCTGAGGACCCCATAGCTCTAAACAAATCACCAGTGTCACTTCATAAAATGCAGGCCTGGACCTCAAAGAAACCAACCACAGTAGCAACACAGAACAATAATCAAGTACCTACTTATGTAAAATGCATTATATAAAGTTTGATTCACTGTGAACTTGCAAGCAAGTAACTAATAGAGAAAGCTGTAAAGCAATGTTAGCAGATATAAAAAGTGGACCCTGGGGTAAGAAAGAGGAAAATATCAATATCAAAGTCCTCCACATGGAGGAATTAGGATGAATCTGATTCACTGTATACCCATACTTATAATAATAGTAAAAATAATAATGATAAACCCTAATAGGGTTAGGGGTTAGGGTTTGTGATAGGGTTATGTCACTTCTTTATGGTACTATTTGGGTCTTTTTTTACTCTTTCATTGTCTGTAATAACTAGATCTGTACTAATATCTTTTCTGTGACTAGACTTTAAAATTTCAATTATGCCAGTAATAACCTCTGGGATTTTCATAAAAGATTTGTCTTGCCTTTTGTTCATATAAGGCTTTTTAGCAACAGAGTGCTCCCCAGGATTCTCTCCAGGGGACAAATAAATCAGAATGTCATGGGATTCCTTTTGGGGCTATGTGGGTGACAGATGAGAAGAGGTAAGGACCATGGAGTGGGGACAATGTTTAACAGGTATGGGTAATTGCCTGTCATGGTAAGACTAGAAAGGATTGTGTTAAGATCTGAAGAGCTGGTTACTGTCTGTTAGAGGGCTAATGCAGCCTTATACAGATGTGGAAAATAAAGCAATATGTTAGTCCCTTTCAAGTCCCTAAAAGACTGTTGCAGTTATAATGCAGTGGAGACTGAGCTTCATTGACCAAATGGCAAGTTCAGTAGATGATTTGTAGGAAGGCAAATTCCTCAATGTTGCTTATATGTTGCTTACATCCATACCTGTGTTCTTTCTCTGTCTGACCACATTAAAATCCCCTTTTCTTGGTACTGCCTGTTACCTCTTTGTTCTGCAGTTAGTGAATGCATTTTAATAGCTTATGCTGAAGTTCATAAGAGGATCACATGCCTTAATAGTATCTTGAATATAATTTTTAATGTTTTCCATCTCATTTCATTTCTTTCCTGCTGAAACTACTAAAAGCTCTGCCAAGAGTACACTGGCAAATGGAAAGTACTCAAACAATGAACATCTCATCTAATGTTTAAAGCATAATTAGGGGATTACATGTCTTCAAGAGTAATGCCCCTTTTATTAGTCATAAATTGTCAATTTCTATGGATTTTATTACCTCATGTCAGTATTATTTTTTAATATTTTAAAAGCACATAAATATTTCCAATTTTGAACATTCAGAGCTCGAAAGTTATTATAAATCAACCTTCTATCAGACCTCCTAAAATTTATTTCTTCTCATTCATGATCAACAGATTAGATCAATTAATACAGGTATGTCTGATAGTTGTCTGTTACTAGATGTTGGTTTGCAAGCTATTTCAGTAGAAATAAGAACAGAGTTAACAGGAGATACATGAAGTGACTTATTACTCTCAGCTTCCTGGGAGAGGTGGGGAAATCTGTTCAAGTTTCCATAACTTAGCTCCACCTTCTGCCATTTTACTCACTCAAACTTTCAGGAGTTTCAGTATAATTTACTGTGTTTGGTTATCTGGCTCATGACATATTTTGTGTATTTGCTTTCTTGAGATTATTCTGCCTCATTGATTAGGGTAAGAAAAAAAAATAGCAATCTCTTTCCCTATAAGATACAACATCTGGAATTTGATGACCACCTTGGACAAAAATTTAGACTTGGTTTTTTTGATGACTATGATTTTATTTTTTTTGGCAGGATTAAAAAAAGCCGATAAGTTATGGTGTACATGAAATAGTTACAACACACAGGGTCATTTTTTCCTCTAGCCCTCAGCAAAATTTCAGTCTTCCTTGGGTGGATCCTCAGTGGTCAACCTACATAAAAATGCCCATAAAAATGCCCATGAAGCCATGCTGATATATGGAAATGGACCAGTTTTGGTCCTAGGACCATCCTAGACCATCCAGTCTGTGTAACAAACACCATACACACTTTTAGCAAAGGTATTTGACAGGATCAAAATAAGTTTTTTTCTCAGCTTCAAATTCAGAAGTCATGTGACTATTTAGCATAAAAATTTGCTTTTAAAAAGTTCTTCACCAACTGAAATCTGTGTTTTCAGGGTGACAAGCAGAGAAGGAAAGGAAAGTAAAAATTATAGGGAGGAATGCAGTGAAAATATCAAATAGACAAAGTCCAATGTCAGTAGCATATCAGAGAAACTAACACTGAGGAATAGCAATAGCTTTTTCTACTTGGACCTCCTTTTTGACCTGTAGCTTTCAGTACTGAAACTTTATTCACCTCCCTGAAGTGAAGAGTGAGGAGCAGCTGTTCCCAAAAAGCCAAATAACTTACCCTTCCACTTTACTGTGCTCCAGATCCTAATCCCCAAATCATCCCCATTACACAGACAATTTAATTCCTAGTCTCTTTCTTAGTATGAACCAATTAGTTTTCTCCAGGATGAAACCTAGGGTTTTTTCTTGTTTTGGAAAAAGTCTTTTCTACGTACTATATCCAGGAAGTGGAAGAGAGTTTTGCACCTCTGCCGTATAAGTCACCAAACATCACCAAGACCTTAGCAGGTCTTTCACACTCCAGCACCCCCAGGTGCCCTCATATCATTCTCTAAAACATGAAACACATACTCTGCTTCATTAGAGAACTTCATTCTGGGGAACCCTGGCATAATTTCAGATGTTTTAAAAAAGAAAGCAAAAAGAAAACAAAACAAGACCAAATAAAAAAAAATTTTAAAAAAAAATTAAAAAAACCCAAAAAACCAGTGTTTTTACATCTCTGGATCTTGCTATGTGACCTCAGTGCAGGAAAATACAATCAATCTGTACTATAGGGGCCTATCACTGAGTCTGGATGCAAACTGATCTGACCTTTCTGGTATGGGATCCAGAGATTGTTCTCCAAGTGGATGCCTTTCATAGTGTACTTTTTCTAAAGAGATCTCAGAGAAGAGGCAGAAACACAAAATGTGCTCAGCTGGAAGGGGCTCACAAAGGTCACTGAGTCCAGCTCACAGCCCTGCGCAGGACCATTCCCAAGAGTAATGCCCAAGAGCATTATCCAAACACTTCTTGAATTCTCTCAGGCTGGCTCTGTGACCATTTCCCTGAGAAATCTGTTCCACTAGCCAACCACCCTCTGGTTGAGAACCTTTTCCTAATATTGAACCTAAACCTCCCCTGGCACACCTTGAGGCCATTCCCTCAAGCCCTGTCCTGGTCACCACCATGAAGAGATCAGTGTCTGCCCCTCCTCCTCCCCTCGGCAGGAATTTGCAGACTGCAATGAGGTCTCCCCTCAATCTCCTCTTTCCCAGGCTGAGCAGACCAAGTGACCTCAGCCACTCCTCATACAGCTTCCCCTTCAAGGCCCTTCTTCACCATCCTCATCAGTCTCCTTTGGATGCTCTCTAATAGCTGAAAGTATTTCTTATATTGTGGCTCCCAAAAGTGCACACAGTATTCAAGGTGAGGCTGCACCTGTGCAGAGCAGAGCAGAAAATCCCCTCCTTCTATCTATTTTTCTTTAGCAAGACATTTTGCACAGAAAACTAAAGAAACATGGAGGCTTTTTAAAATGAGTACATAAGGTTTTCAATACCAACTTTACTTCACGCAAAGGGAAAGAACACCAAAGTCAGTGCTACCTAAATTGGCTAGTTTACTCTTTTGTCTGCATGCAAATAGGTTGACAAATCTGTGGTATAAGAAAGAACATGTGTCTGGTTTATAGGGAAATAAGTTTGCCTAGAAGTTCCTGGAAATTTTATTCATATGGTCTTTCCTAAGCTCAAAAAACTCCCAAGATCTTTAACAGCAGTCAAATTTCCTCAATTAAACTGGGTTTGAAAGAAATTGTAATCTGTAGAAACCTTCTTTATTAGTGATGACAATTTTTTGTGTGTATAAAAAGAATTTAGGTAATTCTTTTATGTTCTGCTATTAATACAACTTTTTACAGATATGAGAGGTACTTTTAATGTATTATCACTGAAAACTGAATTTAGAGCAGGAGAATATGAGTCACCATATAAAGAAAAATATGATGGTGGAGGAAAAGGATAATATTAAAATATAAAATTATATTTTAAAGTATTTTCAAGATATATCAACCCTTTAAAGAAGTACAGCCATCTAAGAAGAGCAGGTTATGTACAGATTCCTGATTCTGAGTTGTTTCTCATAGCCTGTAAGGAACCAAGATGCAGTTTTTGTTCTCAGTAGGACTGATACAAATAGAGATGAAGGGTCTAGGAATTCCACTGTCCGTTCTATGGATGAAATCTCCTCAGCAAGGAGCAAAGAGAAGAAAATAAAAATCTTGTGGTGAAAAGCATTTACCCTTGCAAGAGGACCTTGCAGTTCATCCAACTTACTGTCTGCCACCTAATGGCATTTCTGTTCAGTAAGTGTGCATGTCACTAAGACAGTGAATCTAAAATTCGGGCACCCAAAAATCAGAAATTTAAGCCTGAATAAATGTATATAAGCTCTGTCTAATAGGCAATCTAAAAGGCAATCCAGCTTAAACAAAAATAGAGGTATAAGAACAACTTCTGCTTATTTCTTTTCACTCACTACACAAGAAACTCAAGGAGATGAGCTCAGATTTTAATGCTTAGATATCTAAATTTGGAAAATAGAAATCCCACTCTAAATTACTAGCCACTGCAAGCACATACTTACTTTCATATATGGGCTAATTGAAGTGCCTAGCCCCTGCTGCAAATGTATGTTAGATTTCTTTAGTAGAGTTACACACACTCTTCCACTCTCTCCTTAAATCACAAAATATGAGATATAAAGGCCTAGGAGACACAGATCAATCTCAGAGCTACATGACAGCTGCTACTTATAATTCTACAAATCATAGTCGTAAACTTAGCTTTTCAGGTTAGTTAAGCCAGGTTTAGGGCTATTTTGCCTTGCCAGAGTGGAGCAAGGCATCCAGAAGTTACCACCATGTCTCATTGTCAGATGGTCGGTGTATAAACTGCAGGACTGGTAGTGGTAACTCATCGGGTTCATTGTCCAGCCTCCCCCTCTAACACTGTGTGACTAAAAAGTTATTTCAGTCCTTAATTCTAACTAATTTCAGGGGTTTGTTGGTTTGGGGTTTTTGATTTTGTGGTTTTTTGGGTTTTTTTACAGATTTCAAGTATGTTTCAGCTAAATTGCACATCAGATAGCTAGAAATATGATCTTTGTGAGCAAAAAATGCCATGACTTTTCTTTTTGGAGGGTGTATGGCTGTTAGCTGCATCATGCCAAATCAATTACAGATGAAAGTCAATTAATAAAACTGAAATATTGTAATAAAATATGCATACAAAGAACCACAGACTGTTTAGTATCAAGGTACAAATCTTTATCAGAAATACTGTGAATGTATTGGTAGAGTATGGACAAGTAAGAGTTAGAAGGCTTTGAAAAATGAATCTTTTCAGCTTTTCACAGCCTTTTGCTTGGCAAAGTTGATTTGTTTTAGTGCTAAAAAAACACGACTAAGGAAAAGCTGCAGACTGATATAGTATAGGCATGCATTTTTCTCTTCTCAAAGCAAGATGATAAAATATGTATTAGCTTTCAGCCCAATCAAAATCAAGGAGTCCAATAAGGAAAAGAGGCCTATTGATATATATGTTTTATAAAAGAAAGTATTTGAACCAGCAGCCTTCTGGGAAATACCACTACAAGTTATTCAGCCACCTAACTGAACTTATGTTGAACCATTTTCCTTTTCCTTCTCTTTGAAGGGTATTGAAGAAGCTCAAGAAAAAGTCAAAACTTCCGTGCTCTTGAATAATGAATGAAGACAATTCCTCACTCCAGTAAACACTGCATTTTTGTAAAGAAAGAGAACAACTGGTGCATGAAATCAAGCTTTTGAAATCACACATTTCAAGAAAAATTCTCTCGAGATACAACTTCCAATAAACATCAGTCTGCAATCCTTTTCTGCATGAAAATGAAACCTATTAAACAGTAAAGGTAGGAATATTATGTTTTGTGTATGAGGTGAGTTTTCCCTAGCAGAAAGGCTGCTTATTCCTCTGGGCTCCCACAGCCTTGTGGAATAAAAATGGTTTGTGCATCAGTGGTTTTCTGTGGGCTCCCAGACCATGTCAAACAGCCTATGACATGCTCTTTATTCAGTATATGGGAAATATTGCTTTGCAACCAGGTGCCAGGAAGGGCCCGTGGCCGGGGGAGGGGGATATGGGGGCCTAAAGATGCCGACAGTAAATGTACATTCCAGGGAGTGGTTAATGGACAAGAAAATCAGGGGTTCACTGAGGCAAGACAGAGAGGAATGTACAGCTTGTTCTTTTGATTGATGGTCAGTAGAATGCCAAGGATCAAGAGAAAATAAGCACAAAAATATATTTCAGTAGGGAAAACAAGGCATTAATAGTGAATATCATGCCTAACACTGATGATGATTTATAGTCTGGCTTGCAGACAAAACCACCAATCTGGTACGGCTAACAGCATGAGAGGCATGGAAAACTCCAAGGCCTTTTTCAAAAATGATAGAGTACACAACAGACACAATGTTTCTTTTGGAGGTTTGTTTCCCTATCATAATCTCCTGTAATCATTCAATTTGCATCAACTGAGAAAAAAATTCTAAGGTGCCAGTTTAAGACTGAAACTGAAAATATTTCTGGTCAAGAAATACAGTTCTTGCGTCCTGCGTGAGGCAGAGTAAATCTAACTTCATGATGTGAAGTAATTGGGTATGAGGCACTTACACCTGTGGAAAAACATTTATGTGACAGGTTTATGTTCTGACAGTAAATATATGACAAAACCTGTTTTTTTCAGGGAGCACATGGTTTACACATGATAATTTATTTTTCAGAAGTAAATGAGCTTTAATATCTTTATTTTTTTTCTTAACTGTGATAAAATGAGCACTATGAATTATCTTGCTTATCATCTCAGCTCTTCCTTTGCCCAAGGAGGTTTGAATAACAATCTCAGCTTGAAAATATGCCAACTGTCAGGTAAGAGAGTCATTCTATTATATGTTATCTCAATCTGTATTTAAGTAATTTATAAAAAGTTACTCTGGGCAGAGAGATTGAGGGAGACATTTGAAAATACTTGATGATTAGGCAATTTACCTGAAAGGTTATTTATGCTGTTTCAGTCCCCATTCTGAATTGGACAAAGGTGTGAACTGTAAGTCTACAAGATATTCTTAAGACACTTCTTTCAACCTTTCCTGTTGACATTGTTCCACTTGAGATAAAATGCTCAAAATGTGATTGAGATGGAGAACAAGATTAGCTCTCCACTCCTCTAGGTAGGACACTTACTTGGGAGATCAGAACACATGACCACCTCTCTCCAGTAAATATTTAATGGAGCATATGCAATGGAGCAGTGTCAACAGGAGACATTGAAAGAGCCCTTTTATGTTAGTTTTAAGTTAAGGGCAAGCAGTCATTGAAACAATTCACGCAGAGGAGTGAGCTGAATATAGGTTTTTCACATCCTGCAGTTTACCGCTTGAGTCCCTGAGCATATGGGAACTTCCTCTTCTTCTGGGTACTTCAGATTGGATTTTTTTTTTTTAATATTTTAAGTAGCCACTATATTTTTCATGAATTTACCAATCAGCAGCAGCACTATTGCTTCTTCCACTGTTACCACAAACTGACATCCACAATGGAAAAGTGGTGTTGAGCTTCCATTTGGAGCCCCTGATTGCCTTGAACAGAGCAGAAATGTATAGTCATTAAAAAGATGGAACCATTAGTTTGTTAAATGCTAAATGGAACCATTCATTTGTTAAACCAAACCTAAATTATTTCATTGATTTTTGAAAGCATTCACAGATATCACATTGCAGGAGAAGTACCTGATATGCTGAAACGCAGGGCTTACTCAGAGAGAATTCTACAGGTTGCAGAATCAGGCTAACAGGAACCTGATAAAATTTAATAAAAGCAAATGCAGGATCCTCTGTCTGGAAAGGCAGAACACTGCTCAACACCAGCTGAACACAAGCTATCAGACCACCATGCTGCAGAGAGGGTTAATTCAGGTTTGTAGGAGCAGGAGTGCACACAAAGGATTAAGGAAGTGATTGCTTCACTGTATTCAGCATATGTGAATCTGTATTTTCAATAGTGTCTAGTTTTAGGATCCTGCTTTTAGGAAAGACATACTGGGGTGGAAAGGGACTCCTATGTAATCAGGAACAGGTTGTAGAAGGACAGAGAGAAGTGAACCTTTTTAGCCTGGATTAGACCAAGGTAAAGGGAGACCTTACGTCTGTTTGCAACTACCATACTAGGGTACTGAGAGAGGATGGAGACCCATTCTTCTCAGAAGTTCCCAGCAACACAAGAGGAGGAACTGAACACAGGCTGGAACAAGAGAAATTCTAATTAAATATAAGGAATTTTTTAATTCACGGAAAGGTTTTTTAAACAAGATGCCTGAAAAAAATTTGGAATATCTGTCACTGGAGGTGCTTAGAACTTGACTGTACATTGTCCAGAACAACCTGGTCTAAGTAGGTCAAGCTCCTAGGAGACAATGGGACCCACTGACTTTCAGTCAACCTTCAGGAAACTTTCAGTAAACTGAGTTTCAGTCAATTTATGTCTCGACCATTTTATTTTGCAATATAAAGAATTGTAGACGATATTGGCAGTATTTGTATTTCCTTACTATTCCTGAAGAATGTAATGGCTAAGTTTTAAAATTACTGTTCAATGTAACGCAATTTTTTCTTACTTTATATGCAATAGATGTCTTTATTCGCCTCCTAATTCATCTTCTACATTCTCCAGCAAATATGCTGGGTATTCTGCATTTTCCTATATACATCTAGTATCTTCACAGTATTTAGGGTAATACGCAATTCAGAGTACAGTACATGCTATTCCGTGCTTTCTTCTTCCATTTGTCATCCAAGAAACTGCTGCAAAATTAGGAGTGTTCAAAAAAAATTTGATTGCATCCTTTCCGTGCTATGAAGAAAGAATCTTGGTCCAGCTTTTGCATAATTTTGTGCTCAAGATATTTAGCTTAAAAAAAATTCAAATAGATTTTTTTGTTTGTTTTAACCTGAGAAGTAATTCTATGTGTGTTTAAGAGAATGAAAAATTTTTGATTTATCACCAGTTGACTGAAATGCACAGTTCTCAAGAAGGATTAATTTGTTTCACTATCATTCAAATATTAGTACAAAAATATATCATCCCTACTTTCAGGTATGCATAAATAGATATGTTTATGCATATATGTTCAAGCACACAGGTATAAGTACATATAAAAAATTTCAGCAGAAAAAAAATCTCTCAAACTCAGAGGTAAATGTAAACACTATTGATTTTTTCGGGGGTTTTATATGAATAATTTTCTCTTTTGCTTTTATATCAGAGAAGAAATGAGTTTATATTGGCATAGGAGCTACATATACTCTTTCCTAAAAAGGACACATTTGAAAAACTTTTTGCTCTTGCATTCATAGTTTCAAAGGGGAGTGCATTGAATTCTACCATCACCTTTCACACAGGGATTTTATCTTAGGAAGTGTCACCTGTTCTATATTTGGAGAATAAGACAGAATTGCAATTGCTCTCTCTTTCATATATTTTTGCAATTCTGTATCCAGGAGATGCCACAGCCTATAAAGTATGGGAGTGGTCTTGTCCCCATGGATTTCTCTTTTTCAGCCTACCATGAAACTTCATCTTGCATAATGTATCAGTGATCATTCTTGCTGCTTGAAGAATCACACAGCATGTTATTATAGTATGTTATTTATATTCACTTCAAGACCTTTTTCTGGATTTAAACTGCTTTGAATCTTGGTGTATTAGAATTTGTTATATTGTGTCAACTCAGAGATAAAAGCTAGCAACAAGAGAGGAAGTTTGGAGCTAGAGCTTTATGGAGAATTAAACTGAGTGTGGGATGGTTTTCATTTGCAATATCATTTTGGAAGCAACTTTTGGGGTGAAGCAATATAAAGCAGGAGATTTGCCTCAACGAGTATGTATCTTTCAAATCCTTCACACAAAGTTGTCTTAAAATTCTGTTACATGTAATACATGTCTAATTTACCCAGCTACAGCATTTTCACCAGCTGTTAGCAGAATACAAAAGTATCTCATAAGCTTAGATCCATGGCCCATCCGGGTTGCTGTTCTGTCTCCAGGACTGGCAGGAGGTCCTGCTGCCTGGGAAAGTGGATAAACCTGGTAGCAGATCACCTACTCGGGAAAAGCAAACCTGGAAGAAGGGTGGGATGGAGAGGCTGAACTAAAATATGAAGCAGAACACTTCCAAACTTCTCAGTTCAAATGGCCATTGTAACTGCACCTTACATATCCCAGCTTCATACTGGAGAGGGCTCCAGGTACGTATCACTCCTTCTCTTACCCCTTTCAATAAAAAGAAGACCCAAGGAAGCATGCTGAGAGACAGATGTAGCATGCTCTGACCATGTCTGCACCACGAGCAATGAGGAGAACAGGGCTTTGCAACAGTCAAAGCCATGGAATTGCTGGTCAGCCTAGGCATGGCATGTGATTATCCAGAATTTCCAGCTTGTTAACATAACTCTGCTGTCAAATCTAAAGGTGATTTTGCAGTTCATGTAGGCAGGAGGCTACTTAGCTAAGCCAAGCAGAATGGTTGTTAGGAGCAGCTCTCTGAGAGGTGACCTGGTGTGTGGCTACTGCCTTCTGAGGGGCTATATGTGGCCTATGCATAGCATAAACAATGTGGGAACGGGGAGAGGCACTAGTGAAATCTCATTTTTCACACTTTGACTTGAGGCCCAGAGTCTCAGTGAGTCAGCCATTCCATGTCAGTCCCTGAAATGAAGCAGCAAATATATCTGACTACAAGAGGAAATGTTATAGTTTTGCGCTCCTTTTGTCAAAAGATTTGCACTTTAATGTAATATAACCTATTCATCTGCCCAGTACAGAAATCTAACTCTTATGGACATGCACATGAAAAATCATGGGAAGGAAGAGAACAGGTAGTTTTTTCCCAATAAAGCTACAATATATGCCCTAAAAAAGAGACTCCAGCAAGGTAGATACCCTTCAGTTTCTTTGTAATTTGTTTAACTATTTTGAAATTTCACATAATTCATGCACAGAAAAGGCATATATATATACACAAATCACATATGCATGAACATATACACAAATACAAATACTAACATTCAGGAAGATGTACCCAACCCACTGTTCTGAGTGGTGTGAATATGCATTTTCTCTTTTGTTAAGTCTGTAGCTAAAAAAAAAAAATAAAATTAGGTCTGTGTATCTCAACAGGTAGGATACAGAGCAAAAATAATAGCAGTTATTCAGTCTTCTTACTGTAGTAAATCTTATTCTTCTCTTCTCAGTAGCCAGTTACCTAAGGTTACCAGATTTTGAAACTTGCTGCTTCACAAGCCTTCACTCTTTCTGAAGATTCTTCTTGAAAAAGTTGTCAGTGACAGCTGCAAAAAGTGACATCAGCTTGAAATAATATCTGGAGTATATTTTTGAGATTAAACTTTTTTGATTTACAATTTTCCATGTAGCATAGGCATAAACATGGGATTCATCTGATGTGGAGAACATATTAAAGTTATAGAGAGAACTCATTCAGATTTCTCCTTTGTTGCTTAGAAAGTTTTCAGAATTTTTAATACTTAAACATAAACAAAAACCCCATGTTTCTTAGGACCAAAATGCTGCATAAATGCATTAAGTAACTCAAGAAAATTGCAAAACAGGTTGAGATATCTCTCAATGTAATTTGGTCAAATTAAGTAAGCCCTGATAAAAACTCCTCTATTGCAAAGCTTAAGGAAGAAAAAAAACACAATCATTTTTAGTGACACAAGAAGTTCTTTGAGCACCATAACTCATGGAGGCTGATTTTCTATGGTTTTGCTTCTTAATGGTTGACTGCAAGCTTTGATTGAAACTTTAGGGGGAAATTCCCTCTTTCATGTGGCTTCTTTGGTATTCAGTAACAGGGAGACTTAGCTGCAGCAAGTAACAACCCACAGTCATCAACACATCTAATATCTTTTTTCATCACTTTAGCTCTGTATTACTTAAAGAAATATCTTTGTCTGAGACCACTTCCTTACATACAATTTGACTGAAATGTGTTACAATTTGCTTGATTTAAGGATGAAAGAACAGAATGAGACTGATCAAGATAATTTTTTTAAAAGAGAGTATGACATCATAAACCTTGCTTCCTTAGGAAAATATAATAAAACCTTCAATATAGAATGAAAGTATTCCATAGCCATAATCAAATCTGGTCTCAAATCACATTTTTTCTGTGCTAGCATATAATGCTGTCCAGTCCTGATCCCATCCCCAGTTACCTAAGGAAATCTTCAGGGATGGAGAACAAATTAAAAACTTTGAGAAACATTTTAAAGTAGGGACCATAGATTTAGAAGATGTAAAACAGTGTGGATTCTTGACAATGATAATTCTAATAGTCATTTATGAAGAAAAATTCACCAAGCAGAATAAATGCTTTCTACCTTGAGAAATTGACAAAGTGAAGAAAGACCTGACAAACACAGAATCTCAGAGTCACTGTAATAACACCCAAACAACCTCGTCTGAAATGATGCTTTGCCACAGCACAGATGTGTGTAAGGATCAATACTTGTACAAACAGTTTATATACAGTTCATTGATCCCCAAGTACATTTACAATACTCTCATAGGCCTACCAAGAACTTCTCGTGTTGCCGCTATGTGAGAATATGTTATTTCAAACAATCACAGCATTTTCCCTTACATGTCAAATAGATGACTACTGGGAACAAGGATGAACACACTGTGGCCTTAGCAAGAAATAATTTGAAAAACATTGCTATAGATCTGTGGACTATGATGTCTTGCAACTTCATGGCCTTCAGTTTCCATGTTCTTCTTACTTATTTCCATTGCAATGAAAATCAGAAATGGAGCTAAATAAACTTTTACTCAAGAAAGTTATCCAAGAGGGAAATATGCATATAGGAGGTAATACAATTATCATTTTATTTGATAAAGATATTTAAGTATCCTATCTGCCTACTTCTAATTAATTAATTAATTAATTAATCCATTTTGATGTCCTTTTTTAATCTTTTACAGGGTGTTAATTTAACATTAGCAAATAATTTTAATATGTATTTTACAAAATCCAGCATAATTCAGGAGTGTGCCTGTGTGCTGAGAGCATACATGTGCTACATAGGCTAGTTGACCTGATCCCTCAGAATCAGGACACTGAATGAAGTTTTATTTCTTATGAGTATTCTTACTTGCACGGCTTACTTGCTAACCATGGGAGTTGGGCATTTAATCTGTCAAACATTTGTAAAACACCAAAAGCAGTGTGACCTTTGACCTGGTTCACGAAAAATGCACCCATTTCTTGTGATTTTTCTGTTCAACCAGCCGGTTTCATATATTTGTCCCATGCCTTATGAAGTATGCAGACAGGGTATGATCTTTGACATTCAGCCACCTGTGTCCCATACTTTTTGTGTGAAAGAAATAAATGACAGGCATGGAGATTAAAAACAGGCCTCCCTTTCTCCTTTTTTTTTTTTTTGGTGTCTTTTTCTTTCCTACTTTTTTTTCTTAGTTCAGGTGTTTTGCCAGATGACCTGCAAGAACTATTTGTGCTTTAAATAATAAAAGTTTCTTTCTGCTTTTTCCACTGATTTTTTGCTAGGTGTATGTTAAATAGCTTTAAATAACCAACTTTCTTTATATTTTGCAAAATAAATTGAGATTAGAACATTCTCCCCAAAAATAGACAGTAAAGGCATCATTGGTTGTAATATGAATGATGAAAGATATGTGACCCTGGTTTTTTACAGTACATTAAAAACAACAAAAGAGATATTTTTCATCTGAACGATATTCCTATTTCTCTCCTACCCTTAATATAAGAGCCTGCTGACTCTTGCCTACATTAATATAGGGACATTATTAATTTTAGTCAGACTTTGGATCAAAACGTATTTCTAAGTGGGAAAAAAAAAGTGCTTAATGTATCATTTTATCTTAGTAGCATTTACTTATGCCTATTACCATTAAGTGATATTAAGTTGGTTAAAATGAGAATGATTTTGCTCCTCTTCAGTTGTTTCAGAGTTGTTCATCTTGTCCAAGGTACTCCTGCTGGTTCCACCCAATCAGTGCAGGGAGGCAGGATCACCTTTGGCTCAGATGAATCATTCAGTGAAGATGAGCCTGCCTTCATCAGCCAGGAAATTTATTTGAGTTACTTCAGGCATAAGTATCTAGTGTTGTTGCAGACACTTTTGAATACGCTCTTGGGCTACCATCTGCTCTTCTGGAAGGGCAGAGATATTTCTCTTTCCCATATTTTTGTTGGCCAAGTGTGGATATCTCAATAACATCAGTGCTGTGTCTTAAATGTGACAACATCCTATTTAGGAAACTCAACATTTTTTCTAGTGGTAATTAATTGAAATTAATCTTACCCATGCTCTTCCAATAATTAATTTCAGTAGGAACTCTTGTAGGTTAGACAGAACATTTCGTTAGCTGATCCTCCATGAACAGAGTAGACTCCAGGACCTGTTTTTAGTTTAGACTCACACTAAGTCAGTGGAATTCCATTGACTGCGATATTTTAGAGGTTTAAGTAAAAGCAAAAGCTGAGCCTCTTTTCTTTGACACAGTAGCTGAATATCACTCTATTTATCCCACTTATTCTATTGCTTATTGAAATCATTCAGTAAATGAAAGCAATCAAGTTAATGCAGAAGTACCTTTTAGTAATAAAATTTCTCTATTTCTGGTATACAGAAGTAACAACCATTTTAATTATTAATTATAAAGATAATTCTCTTTAAATATTTAGTTGATATTCAACTTATTCTGGTCTATATTTTAGATTTTAATAAATATCCACAGTTAAGATAAAAACTACATCCAATAAAATAGTCAGATACAAGAGAATAATGTAATTCCCTGCATACAATTTGATGCAGCCAGATATGAAATTATGATGTAGCCAGATATGGTTATAAATACAAAAAAATCAATAAGAGTGTGATTTCATAATTAATGATTTTGTACTTCCTTTACCATGCTGTAAGGAGATAGGAAGCCAAATATCTAGTCACAGCTGCAAGAGTAACTTAAAATAAGTGGTTTGCAAAGCTGAGAGGGAGCCATTAAAAAATAAAACAGCAGCATCTCCTCACACTGCTTCTGCCAGATGGCTTCAATCCTTCCATTCTTCATCTGGTTAGACTGCTGAGCCAAAATTAAGAAATATACCAGATGCACTTTTTTGGACTATGTCCCATTTTATTTTCTCCTAATCAAGACTGAGTAACAGAGGAAGGAGTATAAGTCAGATATATAAAGTGGCTTTCCCCCCTTTTCAAGAGAAAAGAATGAAAAATATTTTTTAAAAAGTTAAAAATTAAGCATTCAAGCAGAAAACAGGAAGCAGAAAAACTAGTCACAGAAAGCACAAACAAAAAATTGCATATTTCAGCAGAAGACTAGATAAGGAGGTAGGAAAGAAGAAACATCTAGACATGATCTGGCAAGAGAAAGGGAATAAAAGTTCTATTTCATGCCAGAGAAACAGAAATGTATAGGCCACCATACCCATGCTGGTACTAATTTCTGTAGATGGGGATAGTTCTGTCAATAGTGACAGAACAAGGACTAGTGCTTCTTGTTGAAAGAAGGTAGTTTACATTCCACATAAGGAAGAAATATTTGATGATGATGGCAATAAGAGGTTGGAACAACTTGTCCAGTTAAGTTGTGGGTGCATCATTGGAAGTGTTCAAGACCAGGTTGAAAGGGGTTTTAAGCAACCTAATCTAGTAAAAGGTATCTCTGTCCTTAGCAGCTGGATCGGTCTAGATAGTCTTTAAAAGTCCCTTCCAAGAAAAATTATTTCCAACCCAAACCTGTGTGATTTTGTGAAGAATGAGTGGGTCATGCCTTCTAAAATATAATGTGTCTCAACAAAAGTAAAGCTAACTATCCATTATCCAAAACACTGATGAACTTAAATTATGTGTCTTTCCAACAACGCAGGTGATATAAAATTCTTTGGACAACATGGACCAGAAACAACTCAGCTTGAATCCAGCCAGACTCACTGACTCCAGTTCAGTGTTTGCTATGCCAAATTCAAGGACCTTTCTGAAAAAATAAAATCAGTGAATTCTCCTATTCTCTTTTTAAGTGGAGTTTTACCATTTCAGGTGTAACCGTTTTATATCATTTTGAGGAGAGTGAAAGTTTAATTAAAGAAACAAGAAAAAGATAACGGAAGGATTTTTGTGTGATGCATTATGTTTTCATATAAGTCACAGCATATGCTTTCAGGGTAAGAGATGAAAATATTTGAAGGTGCATTTCCAGTTGCTTTCCTCATCTATCTAAATAACAAAAAAAATAATATCACTATTGAGAGCCAAATCTCCCTTTAAAATATACTCTATAGAATAGAAATGGAATTGGGTAATGATTCTTAATTTTTACTTTTTCTTCCCTTCATTTCTTAACATTTCTGAAAGAGCATATCTAATTTTGACAACTTATTACTGGAAAAGAATAAGAAAAAGCTCAGAATGCTCTGCAAATTTGACCACACACTCTCATTCCATTTGCTGCTGAGAATACCAAAATCATTTGATTTCTTCTTTTCAAAACTACTAAAAATTACAAAATTGCAGACTTTTTTGAAATATGAATCTGCTGTTAATGACCCCTGTAAAAATATTCGAGACGTTGCCAGTGAAGTTACAAGCTAAGAGGGTATTCAATCAACTCTCATGGCTGTGGAGTTAGGCCAATCTTAAATGGTTTGGAAATCTCAAGACATATTTTGAAAATAGGCCTGATTTTTTTTTTTCTGCTCTAATTCTATGTGTCATCTCAAAGTCAGTCATTTTTTCAGGAATCACTAAAAATTTTTTTATGTGTTCTTGTGCTTCCTGCATTGTCAAAACATTAAAATTTCTCTCTTTTTTTGTATCTCATTTTGCAGTATACCCTGAATGATATGTGTTTAAATTGGAAGAGGCAGTTCATAGACTGTAGTGAGAAGTACTGTAGCCCATTGTTCCTGTGGGAACTCATCTTAAACTTTGGGATAACCGCCTTTTACTCCATATCTATTTTGTAGACAGTTTCTTTGTGTCATAGCCCTCTTCCTAAAACCATAGCCCCAGTCCAGTAAACCCTTTGAAGAGAAAAAAGACTTTGCATTCAACTCACCTTGCTGAGGAAAGTTGAGCCATACCACAGAAGGCAGATTTGATGTGCCCATGAGAACTCAACATGGTGACACAATGTCCTGTTACACTCTGGAGATGTAGAAAATGTTTCAGTGTGCTCATCAGTTTTGCAACAACATAATGTATTTCTGTTTTGTTGAATAAAATGGACATTTATTTTAAAGTCAAATATTTCAGAAAGAAGTCACCAAGATTTCAAGATGAATTAGTGTAGTTATGAAAGATATGATTTGCAACTGGTTGGCAGCTGCTTTTGGTTAGAATGTTTTTAATCTCTGCAGCATAGAAATGTGCTTCCCATAGTTAACGGATGTATTATTGGCAAAGGACAATGAAATAAAATCCAGATTCCATTCATCCTCCACGGTGATGTTCTTTATGAAAAAAATGATTACTTCACTTGTTTCATTGCTGTCAGGATAAAAATCAAGGCCTCATTTGACCCTATGCTACAGACAAGTTGGGTGCTCTCCTCTAATGGAAATGACTTCTTATTTCTTACCTTTGAATCTTGTAAATCAACCAACCCTAAGAGGCCACAAACTCAGAAGTTACTTTAAAACACATCTTGTATTTTTTGCTCCATAATAAGTTCAAGAGGATAGCAAAGCTGTTGTTTTTATGTGCAAGACATTACCAGCTTTTACAGGTCTGTGTGAAAGTTGTACAGAAATTTTATTATATAGCCCTGCTAAAGAGGGCCAGATCCCTGTGTGGAAAAGTTTGGTATGCTTCACCAAGGCTACCTGGGATGTGCAGATTAACATCAACAAAAACCAGAGATATTCCTGGTTAAGGATATAACTGTGAATTTAGCAATCTTTGCATCTTTCTTATCAGCAGATCAGGTGCACCTTCTAAATGAGAGATATTGGAAACTTCTGTACATGACAAAATGAGAATTAAGAGGAAGTTCTTGATTCTTCAAGTGGAGACATAATTATTCTTTGCTTTGGGTTTCTGTACTGAAGCACTCACTATTGAATATTTTGTGCTTCTAAACTGGCCATTTCCTTTAACATTTTATTAATTTGAAACTAGCATCATAACTGCTTTAACTCTTACAAAAGGGGGGTTATTATAAAAGGCAATTGTAAAATGAAGACATATATCTTTGTCAGTTATCAATTTGGTATCACAATTTGATTCTGATATTTAAGAACTCAAATTAAATCTCCCTTCTAGGCTTGAGAATAGAAAATGCTAGAAATGTCTGCAAACAAATGTTTATTGACTAAAATGCTTATATACTTTTTAGTGTTTGCTATTTATTATTCACTTTTTTTTTGAGTTTTCTTATGTCAATGATTGCTAAAAATTCTGATTTTTTCTTTCAGTGTAAATACTGACCAGGCCCCTTATTCCTGCATATTTCTCTAATAAAACAAATTTTAAAGTACATTCCTTGTCTCTTTGCTGTTTATTTTCTTATTCAAGTTACTAAAAATTATTCACGGAAGATGGGATTTGAAACCAAGACTCTAAGACTATGAGGAATAAACATTTTGAATAGTAAGAAAGGAAAAATGCTTCAAGGCAAACAGTGCAATTATGTGGTCTCTGTGTGTCAGATATTGCTAAACTTAATTGTGGAAGTGTGTGAAAGATTTGTTTTCCTGAAAACACATATATTGTTAATTCTGGAGAAGTATGAAGCCTTAACTGAACAACTCTGTTGTTTTCTGGTTTAGCATAAATAATTAAGAATGGTAAACATAACATCCTACAATAAAATGCATTTGCTTAAGTTTCATGTGGTTTTCATATGAACAAGAAAATAATCTCAAGCATAAGGTAGCAAGTTTGGTGTTACCTGCCAAAGTACCTTTTATAACATTATTGAAGGCAGTGTGAAATTTGCAGGAATAGCATCAAATGCTGAGCAATGTTTCACCTAGCTTCAAATCAAATTTGGCAATGGTTTCAATCCAGAAAAAAATGCTTGTGCTGTGCAATGCTGTTCCTGGAAGTGCAACCCCTAGGGAATCTCTGGAGAATGGCAACTGAGAGGATAACGTCCACATGTTAAAAGAGGGTTTGGGTCATGCAGGAGTTAATATGTTGATTTTTTTTACCAAAAAATTGTCATTATCAAAACTCTTCATGGTCAGAATCTAGATTATTTTGAGGCATTCACTGGGCAAATGACACACTATAAAAATTGAGGTGTTTTTCTTTTATTTTGAACACAAAGGAAAATGACTATCCAATTGATTTGTGGAAGATTTCCTTGTCCCATGCAAACATGGCAGTATAATTATTTTTTTCAAACTCTGACCTCTTCTAACTAGACGTAGCCTAGACATTGGCAAGAAACACACACTAAGTCTCCAGTCCAACAAAATCACTATCATTTATTTCATTTATTCATATTTTTCCAGTTAGTTATTTTTTTAATTGTTCTTTCCCAACTTTTTTTTTTCTTCTGTCCTGGCAAAATCCTCATCCTGTAAGCCATGTGCTTCACATCTGTTCTTACACTGAATGGAAGTGATTAGAAAAAATTATAATTAACTTCTAAATGCTTTTCTTTTTCTTTCCACCTGTTATTTTTCCAGGAACATTTGACTTCCTCTTGTTATAATTCCTCAGGTCTACTTTGATATTCTGTCAATACAAGGCATACTAGGGCACCCCTGACAGCAACTGAAGAGAGTTTATATCTATGTACTGCAGGATAGGGGTATCCTTGTACTGCACCAAATTGATTTTTTTTTTCAAATGGTCCCTGTAATTTCAATAAATCAAAACTGCTTTGCACAGCCTGGTCTAGTGGAAGGTGTTCCTGGAAACACAATCTGTGCATATGATTTACTTCATCAACCTCTTCAGTATTTGTCAGAAGGAAACCACAGGAAGAAATCTGTACACACAGTTACCAAGAAATTTAACAGAGCAGCTTTTCTCATCTTTTGATGTTATAAGATAATACAATGTAATATTAGTGATATTTTAAGTTCCTTGCTTTGAGCTGAACTCTTACGACTGTTTGAGTACCAGGGATACAACTTCTCATCCTAAATGTTCCGATTTTTCTTTTGGTTACTTTATTCCTTTAAAGACACAAGGTATGAGAGGTTCTATACCAACAATTTACCTCAAAACACAAAAGAAAGCTCGTGCATATATCTTTAATATCTCGTAGTTTTAGGTTCTCCTATCACTCCTGAGTGTACTTAGAAACAAAATCTATCTTTACAACGAGCAGTGCTTTTATTGGGTCACAGCTGGATGCTAGCACAGGAGGCTTTCAGCCTAGATTCTGCACAAACACTGGTTTGCAGGGGTCATGCCAGCAATTTTGGACTAGATTTACTTTTGTCTCTTATTGGCAACACAGAATAGGCAACACAGGACTTGACACTGTTCAGGAAGATTATTAAACCTTTCATTGTTGACAGAAAAATTGACTCAGCATAGGAAAGGCATACAAGTTAAGGAAAGGGGTGGCACTGTAAAATTTAAACAAGAAGGGTTTACCAAAATACTTTCATTTTTATTTAGGTCCTGAATTCGACATCTCTCTTCTTGCACCGAGCTAAAATTAAAATATTTGTAAAGTCAATTTAGTTCAGTCTTCAAAAAGTATGAAACTACTTTCCCAATTTTACTATGCGCATGCGACAGGGTTTGAAAATTCAGGCTTGTTTCTCATCCCTGAGCTCCTTGAATGTTTAGCTTTAACATGGTGTTTGCTGGCTGTCTGGGAAAATTGCCTGAGAGAAGGTTGCTTTTTAGTGGTGTTCTGACATACACTTAAGCATAGGTATCAATGACAAAGAATTTCAGACTGCAAATATGGTAAGAATCAAAATGGCCTACAGAAGAATATACAGACATTTACTGCTCCTAATTGCTGCAAATGCTGCAATTGTGACTGCAAAGTGTCTTGAATTAATTTTTTAAATGGATTGTACCTTAGGAGGAAAAGCTTAGAGACTAGGAAAGGGCCGGAGCCGGGTGATATGATCCTTTAACTGGATATATTATGACAGGGGTGTATTTCCTCCGGCCACAGGAAGTTTTGTATACGGAGAAGTGGAAAGCAATAAGTCAGTCTTGCAAAGAATAAACTGTTACAGGAATATAATAAGCTCTACATACCCAGCTGGTCTCTGTGAGCCTGCTAGCACCTTTTCCTTCCTGTTGGAGCAAGTAACATCTGTTTCTTAAGTGAGAGAGTGTGAAGAGAATGAGCACGCATAGCTATGCACAGAGACATGCAGGTGAAGGAAGTGATTAATTATATTTCAGACAGATTGCTTCTGCTGCAAAAACAAAAGCAAGGTCTGAATGTGCTTCTGTAAAATGATTTGTGCTTGACGTTTTTTTCTCTCTCTTTTTTTTTTTTACATGAAATGAGGTAAAACCAGTAGAAATTTTATTAAGGAATAATATAAAAATACAGAGTACTGAAACATCTCATCAGTGAATGAAAACAGACCTTATAAAAAAATCATTAAGGAGCTGCACTTCTTAATATAGGACCTTTTCAACTTCAAGAATTATCTTTTTCCAAAAAAACATTTCTATCTTTCTAAAGGACTAGATGTTGGATTATTTAGATATATAGAGAAATGGGGGTCTTTTCAATGGGAAAAAAAGTTCAGTGGGGAATCCAAGAAAAACAAACTGTAGTGAAATTTTCTATAAATGCCTGTGTCTAAGACACCACTTCTCAAATTCTGTATTCAGATATCTGTCTCATCTCATGAAATGTAATTGCTGATCCAAAGCACTGGTTAAAGTTTTAGACATTTTTCTTAATAAAATGTGTTTAGGTCAGCAAAGTTGCACCATGAAAACAGCTTAATATGAATAAAACCAAAAAAATCCTGTTCCCTGAGCCAAAAAATGTAAGTTGTTAAGTAAAGGAAGTCTCATAAACTTTGAGACAATGAGTAACAAAGTAAAATATTGAAATTCTTCTCTGAAAATTATTTGAAATGGAATGATCTACTAAAATATTTAAGCAGAAAAATCAAGTCAAGTACAAGAATCAGGCAAAACAGAGTTGAAATAAATAAAGATAGGTAATAAAACATTTTAAATAAGTCAGACTAAAATTCAATTGACCTTTTTAGGAATTAAAAATAGAAACTGCTAAACTGCCAAAGATAATGCAGCCGGTGTAGTCAGCATTTGAACTTGAAGAAGGTATTTGATACTACGTCAACTGCTCTAAGTAGTTTAGACAATGTGATATTGACAGACAAATCCTCAGCTGACTGGAAAACTGCTTACAAACGGAAGCCATATGAAAAACATTCCTTAGTTAAGTATCAAGAAGCTGATGGATGAAATGTTAAAAGACTGCTAGCATTAAATCCCCCCTTTCTTATAAAAAAAGTCACTGATGTGATGGAAATGTGTAACAGGGTGTTCAAATATGCACATGACATGTCAATTGAAAAGGTATGCACAGGTAAAGTAAGTTGTATTAATTCTTCAGTGGGACAGGCTCCAAGCAAATTATTTTTTGCAAAGAAAACTATGGAGACCCAATCAAGGGCAGCCAGTGCTCTGGGTCTGAGATAACTCAGCCTTAAAAAGACTCAGATTTACTGTCTGTATTCTGAATCAGCAGTTGGAGGAACCAGCTCAGGTGCATTTGTGTCCTCCAGGCCCTGGTCTACGATGACACCATGGCACTATAGTAGTTGTCTCAGTCCCACATTCAGTCTGGAGCACTGAACACACCTTTGAGGAAAATTTCATCACCACAAAAAAGTTTTTGATGAATCAACGTTTTAAAATGTTTTGCTAAAAAATTCAAAGCTGTTCAAATTACTAATGAGGACAGCAGGATTATATACATGCTTAAAGTTGAACATGAATTTAGTTAACAATTGAATTTTCATATTGGACCAGTGTTATTTCCCCAAAATCCAACAGTACAAACTCAAGGAAAAAAAAAAAAAACCACAAACCATAGATAACTCGCTTCAGTTCTAGATTTCATCTTTAGAAAAAATCAATAGCTTCTCCAAAACATCTTTTTATCAATTGCACTTTATTTGAAATTTTTATCCATAATTTCTCATGATTTTATTTATCTGAAGAGAAAAATTGGTACTTCTTAGTCATCTCAATAATCCGTCAGCTTGAAAACAGTAATTATATTTTTATTGATATTTAATTCTATAATTCATTAATCTGTTAACTCTTCTATTCTAGATATGTTCAGCATGTTCTTTCATTTTTTTCACACTGATGTCAGAGAACTTATCACTGTCTTTGGGCAAACTCAATCACAGACACAAAATAAAGCTGACTTTACTGGAACAGGTCATTAATATATCTGTTTTTTCCACTCTTGTTAGACTGAAATTATGATCTGATTTTCTAATAAAATTTTATCCACAGGTTAAAAAAAAAAAAAACTGTTAATTTATTAAGCAAATTTATTAACCAAACCTTCTCTATGACCTTCCTCCTCAATTAACAACAGGCAGTACCATTTAGCCTTCTCCACAGGCACATAAACTCATCAGCATATTCATCATGAGCCTTTTCTCAGGTTCAATGCCTAGCATTTGCCTCTCCTCAGAAATGCTGCTCTCAGGACAGGCTCTCACCATACTACCAGAACAGACATTTCTCTGTCTCTGTAAAACATATTAATGCTCCACTCTCTTTCTTCACTCACTCTCTCTCTCATCAAGAGTCATGACCTTTTCTTGTCTTTGCTCCTCATCCCTTTCTTAAACTTATTCTGTGATTTAGCAAGAGGAAGTACAGTTTTATTCTCCATATAATTCCAAAGATTTTCACCTTTTCAATAGTAGTAAAAATTATTATTGTACTCATCCCTCTCCAGATTTTTCCTTCAGGCATAGCAAGAATACTTTCTAACAATACCTAAATCTTCTCAATCCCTCTTTAAAACACCTTTTTTTTTCCCCTAAGGACACTAACATTTTCAATTCTACATAACTGGTTTATCAACACTATTATCTGTCTGAATATTATGTCCTGTTCCTCGGTCTCTATCAGCAGGCTAACTCTTATCTATATTGCAAGTTGCATTAACAAGGACTCTCTACTGTTGTGTGTGTAAAAGACCTTGAGAGCCCCAGTCAGTACTTGTTATTCCTATCCCCTATACACCTCTGTGCTATATACCATACCTACATTCATTCCATTGAGTAAAAGGAGCCTGCCTCCTGACCCTCAGGCCAAGTGACACCAGCTGTGTCACATACACACAGCCAAAAGCTACTCTCTGCAGGAAGAGAGCAGGGGGGAGAGTTTTACTTCTCTGAAATAAAACAAGGAGAGAATACTTTAAGTAAGGTCAGGAACCAGACAGGTGCTTAAGATTATTTCCTAGCTCATTTTTTTTCTTAAAATACAGATGCAACCTCTAATGTGTTAGAATTGAAAGCTATGGTAATGCGAAAGGTGGATTTAAGGGAACTGTTCACTTCCCTTTTTAAGAAAAAACAATTTTTCCTCTGCTTTGACCTTGTAGAGTTGGAGCTGGGAAATAGCCCATATAATGGCTGTACTGCCTCCTAGATTTATCTCAACATTTTCCTTTTTTCTCCTCCCATGATCTCTTGATTTCTGAGTTTAAAAATATTTATAGGAAATTTAGTCATACCACTTGTTGTTGCAAACTTGTATCTGTAAACACATGAATGTATATACACATTATATATATAAAATCAATTTCTAAAACAGTATTCAACAGGATGGGCACTTCACAAGAAAAGAAATAATTTTTACAATTTCAGGAAAGATTAACATAATTCAAAATATTCCAGTGAAACACACAGGTGGACAGAGGTTAACCACATGGGTAAGTATTTTAAACAGCTAAGCATTCAGAGAAACATATTTTTTCATTTAGAAGATTTTAAGTGTCATTTACCCTTCTAGGGACCATTATGGGCTTAGTTTGTTTTAAAATAACTTCCCAGAAAGCAGCTAAGAATGAGCAAGAAGCAAGAATGGAGCACTGAACAAAGAAATTTTTCAGATATTATTTTGTCTTTTACAATTTAAGAGTACTGCAATTTAATAATTATAAAGAAAATAAACACAAAATCTAACAGTGATACTTTCCTGTAACATTCTTGTAAAGCCTCTGAACCATTAACATAAAAAGACCATTCAAGTCAAACATGTTAAATATGTATTTTACAAAAAAAAAAGGGATCAAGGGAAAAATACTGTTCTGAGTCCACCCCTAATCCCACTTATTTTGCAAAATACAGTGCACTAAAACATGGTCATGTTCTGAATTATTTCTTCAGCGGTTTGCAGACCCCTACAAAGTTTTTTTTTTAATCCATTCTTCCTAGGTATTTTAATCTTATCGGAACTGTTTGTTTCATTTGATTTTGAAAATAACTTCTGAGAAACTCTACATGTGGTATTGCATACCATTCCTGAGCTCTTTCAAGGAGGTAATGGAAACTTCAACAAGGGGAATTAGACAGGAGTCGTAGAGAGCTGCACAGGATCATCTTATTAGATTAAACTGCAATACAGGTGATTACAAATAATCCACACTCCTGCAATTAAGCCCAAAGGAACAACAGGAAGAAATTAACACAAAGTCATAATACCTACTCTCTCTAAAAGCAATAGTCACCTCATTATTTTGATATCTTACATGTCCTCTGGGAAAGTTCTGTGTGAGCGTATGTCTTGGGGAAAATTTGTATTTGGTTCATGTTTATGTGTGTACCTGGAGTTGGTAATGGATAGGGTGGGGGGCAGAGGAAGTGGAAATCTGAATCTCACAGTTTTTCCTCTTAGATTCTGTGATGACCTAGCATGTAAGTAAAGAACAAATTTTACCCTCAAAAAAGTATGCAGAGCAATTCAGTTCATCACAGCTCTGATGTAAGCATGTCTATCAGAAATATGTAAATACTGACCTTCGCTGAAGACATCTTCTGGCCATCTGTGTGATTATACAAGCACATATTTTTGATCTAAGAGACTAAACTATATAACTATTTATGATGACCAAAGGCTATTCTGCTGTTTTAAAACTAGCTAAAAGAAGATTTACAGAAGAAGGTTTTATTTTGAAAGTTAGGCTGACTTGAGGAAGGCAAAAGTAGACACTTGGAAGTGCAGATCAGTTTTCTGGTTAGCACACTCTGACAGCAAGATTTTCAGTTTAATGATCAGGTCAGGTCTCTTCATGGCTGGCAACTCCCTCCACTGCACAAAGGCCAGAAATGAGTCAAAACTTTGGTTCTGACTTAGTTAAAGCATCAACTTACCATCCAATATTTAAAGAGGGAACACTGCAAACAAATTAAAAGCATCTGTGAGACAGCTCATGTAGTTAAGTGATGCTAAATGTCTTGCTGAATGAGGTTAGCTCCTGTTTTTGCATTCCAGGAGATTATGGGCAATAACTAAGGGTTTTGAGTAACATGCAAGGAAGATTTTTCTCCTTTCTCCTACTTTACATGCTAGTGCCCAAGCAATCTCTGAGCACACGTGAGCTTTTCAGCTTTATAAATTTTTCTGGCTACTGCTCTGTGATTATGTGTGTGTCCTGTGCACCATAAAAACTCAGAAGAAGTACTTTAAACTCTGAATATGCAAAAGTGCACTCTTCCACTGTACATGTACTGAAAGCAGCTTTCAATATTTTGTTTCCTTTGACGATTACAGGTTCAGAAAGTTTTCTTCCTACAGGGATCAAGAAAAAGCTACAATCCCTCTTTGGTAATATACACTCTAGATCTTAATCATCTATTTATATAGACATTTCCTTTTTACAAATAAATGTAGAGTGAAACAGAATAAATATTCATTTTAAACCCAAATGTTTATGTTTTGGAAAATGCCTGTTTACCAGAAATTCTTCAGACAGAATGATGTTCTCCAGCTGCAGGGAAGGTTTCCATTAAAATGCTTTTTTATTCATTGGGTTCACTACTGTAGCAGAGTGACTCTCTGTTGGGTAATGAGGGAGTTAGGGTTTTGGGTTGCATCAAATCCTTCCTTCTATCAGTAACAGGAAGGCTGTGGTGGTGTAAATTAGCTGGTTAGATGATGAAAGAGCATGATAACACCGTAGGGAATGCAAAACCTGTTGATCTCTATACACAATGTAATGATGGATGTTTCCTTCAGCAAAAGCTTTCTTTCTAAGAAAAAAAAAAAAAAAGTTGTATAGGATACATAAGAGTACATCAGCATGTGAGATAAGGAGTGCACTTCCTAACTCCTTTGCACTGGTTTCCCTGACAGCAGCCAAGGCACTTGTCCACAGCTCAGCCTGGCTCACAGCATTACCCTGGGCTGATCATTGACACCAATGATTTTCATATAGTGCCTTTCTAAGGAGGTTGCCTTGCCTAGCTCAATCACTGCTACTACTTTACAAACACCTCCACCACCCTGAAGGAGGCTAATATGCAAACAGCATCTGTCACATCACTGTTGCTCAGCAAATTTGGAGAAGGAATCTAAAACTAAGCCAAGGATCTTGTGGAATATGCTTGCTGTCTCCCCTGTATGGGCCTACCTGAGGCTCCAGCTGCCTCCTCCAACTCCTTGGTCTTTCTCTAAGCCTACCAGAGAGGTAATGTCTCCCTTTGCCACCCACCATTTAATGCTCCAATATCTTCTGAACATCCCAACGTGCATAGTTTCTCCCCCAGGACTGACTTATATTTTACCTCCTTATCTGAGGACCAACACAGTCTATGTATGCCAGACTCACAGTGACCCAGGATGACACCAAAAGCTGGGATCCATTTGATGACTTAAATTATTTCTTGCTGATAAAATATTTATCAAGTCTCATGGATAATATTTGGCATATTTCCTGGAAGGGTTGTGGGTGCATTCTTAATGCCTGTAAATTACTAATAATATTTTATAAAGCATTGATTAGTCAACCCCTCACATGACGCTTAATGCTTTCACAGGAAGTCATCTTTCCTGATTCAAACCAAGATTAGTAACATGCAGAAAACTATTAATAATAAATGCAGGTCATCTTCGTCTGGCACAAGGAAGTCAAGCACTTTTTCTAACCAAATGATGAGGAATTTATAGCTACTGTGCCACTTAGTGAAACCAAACTCATATACACTTTGAGTAGTGATTAACTGACTTTTTTGAGTATGAGTGAAGGAGAAAATCACACAATAGTCAAAGAAGTAGAAATTAAAATAAATTTGTGAAATACTGCTTATTACTTGCTTGCTATGAAGAAGTAAAATACTAAGCTACAAAACATATGAGCCATGTGTGACTATCAGAAGCTGACTGTTACTACTTACCACTGGTTAGCAGTACCTTAATCCTAGTGAAACCATTAAGGAAATTATTCAAGAAAACAGTTAATAGTGGGCAGTTCTCAATGTAAAATATTATTTTTCACTTAACATACCAATTACAAGATAAATTCCTCAAATAATACTCTAAGGTTTGATTTTCTTCAATTTTACTTTTGTTATTTTATCTCAAGCTTATTTATAGTCATTCACATTTTGGTAGTCTGTCTTGTGAGTCAGGGCAGTGTAATGCACTTTCTAGTGTTGTTATCAGAATTTCTCCCTCCCTTTTACAAGATTTCTAGTTAAATACATTTGATTAAAAAATCCTTATGTCGAGGATTATGACTTTATTAAAAAATGTTTGGGTTGCCATAGAAAATATGGAGGTGGTCCTGTATTCAGCTCATCCCAGAACTGTCAATATAAACTTAATTAATATGTAAGAATCTGTGCTGAAAGTGTTTTGCCTCCTTTGTCCAATCTCCAGAGAAGTACAATCAATTAGAGCTCCTAAAGGATTGGGGCAGCTGCAAAAGGTGAGGACTCACCAAATGCTGTTCTTACATAGGCATGGGACAGGGAAGGAATCAGAAATATCCATTGTTTGAGCACAGGTTTGGTCAGCCCTCCACTCTCATGCTTTTCCAAGAACAGAGGCATCATCTCATTAACAAAGCCAGAGCTGTCAGAAAAGTCAGTCAGAAATATCAA
Organism: Fringilla coelebs; assembly: GCF_963513975.1. Lineage (NCBI taxonomy): Eukaryota > Metazoa > Chordata > Aves > Passeriformes > Fringillidae > Fringilla > Fringilla coelebs. The sequence goes on from NC_140029.1 coordinate 47,635,219, forward strand.
AACTCTGACACCTAGGGTGAATGAGCTAAAGACAGTAGGTCTGTAGACCTCATCAGGTGCTCTCTCTTCTGCTGTTTTTTTTTTTTTTTCCTTCTACAGATTAACCCTCTTCTGTCAAAAGAGGACTAGTTCCAAATTCTCCTCCTCCTAAACTAACAACTGTGAGTAGAGCCACAGCACAAGGTCAGGGTCAGGGCAAGGTGGGCATGACAGCAGGGATAGGCTTTAGGTTTCGTCTTTTCTAAACAGAGAGTTTAGACAGCTCCTGAAAGGGGAAGAAAGAACCACATGGATTAGTACTGGGGAGTTGCTGCACAGTGAGCAGCAGAGGGGAAAAAACTTCTAAGGTGTAAGCAGCTATAGCACAAGTGGGTTTGTTTTCTTTGCTTGATTTGTTTATTTTTCTACAGTCCCCTCTGTCTTGACCTCCTTGTTACAGAGCTACATGGTCTGTCTTTGTGGCAATTCTAGTCATATGAAGAGCCCTGTTTTAAGTGACCACCCAAGAGACCAGCAAATCAAATTCCCCTTTAAGAGCTTTACTTTATATAAATACAAAAAGAAAAAAATCCTTGGAAACCATGATATGCTTCTTTAAAATAAACATCTAATAAGAAGCAAATTTCTTATTTTAGTTAGCATTTAATTTAATTTTGTGGCTGTATAACCAAAAGCTGGGAAAGATTTTTGAAAGGGGACTACTTGAATGATTTTTCTGGGAAATGCTGTTTCCTAATAACTGAACTTTCCCCTATATAGCAAGGCAGACACCCTCAAAACAAAGGCACTCAAAGCTGTGGGCAATTGGAGACATTTTTAATCACAAATTATGACAAACCAAGAAAACTTTTTAGCTAAGCATATCAGCTGCTGGACACTGAAGTCTAACAAAGGTAGGAATTCTACTGGAAATTCCATTATATATTTTAAATATTCTATTTTGTTCCAAGCTATTTCTTTACAAGAGATAATGGAGCAGTTATGCTTCCTCTTAAGAAAATGTGGCTATTCTGTGTGTCCTGTGTGAAAGAAAACCTTCCTGTCTTAAATCCTCAGATCTGAAAGCTTAATAATTTAACAATACAGAACATAAAGGAAACACAGAATATTGTGTTCCTATTTTAGGTAAAGTGGTAAGTAGAATATAAACATTACCTGCTGGGAATTAATACTAACCAGATTATTCTTTCCTTTTGAGGAAGTATTCATTCTTCCAAAAAGTATTTGTGGTACAAAAAACTTATCACACTTCTAAAATATCAATGCTTCTATGCCCCCCCTCAAAGAAAAGAAAACATTTACTACTTTTCTTAACTTTTGCTACTCTACTCATAAGAGTACTTCCTACATGAATGGCTGGTTTTTATGGGACACCTGAAGTCCTGTGGTTTTGGTACTTTACTGTCATCTATGGCATTTTTCTCTTCTAATTGACAGAGGAAGTACTTGCTGGAGAACATCCCTCAAATTCCCTTTACTCTGTCCTTTTCATTCTTCTTTTGCATATTACAAACTGACGTTCCAAGTGGGCTCCTTCCTGGTCTCTACTTCATGGGAGGGGCAGAGATTGCAATCGAATAAGTGCAAATTACTTCAGCTGCCTGGCTAGACTCTGAGGCTATCAGCTCTAAATGATCACTTGTGTGTGGCTTGTGCTTCCAGCAATGGGTAAAATGCATCTGCAATTTCTTGTACTAACAATTCTTGTAATGAGCAAGGTAGTCATTGAAGCTCTGCCTGACAATATCAAGGAAATTCTTTGTGATTATATCTCCAAGTTTATTAGTAAGGACCCAGAATAATCAGTAAATCTCTGGTGCCCACTGTTCCTGGATAATCTGTGTAAAAGGAGTGGGGGAAAAAATGAAATAAAAGATATCAGGTGCCTCTTTTTTCACTGCTAATTTTTAATGTAGTGTCTCTGAATTCTTCTATCTCGTGTCCATCTTCTTGCTGTTAGATTTAATCATGAGTTATGAGGTCTAGTTGCTTTTAGGAAGGTTTTCTTAGACTGAGATCAATAACTCCTTTTGCCTCCTACACATTTACTGTAAGTGCTTTCCAACCCAGACTCCAGAGAAGGCCAGCTCAGTTACTGTGGAGACCTAAATGCATTCAGGAAAGGGATTAGGTGATGATTGGTACAGACAGTCAATTAGTACTTCAAAGGGAAGCTGACTCCTTGTTTTATACGCACAGAACATGGGATAAAACATTGTAGTTTGATGTCTTGTAATCTCTGTTGTTTCAGCGTTGACCAGGACAGCATGATATTGGAAGCTTTCTCGGAAGTTAAAAGAGTCCCGCGTTGGTTCCTAATGGAATGGAAGCTCTAAGAGAAACATTGACATTGTGTGATCTGTACACACTAGCTTTCCTAAAGTATTTCAGGCTGCAGTGACTCTCTGGGACTCTGTCTGTTCAAGTCAAAAGTATTTTTAATCTCTGTGATGTGCTGATCAAACCTTGAACTGTCAGGTCAAATTATTTCCACAAAACCAGTTCCATTTATGATTAATTAAAATTTCTTCTTGATTGCATACAGTCCTTTTTAATGTATAATCCCTTCATTGTCTAGTGATTCAGAGTTCGGGCCCAATCCCCCAAATGAAAAAGCAAATTATTTCAGTGCATGTTATGCCTTTGCTGAGATGTAGGAAGTCCCCCCATTTGACGAAGGAAACAAAAGGCAGAAAATGAAGCTAATAACAAATCAATCAATGTACTTTAAAGGAAGAGTTTGATTCATGGCAACTATATAACTACAAAGCCATTATGTATATTGGATTAAAAATTTTGCTCTTTAAATGATTCACTGTACACCAGCTTTGTAATACACTGATGGTCGTAGTTATGTTTTCAAGTTCACATCTCCATTCTTCTCAAAGCAGCAAAACATCAGACCAGTATATAACTGCAAACAATGATATTCAAGAAATTATTTTGTCTTTTACATACAGTACGTACTTTATTTTTGTTAAAATGAGGAATAAAACCAATGACTAGATATATTTGACTATATAAAAATATTATATATTATTCAATTTTTTATTAATAAATTATTTAAAACTTTCTTTTATTTTACCCTTCCTTCTCCCTTTCCTTCTTCGGTAAATATAAGGGAGTTCCTGTCCAAATGAGACTAAGAATGAAAAAGAGAGAGTACAATCTCAGATGACTCTTAAGAGCCATCCAAATTTAAAAGTTCAATTGCAGAATCCAAATATGGAGGAGAGGAGTGCTAGATTTATCTCACCTAACTTTAGATAAATAAAATTTACTCTGTGTGAGCCAGTTATTATGTATGAAAAACTTTAAAGGCAGTGGAAGAAATACACACTATTAGGGGATGATTTTTTGAGTTATTTTAGACATGTGCATTGGAATGAAAGGAATTGATCTCTGAAGTGTTAAGTCATCTGTATTTTTTCAGATACTTTCTATCAGAATCTGATTATCGTGAAGTTCATATAGGGTACATGAAGCTCGGTAAATTACACATAAACATGATTTAACTTACCTAATTTTTGTACTGCCTTCAGCACAGGCTAGTCTCTTTCTGAGTTTCTTGTAATAGAAACCTACAACAATAAATGTTTTCATTTGTCCTTGTTTCCTATTTCGTGTACTGAACACAAGAGATTTTTCAGTAACTGCAGATATATTGCTATTTATGCATAAGAACTGTTTGCAGATTGTTCACAGGATGTTTCAAAAGTATGATTAAATAATGCTCTGTATCAGGAGAATGCATTTGAGACTACTTATTCATTTGGTATCCATTAGCCTAGAGTAATAAGAGAAAATTATATTTCCCATCCAATTTGCAAACTAGATGTTAAATTTTCACATCCTTGACACTGTTTTGCTCTGAGCATACTAAGCTTTGTTGATACTGATCTGTGTGCTCCTACCAACATTTCCAGCTCACTTATACAGGTTTTCTTCCTTTGAAACTATGTGAAACGTTTCTTCCTTTTTAGTCCATAGTTCACCAACATGACATCTAGCATTTTCCATGTCTTCATATGCATATTTTCCAGCCTAGCCCAGGGTAAACTATTCCTCAGTGTAACAGCCAGCACAATACTATGGCACAGATAATGTTGTAAGAATTATACCCTAGAAGGCCCAGAAGTGGAACAGAGGGTTTGATGTTTTCTGGTTTTCAGTTACAACGTCACACTGTGGGTGCATTATGTTTCTGGGTTTTGTTTCTGTCACTATGTAACAGTATAACTTGGAATTTTAATTGCTCCTAAATCCTAGTTACCTATATCCAGTGCCAGTGCTGTGATAGCGCTGTGATAACATGTTCTAAAGGGCAGAAACAAATAAGCATCTTTTCACTGATGAAAAGCTAAAATGTACATCAACACTTCTCTTGTGATGCTGAGCTCAACCAACAGAGAATCCTAAAAGACAGGACTCACTATACAACTTAGAAACAATTCTTGAAGTACCCCATGCAGCCAGTTCTCAGAATGACTATGGAAGCTAAAGAGCTATCTAACTTTTCAATATATTTATTTCCACCTATGATAAATGCAATTTTCTTTCTCTTTCATGCCCATTTTAGTTCAGTACAGATTCAGGTCTACTGAGAGAAAAGAGTACCCGAATGTTTTAAACTAGCAGTTTTGTCAGTGTCTTTAAAAGCAAAGAGCATATTGAAATAATTCAACAAGAACTTCCTGAGATATTAGCAAAAAAAAATGAACATTTTTAGTGACAACACTTGGATTAAAAAACAGTTCTATAAACCTTAAAAACCCCAAACCTAAAGGACTTTATAGAACTGTGAAACAGCTGACAGGTTCACATTTAATCCAGCAAAAATATTTTTGTTTATATAATAAGTCTGCTAAGATTTGTGCCTGAATTTCCTGTACTGGTCTGATAAACCCAGATAAATCTGTTTCCCACAGCTCTTATAGGAGCTGCACTACAGATAACAGCACCTGTAGGCCTACACCATCATGCAGAATACTGCACAAGAACTCATGTGCTGTTGTAGAACCAGTGTCATCTTTCATCCTTCATGGATATACAGAGACCAACCAGTCCCCCTTCTCTGCTTCCAGCCCCTGAAAAGAATGTCTATGCTGCTAAAATACCACAGACCAGAGAAAAGATGCCTAATTATTCAAACTGCCACACCAGAGTCCTCTCTCCCATCCCTGCCTTGGACTGTTTACTTCCAAAACCAATTTGGACAAGACTGCGTGAAAATTATTAAGCCAAATTAACAAGTCAGTGTCTAAATGTTTCTCCATTTACTGACTTATGCAGTTTATTTTTTTTAATTTCTGGTTCTGGTCCTGTTTTTAGGGCACATACTGAAACACAGATTTATCGAACTGTCTTGTACTTCTTATATTTTTAATATTTCTGGAGATATTCAAAAGCCACCTGGACACAATCTTGGGGACCTTGTATGAGCAGGGAGTTGGACTAGATAACCTCAAGTGGTCCCTTCCAACTTTACTGGTTCTGTGATTCTGTGATTCTGTAAGCCACAGACAAAAGTGCCCAAATCTCACCTCACAATGAAACTGAGGCATGACGGATCTGTTTCTAAGCAGAAAATCCTAGCTGATCTGGTAATTAAACTTCCTTAAGAGGACTGTAGTCCTGGTGAGGTTTTCCCCAAGTATGAAGCAGATTTTAGGAGTAATTTTCATCTGAGAAATAAATGATGCTGAGATGTTAAGTATGATTTTAGTACAATGCCTAAGATGCCTGCTTCTTCATGACAGCTTTTTTATGTGTTACTCTCCTGATAGGGTTTCATGCTGGATAGCATTTTGAGAGGAATTATTTCAATGTCCATTCTGCCTGTTTAACACACTTCTTAGTTCAGCCAGTGGTTCTGAATTGGCTCTTTCCTCCTTAGCTTGATGCACTTTCTGAACAGAATCAAAAATCCAGCTACATATTGTCATTAACTCATAAATCACAAGGGTTGAAGGACCACTTGCTCTTCTGCCACAGGCCTCTATGCTCAGCAATATTCACCTCATCCAACCAATGGTGGCACCAATTTCATGGCAGTAAGAGTCCAGCTGGATAGTTAAAGTTTTTCGCTTCTCATACAAAAGCCCTACATGAAAAGGGAGACATCTCAGAGTCAGAGAAGCATTTATCTTCTCATAACTTCCCTTTAACAAAACTCTATAAAAAGTTCTGCAGCATCCTGAGCTTGTGGCATCACTAGGAATCCCACTCTCTTGCAAATTCTAATCCCACATTAATATTCATGATTTCTTAAATGCCCTGGAATTTGCACCTACACTCTTGATATCCACTAATTTTTCTAGGAAGACTAGTAGCAGTAAATTAATTAACTATATGATTAGATAAAATTATGTTTATTCCCCCCCCAAAAAAAGCCGGTGCAGTTTTATGGAAAAGATGCTAGGCTGTTTCATGAAAAAGATACAAAGATCATCATGCAAAATAGGTTTAATTTTTTAATCCAGTTATCATGTAAAATGGATTTATGTTGAAAGCACAAGTAGGCAGACTGGGAGTTCCAGTTTACTCTCTGAATTATTCACAGTATTTCCTTGTTTTCCATGGGTTTTGTTGCAAAGATCTAGCTCCACATAGGCTAAAGTGGAAACTAAGGAAAGGCACACTGCAGTGACATCTCTTCTAGCTCTGAATAAGAATTTTAGTTTGAAAGCACCCTGACTGTATTTATGCCTGAGTCTGAATTAATTTGAGGGTCTCAAGACTGCACTACATTCCGTGGTGGATATGACCTTAAACATATAAATATATTTCTATTTTTTTTTAAGCCTAACATTCATGTGTCCTGTTATTCAAGATATCCCTTGTTAGATTACTGAGCACTTGAATTCCCATTTTTTTCCTAGTGGCCAGATCTATACCCATCTGAACTGCTGAACTGTTCAAAATCAAGTCCCAGCAGGACTAACAAAACAGACATTTCTGTAAATTGCACAATTTTAGAAATGAATCAGTGAGCACATGTCCAATACAAAAAAAACCACTAGAGACTGCTCAAAAAACAGGCTATCAAATTTAAATCCCCAGACAATGTGAAGAATTTCTTCCACTTGGAACTGGGTCTAGAAATGCTAGCATGGAGTACTTGTCTGTTGAAATTTGCTGAACAGTCATAAGTAAAAATCTTTTCCATACAATGGTTCCCTGTGGATGGGACCTCATAACACACAGGCAGGGGTCCAACATGCACTTCAGCTGAACTCCTGTGTTTGTACATCCAGTTGTTCCTACTTCCTTGGCATGTATCTTTGCAGATTTAAACACTTGCATATCTCGTATCAGAGTTAAGGATCCCAGTGTGTTGCTATTATATGGCACTGGCATATTCCCTTGCTGTGTTCCAGGACATCAGAGCCTCCATGCTGCACAGCAGCCAATGAAACTGGAACCTGTGATGTTTGTGAGCAACAGAATCACATAATTTGATCAGTACAATCTCACAGGAAACATACTCCAATTTATTGCACAAACTATCACCTCTGTTTAGCCTAATCTGTTTCTCTTTACAGGCACACAGTGGTGGGGCCTTATTTTCATGTAGATTAAATGATGTCTCCAAAGGGGAAGAAGACTGACTTTTTGACAGAGTTTGGTTTTTTTTTTTCCCTCCATGGATGACCTTGATCACTCTGTCTGTTGGGGTGTGTATGTGACCACAGTGAGAATTCCTCCCTTGCTTGATGCTGAGTGTAGTTGTCTTTAATCCCAGCTCCAGCTCTTCTGGCTACTGCCCTAACCCTGAATTTTAAGTTTAAGGCAAACCCCCAGTGCTCTTTTCCACATAGCATGTGGAGATTTGGATGAAATTTCCTCAGCAAACAGCCCCCAAGTGAACATATTCTCCTGGCATTTCCTTCTGCTTTCCAACACTGAACAAAACCCTGGGCATTTAAATTAGATAGGATGCATCCCAAAATACAGTCTTTGGATCTTTATCAGACCCCAAAAAGTCACGGGCATTGGGTTGTGTTGCAATCCAAGAAAGATCTACATCTCTAACGACTTCACATCATCTCCAGCAGATTAATTTTAATATGAAGAAATGAAAGCTGGTCAACACCTCAACATAATGGGCTTTATTTTCTTCAAGCACTTTGTTGTTCTTATGCAAGAGGAGGGTCACAGATTTTTAGGTACTACAGAGTTACTGGGATTAGATGGTTTCTGGCAATTTGGGGTGGGGGTTTTTTTGTTTGTTTTGGGGAGGGTTTTTTGGGGTTTGGGGTTTTTTTTTGGGGGGGGGGCGTTGGGAGGCTTTTGTGGGGTTTTTTTTGCTGAGTCACACCTTTGTTACTAAAAACCAAGGTTTTTTCTTCTTCTGTGCTTGAAACATTGCTGTACTTATGATGCACAATGAGTGTTTCCGAAGGACTGAACTCAGATTTAACTAACAGGTCTCATTTGATTCAATGGAAAGTGTGCAGCTTAATCCTATGCAGTCCATTTAACATTAAGAACATGTTTTTCACCCAGTTAGCATTTCAGTGAAGCAGATTTGGAAACAACTTTGTGACAATCTCTTTAAATCCTAGCAACCAATTCTTAGCTAAGTAGATGCTTTCTAAATAGGGCCTTTAATACTTCTATGTACTTCTTCTAGAGATTTTCATATTTTTTAAATTGAGAAATGCTGGTGTGCATTTCTCACCTGCTTAGCATTAATTTCTGATTCATAATCCCTCTACAAGCAACAGATTTATTGATTATAAAACTTCCCACAAACCATTTTTGCCTGTGTCTTTTCTATGAAAACATGGATAAAACCCAAATGCCAAAAAAAGTTTACTTGGAAATGAGCCACCTTTATTTTAAGGGGTTTTTTTGCAGTTGACATGTTGTCCCAGCAACCTAGGTTCTTACTGTCTGGTAGAAGAGAGATTTCTTTGGTTCCATCACGTTACAAAGCTGAAAAAAGGGAAAAGAGAGACAAGCAATGAAAATTCACCATTTCATTATTCAAATATGTGAATGACCCTGAGCTGCAGCCAAGCCATGGGGCTAACCCACAGTGCTCTTCAACACCTATTCAAACCCTTCAGTGCTGCAATACTTCATTTCCATTAATTAAATAATTATACCAAACTCTCTGTAAAGATAGTGTTCAACTGAATTCAGACATTCCAAAATAGTTATTCAGTACAGCTTAAGCTCATATCATTATGCCATGAATTGACAAAGATCTTGTTTATTTCCCTTAGCAGAGGTATTTTAAAAGCCCTCCATTAATTAAAAAAAAAAAAAAAGAAGGAACAAAAAAATCCCCAAAACATGAAAACTCACCCCAAAATTCAAAATTATAACTGATGACATTTCACATAATAAAAAAACATAAGTTCATGTCCAAATGTCTTAGTTCTTTATTTAATGGCAAAGTTTTTATTAAAATCTAATACACTTAATGCATCATAAAGATGAAGTCTTCTGAAGTTTAAAAAATTATTTTCCTTGCTTGTTTAATATGAATCCCAATGTTATTATTGGAAGAAGATAGTGCTTGAGCAAGTTTACATAATAAGATTACATTCCAGCCTTTTTTTTTGTGGTCCATCTTTGTTACATATGATCACAAAACACTTTGCTTTCTGTCAGTCACATGGGTCAGAAAAAAAGCAATGATGGCTAGGAGAAACAGCAGCTTAAACCAGATCCTTAAATGACCAGTTGAAAGGAATCTGAACACATATTCAGAAGAATGAAAAAGAAGATATATATGCCTTTCAATAGAGTAAGTGATGACAATCAAGGGAATGGTCTGTGATGTGCAGAATTTGAGTTCTGTTCTTTAGTGCCTAATGCTCTCATCCATTTAGATGTTTGACACAAATATAAGATGGCCAAAATATCTTTGTGCAGCTGGAAAATGGGAGATGGAGGAGTCAGACAGTAGAGGTCACAGTGGCATAGCTTACAAAAAATACAGACAGGTCAGCTTGTACACTAACCCACAGTTATCCAACACCCACTGTGAAAATTGGGAGGAACTACCTCTAAATGGAGAAGAAAGTTTCTTTCACTCACTATAACATTTCATTTTATCCAGCAATTTTTTCTACTAGATGTGTCTAAGAGCAAATGGATACTTTGATAGGGATAGATGAGAGGAAAACCTAAAATAAAATCATGGATTAGATTTATAGGCAGTTAGGTAAATTTAAGCATGCCTAGGGAGCTAAGTGCTATACACTGTGACACCAGCTGTGATACTAGATGTCAACACCATTCTCTGGTGTACAAAGTTTTACACCTCTTACCATAATCTGAATTACAAACACTTCTCTTTATGCAAAATATACCAAATTTTTTACAGATATTATTCCTCTAACAGAGCTTTTGCTTTCATCTCTGTCAAACTTTAAGATGCAAAATCTAGAGGAACATAGAGCAAAAAGCACAGGCCAGAAAAAGAGGAAAGAACTACTAATGATCATGGGAGAGACATAAGAGACACAGAGTTCCCTCCATCATGCAAACCATGGGGTATTTGAAAATCCTTTTATAATAAGAGAGGAGGTTTGAGCATATATCTAATGTATCACTGTGAAAAGATATAGTGACAGAATAGTGATGACACAAGGTTGGTAAAACATGTAAGTACTGAAGGAGAGATTACTGAATGGAATGAAAGTTTGAATCTAATGAAGAAATCAACAGCTATGAGGACATCAGTTATTTCAGAGGCTACTGTGAAATATGTTTATAAGCACATATTTTTTGTCATGAGCTCCTTCCCTTCTCTTCCCTTCCCTTCCCTTCCCTTCCCTTCCCTTCCCTTCCCATTCAAATCCTTCATATATTTTTTATCCTGTTGTATTTCTTAGATATCCTCTGTCTTCATTTAGTTACAGTAAAGCTGAGGCCCTGCCTTGCATATCTGGACAAATACAATGTATTTGAGTTGGATTTTTTTAGGCAATGCATTGCAGAATTTCAGCTTCATGGCTAGGTTTGATTTAAGTCATTGCAATGAAACTACAAAAACACTTGTTCGCTCTTATTGCTCTGTGCTTCCTGCTAAACACTAAGTTTCACTGGATAATGTTGTTTCTTATTCAGAAGAATTGTATAGGGCTATTGTTCCCTTTAAAACAGTTTTCCTCCCAGGGACTGATGCATTTCAAAAATGAGTAGAGAGATCCACTGAGACAATTATTGCTGATATGTAAACTCAGCAGAAATCAGATTTCTGATTAGCAGGTAACTGAAGCTTGTGTCTGTGTGTTACTGTTGTGCATTTGCTGCAGATGAAGTAGACATGGTTGTGGGCTCTATTAATAAACAATTTCCTGTAAAGACAGAGAAGCATAAATGCCAAGAGCCTGGAAGGACACTGCTGTGTAAAGTTCCATTCACCTATCTAAAAGAAGAGGATTTCAAATCAGAAGAAGTTCAAAGAAGGACAGCTGGCATGATGAGGGAAGCCTTTTGTCCAAGACTAGATAACAATAATACAGGTTTTTTTGATCTTGCAGAACAAAAGTTGGGTAGAGGTATTATTAGCCTGTATAAATCCATTGGGGAATAAATATCCGTGAGAAAGAGGTTATTTAAATTAAAGGATAATGCTGGAAGTAGAAAAAATATATGTATGAATAATCCAGGATTAATGCATTCTCAGAACTAACAGTTCTATCATAGAATCATAGACTCATAAAGGTTGAAAAAGATCTCCAAGATCATGCCAACCATGCCAACTAAACTATAACGCTAAGTGCCACAGACTGTCATTTCCTGAACACTTGGAGAGCTGGTGACTCCATCACTTTCCTGGGCAGTATTTTCCAAAGCTTAATGACCCTCCTAGTGAAGAAATTCTTCGTGATGCTCAGCCTGAACTTTTGCTGGCAGAGCTTGAAGCCATTTCCTCTTGTCTTATCACTAGCTGCCTGGGAGAAAAGGCTTCTTGTGACACCCTCCTTTCAGGTAGTTGAAAGTGACCAGGTCCCCCCGGACCCTCCTTTTCTCCAGGCTGAACATCCCCAGCTCCCTCAGCCTCTCCTCATGGGACTTCTGCTCCAGGCCCTTCACCAGCTTTGCTGTTCTTCTCTGGACTCACTCCAGCAGGTTTCCTGAATTTAGGGACCAGGAACCAAAGAAAGTACTCGAAGTGTGGCCTCTCCAGTGCTGAGTGCAGAGGGACAATCACTTCCCTGGTTCTGCTGGCCACACTGTTGCTGACTCAGGCCAGTATGCTGTTCACCTTCTTGGCCACCTGGGCACACACCAGCTCATATTCAGCCACTGTCAACCACCCCCAGGTTCTCTTCTGACAGGCAGTTTTCCAGACACTCTTCCCTAAGCCTGTGGCAGTGCTGAGGCTGTTGTGACCCCAGTGCAGGTCCTGGCACTTCACCTTATTGAACTTCATACCATTAACCTTGACCCCTGCACCCAGCTTGCGCAGATTCCTCTGCAGAGCCTTCCAATCCTCTGGCAGACCAACACTCCCACACCACTTGGTGTTGTCTGGAAACTTACTGAGGGTGCATTCAATTTCCCCATCCAGACCTTTAGGGAACCCCACTGGTGAGCAGCCACCAGCTGGATGCAGCACCATTCCCTAGCACTCTCTGGACCCGGCCATCCAGCCAGTTCCTAACCCAGCAAGGAGTGCTCCTGTCCAAGCTGTGGGCTGCCAGCTTCTCCAGGAGAGTGCTGGGGGAGACAGTGTCAAAGTCTCAACTGAAATCCAGGCAGACAACATCCACAGCCTTTCCCACATCCACTAGGTAGGTCATCAGGTCAGAAAAGTAGATTGGGTTGGCCAAGAAGGACCTGCCTTTCCTAACCCGTGCTGGTGGTGCTGTACGTGTTGCGTAATGACTCTCAAAATGATCTGCTCTGTGGTCACTGCTGCAGGTCTGTCACACTAGGTGTTTTGAATAGATTGTTAGAACTACTGCAATTAAGTGTTTCATTAGGTTTTCCTGTTTTCCACAGTCTCCTCTTCTTGCTTTCAAAATAACTCAGTGTTCAGTCCAATACGGATCAAAAAGTCCACCACCTCCACAAGGCAGCATCAGAGAAATCGGAGGTAATTTATGAATATAAAATTGGAAAGAAAGAGTGGAGGAAAAGGTGGAGTTCTGGGAACAAATAACTGTGTGGGAAGATGTGGAAATTCCAAAGATCATCTCTGCCACAGATGAGGAGGAGTGCAGGAGCACAGATAAGAAGGCATATGAGAAGATAAGGATGTTGACCCTGCTGTAAGGGAAAAAAATGAACAAAGTTCATTGTTCCACCCTTTCCTTTTTTTAATTGACAAGGGTCATTTCATGCTTCTCTCTGAACACATGCATCATGTCTTACACATTACTGATAAATTATTTTGCAATTACATGCTAAATGAGGGCTAAGTATGCTAAATTCATGCTCTGCTACACAAATTAGTATTGAAAAATGTGAAAATAGTTGTGTTGCAATTCTCAACCACCAGATAATACCAAGCATGAAAAATGGGAGACTATACCTCTTTAGTACTTGGATCCCATCCCCTTAACTCAGATACTTTAAAAAGATATCATTTCACCCTGAGTTTGCTTTATTACTCAGGGGAGAGGGTAGATAAATTGTTGACTAAATGAAATGTACACAGAGCAATTTAAGTCTCCAAGTTTGAGAATACTAATGTTTTATGAGAAAAAGTTTGGACTGGAAGCATATTCAGGTACAGCCTTGATTTTAAAAGACCAGTTTTGTAGCCAACTATTATAGAACTCATCATTACTCTTGTGCTTTGCTCTTGAGCTCTAAGGCTGCAGGCAGCAAAAATCCCAGGGTCATGGTTAGAAGGATAAAAGTTTAACATTTTGAGATTTTGTGGCTTTTAAAGTGTACTTTACAATGTAAGCAAGGCAGAAATCATGGAAAAATAATTTCAACATGGAAAGCAGTCAGCAAATTCATAAGTCATTCGGCCCTTTAAGGTAGTTTTTTGTTAATTTTAAAAATCACTTTGGTCTTTTTGGCCTGTGAAAAGCCAGTGTTTGTAGAAGCTGATGGGTTTTTTATTTCTTGACACTTTAATAAAATATTATGCCATATAAATGCCTTATTGTGTATCTTATTTATTGATTTAGGTACACTTTCTTCCTTTGAATCCTTACTAAACAGATCTCTTGTTTTCTGAATTGATTTTGCTGTCTCAGCCACATTGAGGCATAGACACTTTTTTGGCTTTCATCTGAATGAACAATTTCCTAGTTAGACACACTGGATTTGGAGTTGGGTCAATAAAAGCTTTACTGTGTCCTTTCTCTTTCCTCACACAGCTCACAAAAGAGAACTAAATTCCATTCATCCTTTCACTGGCCACTGTGGAATCTTTAGCAGTGCAATTCTGGCTGGGATGAGGAAACATGGCAAGAAATTGGAAGAAACACAAATAAGAATTCTTTATTTCCCATGCTCACTGCCCTGAAGATTTGCTGCCACTGGGAATGCATGTGAATTTCCTGGACTTTAACAATTTGTCTCTGCCAGTGAATTACTTTGGAAGTATAACACATTAGATATCAAAAGACAATTTACCTTAATCCTGCCAATTCTGATGCGGCTAACTGTAAGTTATTTGCAAAAATGACCATTTTGAGTGGTTCTTGGCAATATGAGCATAAAGGATCATTGAACAGTTTTCATGCAAAGCATACTTCTAACTTTTGAATAACATATCCTTAACCATGGTTTAATAAAGTGTTTTAACCTAATCCTTGTGGACAGATGTAGATTTCAAAAATACTGGATTGTTTGGAAGGATGTACCAATTCATTAAAATTTCATTGGCTGTTGTTTTTTACTTGCATTTTTATGTTAAATAATGCATTTATAGATAGTCCATACAAATAAAAACTACTAAGATAGGAAGATATCAATTTGAATTTTCGAAATTTCCAAAATAATTTCTGATGTCTTCAATTTTACGCTTCTCCATCAGCTTGTGTATATATATATATATATATATATATAAAATGTATCCTCTCATTCTTTCAGACTTTTTCTTCCATTATTTCTATGTTGATGCCACATGCACATAAACAGGAGTTATTAAAAAAAAAAAATCATTTTGCAGCATAGTAGTAGTTTTCCTATAAATTTAATCATAGCAATCATTTTACCATAAGTCTTTATGTGAGCAAGTATCAGACATGCAGATGCATGGGTGTGGATATAAAATCCTTTTAGGCATAAATCTAGGACTCATCCAAGGCCAGACTGTTGTGTTCTTATGTGACACAGTAAAGTAGCCCACAGGGATCTACCGGAATGAAAAAAAGGATGACAAACAACCTCAGCAACTTTTCCCAAGTCCTGACAGTACACAGGAAAGCAAGATTTTCTGTACAGCTCCCATATGCAGTTATACTAGAGATCAGTGTGGTTCACAGTGCACTTGACCTGTTCTGACCTACCCATCCCTAATGGGGTAACTAAGTACTCATAGCAAGGCTGACTGGAGACCATCTACTCCTGCTCTCTGGCCACAGGAAGAGCTGCAGAGAATTCTTTGCTGCAAAGAAGTGCTGCAAAATAGTCAAAGAATTTCCGTTTTAAAATCAGGATATACAAAACCATCCCAGATGTCGCTTGTAGAACTAAAAACAAATGAAATGGAATTAAAGAATAATTTTTAAGTAATGTTTCTTTAAATATAAATCACATTTTTTGAAATTTGCGAAAGGGTTCCATAAATGAGTTTTCAGACAGTTCATTCACTGAAAAAATTTATCTATTTGCACCATGCTAAAAAATTTATCTATTTGCATCATACTAATCCTCTGATTAGGAAAGACACAAAAACAACAGGGGTCACTTTAAAGCTGACATTTTGAACATTTTCTTTCATCGCCTTTGATATGAGCTCTTTTTAGTGGGATTTTCAGGCTATTAGATAAATCACCAAATAATGTCTGTGTCACAGCAGTTCTGCTGAGTGAAGACTATTTAACAAATAACTTGTTAAATTAGGTATAGAGTCTAAGTTTTATTTCCTCTTCTTTTTCACATTTTTATGACCAAAAATACCTACTTTGAATAAGAATAGAACTCTGAGAGGCTACTGGAAGGTTATTTTCTGCTGCAGAACTTAAATTCTTAGTTTACTTAAGTTTTTGTAGCATTATTTCTTGATTTTAAATAGCACAGAGAGGATGATTCTGAATTTGAAAGGAGACAGCAGGAGGAGGAAGGAATAAAAACACTATTGTTTTGGGGTTTAGATTAATATTTTTTTCATGCCTTTCTGCTTCTTGAGTAAACAACAGATCTGTAAGAGCTGGAAAGAAATAGTTCGTATCTTACACAAGTAAATTTCTGGAAAGTGAATGTTCAAGAATCCATGAAATGCAAGATCACAAATGGAATATGACCTGGATTCTAGATTAATTGATTTTTAAATCTTTGCAGGAGAAATCAGTGCACATGGATTACTGGAAGAACAAGGATTCAAAGGTTTTCTCCATTACAAGAAAGGGGTGAGTAGGACGGGCAGGATGACCTGCAGGACCAGTGAGTGTTGTGTACTTGTTATGTATTATCTATATTGGGAGGTAGCTTTTTCAAAGGTAGGTTTTTCAAAGACAGAAATGATAAAAATCATGCTGATGGGATGAAGTAAGGAACGTGTGAATAAATTCTCAGAGAGATTATCTAGTCAAACATCTTGTTAAGGATTTATTAGAGAAGCGAACAACATGGAAAGTCTTTCTTTTTTCTCTTTATAATACAAATATGGAGGGAAGAGGAAATCTTGACAACATCGAGTAAAAATACTTCAGAAAGGTACTAAGAAGTTCTAGAAAGGGGTGTCTTAATTTATTCTGAAAAACCAGGGTCATATTTGAATAAATTTCTTACTAATAATCAGATATATATAGAGTATCAAGATTAATACAATGTTGCTATACCATACATATTGATTGAAGACCATATTCCAACAAAAATTGTTGGATATTTTCACAAAACAGAACTATGAAAAACGATGACATCTTCACGAGCAGGACATAGAAAAAAAAACATATACAACTGGAAAAAGAAAAAAATATCCTGAATTAAGTGATGATGATCAGTTTATAATAAAGTTATACTGTGAAGAAAAATAAAAGCAAATGCATTTTTTAACAATTTCTATTTTAATTAGAAATAAGTGACAGTTGACTGGATTTGTAAAGTTTAAAAGCTTTTCTGAAAAAGAATCTCAGAGCTACTTTAAATCACAGATTGAAAACCAATACTTGTACTACAAGTAGAGAAAAATGTTTGAGAGGAAAAGGTACAAGACCTAACTAGATAACTATTCATTCATGCTGAGAATCATTTAGTAACCAAGGAGTGAATAAAATCTTCTGTGTGATGTTTCTCTGCAGCTGTTGAAATGTGGGTCAATGCTATATTGCTGAAAATAGATATCCATTTACCCATTTTTGACCTTGATCACATCAGTGCAAAAGAAAAAAGCATTTACTGGAGTAAGTTGGGAGTTTATGTGGAAAAGCAAGAACAGACTGACTAAATAGAAAGATATGTCTTGAAGGTCAGAATATGTAGGAGAAAAGTAAGACTTGCCAACTATCAAGCTGAGCTGGACCTTGCAGAGGAAATTAAAACAAACAGTAAAAACATTTTTAGCCACAAAAATAAAAAAGAGAACAAAGAAGGAGGAAGTGGTGTGGTGTGGTAATTCAGCAAGTATAGGGGCAAAGATTAAAGTTAATTTAGATACTGCCAAAAAAAACCTTTGACGCAGATTTCAGTAACTACAAATGATGTAGTTCATGGAGGCGAAGTCAAGGGGCTAATGGAAATAAGAACATGAAAATGGAAAATGCCATAATTGAGGAGGAAACAACATTGAAAGAGCTTAATACACTGGGGTCAGTGAGCAAATAATCTCCAGCACTGGATTCCGGCTCGTGTAATTAGAAATCCAGAAGCAAAGCTCTTTTATGCATTTACCAAGTCAGACCTATATTCTAAAGAATAGTGCACTTCAGCGGACTTTCAAGAAAGACATTTCAGTGCCTGAATGTAAAAATAATAGCTCAGGAACTTCAGGAACAGAAACCTTCAGTAGGAAGGAACATTCAGTAAGAACAATCTAGTTCAGTTAGAGATGGTTTGGTGGAATGCAGAATACACAGAAAACAAAATTTAGAGGACTTACAGTTGTCCAGCTGGCACAAATCTTAAGCAAAGGCTGATGCTCCTGTGAATCTCTAGTCTTGCTTGGAACAGTGACTGGATTGCATCTGATGAGAAGACACAAATTCCTAAAATAAATTCCTAAAATGTAGTGTGATTACCCAGATGAATGGAACTGTAGGATCACAGAATCATTTAGATTGGTATGGACCTATAGGATCATGGAGTCCAACCCAGCAACGCCAACTCCCTAAGTGCCACATATACCCATGGCACCTCTGGGATGGAAACTCAACCACGTCCCCTGGCAGCTGGTTTCAATGTTTGACAACCCTTTCAGTGAAGAAATTTTTCCTAACACCCAGTCTATACTTCTCCCAGAACAATTTGACATTATTTTCAATTGTTCTATGTGGTAGACTAGTAACAAATTCTGCTACTTACATTGCTCTTCAATTGATTGAGAAAAGACAGATGATGATACTAAAACTCACTTTTGAACAGCAAAAAAATTACAGAACATAGGTAGACATGTAACTGTCAGTATACATGCATATTCCTGCATGTTTTTCTTAAATGCAAAATACTACAATTTTGTATGGGCATCAAATATTTCACTTTAGGAGTAAATCAACATGTACTGCAAGTGAAATGGGACAGCTGTACACATTCATATTTCTATGCTATAAAGTGTTAGGCTATTATTGTTGGCTCATATGATTAAACCTTCAGTGAAATTTGGAGAAAGTCCTTCAATCTACCTTGTGCTTTCTTCCCTAAATTCAAGATAAGGTTTAATCTTAATCAGTCCAAAATCTACTCGTTCCTTTCAAGGCTGTCCAAGAATTTTCACATGGAAGGTCAGAGGATATTCTCACCAGTGGCTTGTAGAATTTCAGGTATTACAATGACAAGGGCCAAAGTCATCTATGAATAGTTACATTTGAGATCAAAAAGAAATAAACTGTAGGGCTTAAAAAATTTATATGCTTTTATTTTTAGATAGTGGAAGAAAATTCAGAACTTCACTTTTCCAAAGATGATCTTGACCTTTTTAGGGAAAACATTGAAAAAATAAAAAATTAAAATATAAACCATCTGTTTGGCTCAGAGAAAGAAAAAGGTTTCCCCAGTGACAAATTTAAAATGAAGAGGAAATTGCCTCCAAAGCATTATGGTGGAGAAAGCCAACTTGATTGTATCTGAACCTAGCTAAAACAGTTTAAGGGGAAAAGGAAAGGTAAAAAGAATGTCTCCAAGGGCCAGGAGGCCACAAAAATGATCCAAAAGGAGCAAAGAAAAAAAAAAAGCCAAAAAAACCCAAAACCAAACCAAACCAAAAAAAAAAAAAAAATAAAACCCAAAAAACCCAAACCCATCTATATATATTGTAATCCTTTTATAAATAATAAGTTTCTGTGTCCTCTTTTAAAATGTTACATTATTCATATATCTCTTCTGAAGAATGTAAACAACCTGGTTTTAAGATGCAACAAAGCAAACAAACAAATGAATAAAGAAATAGATAAAGGTCTAATGTCTTGCCATACTGTCTTTAAGGATCTAAAATATCTAATTCTGAGCAGAGTAACCAATATCAGTAAAATTGCACATCTAGACAGACCTCTCCATGTGAGTAACTAACTAGGTCAAATGATCTATCCTTTGAGCACATTCATTTCTGTCTGCAATGTGAGCCTAATCTAACTTGTTTAGGCATATGCACTGACCTTTTAGTGGCCTAAAATTTGAACAGATAAAATACATCTCAACAAAATAAACTACTGAATTAAAGGAAGAAATTTTGTTTTTAAGCCTAAATGTTCTGACAAAATAAATGGAAGAATCAGCTAAAGATCAGTTTAGTTATGTGGAGCAAAAGGAAGTCAGAAGCTTTTGACAATACTGTGATAGAAATTACTTAAAACAATCATCTAGCCCCCTCTTCTCTGGCCCAACACAGAGCTTTGGCTGCCAGAATCCATAAATTATAATCAATTAAATAATTGATTGATTGATTGCTTATCTATTAAGTTCCAGGTGTGAGGCTAGAAAAAGGAAGGTCTTTTCATGTGCTGTTGTAACATATCTCTTAAGGAATTTATATATAAAAGGCAAGATACACAGCCTTAAACCAGGTTCATTTGTTCCTATTGCCCTGTTCTGAAAGGCTCTTCTGCATGTGTTTTACTCTCAGATGTCTCCAGACATTCAAATGAAATATTCCTGAGCATGAAACATCTAGTTCCATTTTCATCTTATAATATATACCTGTCCCAAGTGCCAGCAAAGCTGCTACATTATATCAGATAGTATAAACTAAAACCAATATTCCCACCATCCCACCTCTCTCTTCCCTGACAAAACAAAACGGAAACAAAAAAACCCAAAACAAACAACAGCAACAACAAACAAACAAACAAAAAACCAAACCAAAACAAAAAAACAAAGAAAGAAAAAAAAAACCAACAAAAAAGCCCACCATCTATCAAACTGTTCTAGTTCCCTGTGGCAGCCCAAAGGGGCTGCTGGCCCAAGTGCTACGTGGTTTGGCCATGCCATATCTGTTTTGAGGAGATCTAGCATTAAACAGGGTATGTGGATACAATCTGCACCATTTTGGAGCCAGGAATCATTCCCTTGGGTGGATGAATTTAGAACTGTAGAACTAGCTTATATCTTTCTTATGCAGCTGCAGAGGGAGATAATTGGAACATTAAACAAAAAGATCTAAGCAGAATCAATAAGAGTGTCAATTTGGACAGTAGGCAAGGGCAAAGATCTATTTAATTCCTAACTTTGCTGGCATTTAATTTTTTCAGAGGTCACTAAAGAACAAGCAGTCTGACCAATTTAATCCACATTTCATATTCTGCTTGTCAGCAACTTTATAGTCTTTTTGGAAAGGTTCCACTTCATATTTTTTATGTCTTTTTATGCTATGTCCTTCCCAGTCCCTATAATTGTTTATTCATTTTTTTTCTAATTTAAACTGAGTAAAAATCAGGACTTAAATATTTGATGTAATCTGCTACACTGGAGAAATAGAGTAGCAAATGCTAAGAAATAAAAATAGTTCTTTACGTGCTACAGCCCTTATAAAGAGTTATCAATGCTTATGCCATTCATTAAGTGTCCCTTACTAAAAAATGGGGTTTCTGTATTTATTCATTCAATTAAGATTTATATTATAGACATCTGATTATAAGCTTTAAGACCTTGATGTAATATAAGTAAGGATACTCAAAAGAATAAACCAAAAAAACCTACAATCAGAATACCTCTATGCAATTAGGACCAATTCCATGCAGGCAGCACAATTAGAGTGATCCAAAACCGGTAAGAAACAACCTTCAGATTCAACTCCCTTTAAATTTAAGAGGTATAGCTATCTGTGTTATAAAAGTTTTGTAACTGTGCAAACACTAAGGATTGTGCCTTAGTACTTTAGACATATTTGAATTGCTGCAGATGTCTGTCTACTTACCAGCCAGTGTAGCACCCTGTTCTTTCCCTGTTCTTTCTTTCTGTTCTTTTCCATTTGAAAGCCTCTGGTAATTTTAGCTGCATATGCTGCATTTATATTTTTTAGCTTTCAATTTGTTAAAAATATGGACACTCATTCCTATACTGTACATTTTTTTCACATCTTACATTGAAATCAAGATGTTCAGGATGAGTGACAGAGCAGTCAAGCTGAAGAAGTGAAAAGAACTGCCTTCCTTATGCAGACTCATATTTTTCTTCAGTAATTCAAATATGGAATCTTAATGAGAGCTTAATCTTAATCTCACTTTTGGAGATAGCCTTTGTGATTGAGCAAATTTCTAAGCATCTTGAGAGGAACACAAGCATTTTACGAAAAAAGAAAAGTGACATAATGAATAAAGAACTTGGACTTTTTTAAGGTTCATTGTCCTCAAGGAACATGAGTATTTTCTCAGGAGTAAGTGGTATCCAAATACAATAATTTTCCTTCAAACACAACAGCATTATTACTTCTGTACCTTATGTTCCTCTTTCAAACAAGCAACACACATATGGTAGGACAGACTTAAAAGGAAAAAAAGTCATATGAGCAGTGGCATTAGTTTTATTTTGTGAGAAGTGTGACATTTTTAATGTGCTTGTCAAAGCAGATGAGCACATATATGGTTTTACACCTTCATTGCAATATATATACATACATATATATATATACACGCACACAAAATCATAAGAGAATATGAAAAGTATATGGCAAAAAAAATTTGTCTCTTTTAAACTCAAAATCTATTCATATGCCTCCAATTACTTGCTGTTTATGTTGTCTGCATATCTATGTACTATTGCACTGCAAAATTCAAGCTTGACTTAATTTGCATATATGTATCTCACTAATATGTTCCTTTATAATATGTCATTTTAGATACCAATACTATAGATGCCAAAATCCATGTTTGCTTACGAACATATAGATGACCTTCCCTTAATATTCAGATACAAAGTAAAACTGTCATTGATACCAGTAACTATTTCTATTATTGGTGGATTTAAAGAGAAGAAATAACTTAAGTTTCAGATTTCTTTTTACTATTAGCTAGCCATGGTTTAATACTCAACCAACAACCAATTACCACACAGCCACTTGCTCATTCCCCCACCAGCATGATCAGGGAAAGAATAGGAAAGGTAAAAGCTAGAGAACTTGTGTGTTGGGATAATGATAGTTTAATAAGGAAAGCAAAAGCCTAGCACACCAGGAGAGCAAAGCAAGGAATTAATTCACTGCTTCCCATGGGCAGGCAGGTGTTCAGCCATCTCCAAGAGAGGAGGATCTCATCATGGGTACTGGTGACTTGGGAAGACAAACACCATCACTCCAAATAGCTTCCTCTTCCTCCTTCTTCCCTCACCACTTTTTATATGCTGAGCATGGTGTCATATGGTCTGGAATATCCCTTTGGTCAATTTGGGTCACTTGTCCCAGCTGTGTGTACTCCCAATGTCTCAGGCACCCCCCAAATTCTTCACCAGCATGGCAATAGGAAAAGCCTTGGCTCTGGGTAAGCTCTTCTTTGTAATAAAAAATCTCTACCTTATCAGTCCTGTGTTCAGCACAAATCCAAAACATAGCCTCAGAGCAGGTACAGTGACCACAGTTAAATCTACTCCAGCCAAAACAAGCACAGTTAGAAACATATGATAACGCATGGGTGGAAAAGGCAGTAAATTTCTTCTATTTAAAACATCTTTTTAACTACATTCATTCTCTTGTTGTTGTTGCTGTTGTTTAATTTCAATTAAAAATTGTATATCTTTGATCATTTGAGTATCCGCAACACTTTCCAATGGGATTCAGCTTAGAGGAATTTAGAAACTCAATTCAGTTTTTGGGCTGTGGGTGTTTAAAGAGATTTGAGAAAATCCGTGTTATCCAGGGCATTCAAATGAGGCAGGAAAAGACAAATTTCTCAGACAGGATATCCATATGCAGTAGACCTAGTGAGTAAATTCAATAAAATCTAGAAAGCTATTTAGCTTGCTGAATTTAAGTTCCAAATTTACGAAGATGTACTGTTGTTCAGACTCCATTGACTATTTTATGTCCTGTCCTATTGACCATCTCTCCATTGGGTGAAATGAGAGCTGAGGAATAATTAAATGTTTCAATTTGCAAGCTGAACCTCATGTCTTGGGCAGAATCCCATTCTGTGAACATAAGCATTCAGAGTAAAATTCATTTGCTTAAATTGTCAAGAAACATAAAACCTGTTCCTAATTTTTACACCAAGACATCTTAAATGGCACCAGACACATATATTTAGGCAACTTAATCCTGTCCTTAGGTAATTTTAATTTGCTTTCATTTTTTAAATTTTTTAAAATGTTTTTAATGATTTATAATATAGTTTATATGAAAACATCAGTAGCACAGTGATAATGCATTTTAACTGTGCTATAATCTATCCTACAGCTTTTATTTACCCCTACCTGTAATGTATATAAACTAATATAAACTAAGGTATGAGATATGAAGGCTTGGATTCTTGTCTCGCTTAGATCTCTTCACTCTATGTTCTGAACATTTCTCACTGTGTTCTGTATACAAATAATGGAGATAAAGTGCACTTTATTGTATTACTCATCTTATCAAGAGCTATGCATTGTAGGGTGAGATCAATCACTTCCTTAAATATTTTTCTTCATTGACTAAAGATTTCTACATCTTTCCACCGATCAGATGCAGTTGTTTACATTAGGCTTTATTAATACTTCCTGGGCTAGTTAGTCATTAAAAAAAAGAATCCTATTACTGAGTTCTGGAATTACCCAGCCTCTGAAAAGACTTTAAGATGTGGTCAGGAATAAAAAGAAGACAATGTTGATTTGACACATTGAAAATCAGAAAAAATAGAAAGAAATTATATTTTAAAAAAACAAACAACAGCAAAAACCAAAGTAAACAAACAAACAGAATTCAAAACACCACACTACACAGTCTAAACTAAAGACCAAATAACCCATAGAACCTCTCTGCTAAGTCTTTCTCACTGTCCTAGAGGAATTTTGTCCTAGGACAAAATTCTACTCCTTGTCAACTGCTCACACAAACTGTCCTTGTACAATTTCCAACAAAGAAAGAATGTTCCTGCTCTTAAAACCTTTCCTGCCCCTGTGAAAATGAGTTTAGAGTTTGTTGAAAATATCAGGCTTTTTTTTTACTGTCGTAGTTGTCACAAGACAGCCATGTTTGAGGTATATTCTCTGACTAAAAGCATCCAGATTTAAACTGTTACAGAAAACAGCTTTCCCAAACATCTACGTTTGTCAGCAGCCAGCCTATTTTAGACATAAAGGTGAAGCAAGTACTTTCTTGTTCAACTATAAATCTCATCTTTATGAATAAGAAACCAAGAATTTCAGCTTGACACTTTCAAAAAGTGCCATTTTCAATCAAATATATACCATGTGCCATCAAAAGATATTTTGAAGGCCTTCTTTGCAAATTACAAGAACGTTGCCTGCAATGTCCTCAGGCCTCACACCAGTGTCTTTCCAGTTCCCTTGAGTAAGAAATATGTTTACTTACACATTTCTGCTCTGATGTCTACAATTAATTTTGAGGCAAGGTCAACGCTCCTTTGCTATATCTTGAAACCTATAGAAGGGAACCCTTGCTGAGTACCTCTAACACTGAACCCATTAGTTCCAGTCACTGGTCAAAGAATCTGCCAAATGAGTTATTGTAGACTCATTTATTATTTTCCAGTGTGTGCTAAATAGGCAGATTATATTGGTTGGTTTTTGTTTGTTTTGTTCCTGAAACCATTATTAGAGGTAGATAAAAATGTATAGCATGGATCAATTCAGATTTTAAATGTTTCAACCAACAGTTTTCAAGGTGCTTGTTCTAGTTGGACTCCAGGATGAAAATTATGACATATGTATGAGTATATAGAGAAGCATAGGGGACTACATCACTGAATTTCTGGGCAGGAGTTCTCTAGGAATAATATAAAAAAGAATTTTTTTAGTTAAAGACAGAAGATAACCGGGATGAAGAAAAATTTCAACAAGTTGAAAATAATGGAGACTTTTAAATGAAACTTGTTTACAGCAACATCCTTTTTCAACCTTTGATGGGAAAAGTAAATCTTTGCTTGTGGTAGATGGAACTTTACTCCTTGATGATTGCCTCCAGTCTGCCTTTAAGAAAACTATCTACAGTAACATCTGTTAATGTCAGCAGGGAAGCTTTTTCTGTTATAATTTTATCAAGGTAGGAAAAAAGTTTATTAGATCATTACATAAATTACTCATGTCTTGCTGAACACACTGAGAGTTTCAGTCTTCACTTAGAGATAATTTGTGGGACAGATGCCTCACCTTTTCTAAAGCATTAATGCATCAAATACTCTCAAAGGAAAATATTTTTGGAAGCCTTAGAAGTGCATATTAGTTTTCAGTAAACTAATAAGCATTGCAATAGATTAATGTATTGTGTTTGCTTTCAAGGAATTAAGTTTAAAAATATCACTCTGCGTTACTTAAGTCATTAGACAAATTTTAACCTCTGTCTGCTGCCTTTGATTCAGGCACCTCTTGAAAAACAGTTTCAGCAAATCAAACAGTCAGTAACTTTATTAACAAATATTACTTTTTTTTTCTGGTGTTCTAACAATTATCTTACCATTTTCTTCAGCTATTTTTGTTATTTGGAATAATTCAGCATAAATATTCTACAGACAAAGATAGGGCCCAAAAATTAAGAAATCAATTCATAATGGTCATTCAAGTTTTGAACTGATTTAGATTAGGCATTCATACCTCATTATTTTATTCTGTTACTTGTCTGCACAAAGCTAACTCTTGCAGTAAGATTTCTAATATGACAAATTTCCCCACATATAAATAAGTAAATAAATAAATGTTCTACCACATACTACACTTTACAGCAGATCTGTATGGAAAATTTCACTCCTACAAATTTTCAGCATCGAATTTCTTATGGCACCCACAGTGTCATGGTATGATACAAGGCACAGTTCCACTGGCCAGAACAAACAAAGAACCTGTTTGGAAACCAGTTGTCTATGAAAGAACAATGGTATTTGTGTATCTCTAGCGGGCTAAACCAAACCTTTGGATTTATCCCTCCTGAAATTAACAGGTTTAATTCAAAAAATACTTTATAAAACTCTTGCAGCTTAAACCCATTTTCAGTCAGCACATGTTAGTCATACCAAGCTCCAGAGACAAATCCAGCCAGTTACAAAAGGAAACTCATTAATATTTCTCCTTATAATCAGATTTTTTTTTCTTTTTTTAATGTTAGTTAATTTAGAATACGACTCCAAGGATATTAAATGCCCATGTGTGAACCAAAAGTGGCAACTTGGATTGTAAGTCCAGCCACAAGTGCAGGTTTTTCTTTTGAAGTTGCTCACAGCAGGGACAAGCTGAGTTTGCAGCCAAGGGAAATTGTGTATTTGGAAACTAATAAGTCCAAAGTATACTTTGCTATATGACTGTGAGTACATTAACATCAGTTTTTGCACTGCTGCATGTCCTTAACTGAAATCATAGAACCCAAATGTCAGAAACCAGGCATGAGTGGGTTAGGACTGACTAAAATATAAATGTGGCATTTGTCATAATTTTCTACACTACAGAGTGATTTAAATTTAATCAAGTAAACAAAAGATCTTTTATGAAATTTTAGTTTGTTGTCCTCAAACAGAAAATATTTGTCCTTGAATGTATTGTCTTTCCTATATTAAAAAATTCTGTTTATTATTTTTTTCTTTTCAGGAATGGCTACATAGATTCACAGAATATTTTCTGTTGGAATAGACCTCTGAAATCATGGAGTTCAGTCATTAACCCAGCGCTTAAAAGCACACCACCACTAAATATTATCCTAAAGTGTCGCAGGTACATATCTTTTAAATAGCGTTAGGGATGGTGACTCAACCATTTCCCCTGGCAGCTTGTTCCAATGCTTGACAGCCCTTTTGGTTGCTAAAGCTGTGATAATGAGCAGTTTAGCTGCTCAGCTTCTTCTGTCCCACTTCAACAGGCAAATAGCTGCAGAAGCCATTGCCACAGACTTGACCAGGGCACCCAGCTGGGTGTATCTGTGTAAACATTCACACCCCTTGGCCTCATGGGCATGTCCTGGCATGGTCCTGTGTGTCTTCTGTGATGGACACCCTCTGGGGAAGATTTCCTGTTTCACAGAATCACAGAATCACAGAATATGCTGAGTTGGAAGGGACCCACAGGGACCATCAACTCCAACTCCTGCACAGGACCATCCCCAAGAATCACACCATGTTCCTGAAAGCACTCTCCAAACTTGAGCTCTGGAATGTATCCTACTGTGGGGTCTTACAAATAAAGATTTTTCTTCTCCCTGATATTCAAAGATATGTACAGAGGAAATCATATCTTAGTCTCCCATTGATGAAAGCCACTCTGAGGCAGTATATATTAGAACCTACTGGCACTCACTGAGTGCCTTTTTATGAGGGCCAGTGTTCTGGCTTTGTTTAATTCATATAAAAAAATATTTTAAGATGGAAAATTATAAACTCTTCTGATGCTTAGATAGATATGAATATGGAAGGTAATGTCCAGGCTGGGCCAGACAGTGAGTGCCAAGTGGGCAGAAGTGCCACGCTGGTGCTGGGGGAATCTATGAATGTGCACATGCTTTCGAATGGAGAGAGTGCTGTGTGCTGCACTGGTGGCCTTCTGCCTCTGCCAGCACAAGGGGAGGATGGGGCATGGCTGTCTCTGAGTCTTGTGTGTGGCCATCTCAGTCAGTGTCCATGTCTCTGTGTCTCTGGGATATCGCTCAGTTGCCCTACTGATTGAATTTTCCAGTGGAAAGGCAGCAGCTGAAGCCTCTAGCCTGAGCAGAGTCCCACAAGTCCAAATTAGTCTTCAGCAGAGAGGGACAAAGGAGACACAGGCTGAAGCTGCTGCAAACAGTGGACATTTGTAACATCCCTCAATAGTGACAATCTGTTAATTTACTCCAGTTCCTCCACCAGCATTCAATAGCTGTAATCAGGCCAGTGAATGGAACTTAAGCATATAAATAATTTTTCTTATCTGTTAATTATGGCCCATTTTAACTAAGGGAAAAGTATTGCATCTGGGAATTAACCACCCCTTGCACCAGTAAAGACTGAAGCAGGCTGAAAAGCAGTAGCCATTGGTAACTCCCAAAAACTGGCAAATATTGAATTGCAATAGTAGTCAATCGTTTCTACATTTTCAGAAGCATATGTTGAACTTTTCATTTCCTTACCTGTACAAGTTTGGATGAAGATGAATTCAAAAATTTTTCAGGGCCTGAGAGCCCAGCAAGCTTCATTTTTTTTTCCATTTTGGGTATTTCCTTATTTTTCAGGGATTGTTGTGTGAAATGTATTATAAGCATTATTGAAAATGTATCAAGCCATTTTTCTCATTATTTTGCATCTTAAATAGAAAGGTGTGGAGGAAGGTGTGGAGGAAGGGGCAATTCTTGTTTACAATGCCCTTTTAAACATACAGAAAAATAACCTGGACTCAATGATTTAGTGGCTTTTTTGGCTGGCTCTAGCTTCATGTAATGTGCAATAGATATTTTGCCAAAAACATTTTATAGGTTTTGCAAATAGTTTATTCCTTCCAAATGCTGAATTTAACAGTCCTACAATATTTTATAACTTCCATTCTATGCATATGGCTTGTCTTTAGCCTAGCAAGAGAAGTGGTAATGATTTTGATTGCTTCTAGAACATGTTATGAATTCAGAATTGATGTTTCAGCAGTTTTGGACTAAAAGTCACTATTTCCTGATGAACTGCAGGTTCATATAGTTTGAAATCATGATGAGTGAATATCATGCACACCCTTACTATCAAGAGATAATTTAGAAAGTAGTTCATTTTAATTTAAAAAGTAGTACATTTTGCATTAAAACAGTCTTGTTCCAACCATGTCCTAATAGCTGACAAATCTAGGGGATTAAATATTCCACTTTAAAAACATATTTATACTTACTTAGATCACTTTTGTAACTCAGAAATAAAACAGAGTGTGATGCATACTCCACTTCAACAGCATTTGAGACTTAATAGTAAAAATGTTGACCAAGAATGAAATGAAATTATGCAATAAACATTGCACAAAGAATAACTGTGCCAAAACCATTTTAATAGATTATGAAAGGAAGTAATTTAAATGTGTAGTTGATTTACAGGCGGAAAGATGCCTTCACATTGACAGAATTTCTGGCAATTCAACTTTTTTTTGGCAGACCTTCAACTTTTCATTACACAGAGGAAGGAAGAACTATCTGTTTCAGTTATGTGTGGTTAGTACATTTATATACCCTAGGCTAAGGCCCTGTTTGCGCTACTCTCGTAACACATTATTTGTCTAAATTGCCTCAAATAGGAAGATAGATGTTCCTTCTTCAGGGAGATATCTTCATAGGGCAGCCCCAGCCTAACTTTAAATGTTTTGGTAATGTTTTCTGATCAACTTCTACTGTCCTTATAAAGAACTGAATGGCCCTTTTGTGGTAACAGCTTGTGCTGCTGTGTGCATCACTGGTCACAGGGGTGTCAGAGGGGTGGCCATCACACACTTTGCTCCAGAAAGGCAAAACAGCCTCCCAGGAACCCCAACCAGTCATTCAAAGTTTGAACAGCCTTTGATCTACTCTGTAAAGAGACCCTTAATTATCTCTATAAATGAGAAAGCAGAAAGCAACTTGGAATTAATTTGGCTGGGGCTTTCTCCCTCAGTTGTGCTTTGCAAATTATTGTCAGATCTCTTTAAAAAATATACATTGGCTGCAGCTCTCTACAGTAAACTCCCTACATTTTGTTCTTTGGATCTGTTGGGCAAAAAAACCCACCCCAGATCTTCAGTTTTTATTCTGGTCTTGCTCTTTTAGCTTTAGTTTCATATGTTCTTGGAGAAGCCTCATAAAATTTAGCTTTAGAATAGAATTATAAAAGTTATGGTCATCTCATTTCATTTTCACTGCCTACCCAGTTCTGCTGTGGCACATTACAAGTTCAGGGTTTTACTACAGGGTTGCAGATTGCAGGTTGACTTGCCCAAATTTGTAAGGCTAGCCAGCTCTGAAAATGTGAAATTATTTGTTTAGTAGCATCTCTGCCCTATTTTTATAAGATATAGATTTATCTAGATTGCAATTTAGTAGGCTTTGACTAATAGCAATGGAATGTGGCTTGAAAATCTACAGATTACCACCCATTTATCTTATTTTGTTACTGGAAGAAAGTATGGTGCATCAACATGATACTGAGCCTGCCTTAATTAGTGCTGTTGAGAGATATGGTTATTAGCTCAGCTACGAAATGGAATTAACACTGATATATACCTTTTAGGATCTGAGCATACATCTCCACATGACACTGTGCAAACCTCACAAGTTCATCAGTTTTCTAGGGACTCCACTGTCCTTCAGGCATGGCCAGAGTATATGTCAGGAACAACTTACTTATGACTTACACTTCTAAAAATCTGCTCAAAGATTTGGAGGAAAACCATTAACAGAACTGAAACTGAGGACAATAAATTCAAGAGCAAAGAAACCTATGTATGTGTATAGACAGATTATGCACACAGAATTTATACAGTAGTAACACAAAGAAGTAAAAGGAATTAAATGAGCAATATATAACTATCATACTCTGTGTACATTTCTAAGATGCTTTCATTGAGAAAAACTCCTGTCTGTATAAAATTGCTCTTGCCTCAGGGAAAAAGACCAGTATATTTCCAGGTGAAATGAGAAATTCTCTCTTTTTCTATTTCACAACAAATGATTGATTTAGAAAAATAAGTTAGTCATCTTATACTTACCTCAAGCACTGAATGTACTGAGAACAATTAAACTTTTTGTTCAATAAACTCATAGCTCTCAAATTTTTGGCATAAACAATTCTTACCTACATTGTAGAAAGATGAGAATGTTGATGTGCAGTTTTGAGAGCAAGTCCCCTATTTGAAAATGTATTGAGACAGGCCAAACTTTTAAAAATCAATTCTGTCATAAAACTAGAAAAAAATGAAATAGAACATGATTTGTTTTTTTCCTAAAAATCTTGACATCTCTGATGTGGCTCTAGTGAATCAAAGGATAAGTATGTTATGAAATGAATATTTTGAATATGCATTTAAGAAGAAAAGACAGGAATTTGGGCATCCTTTAAAGTCATACATGGGCAAAACCTCAGCAAGGACCACATGTTCATATGCATATAAATAGCTTATAACAAACACAACAAGTTTGTCCTGGTAAGGTTGGGTTTTGGGTTTTTTTTTTCCTGCATAAAAGTTTTACCATAGGCAAAACAGAACAAAATGTAAGGCATTCTCCACAAACAAAGAAAATACTTAGTTTTGCTTTGGCTTTGCTTTGCTTTGTTTCCAAGAAGAATTATAAAGAAAGAAAACATTCAACTTTGGGGAAACGTGAAGAATTTTTGTTTTACTAAATTAGAGAAAGACTGAATGCCACCTGTGTGATTCTGAAATTATACCTGAACAGCAGGAAAATCTGCTACTACTCGTTGAGCCTTGCTGCTGAGAGAAGTTGAATAGATCATTCATTCACTGGTTAAGGAGAGTCATTTCAAATCTGTGTACCACATGTAAAATTAGTTCTGACCTTGTCAGCCTCAAGCATGTCCTTCAGCTATGGATCATTAAATTCAATCCTTAACACTCCAGGGGAAAAAGCTAAAAAAATTAGGGGTTCCTTATATTTCATTCTATGATCTCTTACTAAAAGAATATATTGGCTTTGATTTTCCAGATGGAACCATCATTTATATCCTTGATGTATGAAAGCTGTGAGTGGTATCTTTCTGAAGAAGATAACTTTCTCAAAACAAAGGAGGACCAGTTAGTCTGGCCCATGCTGAATCTTTATCTTCATGGCAGGTCATGCAACGAGACAAACTTACAAGAGACTAGTATGGGGCTACAAGTCAGCCCCTGAAGCGTTCCCTCCTGTGCACCCAGATTTTTCATTTCATGCTAACAGTGTGTCAAGAAATGAGTGCTTCCCAATTCCACTATATCTTCCTCTTTATTATATTGGGACCAATTATTCACAGAGAGATGAGTGAGCCTGTACAAGCTGCTGAATTTACACCTAATTGTTTGTGGTGTTCATAGTTCACTCTAATGTTCAAGATGGTAAATGAGCTTTCCAACGCTCAGCAGTTATGACCAACTCATGATATTTGGGATTTTGAGAAAAGCTCAGTCTATGTTTGCACCTAAGGCAAGGCAGGGCACCTCCCCTCTCTTTTGGCCATGAAAACTCAGCCTCTGGCTGAGGGCCCTGAACCCTGCTGAAAAATAGGTGTTTTCAAAAGAGGAGTCCTTCAAGAGAGAGGCCCTTACTACCTCAAGACGGGCACCTATAATGCTCAGGATAAACAACTGCCTGAAGCAGACAGTCTGTCCTTACAAACTGTGAAGAGAAGCTGGATTTGAGCAAGATATCCCATCTAAATTTATGTGTGTTACCAAAGAGGATTTAAGGAAATACACTGACCCAGAGATGCAAACATCAAATACCTCTACTGTGACTCAAAATACTGTCCAAATAATTGGTAAAAAACTGCTCTTATTTGTCTCAGTGCTTAATGACAGAAAAAGGCCTAGCAGAAGTGTGTAGAAAAGAAGTTCATTTGTCTGCTTGTCTCCTGCTCTCTGTTACACAACCCTGGTACAATTTCTCCAGTTGCACATTTCACTAGGCCAATGTATTTCAGTTTCACCATGCTGAGCCAATATATTTTTACTTTTTTTTTTTCTGAGAAAATACTGAAACACTGGCAGTTGACCTCTTTGGCATGTCTTCCTGTGCAGACACACTTTATAGTCTGCTATAGGGACCTAAATCCATATGCTCCAATACTATAACAATATTTCTCATGATCTGTCATTCACATAGGCACACACAAAGAGGATGGGAGAAGAATTATAAAGTCCAGCCTGGCACGTTCATTAATAACTAGATAATTCCCCTGCAGTATTATACTCTTACCATACATGAGTTCAGAGAAGCATTTTCATATGCTTGGGGACCAATTATGGACAACCCCTGATGACAGAGAATCACTGCATTACAAAGTCACAGCTCCCTCTATATCCTGAGAATGGGAGAGTTTGTGACATCATTAATAATTTCTGAAGGTCTAAGCTAGGAATGTCAGTAGTAAATTGCATATTTACTTGGCTTGCCTAGCCAATCTTACTATCCATGGATTTGAAGCAGAGAGAAAAATGCAGTCAGTCTTTCCTGGAGGACATAAGAGGTTCTCATTGGCTTTTGCATGTTGTTTTGTCTGTGTCAAACTAGATCGATGCTACTCTACAATGTGAAATGTTCACCTTTTTTTTTGCAATTCATATCTGGAAGTCTTAATTTTTTTCACTAATATGGGAACAGAATTTCTATTCATTTTTTGGTAAAAGGTAGATTCTACAGCATTTTAAAAAATCAGTTCAAATTAAGAAATATTTCTAAAGTTGAGAATATAAAATAGTCTTCGTTGATAATTATTACCACAGACAACTGAAAAAACAGTTAGGTAACATTTGAAAAATGAGATGGTCAGTTTTAACAAGTACTACATGCAATTTAAAATTTGAAAAATACTGTATTTGGCTCCGTGTCGGTGGGGCTGGAAGAATCATTTTATCATAAGTTTCTACCCTCCTGATGAGAGCACTTTGATTTATTTTACCATAAATCAAAACTCCTGCTGGGCTATGAATGAAAGATTTGTAAGGTTTTGGCCTTTAAAAGTGGTTGGGAGAGTAAAGGAAAGAACATGAGAGTTTTCATTAAGGGAGGTAGAGAACCATACTGGCCAATAAATACATAGAGCAAAACTAACAACTAACATAAGAGGGCACAACCAAGTAAAATTGCATTCATTTATGCCAGCATTTAATCTTCCCCTTCAACATGAAGCTGAAGGGAAAAGCCTGGCCCACCTAATTCAGTCACATAAAATCACAGATAATGGTATCAGAAAGTCTCTCATATGTATTTATCAAGACACCTCCAACACACAGATGTGTAGAAGTGTTGACCTTGAAAGTGTAAAACCTTTGATCCACAAACTGCTCCTCATGGGAATTTAGTATACCTGAGAAGGCATCCAACAAGATTTAAACATGTATTAATAAGAAGAAACAAAAGAGTACTCTGAAACAGTGAGGCAGTAAAT
Organism: Fringilla coelebs; assembly: GCF_963513975.1. Classification (NCBI taxonomy): domain Eukaryota; kingdom Metazoa; phylum Chordata; class Aves; order Passeriformes; family Fringillidae; genus Fringilla; species Fringilla coelebs. Next base: position 47,670,162 of record NC_140029.1, read on the forward strand.
ATGGTCACAGATAGAATAATTTTGGAATTAGAAATAGATCTCTGACCATATCTAAGCCAAAGAATCTCTGAACTTTAACCAAAGGTTCAAGGTCATCTTTGGCTCATGTAGGTCCTGAAGCAATTTTGAGGGTGAGATTGACTAAGTGTAATCAAAATGTGTTCCTAAATAGATTTAATTTTCAAGGTGGCATGGCTGCTTGAGCTTGAATTTGACGATGTACACAGGTCACATCTAGCATAAATTAATTTAGGTTTTTGTTTAGGATGAGTTACCTACTGACATCAGTGTCTATGACCCAGGAAGTTCCTTCCTGACAATGGTGTTATTAAAACATTTCAATTTCTACTTAATTTTCACCGGGGCAGTCTTCCCCCCTCCAAATGGAACTGGCAATAACCATCTAGACAGATTTTCTTCACATTTTGAGAATGCTGCCTCAAACTCATACTTTGTCATTCTCTAACCTTTTAGGTTTGTGTCTTAACTACCTCACTGTACCCTTGGTATTCACTTAGTGATGAAATCTACACTAAGGCACAAGCATGGTGTGCTGTGCCTATGAAGCTAATCTCATAATTGTCCAGAGGGAAAGACCTAGCAGAGCAACTCTTGATTCCCTCTCTGCTGATGTTTTGATCATGACCCAGGTGCCATTTCAACCTACTCTACCTGTAGGTAGAGCACTTCAAATTCAATAGTTTCCATAAGATTGAAAAATGACCCCAAGGGAGCGCAATTCTCTAGATGTTGTTTTCAAAAGGTGTATTTCCTTTTTATGTACAATTGTTAATTTTTTTTCTTCTTCTTAATTCAGTAGGAATAACGGACAAGCATTAGCGACCACTGAAGGATGGAACTAAAAATGTAAATCTCATGGACACTTGGCAATTCAGGACTCATTGATGCATTGATAGTAGACATAGACCTCAGAGGAGGTAACATTGTCACATTAACAACATTCCAACTGTTTTTTAAAGCAAAAAAGTCATAAGTAGAAGCATTACCAACAAGTCAGTGTTAATAGGACTTTTTGTTAACAGAACAGCAACATTTTGCTCTCTCTTCTACATTTAATTTTTGTGCCACAAATTCATTGTCCTTTAAGGCTCTGAACAGCTCTGTCTACATTCAATTATTCTTTTTTGTCTTTTCCGATGCTGTAAATTCCCTTCTCTCCCAACCTGGAAGTACTCTTTGGTTAAATAATTTGCTGTTTCCTTCTTCTTCTTTTGTCTTCCATAGCCTTACTTTCAGTCTGCCTGCCCTATTTACAAGTTTCTTCATCTCCTATGTTTCAAACAGCTTCCATTCCACACTCAACTGCCTCTACTATAGACACGTTTGGGGCACAGAAGGCTTTCACTGCAATAGGCCAGCAGTACAATTGGCACATTACCTGTGGTCAGTGCATTTGTTTTTCAGAAAAATACCCTGCTATGGTGACATGATAAATGAACAAAAAAACATTGCTTCCAAGGTTAGCTCAGTACATGTTTGCCTGGTTTTGGACACTGAGATCAAAAGTCCTGCCGGACTTGAGCTGAGTCCCCACAGAGTCATCCTTGCTTGTCTGTGACAATAACTCTCAAACACACATTGCACTACCTGTGTCACCCAAGATTCTCTCCTTCCCCCACGCTGGAAATTGAGGAGGACAGTGTGGTGTTTTGATGCTCTATGCATATCTAGCCATATCCTATTTAGAAAGGCATGCATAGCATATGGGATGCTTTCGTAAATTTGTATTGAGATAGAGACAGACCAAATAATTTTGAAGGTATTTTCCACTGCAGCAGACTGAAGTCTAGAAATGAAAAGAGGGAATACAGTTAGATACTTTGAGAGGATTTACACTTTCCTCATGTAAAACTAAAAAGAATATTTACAATCAAAACTTTTATGGCATTTTTTGTATTTTGCTATCAAAACAGAAAGACAGTCTAATTCTAATTGCAAGGAGTGAATCACTCCCAAAATATTTTACTTTGTTCCATCTCTCAGGTCAGCTTTAGCTGGGGACTTTTCTTATGGAAACATATTCATTTTGAAACATGCTGTCATGAAATATGACTGTGTTGTAGCTCTGAGATTAGGATCTGTTAATTCCTGAAGATCCAAAAAATCATCATGACAGATTTATAACACTGAAACGCTGAAGGAAATTTATTGAACATACTTAAACAGATCTTGAATTACCTGCTACCTAATTAGAAATGGCTCCAAAGCTAGCCACTGTAAAAGACTTCTCAGTAAATTGTTTTCAAACCCTAGGGCAGGTTGTAGTCATTATGTTTTCTTTACACTCTGCACAAGATGGTCTTTGTTTAGTAGCCTGCATGTTACATGTATCCTTTCACGTTTTCCTCATGTTTCTATATATTTATTAAATTTTTTAATCCAATGCTATTCCATTTTTGAACCACGTGGACAATTTTAGAATGGCTGCTACCTCTGTCTTTACTGACTCCTATCTAAAATGCTGGTACTTCCTCTTCTTTGGGGAAAAAAACCCAAAACCAAACAAAACACACAAACAAACAAACAATCCCCTGCTGCTCCCAAAAAAGAGAGAAAGAAATACAAGGAATGAGACAGATAACTGGGGAGAGAAAGGGGAAGAGGATGAGTAAAAGATCAAATGTAAGAAGAGATGTACAAATACAAATCTACAAATTCACAGACCAGGAGAATGTATCAAAAAGGAAACAAATATACAGAAGATTTAAAGCTTAGTATATATGTATATGACTTCTGATATTCCCAAAACTTTTTAGTAAGCTTTCATCTCTTTAAATTTTTGAAAGTGTTTAAGCACTTGAAAGATTAATTCATGTGCAAAAGAAGTGTGCAAAGCAGCCAGCAAGTTCTAAATAAGCACTTTCTGGAATGCTAAAAGGATAACACATTGTGTGCTGAAGCCCTCTCATCTGCAGTTGTCTTTTAGTAAGCTCAAGATGTGGAAAAATATGAGCATCTGCCTGGATATTAACAGAAAATGGCCTTTTTTTCAGTTAGCATCACATATATTGACCAAGTCAGAATACAGTCTCTACTCTTTTTGTGAAGTCATTTATCTCATGACACTTGTTCCTAATCTTTTTCCCACTCTGCCCTAAGCTTTCTTGGTAAGTTTTCACTTGCACTTGTATGTACACACATTGGAATCACTGCTGGAGAGAGGGAAAATTGTTCAGATCCAACCTGCACTAGAACCAAAGCCATCTAAAACTGCTTCATTCCTCTGAAAGTCATTCCAAGTGAAGTTCAACATTGTTCAGTCTTAAATTTGGGTGCGATCCTCACCCTAGAATCCTCACTCTTCGGGTGAAATCCTTGCATTTTAATAACTGTCAGATATTTTTAACTTGTTCCAGTAAGAAGCAAAGTTGTTTAAGAATAAAAGCATGCTTTAAAAATGTCTTTAAAACCTTAGCATGATGATTTGCCATTGGCTCTACTAGTTCTTTTCAAACGTGAGCCTTGCCAGGCAAATTAGAAAAGTCATCTTTAGAATAATTCCTTAAAATACAATATATATCAGTCCTTAAAATCAAACTATTTGTGCTTCTTATCACTGATATCTCATGGATGTATTCCTTCTCCATAGAAGTTTTCCAGTTAGTTCCAAGCACATCTGAAACAAATGCTGCATCTTTCTAAAAAAGCCCTAATTATCACTGAAAAAATTTAAAGCCCAGCTAAGCATGAGGGAACAGAAAGGAAATATATGCTTCTTGCAACAGCAACTACAAAAAAAGTTTGCAAATCTGTGACATCATAAACTACTAATTATTTCCACACTTAGGAAAGTATTAGAATTTATTAAGGTCTTTCCAAGATATGGAAAATACTCTACAAGTGAGGCAACTGTAATTCAGGAGAGGTGGAGTCCAAAATGAATTATTAAGGTCATTTCTTCAAGAATGAATAAATATTTTCCACACTTCACTACACCAGCCACAGTATATGCATGAACATACATCTTAAATGCTGGCATTCATGGGGGCTGTGCATACGTAATAGCTATCCTATCTATTTTAGGAATTTTGAAGGCACATGTTGCTTTGGCATCTACCTTTCATATTTATATATGTTTAAGGGCTGAAAGAAACTTAATATATGTTTTCCATCTTTGCTAACATAGAAAACTGAAAACAGTATGCAAAGACTTTACCATGACAAATTGATGTTGGTATACTCTGAATGTTTATATTATTAAAGATAAATGCCATAGAGAAAAGGGTGGACCTGGAGCATTCCACAATGTTCTTATGTTTGTACTAAGAATCAGCTAATTAATGTTTTATGAGCCTTGATCTTGACCTTAAGGTTTTACAGAACTGGATAAAACCACAATACCAGAATATTTCTTTTTAGGACTTGTCCCCCTAAATCAAAGAACTAGTAATAGTGCCAGAAAAACATACAGCTGCAGTGTCTTTACTGTGATTGCTATTTCCTTTTTCATCTATAAATGTGTTGGTTGGCCTGGTTACAAGTCCCAGCCTGTGCTGTTGCTTCTTGCCATTTCACCCCTGTCCTGCTTTGCCACAACAGGCAGGCAAACTCGGTTTGACTGTTCGTGGTCAGACAAAATTACATGTTCAGTGGAAATGGCTCATTGGACAGAATGCAACAGCAGACATGCATGGATGAGGGCAATGGTGGCATCTTTAGCTACACAGTTTGATCCAAAAGAAGATCTATGAAGAGATCTTACTGTCCTTCCCCCTCTATCTGCTTTCAGTGAATAAGACTGTTTCATTTAGACTTCTACGGACTAGAGCATATTGTTCATGCACAGCAGTCAGTGCAAACAGGTTTTACGAAGAAGAAAATACTGGTCAAATAGCAGAGAATTGTTGCTTAAAAATCTATTTCCCTGATGAAGTCATCTCAAATTCTTGATGAAAGCATGCCTAAGGACAGACAGCCACTTGCTGAGAGCTCAGGTTAAATATATCCAAACTGATTGATCAAGTAAGTTAACCATGCCTCAGACCGTCTATTTGCACCCAGCTAAACTGGGAGAGAACAGCCTGTCTCCATACAAACCAGCTCTCTCCCTCCCACACAAGGAATCTTTATCACAGGTGTCTGCAGATGATTGTCTCTATAACTCCTGAGCCATGATCAGGCCTTTTTCTGGAGCACATTTATTCAGCTCAGGCTGAATTTATGCCTTCAGTACCAGCAGCTGAAGAGTGCAGGAATTTTAATTTCTTCCTACCATCTACCAAGCCCCAAAAAACACAGGTGTCTTCCTGAAAGACACAAAAAACATGTCCATGCTATGCCTAAACTGGAAGTCAAGTGCACGTCCCAGAATGGTGCTCAGTCACGGCAACCCAGCGCCCACCGTTTTTCCTGCTGCAGAGACTGATGGCTTTCTTCTGTGCACACACAGCCATTTTCTCCCTACAACAAAAAAGATATTCTCAGAGGAGCAGAAAAAATGGACAAGAAATAGAGGATTAGAACTAGGAAATGCAAACAATCAGAAAAATAAGTCTTTGATTAAAGGAAGAAAGCAAAATTTGGCAAGGACTGAATGGAGATGAATGGATTTTTGCATTTTTCTTTTCCTCCTCTAAAAATCTAAACCCATCAGCCTTGTAAAAGCCATGAACCTGTAGTAATAGCAGCTTTGTGGGTTTTCCAGACAATCGGGCAGCAGAAAGTCACCTGATCCATCTGTGAGACCTGGTGAGAACCAGCAAATATAATAGGTTGCAAAACACCTGAAACTGCTGGCATTGCAAACACTTCCTGCCTAATTCTGTTGGACAACAGACACAAAGCCGACCCTGTAATTACATCCCACCCCAATCTACATTTGCAGTAATGTAATTAATACTTCCTCTGTAAAGCAATGGAATAATTTAGAGAGCAGATTTTTAACCTTAGTCTGGGAAAACTGAGAGAGTGCGAGCTCTGCTTGGGCATTTTAGCTACAGGGAAATGCTTTTCTGGTTCCATTTGCTCACAGAAACTGTAATTAGATGCTCAAAGCTCTCTTTGTGCTCGGGCAGAAGAAAATGATACTTCCTTCCTGTTTAAAACCACAGGCAAGAGCGGGTGAGAGGAGCTTTTACTTATTCAGGGGACTTTATGAGAGTGATAAATGTAGATGGCCCTGCAGACTCAGCCAGCTGAGAAAGTGTTGTGTTATCCCACACAGGGAAACATTTAGCTTGTCCTTGTGTAGTTAAAATGCTTCTTCTCATAAATCATTGTGGTTTTACAGTAGGCATAACAAAATCCCATATAGTTACTATACAGAAAACAAACACTATTCTGTTTCTTATCATGCAACCCCATGATAAACTTTCACAGACTTGATTTTTTTATCTGCTCCAGATTTCCTTCTCTCTCAGTATACTGCATGCAGAACGGGAAAAATCATGACTGTGAGGCTTCTAGGATACTTCAAAAAGAAAAGCTACACAGAAAGAAGCGTGGAAGTCAGGAGTATGGACTTGAGGAATATCAGGTTGATAATTTTGGGCTTAGCTATTGCAATTCTACCTCATTTCCCTTTTTGGAGAGTGTCAGGCCCAAGAATATGTCCTAGGAAGTAATGACTTACAGATAGTCTCTTTTCTATCTTCACACTGCAGTGGAATAGCAGTTGCTTTAGCATACTGGTTACCTGCTCGAGCAGGGAGAAAGCCGAGTTACAGTCAGAACTTCAGACAAAACAACAATAGATAAACAGAACAAACAAATACCCTAAAAACAAAAACCCCAAAACCAAACCCACAAATCAAACTTTAAATATAAAAAGAATTGTCCCTAGTATGACTCCCTTCCTGTGTTTTATGTGTTTTAGTGACAATATCATCCAGGCAACATGAAGAAGACATGACTGACAGCTGCCTTCTTTGAAATATGCCCACTTCCATAGGCACACAGGGTGTGCATAGCTGGCCTGAGTTCAGACTTTTCAATGAAAGGGCAATGAAAAGCCTCTCAGAGGTTCTTGAGGCTTTCCAGGCTTCAAGTTATTCCTGAAGCAAAGATACAGTCTTTGTCTTCTCAAACATATGAAGTTTTCCACATCATAAGTGTTTAAAGGTACAATCCAGTACTTCACAGTAACCCATAAAGGACAATTTCAGTGGGATTCAGGCATCTAAGTATCAGAGCACTCTCCAAAAATCCTTGGCCAAGATCCCAAGAAGCACTTATTCCAAAACCCAAGTATCCTGTTATTGCACATACCTAAAGAGGATATGCTTTTGCCGATCCAAACAGTTGAGTACCTACTCAACTCTGAATTTACAAACTAGGTAGGTCCTTACCAAAGAAAGGACACCTTTCTTTCCATGTTAAGATGAAACACTTGGGCAAAGAATTTTACTGGTTATAAAATCTAGACAGGCTTTATACTAATTTTCCTACAGTTTTATAATAATTTTATTATGAAAACAGTTGCCTAGGAAGTCAAGTGCCTAGACTCAAATCACTTGTCAGCCTGTAGAGACTTGATTCTCTATGCACTCTACACACAAAGCCATGCAGGAGTCAGGAGAGATGTGCTCCACCTGTTCAACTGAAGCCATATATCTCTGCAGACAGCAGTGAAAAGATAACTAAGAGGGGAATTAGGCAAGAGCAGTCTGACTCTGTAGTCTACTTATTAGATCATTCTCTTGGCAACTGGTTCCTGAAAGCAGAGCAAAACACAGAAAAAGGTGCTGAACTCTGCATTAGACACCTGTTGCCTCACTCAACAGTCTAAGTCTTTATTTTCATAACTATAGGAGAAGCAGGAAGACAAAAGCATCCTATTCTTTCAGCTCCATTTGGCTGAAATTCTAAGTGGTTTTGGTGATATCATTCATTCAAGATAAATAATTCTACTGTTTTAAAATTTACTTCCTGGCCTAAATTTAGAGACATGCCTTGTAATAATTATTGTATCAGAAGAAACAGCCTACAGGAAATTGGCATTGCTCAACGGTTACATCAAATATCAGGTACAAATATCAGGTAATCTAGCATGTCTGTACTGTTTTTCAAAACATAGATAATAGACCCTTATTCTATTTCTCCTGCTTGGTAATAATATATGCTTGAAAAAAATATTATTTCTTTATGTATTTCAACATAAATTTTAATTATCAGGTAACTAAGTGTTTGCAAAGTAATAATTACCATGGGCTTTCAGCATCAGCTCAGGATATTAGTGTCTGACATCAGGGCACTAATAGTCTACCCCAAATGAAACTGATTTACTTTCAGACTTCTTAAATTTTGAATGGATTTTTCATGGCAGACTTTGCAGTATCTGGTGTTGAGCTTTTGCTCAAAATGGTTTGAAAAATATATTTTCAAAAGTTTCAGAGGAGTTTGACTAATAGTATATTTTAAGGCTGGCAAGAAAAACTTGGTGTCTCAAGCCTCAACAAGACAGGACGGAACATTTGGCTATTGCATAAATGTTTCATCTTTCTTTCCCCTTTCATTGGCCCTTCCCTTCCCCTTCCCTTCTCATAATCTCATGTGCTGGTTTTGCAATTTTTAACTTTTTTAAGAAGCAAACATAAGCAGTCCACTTCTCAAAAATAGTTAAAGGCATTTTCTTATCAAAGTATAAATACTGTGAAAGCAAAAGCAACGGAACTGTTACTTTCAGGTACTTGAAAGGAGAGATTTTGAGGTAACAAATAAAAATATTGCACAATCATTCAATAAGTCATGTGTAAATTTTGCTTCCTTTATTAATTTAAGATTGTTGGCTTTCATATTTACTTCCTAGCCACATATTATATATAAGCAGCTGATATTTTAAGAGGGACTTTAACTAAACAAGGAAACAGGAATTCACAAAATGTTACATCATAGAATACTTTTAATCCTTTGGTAGGGAAGAATATAAATTATATGGGGTTAAACCATCTGATTGTACATTCCCAGAAGCTACTTCCATTTTAATGTTGTGAGGAATAAAATTAATGAGGATATTTTCTTCGCTGGTAATATTTAAAAATTTCTTCCACAAAGTGTTTTTTGAGTTATGAAATAGCACATGCTAAAAGGGGTTCCTTTCCTCCTTTCTTCTTGCAATGGAGATGTTTGCATAATCAGGATAAAATTGAATATCGACAGAAAGAATACTTATAAGGGTCTGAAACACACATTCTGTCAAGTTCTATACTGTATGCTGGAGCCCTTGCTACAGAACATTTAATGTCTTGATCTCTGTTCCAAAAAGTGATACTTTTTTACAAAGGTATAAATTTAGATTTATACCATTAGATTAGAATTCTCTATAAGACTGTCACTAATCCTTCTTTCCTTGTACTTATGTCATCAGTGAGAAAAAGCTTCTGTTTCTGCCGCTCTCCCCATTTACAAAATTTAAGTTTATATGAAGAGATCAAAGAAAGATGGAAAGAGTGCTATATGGCAGTTAATTTAAAATTAACATGTTAAAGGTAAAATGGAATAATAATTTAATTTGTGTTATGGACATCAATTTTTCTAAATCACCTAGGGAAAGGATAAGCAATACAGTGAGTACCACAGACTCACACAGGTATTTACCATCCAGCGATGCCCCCTGTACCCATAGAGTAATTACTTATGTGGAAATAAGTATTAGGAAAGTATGACTAATACAATTCAGCAGCTGAAAGCAGGAAGGAGAGATGGTACAGGGTAATCAGCCAGTTCTCAGCATACTGCAGTTAGAAAAGCCCTGACTAAATAATATTTTACAGTCTATGTTTGCACTGGGCCTGTTTGTGTGGGACAGATGGGGTCTCACCTTTTGTGAGCAGTTTCATTAGCTTCTTCACTCTACTGTTCCATTGCATACATCCCACTGAAACAAGAGAAACTATCACACCACCAAATCTGTTGGAACAGAAGAATATTGCAGAGTCATGATTTACCAAAAAATATCTCAGAATCCCAGAATTACTAGGTTGGAAGAGACCTTCAAGATCATCAAGTCCGACCCACGCCCTAAACACCTTAACGAAACCATGGCACCAAGTGCCACATCCAGTCTTTTTTTGAACACATCCAGGGATGGTGACTCCACCACCTCCCCAGGCAGGCCATTCCAATATTTTATCACTCTTTCTGTGAAAAACTTCTTCCTAATGTCCAACCTATATTTCCCCTGATGCAGCTTGAATGATCTCCTCCCAGATCATTCTGTAGGAAGGCATCAGACAGTAACAAGAGCAAGATAAACCAAGGGAAAGGCTTGATACAGTTATCTTCCTTTGAAATAAATAAAATATTTTGTTTGCATGTCATGGTCATGGAAATCTGGTAAGAAACATGCACCCATGTCTGAAGGAGACCTCTGCACTTCTAAGGGAAACCCAAGCTGTCTCTGATCCCTAGCAAATGCCTCAAACACATGTGTGCTTCCAGGGTTTTGATCAACAACCATATGGTCCCAGTGACTGAATTTCCCTTTCTGTGGTATCAGAAATACATTATTTCACTGTCAAAATAATTTTTCATTAGATTTTATATAGCCCTATTGCCTAGTGGGTTCTCTACTGGACCCAAGCAATCTTCTAAATGAAGTGTTCTAAAGGAAATGCTAGATATACTGATCAAAGGGGACAAGTTTATGTTTTGGTTAATAGCCCAGTAAAGGGGTTAAAAAACCAGATATTGCAAACGCCAAGGCAAAGTTTAGCTCCTGGTACCTAATGTTCTTGCCATGACTAGAGCCATCTGACAGGCACCCAGCTCAGAGGAAGTGTTGCTGAGGCTGTTAAATCCATCTAAATGCATTTAAGGCCATGTATACTAGAAACATTTCTACAGTTAAGGATCATATGAGATGTCTGCAGGTCTTTTTGTCATCTTATATTTGGAACATCTACCATGTGCCATAACAAAAGGAGATGACTTCCTGGGAAGCAGCTAACTCTATCCCATAGAGAAGATGGGAAATCATTGTGAAAAGGAATGCAGTTCCCAAAGAAAGAAAGTTGTTTCCCTTTGCAGTTTCTGTCAGCACCACCCTTTTGCCCCTAAGCTGCATCTTAGGAGGCAAAATTGGAAGTACAGACTCTTGAAAGAAACAGGGGCATTGTTTACATAAACTTCTGCACAAGAATCTGATTTAAATCAACAACCAATAAAAAAATTTCTGGATTAAGCGGACGATATTAATTAAATTCTTGCCAGTTTATTTTTCATCTGACATTGTGCATAGGATCCTCTTAATGCTTAGAGAAAACATTCCTCTCATTAACTAGTCTCATCCATCTGACAACTCATCTCTATCATGTTATCTCTCCTGTTTAAATGAACACATTCTGCTATTTACATTATAGTCATTTCCTTGCAGGGGCACCAACAGCCATGGGCACTGAGAGATCTAACTTGCACTCCCTCTGCTGGTTATCACACCGGCAGTGTGGCTACAAATCACAAAGTAGCTGGGGCCAAAAATTTGACTAGTACCTGCCAACCAACTCACTGCTACAACACAGAGGGAATGGCTCAGTGGTCTCAAAGTAAAGGGGACCAGAACAGCAAATGCATACAGCACAATATCCATCTGCCTATTTTTGTGGAAAAAATATTCCAGGAAGTTATGCAGAATTCTGAGGCATTAAAATAGCAGGAAAGAGGAAGGCTAACAAATTGTTGTGTGGTGAGAAGCAAATCCAGCCCAGACTGGAAGAGGGAGACACCCTTTGATGGTCCTAGCAAGAGCAGAGCATCAGCCTAGGTGTTCTGAATGATCTCCTCGAGATGTCTTCGCTAATTCTAGATGGATCATTGGGAAATTGTTAATTTAGGCACATAAATCACATAAATGAGAGACCTACAATTTTGTGCTTAAGACCAGTACTGAACGATAGCTCCTACATTACTGGTGCATCATTTCTTTTTAATTTGAAAATTTTGATCTCTTTCATTGTGACTGCAGTATTTTTAATATTTTGTGTGTGAAGACAGTGGTGGAATCTTTCATTCCTGAGTTCATGTTTCCCTTTCCAGGATATGCCAAGCTGCAATCTCTGCAACTCTACGAGACCCAGTCCTTTTAAGGCAGGCACACCATCTGCAATGCAATCTATTGTGTACTCTGACTCCTATGGCTCGTGAAATTACCCGTCTTTATGACACTCATAACGGCAGCAGATGAAGCTGGAGTCAGATGTGGAATGTGAGGGTGCCAGATGTCTCAATTTCCATGGGACATTCCCACGTTCAAATAAAACTCCCCCATCCTGTTGACAGGAACCATTGTCCCAAGACCTGCACAGGCAGAACCCTCCTCCTCTTGCTGGCAGGGTGGGAGGAATCCGTGTGGCACAGCCCCTGGGCAGCACCACCACCCTCCACCCCACTCCACCCCTCCTGAAGTGTCTGCTGACTGCTGCAGCTGCAGCACCTGCAACCAGGGACAGGGAATAATGGAGAGGGAATTTGGGAGGGAGGGAGGGAGGGAAAAGGGAGCAGTGTAGAGTAGAGTAAATCAGGCTGAGAAGGAAGGAAGAGAAGCAGTTTAGGAAGAACAGCAAGGGAAACAAGGAGAAAGGAAAGAAATATGTGAAGAAATTGAAAGAAACGGAATAAATATTTCTAAAATCAAAAGGAAATGGAATGATTTTAAAATATAGAAGGATAAGGAGGGGGAACTGACAAAAAATATAAAAAGAGGGGAAGGTGTACAAAAGCACAGTGGAAAATATGGAAAAGGAGATGGAAAGAGATAAAGAGAGAAAAATCAGGCAAATCCAAAATACCAAACAGAAATACAACTAAGAGAAAATGAGGGAGAAGCCTTATAAAATCTAAAGCTCTAGCTCTCCCTCACACAGGTAATTCATACAACAAGCCATGCTGTCCCCCTGTTTCCACTTTCATGACTTCTTTCCACTCATTTTCAGAGCCTGCAGACAGCTTTGTGCTGGAGCTGCCAGGAGCACGCCTGAGAGCCCTGAGCAGCCCTGCACAGCGCAGGAACTCACTGGGCTCCCAGGGCCGCCTTGCAAGCAGCTGCTATTGGAACAGCCATGCAGTGTAAGGATTTCTTTCCAGATCCTGCTGGATAACAGAAGAGTGAGAGAGAGGGGGATTGGATGGGAGGCTGAAGCTGGAGGTGCAAAGAAAGGCCAGCCAACTTTTGTAGTATATGCTGCATGACCATACAGCCCCTTGCGCTGACATGATTAAATGCAGCCCTTCCCCTGGGCTCCCAGAGACTTCTTTATTGTGTAATAATCAGCATTCTGAAAAAACATCTTTTGCCTTCTTATTGTCAGTTCAATTGTATCCCCCCATGAGAATCCCAGGGAGGAGATAGAGTTTGCTGAAGTCCCACCTGCTTTACTTATCTTTCCAAAGCAAAGGATTCATCCCTGAGAGAGATGTGGATAAAGATAAACCTTCAGCTCTGCACAGAAACTGAGCTCCATCTTTGCAGACCCAGTTCACATCAGTTCAAGGCTGCCAGCCCCACAAACTCACCCGTTTTCTCCAAATATCCCTATTGTAAGAGAGCCAGCTGGGCTAAAGAGAGCAGCTGTTACTTGAAAGGGATTTTGACTTCTCAGTTCAATAAGAAGAAAAGAAGAAGAATATAAGATCTGGAATAGTGAAGAATGAACATGACAAACCTAACATTTGCCCATTGCTAAATAAGGCAAAGAACTTGTTTTGATGGCTAGACTGAGCTCAAGATCAAGTTTGCACAACCATGAGGCTTGGGTCAGCTTCGTATATTCTAAACCTTCCTCCCATTACCCTTTCTCCAACCCCACAAATCCTGACATTTCCTGAGAGTCAGAGAGCCAGATGACTTTCTGCAGACTAGAGTGTAAATGTGTGAGCAGCGTGGATGACAGAAAAGATGCAACTCAAGACCAGTCTTGGTCCCCAAACTTCCAAGATGCTACAGACCTGCCAAATTCTTATTGTTCACACTGGCACATGGGAATGGATGGGATGAATTTATAGATTTTTATTTCTTTCATTTGTCATTTTCATGAACTAAGACAGTGGCCTCTTCATTTGTGAATTCTAGTACATGCCTGCCTAGTAACTTTTAGAAATCACCTCCCCTCACAAGTTTGGCCAACTCTGCTTGCATTAAAGAAAAACAACATTAAGTGCTTGTAGCCACAAACAGTGAGACTACATGGAGTAGAGTGAATACAAGAAAAATGTCTTGATTTTTGTAAAGAAAAGATTGGATTTTGTGGAAGTAGACAATATGTTTTCATGACAACTGTGAAAAGAGATTTGCAGGTCCATTTTGAAACCTCTCAATTTTTTCCTAATTTTTCAAGGTCCCACTTGAAGTAAGGATACAAGAAAGACTGTCTCTCCTAAATTTTCTATATTGCAATTTTTCAGATGTTATATGAAATACAGTTAAATACAGTACAAGCATAAATTTCTGTTATAATAGTCAGCCTGAAAATTATAATAGTCAGCCTGAAAAGCAGGCCTATATGTTTATTGAAAAATTATCAACATCCCTGAAGTACATTAATTAGATTTAATTGCATTTAATTATTTTGTGGATGCTTCATTTGTGAGCCTCTTTCTTAGAATTAGTATGAAGATACGTGGATCATAAACTTTCTTATAAAATGCTTCTCATAAAACACTTCTCATAAAATATTAGAACTACATTAGCTTTGTTTCAGCATCCTGGAAAGTCCCCCATTTTTGTATGCCTTGCTTGAAATCAAGATGAATGTCTCAAAAACCTCATCTGCCAATGCCTTTAATACTGTTGGTTACAAGTCATACAATCTACTGGATCCAAAATTGTTTCGGTCTTTATTTTGCCATTTAATGGCTGTTACAGCTACTGATGAAACACAATGTACTTCATTAACATTGCAAGATATGAACTAATTCTCCTCCTTCAAATACAAAATTTTTTGGTGAATAAATCTGATTATATTCTATGATTCCAAATGGCTACTTATTCAATATCCTTGCCTTTTCTGAATGGCTAAGATAATTTTTGTGTCATACAGAATCTATATTTTAGCTTGGATTATTTCTAAGAATTTAAGCAATTCCTCTAATTTCCTGATACAAATTAAGTATGTAATTTTTCATAAATTTTATGGCTTTAGCTTTCTTTATCCAGTGCTTGTATTCTTTGCTGCAGTCTGCAATGCAGCAGATTATTTTCTTTTTATTTTATTTTATTTTATTTTATTTTATTTTATTTTATTTTATTTTATTTTATTTTATTTTATCTGTTGGGCTCTCCAAAACAAGCCATTAATAGGAACTTTTTCCTTCATTATGTCAGCAGTCGCTTTCAAGTTCAGGAAAATAGCTTTCAAAAGAGCCAAGTATTTTCATCACTGAGTCATTATTTGGCTAAATATAAAATATGGATCCAATTCTTATTAGTTGTGTTAAGAAAATATTTGTTCCTAGCTGAGTGATTAATTCACTATTTTCCATCCTAATGAGATTTAACATTAAGTAACTTCAGTCAGTCCTACTCTTTGTACTCTTTCATTTCTGTAACTTCCAGGAAATCACAAAGTCATAGAATCAATTTATTTGGAAGGGAAAAATCTTTATCCAACCTCCCTGCCATGGCAGGAACACTTTTCACTAGACCAGGTTGGTCAAAGCTCCTTCCAGCCTGGCCAGGTGTTCCTGGAGAGGTGCACTGGTGACTTCATGAGATCTCAAGGCTCCCTTCTCACACATTATTGGATGCTGTGTGAGGAGCTAGTAATGTTTTTATCTATGCTGATGACATAGATAACTATACCAAATCAATATGTAATTATATGAATCATCAGTGAATACCTGGCCTCGTAAGAACAGAACAACTTTCACTTGATATTGATTCACTTGTTTCTGATTTTGCAAAACACGTTTTAAAAATTACCCAGATAGATAAAAAATGTATCTTTCAAGTTCTGACAGTGAGGATGTTACTGTAAAAGGTTATAGGAGTTTGATGGGGAGCCTGTTTCATTTCAGACTGATCCCTGTAACAAGCTAAGATAAAGACAATGAATAAAGAAAATACACCACCTTTTTCTGGTATTTAAGTGTTTTCTTCTGGTATTTAAGTGTTTTCCATTTCAGTCTATATTTTCACAAAATCCTAGATCAAAAGGGCTTATTCACCACACAAATATAATGTTGAATAAGCCAAAAAAAATTAGTTGTTTATGCAACAGTTCAAGTTTAATTTGTAGTCAATAAGAAACTTGTATTTTATGACTCCTCTTCCCACTGTCAAGGACTACTTGGAATTGACAGTTCATGCTGGCAAGTGCTTAGATCTGTAAGAAATTCCATTAAAGGCAATGGGATGGTGGTGCAGTCACTAAAAAATTAGGAAGGACTCTCAACATCAGGTTGTATACATAAATAATTTATAAACTTTAGATTATGCACTTACAAAACATTTGCTTTGTGTCTTTAAGCTGCCTACATCATGTAATAGGTTATCTGTTCCTTGAGAAGATGACAGATTTCTAAAACATAAAATAACCAATAGTGAATTATTTTGTTTAAGTAAAACTAATTCCGTTGCCTAGGTATACATAAAAGAATAAACATTTCCCAGATATTCTAACTTACGCAATCTTTTGTCATGATTATTTATAAATTACTAATAGAAGATCATGAAAGTGGCCAAATGAAAACAACTCTAAAATTTTCAAATTAACATAATTTAAGCCTTGTGTCTACAATAGTACTGTTTATTTTCACAAATAAGGTCTTGCTTAGAAAAATGATTTTTTGAAAGTTTATATCTGCTATCACTTCAAAATTCAATGTAATTTCAGAGCATTGAGCACTGTTTTTCAGACCCGCCCCAATGTGCTTTTAGATAGCTACATCTTAATTAAAATACACAGAATTCTATGAAAACACATACAACTAAACTAATAAATGGAGTGAGAGTTAAGAGTATGCACGTGGACTGTCATACTTTGCAAGCAAAGACTTGCAGAGCCATTCATCATCAAAACAAATCCTGCCAAGCATGATAAGATCTGTCATACTCCAGCCAAATTGGTGAAATAAATGTAGAAAGCAGGAATGTAAAATAATGTGACTAATCCCCAATACAGCAGAAAGGAAGGTTCTCAATACAGCAAGGAAAAAAATACTCATGATACACTGAAGGTTGAAGAGGGAAACACTGAAGATTTCTTTCCTGTATCTCTCCTTACAAAGAGTTTTGAAAATGTCACACTTCTGATGTTCTTCATTAAAAGTAATTTTTCTTTTTTCTTTTTTTAAATTTTTTCTTATGTCTCAATTTAAATTTCCTGAATAAATCACTTGCTGCTTTCAGGTTCAGATTCTTTAGGGGCCTGACCATTTAGCACTTGAGTAGAAAAGCAGATTGTTTAAGAACTGCGAAATGCCAGGTGCGGCTCTCCTATGAAAGTCTGACCACTAGTGGCACAAAATCACTCTCTTGGAAATGCACCCTCCCTGGGGGGAAGCTTGAAAGGCTGGAGCATTATTTAAGGTGGCCTTTGAAATTATGCATATTCAGAGAGTGGGCAGAGCTGGAGGTTCCTGGAGGATCTGTTTGAACAAAGACCAGAAAATCCAGTGGGATCTTCTGCCCTGAGGGTCTCCCTGAAGCAGGATACACCTGTGTTCTTTGGTGGGCTCAAGGAAGCATCCCATTCCCTGGAGTACAGGTCCTCCCTTCAGGGAATACCAAGCCATTCCTTCTTCCTAGAAACAGCTTTATATTGCTCATTAACCTCACTGCTTTTTATAAATATGATAAAATGTAGAGATTAAAAAAAAAAAAGCAGAAAAAGGAAAAAAGGAGAAAATGGGCTGCAACAATTCTTTTCTCTAAAAAAGTCAAAACAATTGATTAATATATTTAGTGCATTTTGATATACACTTTTCTAGAAGAACAACGTCTGTGGAAAGAGGAAATTCACTTACTCTGTCAATAGACAAGTTTTCAGCTGGATCTGTTTGTTTAATTATAGATATTAGGCCTTACTTCATTCATACAGAAAAAAAAGCACATTTTAGAAGACTTGTAGCTATGCCATTTCTTTCTACTATTGGGTCCAGTTGGGATCATTGGCAAAACATACTTAGAAACTTGCTTGGTTGAAATTCCTAAACAAGGAGATCTCAGAATCAGCTCAGAAGGCTAACACAAGGGATCCAAAATAAAAATAAACAACTATTCAACCTGAGGTTTATCTGGGTATTCACTTTTTTAACATTACTCTTTTGAAATAGTACTACTATCAAATGTATTCCATTTTTAATGAAAGAATGAAATGCATTTTCTCTACCTAGTTCTTGAGTTTTCCATCAGGATCTATGAAACAGTGAGTAGGATCAAAGAGACCCCATTATTTAAAGTGGCTAAACTCCATTTTTACTAAAGCTGGTCATAAAATCTGGCACAAGCCTATTACTATTAATATTCCTTTCTGTTTGCACTTACTTTTAAGCCATAAATCTTCTTTGTGAAAAAAAAATTATGGAAAAAAAAATTCAGCGTGTGTGCACATGGACTGATGACGCAGCCAATTATCCCAGAAATTTATTTTATGAATTTACACTGAATTAAATATGGACAACTATAAGCATCTTGCAAGAGTTCCTCCTCCAGAGAATACACATCAGCAAGAAAAGTTTTCTTAAACACCAAGCATCATTGGCAAGAAAGGTTTCTTTCTTCAGTTTTTCTAGAACACTGAAAGATCTGGGTTTACAGTCTATTGTTTGAATGTGTTCTGGTTGAAACAGGTAGTAGCAGCCTGACTGAAGGCCCTATTTCTTTTCTTATTGTCACAAATTACTTTCAGGATGCTAGTAATAACACAGTGTTAGACTTCTGTAAAAGATGCAACTCTCCAGCTGGACTTTCACCATGAAGAGTTTTGTCATATCACTGGGAATCACTTTGCTGAACATTTAAATCCTGCCTCCTGTCATGCAGGAGACTGGCAGTGAGAACAGAATAAAGAACCTTTCACCTCTCTGTTGCTGTCCAAAGCTCAGGCTCAGTAAGACACCAACTGCTATTTCTACACAGAGACTTTTTAGTTCCTTATGTAAAAGTTTAGGCTAACTACTTGTTAATGATTAGCCTGAAATTTCTTTCATTAAAAGTGCTATAAGTACTCTGAAGAGCACTTCAGTGAGACATGAGGACTGCAAAATTCAGGTTCAGAACAAAGACGAAGTGATTTTTCAAATGTCTCCTTCTCACATGATTCAAAAAGCAACTGGGAAAAGAGATGTGGCAAGGAATCTATCAAGAGCTATTAAAAACAAAGACAACACCTCTGCTCACCTCCAAGTGGTTTTCCTTTGGAAGTATTATTTCACATTATAAATGACATTCATCTGGGACACCCTAGATTGCTTTAGACAGGTAATATAGTGCAGAGTACATTCACTTGATTGCTTGTCATGTTCTTGCCAAGGTGTCTAATGTCTCTCAAAGCCAACAGCAAGATAAATCCTTAATTTGACCCAGTGCGGGTAGTCTTGTGTTATGTTTTTACTTTATGTTGTAAAGCTGGAAACAGTAGCCTTCTTCACTGTAGACCTACAATGTGGGTATTACAAAGCTGTAATTTCAATATCCTAGAAATTTCAAAATTTTTACCCTTTCTTTCTTTTAAAGTATGTCCCTATTACCTTCCTCAGCTTTTGAAGACATTGTGGAAAACACAGCAAGCAAAAATTTGCATTGGCTTAGCTCAAAGATTGTCACAAGCTATGTAAAGGCTGATTTCTGCAGCTAATTCAGCTGTATCTCTGTCTCAACATCCAGGCAGGATATTCTGATGATAGCCTGAGATATTTCTAGAAACCAAATCCCAGCTCATATTGATTACAGCAGTCAAGTGCACATCAAATCCTACTTTCCCTGCCCCTGTGTGACTGCCCTGGTTCCAGCCAGGAGAGGGTTAGTTTTTGCAGTAGCCAGGAAGGGCATGGCTGGGACATGGAGGTTTCTGTACCACCTCACCTCATTGCCAGGGGCAGGGGAAGGGGAGTATCTTCTAGGGAGCAGGGGCTCTGTTTGCTCAAGAAAATGGGATTAGGGAGCTGTCTGGTATTGTCTATTATCACAGAGTTTTCCTGTGTGAATAATTTCTTTTCTTATACTTTTTATTATTACTATTGTTGCTGTTATTGTTCATTTCCTACCTCATTGCATTTCCAGTAAATTCCTCTTATCTCAGCCCGTGATCTTTGTCTTTTTTGCCTCCAGCTGGAGGAGGGGGGAGGAGAAGTGGCGTGTGATTTTTAGTGGGAGCACTAAACTGGAGAATACCCTTCCTAAATTAAGACAGTGACCATGAAAAAAATGAGAAGCATGCATTTCATGAGGGAGGGAAGAGTAGGATACATAATCACAGGACCAGGGCCCATCCACAGCTCCTCTGTGCTCTCAGGCAGCTGTTCATTGATGTAGATTATGAAGTCCTGGTAATAGGTTCTTGGATTTTCTTCCCAGGACTCCAAATAAATCAAAAAAATTGTAGGACTACAGATACCTTGGCAATTACTCATGTGTCTGAAATTGTTTTGCTGTCTTCTACCAGCAAACTGAGTAATCTTCTATCTAAATCTAAATAAAATCAAAGAGTAGAAAGAAAGTGTAAAGACCTGATTCAGCTGCCTGAGGGTAGCTCCATATTCTAATATATCTTAGAATATCATGCTGCCTTTCAGGTCCTGCATCAGAAGGGTTTGGGTACCCCCCTGGTCCTGTGTGATACCTCCTAGGCATGTGAGCATGTCCCATGTACCCTATTCCATCCCAAATGTCACCAGATACCTGAATTGAGCCAATAAATTATTAAAATGTAGGTTCTGTAGAAACTAGCAGCTTCATAAATCTCATTCAAAACACTTCTGCTTTTGAATCTTGATTTTGACACATCTTTCTGCAGCTCTGAGGAGATAATTTGCCCTACCCTCATTCTCTGAGATACAGGATTAGTTCTGCTCTGTTTTCATGAGTGTAAAACAGGATAATTATGGCAACAGCCTACTTAACATGTAAACTGCTCAATTTTGATTAGTATTTATGGTTTGTTTAGTAAATATGTTTCATAATTAAACAGAAACCCTGCTTTTAAATTTGAATACATTTTAGCAGTAGTACATGACTATCAGTGAAATAATCTCTTTTTCTGTTCAACAGGATATATGTAGTCTCGAAGAGCTCCTAAGTGATATGCCTGCTGTCCCAAAGAACAGATGTCATAGTGCTGAGAAAGACCTGAGAAAGTCATCTTCATCCCCGTCCTGTAGCACATAATATACAACACCACAGATTTTTAATGAATGCCTCAGGAGAGGCATAAAACTGAGCACCACTGGATGTAACATCTGCAAAATGCAGGAAAGAGCAAACCCTGCCAGCAGCATTATTAACCGTGCTCCAGGAGTCATCAAGCAGATGTCATACCTGTTAGGGAAATGCAAATCACAGAACAGTACAGCTTGCTTTCCAATAATACCTCAATCTGATTCTGCCTCGTTAAGGCATCCATAGCAAATTATTTCCAGACATCTCATGATGCCTTAGAAGACCAACTGAGATTTCTGTAAACAAAATATAGTTTTGTTGGACTTGAAGTCCTCACAGTCAAAACTATGCTCTAGATCTGCAGCAAATGGCATGTTCCACTGGTTTTGAGATAGCATAATTATCTCACAAAAGTAAGCCAGTATAACAGACAAGTCACCAAAGCAGTATGAATTAATATACCATAAATTGGGAGACAAACTCAAAAAACCAAAATAACAGATAAGAGACAGATTACGATCTACAGGAAATAGTCATAATATATTTTGCAGTATAAGCAGACAGTTTCACATATAGGGAAACAAAGGTAAGTTTCTACCTTAAGCATTTACAACTTAAAAGCCTCATTCTTGCTTGAAATTAACAAGCTGTCAAACCAGCATTTTACCTTCACCAGGACACATGTAAAAACAGTACAGTAATTTTTAAATTATTGTTATTATTTACTTTAATATAAATTATATGCTGTAAATACAATGTATCTTAATATATGTACATTTACCATTTGAAACTATGCATTTATATTGATTTATGTGTTTAACTTACAAGAGACAAGAGTTTTCAGGGGAGATACCTAGCTGAAATACCTTGGTTTAATGTAGGAAGAAAAAGCTTTCTTTCTTCATCCATTAAAATGCCAGGAATCAATGTATAAATGACAGTTAAGACACTAAGTAGCAATTATTCCTATATCTGCTCATTTTAGGCAACCTTAGCCTTATCTCTCACTTCCTTCACGATAGGATAAAACAGAGCCAGGTATTATAAGCTGAATCTATAGATTTTCTTCCAGCACTTTACTGCTACACTTAGCACTAAAACAAGTTACAGGCAACCACAGCAAGGGAATTTATGACCTTACAAATGGAGACAGCATGTGATAAATACCACACTATCAGTTGTTCAGGTAAGTAATATGTGCTCTTGTAAAATCTGTACTGAAAGCTGAGTAATTTATGTAGTAAAAGAAGTCTGGCTTCTTTAACCTCTCATGCTAATTTACTTTAAGATAACATGAGGATAGACTTGTGTACCACCCTCTCCTGGTATTTTTAATTGCTATGTCGTCTCTCTTTCATTAGTGTATCCTATTTCTTTTATTTATCATGTAAAAGGAGCAAACGTTATTTCACCTTTAAAACTGAAATCCTTCTTCCTGATACAGGCTGATGGTTTACAACCTCTTTTTTTTTTTTTTTTTTTTGAAGGGGAAAAAAAAAGAGGAAATTGCTTTTCTGGCCAGTGGCCATGCCAAAGCTGAAAACATGTCTTTTAGTAAAGGTAAAGCGTCCTAATGAATGACTTGCCTTTGAAAGAACAAGACACAATCCTTGCAGTCATTCAGGACAAGCACTAACACACACACACACACACACACACTCACACAGAATAAAAAGACAATTTCCTATGTGTACTGCAGCACATCTCGCTCTTTGGTTTCAACCAACCAGTTTTCTGACTCTGGTTCAGTAAAAGGAGAAAACTCTGAGGTCCAAATTACATTCAGTTGACTTGTGAATATCAGGAATGTCCTTGGGTCCTTAGAACTGAAGCCTTCAGTGGATGGGCTATCTCTGAGCTCCTGTTTTTCTTGTGATCTTAAAAGCTTAGGGCAAATGGAAGTTCTTACATTCGTGTAGCAACTTCTACCTCTGGAAAGGTTATTTATCTATTTAGGCAAAACAAGTCTAGTTTAATAAAATACTTTGTCATTACCCCCAAACCTGCCAATATTCTTGGATCAACACATGTACAAGTACACATGACCAACGCTACAGGCACTACAGAGAATACATGCACTTTTGTCTGTTTAGAAACAGAATTGTCCTTTCCACTGCCAGGATTTTATCACCAAATAATATGACTATTATTGCATGTACATGCAGTCCATAGTCATTTAGCATTAAGACCTGGATTATGTGTTACAAAGCTATTAATGCCAAAACTTTTGGAAAAAACAAGATCTGCTTCTAAGTATGTCCCATGACAGCAGTACTTTTCCAGAAGAAACTGCACCAAGTATTCACAGACCCAGTTCTGCAGCTGGTTATGGCATGCAGAGCTCTTTGCAGCCATCATCCCTGGCCTCTCTGCTGGAGCTGCTGCCCGCCTCTCAGCCAGTACTCTCAGTCATCCTGTTACATTAAAAATGAGCATTAATAGAAGTATCAGTCTGCAGCACTAACGATGACATAGACTATCTTATGTCAAACATCAAGTTTGATGGAACTTGGAAATGCTCATACATGAAGTCCCTCATCTGTAAGTCCTACAAGGACATCTCTGATATTCTATAACATCCTAAACATCACTTTGCCTGCGTTAAACAACCAGCTTATATTATACCCAGTTGGTATTTGCAAAGAAATCTGTGGAGGACTCAGAATCAAGTTTCAAATAAACACACACACTGACCACTGTAGAGTGCTTGAGACTCCACTGACAAATTCCCAAGATGTGTACTGATTGTAACTGAAGTTGGATATTTTGTTCGTCAACATCTGGACACAATTAACTGACTACCACCTGCAGCTGAATCTCAGCCCTAGGATATTTCTTTGTTATCTGCTGTGCCTAAGAGCTCAGTCATTGTCCCTAGATGTAGACAGCTGGATACTTTCCCCCTTTCTAAGTATTCCCCATGTGAAAGTCAGCTACACACTCCTAAATATTAAAGAAATAAGTCCTTGAGGATTCTTATTGTTCTTAAGACGCAAGACACAACAGTAAAGTAGTTCTGCAGCCACTGCTGCAAGATTTTGTACTCTAGGATGTCATATCTGTTGAACAGGTAAGTACTGCACCCACAGGACTAGAAACTCATACTGTAAGATGATGCCTGGCATCTTGTCCCTCCACCTTCTGCCTGAAGAAGTGCCATGACAGAGTCTGAGCACTCAGCATTCTGTTCAGGGCTCTCCATTCCTGTAGCAGAGAGTGTTAATATTTATCTGACAGATAACAGACTGAAACAGCAAGTGGTAGTTGAGACAGTTATCCTGGCAGTGAACAGTGTGCTGAATCTCCTAATATTACTCTACCACAAGCTAGAAATTATCTCTGGTTCCTTCCTACTCATCTCATGTAGTATTAGGGGAAGCTGACATGGCATTTAATTAGTTTGGGATTTATCAATAGTCCTTTAAGAGATAAGATGTGTCTAAAATAATGTATAGGTAGATATACCTACTCTGAACTACTCCTGTAATTTTAAACTGCAGATATGGTCAGGAAGAAATTCAGCCATGCACTGTAGAAAAAGATTAGACAGCTTTGAAAGGTGTGCCCTTGAGCATGTGTAAATACAACAGTCTCTGACTACAGAGATAACAACAGTGAAAGTACCTTAGGCAGGTGCCATCCAATTCTTCTGTCACCTAGTGAAGGGGCAATAAATTATCAGAAACTTGAGAACAAGGAGGAACAGTGACTCTGGCTCAACTCCTACTTAAGTTGGTCCTGCAAGAGGATCATTCTTCTCTTTAGACCACTTATGACATACTGTTAGAGAGGAGAAATGAAGGAAGTATTTTTCTCTTTTTTCCTTTTTGATTATCTTTGTATTTTTTCTTTTTTTTTTTTTCTTTTAGTCTTTCTTCCCTTTTTTCTTTTTTCTGAAATATTACCTACATAAAACCAGACTTGATCAAAACATAGGAAATGTAGAGGGTGAATTATTCATATTATCACTCTTATACACGGTACAAAGAAACATTATATTAACTGATTTAGCACATTTTAAAGTATAAAGATAATTTTATCTGCTTATTAAATTGTGCTGTTAAAAGGTAGCACTTAGCGATTCCCACATGCTTTGTTTGTAAGTACATAGCAGCACAGTATATTTCAGTTAGCATGCAAATAAAGAGTTAAAACTGAATAACAACTGTAAGAAATTTACGCATCCTTCAGGAATTACACATGTTGTCTACCTGGCAAAACAGGGGAAACTCTGTCACAGTAAGCAAGACATGTTTCTGTGGAAATATATTTTTCAAATCTGTGGATAGTGAAAGAAAATATTGATACCTATGTACTAGTAGCAGCCTTATACTCATTTTGTAAAAACAAAAACAAAACAGTGACATATAAAATTAAAATATGCTCATTTCTCTCCCATCTTCATTCTTTTCTCTCTCTAAGGACAGAAATTCCTAATGGCATGGGATTGAACCAAAAAGAGTGGTACAAGACATAGCATCCTATGTCTGTAGCAAGACATTTTTTCTTCTTCTAAGCAAAAACATCGAATTCAGTAATTTTTCCATTTTTCCAGATTACTGATCGTCCAATGGGAGTAGCAGCATAGAACAAGACACAACATCTGGAAGAATTTTGCACTTCTCATGCAAGGTTGACTGGCACATCCTCAAGTCCAACACACTCTAGGCACATGGCTTCTGGGGCATTTGAACATCCCATAGATGCATTGGGCTTATTGTGCTCAGGCTACAAATGCAGCCTGTCCTGTGAGATAAGGATATGTCACAAACTGCTGGTTTGGACAATGGCATTTGTCTTCTGGAGGGGGAGATAGGAAGGAGACAGGTCAGAAACAGGGACTAAAGGATATTACACTTGGAAGGAGCAAATATTGAAGCAAAAGACAGAATGAGATTCAGATGGTCACATTACTCAAGAATGAGTTAGGCACAGCATTCTACAAAAATGACAATAGAAATCTTTCGCTACCAAGTATTTGTTTTAGGCAATGTGTTTGAAGCATCTCAAAATGTCTTTAGGGCATTCTAAAATATCTTTAGAGACATATGGTCACTGTTGTCATGTACTTCCTATAAAACCAAGCTATCTTTGTACTAAGACTGCTACTTTTAAGGTTTTGGACCAACAGAAAGATGAAGACTATTGTTTTCTTAAAATCTTTTTAAGGAATTTCTAAAATTTTTTTTCAATTTGTTACAATGTCATCATCTATCAAGATAATATTAACCCCATGGAAAAAAATTTTAAAACTAATAAAACTAGTACTCCCTTAACAGAAGTTCCTTCTCCTATCAAAAACTTAGGTTCTTTGTTCAGAATAATGAGTTTAAATAATGTCATAATATTATTATTTAAGAACAATGTCATGGTTAATAGCCCACATCACAAGCTGTCCCCTTAGCAAATCACTTAAGTTCATGTTTAGATCCTATCTACTTTAATGATACTTAAAAACTGATTCAGCATTTGCTGAACTGAGGTCTTTTACAACATTTTTTTAAAGTGTTCATTAAAAATTTCTTTTCTCTCATTACTCTACAGTAGTGTTCATGTCATTTGGAAACCTAAGATTAAAGCTTGAAAACTGCATTAAAGAGAAGTCATCAATTATTTGAATTTATTTTAGCTTTCTGAAATAGTTTTTCTACTATCAAAACTGTGCATACACACAGAAACTCCACAACAGTATGTCACAGTGGCTTTGTGGCAATCTGATTAGAGCAATCAGAAAAACTTTCTGTTCCAACACTTGTGAATTTATATGAATTTCATTGATGACAGAGGCCTTTGACTAAACAACACTGTTTTCTTTCATTGAAAAGAGGGATAGATGGCACTCAAAAATGCTATTTAAAGCAAGTAGTTAAATTTTCTCTTTTTAGCATGCTCCTTGCCTTCTTGGACATATCTTATATTTGGATGCATCAGGAGATACATTTTATGTGAAAGATATGCATCATCTTGACAGATACTTAGTAAGGAAAGTATACATACCATTTATACAGTAAACCATGAGAGACAAATCTGTAAGAGCTACAGGTTCACAAGTTCATGAGAAATGTTTTATTACACTAACACACTTTCTTTAAGTCTGTCTAAAATTTCAACGCACCAGACTTCTGCCCTAAGCTAAAGCTCCTTCATGGTTTACAAATAATGGCAAATTCATGTCTGATATGATTACTGTAATGTGGAAAAAGAGGGAGGAGGACTATCCTGGTATTTTAAGAGTCAGAACAAACACATCTACCAACCAGAAACCCAATCCTCAACAGGGCTAGACTATGCTGTCCAGATTCTGCTCAAATGCAATAAATCAATTTAGTGGGATTTCTATTGTTTGTATCTCTTTTCAAACCAAGCTAGTACATTAACAAGGCTTTCTTCTTCTAGTCTATTTCTGTATATCATAAACTATTAATGGATATTGTAAAACTCAGCTATCCATTAAGACCAGTCTAAAACATCATTGCAGATTCTGATATTCACATGCAGAGACCCAGATAAAACTACATCAGCATTCTTCCAGCTAGCAAAGCTAAAAAAAAAAAAAAAACAACACAGCTTTCAGAATTCATTACTTCCTCTCTCAGCATTCAGATGTTGGATCATGCCCTTTTTGAAGATCTCATCCTTTCCCCTTCTCTTTTTCTAGCCCCTCTCTCTTTCTGTCACACGCATTGGCATACACATGAACGGAGCAACACACTCGCACATGCTCCTGATGATTTTCATACAAGACTTAACACTCCTTTTAAAAGCATTGCTATTCCCTTTCATTTTCAGAAGTCCAGGCAAGAGCAATTTCCCCCTGCAAGCAATTCTGGTTCAAACATGTAATGATTTTTAGAGAAAATATGTAGATAGAATAGGCACTGAGCTTTATCTCAGACTTCCTCTGACTGAAGTTTATCAGCATGTCATTATTCTACTAAAGAAGTATTTTCCATGCCTATATGTTAGTGTGTTGATTGAGAAATACTAATTTTAAATAAAGTATAGAAAGCCTGAATATACTGTACTGCATCCTTATCAGCAGGAACATTTGGACTATAAGGGATACATTAACCCAATGAAAAGTTGCTGTGTGTTGTAGGGCTTGTAAGAAAAAGGTACTGGACTGATCCAGAAAGTTTTCTTGGTCTCATGTTGCTGCAATTTTGAGGAGACTGATCAGTTTGGGCTGTGGAAGACAATCAAAATAGCAAATTGAAAGCACATTGATAGCAAAATGCAGTCAGGAAATAACATTGGCCGGTTACATGATGAGCATGACCACCTCTCAAACAAGGACAAAGTCAAGGCAGCGATGTTTAATGCTTTCCTTGCCTTGGTCTTCCACACTGATGATGAGCTTTGGGACCCCCCCAAGCCCTGAGTTGGACAACCATGACTGGCAGAATGAGAAACTCCCAACCAAGGCCCAAACTTGGGTAGGATTTGCAGCTCTTTGCCTATGTTTAAGTCTATATTTAAGTCTATGGGGCCGGGTAAGACTCATCCCAGGGTACTCCAAGATCTGGCATATGTCATTGTTAAACTTCTCTCAATGGGTTTTTCAAGAATGTAAGGGATCTAAGTGGTCCCAGGTGATTAAAAGCTGGCAAATGTCCCAGTCTTCAATAAGGGCAAATGGGGTGACTGGTTACCACAGGCCTGCCAGTCTCCACTCAGGGCTTGGCAGAACAATGAAGAAGATTATTCTGTGAGTTCTGGAATAACACCTGAAGGCCTATGCAGGCATTGCTCACAACTACCACAGGCTCACCATGGGAAAGTCCTGCTTGACACACTCAATTTCCTTTCTTTCCCAAGCTCCTTTCTTTCCAAATACTATTAGCTTGGGTACTTCATCACCTTCCTATCCTTTAAGCAATATCTTCTAGTTACCAAAGTTCTGTGTCCACCCCTCACCTCTTAAGCAATGAATTTCAGTGTGGAACTAAGAGCCACCTCCCTCCTGTGAGTTACATCAATACACCATGGTGTGCACATGTCGCATAAGTAGGAGACACTGCAAAATGTGAAGACTTTTATTTCCATTTGAACTGTATTAAAGTAGTTTCCCTTTACACTCTAGAGCTCAGGGGCTTTTTGTTCTTCACTGGAGAGGCTAATATGGCTGGTTGCCATCTTTGGGATGAGGTCCACATCATTTGCTGTGAGTGAAGGATTAACACATGGCATCAATCCATATTTAGTTAAGGATTTGGGATGTCACTGGCTTTCAACTTCTACCACAAACTCTCTGACAAAATCCTATTTAATGCCTTGTACGAATTTAGTCTCTTTAAAGTTTCATCAGCATGATTGTGAGCAATTTCTGCCTGAAGTATCAAATGTACTAGCACAGATATTCTGCTTTCCGCTCTTCCATGGCCGTATTCAAATCCCTTATATAAATATGCCCACACCTAAATCTGTCCCATCTTGTTGATCTGCATGTAAAATTCACACGCTGACTTATGTAAATGCAACCCAACCATGAAAGCAATTTGCTCATGAGTCACACAATCCTGCAAACATTGAGGTAGCTGCAAAACCTTCCCTTGTTAGATTGAAGATAGGGTATTAAACTCTGATATCATCCTGAATTTAGCTTGAAAATAAAATTCTTAAGGGTTTTTCCTTTTCTGGATTTTTTAAGCACTGACTAAATGGTTCGTCTTGTCACTATAAAAAGATAAGTAACTTTAGTTCTTATTTCATCAGCTATTATAAATAATTACGTCTCCTGCTGTACAATGGCACTGAGATTAGCAATAGAAGGAATATGACCAGCTGGGACCAAAATGCAACTTCTGAAGATATCCCATCAAATCCATCAGAACAAATCTGTATTTTGTTTTCCATTTATGAGGTCTCCTTTCTTCTGAAATTAACGTTTGTTGACTGACACTTGCCATTAAGTCTGGTCTGCTATGCCCAGGAAGGAAGTAAAAAGTATGGACCTCAAACTTCAGTGTGTAAATTCACCCAACAGGCTTTAAGCTGTCCAGAAAAAAAAAAAGTAGCTCTTTTTTTGTGTGTATTTCCATAACAAAGCCTTTGCATCCAGGCAGCCATATTCTTCCAGAACCTTGTTTGTGTTCTTCTTTTTTTTTTTTTTTTTGAGTAATCAGAATAAGAACATTTTAAATAAGAATTTGAAGAAAGGTGACTGAGACTTTGCTGGTGATTGAAGAGAGCACTTTCAACTACCAGGAGCAGCAGGTGAAAAATATAGGTGAAAAATATTGCTTCCTTGCAATTGTATCTAATACAGGAAATATTTTAGTGTTGCAGGTAATGGGAGAAAAAAAAGTCTATGTCCAGACACTAAGAGAGATAGAGAAAATTAGAGAGACAAGGCTGTGAGACACTTTTATTGAAGAGTAAGACTTTGCATTTAGGATGATACAGGAGGTAGAAAAAGTGATAGTATGGCTAAGCCAGCCACGGCCCAGAAAAAATATCTTTGGTGGACACTTAAAATGAAATACCTGAAATATATCTTTTACAAGTTTATCACTGCCACAGGAGTATTATATAACCATACACATGGAAGAGGCAAATACTTTTGAATAAAGCACTGAGTAAAAATATGGCTGTTTTAGTGAATTGCATAGGACTACACAACATAGCATGTGTTTGCACATCTGTTTCTGAACATTTGTGGGACAGAGGGAAGTATGTCTCTGCTCAGAGTGTGTCTTCAAGTACTCTGGCTATGGAAGAAGTTATTGTCTAAGTTTAGGCAATGCATGAAGTAATGTTCATAGGTCCTAACAGTCAGTGTCAGGTTTTTTTTGCTGAACATGTTACACTGACACCATTGTATGATAAATGTGTATATGAGTATACACTCTAAATGAGTGCATCCACTCTAAATGATTGTAGATGCTCCTTAATGAATCCCACTTCTCAAAACTCATCCTATGTAAAATAACTCTATATTATGTAGAAAGATCATCCTTGGCATACACATGGCATTGCAAGAGTGTTGGCACATTATGTTTCGTTGCATTTAAGCCAGATAGCCAGAAGTAGCCAGAATTTTCATTTGGATACTATCCAACCATTGTTAATCATAAAATACATGGTACAACAAGCTGGCATTCATATATGTGATTCATAGAGTGCTTCTTTAATTATGTACAAAAAATCCCAAATTAACTAGTTTTGTCTCCTTATAAAGTGCCCCTTCTGCATCTGTTTCAACTCCCATTGAAGTCAAAGCCTCCCATTGATTTCAGTTGAAGTCAGTTGAGTTTTATGAAATTCTTTTGCATGATGTCTCCTGACTTCCTTGAAGTCTGTTGCAAATTTGGTCGACATGCAAAGTGCTTGCCTCACAGCCTGTAATTACATAAAGCTGTGCCGAGGATCCTTACTTACCTAGCACAAAAAAAAAAAAATTCAGATAGAATAGACTTACTTTAGAAAACATTTTGTAGCTGCCCAAGAATTAGAATTAAGGGCCCAATTAAATGCTTAATACATGCTATGTCTTACATTAAACTGGACAAAAAACATTTAGAGCTTTTAAACCAGGAGAGCGTGTGAAGAACGGTTCTTTGAAAGCCTCTTCCCTTCTAATAAGCCAATATTATGCCATTTTTAAAAGCTAAGCTAAGAATTTTGAGAAATATCAGTGAAATAATTTCTAGAAAGATTCTTTTCTGATGTTAAAATATGTTATTACAAGCCTTAATATTACAGCTACATGAGTATTCTTTGAGTTCATTGCAGAATAAAAACATTTAATTACTTCAAAACATATATAGAATAAAACACTTCATTATGTTCAAGTGTCCTAAATTAATTGTGTTCGCATTTTAAAAAATGTCCCCTTTTCTATCTGATTCAATTCTTACCAAATCCAAAGCTTAAGTATTATCAAAGTTTGATGCAAACTTCATACTATATGAGATAGGTTTAAGTGGGTATAGAAATAGGCCAGGTAGATGCAGAAATAGATTTTTAAAACTTTATAAAAGACTTTATATGGCTTTGACAAACTATCACTTCATAGTATGTTCAAGGATTAAATAAGCTGCTATTTCTTCCAGAATGGAGGTACTGTTTCTAGCACTTAATTTTCAATGCATTTTGCCTTAGGGATTGACCAAGTAGTTGTCTTTTTTTTCTCTCCCCTCCTTTCCATCTATATGGGAAGTGCCCAGCACACTTTAGGCACCTTTGTTGGTGACAGGCACAGTGGTATTGAGTGGACCCTCAGCAAGGCTGCAAATGACAGCAAACCATGCAGTGCAGTTTCACCCTGGAAGGAAGGCATATCCCCCAGAAGGACCTTGGTGGCATTGAGTGATGGGCTTATGCAAATCTCATGAAGTTCAAAGAGGCCGAGGCAGGGTCTTGCACATGGGTTGGGGCAACCCAAGCACAAGTACAGGTTGGGCAGAGAATGGATTGAGAGCAGCCCTGGGGATAATAAAGTCTTGGGAACAAGAAGTTTGTCCTGAGCTGGCAATGTACATTTGCTGCCCAGAAAGCAAATTTATCTTGAGCTGCATCTAAAGAGGCATGGCCAACAGGCCAAGGAAAGTGATTTTGCTCCTCTGTTCCAGTCTTGTGAGATGTCACCTGGAGTACTGCATGCAGCTCTGGGTCCTCCAGCAAAAGAAGAACATGGACCTGATGGGTTAAGTCTAAAACAGGAAGAAAAATATGTCCAGAGCATGTGAGCACCTCTCCTGTGAAGACAGGCTGAGACTTGGAGTTTTCAGGCTGAAGAAGAGAAGGCCTCCAGTGCCTGAAAGGAGTACCTGAAAGGAGGTCCTCCAGTACCTGAAAGGAGCCTTTGAGAAAGCTGGGGAGGGACTACTGAAGGAGCACATAGCAATAGATGAGGAGGTAATGCCTTTAAATTGAGAGAGGATAGGGTTAGATTAGATATGAGGAAGAAATCCTTTACTGTGAGGGTGGCAAGGTTTCTACTCTAGGGAAGGTAATTACAGAGAAAAATTGAACATTGTCTCCCAAATCTCTGACTCCAAGGACAGCAATAGACAATTCACATGATCATACTTCCACTTCACAGTTCTGAAAATGGGCAGAATAATCCCTGCCCATTCCCACACATTCTGTCTATGTTTTTAATTCATCCCATAGGTGTAGAGCAAAGAGTGCAGGGTCTGATCTTTCTACCTAACAAAGCACTGACATTATCTCTAAGAAATGCAGCACTAATTGTGATGATGACAGTGACCATGACTGGTGAACATAAGGGAAAAAATCCAGCCTTTCTCCTTGACCTCAGATCTGTCTCATCAGAAATGATGCTCCTTCATGATCTGGACTCTGTTGGAGCTGGCCACTACCTCTGAGTCTGTCCTGCTCACCTTGCTGCTCCATGGGTCTGGGATGTTCCCTTTGGCTCCTAACTCTTAAGGAACAGCTGGCTGTCAGTGAAAGTTTGTTTGTTGTGTTTGCAAATAAGTTCAACCTTTATGTTAAAACTAAAAATTAAGAGGAAGAAATTTTAAAGTTGTATCTGCAGAAAATTTATAGAAGAGCAAAAATGAAGATAGAGGGTAGCAGAGTTTGCTTATTAGGCATTTGCTAACTCTGAATTAGCAACTTTGAACTGATTGTGGAGCTTCACTTCAGGTTTTCAATAGAGGAAGAAAAAAAACTTTGTTTTGTGAACCTAATAGAATAAATATGGTTGTGGTGTACATTGATGTACCACTGCTATCCTGATGCCTTCTTATTCTCTATGTATAACACTCATTAAAAAATATACCTAGGCATATAAAAAGATGCTATTTTTTAATTTCAGAATTTGCATGTCCTTATGTTTCATGAGCCCAATTGGTTTGTTCTTTTAAAATTTCTCATTGAACTCTTGGCTATTAAAAAAATTTTGGACAAATAAAGGCATAATATTTATGACTTGCAGACAAATTCTCTAATATCTTGAACTCCCTCAAAGAGGCAATGATATCAAGATTGCCTTAAACTCTCCAGAAAGCTTCCAGTGACAGAGAAAATTAATTAAGTTCTTTTCCTACAACCAGAATATAAATAGTGTGGAAGCATCTGAAGATATTTTCCAGCTGCTGAGCATTACAAGTATTTCACAACCTTGGAAGAAGAAGTTCTTGTTATCTAAACAGCAGCGTTATTAGAGATGATTAATCTTATCCTTGCTACTCTACCAAACTATAGAGTGGTTCTTTCCTCCTACTTCCAGAGAATACTGGACACAATATAGAATGCACATGAAAATAGCCTACTAATGACTTCTTGCTATATAGGTCATTAATACTGTAGCAGAAAACTTTGTAGATGAGATAAATGGTGGTGTTAGTTACACATTGCTACATTCCTACTGAAAACCATGTCTTGAGTCTCTGTTAGTCTTTTACTTTATTATTGGAATATAAATGAAATTGGATGTAGCCAGAGTTCTGGGAATCACTCATGGTGGGACAATTTATTCACCAAATCTTAGGTTTTCCAAAAAGCGTTCAAGGAAATTGGTCACAGCATCCTTTACTCAGTCAAACTCTTCATTCATGTGAATCCCATGAATGGAGCTCCTCCTTGATGTATTTGCTCCAGAATCAGAGACACTGAGATGGCTAAAGCCAGGTGAGGCTAGTCCTTAATGTGGTGTCACCCAACAGGAGCATACACTGATGCCGCGTCACACTGGCATTTACAATAAAAACATGTTTCTTTCTTCAATTTTAAAAATGGAATTCCTTGAATTGTGGCATGGAATCTAAATTGCTTATGGTTTGCTTTTATAGAAAAGTTACTAATACTAAGAAATGGAGTATAAACATATGAAGGAAAACCATCAGTGTGTTTTTTCTGGTTTTCAGACTATTGCTCCCACACTGAATTCTAATCACGGAAGTCTTTTCATAGAAGAAACTGCAGAGCACTTGACCGCATACTTGATGCATACATGAATGAATGCCAGTTTCCTGAGATATGTCCTCTAGCTTGAATTTCTACAAAGCTTTGGCGTAATGAATACAGATTAGATTAGTAATTATTCTGAAATTACAGTTCTTGGGTTTGAAGAATAAAAAGAATACTATTGAGACAGACGGCAAAGTCTTTTTTAAATCCATTGACACAGTCTTCCTCTTTTCTTTCCTCAGAATGAGCTTCAGAAACTGTTCATTGCCTACCAACCTGTTATGTGTCTTGAAGTATTTTTAATAAGGAAAATTAACTAAAACATATAGGCCTATATTATGTCTATCAAGTAAACATTAGGAAATCCTTGTCGTTTAGGGCTACTCTATTTTGACTTTCTGCAAATTTCACACAAGTTCAGCTTATCTGAAAAGTAGCTGTAAGGAAAATATCTTATTTCTCTATAGAAGAGAAAAAGGAATTAGTATACAAGCAGTTGCCACTGGTTTTTGCTAATTAAAAGAAAAAAATTACAAGGAAAAAGGTTTTGACGTTCATTAGGCTGCCCTTTTGCAACAATTAAAAAGTCTTTAAAATTTTCCTTCCTTGGTATTTCCTAGTCAATTAGCAAAAACAAAACCACCCTTTTATAAAAAACAAGGGAGGATAGATAATACTATGGAGGAAGGGCTATAGTCACATACAATGATTAGCAAATGGGCTGTATTAAAAGGAGGCAGGGTTATGATTTCACAGAAAATTTGAAAAGTGCAAAAGGTTATGAATCTAGAATTAATTAAACTTCCAATATATTTTTTTCAAAAATTGTGCCCAGTCAATATTGGTTTCTGCCGTTGCAGAAAATAAAGTAGGCAATTTATGGTTTTTGCAATGTTATAAATATACCACATACTTAGGGACCAAATGTTCAGAGTAGTTCCTTTAGATTTCCTCGTGGAGGAAAAAAATCCAATATCAAACTAACAACCACCCCCTCTCCAAAAACCCCCACCCTCTTGTTTTCATAAATAGGCTGAGGGCAGTGAAAAAGTCTTACTTCTTGGCATCTTTGTTTCCTTTAAGAATTTCAGAATAATGCAACAAAAAAATCACCAGAATTAACTTACCAAGCTTCTTGAAACCTCCTGTTATATGAAGCAATCCTTTAAAACAGAGTAACATCTCAGCAACCCTATATTAAAACCTCTCCTCCAACATATTTTTTATTCCTATAAACACACTGCATCCTAAAACTGAAACCATCAGCATGATACAAGTCTAGAGCAGAGTTCTGAAAGACAGGAGAGGATTATCATCAGCTCACACCAATAACTGACTGTGTGCCAAAATGGTCTCTAGCCCTGACATCCACTGATGTGGAACTGTCCAAGTCTGTTACATTCTCCTCCTTTCTGAAACATCATGGCCACAGCCAGGCTGGAAATTGGAAATGGTGCCTCATCTGTGTGAATACTAATTCTTAAGCCTGGGAAATGACTGGGAGTTTGAAAGCTGCTCTGCCAAAGCCATGCAAGAGAATGCAGCTGAAGAGAAGAGCTGAATTCCAGTGCCTAGGAAAATTCTGTTCCTACATAATTTACTAGTACTTTATAATTGTAACATGCAATGACTACCAAGTCCTTGAGAAATGCTTAGAGACAGGCAAGACAGTGGTAATATTTAGGCTTTTACACATACAGACTGATGATGGACATTCATATTAAGAAATGTTTCCTGTAAGGCATCAAAACCAACTGTCTCAGGGCAGCTCTAAGACCATCTTTAGCAAACACAGCTCTTTTGTGTTAAACACCCTTGGCAGGGCCATTTCCTTCTCTGCACATGAAACTTTAACAATATGGGAGCAATAATAAAAGGATACACTCATTTTGCACAACATCAGTTAACCAAGATAGATTATCATATTTGTACTTTAAGCCTGTAATTAGAAACCAAGACTGCTTTCACCAGGGTCAGTGAAAATTTCATCAGGGCTGGTGCTCATACTCAAGAAGAGAAGAAGTGCTGTGGCACGAGCAGCTAAAATGCATCTGAAATTTTGCTGCCCGCCAAAATGGGAATCAGTTTGGACACTTCATTTGTACCAGCACTAGCCTCTGCTTGGTGGAACAACAGCCACAGTGTGAGATGAAATTGTGAAAAAAACCAACATAAAAATAATATTAACCACCACTAGAAAATTAATCTGACATAGCTGATTGCATGTTCTGAAGCCATTTAATTCTGGTACAGGAAGGATGTCAAGATCATGACTTTTATATCCGAAAGACATTTATGAAATCGCCTCTGATCTTATTTTCTCTTTGATCTTCTCAAAATGTCATATTTTCAAAACTCCATTTTAGCAAAATAATATAAGCAATTTTAAACAAATGAAAATAATATAAGCAATTTTAAACAAATGATATAATTTTATTGACATTTGACCAATAAAGTACATTTGTAATCAATGTTGGAAAAAGAGCTTTAAATAAAATGACATATCTCCAACTAATACTTCTTTAATCCTTGGTCTTAAAATATTTACTACATAAATGACAAGCAGGGTCAAAGCAAATTGCACTTTATAAACTCAAGTTTAAGACATCAAACAAGAATTCATAAACCCAATATAAATGAAAATGCCTAACTTCAGTTTGCTCCATCCCTGGTCTACCCTATGGAGATAAGAAGGGAAGACTGCAATTTTAATTGGTCCAATAAAGTCAGCTTGTGTTATGGTAAAGGAACATAAAAGCTAGATCAAAGCCAGGCTGCCTAACAGACCTGTCAATACCAACACTGAGACAGCAGCAGCAGCCCCTGCAGCAGAGCAGTCAATGCCAGGAATGCAGGTTGCCATATGCAAGGCAATCTTTAGGCACTTCTGTTTATTGGTTTGCTAAGACCTTCCTCAGCTCAAGTTGCATCAATGTTAAGCACTCTTTATAGACATAGGAAAAAGTAGAATCTATGGTAAGAGCAGAGAGAAAAACAAATATCATTCCTTTCCTTGTGTGTAAATGTTGAAATGGAGTTTCCAGCTTTCTTTGCCATAAATTCTTCCTTTCATTTTTTAATCAAGTTCTGAAGGATTTTATTACACTTTGTGCTATCTGCTGGTTCTGTCTTGTTTTACAATGATTTATAAGTGAAATTTAAAAACAAAGGAGGATGGCAATATATCCCTGGCAGGTAAGTAGGAAAAGGAGTGTATTTGAACACCACAAATGTTTCCTTCATTCTGAAATAAAGAGAAAGGTTTGTACATGATGTACCTCTTCATGTCTTTCAGTGAGGTCATCTCCTTAATGCCTAAATCTTGTTTCTAAGAACAAATTTGGCTCTGAATTTGGAAGTAGACCTGCCTGTAAACTGCAGAGGTACTCTGAATCAGCTCTGGAAATCTCCCTGCTGCAGGAGTCTCTGCATCCATATACCTAAAGAATTTGTGGAATCCCTGTACCCAAAGCATGGCAGCACCTCATAACACTGATATAGAAGTATTGCAGTTTTCATTTTACTGGTGGGCAAAATATTTTCACAGAAGCTAATTTCTCCTAGGTCAGGGAGGAATTCTGTAAAAGAGCAGTAAAGCAAAACTAAACTGGGAACATCTCAGGTGAGCAATTTTGCTAATGAATTTGTAAAAATGGCTGAACCTTGTGTGCACTCAACATAGATTAGCTTCTTGGAACCTGTCTTCCATATGACAAAACTAAGTCCAGCTTGAGATGTGAGAAATGCAGCCAGACTCCTAAGGCTTTGTCTCTACTGGTAAATAAAACCAGGCCAGAAATCAGCCTCAAACTCTGGACCCATTGTTGTCCTCCTCAGTTCATTATAGCGTTGCTCCTACATCTGTTCTGGACTACACAAAGCAGCTTCCTTCATGATATATCTTCTCCCAAGAGAAGTAGCCCTGAGCATCTACATTGACTAGACCAATCCACAGCTGTCTTTGACTTAACATTTAGACAAAGCCTCAGTGAGCAGTTCCAGCTTTCCACTCTGTAAGATAATAAGGATACAAGTTTGAGGATTGTCTCATCCCTGTCCTAAAGTCACCAAATACAACAAAATGCTCGATTCTAAGCCCCTTCAGTATTAACAGAGTCTCCTTGAATACTTTTCACCTACAAATATATACATCCTATGCTTCAAAATACATCTAGTTCTTTTCCCTTAAGAAAAATTTAACAGTCACATTCCAAAGCTCTTCTTACATGGTTTCAGTAAGCATGCCCCATGCTTGATTGCTGTTCAAGTGTCTGCTGTAAACAGTTGCAGCATGATTAGCAAGGAGCCCTTTCCACTCCCCCATCCAGAAG
The DNA here is from genome assembly GCF_963513975.1 of Fringilla coelebs. Classification (NCBI taxonomy): domain Eukaryota; kingdom Metazoa; phylum Chordata; class Aves; order Passeriformes; family Fringillidae; genus Fringilla; species Fringilla coelebs. Next base: position 47,709,642 of record NC_140029.1, read on the forward strand.
ACATGCTATAGCTCCTGCAAGGCTGCAGCCTACAAGTGTACAATCCCCACATCCCAGTTTCCTTGCAGAGCAAAGCTGTGCTCGCAGTCTTGGTAGGAGCAAGAGCAAATTCTAATCAAAGCACAATCTGGGTAACTGGTACGTTAGGACTTCAGCCTGCACCAAAGATGCAACAGAAAAGAAGAGTGAATGCAGCCTTATAAAGCTCAAAATATGGAAAAGTCTGGTAAAGCAACCACAAGGAGAACCAATAAGCTCTTACTTTGTGTGAGAAACTAGGACTTATTTGTAGAATACATATTTATGTCTATTTCAGAGACAGTTTGTGCAGTGCTCTCAGATTAGCTCCTTTTAGAAAAAAAAAGACTGTGCTTGGTCTGGCATCACTGCCTTTTTTTTTTTTAATTATTTTAATGATTACAGTTGCAGCCAAGCCTCCATCATAACACAACAATGACATCAAATGAGAACAATAAGAAAAATCCAGAAGAGTAAGTGAAGCATACAAATATCTTTCTGGTTTGTTTTGAAGTGACACCATTATTCAATCACTGAAAATCTACAAGGTGAAACTATCAAAAGGGTAGAACAACAGAACAGGCACAGTGTTCAGAATTACCAAATGCAGGACAAAAAAAAAAAAAAAAAGTGAAGGGAACTAACAACAGATGAACGTAAAGCAAAACCAAACCTCATGAATAAGTTGTTCCAGTGTGCAGAGTCCTAAGTGCTTGAGCCAGCTTCAGCTAAAGTACACAAACAGAGCAGTCAGTGGAGTTCTTCAACAGTCAAGTCACTTGGAAAAACACAAGCAGCTATAAATCAAACAAGCCACGTACTTGTGGGCATATTTCACATAGAGGGTGCATTGAGATAGACCTGCAAGGACATGATTACAATAGCCAAGAAACTGAGCTTTTTTTTTTTTTAATGTTTGGAAAGCACCTAGAACTTTTCAATTGCTACCCAAAAACATGTAGTTACAATAATAACTGTAAACGTGTAAAGACTGAAAATGAATGCCAAGAGAAAAAAAAGTGGGGTTAGCAGATATGAGGCACTGGTCATGGCACATAAGTATGAAATGCTGGAACACTCAAAATCAAATCAAATTTTATTTCTACTAGGCTGTCACATTGGTACATAAATATGGAACAAACTGTGACAGGCTCATTTCCACTTCTGGGTTGTGAGTGTTGATAGCTGTATGGTTCTGATGGATAACTGCAGATATAGGATAAGAAAGCAGGGAAAATAATTACTACAAAATAACACATGGTAATCCCCAGAATAGTATATCAACCTGAAAGAAAAACTTGGCAGGACACATTCCCATAACAATGAAAACAAGGCAGATATCAGCAGACTCTGCTATCATGGTACTGCTTAGGAAAAAAGGCTGTACTGTAATGATTACATTCAAAACCAGAGGGACAAAGATAACAAAAGAAAGAGCTACAGGTATTAAAAAGATAATATAATTATTCAAAGTTGTGTTAAACTATTTTCTCCATTGTCCAAAAAGTGATTAATTCTTCCCATGCACAGCAATGAAAACCCTCCAGGAAGCTAAAAGTGAGAAAAGCGCTGTTCTGAATTGCAAATTTCCTTCCTACCTACCACCTGAGCTCTGCTTCTCACCACAACCTAAACTAAAGGGCTGCAAATTAATACATGTAGAGGCACCTTTCATTCTAGCACGAAGTAGAAGTCTCACCTACTTTGTTACAAAACATTATACTCCTATCACTTACAGTTTTGCACAACAGTGTGGCATTTACAGCACTCACATCACAGATGGGAAATGTGCGTCTGACTCCTTGTTCAGACTAAGAGGATTTCAACCTTCATCTTTCACCTCCAAGGCACCTGCACCAACTTTTAGAGTAGACACGCTCTATCTTGTCCTTAGTCATCCACTGAAATAAGGAGTTGAAATCCTGTCATATTTCATTTAGTAACAGCATTTCAACTGAATTCTAGCAGCCAGGGCATCACTCAAATTGGCTGCACCTCAGAAGTCACAAAAAAAAAAAAAAAAAAAAAAAAAGGAAGCTTCAGACAAAGCAACTAAACAAAGCTAATTTAATTTTTCAATTAGAACTAAAATGCTCTGATCTATATTATATCATGTAGGGAGATGCCACCAAACTGGAGTATGGAACCTTCAGTTTGTCAGAATGTTTTCTTCCTAAGGCTGAACTGTGGAGGTCACGCATCAAGATTTTAGAAGAAATCCTGCCAAAACTATCACTAAAATGCCATACTTAATAACCCTCATCCATGCCCATTCCTCCAGATCACAATGCTCTATCAAATCACCAACTTTGATCACTGAAATCCATTGCTTAGTCCTATCAAAGCATGACATATATACCATGATAGACAAAAAAATTCCCAGTACTTTTCTCATTTGTCATTCATATTTTAATATGTTCACAGAACAGTAACCATGGTCTGTGAGTCACAGTAGCAACAAAACATCCATGCCATCGACACTTCTAGGTATGCCATTTCATGAAACCACTGCTTTAGAAATCTGAATAGGCAAAACTGGCAAATGCTTGGACAGCTAGGGGAAAAATTGGTGTGTTCTAGAAAGCATTGTTTGTAATTCAAAGAAAGAAGCTTGGATACTTGTGTTTGAAAAAAGTGAGCGTTTGTTGTGATGTTTCCAACAAGAATGGGTGCAATATTTAATATAGTTTTAGAGTCCGTTTTCTCTCCTCATTCTGGACATTTCCACAAAAGTTGAAGACTTCAATCTGACTCCACCAGAAAAGTCTAGTTTCTGAATTACAGCCAGAAAATTAATCTGAGTTTGCCAAAAAAATAGAAAATTATCTTTATAGTCCAAATATGACAGAAACTATGAGGTAAACTCTGATAAATCCTATTACATGATCTCAAGTGAACTCTGGGTAATATGTAGAGGTTATGCTCATGCTTGTTGTTTTTTATAAGAAATAATTTGTAGTAAATATTGTTTATGTGAATGAAAGAGTTTCTTTACTATGATCAAAGCACACAATAGCAGTGATGTTACTACATTGTTCCTTTTACTCTTACCCTTCCATATCTTTTCTTTATCCATGAAAACAGCCTATGCTTCATTTCTGTTTCCCTTTAACAAAACCCAGGCTTAACCCCAATTGCTGTCATGTGCCTTCATTTCAGTTGGTACTGATTTTGTTTTTCTTGGATCCACGTTTTTCTAGGCATACTGAAACATAGCTTATTTCATGTCAAAATATATTGTGCTACACATACTAGTTGATCAGGACTTGCTTTCTCTAAACACTGAAAAGATTTCCTCTTGTTGTTTCAGGATACTTCTAAAATGCGTCTCTGAGCTTAGGGCTAGTGTTTGATTAATGCATGATTTCCTCTTTAAAATTAGAAACAGGAATCATGAGTGATGGTTAATAATTTTCATTTGCTCTTCTGCTCTGTTTTCCAAGCAGTCTAATTAAGGCCTGGTTCCCAAGCTTGATTAGGCTTCTTTTACATCTGACTGCAGTTTGCAGATAGTGCTTCCAGGCAGGAACTCATGCTTATTTGCAGTAAATGGAAACAATCTGGGAAGGAACAAGAAGATTGTTTTGGGCTGTTTTCTTTCCCCCTCCTTTAATTAGAGAAATTGTAACATCTCTTGCCGGAATCAACAACATCATTTAACTATAAATGTCAGAAGTGGAGACACAGTAATGAGGCCCCAGGTCACATTTGCTGAAGAGCTTGTTGCAGTCATGCCATTAGAAACAACTGTTTTACACTTTTACCAAGTCTGTGGGATTGCAGGGCACTCAGTCTATGCTGTCTGAATTTCACATGTACCGTGGAAGCTGTAAAAGGTCTGTACAAACATCCAAGTGAGTCATTAGATCCGTGACCTGGTGCCTCCTGAGGATGCTGAGCGCCGCTGCATCCTAGCAGTGGGGAAGATGTCTCTCCTGCTGACGAACAGCAACCCCAACAGCAGCTCCTAAAACAGGTTCCTGTGTTACTGCCATGTGATACATGAAGCTATATGGGGTACACAACTGTGTTTCAATTACTGCTCAGTCCTCAGAGAAGTTTCTCCTCCCCACTCCCACTGTAAAGTGACAGGACACATGCATTTGCTGATTCCATGGAGCTGTCCTTTTTCTCTGCAGTGACACGGTTCTCAATCAGGTGATCCCTCCCATCAGCCAGTCTCTGAAAAAGTGGAATCTCTTTGTTCCCTGCATTCCCCTGACTCCATCACAGTGTAATGCTCCCGGTACTTTCTTGTTAATCCTGTATAGGGTTGTTTCGTTGTGTTTTTTAATGTAGTATCTTAAGACAGGTGCTATAAGTTGAACCAGTGAAAAAGAGTTAATATAAGTACATTTTTTCCCCTAAAGACACACGTGCAAAGTCTTTAAAATAGTTCTATTGGTCACTGTGCATTAAACGCATTATTAGCAAAGGAAAAGCCCATGATTTGCAGATGTTAGACGTGTGATTCAGCATCTCTTACGACTAGTTATAGTTTCATGCTGTAAATCTAATGAGCTTTTGACAGAAATGAAATTAAGCACTGTCAGAATTAAGCAGATCTGGATGATACAAACCGTGTCCATTTATGTTAAGGGGTTGTTTGTACAGAAAGATCTAGACGATATTCTTTTACTGATAGCAGCAGACTGGGACAGATTCTGAGGCATCATGTCACAGAGGCAGTTCAGTTCATGTCTTCAGCTTCCACAGTCTTCTACCACATGAAGTATAGAGCAAACTAAAATGAGATTTTAAGACCCTTATTATAGATATGGAGCTTCGGCTTCAAAATAATTTGTCTGACCACTTTGCCTCCACTACCAAGTTACTATTACAGACAGTTCTAATGAAGGACAGAGGAAAGCCTTAGGTTTCCCACTTTCATCCTGAGGCTGCTGGTAAGAGTAGTCCCAGAGAAAGAAGAAAATCAGAACCCTGTTTCCCATGCAGTTTGTACATTTGATCCAGCAGGACAAGCCATAAGCCAGGACACAGGACAGTACTGACTGAGGGAGCAAACTCTCTTTTCTTCTTTATAGGATACAGACTAAGCAACTTCTTGGTTTTCATCTGAACTGAACTCAGGGCTGATGAATGAGGAAGGTTTAAGTGTATCTAAGAGATGAAACCTCTTCTTGACTTCAGTGAAGCATAAACAAAGTATGAATTACTCAGTTGGGCACTCAGTTTTCTCTCCCAGGAGAAGGTCATACTCAAGGACAGTTTCTTTCTCTAGGACAAAGAAGAATAGAATAGAATAGAATAGAATAGAATAGAATAGAATAGAATAGAATAGAATAGAATAGAATAGAATAGAATAGAATAGAATAGAATAGAATATCCTGAGGTGGAAGGATCCACAATGATCATTGAAGTCCAGCTCCTGGCCATGCACAGGACCAAGTGTTATTAAATTTCTAAGAGTCTCTAAAATTTACACAGTATTTTTCTCTCACACTGTTTGTGAGAGAGAAATAGGTGCCTGAAATCCACCAAAGTTGTGTGTTGAACAGAATTCAGACACTCCAAACACACCCCCAAATATCTCTAAATGCAGACTGGCTATCAAATATCAGTATTACCTAAAACTCTTTTTTCTTTATTTATATTTTTTGTTTAACTTCTCTTTTAATAAATAAATGCATACTGTTTAAATTTATTTCTATTAAAAGTACAATAATTTTTTTACAGATATGAAAACTATAGAGCTATTTCACTCTATTTTTACATAGAAGAACAAATTTTATTACGTCTTCATATTTATCAACTTATTTTTGTTAAAGAACAACATTACTACCATGACAGGCCTATATTTTAGAGAGGAGAACAAATGAAATAGGAAATTAAGTTCTTCTTGTACTGGAAGGGGAAATTAAATGAAAAAGCAGTTGTTAAACATTTTGGGTGACTTGCTGAAAGATTAATAAATTATGTTATTGTGTTCAGAACTTACATTTGCCATCTTAATGTCTAAGTGGTTTTCCAGCTAAAACTTTGGGGTGTGTTTGGAGAAAATAAACCATCTGACTTTTGAATGACTCAAACACATAAGTTCAAAGCAACAAAGGTACTACATACTTTGTCAGTGCACATCACACACTTCAGTCTTCTTCTCTCCAACAGATTCAAGATTACAGTTTATGCTTTGTTATTAATCTACTTCATTCTCTTAACATCACTAAGCCATAAGCCGGAAATGCTTGTTATATCTGGAAGAAGACTATGTTCCTAGTTATTTTTGGTCCTTTGATATGTAAGGACTTATTCATTTAAACTGAGTATTTTATCATAGAGCTTGGAACATCAGTTAGGATTGGTACTGGGGTGAGGCTGGTAATTTTGCTTCTTATTAAAGTTACCCAACACTTCTCATTATAAAGCCTGTTTTCAGCTGCATATCGCTTTGCCAAACCTTAAATGTTTTGGGCTGAAATTTTCCATGCCAGGTGTCTGCCTGAGGCAGAAATAATTCAGGAAGTTTCATCCAAAATGGTACAGCTGTTTCTGAGAATGAGGTTAAAGAAAATTTGTTCTTTACTAATGTTGAAAAAATACTGGCAACCTCTTCCTGGAGAAGTCCAAGTGTTTTTATGCAGAAAGTAAAAGTTTGAAGTTTGGGGTGACAGGAAAATGGAGAGGGGGAAGCTGACTTTCGGTCCGTGATGTATGTCTGCATAGAAACTTTTGCATTTAAAATTTTCAAGAGTTAACCTTTTTAACATATTCAGCAGGGAATTGTCGGCTTGGTGTCTTGGACTCTAATCTCTGCTGAAGTCCCTTTACTTGTTTCTCATTCACACTTTCTGTGACTACATGCAGCCAACAGGAAACATTACAGAAAGAGACTTATGAAGCACTTAGGCTAGGTAAAGCAGAGCTTCAATTCAGGCATTATGGTTCCATGACCATAGTGGAGGGGGTCCTCACTGGGTGTAACAATTCCTCATTACACTTTCTACTCATCCAAATGTACTTTCCTGAGGGAAGAAAACTAGAACTACAGGAGACAGCTTGAGTGTCCCTGGTGACTTTTTTCCATGTGTGCAAGATGTGGATACAGGAAGAGGCGCTGGAAAGATATTGGTGCTGGTAACTTGGACATGGAAAGCAGGAGCAGCTGGGGCTGTCTGTGGACACCCAGGTACACACTGGCAGGGTGAGGAAAACAGGGTGAGGAAAACAGGGTGAGGAAAACAGACCCGCCATAGAGCCTGGGAGGGGATGTGGAAGTGTGGAAAGAAGGAGATATAGGAACTGGAAACCATGCAAAAACCAGGGTAAGGAGAATTACAGGAGAAATGTGGCAAAATTGGGAGGAATAGGGTGAAGGGAAAAAAAAAAGGAAAAGGAAACAGAATAGGATAAGAGCAGGGAAAGACGGTTGCTGAAGGAAAGGAGTTAGTGGGAGAGCTGGAAGACTCATCCTGAACATGGAGAACAGAAGGGGTGAGTGAAGGAGATTAAGTATAGAGAGCAGGCCTGGAGCAAAGGGAATCTTGGACTAGATGCCAAAAGCAGGAAAGAGAGTGGCACACAGGCACGGCAAAGGGCACCAAACTCAGAAGAAGATATAAAGAAATGGGATAGAAAGAACTGTAGGTGCTCAGCAGTGTTTTCTTCTAAAGGAAATCCAGGTGCAACCTGCTGATGGACTGATGGCTACTGGATGTGACAGTAAAATTTGAAGAGACAGGACATAAACTAAAGTACCATCACACAACCAATCTATTTAATCATTGCTAATTACATTCCCTGAGAGTTTTCATTCTTCCAGACCATTCCCAGTTTAGGGCTAGCACAAGCCACAGATTGCTCTCAGTTGTTGCTATATATTGAGGCAACCTCCAGAGAGGTAAAAGAATATTTGGTTACATGGGCAGAAATTGCACCATGCACACACCCAGAACCAGAGGATGGGCCTTGGTTCACATTATTTACTAATATAGATGTTGCCTAAAGCTATAACTGTACTACTGAATGAAAAAGGGCCAGGGAATGACTCAAGTACTGAACTGCTGATTGCTCATGCAGATTAAGAGTTAGCTCACTCACAGTCTCCATTTTGGACCACTAATCCTAGGAAATATCTACTTCAGAGTGGTCTTTGGTAGCATGAATGTGAGCAACTTTGTGTCACTTTCTCTAGGGCACAAATCAGCAGGCTCTTTTACTCAGTGCTTCTCGAAATGAGTCCACAGTCAAAAAATGTACCAAGTCCACTGTCAAAATGTACCAAGTAAAAATAATTACTGCTTTACAGATTCAATATTATGGTCCCATTTTGACTTAAAAAGTTGGATTAATAAGGGAAAGGCTTATGAAAATAAGAAGTAAAAACGAAGGAAATCGTAAATGTACATTTTAACAGACAAAAGTCAGGCTCTATTTTTGCTAGAAATTGAGGAAATCAAGGCACATATCAATAGGTACTGTGCAGTGACAAAGTATCCTTTCAGCCCCTGACAGCAAATCCCAGGTGACATACTGTCCCAGGTTTTGTAAATTGTGACCTTAAATTATAGCTACGGATATCAACACCTGCTTAGCTGCTCTTGTATTAAATCCAGGTAGAAGCTGTCAGAACCTCATTGCAGTGTAGGCAGGCCTATGCAGGAACTGAGGAGTGGCCTGTGCAGGTTTTTATGGCACATTAAATCAGTGTGGAAAACGTTCAGCCCACACTCCTCTTTTTGCCCACTGATATGAAGTATGTTTGGCAGATCAAAGCTAATATTAGGGGATGAATACCAATGGTTTTTTAGTAGATTGGATCTCGCAGGCCTGGCGAAAAAATATATACTGTGTTCCTGAAAGCACAGGTACAGAAAAAAATGCCAGAGGGCATAGAGGAAATGATACATGTCAATACAAATAACTATCACTCTGGGTGAAATTCCAGTCCGTGAACTTCATTAATTTGGTGGTAGCTTGCCAGACTGCAAATCCCACCAACAGAAATGTAATAAGCAATAAAACAGAGAATTCAATCACTCTCTGCTGAGCTTCTCTTCTTCTTTGTTTCCACTATTCCTTTAAGCCACAGTTAACCTACATAACTTTATTCTCATCCTGAGCTGTTATCATGAAGTCTCACCTTATACCATAAGGATAATAGACAAAATGCACAACCTTTTGAAGATTTCAGCAATGCTCCAAAAAAATTAATGCTACATTTAATACAGCTACCAGCCAAGATCAGTCATTCATATATGTAAGTACAAAGCTATATACTTTGTGATTCATGAAAGCCACACCAAAACGATAATAAAATAATAGAAACATATGTATATCTATGTATTCTCCCCCTGAACATCTCAGGGGGAGAATACATACTGGCAGGTGGCAGAGCAAAAGGAAAGTCATGGAGGTTGAGAAAATATACACATAAGTGTTGTTTAGATGATATGCAAAAGAGTCAGCTTGTTGCTCACTTGCTTTCCACGGCTTGCACGAGCAAGATAAGCAGGCTAACAATCACAGCACTAAATTAAACACACATATCATGGTAATAATATAGGTGTTTGGAAGTTTACTTTGCCATAGCCCTAAAATATATTCTTCATAACAGACTAAATCTATAACTTACTAAATATTTCCAGGCACCAGGTCCTGGCTGCTAAGACTTTCAAAGGAAAATTATAAATATTATCAAGAAAAACATCACAATGAAAGTTTCAAGAAATAAGAACTTTTAAAAATCAGGCCATTTACCAAAGAGAAAAAGGACCTTGTGGTTCATCAGGTTTGTTTTCCTGCTGTTGCAGACATCCACATCATAGGATATCCTTCATGAACTTATGAAGTTTCATTTAGAGAATGTTGGGCTGTTTGTTTGTTTATTCAGTTCTGGAGCTTCAGTATTCTAGCAGTTAAAAACTTTCTTCTGGTTTGCACATATTTCTGATTGTTTTACATACATCTAGTTTTCATGTGAACATTGGCCCTCATCTTAGCTTTTTGCTTTTCTGGCATTAAGCCTTTAACACATTTAGAGACAATAATGAAATCCTCATCCCCGTCTTCATTTCAGTAAGTTAAATACCATGTCTATTCAGTTTCCTGTCAGAAACTGCATTTCTCCAGCTATCTTGTCTTTCCTGCCTCCTTTTTTCAGCTTAACACATTTCTAAACATATGGATGGTCAAAACTGTAAGTAGTGTGAAAGAGGTCCCACCAAAACCCCATCTGAGTCTGTATCTCTGATATATTCTATGTGTCATATGCCTTTTCCAGTACTGGGTCACACTGCTGTGATTAATTAGCACATCCTGCCTTCCCTCTCAAGAAGACATCTTGCCAATGATAACAGGAATTATTAGAATCCTTTTCCTTCAGGTTTGTCAGTCTGTCCACTCTGCCCGTATCATTTAACTGTGTTGCCAATGCCTCCTTTTTTATCACACACACTTTATCAACAAAGCACAAATTAAAAGATTAAATAAAGCCACTCTCAAGCATGATATTTCTTATACTTGTTGAGGTATACGTTTTTGAGGTAAATACATTTTTTTCCCCTTTCAACACTACAGGTTTAATTTCCTTAACTGATCCCTCCCCAAATTCTTAACTTTACTCCTTAACCTGTGACAATGTAACCACATCCTCCCTAACTTAGTCTACATACTACTGTTCTCATTTCTCTTCCCTGTTTCTTTCTGCACACATTTCTGTTCTCTTGCATTCCTTTATCCATAGACTTGTATCTAAATTAGGTGTTGATTTTCTGCAATTCTATTTCAGCTTTTTCTCATCATTCTGATAGACTATGAACATATCTAGTTCAGATATTTTACTCCAAGTTATTAATACTGAACAGTCACAGAATCACAAAACATCCTGAATTGGAAGGGACCCACAAGGATCATCAAAGTCCAACTCCTGGACCTGAATCAGACAGCCCCAAGAATCACACCATGTTTTTGACAGTAGTGTTTTGTTCAAATACTTCTTGCACTCTGTCAGGTTTGATGCTGTGACCACTTCCCTGGGAGCCTGTTCCAGAGCTCAACCACTCTCTGGGTGAAGAACATTTTCCTGATATCCAACCTAAACCTCCCCTGACACAGCTTTGTGCCCTTCCCATAGGTTCTATCACTGGTCACCAGGAGGAAGGGTTAGGTGCCTCCCCTGACCTCCATGAGATTCCCCCACAGCCCCCTCTTCTCCAGGCTGAACAAACCAAGTGACCTCAGCTGCTCTTCATACAGCTTCTCCTTCACCATCCTAATGGATCTTCTTTCAGGGATCTCTAATTGGTTAATATCCTTGTCTGTGTTACTCTTTGTGATGTGTCCATTCTCATCAAGAAACTGGCCAATATAATCTCTGGACTGTCTTTTGCTATTAACATTTTTTTTTAAAGCTATTTTTATTGTCCCCCACAATACTGGCCAGCTTCAACTTTAATTGAGCTCTGGCCACATCAATTTTCTCTGCACGGATGTGAACACCATCTAATCTCAAAAACTAGCCTTTTTTTTTTCCTTGATCCTCATTACTGTGATGTTACAATGGGAAGGTAACAGGAATGTGAAAAGGTTGTCATTTTCTGAGCTAGGAATAGAACTGGAGATCATGAAAATAATGAAAAATGCATAGTACCACCCTATCCCATACTTGACTGCAGAAAGTAGAAGGCCTTAGCTACACTGTCTAAGCTATTCAGCATCATCTAGAGCTTTGTTTTGAGTTTGAGGTTGTTGCTGTTTTTTTTTTCTTTTTTAATTTTTGGATTTATTTATTTACATATTTATTTATTTATTGTTGGTGGTTTGGCTTTTGGCAATGTCCAGCTGGCAAATGGCATTCTATTGGCATTTCATCTATGCAACAAACCAGTCAGCTATGCTACTCAGGAGAGGTAACTACCGTTTTTTCTAGGGACTACAGAAACACTCAACCATACTACATTTCAGTGGTAAACACAGCTGTAATCACTCCATTCCTTATCTGAGAAACAGGAATGTGGGATGAAATATAAAGTTATTAATACAGGATTAATTGTAGACTATGGTACAATGCAATGCAACATAATAATAAAGCAAAACAACCCCTAAAGAATACATTTAATCATTTCTGTGTCTTCCAGTTAATGTGTGACCATTCTTATTTTCAAACTGGGCAAAAACATCATTCTTTAAGTTCAATCCCATATGCCAAATTTCAGTCCAGAATGATTTTTTTACAACTAAGTAATAAATCCCTGAAAACAGGGGGAAATAATGGAAACACTGACTACAATATCATAAATAAAAGCCTTCCTCTGAAGGATTTCCAAGATTTCCAGTTCATAAGAAGTTTAATGTTTCAATTGAGACTTACACCAAACTTCAAATAATGACATACTACAAATTTGTACTTTAAGCAGTACAAATAAAGTAAATTTATTCATGATGTGTTACTGGTAACTGGTTATGTCCCAGAAGTGAAAAACACCAAGCTCAAAGGCAGCATGATAGCCTATATCCTGTAAAACCACACATTTATTTCCAAAACTTCACTACAGCCGAAACTCAACCAATGCCATACTCCTACAAGTAAGAATGTTTCTAATGTAAAATAAATACTATCTTTTTCATATCACTGGGGACTTTCTTCTGTGTGCATTTCGCATTTAATTTTTCTCCCATAAGATAATTTTGTATAAATTTATTCTTTTTTTCCCTTAACCTGCAGAAACAGCTCTTCAATTTGTGTTTTCCTGTGTTTAAAGGACTGTACTTGCTGAACAAATACAGTCATCATGTGGGAGAATTTGTTTGTTGGAGAACTTGTTTCTGTTCTGGAACTGCTCTTTTCCCTCAGGTTAAGTAGGGTATATGATCTAGTCACTAGTAACAGTTTTGTGAAATTTTTAATTTTTATCCACTATTGCAAGGCAGGCCTTAATAATTAACATGCAGATGTCACCTGTTCTATTGATTTTCGGTGGAGTGGGAGTTAAATTTCTCTCTTTTTTCGGTAACATCTAAACCAATATTGTATGGATCCTATACTGTTAGCCCTCCACGATTTGGTACCATTCACATTATGCCCTGCTGCTCTTACCAGTATCATATTACATTTGGTCCAACTAAAGTAAAAGTAATATGAAGAATTTGCAGCTTTGGACTTGAAAACAAAAACTCTGAACTATTCTGCCTTTAGCAAGACAGTGCTTGAATTTGTCTGTTGTAACAATAAGGCTGCTTTAAGGTGCCAGTAGAGAAAAGGCAGACCCCAATCCAGTTCCCCATACTGCATAGAAGTATTAAAGTTGGAAAAGTTATTGAAGACCATCAAATCCCACCGTAAAACAGCACCACCATGTTCACCTCTAAGCTATGTTACCAAATGCCACAACCACACACTTTTTAAACACTTCCACCACTTTCCTGAGTGTGCTGTTCAAATGCCTAACCACCTTTCACTGAAGAAACTTTTTCTAATATCCAGTCTAAACTTCCCCTGGCACAGCTTGAGGCCATTTCCTCTTGTCTTGTCATTTCTTTCTCCTTCTTCAAACACTCACCATGAAGAGAAAGCCAGTTAATTCTGAACATCTGTCCTTTACTACTGACAAGACAGGAAACCCAGAGCAACAAGATGCTAATCATGAGCACTTCAGCTAAATATCTAAAAAAGGTGGAGTGACCTTGAGCTCACTGAACTCAAGTGGGTGATTAGAGAGGCACTAGAGCAGCTTCCGAGGAGTGTCCCAACATTAAGAAGGTATTTCAACTCAGTGGTTAGTCAAACCATGCTGGAATGCCAGCTGCCCATTAGCTTCTCATTATTCTATCTTTCTCTATTTCCATTTCAGGTCCTCTAAAACATTCATACTGTCATGACTGATCGGTCGTTGTGAGAAAACTGACTATCCTTATGCTGAAAGGTGTTTCACAACAGTGTATTTGGAAACCGAATGAAGTGGTCTGAATAGAAATCCAATGTACTCAGAGTCAGCTGGAGATTCCTTTTTTCCATGTCTTTTCCTTTCAGGATTTCAAAATTAAATGTAACCACGTTTCCCTTGAGATGTACAATGATTCTTTATTGTTATTCATTGTCTTTTATTAGGATCTTCAAGCAGTTTAAAGAAATCTGCATTTTCTAACATTCTTGGGGTGTACAGGTAGGATTTTCAGAACTCTGGCAGATATCTTTCATGTTTATCACTAGAGGAGACGACCAAGTCAAAAACTCTATGTTTTTGACTTGGTCATCTGTTTTAGGTCATCACCAATACTGCAGAACAACAGAACAGGATATGAATCTTAATGTTCTTAACTGTCACATTTATAGCTCAGTTTATTAAGGAGCACATACCTTCATTGCAATTTAATCTAGCATTCTGTACCATAGCGACTGACACATGGCTCATATCCTATCCTTCCTTGCCTCCTGTTGGGGAAGTAATCCTCTGAAAAGAGATAGCAAAGACATCTGGGTGCTGTAATGTTTTAAGCTACAACAGCTAAATCTGTCAGTACTTAATCTCTCAGCGCCCACATTGAGTTTGGTGGGGTTTGGATTAGCCCTTAAATAAGGAAACTACAGTAGAGGGAATTTATTTCATCTGTCTGAGGTCACACAGAAGCTGATGTAAAACAAAGGAAGAATTGCCAGAATAAGAAATTGCAAAGGTAGTAGTTGAGCAGCCATTTACTTTCCAACTATATGAAGAAAAGATTTTCTAAACAGTATAATATTTTTACTGACATGGTTAAACTTTTTTTTTTAATACACACAAAGGTAAACTTTGCCTCTTAGTTAATAGGATCACTAACAATGTCATTGAGTTAACCACAATATATACCCCTTTTTTCAAACACAGAAAAGTTCTGTGCAGCAAGGAAAGAGTAAAAATCACAGCTGATTTTGGCCAAAGCTTAAATTTCTAACTGAAAGCTGAAGCACCAAAACCTACCCTTTCATGAGGATTTATCTTCTGCAACAAAAGCAAAATTCTCCACTTTTAGTACTACGCCCTTCCCAAGTAATTTATAGAGTAAACATACCTTACTTTATTTCTGCTAAAATATTTGCATTCAAAATATACTTATTTTATTCTAAATTAAGCCATATGCTGATGGTGATTAAGAAGAAGTTCTTCCTCCAGCATTGAAATAGATGAAAGTGAACATTCATGTATATAAATAACTGTAGAATTGGTTTTTCTCCAGTTGATCATTTCTTCCTATGCAGAGCTGATGTTCTGAGAATATAACTTATTAACAACACTGAAGGGGAAAAAAAAAAGATATCTTTCAGCAAGAGCCTCCTCTTTGCCAAACATCTCAGGGTTTGTCTCCAAGGGCTTTGAAAGAAAGGAAAGAATGAAGAACGGAAACCATAAAGCATGCATTACTGCTATCATCTAATTGCTAAATGAATAGTGCAGTTGTTTAGTCTGATTGCACTAAGCTAGTTATCCACTGCAAGCCTCATTGACAAAAAGGGAATCTACACAAATTATAGGGAAATTCAAGCACTAAAGGAATGTTTTGGTTCAGAGGTTTGCAGGGACTATTGGCTTTGGTTCCTGGCATAGTTTGCCTTTGCCATATGAACTCTGTTGGGCTGGGTCAGCCCAAAGCTTTCCAAAAAGCCTGAGAAGAGGACAGATTTCCTTGTCATCTGTATCCCATAAATAAATTAAAGTGATGTTCTCCAGTTAGAGTTTGTTTCTTGGCAGGCTAATCTGCAATCAGAGAAAGAAAAGCTCTTCATTTGTGGACTCTAACTAAAGGAAGGAAGTTTTTGTATGTGTATTCACCAGAGACCAAAATATTAAAAAGTGGAAGAGGAAAAACATATGTTGCAGTCCCCCAAAAAATAAGTGGATAAAAACATTGCATTAGAAACATGCCCTCAGTTGATGATGTTCTGAAACAAAGCACTCCTTTAATGCAGGCAAAATAGTTTTACCACTACCAAGTTATTACAGCTTAAAAACAGGTTTTTCAGGCACTTTTTTTTTTCCAAGTTTATACCCTCTATACAGAAATAGCAAAAAAAATGACACAAGCTAAATATGCCAGGTTCCAGTGGGCTTGCATTCTCCCTCTGACCATATTGCAAAATGTATGTAGGGATAGGGATCACACTTCCCTGCTATTTTTATGACATCACAACCAATTTCAGCACATATAAGCAGTGACATGAGTAGATTCAGCACACTTTTCTGAATACTCTATTTCAGACAGAAAAGACATTGCAGCTCACAGCAGCTACACTTCTCTTTTTGCAGCCTACTGCAAAACTGCTTCAGACTCTCTTTCCATGTAACTACCAGCACTCAGGCTCCTCTCCCATTCTCAGATAATTTCTTTCAAATTGTCTTGCACTTCTTGTGTTACTGAGGTAAAATTTCTATAGTTATTAATTCCTTATTAATTAAATAGCCAAATCTCTATGAAACTTTATTATACCCACCAAAATAAACAGATCTCCTTTTTTTTTTTCCCTTTTCTTTTTTTCCCTGCACTGAATGACTGTGAAATAAAATTAAAGTAGGAACATGGTAAGAGGATGCAGTTATAGACAGCATTTTTCTAGATGGACTTCTGGGATTCTCTGATATTTGTATAAAGCATTAGCACTGCTCCCAGGTCACACACCTCCCTGTTCTGGGGACACCCTGTGCCTGGAGCAGCTGGTGTGGGACCCTACTCTCCATTGTCCAGACCAGGAATACCTGTGTTACAGAGGCTGCAGAGTGGCAGGTGAGACAGGAACTTCACTAAATGAGTCACACAAAACAAGTCTCAGAAATGCTTAATGGTTATTGACTAATAATGCCAAAAAAAATCTTCTTCTAGCATGACTTCCTGCTTCTGGAAAATAAGTATAAGCTTTGCCAATGAAAGACCCGTTTAGCTGCAGTTCCAGAATAGCCAGAGCAGCCACATCAACAAGCCATTCTAAATACCAGCAAGCCTTGAGAGCTGTTTCTCTTGACATCTCTATCAACCACTGTAACATACCTTTAGGGATAAGTATTATTTGAATATTAGCTGCATTATATTTGGAAATGTTTTATCATCTCAAATTTGGAGCCTCTTTAAACTACATTATAAAATGCATTAAAGAAAACTGAGAATTAAATTAAATCAAATTTAGATCCTATTAAATTCAAGTTAATGGAAAATGCACTACTGGCTTTACGCAGATCCCAACGAGACCGCAGATGTCTCATTTTCTTTCCAAACTCTATTGTTAAAATTTAGTTTCTCTTTATTCCCACAAACCAGAAATAACAGTCAAAGTATAATGATTATAACCAGGAACTGACTTTATGAACACAATGAATATACAACTACAGAATTTTACTTTCCTATGTTTCCATTCACTGGTTTTTGCAGGTATATTCATGTCGGTTCTCTTCTCTATATCCAGTTGAGACAACTCTAATTTAAATATTTATATCCACCAGAATCTTTCTATGTAAATTGTTTGTCTTTGAAATTACCTTGTTCATTCAAACAGAGTTTCAATGTGATAGGAAAGCATGGCTGTGAAGGGCTCTGGCTTTCCAGACCACCAAGCACATATTCTGCGCTTAATGAGGAAGAATTAATAATTAATCTTAAGTTTTTGGCAAGATACAATCTAGGCAAGAGCTTAATGCATTTGAACCACTGCTCCCCATCTTGGAACAGGAAATTGGATTTCTGTTTCTCTCTGGCTGACACTGTGGAGTCAATAATATTTCTCAGGGAGCTAAAAGAAGTGCTGGTGATGCTGATGTTTTCAAGAGAAGGGTCTGACGCAGGCAGTCATGGTTAGGATATATCTCCTGTGCTGCATGACATCATTTCCTCATGTGTATATTCTAACCATTGCCTGACTTCATCCCTCAGTAGTTTGAGGTTAGCAGCTTCTTTAAAATGCCCTGGGTCATGATCCCAAAGGTTTGGGGCTGAAAGAAAAGATGTTTCCTGAAGGGTTTTCTGTGCCTCTACAGAACCTCTGTGTAATATTTTGTACTTTCTTCATGAAAGGCTGCTTGGTACTTTGGGATATATTTCTCAGTCTCAAAATCACTGGACCCTGCTAAAATCCTTTTACTTAAAATCCTCTACCAAATATTGAACCTCAGGGTTTGACTGAAGGTTAGTTTAACCTTCCCATGGTGAAAGTAAGAAACACAATACTTCGCATCCACAGTGGCAGTAGAATTACTACTGCCTTACCCCTGGCAACCTGCCTCCCAAAAGAAAAGAGAGACAGAAAACTGCATGTCTATGGAAGGAGTGAGAGGTGGAGTTCTGTGGAATTCCATCATCTCTTTTGTCCTGATAGCTCCACTGGGATGGCTCCATCTCCTGAATCTTCTTCCTCCTCAACCTCCTGTGTATACGAATGCGCTACACAGGAATTAAGGAGGGAAAAAAATCCTCTTACAACTAGCAAGGAAAGGCTTCTAGGTTTGCACATATTGGCAGGGATTGCCATTGCCTCAGTGCTTCATTTTGTGTGCCACTCTGACTCTGCTGTAGTGCTCAGCTTCAGGTTTTTCCTCCCCATGTTTGCATTCCCATTTTAATGGTTAATAAAAGGCTTCTCAGAGTAACCAAAGTAGATCAGCAGCACAACCATGACAGAAGAAGAAATATCACTTCCATCTCTATTACGTCACCTAATGAAAAAAACCCTTTTTTTACATTGATTTAGTGTCACGTGAAAACTCATTTTGGTACAGTACTGGGAATATCACCTTTTGCACATGATTTTGCCCACAAATATCTTTTCCAGTTAACCTTTTTTCTGTTCACATTCATCTGAAAAGCCTGAGTTATTACTTTATAGTATACCATGTTTTGCAGTATACCATATTTTGCAGAATACCAAATTTCTCACATTTTTTTGAATAAAAGCAAAAAATTACAGAGTATGTGCAGTCCAGAATTATATACAAATTTTGCAGAACAAGGTTTCTGATTGCTTTCTGAGCTACAGAAAGGAATATACCACTAACAATTTTGGTAGTTAGTTAAGTGCTAGTCAAATTTATGAACTCTGGGATACAGAATTAAAAATCAATACATTAAACTTGATTCTTTCCAAATTTTCAGAGAGCTTTTGCTTCTAGTTCTATGTGAAAATTAAAGAGAAGACTTTATTAAGTAAAACATATCTTTTACCTAATTGCATTCATTCGTATCTACTTAGTCTTTTTGTTGAGGCCTATGACAACAAAACCCCAACACCACTTGAAAACAACCAAAGAGGTGGAAATTTCCTGTCGCAGCAGTTAAAGATCTAATTTTGACAGTCCATTTCTGAAGAGCAATGTGACTTGGGCATGTAAACTAATCTCTGGCCTCTCCATTTTCTGACATGTTTGGTGTTATCCACTTCTGGACTCCTTTGAGACTTACAATCAAGGAAAGGTGTAGCATATTAATCTAATTTAAATAAAATCACCAAATGAAAAATTCAAGCCTTTTGGTTTTTCTAGCTAGTGCTTGTATTCCTACCTGAAATTATCCAGGAGCACATTTGTCCAAGATGCTACCTCATATTTTGCACATGAAAATGACTCCGTGATGATAGATCAGCAATCTTTCCTGTCCTAAATATGAAGAATTGCATTTATCTAACTGATTCAGCTCTCAGTTTGGAGTTTGGGAGTAACAAAGCCAATATAAACTTAGTTCATAGTTCAGTAATTAATTGTTTGGAAACAATTCATTGTAAATAGTTTTGTATTTATAGCTACTATGAAACAATGAAGATAACATCTGAGAAGGCTCCAAGTGAAGCAGGAAGACGCTGCAAAGGCTGTGCCATTGTCATTATTAATAAAGCTTCTGTCTGACTGCAGCACAAGGTGAGAGATTGGTATCAGCTGTGTCCCTGGAGGGACGAGACAATGCAGAGCCGTAGTGAGAAGAGTAACACACCCTTCTGAGGCAGTGTGTGCGGAGGATGAAGCGTCTCCATGGTTCGTTCAGTTCCGTTTGCACAAATGTCATGGCAAAAAATACCTTCACTATTCGTTTATAAAAACATTGCACAGCACGTCTATAATTTTGTATGGATTCCCAGAACAGATCTTTTGCCCAAAATGTATTTATTTAGTGTCGGAAGAAATGCTTCTTTTCCTTGTAGATTAACACCACAAGCTTGCATCGTGACTTTGTTAATAAAGGTAAAAATGCTATTTCATGCAGACACACTGGACAATAAATTCTGAGTAACTTGCAGTCCCTTCAGAAAACATCTACAACTGCATTAAAGAATGTTCTTATAGGACAAAACAACAATAAATAAACCAAAAATAACAAGACTGATGAGTATCTTTTCCTGATTTTCCAAAAATGGGAAGATTTAGTGAAACTAAACCGGATGACAAAACCATTACTATTTCTGAGAATAAACTGCAGTCTAGCCCCAATATGTAGAAGCGGAAATTGCTATTGCTTTGAGTATACATTTTTTTACTCTTTGTATAAACAAGCCTTCAAGAGAGACAGGATGTGAGCACACCCATCCTCTGGAGAGCACACTAAATCATCATGCAATTTTTTTTGTTCTAGATCAATAAATCTCAAATTCTCTAGACAAATAAATACAATAGGGAGGCTGGAAATGAGCTCTTAGGGGTGGCAGTTTCTTAATCCAACACAGTACAGCCAAACCAGAAAAACTCACTGTTTGTTCAGTTGTTTATCCAAGGTCACTCATGCTCTGTCTACTGTGTCAAAACAAGGAGAGATCTCTGGTTTTATTGGCACTAACTTGCACCCAGATCGGTAGAGTATCATCCTTGCTATAGCACATGTATCTTGGAAAGGTTCGCATAGTCAGGAGCAGAGCCAAAGAACTAGTGCAGACAATCAGGGGTTAATTTAAGATAGGATTGTTAAGGAATAACTGCTCTGAATATGTAATAATGATTACAAACAAAAAAGGAACTAATCATTTGATGTGTGCTTTGTCTATAAATACCAATTCAATACACTCATGTTTCAAAGGCTAAAACAAGCCTGATTTATCATTCATTCTTCTATACAACCCTCTCACAGAAGCCTATAATTCACTGAAATATAAATATTTATACATAAATATATAGATACTCGTATTGACTTGCAACAAAGCATTCAGCTTTTCAACTTTCTCTTTGACAATCCTTTGTTTGGCTGCAAAGAAATAATGTTTGTTCTTCTGAGACTGCATGCAATAGATAAAGTATGGTACAAAAACTGACAACATCTACACGAGAAGAAGATTTGAAAGGCCAATTTTTTTAAAAAGAGCATATGGAAATATGCTGTTTGTGCAAACTGTAAAGTGTATTCCAGTGTCCATCTTATTTGAGTTTTTCCATTGCAAGGTACATTCTCTTCCCATTTGAAATACCTAACTTATAATTTACACAAAACATACTTATCAACGTCTTACACGACATTCAAACAAGAATTACTACATCAAAATTCTTGATTAGCGTGGCAGGGACTGTCTCATATTACAGCTTATAAAAAACCCTAGTATCTTGTCTTATCTTACTCTCCTATTCCTGTGTCTCCTTCTCCTTAAATTATCAGTTATTATCATCAATCATTTTGCTTTCAGTATTCTTCCAAAGTCCCCATTCCTGTGGTTCATCCTCCCTACTGCACACTCAGTCTTCCTATGGCCAAGGCTTCCAAGCCATCCCAAACTCCCTCTTCCCTATACACCACCACAGCCCAGCCAGCTCTTTAATCCCTTCTTTCCCAACTCTCAGCCTTTAACTGACCTTCCTATAGGAACTGCTGCCAGCCACCACTTCCCTTCCCTCTCCTCCTCTGCCTCTTTTGCTGGTCAATCCGGGTGGGAGAGGAGGGGCGGGAGATGGAAATGGGAGACAGCCTGTCTCCCTGCCAGGTGGCCGTGTGGAGGCACAGGGCTGTGCGGTGCCGTGGTGGGGGCTGAAAATCTGCTGAACACATGAGAAGCTGGGAACACTCGAGAGAGGAGGAGATCCAGAAGGGGACCAAATGTAGACATCATCAGTGCACACCATTTGGCAAACTTGTAGATGCTAAAAATTGAAAAGCAGGGGGAGGAAGCTAAGCTCCTGGTAAGTCATCTTGTGCAAAATATGTGCCAATCACCTCCTGATTCTAAATCACTACCTGATCCTAACAGGAGCATTTTGGAGCTTTGCATTTAGCTCTCCATACTCCAAGAGAACCCAGGTTCATGAAATAAGCATATTCTTATAATAATATATATACTTTTACTTTAATACATTGTGGTTAGCTCTTTTCATTTCTGAAAAGTTTTTTACCTACCTGTCACTGAAAATTACACTGTGTCCTTTTCCTCTAACTGAAACATAACAGGCCTAAGAGGATTGAGAGTCAGTTTTCAGGTTTATTTATTATTCTTTTTGATGAGAGGTGGTTTGAAATGAAATAACTTCTGACAAGCTCTTTCCTTTTCATTTGTTCTTATTTGGTGAGGGTGAGGGAGGTGGGGGGTGAAATCTGCATCTGTAGATTTTGTTTTGACAGTAAAAACTCTTTCCCCAAATGAAAAAGAAGGATGATGGAAATTAAGATTAGTCTCACATGTGTGGACAGACCATACAGTTATCAAGAATTATTCCATATGCAGAAGTAACATATCAATGACCTAATTTGTTAACTGGCATCCAGTCAAACCTCGGAGCCACCCAAGGTAGGAAAAAATATAACCAGCTTGCAGATTCTTAGCCAATCTTGCTTTGTTCTTCTTTCATTGGGAGGAAAGTCCTTTCAAAAGCACTTCATTTCTCTGCTACATGTATTCATATTCTCTTTTGATATTCATTCAGTTGCATAGCTAAGGGTTTTATGCTCAGCCATAGCAAAACGAGTATAGACAAGCTCAGCAGGACTTTTCATGTTGTGCTGTCAACACTGCACAATGCCAGCCCTTTTTAAAATACAAACTTTATGCAGAAAAAAGTTCAGACTTTCGGATCAATTGATAGCTAGTGATATCAACTGAAATGGAGCCTTTGCATTACTTTATAAGGCTGATGGCTTGCAGAAAGACTGATTCTGGGGTTGGAGGTACCATGAATACAGATGCGTGAAATACATTCATTTCTATCAATTATTAATTCCAGAGCTATGATTTTGAGATCTTCTTATGCATTTTAATTAAACACTCTTGAACTTATCACATCCATCCACATACTTCTCCTTAGGTAGGTAATTGTTTGACACAGATGATTAATTTAGTGAAATACAGATACAAAAAAGTTCTTGCGTGTGAAATCCTGAATAATTTGATGTGTAGCACCTTTGTCAAACAAAGAGTTTATTTCTCAACATGTTCTAAATATTTTCTGAAATCAAAAAACTCAAACCCAAAATAATAGATAATTTGACCAAACTGCAATTCTTTTGCGCACAAGAATAGATCATTTCTCTCATTTACACTAAAGCTAGAGATTTGCCATGGCGTTCAAAAGAGCTTTGGTGGATTGTTGGTGATTATATTTGTGATTTCTGTGTGCTTGGTACTGAAGAGAATTTGCAGCTCAAAAATTTTCCTCATAATATTCACTGTCCAGCATGTGCTCATAAGTGTCAGTAAGAAAACTTTTTCTGCTATCACGGGTACAAATAAATTCCTGATTACGATCTAAGTACAAAATTGGAAAGGAATTATGCACATTAGATAACATAACATTTGAAAAGGTCAATAGAAAATACAAAGAATGGTAAAGTGCAAAAAAAAGCAGCTGAACCTTAGACTAAGTAGACTGTAAGAGACCGGTTAAGTCCTACAGCCATAGGATACCAAAAATGAAGAGATGCAGCTCAAAGACTGGTTTGAACCGACTGAGTAGCCTTATCCTCTCTGTAGTGGACAAACATTCCTTCCTTTCTGAAGGAAAATATGTGTAATTTCAAACACAGAAATTCTGAATTTCTGAAGAAAGGCATTTTCCTAAAACATTGTAAGGGTGGTAATACCTGTGAATACTTTCTATTGGATAGAAGTATTTCTATTGGATATCCCACATTCATATGCCATGAATGACTACACAAACAGGAAATTGCTGAGCACAGGTGTGCTACCATGTGTACTTTTCCCTTCCTAAAACAGCTATAGAAACCATCCTGACCATTACATAGACCCCATATCAATATTTATGTTTCTCACAATAATACATAGTTTTCTTATGCCAATGCATAATTTTAAGGTCACTGAGTGACCTTAGTAAGCAAGAGCTCACTAGGCCACTTTCCAGACCTTCGCAAAGCACGATTACATCCATCAAAGATGTTTTTCTCAACTTTATTTCAAAGGAAATAAAATAATCCTAAATTTTGAGATGCATGATCTCCCTCTATTTGCTTGATTAAAAATAACTAAATGTTGTAAAACTCCTACATCTTAAGTTGAAAAGCTTAATTATTGCTTTTTATGTTTCTAATAGAAATTAGTATAAGGCAAGGTATTGAAATATGTTTTAAACTTTCTCTTCTGCACATACTTGTGTTGGTTAAGCCATGCTAGTGAAAAAATCATACAGACATGAAAAAGATGTATGAAAAGGAACTTAACTCTGTTGTTTGGCTTTTTTTTTTGTGTTGAGTTCAGATCAAAATTTCAAACAATGACAAAAACAAACAAAATCAAAGCATAGGTAATAATAAAACCCCCACAAACCAAACAAAACACAGCAGGAACAGAAAACACAAACCACAAGATGATCATTTCTATAAAACAGATAAAACAGAAGATGTCAGACATTTGGAACTTTGGATGTGCTGGATGGAGGAAATATAACAGGATAACGGAGCAGATGGAGATTTGGACAGGCTAGATTTTGAAGCTGACATTTGATGAGGTGAAGTCACTGAGAAACAGAATTGTCATGAAAGGTCTCATAATATCACATGCTAACACAAACCCAATGGCTATATCTGTGCTGGTAAATAAAATAGGGCCAGAGACCCAAACAAAATGTGACTGTTTTTGGAAGTGGTCCCTGGAACAAATCAGACCCAAAACTCTGCCACATATTGACTCAGAAACAGTTGTTTGGAGCGATCCTCCCAGAGCCTGGGACTGAGCCAACAGTTAAGCAGTGCCTACAATAAAGTATCCAAAACTCTACTTCCCACCCTTCTTTTATTTAGCATACAATGACAATTTGTACCATCTACCTAAATATTGCTAGTGGTGGGAAGTGGTTATATATATATATATATATATATATATATATAATCCATAGGATAGATACAATGGAGTCGAATGAAGGATTTCTTTGTGATTTAGAGCCTAGAAGTCAGTGCTCTGTTATAGACAGCTTCAGCTGTCATTTCTGTTGGTTGGTGTTGTTGATGCAGCAAATGATGCAGTTTGGCTATGCACTTAAAGTCAAGCTTTCCTGGAGCCTTCTGGCCAAACCTTGTGCATGTTAGTCTCCCATTTCAGCTGGACAAGCACCGTATTTGTCTACTTCAGTTTTGAAAAAGCTCCACCAGCCACATTAGCAAGGTATTGGAGAACATTTATAGAAGCATAATTAGATAGTCTCTCATTTCCTTCCTTCTCTCCTGCTTCTCTGATTGCCCATGCCAGCAAACTAAAGAAAGCATTTTCACAATGATTTTAGATTGCAAACAGACAGGACTAAAGACCTTTCCCTAATGTTCTCCATATATAGTCCCTAAACCAAAACTTTCTTATTCCTGTTCAGTTCAAGACCTTTTCATAGCTAGGTCTTAATCCTTCATTGCTGGCTTGATGCCCTGGGGTAGGCATCTAGAAGTTCATGTAGGATGTGGGGCTTTTGTTAGATGGATCAGCTTTCCTAAATTGAGGATTTAAAGTGGAGGCTCTGTCATCTCACTGAGAGATCCATCTTGTGCAACACAAAGGCACTAGTTTTGAAACAATGCCATAGGAACAGCATCTTGTGCCAGACACTACATTTATTCAGGGTTACTTGAGCAGAAGTAATGAGAAGCATTAAAGCAAAGTTTACATAATGAAATGCAATATCAAATACTCTATGTACATTAGTGAGGACAGTAGAGATTGAGTTGTTTTGAACAAAACTTTGCTTCTTGAGAATGGAAAATTACTAGCAGACTGCAAAATTACCCTCTCCCCAGTTTTAATGTTATTTTTGACCTAATATAAATATGTTTGATTGTGGCTCATTTTGACAAAATGCCAAAATATCTTCTAAAATGTTTACTGTATTCTTTGTAGTAACTCTTACTCAGCAACCTGATCTTAGAGAGGCCTATAAAATATACATAGCCATTCCATAAGATGAGGAAAAAAATATGATGAAATAAGAATGCATATCATCCACAGAGCAGAGTATCAACAGAAGTCAACAATACAAGACAGCAAAATTAGATAGCGTTTTTAGAAAATTATATTCTGATTAACACCCTATACAGAGAACAAGGCTGAACACCTTTGTCTCCTTAGGGAACCTGCTTTGCATGGAAATGGGCTCAGATCTCCCTTAAACAAAGTGCTTTTAACCCACGTCATGACTTTTGGTGAGGAATTCATGCCTGAAGGGAATCAATGCCAGCAAGTTCACATCAAAGCATCTGGAGGGCAAAAAGCAGAATTCAGAGCCTCTGTGACCTATATGCACTTTCTATAGAAGGCCCCTTAACCCACCTATGTAAAGAGCTACCCCAGGAACACCAAAACTGCTTCTCAAAAAGCTTGCTCAAGCCTAACTAGCCTTGAACCAGGGAGAAATTCCTTATATTTCTACCATTCTCTGCTACATGTGGCAGCAGTACAGCCATATGGAGAATATTACCTAGGTAATTTATACATGGGCACAAGAAGGATGACAGTCAATGCAGAGAGGACTGGAGCTGTTCCAGAGGGAGGCAGGCAGCAGCTCTTCCCTCTCACCTAAACAGCTTCAGGGGTACAAAGCAGTTGAGGTATGTCTCAGGGCATGATATAGAGAAGGAACCTGCTGGCTCTGGAATAATAGTCGCTAGGGTTTTTTCCTTACTTTTTAATTTACTGACCCAAGAAAACCTACTGTTTCTTCACAGGTGCATGGGGGAACCATGCTCATTGCAGAGGGGTTGGACTAAATGACCTTTAAAGGCCCTTTCAACTCCAGCAACCCTATGATTCTGTAACTGTGACATTGTGTGGGGTGTCTGTCCTCAAACCAAATGGCTGTACCTCTTCCACAAGACTGTGATTTCTGTCCAGAAAACAGTATTCGAAAGCAAAGTATTATGATGTCTGTTGTATGGATTATACACATATAGCTAAAGGATCTTTATCTATTCCTTTACTTTGACTACTCATGGCTACAACAAATCTCCCAGCATTTGGCAGCAAAATCTGCCCAAGCTGGGAGAAAGCTGCGACCAGCCTCCCAGACAGCTGCAGGAAAATACAGATCTAGTTTTTCCCCACTTTTCCCCCTCTCATGTTTTCAGCCATATGCATGTATGTAGCTAGGATCACCTCAGGCAAAGGGTGGCATGGCAAACCAAGGCAGAAAACTGGGAACTGGGCAGTGTCAGGAATCAGCTATAGGATGGGTGCAGCTCATGTAGAAAGGGTTGCAAAAGGCTGTGACACTGCAAACCAGCCTGAAGAACAGGAAGAAACAGCTGCTCAAAACTATGTCCATGACCTTTCCATGGACAAACCCAGTGGGGAATAGATGTATTCTATGAATGATAAGGGAACAGCCAAATGAAGTGCAAATGGGAAAGACAGACTGAAACAGGGACTGGACAAAGACCAAGAGAAGAAATTACCAGGGAAATAAAAAAAAAAGGAAGAGGCAATTAAGACCCCACATATAGTAGAGGAGAAAAGCAAAGCTTTGTGCCAAAAATCCTAAGAAAGCCCACAGGAAAAGCAGATGGGAAATATGTGTGGAAACAGTGCTAACACCTGCAACAGGTGTGTTATTTTTTCAATAAGAAAAAAAGAGTTCCAACCACGTATGACTGCAGCACAAGCACTGAAAGAGATCTGTCAGAAAGACAGAAAGGATAAGCAGTCCCAACTGAATAATTTGCATACAAGGAAAGTAGTTCAAAATATTACACAAGCAAAAACATGATAGAGAGCCAGAATGAAAAGCACTGTCATAACAAAGGTGTTGCTAGATTTATTGAGTAATGCTCCAGAAGTTCTAATCCTCATATTCCCTAAAGAAACCAATGACACCAATAAAGTATATTTATATAAAATACAAGAAAGTGTTTCTTCAGACAGTAAGAAAAAGAAATCTTATCTGCACAGTAAGGAACTGTGCAGATAAGAAGCTTGCAGAAGACTTCCTCATGTGAAGCACGGGGGAAGAAAGTAGAATGCTGGAAGGCAACCAAGGAAAGATTTGATGGGGTAGGTTGTAGGGGTTTGAGTGCACAGATCACTGGAATGCCTCCTGCTGCCACAGCCAACTGTTTGGATTACACTGTCTCCCCTTATGCAGACAGGTTGCCAGCCTCTTGGGCTCAGAACTGGCAGAGCCTGTTAGGCAGGCTGCAAACCTTCAGGAGAAGGAGGGAAAGGGAAAGCTTTCACTTAATTTGGATAATCCGGCTTGTACTTCCAACATACAAATTAGGCGAGAAACTAAAATTGTTCTGAAGCAAAAGATGAAGGATAACATGAATATAATGCCTGACTCAAATGTGTGGGGAAACAAGCAACAACTGGAAGGTGCTGTACTAAATAAAGGAGATTATGATCTGGAAAGACTAACTGAAATTTAGTGGGATAATTCCCTTGTGTTGAAAAGACAGGATGCAGTATGCATGGGAAAGGCGGAGTAGAGAAAATCAATAGGTGTAAAATATGTTATACAATGCTTTCAAAGCACATATTTTATCATTTTGAGAGTGACAACAATAAATGGTAAAAATCTCAGGTAAGCATACAAGAAATTACAAAATTACAACAACAAAAACAAATCAAAAACCCCCTCCAAAAAACTCCTAGAGCAATAATTTCATGCATACCCCTTAGGCCAGTGCTCTGGAACAGAGCCAGGGAAGGTGCAAACCTCTGATTGCATTTTAGTTGATCAAGTCTCTAGATACAGATGCAAAATTGACAAACACATATAGTGAATTCCAAAAACTGAAGATGAAGAGTTGGGTCAAAGTTTCAGCTGTTGGGAGGTGGAGCATTGAAACTATGAAATCAAAGCACTTGAATCCAATACAGGAAGAAAATAATTCATCGAGAAAAACGGTGTAAGGAAATCAACTCCACTTTCAGAAACATTTTAGGGAACATAAAATATTGAATATGGGATATGAATAAATGCTTATCTTTAAAAAGAAAATGAAAAAATGAGAAAAACATTCTGTGGGGGGAAAAGGCGATACAAGGCAAAGCAATGGTCAGAGTGTCTTCAAAAGGGCTATTCAGAGTTCAAAGTACATATACAGGAAGGAGTGGTAGGAAAGGAATCCAAGGACTCTTAAATATGAATAGGCCAAAAAGGGAAAAGGAGAATAAAAGGACTTATATAGCTACCAAAGGGGAAAAAGAAGTACAAAGATCAAAAGAGACTCTACCAATGAAAGTAAAATGAAAGAAAATGAAATTAAAAGTGGAAAAATAAAAGAGGATAGCAACCTGAACTGTGTATCTTTTTTAGCATGAAAAGAAATACTACAAGCAATTTAGAGCCAATCCCTCCAAACTCATCCTCAACCATTTTAAGGACCACGTTGAGACCCATCATGTACTTTTGAAGTATTCAAGAATCAAGAGATCTATCTTTGGCATAGAATGTAGGAAATTTAGGGTGTGGTTCACAGCTTCTATCTTGGGCAATAAAGGCACCAATATCTCTGAGCCAGTCCCTCTAGGTTTTTCACAATAGACAAACAGGAAATTACCTGTCCTGATTTTAGCTAGCATAGAGGTTTGCCTTTTGTTGTTTTTTTTTTCCACAGTAGCTTATACAGGGCCATGATTCGGATTTGTGCTCTAAATAATGTTGATAATACATACATGCTTTCATCACTGCTGAGCAGGGCTTATGCAGACTGAAGACCTGTTCTGCTGCTACCACTGACCCACCAGCAAGTAGTCTGTGGGTGCACAAGCAGTTTTCAGGGGACACAGCCAGGACAGCTGACCCCAAATGATCACAGGGATATCCCACAGCATATGCTGTCATGCTCAGCATAAAAGGCTAGGGTAAGGAAAAAGAAAAAGAGAATGCTCAGAGTGATGGCTTTTTTCTTCCCAAGTGTGCTGGTTTTGGCTGGAGTAGAGCTAATTTTCCCCACAATGGCTGTATGGGGCTATGCTTTGAATTTGTGCTGAACACAGGGCTGATAATACAGAGATGTTTTTGTTATTGCTGAGCAGAGCTTACACAGAGCCAAGGCCTTTTCTGCTTTCCATACTGCCACACTGGTGAGGGAGTTGGGGTGCCTGGGAGGTTGGGAGAAGACACAGCTGGGACAGGTGACCCCAAATGACCAAAGGAATATTCCAGACCATATGGCATCATGCTGAGTATATAAAGTGAGGGGGTAAGAAGAAGGAAAGGGGGATGTTTGGAGTGATGGTGTTTGCCTTCCCAAGTTACTGGTATGTGTGATGGAGCCCTGCTCTCCTGGAGAAGACTGAAAACCTGTCCATGGGAAACAGTGAATGAACTCCCTGCATGCATGGCTTTTGCTTTACCTGTTAAACTGTCTTTACCCCAATCAACAAGTTTTCTATCTTTAACCCTTCTGATTCTCTGGCTTACCCAATGGTGGGTGAGTGACAGAGCAGCTGCCTGGTAATCAGTTTCTGGCTGGGGTTAAACACACCACAAGCCACTGTTACACATGAGGGAGTCCTGTTTTCCTGGAGATGGTTGAACACCTGCCTGCCCAAGGGAAGTGATGAATGAATTCTTTGTTTTGCTTTGCTTATGTGTGCAACTTTCGCTTTTCCTATCTAACTGTCTTTATTTCAGCACATGAGTTTTCCCTTTTACCCTTTCAACTCTGTACCCCATCCCACTGGAATGCTGTGTGAGTGAGAGGCTCTGTGAGGCTTCAATCTCAGCTGGGGTTTAGCCATGACATAAACTCTGCATAATAATGTTGGCTTCTGGAATAACATCAGACACATCACGTCCAGAGATACCTAATTTTCTCCTGGGGGTATAAAAAGCATCCTAATTTAGATTTAGAGATCTAACTTGGGCATGCTTCAAGACATATGAGACAAATGTCACCCTTGCTTTCTAAGTATTGCAAAATCTAGAAGGATGAATTAATGCATGCATGTGATACATTAAGTTGATTCCAAAATAAAAAAGAAAACTCAAAAATTTAGATGACAATATTTTAGGTCTGTTTTTTGTGAATGGTAAAAATAATATATCCTCTTTAAGGACAATATTAAGAAAGATGAAAGTTAGGTCCACCATTAGGAAAACATAAAATACTGAGTTTTAATAACCTCTGAAATATAAGTGAAATAAATATCTTACTAGAAATGCCTAATGTTGACTGGTTATGACAATAGAAAAAATAGCAATATTGGTAGAAAAAGTTAATATTGGCAAAGTAAGAAAATAAAAGACCTAGGAGGTATTGTCATTGTCTAATCTCTTCAATCAGAAGGGATGAAATAGGAAAACATAATCCTTGCTCTCAGAAGTTTGGGATTGTATGTGCCACAGTGATGTGAACTATCGAAAGAGTGCATTTTGAGTTAAGTATTGTATAGCAGGAAGAAAACAAATGATTTAACACCCTTAATGGCCCCACCATAGGAACACGAGGGAACCATCAATATAAATGAAAACTTGGTGCAATTTAACTGGAAGATATAACTGCTGCCAACTCCCTGTCACCATGGGGGACCCTCTCATCTCCAAAATGGAGCAAACCTCTTGGCCAGAAGCTGCAGGAAGAAATGTGCAGGAGACTTGGGTCTGAGGCTGACTGATGCTGTATTGTGTGTGTGTGCCATGCTTTTTTCTGATGCCACACCTAACTGCCTTATCTTCCCAGCTATCACTCTCTTCTAATAAAAAGGATAATATAATCCATTTACCAGATCTGACAGAAAAATTTGTAACACTGAGCTTTTGGAAACCCAGTCTAAATTTACAAATTTTCATTTAATGCATTTTATTCAGTTTGAACTGAACTTATTAGGACACTGCATTATTCAGCACTATAACTGTTAAAAAAATCTAAGCTTTATAAAACCTTGTTTCTTAAGGAAAATACTATTTTACTGGATAACTTATAATATAAACCACATAGTATTCCCCTTGCAACTCAGGTAACACCTGCATGATGGGCACTATTGACTAGTAACCAGTAATCTAAAACTAACCATTTCACTATGGACTCAGAAAATAGATAAAAGTCCATTTCTATGTGCCTAGGTTTATAAAATACTACTGTGGCAATTAGATATTTCGTTAGCAATGCGAGCCCATGACAAACACAGAGAATAATTAAAATTAATTATCATTATGAGAAAATAGATATCTGTGCTTTTATACTTTTATATCTGTGTTTTCCATTACAAATAGAACACTTTATCCTAATGCACAGAAAATG
Source organism: Fringilla coelebs (assembly GCF_963513975.1). Taxonomy (NCBI): domain Eukaryota; kingdom Metazoa; phylum Chordata; class Aves; order Passeriformes; family Fringillidae; genus Fringilla; species Fringilla coelebs. The sequence goes on from NC_140029.1 coordinate 47,742,207, forward strand.
CCCTTTTGTTTCTTTGTTCCTTATTTTTCTAGTTACAGCAACTCTAAAAGAGTATTTAAGGCAGTAACTATCTCACTGTTACAGTGCTGTGGGTGAGAGGAAAGACCTCCCAAAAGACAGGAAAGGAAAATGAATGATAGTGTCTTCCCACTCATAAATATATTCTGAATTTCTTTGCAGTCAGGCAAGACCTTAACCCCTGCAGCTGTGACACCCACAACTGCCACCATTTGCAAACAATTCATAACCAGCAGTGTGAAATAACACCTAGGAAATGTGAAGCAAGAAGAAAATCAAAGAACATAATCTATGCTGCATATTAAATGTGTCAGAGGCCCCAGAGTAAAACAAGATGCATGTAATCATATTATACTACAACTACAAGTTGTAGTATAAAGGGAGTGTTAAGGTTGTCAAGAAAAGAAAATTCCTTTATTTTAGCAGGCTTAATTTTTGCTCCTTGCAATTTTCACCACTGGGTCTCTTTGCTGGGCTTTGTTGGCTTGGGGTATTTTTGGTTGGGTTTGGGGGAGAAGGAGACATTAGAGGGGACTATTTTTCCCTTTTGTTTATTTTGTTGTTTTGTTGGTTTTTTTTTTTTTTTAATTTTAAATGTGGATTTTTGGACCAGTGTAACTGCTCCTCTTCTTGGAGGTCTGTAGCACATGACTTCACTGGCAGTGACCCTGGAGAACAATGAGCTCTGCAGTAAAGTTATTCTTGGAGACCAGGCGACAGGATGTTCTCATGTAGGCAGTATGCAGTTATACATTGTTATCTGGGGACAGCTGACCCAGCAGCCAGCACGCAGCAACACAAGTCAATATTGTTTCTCATGCAGAAAGGATAAACCTCCCTGCAGAACGGAGGTTAAATCTAGCAAAAGTATCCAAAGGAATAATCAGTTTCTCCATGTGCAGGTGTAAAGAAGAGGTTAATGACCCCAGCTGCATTATTATTCCCTCTAATATTATCCTAGATTATATTAATTGCTCCAGTATGTATCTCTGGTACGGAACTAACTTAAAGAAATACCTTTTGTCTTTTCTGTCTTATGCATACATATTGCATGCATACAGCAATCCAATGTGTTTATATGAAATGCCAGTTTATCATCTGTGCTCTCTCAATCCAAGGCTACAAAGAAACTTGGAGATAGGAGTTAAATTACAACTATTTACATCTGAACTAATAAAGAGAGCTCTGCAATGAGGCTGTCACAGTACTTAAAGATATCTGCCTCCAAATTAGTCATCCTAGTTTCTTTTATAGCTACTGGAGAGCACTTGCACGATGTCCCCCATCTTAACCTGTAGCAGCCATTTGAAATACTCTAAAAGTGCATGCTTCTGTCCATTAATCATATTCACCATTAACAATAATCATAGGTTTCTGAAGATAAATTCCACCTTCCCAGTGTAACTACAGATAAGGTTAAGTGTCTGGGGATTATTTATGCTATTGAAATCAGAGAAAAAATGGAGAAAGGACAGGAAGATAGAAAAATTTTTTGCAGTATGCAGAATTCTAAACATTCATTTAACCCATTAGCCTTTCTCTGATTCCTTCATCATCCCTAATCTTTGGTTTGTTCTTGGAAAGGAAAAAGTGCTGTCACAGTCCATCTGCCTTAGCACAGCAGTGTCTTCCTTCTTATGTGTGCAAGCATTTAAATCTAGTTTTTGGGCATACCACTGTGTACATCCAGTACTTGGGTAAATGTTTGTACGAGGGTTCTCACAGATGTAGCTAGGGGGGTAATTTTCAGCAGGATCAGAGACATCCTTCATCTATACTACCCATGATAAACCCATTATTTTTTCCAGTGTGCACATCCAATGCATATTATTTGAGCTGTTCAGCTGCTCCCAACACTAATTCACCTTCATGCTACCCAACTTCCTGACCGCTGTGGGATGGGTTATATCACAGATGATTTCTCAAGGAAAATAATTCTTATCTGATGTTGTAGTTGTCCTGAGGACTAGAATTGACCCATGGGCCACAATATCCCTTGGGTAATGAGTTGGATGGCTTTGTTCTGTGAAATGGGTGCTACTAATGAGCACACAAAAATAATGCTAAATTAAGTATCATAACAAAATAATCTATTGTCTATAAAAACCATTTTCATGACCCTCAGGCCTCAATGTATGCAAAACATTTTATTTGAGATTATGCTTGAGCAGACTGCAGAATGACTCCAAAATCCAGTTACCAGTAGAGGAAGATTTGCCTTCTGAATGTGCATGTATAAATGTAATTTTTTGGTTTTGGTCTTATTTGTAAGATGCAATACTATCTGACTTTGAAACCTGTGTATGATCCTGTTTCCTCCAAAATTTGGCACAAATCTTTGAGATAGACTGATATTTGATCCAGCAGAATGGTACCTATGGCAGTTGTACAACTGATCAGGCTGCTTAATAAAATTATGGGAATAATAATTTGGGGAGTTATGTTTGCAATTTAGTCATTGAAATGAAATTACCATATGCAATGGGCTGACCCTGGCTGGATGCCAGGCACCCACCACAGCAGCTCTATCACTCCCCTCCACAACTGGACAGGGGAGAGAAAATATAATCATGGGTCATATTGTTAAAGCTAGACAGAAATGGGGAAGGAGCTTTTTCCTATCAGAAGATCTTTAGTGGGATTGTAACATTTCCGATCAAATTATTCACAAGGAATTCTCTCAGCTTTAAACAAAAGCTACTTGCATTTACGTGAAAAAAAATAAACATCTGCTGCTTCTTCCCCAGAGAGACAACAGGCTCCCAGTACATTGGAAAGTAAAGTACAAACACCCATTCACCTCACCTAACCCAAACCACTCCCGTGAAGAGTTGTCACATCCCAACTCAATACATCAGAAGCTGAACTACAGTCTTCTCTCAGATGGAACAATAGGCTCTATCAGCAGAGAACTCTCACATAGTTTTTCCCTTTGCATTCTGCATTAAGAACAGGGCCCTCAGTCACATTCCTTAAAGCCTGTGGTTACTGAAGGAAATTGTGTCTTTTGGTCCATTATTTGGCTTTAATTCAGACAAACTTTTATCACCTTTGTTCTGATTTCTTCATCAGCCTGCATCCCCCAAATTAACTAGAAGCTCATACTATGAGGTTTTCTTTAGGTTATATACTCTACCAGCCTCAATCTGAGTTCACACTGCACTTTTCTTCATTTTACTATTCTTTGTTTAACTGCTTAACTTCAAAAAAGGTCTTCCACCCATGCTCTCTTCCCTTGTCTTCCTCTGTTTAACTGATGTGCAGTTCTTCCCTTCAGTCCTTCTAGGTCCTAGCTAATCCCCTGAGCAGACAGCAATGTAAGCTGCCAGAGCAATACCAGGGCTGATTCAACATGAGCTACTGGAGCAGCATTTTGAAGAATCCCAGCACTATATGCTTGTCTATTGAAAATATTTTGCTTGGTAAAAATTACTACATCTTCTTTTGAGTGCAAAATCATATTTATTTTTATTTATTCAGCAATAATCTTCGGGAAGGGGGAGCGGTATTTTTGTGAGAATTGTGAATATAAATTTGAATGTCTTGTCCCACTGTGGAACAGGAAAAACATTTCTTATCGTGCTGTAATTATCAGAAGCTGTTAAGGAAAAAGAGAAAGAGAAAGAGAAAGAGAAAGAGAAAGAGAAAGAGAAAGAGAAAGAGAAAGAGAAAGAGAAAGAGAAAGAGAGAAAACGTTTGTAGAGAGTGCTGAAATTTGTTAGGCCCTTCAGATCAAGCATAGATAAGCCTCAGGGAAAAGCTAGATATGCATATATTTCTTTAATTGGTTTCAAATGTGTTTTCTTTGAAGTGTCTCTGTACTAAATAAATATTCTGTTTCAAGAAATTTGTTTGGTCATAGTGTCAACCACTGTCAGCGACTTTGGAGAGAGAAGAGTAAGACAAACCCTCAGAATTAGTCATAGTATTCTGAAACTGTAGCTGGGAAGGTTGTTTGAAGCTGAGAGTGTCCCAAATTTTTCCAAGAGCTATTTGATCTGTACTGTATGTGCACATTGATATTTTGACCTTGGCCAACCTTGAGGTTGGCTTCAGCCATGCCTGCCTGCATAAGATGTGCTTTCCCCATCTGCACTACACCAAAGCCTCTACACTATACCAAAGTAACCCCTACTGCATTTTTTTTTCTTGAAGCAAAGCTGTTAAAGTTCTCTCCTCTGACAATACAGCCCTTCTTCCAGCTATTATCCTTCCCATGCAGGAAGCAAAGCGGAAAAAAAGAGGCAGAAAATGGGAACAATGGACTGCGGTTGATGGGCAGCATCTTCATCACTTCTCTCCAGTAAGGACAGCACAGAAGTATGGTCCATTATAGAGCCAATGTCTGCACATCCCTCTCACTTCTGATCCACTCCTCAAGGGGAGCTTTGTACTTCTGCCTCAAGAGGTACCTGACCAGTGATGGTTGAGTCTTTCAAACCAAAGGTTTTGCACTGTTTCTTAGTTTAAGTTAGAAAAAATCATTCACTTACACCAACACTTCCACTGCAAACAAAAGCACATCCAGATAAGAGAAGTAATAAATAAAATAATAGTGAGTTGGCATTATTTTTTGTCAGAATCATCAAAAAGCATTGCATAAAAATTAGTTGGAAAAAAATTCTTCTCTTCAATTTGACAGTTAAAATAAGATAAATATAATTTCACAAATTAGTGATTTTAAAAGTCACAACAGCTCAAAAAATAAATTAACTGTGATAAATTGCAGCTCACTAAACCAGTGCAAATGGTCATTTACTAAAGTAAAATGTATTACCATTTGTTAAAAGGAAAGCAAAGCCTTACTTAACATTCATCGAATAATTAAATTAATAGGTTACCTATGTTAATAACATAAGAACATTCAAAACAGCTAAAATGAAAAATAGAATTCATAGAATAGCAACACTCAGCCTAGGTATGACTCTCCTGGAAGAAAAAAAACCAAAAAAACGGAAAATAGGAATAATATAGTGCTATTGCTCTGTTCTCTATCAATGATACCCTAAGTATGTCTTTTTTCCCATTTGTCTGTAGCTTTTGTAACAAGAAGCAGTGTATTCAGGCTAGGCATAAGTATAAATGCAGAATCATGCAGCCTAGCTATGCTGTTTCTTTCTCAAACCTTTGTTTCTGAAAAAACAGAATGAAGGGGGAAAAAAATCTTAAATGGCTTATTATTTATTGCACTTAACAAAAGCAGTGCCACTAAATGTATAAGTTTTTTCGTGCTGAAATAGTGTCTAAGAGAGGAAGGACTGGCTACCCCGGTGCCAGCAGAGGGAGCATAGAGCATAACTTTTTGTGGGCTTCAAAACTGCGAGGGGAGCTTTGTCCCTTCTCGTTCCAATTTCCCACCCCCCCAAATTAAATGTCTTTAAAACTTAATGATCGCACATTCCGTGCTAAAAGCACCTTTTCATGCATCACAGATACAGCTGTGAGGTAACACAGGTGTCGGATAGCTGTAGGATAATTAAGTTCCAGCATCTGGAGCACCGAGGTATACACCGGTAGGGAATTTCACCGAGATGAGAACTAAAATATCCCAGGCCACGGTGGCTGTATTGTGTAACAAAAATGTATCATCAAATCACCCCCAACACGTGCTGGGCACAGCAGGGCTGCGGAGGGGAGATGCTGCTCTGCGAAGGGCGTGTTTGCGCACATCTGCGCGTCCAACACACCTGTGCCCAGCCGGCTACGGAAGGGGTGTGACCTGTGGGAATTAATTAGCTAATGAGCCTTATCTCCCTGTCCTTACCCAGGTAAAACTTCCACCAAAACTTCCACGTGTCTGAAGCCAAGCAACTGCAGAGCTTCTGAGGATGAGACGTGGTGTCTGCGCTACTGGCGCGGCTGACAACAGCAGGGTCCATTCACCACCCCCTGACTCCAGACAGAGGAAAAATGTGTGCTCAGCCCTTCTATGCATTAAAAGATCCATACAAAGAACTCCAGAAAACTTAAAGACAAAGTCAATTAAGGCCTTTTCTTTTCCTCATTATTCTCATTATTGGATTCTCACAAAATTGGATCCTACTTTACTCTGCCTTCAAAGGGACTCTTGTTAAAGCAAACAGCAGCACTCAGCATCTTGCAGGTTTTATTCCCAAGTAAAAAGCAAATTGTAGCAGACAGACACATCCCTTGGCTCCCTGACTCTCCCTAAAAGAGTCTGGAACCATAAAGCTTCCAGAATCAGATTTTCATAAGTTGAAGCCTAAGGTTGTAGAGGATCTTCTCATGCACAGTTACAATTGCATATGTATAGCTGGCTTTTGTACCTACAAAGGGAGGCTGTACACTAGTGCACGGCTCAAAGGAATCTAGACAGCTATACAAAAACACACATGGGTCTCAGTTTTTGTTTTATGAGGTGAATTAAATGAAGGGGGAAGAAGAAGGTGATGGGAAAAAGATGAAATTCAGACCTCATCAAAGTCAAGGGTAGTTTTCCTATAGACTTCAAAAGAGTCAAAACTTCATCTGTTGCATTTATGTCCTACTGAACCCAGAGATATGCTCAGAAACAGGTTTCAACCTCAATTCATTTGGCAGCCCAACTTCTTCCTGGTTGAATGGTGGAAGCACTGACAAGAATCTCAAAAGAAAATTTTACTGTGATCTAAATCAGTAGTTCCCAATTTTTTCTGGCTGTCTGGGCAAATACCTCCTTTTAAGAGCCAGTGAGAGCTTTCTACCCCAGCACTTACAAGTCACATAGCCCAAACCAGAGTGTTCATGGAGTTCTCCATTGGGCTGGCATGCAAACTAGCCCCCATGCTATGTAATTCATTCCCAAGCTGCTCCTGCAGCTACTCCTGGGAGTAGGTTACAAGCTAGAAAAATTGAGTTTGCAGGCTGTATTTAGCCTATACCTCGCAGAATGGGTGTTTTTTTCCCAAGTTCACACTGTTTACAGCAATCTGACTAAGGACCATCAACTCTTTCAACAGTGGCTTACATCTTTCTTGTGGGAAGAGGAGTGGGGGGAAATGTGGGAAAAAATCCCTTCCTGTTGTCAAATTTAACCTTGGTCTCTGTAATTCCAACTCTGCTGACACTGCCAGACTTACGAACTGAGTAAAACCCTGGCCACACTAAACTTGATGGCAAAACTCCCTTTGACTTTATTAGAGTCTAGATTTCACAACAAGTGTTAAGGGAGTGTGACTGCAAGACTGAGGCAAAGGCAAAGGAAAAGCCAGAACAGTTTCTTCACTGCAATCCAGAGAAAATGCATGGTTCTCCAGGGCAATAAGGCAAGCAATAAAAATATAAATAAATATATAAATAAATTAAATGAATCCCCTCTTCTGACAGTTACTAGTTCTTAGCATTTTTTTCTCTCATCTTGTCATCTACAGACACCTGTCCAGCAGCACTTTCTTCACACTTGACTGCCCAGTTAAGCTTCTCTGTCAGCCTTGCTGTCACTCCTCTTTCAGCACATGATGTCAGCTTTCCTGCCATCTTGATGTCACATTTTCATATGGCAGGATTCACAGCCTTAGCTCACAGACCTGTTTGTACATCGGAAGAAAAATATTTGTCATACTTGCTTCCCATCCCCCAATAAAAAAAGAGCTTAGCTGAGTAGGAAAACCTGTCAGGAAAGTACTGACATTGAGTTTCTCTGCCAACAGTGTTCCAAAACATTGGATTTTTTCTTCTGCCTTCCCGAAGAGATGAGAAGAATTGAGAAGTGAAGGATTCAGCTCTGCTAGGGAATAAGCATACATATAGCTGTAACGCCTTTTCAAGTGCTCTTCCACATGTAGGTCAGTGAACAGCAGAGGTTTTGGTCCTAGTTATTGTTTGGTCATGGGATTCTTTTTCTCCACTGATTTAATGGTATCTAAGCAAACATTTTGCACTTCTGGGCAAAGGCAATAGCAAAATTATTAACTGGGCATTTTTATATTGCTCCCCAGCACAAGAGACACACATCAAAGCCCCCAAGGTGGCAGGTTCTAAAATGTCATTCATTTTAACAGCAAGATATTGCTACATTCATTATGTGAGCAGACTTTAGGTTAGTTGGTATAATGTGACAAATGAGAATGTGTAAGTCTTGGTCACAGTAAAGAAAAGCAAGAAAACAGGTTTTTACAGCAAAAACTTTCCATCATGGGTTCCCTTTGCAGGACATGGGTAACCTCTGACTTCCATATGGTGCTGGATTCTCAGAGGATGAAAGTGAGAAATGGTAAATCACCCAGATGAGTATCTCCTCCTCAACATAATAAGCAGTTTATGTATCCGGCTGCAAAAGTGTTCTAGGAAGTTGCCAAACAGGAAGGAGATCCTTGCCTGGAGTAATTTGCAAGCTAAAGGCTGGATCCTACCAAAGCATCTGGTCTGAGGTTTTGAGCAGCTTTTACTCCCATAAGATTTCAAAAGATAGTTAGGAGGGCTATGTCTTACAGCACGCTGTAAGGTTTGGCTAAAATTGCCTGTAAACTAGTCTCAGGTACTTAGCAAGTCTGTGTTACCTTAGCCTTTAAACTACAGCAGAAATATGCTGTGGATAGATGAACTGAAATTACACCCACAAGGAGATGAAATTATATTAACACACATACAAACATATCATAGTGCAAGTGAAAGACAGACAGTAATAATACTCAAAAATTTAAAAATATGTAAATCCTCCTTCCCATGGCCTGACCTACAATGTTGTTAAAATGAGTTAATGGAGTGACCTGTGCAGATCACAGACATAAACCTGCTGCCACACACCTCCTTTCTCATGACCATTTTTTTCAATTAAATACCCTCTGACCACCCTTAAGCCAACAGTGATATTCTTTATATCTTGTTAATAGGTCACATGATAAAGAAATAAGAACATATATCCTATGTTTTGTCAGTAAGGAGAATTTAATGCTGCCGCACATTAGTTAGTTCTTCCTTTTTTGCCTTGATTTTTACAGACCCCAAACCTTCACAAAAGTTTGATTTTCTCCTTACTTCACCCTCCAGATTCTCTGTCAGTTTTTTTTAAGAGTTACATTTCTGGCTAGACTACAACGTTTTAGTCACAATGCACGGACATTGCAGAACATTGCAAAGAGTACTTGACCCCTGCTTTTTATTTCCTAAGTGTATCATCAGTTCCAAGCACTGAATATATTGGCAGAATTGGGCATTGCTAATGCTAAATGGCAACGCTAAGTCTAACAGATCTGGATTGTGGTTAGTTAGCATGCACTAACTACCTCATGAGATGGCAGGAAATGACAGCTCCAAGGCTGAAATCAGATCCAGGCAGGTGGGCTCTTAAAGGGGGTTGGTGCAAACACAAATGTTGACCCCTGTGGATCCAGCTGCAGCAACAGAGCCTTAGGTTGCAGAGGCCTTAGGAGAAAAAACCTGTAGTTGTGTTTAAAATTTAATGCATCCAACACATTATTATGCACACACATCATATATGAAGCATTACACATAGTAATGCATCAATACTGCCTGCACCAGATAGTTAAGGGCACTAAGTAAAGTACAGAGGTGCCTACAGACTTGCCTACAATGAGACACATCATTAATTCTCAGGTTCAGGGTATTCGTTCCCTAAATATAATCGATGGGCTAAGTCCACGACATCTTTTTGAACTCCAGGACACAGAGCTCCTGTGAAAGAGAAGAATCAGAGTGAACAGCTTTTCCTTGCAAACCACGCAGATCACTTCCCTTGCTGTATGGGAGACAAGGGATGAGTTACCCCAGTCATTGGAGCAGATGCAGAAACCAGTGGAAACGAGGAGATAAAAAGTCAAAGCCCAAGGATTGGCTAATAGAGAAAGAAGTGTTGTAATTGCTAAATCGCCCAAACTGCTTTGCCAAACTTTGACATGCTTGATTTCCTGTGCTTAAATAATTTTTAGGCTTAAGAAAAAAAAAAGGGCGGGGGGGGGGGGGAGGGGAAGGGAGGGGAAGTGCAGAAAAATAACCAGCTGTTCCTTGTATAGTGCAGGAAACATGTATGATTTATTGCTTTAAGGTTATTTTTGAAGGGGCTGCCTGTGGCAGCCGGAGTGCCGGAGAAGTCACTGAGGCCTGTCCACTTGAAGGGCTCAAACTGTTTCCTGAGCAGCCCTTCTTCACTCGTCACCTCCGACAGCTCCCATTGACAACGTGTGACTGGGGCCCCGGAGTGTTTTAAAGCCGCGGGGGGCCGGGCCGGACAATGGGGCTGTCAATTACCTTTTCCCCCGTTGTGAAAGGGGCCGGCGAACAATGTGCGGGCGGCGGGGGGCTGTGCCGCCGCTCCGAGCCCGCCGCCCCCGCCGGGACAGGGTGCCGGAGGTGCCGCCCGGCCAGCCCCGAGCTGCCGCCGCGCCCCCGGCGCTGGAGGGCAGCGCCCGCCCCACATCCCCGGCCCCATCCCCGCTCCCCATCCCCATCCACATCCCCCCTCCCCATCCCCATCCACATCCCCGTCCCCATCCCGTCCCCATCCCCGCTCCCCATCCCCGTCCCCATCCCCACTCCCCATCCCCGTCTCCATCCCCATCCCCATCCCCGTCCCCATCCCCATCCCCACTCCCCATCCCCGCTCCCCATCCACATCCCCGTCCCCATCCCCGCTCCCCATCCCCACTCCCCATCCCGCGCCCGCGGGGGAACGCCCAGGCTGCGCTACCTAGATTATGCCTTTAAAAACTTCCTGTGTGCCTTGATGGCTTGCTGAGAGGACTGTCCATCATACAGGCGCTTTGTCTGGCAGTCACTGCCATTTGAATTTGACTGACTGAGGAAGCCCGAGTTATTTGTAAAGAACAACAAGGCTTTTCATTCATAATTTCAGTGGGGGGACAGGGTGCTAATGACTGAGCTTGAATAACCAGGGAATGCGGTATTCAAGGCAGGAAGAAGCCCAACTGGCTGCCAAATGAGAGGAAGGGAGGGGAGGGAAGGGGGATGTAGGTGAAAGTGCTTGTGTGAAAAGGCAAACAATGAAATCGGGATCACACGCATGTATACAAATACAAATCAGGTTCTCAAAAGGTGAGACAGGCGAAGACAGAAGCAGGAAGGAGAGCGGAGGAAATTCCCGTTTCTATTTCATTGACTTGCCTTCAGAACCAGCCTCTGCAATGCTAAATCCGAGAGGGTCTCAGCAAAAGGCTCTTCCCTCCTGCCTCTCCCTCACCACAGAGAAAATGCTTTCCCTCTCCTAGTCCTTTTTGCTGCAGAAAAAATCCTTGGGTTTGAAGCTGGGCTGAATGAAGATTTTGCCTTTGCAGCTTAAGCTCCAGCTTTGACCAAACCTGAAAGTAGCTCGGGCTGTGGCCCAGCATCTACTATCTGTACATATAGTTTTTCGTATTGACCATCTAATTTAGACATATATTTACATATATTCTCTAACTCTGAAAAGAATTTGTCCTCACAGAAGTCAAACTTTACCTGATGCAAAAGCTATTCAACTAAATAAAGGTTGTTGTCTTTATTTCTATTGTCTACACTGGGATTTCGAATAAGGCGTTAACAGAAATTTCCTTGGCTGAAACGGATTTTATAGAGCCATAATTTGTGTCCCTGAGGAGAAAACAAATCTACGGAGCTAAGAAAGAAAATGAAAAATTGAACAGCACGTACTTTCGAAAACACAACTGCTTTGACACAACGTAAACCGTCAGAACCGGATATAATTTATGCCAATTTGAATTGCCTTGTGAGTAAGCAACAATAAGAAAACTTAAAATATGTTAAACGGTTTAAACACTTAACCTCAAGAATGAAGGAAGTTTTCCAGTGGGCTTATTTTGCAAGCTTGTTCTGTCAGATGCAGTGGATTTATTGTCTATGTTTGTAACGCAATTTCCAATGCTTCCTTTAGCTTTCATTAATTAGAACACCATCCTAGGAGCTGCACTGGACAGCTGGATTCCCTCCCTGGCCTGGAGCACATAAGACTTTCACTCAGGCTCCAGAGGAGCCTATTTAGGAGGAACAGCTCCAAGATTCAGCTTCTCTGTTAATTTCTGCCTTTGTATCTATGGGACTTACGAAAGTAATAGACTTGCTTAAAATACAGGAAAAGATGATTACAAAACCACAAATGAGATAGGAGTAACTACACCAGATGCAGAGATGCAAGTTTAGAGGAACTCTTTAATCAAGGGGTGGGAGTGGATGCTCCTGCAGAGATAACCTTGTTTAGATAACCAAACATTTTGTCCTCTTCCCTCTCAAAGTAAGATAATTGGCTAACAGTTCATAATTTTTTAAAGTGTTCTGATTCTATCAGATTCTGAAATTTTGCTTGGGCAGAAAGACTGGAGGTCATGAAGGAAATGAACACCTTGGGCCTTCAGGGAAAACAGCATGTACACAGCACAGAGGCTGAACTGGGACCTGAGAGTCCTAGTCCATGCTTTTGAGATAAGTTACCTCTTTCTTTCTTCCTTGTTTTTTCTCACCTCTAAAATGGGCAGTGCCATCTCCTGAAAACTAAACTAGTTTGAGATCTGTGGAGAAAACTCTGATAGAATATCTAGCAGTTTAATTATTGCCATTGATATTGCTATTATAATCAGGGGGAAAGAAGACAGTACAGATCTGACAGCAGGACCAGGGTATTTCACAATTTTTAATATTTTTTAAAATTGATGTAACCATATAAACACTAGTTTATTTTGATTGTGCTCTGATTTTCGGACAAGTGATAGGGAAACGGGTTTTTTTTTTCTTTTTGTGCAAAATCCATTAGTCTCCAGGAAATTATTCTGTCCTGCATACAACATCTCTGCTTTCAGGATGTGCTTTTATGCTTGTATTCAGATGAACAAAAGTCTTTCACAACTGAGGAAAATAAAAATAACCTCAGTAAATAGAATAAACATTATATTTTTTTAAACATTTGCTCAATCTGCTTCCTTTTGTTTCCAGCAAAATCTGTAAGTCTGAGTTGTACACATGCCTTGACTGACATTCAAGATTTATGTTACCAATTGCTAATCTCTAGGAATATTTTTTGAACTCCAGCCTCCAATGCAGAAAACTACCTTATGTTCTGGGAGCAGAGTGGCCATCACTGCATGGAGGTCCATCCAGGCTACCTTGCACTTCAGAGAAAGCAGGATTCTTCCAACTCCACTGCTCACAGTACCTGAGATATTCATTTACCTTTCTGCTACTTATTGCAGTTTAGAGCTAGTTCAGGTATCTCTACATCAGTGGTTTTCAAACTGTGATCTGTGAATTCCTACGGACCATTTCTAAATGGGAGGTCTCATAATTTACAATTTTCTAAAAAAGTCTGTGCTTCCTTTATGTTTTTTTTTTCTCTTCTAAAGCACAGAAAAAGTCTACAGACTGAGGCAATTTGAAAACTACTGTTGCAAACCACAGCAGAGATGTGATAAGTCTCTTCATAAAACCTCCTTTCAAATTTCCCATAACTTCTAACATTGACCTCTTCCATTCCTTCTGAGTCACTTTAATCCCAGGTCAACACATAAATGTCTGCATCCTGCTATAAAATATTTTGGGAATTCCCAAACTAGTGCTTATTAACATCTTAATAGACAATCAGTTGATTTTGCATAAAATTCTAGTAGAGTCAAGCCCAGTGTTATCTATCCTCTAACTGAATGAATCTAGAAAGTACAGTGTTTCAAACACTAACAGACAAGGCCTGTCTGTGCTGTCATTCTCATGATTACTTCTACCAAAGAAATGAAAAATATTAGCAGGAATACCATACCAAAACCAAATACACCATATATGCCATAAAAAGCCTGCTATAATACCAGCTTAACAAATAAACTTCACTTAGTCCAAATCCATCCCAAATTTTCCAACTTATGAAAATTTGGTCTCAAGGTATTTGAGAAGAGAAATTATAAAATGCATTGTCTAAGCTAGAAAGGTTTATAAAGTTGAATTAAAAAAAAAACAGTGCTGATTTTATCAAGGACACAAATATAACCAAATAACATTGAATGACACATCAAAGAGTATACTAGCTTTATTAGAACAATTTACATGCAAAAGCTCCACATTATATTACCAGTACTAAATGTAAGTATCCTTCAGTATAATTTCAGAAGGACCAGGAAAGGGATTTGTTTATTCTTTAAGTTTACATAAGTATATGTGGTATTCAACAAAAAAATATCCTTCTGGCAACTGTCCCTCTATATACTGGGGCAATCACCAGATGGGATAAAGTAACAGAGGACCTGGCCTATATCATCTTTAAGAAAGGTGTCTATCATGAGCTAGATCTGAAAATAGTAGTTTAATCAGAGAAGATCTGGGCATCACCAAAAGCAGGAGACTAAACCTCTGAGCAGCTGCAGAGCTTGTGCTTTCCCAACCAGAGTGGCAGGTATCAGCTCTTTCACATGTAACAATGCTGATCCTTGTCCCACCAGACTGTGTTCCTAGAACTCAATGTTCATTTTCCCCCTTTCCTCAGGGAAGAGAATGCCAGGATTTCCTTCAGGTAAACTACAACAAAAATTGCAAAAGAAAAACTAACAGTATTGAGTCAAGGACCTAATTTTCTTTCTAAGTATGGCCACCTGTTTACAGTGCAGTGTATGTATATGTTCCCTGTTTCTCTCTACAATTTATCTAAATGGCCTTATCTGCCCTGAGAACCTCAATGAAATATCAGTAGGCAAAAAAAGCTTTACACTTTTAAAAAGCTCTGTAATTCCTTTATGTAATTTAGCTTATTCAGAGCCACAAACACGGAAGAGAATCAATTAAAGGTTTAAGTTTCGATGGAACTTCTGGGCATTAGAAGTGTGCAGCCAAACTTAGCCCTTTTAGGATGTGAAAAATCAGTATTCCCATATCATTGCATTAACTCATGAGATAATGCATGAAAGGTTCTCAAAGTCAGCAAAGTACTGCACTTTCATTCCCTTGCAGAAAGAATTCCTTATGAATGAGCTGTCCTCCCTTTTCAGAGAAGGAGAAACCACTTGTTTTCCGGTCCTGGTCTGAAAATCCAATCAAGCAAAACCTTGTGGGACAATTTCAGGATGAAGCAGAAAAGTTTCAGCTATTTCATATGGGTGTCTGTCATGTCATATATCTTTCAAATGTATATACCCCATTTTCCACCTGAAGCCACTGGAATTGCTACTATTCAAATATATCATGAACATGCAACACCTATTCACATATAAATATACGTGTATGTTGGTGTGTACACAAATAAATATATATACACAACAGTTACATTTCTCTGCTGAGAATAAACTCAAGAACCTCATCTCAAAAATAAGGCCTACTTGGGTTAAAAGCAAAAAAAAAAAAAAAAACAAAAACAAGAAAAGACACCCAGAAAACAAAAAACACAACAAAATCATGCAGTGGTTAGAGCAAACCACTAGGGGAAACATAATCACATGCATTGAGCCACTCTCCACGACAAGAAATGTGAGTGATATATGAAATTCTCCAAAAGCTGGTTCCAAGGTACCATCAGATTAAAACTCTGAGAAATCAACACTGAAGCTCCAACATGAACATATACAAGCACACACACAAAAAAGAGCACACTTAATTTTTTGCAGATTTGTGCCCTATTTATTGTTTACCTTTGTGCCAGCTAGTGCACAAATCTTTGCAAGTTTAAGGCTTCTCTTTCAAACTCATCAGTACCAGGATGCTGCATTCTTGGGGGTTTTCTGGCTTTATTTTTGGCGCTTTTTTTTTTCTTTTTTTTTTTGAGCTATAACACATTGAAGCTTCACCATTTTGCAAGCATGACTGGCTCTGTGAATAAAAATAGCTTCACTGTTTTTAGATCGGTCTTTGAGACTACTCTCTGTATTAAGTGTATACACCTGTAGTTGAGAACTGGTGTGGGAACTGATTGCACTACTGACTAAAGGATTCAAAAATGGTGTTATGAACTTTCCAGCTTAAAACACTATTTATGTACTCAATATAAACGATGATAAATAACTTAACAGACCTTTCCCATGTGCATTTTTTTTTTTTGCACAAAAAGTTCCTAACCTATTTTTGACTTTGCTATGTGGGAGGAAGTGATTTTTGTCTTTCTACAGTGAAGGGAATATTGTGTTTTCTGTTTCCCGGATATTTTAACCCATAGCTGTATCTCATAGCAGAACACCGTGGACTGCCTTGCTGACACAGAGCGCGCAGACGGCACACAGGGCACATCTCCGAGGATGCTCATGTCGCTGCCCGGCGCATCCTCATGGAGACGCCAGGCCGCTGGGTGTCCCCTCCCGCAGGGAAGCTCAAGGCAGGCCCGCGGCTCCCTCCGGCGCTGCCCGGCGCCGGGGCTGGTGCCCCCGCGGAGCCGCCCTGACCGGCTGCCCCCCGCCCCGGCGCCGCGCTCCCTCTGGCGGGGAGAGCGGCCGCGCCGCCGCCGCTGCCCGGAGCCCCGAGGGTAACCCAGCCACACCGGGCTGCGGCTCCAGCCCAGGGGCAGCCCCCGCCCCGGCGGGAGAGCGCTCCGTCTGCGAGCCCGGGGGTCGAACAGGGTGGGGAGGGACGGACGGCCGGGCTGCAGCGGTTCTGTGCGGGCTAGGGAGCGATGGAAGCCCCTTGAAAGGAAAGAAGAGAGCCCCGTTTAACTCCGGCTGACCTTACTGTCACCCAAGTACGGAAAATAGTTTGCAGGTTCAGAATATTACTGTGGAAGAACGGATACTTGAGCATAAAACCACGAAAACCCGAAAGCCGTCCATGTGAGACACAGCCCTCCTTATTTACACGTTTTTACGGGGAATGACCACCCCCTCCACAGAGCGGTGACCAGCAGGTGTAGGAGAGGAAGTGCCTGCGAAATCGCCTCGAGTACTAGAGGGCTGGTTGGGGCTTTGCACCGAGGGCTGTCCATGTGAATAGCAGCAGCGATTACTGCCTTACACACGGTGGGTATTTTAAGCAGTGCCACACGTGACACGGGAACATTCGTGCTCGCTGCGTGCCCGCCTGGGGACAGGGGTGCGCGTACAGATACGTGCCGGCGCAAGATGCCCGCGTCCAACCAGCCGCAGTGGCCCCGTCAGTGCTTCCACCTCGTACCAAAGGGACCGAGCTGTGGCCGTGTCAGGAAACGCCCAGAAGACAAACAATCACGTTCGCGAGCTGCTCGCAGACCGTGTTCCCCGCACGAATGGCAACTGACTAAAATAAAGTTGGGGGGGAGTTTTGCAGGGTTTTTTTTAACTTATTAGAAAAAAAC
Source organism: Fringilla coelebs (assembly GCF_963513975.1). Classification (NCBI taxonomy): domain Eukaryota; kingdom Metazoa; phylum Chordata; class Aves; order Passeriformes; family Fringillidae; genus Fringilla; species Fringilla coelebs. The sequence goes on from NC_140029.1 coordinate 47,759,416, forward strand.
CCACACACATCCAGGCCCCCCCGCACGGGTGAGGGGACCCCGCTGGTGCCAGGGACGCGGCGCACCCCGCCAGCAGGCGCCCGAGGCGCGGGGACCTGCCGCCCGCTCCGCCCCGCTCCGCGCCCCGCGGGCCCCGCTCCGCGCTCCCGCCCGGGCACGGGGGCGCCCTCCGCGCCGCCTAATCGCATTAATCCGCGGGACAATGCCCCAAGTAATCACCCTTCCTGCTCCCTGCGCGGCCGGCGACCGGCGGCTGGAAAGGGCGAAGCGGGGGAGGGGAGGGGCAGAAAGTGTAAACTTTTATTCCACTCGGTTAAGAAAAACGGGTGGGAGGCAACGGGGAGCACTCGGACACGGGTCTCCCGAACGCCCGCAGCGGCGGGGAGAGCGCGCCTTCCTCCCCGCCAGAAGAGTTCCCCTCGGTTTCCTTGCAAACCTATCGCCGCCTGCCTCTGAGTAAATACACGAGCACAAAAGCAACCCCGAGCGGCGTGAGACCGCGCACGGAGCAGCCTCCCGTGAGCACAGGCTGCGGCCAGGCCCCGGGAGCGCGGCTGCCGCTCGCCCCGCGCAGCGCGGGGAGCGCCGCGGACGGGCCGGGGCCGGGGCCGGGGCCGGGGCCGGGGCCGGGGCCGGGGCCGGGGCCGGGGCCGGGGCCGGGGCCGGGGCAGCCGGGCTGGCTCAGCGGCAGCAGCGCTGCCCTTTTGAATGCCTCCCGCAGCTCTGAGTGCTGGCAGGGCGCTGGGAGCGCCAGTGAATGTAGCCCCGCAGAGCCAATGAGCTGGGACCGGATGCGATATATCCTCTGGGACAACAACTGCTCTGTTCCTCCTCAGATCCACATGACGCCATTTACTGCTGCTTTTGCAGAGAGATCACCCTACCTCCTCCGGAAAGAAAGAGAGAGAGAGGGAGAGAGAGAGCGAGCAGAAAAACGCCGAGCCCCTACAGCTCAGATCTCAAATCTTCCTCCTCCTCCTCCTCCACCTCCTCCAAACACACAACAACAACCACCACCACAAATCCGCTGCGCTCCCAAAACACCCCCCCGATTGCAAACCACAGAACTGCCTGCAACACACACGCTCGCAGAGGGAGCGAGAAAGCTAAGAGGGAGAGAGGAGAGAGGAGCCTGCAGCAAGCAGCTTCTCAGCAGAACGGCTACATTGCACAAGCTGCTTTTCTGGAGGAGCTCAGTGGAAGAAAGCTCTGGGATTTTATTTTAGATCCACTTTGTTTTGTTTTCTTTGGCTTTTCCCTTTCCTCTTGATCAATTTGCAACAGCAACAAAAAAAAAAGTGACTTGGTATTGGCGATTCGGCCTCCTGTTCATTGAAGAAAAAAAAGGAAAGTGTGTGTGTGTAAGACTGAGTGATTTTTAGTAGCAAAGAAAACCCACCCCGATCCGGAGAGGTGTTTTGATTATTATTATAGTGTATACACGCACACACACGAATTTATAATCGATCTGGGGAGAGGCACCTAACTTTGCTCTGGACTTTTTTTTTTTTTTACATGGTGATCATTCTTACTCTAATTTGCAAGTTGGACTAAAGCAGAGTTTGGAAAAGAATTTTTTTTTTGCTTTAGGGCTGGATTTATTTGCAAACCGCAGGAAGAAGAAAATACAAGAGAGAGAGGGGTTTGGTGCAGCGCCGCGATCACGGTGAGAGCCTTTTCCTTCTTTGCAAAACAAGCTTTTCAGTAACCTCCTCCTTCCCCCCCCCCCCCGCTTTGGTTGCTCCAAGAAAACTCGTGGAAATGTTTGAGGCCGATCCCTTTTCCATTCGTACAGGTTCTCCCTCTCCCCCCCTTCCCTTCTCCTTCCTTTCTCAGAGAGGAGCTGGAGGTGGGATTTCGGAGCGGTTTCTCTCCGGGGAGGGGTGGGGGGAGCTCCGTGGGGTTTGCGGGCTGCGCCGCGTTCGTGCCCCGCCGGGGTGCCCCGGGGGTGCGGAAGGCTGCGCGGGGGGCGGAGGGCTGCGCGGGCGTCCCGGGATGCCTGCGGGGCTGCGAGCGGCCCGGGGGGTGCGCTTGAAGCAGCCACAACTCCGGCGTGTTCTCCGTGCCGCTGCTGCGGGGGGCCGGGCACGGGAGGTCCTGCGCGCTCCTGCCTCGCTGGGCACGCGTGGGTTTCCGACAAGCCCCGGGGGAGGTGAAGGGAGGGCGCAGCGGGGCTGGCGAGCGTCGGGGCTGGTGGTGCCCCGCTCTTGGGGGAGAAGGAGCAACCCGCCCTGCAGTGCGTGATTTACGCCTGTCTCTAGTGGCGTCAGGAGATCCGTGCGATTCGGAAGTGAGTGCACGTCTGGTACAAATATATACGTGTGTGTGCGTGCGTGTGTGTAAGCTTAGATACTTCTCCTGTGATGAAATTAATTCGATCTGTAAGACGAGGAATGTCCTTCCCTAGGTTCTTCTATGCAGAGGGCATGTGTGGAGGGGAAGGAAAATAAGGAAAAGCCATAATTTTTACTTTTTTTTTTTTTTTTTGGTGGGTTTACTTCGTGACAGCCCCCTTCCCCCTTTAAAAAAAAAAAAAAAAAAGCAAGGAAAAAAAAAAAAGCTGCTGGTGTTTTCAGCAAGCTGTTTGTGTGTCACTTTGCCCCACCCCGATGGTAAAGTCCCTTTTGCCCTAATCCATAGTCTGATCACACACTCGGCCCTTAATGGGGGTTTCAAAGCACTTTGAAAGAAGAGGAGGTGGTTGGTGTGTGTGCGGTGGGAATGGGGGTGGGGGTGCCTTGCACAGGCTCCGGCCACAAAACAGAAATTCACAGGCAGAGGACTTCTCTCCCTTAGGCTTCGCCCTCCCCCGGCCAGCTGTACACGGGATTTTTCCACAGCACGCAAGAAGCCCCTCGCGTTTTAGACCTCCCCAAATGTGTCGAACGCGAAACCCGTCCCCCTCGCTCACCCTTTTGCCAAGCCCAGCTTGAAAGAAAAGAAAAGTTAGCAATCCTGGCACTTGAGCTCGGTGAGAGTGGACTTTGGCTCTTAGAAGTGGGGAATCGTGTTATCACACACATGCACACACAAAAAGGCAAATCTGCTTCTCTTGCTCTTGGCGGATGCAAAGGGGAGAAGGACTAGGTCAGAGGAGGGAGAGGTGTGCCCTCCCGTCAGGATTTTCAGGCGAATGTAGGTTTGCAAAGAAATGTGCTGGTTCTTTGCATCCTGTCCTGTTAGCGGATCTATGACGGGGAGAAAAAACGGGGAGCACCCGGCTCGGCCTGATGCCCCACTGGAAATGCCTCCCGGGTCCCTCCGGGCTGGGGCGGAGCGGGGCGGGCTGAAGGTCAGGGCAATTTGCAGAATATGCGTAAAATAAGAGGAGCTTTTCCAGCGGCTGGCTTTGTGAAGTTGAATGGGTGTTTAGGGCAAGGCGAGAGGGGGTAATCTGCCTTTTGCCCAGCTGTCCCGGAGGTGTTGTCTGAACCGTCTGCAGGGCGCCTGGCACTTCCCGGGAGGGGAAGCTCCTTTAGCATCTCCTGGGGGAGGGCGGGGGGGAAGAGTTAAAAGGAAGCATGGGTTTGACTTTCTGATAAGGCGGCTGAAGCAGCCCCCTCCCACCTCCCAGCCCAGAGGATGTCTCCTGGTTATCTCCAGGTTGTCTGCACTCTCCGGCGGGCGAGGGGCTGTCGCCTCCCACCTGCTGCGCGCCCCCCGCCCGAGACGGAGCTGGAGGCGGGGAGGGAAGCGGAGACCGGAGGCTGCTTTTCCAGCTCCCACCTTGGCGTCTGAGGGGGGCTCCGCCACCGATCCCGGGGTCGTCTGAAGCGCCTTCAGGTCAGGGTCAGCTTTGCTTTTGCAGCGGGTTGTCATTTCTGGAGAGGCAGGGGCTGGTCCGGCGTACCCTCTAGGCTGGCTGGGGCTGGTGGAAACCTGGACGCAGAGGAGACATAGGGCTGCCAATTCCTCTCAAGAATGGGGAAAGCATTTTATTTTCTATTATTTCCCATCTCCAGATAGTTTCAGAGGAGGTGAACATCTACTTAGGCTGTTGCTTGAAACTTTTGGTATGGCGGAGGTTTTAATTTGAAAAAAAAAAAAAAAAAAGAAAAAAGTATAAGCAATGCTTCAAGACAAGTTTGCAAGACTTTTTGGGGGGGTGTGGGCAGCGGGGGGGAAAGGAGCACCGTAACATACATCCTGTGTCCAAAACCAGGATTTAGCAATATTTAAAAGAAGTGGTCACTCTTAAAAGTTAGGGATTTGTCCATGTGTATTTATTTTAATTTTTTTAAGAAAAAACACTTGAAGGAGGGGAGGCAGGAATTAAAAGGTTAAATGTTTTGCATTGATGTTAGAATAAAGACTGTGTCTTGAGATACTCTTTGTTAAACTGTTTGGCTATATTTTACTATTCTGCAGTACAGTATTATTGTTGGTAACTGATGTGTACAGAGTAACACTATGGTGCTCTTTCTAGGTATAATTGAAGACATTGTGTGGTCCTTGTAAGAAGTTTGGTTCCTACTTGGGTTTTAATTGTAGAATATTGTTCTGGATTTTTGTATAGGTAATTGGATTTTGGAGCCACTTTAAGATATGATAAAGGCAGAACAAATATTAACTAGTTTAGAGGGCAGTACTTGAAACTTGCGCATATTTGAGCGTGGAAGTTATTTACAAGTTCTCATCCTCTGTGTCTTTTGCTGGCTTTTCATTTAAATTCTAAAGTCTGCATTTCTACTTTGTAGTTAACGACCCTTTCAAGTAATACTCACAATCAAGTAGACGTCTTGGATGCTGGCATTATTTGATTATGTTATGCATGCTTCTATCCCGCAAGCCACTCTTGATATTATTTACAATTTGAAATGTTGTCTATGGAAATTTTTACACATAAAAAAAGAACAACAACCAAACAACTGTGGTAACATTGCTTTTGTAGTTTTGAGCCTTAAAATAACAATCACAGTGGTGTGCACCAGTATGACACACACTAAAATACTGGAGAGAGATATTTTTACTTGTGCTGTTGAAGTTTTTGGTAGCACTAACTCATTTAATGTCTAACCTCAAACATTTTATTGCTATTTAGTGTTTTTCTTGGGACCATTGGTATTAAACTAAAGTTTCCTATTTACATCATGTAAAGTTTAATGTGTAAAGAGACTAGCCTACCAAAATATTATCCAGTTTTAAACAAAATTGGAGAATTATATGTCTGTCATCAGCAGGTCACATTACACTTGCTAAATACTTGCAGGATAGTTTGTTTGTTTTTTTTTTTAGTATAAGGTTTTCAGTAGCCTGATGTGAAAAGAAGTGTCACTTCAAGTGGCTGAAATGTAATCACTTTAAAGGCCATGGTCTAACCAGAAGATGGCCTGAGAAGCCTCAGTCAGCAGGAGCAATACCTAGACTTTCAAGAGCCACAAGTTAAGTTGCATGGTCCTAGGAAAGAGTCCTAGGGATTCTTGAAGGTCCTTAAGCTCTCCGCAGCAGTAGGCAGAACAGGTCAAGGGAATTTGGTCACTCAGCTGACCGGTGCCAGTGCTTGTCCCAGACGTGACTCCTTTTTTTAATGGCTGATGCATTATCTGATTGTCTGCGGTGCTGTGGGGTCCTGCAGGCTTGAAAAGTTGCTGGAGAGAGCATGAGATGTGTTTCAATAGTGAATCCTCTCTTTTTTGCTCCAGGATTTCAGATGTGTTCTAAGCCTGGCGGGGTGAGCAAGCTTCTGGGCACTGATGGAGACTCAGCACGGCAGTGGGTCGCAGCCCTTACTACAGGCTCGGCGTGACAGTGGGAGGCCGCACGGGGAGCCCGACCTGCGGGATGTCCTGATGCAGCAGGTCCACGTCTTGTCCTTGGACCAGATCAGAGCCATCCGAAACACTAATGAATACACAGAGGGACCTACGGTGGCTCCACGGCCGGCTGTCAAGTCTTCTCCTCGGGTACCAACCCAACCCAAAAATGAAAGGCCCCACGGCTTGCCTGAGCATCGTCATTTTAGCCGGATCCAGCACACGCAAACGCACGCATCTCCTCGAGCGCCTCTGTCCCGGTCCATCAGCACAGTCAGCACGGGCTCACGGAGCAGTACAAGGACAAGTACGAGCAGTAATTCGTCAGAACAAAGACTTCTGGGATCATCTTCGGGGCCGGTTGCTGATGGGATAGTCCGAATGCAGCCCAAGTCTGAGCTCAAGCCGAGCGAGCTGAAGCCACTGAGCAAAGAAGACTTGGGGGCGCACAGCTACAGGTGTGAGGACTGTGGAAAGTGTAAGTGTAAGGAGTGCACTTATCCAAGGACCCTCCCCTCATGTTGGATCTGTGACAAGCAGTGTCTTTGCTCGGCCCAGAACGTGGTTGATTACGGGACTTGTGTTTGCTGTGTGAAGGGCCTCTTCTATCACTGCTCTAATGATGACGAGGACAACTGTGCTGACAACCCCTGCTCCTGCAGTCAGTCACATTGCTGCACTAGGTGGTCCGCCATGGGTGTAGTGTCCCTCTTTCTGCCTTGCTTGTGGTGTTACCTACCAGCCAAGGGTTGCCTTAAGTTGTGCCAGGGCTGTTACGACCGGGTAAATCGGCCTGGGTGCCGCTGCAAACACTCCAACACCGTTTGCTGCAAAGTTCCCAGCGTACCCCCCAGGAACTTTGAAAAGCCAACATAGCATCGCTAGCCAGAAATACTAAAGTAACAAGGATTATTATTTTAACGTAAATATGCAACCAACTAAGCAGCTATGGTCTTGGCACTGTAGTAGAAGGGTTGGGGATGTACTTTGCTGTTTGCAGTGAAATGCTTTTCTGTGTGTGTGCCATCTTAACTGATACGCTTGTTAGAATCCAGCTAGTGGCATACAGGGGGAAAAAAAGGGATGCAGTACATTGTGACCCACATATTGCATAAGCTAAAGCAACACAGACACTCCTAGGCAACTCTATTGTTTGTGAATAGTACTTGCAAAATTTGTAAATTAGCAAATGACTCCTTTTTTTCATTGTTTTCTGCCAGAGATAATGTGCTATATTTTTGTATATACAATAATATTTTCAACTGTGAAAAGTAAGTGCTGTCATAAGACATGGCACAGTCACAAAATATTATACTAATATGTTGTACATTCGGAAGAATGTGAATCAATCAGTATGTTTTTAGATTGTATTTTGTCTTACAGAAACCTTCTATTACAAGACTTTGATTTCCCTTTGGACTTCATGTATATTGTACAGTTACAGTAAAATTCAGCCTTTATTTTCTAATTTTTTCAACATATTGTTTAGTGTAAAGAATATTTATTTGAAGTTTTATTATTTTATAAAAAATATTTATTTTAAGAGGCATCTTACAAATGTCACCCCTTTTTATGAGGACGTCATAGTTGCTGCAAATAAGGGGTGAATGATGCATATGTTCACTATAAAATAGAAAATATATTAACGTTTGAAATTAAACTGGGCTACTTGTCATTTTTTCCCATTTATTGTTCTGAGTTGGGAGAATTGATGCATCTAATTGCAAACTTGACAGTGCTATAGTCACAGTGAGCCTGATGTGAAACAAAAAGAGATTTTTATGTGTATTCTTTTGTTCTTGTTTACTTAATCACCTGATAGCAGTGCAGGATTTTTGCCCCCTTCCTTTCCACAAATGTCCCATATACTGTTCCTACAAGAGAAAAGGAAAATGAACATAGGAAAATGCATTAATTCATTCCAGACTAGGACTAATAGGCACTGAAAGCTTGACCTATTCTATAAGTGATGAGCTTTTGTGCTTCAAATAGGAAATAAGGAATCATTCACAAAAAATGTTAGGCTTGCATGGCTTTACTCAGTGAGAGAGAGGAGGAAAAAAATGTAATTAATACCGTCAATGCAAAAAGCTTGCAGGATTATTTGTTAAAGTTAGAAGAGTATGCCACAGGGAATGACAGATCTGAATGCAGTCCAGCCTTATGTCAAACATTTGCCTCACTTGTAAGAAGAAAGTTGCTTGATTTGTCATTTGTGGCAGTTACCTTCCACTGAGGTCAAAATCCTTTCCCTGCCAAGTTTCCCACCGGAAGCCTAGAGAATGATTTACCTTTCTTTATTAACAAACTATCATTTCCTGTTCTGAGCATGTCTCTCTAAGTTTAGAGGTCTTAATGTTCAATTTTATTTATACATTTCTTAAGCTGGCATTTAAGAATAGTTGTTAGTATTTTTAAGCTGATGCTTAAAAAAAGTCTCCCAGCCTTTTCTGAAGCCCCTCCAAGACAAACAAGTTATTACTAATAAATTAAGAACTCACTAAAAGTTGAAAACCAGAGCATTGAGTAAATGTTCTGTCTTTTTGCCCCTTAATTTTCATCTCAGGTCTGGTGTTTGGATGATTTTACATAGGTCTGTAGTACTCAGAAATCTTACACTGTGTGTTTGTGCATATTGGTTATCAATCATCAAGTGAAATTAAAAAGTGCTTGTTCTCTTTCTCTTTTTTTTTTTTTCCCCTTACCTCTCTGGTGAAAAATGTAAGCTGGTTTACTTTCTGCACCAGCTGGCTGGATACTTTGGTATATAAAGACGAACAGTATATATTTAGCTTTCTGAGTGGAATTTGCCAGAAAGAGGGTAGCTTATATTACATGAGTAGTTTGTTCATGTTTAAAGCACATCAGTATACTGTAACTGAGTAGTGGACTGTATATGTGAGATTGTGCTTGGCTCCTGATAAACAGAGATTTTTATTATTTAATTATTGGGGTTTTTTGCAGTTTTGTTCTTGAAGGGGTTAATAACCATCATGTGTTTCCATTCACTGAATGTAGTTCTTGAACTAGGTTAGGTGCTAAACTGTCCTGGGCTAGTCTTGCTGATGAAAACAAGCATTAGGGGAATCTTTAGGCTCTATCTTGGAAAGCCCAAGTCCCACCAATTTCAGTAGACAGTAAATACAGTGTTTTCACTGGATTGACAAACTTGACAAAACTAAAGGCAAGCCCAGTCTTTTCAGTGGTTTATGTGTCAGTTGAAGGTAACTCTACAGAAAGCTGAAGGTGAAACTGGAAAACTGGGATGGCTGAGCAGCACAGCAGTCAAAGTGGGTGCAACTCAAAAGCCCTAGCTGAAGTCCAATCCTAAAATTGTGGATGTGTTTCTTTCTGCAGTATAGTAAGTTCTCTGTCTGCCTAGTTATGTTCTAAGGGAGAAGGAAAACCATCTTCTTGTTGGCAGTGAAATTTGAAGCTGGTTTAAACACTGAGCAATGGTTGTGACCTTCCATTTGGTTCTTAATGAGGATAAAATAATGGGTCCCACCCACCCCAGGTAAGCCCATTACCAGAAATTGGGTAAGATGTATGACTCTTGGAAGCAGGGATGTAGGGAAGTGTGGCCTGTTGGGCTAACTATGGGTCTAGGCTTTAGTTAGTATGACTTGATGTTTCTGCCCACTGGACTCTTAAAAGCTGGCTTGTGTATGTTAGTTAACATCCTAATATTGCACTTAATTAGATAAGGTTTAGTATTCTAAATAAAACTAAAATCTTGCCTCAAGCAGATTAGATTGTTTTAATAAGAATTAAGAGGGCTTTTCAAGTGGATTGAGATAATGTTATTAAAGCATGCCTACTTTATCCTTTGAGATAGGAAAGTGGAGGTCCAAGTAAGGAAAATTTTCCATACACAGGTTTTGAGGAAAACCATGAAAGTCATGCTTGATATACATCATATAGGACTTTAATTTTAGACTGCTAGGAAGTCATGAGAGAGAGCAAAACCCTTATTATTGCTCCATTTGTTGTGTTGCTGCTTCAGAGTTTTGATCTGTTAACTTACAGATTCTGTAAGGTTTGTTTAAGGTGTAGAGATTTGCAGGATTGAACTGACAGTTGACCCTAGAGTGACAATGGAAACAAATAGCATTTTTTCAAATTATTTTTCTGTATGATGTAAGCTACAAAGAAATACATCAAATTTAGAGACGTTTAGAAATTCCTCTATTAATATCCTCGGGATCTTCTTTTCTTACTTTGCTCTTTATTGGTTTGAAACTTAAATATAATTTCTTTTTTGAGATAGGGATCATAGCAGTATAAAATAGGGAAAAAAGGAAAAGAGACTTGGATTCAAGTAGAGAATAAATAGTGCTTTGGATGGAAATAAAATGTGTTCCTAAAGGATTTGAGATCATATTCAGGTGAGTATTTAGAATCAACAGATTTACCAAATCAGTCTTCAAAAACCAAAAATTCTCCAAGTGCAGAAGTGAAGTAGTTAAGTTGTTGTGATGATTAACATAATAGATTTTTTACACTTTCTTACCAAAATCCCAGCATTTAAATATACTATATTACCTGTATTACCATTTTCACTTTTGGTAAAATGCAAAATAATTAATTTTTGTAATGAGTGAAATCTTAGGTCTTTTTCTCAGGTGGCAGGAAGAGAGCAGAATGCATTTCTGTTCTACAGTGGAACATTTTTAGGAATTAACAGTTGGGAACGATTGATTTGAACAGTCTGTCTTGTCCCAGATGTTCCTAGATGGGTGCAGGTACAGCAAGTAATAATGATTTCATCTGCTGAGACTAATTTCTCAATCAGTCACTGGCACAGAGTGCCAGAAAGAAATTGGCTGAATGTGAGAGCACGCTCAATTGAGTAGTGTCTGTAAGAATAGTATTGAATAGATGTCTCACTGAAAATGTCAGCATTTGTCTTGTTGGGTCATCTTAAATAAATCAGTTACATACTGGGATTGCAGGTAGACAGCACACCAGCTGTGGGATTGCAGGTGACAAAGTGCACCAAATCCTTACCAATGAAAATACTTGGGTGTTTTCCTCTTTATGCAATCTGATTTTAAACTGGAATTTTATAAATAAAAAATAATGTCTCCTTGCAGTCAGGACAGTTTGACTCAAAAACCACATGCATATAAAGTGCAGATATGTATGGTACTTTTCAATTCAAAAATATTTAATGTTTCAATCTGTTGAAACTCCTATGTGCTATTTCTCTTCACATTTATTCTTTCTGGTCCCTATCCCTTTCCTTGACCTTTCCTAGTCACAATACATAATACATTTTTGCCACTTATAGAACAAAAGGGGAAAGAGGAGGATGAAACATGCTATTCTCATTAGTATTCTGTACGTGAAAGTTTAGGACAAGGTCAAAAAACTGATTACCTTGCTGCACATAATTTTTCCTGCATTTTCGGTAATATAAAAGGTTTTTTCCGTTCATGTGACATTTGAATCCATTATTACAGAAAAATCTTATTTTCATTGTTTCGGTATGAATTTTATTACTCAAGAAGGCTTTATGTGTCTTTGTTTTACCCCACTGGCACTGTGTTTCAGGTGAAAGGGGAGGAGGTGTTGCTGCCATAAAAGCATGAACTGCTGCTGTTCCTCTGCCACAGGGATTGTTCAGTAGAGAGCCAATGTAGTTGCTTTTGGACATGAGCAGCAATGATTTTGTTTGAAACAGAGTGGGAGTTCAGTGTTTTCTGCCTTGGGAGAAGTCAGCAGAGGCTGTGCTACATATCTTAAGTTTCTCTTTACGTGTGGTGTAAGAAACATTTTTTTTTTCCCCTCTGACTTCAATGTGCATGCTGATTACAGAAGCTTAGGGCTAAAATGTTCAAATTGCTAGACTAAAATGGGTTGGTTCCCATTTCAGTAGAAGTTACCAATAATCAGAAGCTTTGACAATGTAGTCTGCTATTATGTAGGATTATTTATGGATATTTTAATACTTGGGGGTTTAAGTTACATTTTAAAATGGTCTTGCCAAGGGAGATAATCTGTTTCTAAAAGGTAAGGAACTGTATAATCAGAGGAGCTCTGCTTTCCTGAAAGACTGCTGTATAATTACCAAACCACTCGGTGCACCTGAGATATGTTACAAGCGATAGCACTTGGTGCCATTTCGGAATTGCAGGCACAAGTTTCATTTGGAGAGTCTGAGCTGGTACACAAGGGTGTATTAGGAAGAATCACCAACTTACAGACACAGAGAGCCCCTTGAGCAAAGGGATTTTTTAACTTTTTTCTTTTTTACTGTCGCTTTATTTGGATCTAGAAGCAGTGTATATGAATGAGTCATAAATCGTGCTGTTGTTCCTCTGTTTAATGATGAAAGAATGTGTTGATGCTCTCAAAGTGTGCCTCAAAAAACCACACCAGGGTGGAAAATCTTTAAATGACCAAACTTACCACTGTCATCTTCAGAAATGAATGCGAACATCAGGGCTATAGCAAGCTGTGTTTCAAAATTAGTTGCACTGTAAGTAAATTGCACTGTAAGTAAATTGCACTAATTGGTTATGCTAAAACTGTTACTATAATTAGACACAGTTCTGCTTTAGGTCTCAAAATCAACTCAGACCTTTGTCAGCTTCCTCTGTAGTGTAGTTTCATTAATTACTGATTTACTTAAAGTGTTGTTTCTTGTAAGACACATAAAAAAGTTGGTGTATCACAAACTGTCAAATGCATGTCATTTCCCTTTCATAAAGCATTGCAAAGAGGAGGAAATTGTGAAATAGTTTTATTTACTTTGGGTCATTTTATTTATGAATTTTGTTTAATTATTGAAGACAGAGTGCTAATTTGATGGATTGCTGTTTTGTGATTCCCTCCCCTCTCTCCCCACCCCCCCCCCAGTCACTCCCCCAAAGTATATGGCAGTATGAAATATGTAAGTAGAGCAGTTAAGGGACCAAGAATTCACTTTGTGAACTTAACCTCAGTGCAGCTGCATTAAATAGTAAGGCAAAGCAGGAGCATCCTTGCTTTCTTGCAGAACTCACTGAATGCATTGTACCTTTCACCAGCGGGTTTACTTTCTTCTACCTCTGCTGCTCTGCAGATAGAGATTATGCAGTTGTTTATCAGGTATGTGGTTTTGTGCCTCAGTGTCTTTTCTTTTCTAGAGAAACGTCGTGTTCATTCTTTAAAACTAGTGCATGAGGATCTCATAATACCATTGCTTACAAAAAAAAAAACAGGCACAAACTAGCCACATGTGAAGGTTATATTAATTGCCCACTCTCAATACCGTTCTTGGGGATGAAGGCTCTCTTCAGATCCCTTCATCCCAGATGGAAGAAAAAGACTGTGTGAGTTACTCTAAAATAAGCGTGGTTGGAAGGAGGCATGGGTTATGCTCTAAAAAGTGAACTTCCCATCAGGGCTGTGCCTGCCCTGTTCTCTCCTGCACATGCACAACTGCAGTACAAAGTCTGAAAGTGTGCAAGAGTGTTTCTGGCCGCCTCTGTACTCTAAATCAGACAGTAGGTGGAAATGTTCCTGGACAATGGATTGCAATTGCCCACTCTACTGAAGTGTTAAGACTGCCTGGTGTGAGTTAAGCATGTGCCAAAAAGCGCTCTCCCAAGCTATTCCCTACCACATTTCAGGAGCCATTCCCAAAAGTCAGCTTGCCAGCAGCTCCTTCTTTTAGAGGTTAAAGGAGTTGCCCAGCATGGACACTGTCCTTTTGGGGCCAGCTGGAACACAGCGCCCAGGAACATTCTTGGACAGATTCATTTGCAGTCCAGGAGGAAAGAGATCCCTCCCACAAGTGTCATCTCAAGGGAAATTCACTCGCAAAGGCAGATATTCTTATGAGTTCAGATGAGACAATCTAATCCTCAAGTAGAAACTTAATTGCCCACACAAGCAACTAATTTAATTTTTTTTATCTCAATTGTCAAGGTAACTTTTTAGAATTTTGCAAAGCTTGCTCCAGTGTAGTTACATAAAGTTATATATTGATATTTTGTATCTAACCTGAACTAGTAATTTTTTTTTGTTTGGGATAATGGCATTCTTTTTTTTTTTTTTTCAAAATTGTTTCTTAAGTATGTACTGACGAGTCATAAAAACAGACCTTTTCCTCTATTTTCTTTCACTAAAAAGTATGATTTACTATGTCACAGCACTTGATTTTTCAGAATGAATTGATATGGTGTTTCTTGCTTTTGGAAATTACATATATATCTGAAGAAAATAGTCACAAAAGATAGTTTCCTTTCATGGTAATCATTACAACTTCATCTTTTCCCAAGATATGGAAAGTGTTCTCTCTTTATTGCTTTCAGCCCTGTGCTCACTTAGCCCCCAGGTTACAGAATTGGTGGCTTGCAATTGCTGAGTGATTGTGCAGACCTTCATAGAGAACTGGGGTGTAAAGTATTGCACTTGAGCTTAGCCTCTGAGAGGAACAGATCTTATTAAAATATTTCAAGTGTGTGCAAAATATATTTCTGCATACATGCAGTCTGAAGGATATGGTTGGAGAGAAAAAAAAAAGTCACAATTCATCCCTTAAGGTTTCTGCTTTAGAAAAAGGAATCAATGTCAACTAAGTAAAATATTAGACAAAAAGATATCTTGTTCAGTTTATTAAATGTGTTCAAGATTTGTGCTGCTTACATTTCACATAGTTTTTATCCAAAGACCTCACTTCAGCTGCAAGATTGGTGGGTGAAATGCCTGGCCTCACTGGAGGTAATGACAAAATTCTCCTTGACCTCCTTGAAACTTTGTATAGACAAGAGGTGAATTCCTGAATATGTACTGATTGAACATACACTTGAATAGATATCCTGGGAAAATCCCAGCTGCCTAGGGGAATAAAAAAACTTTATAATTGCATGACACACACTTTTGAATGAAGGAGTAGCTATCTTAGTTTAGGATTTTTAACCTTCGTTCTGATCCTACTTAACTTACTCTACTACTAAGATAATTTATTCCTACCACTGCTGTAGGATATATGTAGTTTCTTCCTTTAGGCATCAATCTTTTATATTTTGCTGAGAGATTCTGTTTTGGGGGTTAATTCCATTAAGGGTGCTGTAGACTCCTGTTAGGATTTTTGCTGACAGACTTGTGCTGATAAAAGCTTGTATGTAGACTTTCTCCCTTTATTTCAGCTTACTGTTATCAAGCAATTCTTGTATACTGAAGCTACAGCAGTTTGAATTCAGTTTAGCTCAGCTCTTGCAAAAAAGTCTAGGGAGAGTATTTATTTGGTTTAGCTGACAGTCTGGTTGATTGGAATAGGCTCATTGATACTAATAGTATCTGCACAGTGTTTTGTGACTGTTACTAAATCAGTTCTAAGCACTACCTAAAGTTATGTGAGTGAAAACGTGCTTCAAGTAAAGTACAGTAAGCTGCTGTCAGACAGAAGTGTCTGTGTGTACTAGCATTGCTTTCATCTGAGATGCCCATTAAGATGGGCAAAATATTGTCACAGTTACATATCCACATTGTGCATTATATCACCTCTAGATACAGATAGAGAGAGAGATAAATAGATATATGCACATCACAATTACATCTTTCTTAGGGGGAATGAGGAATTGTCCCTTCCTATAAGGAATTGCCATATTTCACTGTTACCAATATTCCTCTTCCAGAGTATCAGCTTCTGCTGTAACATTTTCCCATGGTCTTTAAACAATACCACGAAAAGTGCTCCTTTCTCTCACCCCTGAGAGAGAGCATCTGCAGAGCGGAGTGCACCTACCCTGTACTCTGTATATTGAACCTCCCAGGCGTGGCATGATAGTCCAGTAAACAGAACAGCTTCTTCCACTTTGTACTTTCAGTGACAAACGAGTGATGGAAATAGGGGTTTTCTTATTGCTAATCATACAACTATGGCAACTTTCAAAGCCTTCATCAATTCCCGAAGCAGGTGATAGGCAGCTCTTGTGCAGTTGCACAGATATGCAGAACTACTACTTTGGGAGGAGACAGCATCACAGAATGAGTGATAAAGAGAAGGATGAGTGCACAGATGTGATGTGCTATAGAAACCAACCATGAGCAGCAGTGGCCATGAAATAATGACTGAAGGGTTTACTGTTGGTAGGACTTAACTGAGAGATTCAGTCCCACAGTAGTATAGATAATAAGTAGATACAAAGAACATTCATTTCTAAATTTCTAAATTTAGGGACTTAAACCCTAGTTGCCCCTGTTGTCCACATGTGATTTGGTTTTTTGTTGGTTTTGGTTTGGTCTTTTTTTTTTTCTTTCTTTCTTTTCCCTCGTTAGTATATGGATATAGGATAAAGCATTCATGGCAAGGAAAAAAAAAACCCAACCAACTTGTCATCCTTGGTAACAATTTCAGAGAGGTACAATAAGGTTTACTGGGAGAAGGAAATGCCACAGACCAAAAAAATGTAGAAGTTAAAGTTTTGTGCTGTTCTGGTATTTACTTCCTTGGCAAGGTCGGTAAGTTGTCGTGGTTGTAGTGATTTTTATCCACTGTGTGTTTTAGTCTTTCTTTGCTAACAGTCCTTGTCTTCTTCAGCCCTCTTAGGGTCTGCTAGTCCTATGATCATAGATCACGCGTTTGCTTAATGAGAAAACATTGGTTATGAAATATGAAAATATAACCCTGCCTAAAACTATGTAACAGCATTGCAGGACAGTGGTTGCTGGCATTGTGGGGAGTTTGTGATTTTTAGGTTTTGGTTTTCAGTAGTTTAACTGGGGCCCAGATTCACAATCTGGGTAAATCAACCTGGCACCACTACTGACAGCAATGTCCTGCTGATTTCCATGAGCAGAGTGTTTGGCCAATAACTTACTACCAAAAAAACCCATGGTACACAGTAGAATAATCATCTTGAGATTTTATCAGCTTTTGTTTCTTTTTGCATCATTGCTGAACAATAGTTTTCCCTATAACTCAAGACAGTTCAGATTCCTTATTTATAATACTTTAACAGCTATTTTTTAAAATTACATTCAAGATGCTTGTACAAAAGGAATGCTTTCAGTTCAGTCACTTAACTTTAGGATCCTGGGATCACTTCAGTGTTCCGATACTTGTTGTGAAAAAAGCAGAACTGCAAAAGGTAGAAAACAGATCATTTCAATTTACATGCAACAGTGTTTTAAGTTTTTAAAAAATACTTAAAGCATGCTTTGTGTGGTGGGCATTTATGCTGGGTCTATTTATTATGGATTGAATAATATTTTTCAAGAATGATTCATCTGGGTTATTTTAGAGACTGCCTTGAATTCTGGTCATTTCTATAGATACTGCAATTCATAGTCATTAGTAAGCTAGTGGTTTGATCTAACCTCAGCTACCTGTTGCTGGCTGTGAATGGAAGAATTTATTTTTAGTGTGAAACCACAATATGAATATTTTCCACTCTGAAAGTATAAAAAACCCTTTAAGTAGAAATTTTACTCCTTCACTGTAATGTGCTGTAGCTCTGATGTCAGACATACTGGGTTCTTCTTACAGAAAATCCTTTAAAATGCCTTATTCTCTATTGAAGTTGACAAGAATTTCCTCCACTTAACCCCTTCAGTGCCCCCAGGCGTTCAGCTCACATCAAACAAAAAGGAGCTCCTCTACCTCCTAGATAGGGATTGTGGGATGTTGACAAATGCAAAATGAAAAATAAGGAGGCAGAAAAACCTGGGCTCTTGGAAGGAGGTTAGTGGGCAGGCTCACATAGCTGTGATCCCTGAGAGGCAGCGTCTCTGCAAGCTCTGACTTTACAACTGCACAACGACTGCGACTGCCCTGCTGATAAGGAAACTTTCATTTTGGAGTGATGTGTCTTCATTTGTTTGTTGGGCTGGGCTATTTGGGGCTAATTCTGCTATTTCTGCGAGATTCGGAATCAGAAATGGTTTGTAATTTCGGGCAATATCAGCTCTGATTGGTAATAGCCAATGGGTTAATTGTGCTAGAAGGCTACCTACAGCTCTTGAGCACATGAAGTCTGTAGTTATATGTGGACTTATGAAAGCTATTATTCAGTATAACAGTGGGTGGACTACTTCACCCACCATGGACTACCTTGCAGAAGAATGAGAATCTGAGACCTATGTAAAGCCATTGGCCTATACACAAACTTTCCAATTTTTTATGTAAAACGTTTGAATTACATTAGAGATTAGGTGAAGAAACAACAATCAATATCCAGGTTCCTTTATACTTCATTTATAATTTTACAAACAAGCCTGATCTAGAGTGTAGTTAAAAGCAAGAATATAAATTATATAAAATAAATTTTATACAAGGATATAACAGTTTAAAAACCAAAAGAGTTTGTAGCTCATACCCAAAGCTAAAAGACCAGAAATAGCTCCTGAGAGCCTGGCTTCCACAGTATATAGGGCTTTTAGGTAATTGATAAGCTTTGGTTGCTGTTCACCATCAATTTTTTCATGTTTCAGTCAGAGAGGCTACTGACCTTCCCTGCTTAGATTGTCACCATATTTCCACAGCTTTAAAAAGATTTCAAAATAATTTGTGGACTTCTTTGATGGAGGAAAATTAGTTCTTCCTTCATATTTATGGTACCTCTGAAGTTTTCATTTTCTTCACTTTCTTAAGAGGCCAAAAGAAAGAAGTAGTCCATGTTTTAATTTTGTCAACTGAATTCATTTATCTTAGGTGAAGAAAGCTGTTGTCTTTGTGTCCACACTTGTATGGAAAAAAAAGTGTATGTTTTTTACTGCTTGCTCACACATGATCATTAGCACAAGATAAAATGTTCATGTGATTACAGCTGCTGGAATTTCAGTGCATGTGGTTTGGTCATTCATGCTACCAAGAAAATGTTTACCATCTCTACCAATACATGTCAAAAGCTACAGTCATGCTCTTAGCACAGTGATTTTAACATTTGATAAGTAGAAAATGTTTGTTTAAAAAACATGAGCAACTAAGTACCATTGCTCAACCAATTTTCTCTAGAGAAGATAAGACCTGAGCTTCTGGTTAACACCTTCAAAGATGTTACTAACCACCTTGCATTTCACATCTGTGTCTCAAAATGCAAGAGACCTTGCTTTTATAAAATCTAAATATTTCTTCTCCTCTTGACCAGCTGCAAGGAGTTTTTACAGTTACTTACCACTTCATTGCCCAAGTAGGATCTGTTTGATTTTTGGTCTACAAGCAGAAAGGATAGGCAGAGCATTTCAGGCGATCCCCCCTCTGGGTTGCAGAGAGGAAGAAATAGTGGGAGCCTATATCACTGTGCATCCTAAATGATGTGACGAGTAAACATCCTTTTGGTAAGCAAGCAGTCTTACCACAGGACCACAAGTATTTTTTGTAATTGCGTTTATTTCAACTTACTTTTTAGTGTGATTGCGAAAGAGCCATCTTTGCTTTCAGATTCCTGTTTGTCCTCCACAGAATGGAATCTTGACCAAGGTTAAAACCTGGATTTAACTCCCGCCAATTTACAGGAACTATAAGAACAGATTTTTTCAGGAGCTATACATTTGTAAGGGCTGTAATAAACTAATATTTTGTATTCCCTTGCTAGATAAACACTAGAAAGAGCAGAACATGAAGTTAAGGAAGAGCCTGCTGGTAGGTTAATTTAGGTACCTCATAAGAGACTTTTGAGAAGTTAGGCTGAGACGCATCCATAATCAGGAGCTGGTTGAGAAGATCTGTAAGGCAATCTTCAGGGACAAACAGCCTTCACAATTAGACACAGTCTCATCAACACCTGTAATGATGATCAGCTTCTACAGCCCAACTGCAGTCTGCTTCTGGGCAACCTTAATCTCCTTCATTTCTGTACATTTGGTGTTAAAAGTAAGACCTGTACTTTGAGTGGATGTGTGAACTGTTTGCTCTATGAACCATAGATCCTTGAACACAAAGTGAAATGAATGGGGAGCTTGGGTGTACTTGGGTGTACTGTCTGCTATCCCAGTACAACAGTGCTGGATGTGGGGAATAGGAAGGGAATGGACTGCAGACAGTGGCCATGTCTGCACATTATTTTTAAAGAGCATCTCTCTTGTCACCATCAGAAAATACATCCTGGGCTATATGAACAACTCTTCTGAGGCTATAGAAAGTCCCTGTGTTCTTAAGACATTTTTGAGAAACAGAAATCCAGAACAAGACAGAACTCTCTTGGGTTTTCCTGAAGTAGGGGTAAGGGAATTATAGTGACTGCCTGTGTATCAGCTGCTCTCCACTACAGCCTATCAAGGCTGTAGTGGCTGCCAGCATCTCCATCTGGATTGTCCTAGAAAATGTGTAGAAGTAATGGAAAAAAAAACCAAAAAAGCAAAACTCATAGAGTGGTGCTAGATCTAAGATTTTTTTCCCAATGTGAATGGATATAGCTGACACTGGGCAAAGAGGAAAATTCTTCTGCTAAATATGTTGATAATTTTCTACAGTGACCTTAGGGAAGATTTTTCACTAAAATTCAGCTTTTCAAGCATTTAAATCAACAAGGCACTGCATCTGGTATCCTGCAGGAAGCCCAACACAGATGTGAACACCAGCCTTATGGATGGTTCTGCAAAAGTTAGCAAGTTGGCTGGGTGATGCTAGCAAAAGTTCCTGCCCAGGAGGTCAGCACTGGAACACCCAGAAAAAGATATAACCACTGATACATCAGTATTTAAGGAATAATAAATACTTCTTCAACCAAGAAACTTCCCACATCCAATCTAGTGTTTTAATGACTTTTAATGATGTTTCTGTTAGTTTCTATAGCCTACTGTCTTAAGCCATTCTAACATGTTTGCCTGCAATATCCTTGAGCAAGGAGTTCCACTGTCGTACTCTAAACCTAGCTTTCAGCTGACCAAAGGAGGTAAGATTTATTTCACCCCAAAGACTTGCAAACTGATTTTTACAGATGCACTTCAGTACCTTTATAAGGATTGAAGGTACACTGACTGATCTGTACTTTGATACATAATTCCTCGATTGTATTGCAGCATTTTACCTGTAGTATGAACCCTCAGGTACAGCACAACTGTGTGCATATGTTTCCAGTGCCCCTTCACTGTCTTCTGTAGACATTTATTAGGTTGCTAATGTTTTTGTTAAGTCATGGAAAAGAAAGATTACCAGATGGTTTCCCTTGTCTTAGCAGCTCAAATTCCTGCAGCAATTATCAAGAAAGATGCAGGGTACAAAAATCATGGCAATGTCATTGTTGTGTTGTAAGGCAAATGTATGAATAGCAGCTGAGTTATACCTTGGGAGTTTCTTCTCATGAGGAGGGAAACATACCTCAGTATCGGGGCATAATAACTTTTGGTTTTTCTATCGGCATTTGGTAAAATGTTCAAGTCCCTCTGTATCTTCTTCAGGTTTGTATCTTTTCTTTTTTTTTTAATCTAGCACTAAGAATGGGGTACTCTTTGAAGCTTCCTGTAGTGTCTTGCAATGTATGAGGGCTTTCACTGTTTCTGTGACAGTTATTATTATCAGGATTATTATTATCAGCAGCAGCCTTCCCTCCCACCCCTCCTAAATCCAGAAAGATTAGAATTACATCCTGCTCCGGGAGGGATAGGGAGGACATCCATTATATATAATGTCAAGCATAAACCCAAAATGTACTTAGTGGCATGAAATACAGATAAGGTTAGATGCACTGGTGGAATCTGGCTGGTTAGGTCATGTTTATAACTCCTTTGCACAGCAGTAAGGAGGATAAACCAGTTTATCTGGTCTATTGATTTTTTGTTGCCCTGAATCCTGATACTTTGATTTTTTTGGCTCGAATCTTTATGCTGCAAAAAGGGTGAAACTGATGCTTAGGGCCATCTCCCTGGGGGTAATATATGGATAAGGTATGCAGGTTGCTGGCAGAGGATTTTCTAAGGTAAGTCTGTAAAACGTGCAGCTACAGGTCCCCGTTTAGGAAGGGTTTCAAACCCACCTCTCTCATTTTACATGTTAAATGTGGCCTAGAGGAACATCCGCCCACACCAAATGGAAAAGCCAAATTTCCTTCCAGTTCCAAAAACATTATAGACATGTGCCAAATGACATTTCTAATTCTTCCCGTAAAAAATGGAAAGCTAAACAGAAGCATCACCCTTCCAATAAATCCATTCCAAACTCTTCCTGATTTATTCCAGATACTCTGCATTTTGGTGAGGCTGTTAAATAATACCTGCTTTTGTTCTCCTTATGGGGCTCACCTCAGAAAGTATTTTATATAGCTGTTCCTTCAGAGACTTTTAAAAATGCTCTAGAAACCTTAAAGAGGCAAAATTTGACTTCTGATACATGTGTTCAGTTCCTATTGACTTCACTGGGGAATTGCAAGCCGGAATAAACCACAGTGTTGGAAATATTTACTTAGGCATGCTAAGGAAGTAGCCTGAGTAGTTCTGAACAATTTTTGATATTTCCATCAACTACAACGGAATTTAAGCACATTAATTTGATTCTTTTTTAATATAAGAAAGACACAAATCATTAAAATATGCTTAAGAAGTCAAAGCAATTGTGAAATGAAGAAAGCCACAAAAACTTCTTGTCTGTAGGGTCTTTTTAAGAACTAGTTAATCACAACATCTCACAATAGATGTATGATCTCTAAGATGTAATTAAACACAAAGCTGTAACTCATTTTTTACTGTGGTGAGGTTGTTGAAAAGCATCCAAATTCATGTTACCATAAAGAAAATTGGTCCTCAGATTTTTCCTTTTACATTATAATGACATTGAAAAGGCTGTTTTCAGCTGTCACTGTTGTCCATCATTTTGTTCTGGAAGGTTTTTGAAGCCTGACTGCTTGGACAAGCACAAGCCCAAGGTCCTCTGGCTGTGCCCTGACCTGGTCAGACAGAGCCAGATCCTGTCCAAAATCAAGTAATTGCACTCAGGTTGCTCAACCCTGCTGGTTACTTCAAAACACAAGTGCCATGTGAATGTCTATATGACTTTGGATCAGAGCTGGCTCATGTCTGGCCATTTGAAGAGCAGACAGACAAGCTTGCATCTGTCTGTACCTGTCCCTGGAGACATACCCTAAAGCTGCTAAATAGCTGATTTTTTTTTTAATGTCACAGTAAACAATGAATATGGAATGTCAAGTAGTCATCATGGAGCTGAAATATCCTCAACAAAGAAAACAGGTAAAACAATGCAAATAAAATAAGATTTTCTTTCCTCCCACACCCATAAACTGTCATGAAAGTGCAATAGCTGGAATTGACTGGATAAACCCTTTTTGAAAAGCTAATTTAGTAGTGGGCAGTCACCTTTAATTTGTTCATTATTCTCTTATTTTAATGTTTCTTCTTATTTTAAGAAGAATTTTGGTATTTCCAAAATCTGATCCAGAAATACTGGTATAGGAATTACAGGAGAACCTGTAAAATTTCCATTTTCTTTCATAAAATTATAGGTCCTGGTAAACTTCAGATAAGATTCCATATGTTGAAGTTTTAAGTGTTGCATGAATGGGTCTGTTGGCAAAATTTTCCCAAATTATATTGCTATTAAATTCAGTAATGTAGCAATGTAACATGGCCATTACAAGGTCTGAAAAAACACTGCAATTAGTAATTAGAAAGAACATCCCAGGAAAAAATAGAAGATGAATCTATAATCCTCACTGGTCATTTAGAGAAGTGTTGTCTAATACTATTCACTTAACTTGTTATCATAAATATTTGAGGGTTTATTATTTACTTTTATTTTGCCAGTTCAGTTTTTCCTTTTCCATCTTCAGAAGCTGTCTTCTTGAGATTCTACTGGTTACTTTGCTGTTTGAGTTCTGGTGCAGCCTCCTGCCAAATATTGCAGTCCCTAGTCTGGAAATTCATCCTACATGGCCTGCTACAAGCTGCCACAGCGATGGCTTATTTTTGGGTTTGTGCTTTTGTGGGTGAATACGAGGGACCGATGACGACATTTGGTTTGGAAATACTGTAGCAGTAATAAATGGGAGAGGGGTTTATGGAAATCTTCCAGACACCTTTCCCGGGTTTTCTGAGATGCTCTAATAGCTTAAAGTTAAGAGAAAATAGGAACTAAAGCTTTTCACCTAACTTGGGTCCCTATCCATTCCCCACATTCTGACGGATCAGACGACTGGTTTAAAGAACTGCTTAAAGAACAGCGTGATCAGAGTCATTCCATTTTACACTGGCAGCAGGATACTATATTCACAAATAACACATTTTAAAGAATTCTTTTAAAGCTGTAACTCTCACCATGGCTTTAGTCATAGGTCTATGCCATAAAACAGAACTTTGTTCTAGCAGGGGACAAACAGGTGGCAGTCAAGTCCAGAGGTGCAGCTGAATTAAAGGCTTTGCATAACTGAAGGACAAATAACTTTAAACACAGCAACACTTTACAACTAAAATATCTCCTATTTCAGTAAGAAGCAGTACTATGTCCCCAAAAGCAGAACAGAACATGAAGTAACTACAGGGCTTCATATGTGGATATAAATTTAGACGATCTGATGAGCCATCTCAAACTTTTCTCCAGCTGCTTTGATGACATCATTGGTTTCACTATCTACAGTGGCACCATTGTCAGATAAAACAATGACAGTTCTAAAACTATCCTCTCTGCTTTCCTGACAGATATTCATATGCCGCATAAGAGCGAAAAATAATCTTCTTGTCATCATATTTTTGTTCTTTTTTTCTTTTCCTTTTCGTTTTTTTTTCCTCCCACATAATTCCCTTTTGTCCTTCAGGTCTTAATTGCAATTCATTATTATTTTTGTGAAGAGCAGCCTTATGAAGGCAAAGAGTTAAAGACGTCACTTTAAATGACAAAAGCTGAACACTTTACCCCACTTTCAGTCTCTCATCTATTCATCCTTTTCATTGTGAACTTCGCTATTTCAGCTTTCTAAGCTCTTCAACTACCTGCCCCTAATTTGTATTCCTGGGAAGAGGCCTAGGCTAGTTATTTTGCATTTGTGTGCTAATGGTGCTGAGTTTGCTTCTAAGAGGAGAACAGGGAGGGGAGGGCAGGAACCTCCGAAAGGGTTTAAGTGGGAGTGGGGGTGAAGGTGCAGGAAGGGTTGTTTGGGGGAGAGTCATGCTGAATTTTAACCCTGAATGCTTTCTTATACAATTTCGCACAAAGCCCTCCTGATTATATGGAAAATGACACCCTGTGAAAACTTGCCTGTTCATATACACCTTTTAAACAAATAGGTTAGTCAACTATTTGGAAAGCCTGGGAGACAGCTGGGTCATCTTTTTATTAATACATTAAATCATGACATACATTTTCTCAAAGCTTTTTTTTTTTTTCTTAAATATGCCCTTGAAAATTATGCAACTTATTCAAAGTATGTATAGTATTCTGAAATACATTTATTAGTGGAAACAGTCTGTACATGTAAATTATAGTAGCGCAAGCCTGCTCTGTTTTGTTTGATAAAACCCTTTACTTTCACAGGGTTAATTTTGCCTGTGTGCTTAGATGCCGTGTGAGATAAAATACCTTTCATTAGATTAAATAGGCAAACAGAGGCTTTTTGACTTATTGACTAGTATTTCAAAGCCTAGCATTTCTTATGCTAATCATTTTTATAACTAATTTAGCAGACGTAAAAGAATGTCATTATGAATAATTAGCGACGTTAGTAATTTAGTTTCTAATTAACCGGGGATGTGGCAGACCATTACAGATGGGAATTCTCATTAGCCATGAGAGGCATGGGCGTTTTGCTGCTTATTATAGATTCTGCCTATATTTAAAAATGGTTTGGTTGTTCACAGTTTTTAATGCGAAGCACTTTCACTTCATGCTGCTGGGTACATCAGCTTGTTGCACTTTGTCACACTGTAAACCAGACAACTATGCAAAGAGCCTGATGCAACAAAGCGTGTAGGCAGTCATTTTCCATTTCATGAATTATTGCATGACAGTAGTTCTCACCCCAACTCCACACCCAAGAGGTGGATTTGCAAAAGGGGCATTTTTCTTTTGCAGGTGTAAGTTGCTTGCAATACAATTAAGCACAGACATATTAGATCT
Source organism: Fringilla coelebs (assembly GCF_963513975.1). NCBI lineage: Eukaryota > Metazoa > Chordata > Aves > Passeriformes > Fringillidae > Fringilla > Fringilla coelebs. Next base: position 47,785,162 of record NC_140029.1, read on the forward strand.
TCAGATCTGTGCTCATGATTCATTTTCTGCATAAAAAATTAAAGGGAGCCTACCTGCTTATGTCTCCCTGTCTCTCTGAGCTTGTGACATACTTTTACAGAACTACTGCAGTCTCTATAGCATCTGTTTCCCCTGCGTAGGCTTCCACAGGTGTCTGCACAACATTTCTAGGGTATGAAAAAGGCTGCTCCTTTACACTCTTATCTACCCTGTGTGAAGTTCCCCACACCACTGCTGTTTCTGCTCTTATCACTTTTTTGTTTTCTTTAGTGGCAATTTCCAAAATTATTACTTATTCTAAATGTTCAAATTCTCTTTCAATAAGAACCAATAAAAATACAACCATCTAGAGAAAGGGTTTTCTTCCATTTGAAAAACATTAAAGTATGCATTTTCAGTTTCTCAGATACTCTAAATCATTTGGAAGTCAGCTTGCTTAGAAAAGACACTGAACACTGTTTACAGTAATAATAAGTAATTTTGCAATTTGTAATTTTGATTAGCATATCAGCCATTAAACTCATTGAGAAGGACAGTCTGCCCCATGATTTATTAGTCTCTGGAAAGCAGGACAGTGACAATTGCATGGGGTACGGCAGCAAATAAACCTGAAGGAGAAAAGCTCCCTCTGAGTTCTGAAATTTGGGTTATAAAGAAATGTCCACCCCAGTAATGGCAGACTTTGTCTATAGAACAAAGACATGCACAGTTTTTCAAGAATGACCCAGTTAAACTGCTGTAAACTGTTTATGCTGAATATACATAACACATCTCCATCCACCATTTAAAGTAGTTTAACTAGATTAATTTAAATTGTCCCTTTAGTTAACCACTGCAACTTTCTCCAGTAGGGAGAAATAAAAATGATTTCAAGTCAAGTCATTCATTGTTTCTGTCCAAACCTGTTTGTGACTCCTCTCACTTGGGAACAAGTGCGTCCCATTTCAATTCCTGTGTTGGAGTCTGCATCAAAAATATTAGAAGGTGTAAATTAAAATTAAAATTAAAAATTAAAAACTGCTGTTTGAATTCAAGTGTTCACATAGGGAAGAAGTAAAGATGGAGATTCCTGATATGCTTATTAGCCTACTTATGTATATTGTATAGCCAGTTAAAGTTTGCCTAAGATACAATTGAACATACTTAGTCAGATTAGAAAATATTTTTTTCTTTTCATAGCAGAGATTAGAGCACTAACCACAGCTATGGAAAATCAGTGTTCAGTGCCTGCTCTACTATAGATATCATAATACAAATGACCTTGGGCAAGTCACTTAGCATATATTTGCACTGCAGTCAGACAACCTAACCTTAAAGTTCAGCATTCCTGAACTTTTTAGCAGCACCTCTAGACCACTGTCAACCACTACTGTTTTCAAAGGCCACTGTGGCCCCCTATAAAAATTTTAATCAAAAGCACCATTGTGACAACTTTGTTTTATATGGTTCAGCAAACCACTTTCTATAAATTAGGAACTGCAGATGGGAATCACTCCAATGTCATGGCTTCAATGTGGGCTAAATGCTGATGGTCCCAGGCAGATTTGAGCATCCCAGGGTGCTTTGCCTATACTTCCATGAGTGCCTGAGAGCCTGAGCTGGTTGCTGCCATCAACACTGCCATGCTTGTCCTTGCTGCTGCTGCCATACTTCCTCATGGCAGTGAACACAGGGCCTCAGCTGCTCATCTGTAAAAGGATCAGTCTACCTCACAGGTAGACTCACAATCTGAACATAAATGTATCAAAAGACTGTGAGGGTTAATGAGAGCATTTTACATATAGCCTAAAATACACTAATAGTTATCTTCTCAGCTTTCCCTAGGAGCTTGTGGGAAGTCTTATTTGCTAGAGGTATAAGCAGCTTCCTGAAATGAAGGTGGGAGGTTATATAGCTGTCAAAAATTATCTCAGTTCTGTTGGTTTAACCAGTGTCTGATTCATCTGACCTCTCTCTAGCTTGACTACAATAGAAATTAAAAAAAACAAAAACAACAGACTATTTTAAAAGAACAGAAGGTGTTACAAGAAAAGATGTTGTGTTATAATGAGCACCCATGGCCAGTAACAACCTTCACAGATGCTAGAATCTGATTGCTTGTTTGGCTTTGACCTCAGAATTAATGTGAAGTACCTGAATGTGTGGAATCTTCAGACTTGGCTCTGAAATCTTATGGTAATGAGCACTTCTAATTGGAGTGGGGAAGGTACCTACCTGCATATTGCTCCCAGAGGATATCGAGTAAGGGACAGCATAAATGAAATACACACAAATACCAGATTTGGGGCAATCAGAATACAGTCTGGTGGTGGTGGTCTTTCACCTTAATCAGTTTCTTCGTCCTTAGCTGCAAATTCTTTTCTACAGGACAAGCAATAGTAGACTGCTTTCTTAGGGAAACTTCGCCTGAATTAGGTTAAAAAATATATATTGCATACATCATCCTCTTAGGTTACTACTTTTGTTAGGAGTAAACACACTGCACAGCGTCATGAGTTTTTTCAGTGGTTAAAACAACCAAAAGAAACCCAAGCAAACCGAGCCAGGAGTGGGACTTGCGCTGCGTCAATGACTATTTTCTGTCAGTGACTGTTTTTCTGGGAATGGAACCATGAACATTAATGCCTACAACTAGATCAGCTGTATCTATAAATTGTATGAGTTCCCATTGATTTCAAGTTCTAGAAGATGAAAGTCTACACAGCTGTCCTACTTAGCTTGCTGTTTTTTTCTTTGCATGTTTCTTCTGAATGCTCTTGGAGAAAGAGAAAAATCTTTCAACTACAGTAATCTAGACTTCACTGTGCAATGACTGAAATAGATATTGTTTTGTCACTTATAGGTTATTGCTTAATAGAAAGTTGTCTGAGCTAGTTTCCTAAGATTAGGTGATGACATATCTGAACATCACTTATCCCAATCATGTAAGCAGGATCTTTATCTTAATAAAAATCCTCTGTGTTTGGTTTGGTTTTTCTTTCCTTTTTGTTATAGACTATGTTCTGATGCATAAAAATGAATAATTTAGTCATAATTGTACCACCACAAGTTTATTGTAAACTGAAGCCACAACTGCAATCTTGGATGCCACAAAAAAAATTGCTATAAAAATTTCTAAATAGTTCTTTCTTCAGCTGCAATAACATACCATTTTGCATTACCAGATGTTAAAACTCTATAGATTATCTGACAGCAAATACTATATCAAAGGCAGTTCAAAAGAAAAGTAAAAATTATTTTCATATTTTTAATCATGCCTGCAGATGGGTTAGGATAATCTGTCATAGTTCAGAAGTAGAAAAGAAACAGACTTGATGTAACTTGGCTCAGTGGTCTGTTTCAAATATGGTTCACACACAATGGGAAAAACAAACAGGTCTTTGCTTGAGAAAACAGATGCAGCAGGCAAGTGCAAAATCTTACTCTGCTTGTTTCAAAAGCAAAAAACTAGCTTTTTAACAGAGAGAAAGACAGATCACTCCAAAAATTCCATGTAAATTTTTCTTTTTTTTGAGATTCTTTCTGTGCTTCCCCCTTTCTCTTCCCACACACACTGAATCAACAAACCCAGATGTTCACAAGAATACATCCCTCGGTATCCTGTCCTATGCCATGCAAGTGCAAGGGGAGATGCCTTACTGCAGATGCACAGGAATTCCTCAGTGCTGATTGTTGTACTGCAAAGTCATGTACAGACTACACTTTTTATTTCTGTATGGGAAAGCTTCATGGACTGAACCCACTTCAGAAGCCCAAAAGACCTAGAAAATCAGTGGTTACAAAAACCATGACTTCTGACTGTTAGCTTCAGGTGTGCACATCCTGGGTCCTTGTCTTTTTAGCAATACAATGTTCCTTCTTATTTTGGCACAGCACTGAACTAAAGAGTGGGATCTGGAAGACAGAAAAGAGCCTTAAACTAATAAAGCCTGCAATAGATAATTATTATCTTTCTTATTTATAGGGACTGGTGTTTCAGTTTACACCCACCTGAGCATAGTCTTGGTCATCTGCTTGCCCGCTTTTGTCAAATCTTTTCATTCACTGACACCTATTTAATTTTCAGCCAGTCTGTGATTTAAATGTGTGACCACTTGAGTCTGCAGAAAGCAGCAGGCTCAGGTTTTCTCTTGTGTCACCTTCACCTAGTTTAGTTACGCCTCAATACCTCCTAGCTCCCTTCAAACTGCCTGTCTTGGAGGGGTTTAAAGCAGCAGCGAATTCATCAGGAAAGTACCAAAAAAACCCAAACCAAACCAAAACCCAAACCAAAACCAAAAAAAGCCCCAAACCAACAAACGGAGTGAGTGGCAGGGTTGGGGGTAGGATGGTGAACCCAACTGCCGGGTGCCTGACATTAGAGGAGTTAAAATAAAAAAAAATAAAATAAAATAAATAATTAAAAAAAAAAGCAGTCCTTCACCCTAAAGAATAACCTGGATGTTTACTGTGGCTGGCCGCACACCCAAGAGCAGTGTCTGCGCGGCTCCCCTCCCCAGGCCGGATGGCTCCACAGCTCAGTGCCTTGGCTTAGGTGCAGTTGGAAATGCCCGAGAATGGCTCTTTGTTGATTTTCGCCTGTGCGAGAGAGCCTGGTGTTGCTGCGAAGCGAAGTGCTATTGAATTTGCTCACTCAGGCAGAACACTCGACAGGAAGGAAGGAAGCAGCCATTCTTTCTGGTCCTATTGTCTGGCCAGCAGGCTTAGGCAATCAAACAGCCCTGTGGCCCGGCTGCGGCTCCCGCTCCGGCCGCCTCTGGTGGGCCCGCCTGGGGAAGGGGGGCGAGCGGGGGACGGCCTTCTCACGGCGCTTACTTTGTGTGCCCTGCGCTCCATCGCATCTTTTCACGGCTCAGGGCCTCAGGTAGCCCTTTCCCAGCCCTCCGCCTTTCTCCAGGGGAACAGGCTCAGGGAAGGGAGGGGTGAGAGTAGCCGCAGGTGGGGTGGAGCTGCTCGAAGCTGCCTCTGGACTGCCGCTGGATGATGGGAAAGTGTGGGAGCAAATTGCAGGAGCCTGTGAAGAGTCCCTCCAGGGCGAGGACGTATTTCTGTCATGATCAGAAGGCACTGCTTGGGCATGAAGGCTTTTCCACAACACACTGCTTGCTCGGCTGAGGTGGGAAAGGTTGCGAAGGTTGCAAAGGAGCAAACCTGCCTTTTGGAAGAGGTTGATTCAAAAATGTAGATTTCTGATTCCCCAGTCTGTATCTCAGTTAGCTCCCTCTTCTCCCCGGAGAACTGGAAAGAATGAGGAACAGAGCCAAGGGGACTGGTTTTGTGAGGCGGAATGCTGCAAGCCTGGCCTCCGCTTGCAGTAATGCCTCAGGGGCGGCCTGAGTTCTGCTGAGGGCTCCTGACAGAGGAAGTGCAAAAAGGGTAACTGGTCTAAGCATCCAGAGCAAAAATCTGTCTGCTGCTGCATTTTACCTGCCCTGTTGCACCCCTGCAAGGGGGACGGCCCTTGCAGCACTTCCAGTCTCAAGTCAGGTGGCAGCCATAACATTGCAGTGTGGATTTTGCTATGGAGCCTGTCTTGCTCTTACTGAAATGTGACCATGGGATAGCCCCCTGCTATGGTTTGCTGGCTGGAGAGCAATAGTTGCAGGCTCTTTTTTTGTTTGTGGTGGGCTTTTCCCAGACAATAAGATCCAGTGGTGGATCAGGTGTGTCAGTGATATCATTCTTAATGTTGCATGACAGATAATAACATTAATAGATGACAATATCGCCCTGCAGATCCATGATGTACAGTGAGATAGTAGAACCTGGCAAATGCAGAGGCATTGGACTTACACAATCCTATTTCTGCACGCCCAGGGCTGGTTTCACGGTGGTTTAAGTGACTCTAAATCCAGACTCCAGTGCTCCCACCCTTGCTGGTGTCCCAGGCTGCATGTTCCAGAACCATTTTCTTAGTCAATGTTATTGCTTCAAGTCTTGCTTGGTTTCAAGGCATGGACACAGGTGGAAACAAATGACAGTCCTCGAGCCTGGCCCCCTGGTCATCGTACAGATGTCAGAAGGGGCAGGAGGGAGTGGGGGAGGCAGGCAGCATGTGGAGCTGCCACAGCCTGGGTTCAGAAAGAAAGATGGATATTGCCTTTTGGCATGGCACCATGCTGAGACACTTCAAGTGCTGTGCATTTCTGGTGTAGCCAGAAATATTTGCTTTTACCCAAGAAAACCTACAGGCTGCAGTTGCATGTTGTTAACTTCAACAGAAAGGCATGTGTTGATTTTAGGAATTGTGGCCTTGGAGTATACCCAACTTCCCACTTTTGTCTTAATCAGACCTCTGCTCAACCTGCTCACACCTATCCTGGTGCAAATCTAAAACAACCTTGATGAGTTAATGGAATTATTCCAGGTTTGTCAGTGCAACAGGAAGAAATCAGCATGAATAAAACCAATTTTTTTCCTTTTAATGGAAACAAGTAAGAATTACTAGAACAGAGAGCAATTTGTAGCCAAGAAGGGCTTTTGAATTTGGATTTTATTACAAACTTGAAACTTTGGCCAGTTTTGATGGGATTTGTAAACGGTTTCAACAAATGTGGGCTGAGTTTCAAGTGAGGCTGGGCTCCGTTGTACAGGAATCTGGGCCAAGGTATGGTTTTGAGTGGAAAGCATATGAAACTCACCGCATTTTCCTGATTTAGAGTCTTGCTTTGAAGTACTTGGTCCATTCAAACCCAGAACTTAAAGCAAAAACCCACATGGTGTTAGTACACTGGAGCCAAAACTATAGTAAAAAATTCCCTTGAAACCCCATGATTCAAAGCTAGCACAGATCCAGATAGTCCTTATAAGATGCTACATTTAGCATATATATTTCTTAGTTCAGAAACTTTAAGTACTCTGAAATCTTTACTAATTTCTGTATTCTTGAAAATCTTATTGCAGGTACTGCAGTGGAGTGGAAAGATTCAAGATTATTAACGTTTGTTAAGACCTTGATGATGATTGTATAAGTAATCAACTATTTTTCTTATCTCTGCCTCAATAAAATTTGTTGTTAGTGACCCTACTCTGTGTCTATGGGCTCTTTCACCATGCTCAGAACTACAGTGTCTGAGCCTTCCAACAGTGCATGAAGCAACGTGAATAACATCTGTTACATGCTGGTTATTGTCTCATCCTTTCCCTTGAGATGCAGCATGTGCAATAGAGTGTCTTGTTCTGGTTGGGGTTTTTTTTGGTGTCATGATTTGCTTTATGATCAAGAAACCACCTCTTTGAAAATGTCTTACAGGGGAAGTGAGTGGAGGATATTACTGGTTACAAACTGGAGGGAAAATTTCCCGTGAGGTACTAATAACATATTTCTTTTTTTTCTTTCTCTTTTTTTTGTTGTTGAGAGACATTTTCACTTTACTGCAACAGTCACATACACAAGCTCTGTGCACATATTCACAAAGCTCAACAGAACTGTTTTCAAACAAACATTTTTGTTTGAACACAGAGTAATGCAATTAGTGTTGCTGCCCAGCACGCCTTTGATAGCACACAGTGGGCTACAAGATGACTTCTCTCTCCTTTACTGATGCACCACAATTTCATATGAGCTGCCACCCAGCGACTCAGCTGGCTTTTGCATTTCCAGTTAACTACCCTGAATCATAAAAGTCTGGGAAAGGATCTGAGAAACGTGTTCCTTCAACTACTGCAATGCTTCAGCAGTAAGGCTGAGTTTGCATTACATGTGGAAAATCACATGTCAGTATGCGTCATTATTGTCCTGTGCAGATGTGTTAGATGTTTCTGAGAGGGGCTGGCTGTCCCCAGCTGCCTGCCTGTAGAACATGCACAGAGCTAACAGGAGGTCTGCATGTGACTTGTTGACAGGATCAGGCCCTGGTGCTATAAGCAGTCAAAATGTTTGGGGTTTTCATCAATAATCCCAGTATGAAGGCTCTTATTTCTTGCGCAGCTCTGTAATTAATCCTTGGCTGCTTTGGCTGTGATCCCAATGGTCCAGGCCAAGAGGAAGAAGGGACAGGGCAGTCAGAATAGAGGTCACTTATAGCTCAGCAGAATCAAAGAGATGACCTCAAAAGTCATCTGGAAAAGAGAACTGAATTGTTTTGAAGGTGAAAAACAGAAATGGGACAACAAAAATGAAATGGGACAGCTGTGAAGATGCCATGATCAAAACTAAAGAGAGAGCGCAGCAGTAAAGGAGCCAATGATCATTTGCAGAATAACCAAGGATATTGCCATTACCAGTGACCTTTCCTAGGAATAGCTGCACAGGAACATACTCTGCAGTTACTTCTACTTCTTGCTGGAAATTCAGAAGAAAAACCCAAACATGCAGAAGGTTTCTGAAGTTCTGTCTCCATCCATTTTTCGTCCTGGTAAGTCCAGTTAGTCCCTTCTGCATATAAAGCAATGTGAAATAGAGCAAGAGTTGGTTTTGAGGATGTTAGTGCAACACTGGAGAACACTGTACTGCACAACTGTCATAACACAATGTCTCAACTAAAAGAGTGACTTGCCATTATTTCAACTGTCCACATGCACTAGGTATTAGAGCATTATTTTTGAAAAAATCATGCTGCTGGAGCATGCATGCCAGGTGAAACACCTCTCTATACCAAAGCTCTGCACAGTGCAGGAGGAATGAGGAAAACATTATGTTCTTGATTTCTCTGGCCAACACCGGAGCTCAGCTGCCCTAAACAGCACAGCCTATGTGCAGTCAGAGCACTGGCAAAGCAAGTACGTGCTTGCTCCTCTCCCTTTCCTTGACCTAACAATTTGTGTAGGGCAAACCTGGGTCATAACAGAAGCAGTGATCTGGCCTGTAACATTTCTTTGGACAGAAAAGTTAATGCTAATTCAGCATGTTTCAATTTGCTGAGCTCCACTGGGCTGCACATGATCCTGCATTGTGTTGTGGAGTTTCCTCAGCCCAGCTAATCTACATCTAGTTTGATAAAAAGCTGGTTCCATTGCTGGCTCCAAAGCTTTTTTCTGATTGCTGTTTTGATGTGAAAACATAGTGAACATCTGAGGTACTTTGGTTTCTTGTCCCACTTTTCCCTTCCCCCGTATGGATTGTAATGAGTTTGTTAGCTGTCATATCTCGGAGATTAAGCTTTTGTGAAAGTTTTTTTTTTCAGGACAGACATGTGTAAAGGGGCCCTTTCAGCCAGAGAACAAGTGTTCCTTAATGGCCGTACACAATTTTTTGGCATGCATCCATACACTGGCAGTATGATCAAACATATCCCAGCAGACAGTACAACAGAGATAGTTGTAGGTATGGCGACCTTGGGAGCACAGCGAAAATTATGTCATCTCTATTTTCTTTGAGAACCTCCATCAAGACTGATTGCCCATGGTAAATGGTGATCCTGCTTTCTCTGGAGTCAGCCTAAAGGACTGTCTGGAAAATTCCATACAAAACAAAAGGGCTGCTGAACTGCCTTACTGACAAATTAACTTATCAGCTGGAGAAGTTTTGATTTACATTGAAATTCTCTGTTGGTTACTGAGAATCTCCCTTTTAAAATTAATGACCTCATAGCTGATGAATGATGAAGCAGGAAAGGAAGTGTGCGGAAGACTGAACAAAAATCATCAGGTGAAAGGGGCTCTCTGTGATTATGGAATAAAAACTAGTCATTAGGGCTTTAAAAAAACCCCAAACAACTGGAGCTCTTCTTCTCAGTGGTACTAGTGGTAGATGTTTTCTTGGAATAGAAAATGACTTCCCCCCCTCAGGATCTGCGGTACTATAAAAACAGGTCCCTTCAGAACTAACTTCCAAATCTGCTAACATAATACTCCTCTGAAGAAGAATAAGAATGTTTGGTTTACAGTTAATTAAGGGGTTTGGGTCAGGAACTTGAAATCTATCCATTAGGATATGGTTTTCTGGTTAAGGAGTCATAAATGCACAGTACGCTTTATTAAATAGCTGGAAAAAGACTGTGCTTAAAATATGATAGATGCTTTGGTGTGCTTAGCAATAGATAAATAAATGTTGAAAGAAGAGACGTGGTTCCCCTTGACAATAACTAGGTGTGTCATTTCTCTGGAAAAGTGTATTTGGTTGCCATCTGTGCACTCCTTTTCTTTCTCTTAACTGATTTGAGGATGGAGGAAGGCAAGATAACGATAAAAGCAGAAAAGTAGAGCAACATAACACGGGAATTTTTGGGTTTTAAAATCCTAAAAGACCTGTTAAAGACAGAACTGAATAGACCAACTACTTTTTGCAGTCTTCTGAGGTTTGAGAGAAAGGCTGTATTAGGTGTCCGCATCCTGCCAGCTGGGACAGTCATTTCAAGAGGAAGACAGGATTAGTGGGGCAAACAAGAAGTCAGAGGAAACCATGAAGAGGGAAAGGAACTTTTGAGGGAAAACATATAAAGAGACATATTCAGGTGCAAAATCTCAAAGCTCCTGTTGTGGCTCTGACCCCAAAGACATCTCTCCTATATTTCAGGTGGCATAGGTGAGGGGGTGGGGGGTAGAGAGAGAAGCAGCATCCAGACAGGTACCCTGGAACTGTGAACCATTTCTTTGTGAGCAGAGCAGTGTTACAGACAGTTCATCATTTCCAGGACCATTCTTATGCTAATTCCCCAGACTTAGGGGAAACTTAAATTCCTTCACTTGCTGAATGGAACCAATCCTCCATCAAGAGTTAATTTTAAAAAGAGAGCAAACAGAAGGACTTCATGTTTGGCAAGCTTGGGGTTAGAACATTCCCATATACACATACGCATTTAGAAGAGAAGTGTCTTAGTATTCATGATACTTGGTGATAGAGTAGCAAAAAGCTTTCCATTAAGCATGAAAAACAAATATCACAATTTATCTCAATTCTTCAGTCTTTTATGCGCTGAAGGTATTTTTTTATGTGAGTTTTTGTGAGATTTTTCACACTTTTTTTTTTTTTTGTGAATGTCTTTCATTTCAAGTTACCCTTGTCCTGGGTCTTTTTTTAATTCCCTTTGGCCAAAGCATTTCTGAATTTCTGCCAAGAAGTTACTATGTAAAGCCTGTTGTACTCAAGAGTTGGATTCCCATTCCTGGAATCATGACTAGCAACCCCAAAATAGAGTGCATTGTTGTTTCAGAAGGAAAACAAGAGAGGAAAGAAATCTTAGGAACAAACAGAGAAGGATGAAGCCAAGCGACAGTTACAGACTCTTCAGAAAGCTACTCTTCAATTAGACATTTATATTGGCTGCTAAGGAATCTAATCTAGATGGTAGGAAAAACTGCATTTGAGGTAGAGACAAATCTTACAAAATAATGCTATGAATAGCTACCTATTTTTGTTTCCTGTCTGCTTGTATTTAGGAACCAGCTTCTCTGCAAACACTTGAGGGACAGGACACATTGGAATGTCCTGTTTCTCCTGCAGAATGCATTTTTGTTTCTGAACACAAAGCGTGACTTCACCAAACTACATTGCAAATTCATTCTCTCAGGAAGAAAAATATGGAACAATCAGTGCAAGGGGGAAATAAATGGAGAGTATACATTTTTTTTTAAATGATAGAGTAAGAAAATGAGCTAGCAAAAATACTGATATATCAACAAAGAAATACTGAGAATTTACAAAAAGTTTCTGTGCTAAGGGAATCTTTCAGGAAACATTCTTTGCTAAAGTAAGTATTTTCAGGAAACATCTTTTGTTAAAGTATATTACAGAACCCAAAGTCAAAAATTCTGCACCAGGTTATCATCTCATCAGCCTAATGTGCTCTGCATTGCTAAATAATAATCATTATTAACAGCAGAAACTTTTAGAAGTATGGAGATCTTGACTGGAGAAAAGAGAAAACTTTGGACTAGCAAAGAATATTGTATTTATGACACACAAGTGAACAAGCCTGTTTCTGTATTTAATAATTTATGATGAACTCATCAATTCCCTATAATAGACACAGAAACAAAATCCTACTATTGCCTCATTAAAATATGATTAATATTGATTAAGATGTTCATATGAAACAAGTCAAGACCAGACAAGAGAAGACAAGGATTTTGGCCTTTGCTTTCAGAGGGTGTTAGCACCACAGTGTTAAGCTTGAGAACCTGTAAAGGTCTGAGTATAGAAGTGAAAATCTACCCTGGGAAAGTTCATCTCCTTTAAAGTCCATCAGAATTGTGCATCAAAGACAAAGTACAGCCCATTTGCAGCACCAGCTCATTTGCAAGCATCAGCCTGCATTATTAAAAAAAAATATATATTTGTGCATATGTGCAATATAAAGTCTATATTAAAATCCAGTCATGAAATAGGCCAGAATTCCCAGGCTAGAAGTACATGGTAACACTCTAACTATCTAATGGGACACCTATTTTGTGTCTCTGCTTTAGGTAACTAATGAAGGAGTAGCACCAAAGATAATATGTACTATCTAAGGACGTGGTCCACAGAATGGAATGGGTGGCTTTAAGCACTAATGAAAGATTCTAATTTTGAGGCTTAGGTACCCACTTGGGGAATTTGATGTAGGAGCAGACAGATTCTCAGTCTGGTTATCTTAAAACATAGTAGATATTTTAGCACTTAGCTTTTGGAGTATGCTGTATGCCCCAGCAGACAGCTGAAATTATCTATTTTGTACTTGCATTAGATGAACAGAACCTCTCCTGAGCTAGACAAGTTTTCACAATGGTGACATTGTATTGTAATTTTTTTTTAAATTCCAGTAAAGGGGTCATGAGTATAGAAATACACAAATTTTCTTTTTCTCCTGTAAAGGGGTAAGCTAAATGTGGCTAGGTGGCTTAAACAGAAATTCAGCTTATGACTCTACAAAACTGACTCCACATGTAATACAGAAAGTTTTACCAAGTCGAGATACACAAAATATTCCTACAAAAAGCATCACTGTGGAGATGTGTGGCCAAAACACAAGGTCAGACAGTACCACTGAAGTCATATTGAAATGGGCACACACTCTTAATTTTCTAATCCACACAAGTACATGTGTGTCTCTAAATAAACTACTGTGTTTGCATTTAAAAATGTGGCTATGTCAGTTTCTAGAATTAGATCCTTTAGTGTCTGTTATCGATCCTTTCTGCATTTCTTTAGCTTACACTTATGAATCAGAAAGTAAAATGCAGGATGTTACCGTACACAAAAGCAATGCTAAAGAAAATGTCTACCATGTCCAGCTTACGGGGCCAGACAGTCATGCATGGTATCAATCCAATTTGTTCATGGCCCACAACGTAAAAATCTCAGACATTTGCAGGAAAATGATGTCCGGGGACTTGGTGCTGCATGATCCCAAGGAAATGATGTTCAGGCAGTGGTGACACTGGTTAAAACTATGCTTGGTGTGAGTTCACAGACAGACTCTCCCTAATTTAGCACAAACTTGGAGTGACACTTTTTTCTTAGGAATGACAGCATGCTACAAGAATGTGGAATTGAATGTAACCCAATTCAGAGGCAGAGACATCTCCTCCAGAGCAATGCATTTGCTTTATGTCACAGACAGAATAGACTAACTGGCTTACATTAAGCAGTGCCTTATTATGCCCTGATTTGGGTCAAGCCTAAGTGTATCCCATTCAGTTGACCTGTTAGATGTGCCTTACAAAGGAGTTGTGTTTATGGCTCTCCAAACATGGGATCCAAAATAGGGTGGATGTGGGCAATACAAATACTGGCTTTCTCCTTGTTCTGTTGAACATGGCTTCAACAGCAGCTGTAGAGAACACAGCAAGGATATATCAAAAACCAAAAGCTGGACATTTGTAACTTCTAGGTAGATTACAGGAAATATCATTCAAGTTTTCCACAAATCACCTCAAAATCAGAATGGTTCGATATTATGAGTTGAACTCCATGAAAGAAGAAATGAGGAAATGGGAAAAAAAATGAAAGTCAGTTTCAGTCTGATCCTCATGACCCTTTCACAGCTTTATTTCTTCATAGTAGTCACTTTTGAAATGCAAAGGATTCATAATAAGGTGAAGAAGGACACTAGAGATTTGATGCAGTATGTGCGTGTCAAATGAGAAATGCCTCACATAAGCAACTGAAGGATTTGATTGAGAATTAATGGAGTAAAAAAATAATTGCAAAACTTTTAACTGGTTACTGTTGGTAATGATAAGAGACATTGGTAATCATGTCTTAGAAAATGTGTCTCAGCGTATGCAGTATTATAACAATGTCCAAGAAAATTAAAAGGAGAAAAAAAGTTTGTATCTACTATAGATCAATAGACAAAAGAATGAACTATACGACAGTGCTAATATAGGGGGCATATTTCTTTTAGCTCAATTATTGATCTCTGAGATAATTACACTGTACATCAAAAGAAATTCAATTATATTCATGTGTTACTTTGTAAAGAGCATTAGCATTGTTTGGACACGTAATCTTACAGCAGGGAAAAAGCTTTCAAATGAAAATGTGTATAAACCACTGTGGTTTTGCTTTCCCAGATCTGAAGTAGGCATTACAGCCAAGCAGATATAGTCTCTCGCTGATGTGGTTCTAATAATTTTAACAGAGTTATAAAGACAACAGTATAAATGTCAATTACACGCTACAGTTCAATCCACACAATTTTTTCTCCAAATTTTTACTTACAATTTAAGGATCCTCAAAGCCCTTTTACATTGCAGTGACTCTTTCTGATAGAGGGAACGTGGGTGTTAGAGGCAATCTATCCCTACAAGAGTTAATTCTTGGTTTAAACTAGGTCACACAGTTTTGTGAGCGAGATCTCATATCACTTATCATTTTGGCAAGATTAAAGAAATTGCAGTCCTTATCAATCATACCTGCATAAGGCAGCAGATAATGAGGTAAAAAAGATCTAGCTAGAAATTTGTTTTGTCAAGGATGTTGATGCAAAGGGCTGTATAGACATTCAAATTGTTTGAAGTCCTTCCCATCCATAAAAAAACAGAAAAAAACAAAATCCTTTTCAAAAATGGTAAAAGTTCCAAGTGCCAGCTGTCCAGCTCCTTAAACCCAACAGATTCCTCCAACAACCTCTTCAGGGTAGTTATTGACGAGGTGAATAATCCCATCTACTCTTGTGAGACCCCACCCCCATTCAGCCCTGGGGTCCTCAGCATGGAAAGGACATGGGCCTGTTGGAGTGAATTGGGAAAAGAGTCATCAAGATGAGTAGAGGGATGGAACATCTCTCCTGTGAGGAAAGGCTGAGGCAACTGGGATTGTTCAACCTGGCAAAGGAAAGGCCTTGTGGTGACTTAATTGCAGCCTCTCAGTACCTGCATGGAGCCTATGGGAAAAATGGAGAAAGACTTTTTACAAGGGCATGTAGTTACAGGACAAGGGGGAATGGCTTCAAACTGAAAGAGAGCAGGGTTAGATTAGATAATAGGGAGAAATTCTTTAGACTGAGGGTGGTGAAGCACCAGAACAGGTTTCTCAGAGAAATTATGGGTGCCCCATCCCTTGAGGTGCCAGGTTGGATGGAGAGCTGAGCAATGTAGTTTAGTGGAAGGTGTTCCTGCCCAGGGCAGGAGTTGGAAGTAGATGATCTTTAAGGTCCCTCCTAACCAAAGCCATTCTGTGATTCTGTGATTGTCAGTCCTGTCAAATGCCAGGCTTGAAAACACGGCTCTCCTACAGAGTTGTCTGCAATTCTTTGCTAGGGATGATATGTTTTCCCTTTTTCTCCTGAGACACATTGATTTTCTCACTGAGAAGAATTCCAGAGAAGGATTGCATCAGCCCCTGCATGTAGAGTGAGTTGCAAAACAGCTTTGCCCAATGGTGTTGTCCCTCCACAGTCAGTTCCAATGGGGAACTGACTATGGCATCCTGCAAGGGATGCCAATTCTTGCCTTTCACACAGGGCATCATATGGAACTTCATGCATCACACAGAACAGAGTGATAAATGTGTTGTCACTGCAAAAATATGGAAAGTCAGATGTAAAGCATGAAAATATACAGTTGTTTGAGTTTAAAATCAATGTATGCAACATGGAGAATGCTTCTCTGATTCACTTATTTGCATTTTATATTATTGCATTCAATAAATCTCTCTGTTAATGAAAACTGTAAAGCACTTCCAGATGCCTCCCTTCTGAGCACAAGAATGGGCTGAACCTCACAGCTTTGCTGAGGAATTCAGGTTTATCTGTTGCAGAAGACACAGGGCATTTTCCCTAAACTTGTCCCAGTGACACGCTGGGTCAAAACACAGTATGAAATACAAGCATCAGCTCCTGGCTGGACAAGGGTTCTAACATTTACATATAATTAAGGGTGTGGTTTGGGAGGGCAGAGGTAATCCGGCACTGAACATTATTAAAAAACTAATACTTTGCTAAAGCCATGTAAAACATTTGTGTAAACTCACTGGCATTGTAGTAAAAACACACCACAACATTATTAAAGGTCTTGATTCTTTGCCCCTGAAGGTGCGAAACAGTTCATGGGTCGTAGAGTTTTGGGGGAATGTTGTGCAATTGTCATGTGAAAGAAGAAAGAAAAGGATTGTACCTCAGCTCAGTTTTATCTGAATTACCTTCTGAAATACTCAGTTTAAGACGTAATAGGAGATTCACCACTGGCCTATTTCTTTCCTTACTTCCTATACAGCTGTTTTAACAGAAAAGCTGCAATCATGGTGAGCTCGAAGGAACAAAGGTATGATATGAAGATCTTAAATAAATTACTCAGAGACACCCACATATATTAGTACCTAGGCCTCCTGAAGAATCTCCAGAATTTTCAGGATTTAAATAAATAAGCCTTATTCTGGCCCATAAACATCACTGGCCCATAAACATCACATAGACAAGGTGGGATTCACAGAATTCAGGTGTATGTGTGAAGCAGTCATCTAAGATTCCCTTTATAGGGGAGACAGAGAAAAAGGTACATTAAGGATAAGAGTCATTTGACCTATTTTCACCATCTATTTTAGGATGGGATGAATCATGCTCTAGAAGTGCTTATTTTATTTCACTGAACATAAATGAGAGCACAGAGAAACTACTTCAGACCTTAACTACATCTACACTAGGATTTATGGTGACTGAGATACTGATGTCTATATTCTATTAAACTATTTCCAATCCACCTAGGTTGGTTTTCAATTAAGCACAATAACAAGGTTCATTTAGGGGAATGTCTTACATCCTATGCAAAAGAAACTGGGAAAAATAAGAAATAAGTGAGACTAAGATATAATCAGGTGCCTGTTGTAGTTTACGTGCAGAGTAACTGGTTGGATTAGTAATGGGCCTGAAATACTAGAAGCAAGTCTGATGGCAAATTCTTCCATCAATGAGAAATTTTCCCCTGACAGAGAGCTACAAATATATGTGAACGTAGAATTTAATTGTTTATGAAAACAAAAGCATAACATGGGAGGTCTTTTGGGATTTGTTAAAAGGGAGAATGCAGAGGCAGAAGCTCTTCTAGCCTTACTGATACAATCCACTGTCAAAACATATATTAGTTGATGACTGTAAGGGAATCTATTTCTTATACTTGTATTACAGTAAATAATTACAATAAACAGAGGAAGCCTGACATTTGTGCGGTATATGAGTTGTATTTAGAACTATGTATTAATATATGTTTATGAAACAAGCAAGAAAGATCAAACGATTAGAATGTGGAGAGGTCCAGTTTCCATTCTTTTCTTGAGACATTCTGTTTTGAGAAACAGGTAGATACTGTTCATGAACAGCATTTCTTTTTTAAGAACATATGTATGTGGTGGTGGTGGTGTATATTTTTCATGAAAATAAAAAAGGACATGCCATCCGCCATATAAAAAATAAACAGCAATGTCCCACATTGCTGGTGATCAGTTTAAAATTTATATGGCTGTAAATGCTATTTATTTAATGCTTTGGTAGGAACAATTTTTTTATTATGTTTATTTTATAAAATGTTCTTCAGAAGACACCAAGTACAGTTAACTTACTCTTCCTGCCCACTCCATTTTCAACATGTGAAGTCCTTGGAAAATTTCCCACATCCATACTTTGCAGTCTTCCAGATTTGTGTCTTGGCATTTACACATATGTCTTAATTTATATGTTCTATAATCCTCATGTATATTGAGAATATAAAACCTCCAAATGTTTTTTTCAGCTGTGGAGGTTTTTGTGGGTGGGGTTTTTAATGGATTTTTGTTTGTTTGTTTTTGTTTGAGGTTCTTTTTGAGTAATATTGTATTAGCAACATTGTATTGTTATTAACAATAACTTCCTAAAAATGCACACATGTCTGAGACATCCAAGTATTATAGATGTGCAAGGCCAGACATGCTAAGCTCCTTCCTTCCTTCAGGAATACCCTCTGGTGTGTAGTGAGAAATAGGATCCAAATGTGTCCAGAAGTGAGGGCATTTACAACCATGTTGGCAGAAGTCAAATTTCGATTTTGTCAAGGACTCCATTGGTAGGCTCTGAACTATCACCCACCTGCCTCTGGTTCAGTCTCTCTCTTCCTCTTCCTCCCAGGTGTCATCACTTAGAGCCACAGATGGGGTTTTTACCTCCTTGTACCTACACTCTTTCCTCCTGCAAGGCACTGATGGTGCTGGTGTCTGCTTGCTGGGCGGTGCCATGGTGTGTCCATGGCATCAGGCAGTTCAGCGGCACAAACCTCCTCTCCCAGGCCCAGTGGTTTCAGTGCAGCTTCCTCTGCCACAACACAGTGAGTACTTTAACTCTTGTGGTTAAAATTGTAACTCAAATGTGTCTCAGTGTTGGCTTGCCTCCTTAAGATCCCTCCTTAAAGCCCCACTTTCAGCAGCTACCTTTCTGTCAATATGCTCTAGGTTGGCACCAACCACTTCTCCTCACACCTGTGATTGTATCAGGGGAGAAAAAGACCAAAATAAATATTTAGAGTGTACATGAGAGAAGAAAAGGGCTGTTTTCCCTTTTCTGTCATTGATTTCCTCAGTGCCTCAGTTACTGGTCCTGCTCTATTTATTTATGATACTCTGTCTAACTTGGACTGCATTTCATGGGCAAAAATCCTTGCTGCTTTGCTGTGGTTGTTTGTGCTAGTGCTGCATATGATAACAAAGAAAGGGAAAAAAACCATGGAGAACACTCCAGATGAAAGCAATAGTAAACATACAAAAATTGGCTGAAAGACTCAGAAGAAGATAGCAAATAAAATGACTATTTAAATGTCCTTTTTAAAATCTATTAGCTTTCACATTCATAGTGCCTTCTTAGAATGGTACGTGTTATCCTTTAACCTACCAGGTGTGTGAAAAAACCCAAAAAGAAAAAACCCTGTGCAGAAAACACCTGATTAAAATAGGTTCTAAATGCTAAAGAAGTAATAGCAGGTTTTTATTGCTGTTAACAGGGTTTTGCATTTTTCTCCTAAGTGATTGCAGAAGTCTTGCTCTCCATAAAAATCCAAATATAATTGTAAACAGCATTTCAAAATGAAAAATCTTCTCTTTCTTACATTTCTTTTGATAAGTACACCAAAATTTTCAGCAGTTTGGCTTAACTCTAGTGTCTTGCATGTGCTCTAGAAAGCTGGATGTAGGAAACCAGGCAGAGCTTGATCTTCTCCTCATGTGGAGACCAATAAAGTCTCCACATGAGGAGAAGTTTATTATTATTGAGAAGTTCTATGTCCCCAAATCTCCTAGATACCCAGATTGCTGACAAGAATAGGCTTTGCAGGAGACCCCACTGACCCTACTGGGTTCAGAATTGAGTAACAGTTATCAGGAAATAAAACCAGGCTAAGAAAGCTGAGTTATTTATATGCTATAAAGTGATGGTTGGTTCTGTTGTGCTTGTTTAAACTCTGAAATATCCTAAATTCACAAGCTTACAAGATGGACAATGGAATAGTCCCATACATTATAGGCAGTGTAGATGCTGCATCTAGCAAAGAAAGTCTGTAAAATGCTTGTTGCCAGAAGCCAGGAAGGGCACAAGAGGATGGCTTTCTTTCTACCTGCATTCCTTGCCTCTTTTTTTAAATATCTCCTGGGATACTGGGATAAACATACATTAATGTATGACTCGTCTGACGTTTGCCATTCTCATCACAAGGAATGAAAATCTTTGAAAGTTAATGGCTTGCTCTGTCCTAAAGGAAGTGCTTCCTGAGTGGGGGGAGCTGCATCTTCCTGCCTTTGCTTTTATCTACTCTGGGGCTAATGGAAGACATCAGTTTCCTGTTCTGTCAATCACGCCTGTCAGGCAGACACTGAATTCACTTTAATCAAAGCCACAAACTTTTAACAAGATGCACACGGAAGGTGTCTCCCTTGCTTGTACAAATGTTCTGTACCTTTTGAATCATCAGCTATTGACTTTGTAAGAGGACCAGATGCTGAGGAGGTGAAACCCTCCTATCATTCCACCAGCTTCAATAACCCTGCTGATTTGTACCATCTGAGATTCTCTCTGTGACTTACATTTTCAAGCCTCTCAGGTATATACATCTACAACTGAAGAAACAATCAAACTTCTGCTTTTCTTCCATTGAAACCAATAAACATACTTCTGAGGTATTATTTTAAAATGGAGTTTTAAAATAAAAGCTTGCTGCCTTTCTCAAACAGCTTTCTATCACCACTGAATTATTTTTTTTTAATATTTTAAAATTGTTTCTTGTTGTTGGCATCATATTTTAATGCTAAAAAAGAAGAGAGATCCATTTATTTGGATAGAATTCCATCAGGCGTCGAGTTACTTACAATTCCTTTTATTTGGGATATTATCAGTGTGACCAGCAATTGAGGACGTAGATAATGATGGCAAATAAATCTTAATGTAAGAAGGCAGATAAAATGTTGTTCCTGCTCAGAATGGCACTGCTACCTTTAAAAGGCTAGAACTGAAAGACTTAAATCACTAAACTTCACATGTTCCCTGTTTCAACTCTACCACACAGACAAAATCTCTTAAGACCCTGGGGCACTTGTAACTTGAGTATCCTGCATGTCCTATGGCTTAAGTCTTTATAGATTACTTACAAAGATCAGATAGTGCAAAGAAATTGAGAGCAAACCATGTTCACTTTGATACTGTTTTCATACCAAATGAGGAAAATAAAAGTTTCCTCTTTGAAAACCACATGAGCAGAATATATGTTGCTCATGTTATAAAAACAGGAAGAAGTTGTATTACAAACTTATTCTTACAAAGAGCTCATCATTTTAGCCCTTTTTTAGAATTTCACTTTTAAATTCTTATCTTCAAGAGAAAAAAAGGTAACAGGAAAAACATTCCAAAATGTTTTAAATTACCTAAGCAGAAAAGCTACAGTAAAAGCTAACAGATGGATAAAAAGTCTTTGAAGAACTTTTTGAGACCTATAACCTTTAATCTTTCTTCATTGAATAGCTAATAATCATGATTAAAAAGTGCAGAGCACAAATGACATCTTACATTTGACACAAAACAATAGTATGGAAGTGTTTTTCTATTTCCATTTTCAATGTCATATTCATAATAATCATAACTTCAACCACAAGTTTTGTTGCTCCTGATTTAGCAAAAGCAAATACACTTGCCTTCCCCAATTTATCAGGAGTAAATATTGCATATCTAGAACAGACATAAAATAAATATCCGGTCATGTGGAAGAGATGGGAATCATTCTGCTAATTAGTAAATTATTCAGCAGCTATTTAACTGTTGCTAATTGCCCAGCTATATTTACTGAATAGCAGGAGGAAAATAAATAAATAAAAGATGCTCTGAATCACTTGTCTGTCTGAACCAACCCATCAAAGTGCGCTGTTGTGTTCAAGTTATTTTCTCCAGAAGTATAAAAATCCTCTTGCTGGAAACTTTGATTGGTAATGGCTTCTGTTCTCTAAATGCTTACGCACATGTGTACATTTGCTCAAGTAAACAGTCCATGAGACTGTGCCCATGAATAATGTGACAGATACAACAAAGTATAGGCCTGTCTGACTCCTTTAATGTTTACAAAAACCTTAATGTCTTGAAATCTGTTGTTAAGAGGTAGATAAATTTTGATATTTCTCGCATTATATTTACTGTCACTTTATGTTCTGTCATTGAAAAGGAGATTGAACATTTAATGCAAAATAAAACAACAGTCTGTACCTTAGTTCGTTTTCATATTTTCTGAATGTTGAGGCTGTAAGCAATATTAATGTGAATTTGCTTCTCATTGTAGATGATTTCAAGATCTGTTGTAAAAGTGGAAATTGAATCCACAGACAATCAAAACATAAATGCTAGGCCAGCATTCACCTATGCCACTGACATAGAATCTGTCTGATGAAATATAAATATTTTTACTTACCTTTCTTTTTGTTTTTCATTTCGGAAAATAAAGCATGCCAACGCTCTTCCTTGCTGATTTTACAGTTTTCTTTGTGATCAGTACTGCCTCTTTCTCATTCTACTTCTTTTTCTCTGACCTCCACATCTACTTCTTTACCCTACCTGAAGTTGCCATGACTGCCAATCTCATTGTTTGCTTCCTTACCCATCACCAAGCAACTCAATTGTTTTCTTTAGCAAGTGAGCTGCAGGAACCTGACTTCAAAATGAGGCAATGGAGCCTGTGAGATGACAATAGGAAGGAGTGCAGGGAAGGGGCACCATGAAGATGAACATTTTATTCCCTGGGAATCAGTTGGTCCTACTTATCAGTTGGTTTGTCCCCAAGTGCAAAGACATTGTGAGTTATTTTCTTGTTACTCCCAAACCCCCCCCCCATTTTTGCTGCACTCATTTCAGTTAAGAACAGCTCATGTGAAGGCATCTGACCTCATCAAAAGGAACATGGACTAAGAGTAGTGTTAGATTTCTGAAGGCAAATTTTCCCTGCTTTCCTCAATACTTGCGAGCCTTTTTATCACAAGGGCACAGTGACCCTACTAAATGCCCTAGGTTATTGTCTTGTCACAGCTGCATGCAACAGCTAAAACTCTTCCTGGCATGGTACTCAAATGGCCATTTTAAAGCTCTTTTCCAACATGCAGTATTACCTCTGAGATCGGTAATGGTAACAAAAAAACCCCACTCTTGTCCTTGGTAGCCAGTTCAAATCCAGAATATGAATCTTATAAGGCTGGGTTTATGAAGTGATGGAAGGAGGTAGTGTCACACTGATCTCAATGGAAACGTGTGTGTGGGACAGTGGATGTTACTTGGCACTCGTTCTGATAGTCACAACAGGCAGCCCCAGGAGTAAAACAATGATCTCCTCAATGCTGGTAATGTTACCCCTGAGTAAAAACATGCCAGCAGGGTGATGTGAGGAAGCACATGCTGTTTGCTTTATGATGTATCTCTGCAAAGCTTGTTCTAGCTGCAAATGTATACCTCCTGTGAATCCTGGAGAGGATAAAAGAAAACCAGATTGGGCAGCTAAGTGAATGCCTCCTCCCTCTCTGGCTGCATTAAGACAGTGGAGTTCATTTGAAATACGTTGACCTACATGCAAATCAGTAATGCACAAGGTAATCATATAATGCCAGGAATGGAAATAGAACAACAAAAATGATTTTGGATCCAATATTTCATTTGAATTTAAATTAATCTTGGTGATCTTTTAGTACACAATATACCAAGAAAGGCAAAGAGTATATTAAATTACATACAGACAGTCCACAGTCATAAATTGTTTAGAAAAAAGCACTCCTTATGGCACTTCCACTTTTTATTTCTTCACTGACTCCATTAAGATATAGAAAAATAGAATACAAATGTTTTAGTCTGGCAATGAAATCTTTGATGACATTTAATTAAATAAAAAGGGACACAAGCCAAGGGAAATATTACAGCATAATATCACAACAAATTAGTCGTGTATTTAACATTACTTTGACATGAGAGAGAAATACATCAGGGGAAGAATTTTTCCAAAGTACCTTTTCACTTTTAATTTAGATTTAAGATGCCTAAACCTACTGCTAAGGAAACTCCTGTGGACCTGGAGCTTGCCTTGCGCTTTGAATTAACCAGGATCAGATGCCTATCAGTAGCACTGATTCTGCTGTGAAAGTTTGCAAGATTCAACCTTTGGTCCATATTAAGTTAAAACAATTCTTTACATTTAGTTTATTTTCAGGACTGAATCAAAATGGCACTGCAAATATAATCAAGAACAAATGGGCTTCATGGTAGTTGTCATCTACTCCTTTTTTTGTTCAAAACTTGCGTAGATGTGAATGCTGTGTGTGACATGAATTGTGTATGGCCCTTTCTGAGAAATATGTGTAATTTCTAACTGGGCATGGTTAGCTGTACAAGAAACACATTTCATGTTTTTATTTGATTTATCTCTTCCGCTTGTCTATTTGTTCCTGTACTGACTCATAAATTTTTTAACAGGAACAAATATGATAAGAGTAATAGGCGAGTATGTGTATCTACATATGTCTTTTTCTATATACACATGCAGTATATGGACTCACTGAGACTGTTTTGGCTGCTGGACAACTTTCTGTGTTATTAATCAGGCCTTACATTGATTTTGATCACATTCTTATGCTGGAAGTATATGCAGGAGGGATAATTTAGAGATAAACATTAGGCTTGTATTCACAGAAAGGCAAAATGGCTTTATTGACTATAATAAGTTATCAAAGTGCAACAGAGACACAGCTATGTGCCTGAACTGTGATTATGTTTCTCATGTTCTGACTATTTCTATGTGCTTACCCTTTTTCATAAAGGTGAATGCATTCTAGAGGCAACACTGTGTATAGATGTGTTTAATTTTACTGTCCTCTGTAGTTTTGAACCTATTTAAATGAATAATGATGGAAACTACTATCTGTTTGAAACTACTTGTTTTAAACAGTATTACTGATACTGACCTGTGCAGGTGGAAAATTTGCCAGCTGGGAGGAAAGTGGGAAGAGTAGAAGGAGAGGATAGACCCCATTGTAACTGCATTGTGCTGCTATAATGTTTAAGAATTGTCCATGTCTCATGATGGCAGGGTGGCCAGGTGGTTACATATCCCTTTTCCACATTCCTTTCCTCTTCCTGATTAGTGTTGCAACAAATGGCTGTCTTTGTAGCCAAATCACTCCTGGTTACCATCTTGGGGTTCAGGCTGCCCTTGAGCAGGTATGTACATCTCATTTTAAAAGGGCCCAAATGAGACTGATTTTTACACTGACTTTACACAGTTAAATTCTGAAATATGCAGGCATTTCTGGTAATCAGGCTTTATGGACCACAAATACCCTGAAGAAACTATTTTAATTTCAGCATCATAACATTGAAACTCCTATGTGGTCTGTAGAGAATAATTTAGGTTAGGAAACATTTCCTTATCTATAATATTGATGTCTACATCCAACCTCTCCATTTTAGACTGCTTTTATTGTCAACAAGAAACATTCCCAGACAATGATTCTGCTGACTTAGATATCTGATTTAGATATAATTATTTTAAGGTAAGATGAAGGTTAGATGAGGTTGATCCCACTTGTAGTTTTCTAGTTTAGGGAAAAGCGTTTGTTTTTTTTTTTCCAACTAAAACTGGTCAGTCTTTCTTTCATTTCAGTTTTGTTTATTTCCATTTACTTACTACTACAATACTCAGATTGTGCTTAGTGCCACACAGACACACAAGAAATGGCCTTCTTTATCCAAAAGGTTGCAATTTATTTAAATGAATAAGCAGACAATAGTTCATACATTGTCTTTTATGTGCTGGTGTGAACTGGAGTTGGTGCAGTACTGGAGAGAGCAAAACAGCATTAAAATGATTTATCACAAGTTAGTATTGTATAAAACCTCTTGATTTATCATCCAAGTACTTCATTTCAACTGCAAATAACTTCTTGCACAACCACTGGCTTTAAGTCCTAGGAATGTGTATGTACATGATGAGATAAAAAGAATTATTATGGTATTAACTGTAGGAAATAAAGATCAAAGGTTACCGTCATGACTCTTCCTGAACTAAATGTATGCTTTGCCTCACAGAGAGTCAACTGTCCTGAAAATGTAATGAACAATACTTAAGATTATATTTATATTGACATTGTTTTGTCTTTCATAGTTCCATACCAACTTAAGTAAAATAGTTTCCTTCAACAAGTGCCTAAAAAAATTTAATATTCTCAATATAGTTTGTGGCTGATTTCTTCCAATCCCACTATCAAGTTTCCATGAATTTTCTTCAAAGCTGTGTGTTTAATCTTTCCTGGTGACACTTTGGGAGAGCAGAGAGGTCTGGAGGTGAAACAAAACTGTTCAAAACGTTCTTTTACTGTTGTGTTTACATTGAAGCATCATTATGCCTTTCTGATATGCAACAAAAATTGTGTAAGTGGAACTGGAATCATAGGAACCCAACAATAAATAAAAGAAAACCCCTCCATTTTTTTCTGGTTCATAAGAAAAGTCTTTATGAATGTTTCTGAATAAATGTACCTGGCCAATACTAAATAAAGTACTTTAAATAATCTTGACAATAAAAGCTTCTAAATGAATACTATTTTCCCCTTGTAAGTGGTCTTTACTCTCTTAAACAGCTATATAAAATTATTGTTTTGAATCTGCCCACAGATAATTCATAAACTCAATGACCACTGTTCAAGGGAACTGTCCTTTCTTCTCAGCCAGACAGCCTAAAAAAAGTGAATAATTCCTGTGCAGACCTACTTTCCAATCTTTTAAAAAAGGAAGTGTGGTGGCTAAGGATTACATGGGTTGGAACAGGAAACTTTTAAAGAAGTACTATTTTCAGTGTTTGGGGGCAAGTGCCCCACTGAGGCTCTGGGCACTGTGGCTGTTCCAGTTTTTCCTCACTTTTGCCCTATTGCAACCAGTCTTTTCCTAAAGTTCAAACATATGGAAGAAAATACTTTTTTACTGTCTACTTTCAGCTGTTGGAAAATACATATCTAGCTATTATTTTCCATTTAAAATAATGCCATTATGGTTTTTGGGGCTATAATGAAAATGTAGCCTGCTGCCTGCATCCTAGGCATTAGTCTAGAATTACTGACACAGGAGTCCTTAGACAGTTCAAAACTTGGGCATCAGTCCCACAGAGCAAGGCTGCAGAAAGGAGTACAACACTGCATATTGCTGAAATGTCCAGATAGGTGCCAAATAGCTGACTGAAACAAAATCCAGAAAAGACACATGCAGATATGGTGGGAAGAAGAAAATATTTTTTAAAAAAGGAAAAAAACCCCAAATCACAAACATTACCTCTCTGTAACATCAAAGTCACTGTCTCAACTTTTGTTTCTTTTTGTATTCATTATGGTTTCCAGACACCCATCATTAGTATCTGTTCTTCTACAAAGAGTCTTTCCTAATTATTGCAATCTGTACACTCTGAACATTTTCCTCAGTGGAATCTGCCTGGGGAAGGTGAAGGATGTCACTGACAAGTCTTAGGCTTCCTGATGTGTCCTGTAGCACATGGCAGCACAAAGCACAGTGATAGCATTCTTCACCAGTGATGCTGCTGTTCAGGGTCCCATGTCCAGACAGCACAGAACGCATCTCAGACTCTAGAAAGAATGTTGCATTGACTTTAATGATAGACAGAGTTAGTTCTCCATGGATAAAGCAACAGAAGATGAAGAAATAATCTCAAATATATTACAGCTCAATTTTCAAAAAGTCCTTTCTTGCAGCTCCATATTCCACAGGAAAGTGATTATTCCTTTTTCTTTTTTTTTTTTTTTTTTGTCATGAGCACTCTCTGAGATGTTAGGAAAGAAGAAAAACAGGTAGAGAAATCTGACTTTTCTAGCCAAGAGAGAAAGCACATCTCTCCTCTTGAACAAGAAGGCAAAGGGAAAAACAGAGGGGATCTTATGAATATTGGGAGAATAAAACAAAGCAGTGTAATTGAAATGGAGTACTCCTTACACAGATGAGAGAATAGCTCAGGAGGAGGAAAGCTATTCAACCTCAAGGCCTTTGTCCTGGGACAAGAGATCAGCTATCACATTCCTTACACATCAAATGTTTTGAATTTATTTGAATCAATAAAACTTTCAAATTTTGCTTGATCAAAGCAGATTCCTGATGTTTATTTATTTATTAATTTTTCATATCAGATCATTTGGTTATTTTGAGGGAGGCAGTGCACTTTTTTTCTCTCACTTACAAAAGCTTTTATACAGACAGGCATATGGTGGAGATTTTCCTCACTATTTATACACTTTCTTTTCTTTATACATGCCCTTTCACTCTTCTTTCTGTTTCCTTTCTGTAAGAGGAAGGAAACACCCAAATATAAAGAAATACAAAAATCGCTGAAATGGGTTCTGTTTATTTTTTTAAACCCTTCAACACTTCTAATTTAATTTTAGTAGTGGAATTTTCTTGCCATTTACACCTGATAACTGTATATCAATAAATTTTTGATTATTTGGTGTAAGTTAAAACCAGTGCAATACAATGACATAAAAATATAATCAAGAATAATTAATAAAATTTACACCTCCAAGAAGCATATGCTCTGTCATTGACACATAATTCCCTACATCACAGCACTGATAGAAGCAGGTGGGAAGCTGAGTTGACCATTGTGTACCTGGCTGAACATCTGCCATGTTACAGATTGTTTTTTCCTTTTGATATCATATAACTAATGCAAAAGTTTACTTTTGGTCCTTCCCATTGTGTCAACATTGTTGTTTTCTGAAGAGAGCTATTATTAGCAAAATTTAGTTTCAAGTGTATGCTTGAGGGAACTCAAATTTGTTGCTTTTCTAGAGTAGATTCAATAAAAAATAAATCAAGCTGTGAAGTTATTTCAAAAAAATTTTTACTCAAACTAAAGGTTTCTATGCTACTACTATTTAAAAACATTGTGCCTATGCAACTGATTATATTTTTTTTTGTTAGACTCCACACCATAAAATTAGAAAATCACAGACAAGTTTAAGTTTCTAGAAAGGTATGGCAATCCAGATTTCAGAACATGTAGATGAAGGCTTATTTTAGTCTCTAAATGTGCAATCAGTCATACATGTTGGACTGTAAACGCTCCAAGAGGATCCTCCACTTTGCTAGGATTAGCCAAGTGCTTAAATTTGTGTGTGTATTTAGCACTTGCAGGATCAGAGCTACATTTCTGCTGCTGAAAGGCATGTGGAAGGAAGAATCTTGGCCTTCAATAATCAATTAAGTCAAAAAAGCCACCTTCACTGGGCAATTCTTTCCACTACTCTTAGTCATTGGTCTCACAAAGGCATGATCTGTGCTTTGGAGGTGTCTGTCATTTTCCTTTGAAGACATTAAGAGCCTAAAAAAAACCAACTAAGACTTGATTCCTTATTTTGGTTGGCATGAATCCTATCCTTTGCCATTCTGACCCTGTTGCTTTAAATGTTTAACAGTTACTGTGATTGTATTGTCTTTATTGCTTACCCAACTCATTTAGGCAGTTGGCTGAAACCGTAAACATCTCTTCATCAAAATGCTGTGTTTCCACTGAAATGGTATGTCAAATACATGTTCAAATACATGTTGCATGATTCTGGTTCCTCTTGAATTGCTGATTCAAGGCAACCAGTTTTTTATGCTGCCCTGCATTTTATTCAATTTCCCTTAAGAAATTTGTGGGCAGGGTATAAGTGTTAAGAGCATGCCCTTGCCATTCTTTGTAAGGCTACATCATGAACTCTCATAGGAACAAATACTGTGTGTTTAGTATAATTTAAAGACACACTTGCTTTATAAAAATGACCTTATTTGACTACATATATTAAATAAATAAATTACTTCTTGCCTATTTGTCTGAAAAGAAGAGCCTTTGGCTCTCTGCTTATTCAAAATATGGTAAAACATTGTCTTCTTTTGCTTGTCTCTTGACATGCAAATTAGACTTAAACCAACAGAGCAATAACACTCTTACCACTGGAAGAATGGTGTGCCATATCAAAGTGAACTTTGCATCTACATTGTATGCTTAGGAGTGTACTGAAATGTGTGCTGCAAAGGTGGCAAATGAATACAACCAGTTTAGAGGAGTCAGACATCATGCTATGTACAACCCAAAAGGGTACATACAAACCCTCAAGAATGCTTACAATATATTTCACCAAAAAAATCAACCCAAAACAAACCAACAAACAACAACAACAACCACAAAAAACAAAACAAAACAAAACAAAACACCAAAAACAAACTAACAAAAAAAAAAAAAAAAAAAAAACCAAACCAAAACAGAAAACCCAAACCCCAGCTCTATTGCTTTTCTAAACTGAGGTCAGTTGAGGCACTCACATGGTGTCCCTGCCATGGTGTCCTGATGGGAGGCTTGGAACTAGATGATCTTTAAGGTCCCTTTCAACTGAAAGCATTAAAAGATCCAATGGTATATGTTGCACAGAGGGGATTGGATTGGATTGGATTGGATTGGATTGGATTGGATTGGATTGGATACAGAGGGGCAGCACTTAGTTCTGGGCTCATGCCAGTGCTGAAAACAACCTGCTCTGTGCTCTGCTTGTCTGTCAGACAAGCTATCTTCTGTGATCTATTTTTATTTCCTGCCCCCGCTTAGTAAAATGGGCATGATTTAGATTTGCCTGTTTCCATAGGGTAATTCTGCAGGGCCAGAATGTCATTTGAGTATTGAAAGGCAAAGTGAACCACTTACACAATGACTGGTTTTGAAGATAGACACATTTATGTCCAAGGCAGGTATAAAAGTTTGAGGATGGATGGATAATAAGGATACTGCAGAACTGCTTCTTTTGATTTTCTATTCTGAAATACAGTCTTTTTCTTTTTTCTTTTTTTTCTTCTTTTCTTCTTCAGGCTATATAGTCAAACATAAAACATGACTCTACCATCTGTCAGTATAAAATATTTCTGTCCAGTGGAAATTCTGATGCTTTCTAGCTGATGAAGCATCTTGCTAAGGGCTGTTGGGCAGGTAAAGAAAACTTCCTGCTCTGGTGTGCTGTGCTGCTAGGCCTGGTGCTAGCATATTCTGATACCTAGGTTGAATTCACTATGGCTAAATTAAGACTTAGGAAGCTTTTCCTCAGGGTTATAAAGTTCTGTTCTGGTTGGAATGTGTCCCAGTGTCTGCAAGGTAAGAATCTTCCCTTTTTGCTGCTGCCTTTGCCTTGCTAGACCTGCCTTTGTGACCTCTACAATCTTCATATTTCAAGATTCTTCAGTGCACGTTCCCACTATAACTACAAGCTATTGGGTTCTTTTTTAAAGAAAAATAATTTATAACAAGCATTAGACAATGTTAACATCCTATTTTTAGCTAGTGCTAAAAGGGAGGCTGTTAAGCATCTTTTCTCCATTGTCCTAAGGATCATTTGTATATAAGGGGGGTTGTGTGCAAGCACAGACCAAGGCAGATCACTTCACCCAAAGATTGTCTTGTAAACCAGGCAATGAATCCAAACAAACTGGAGGTCAGCAACTGAGGAAAAAAACAAAAGCCAGGGCTAGTCCAGAGTTATCTGGTTTTAGAAAGAGGGTTATTTACAAATAAAAATGCTTTGTGAGTAAAGAGAACTATGTCATAGGCAGTTTAAGAGATACGACTAAAAAAAAGTGAAAAAGAGAAGAAGGGTTTCCTTTGCTTAATTAAAAGAGGGAATATTTTTTACCTCAAATTTAATAATTAAAAGGCAGAGTACATTCCTGTATGAAAACACAGTGAAGAGCAATCTCTGTCATTTTACCATCAGGTAAACTTGCTGAGGTCAGCTCCTGGCCAAAGTGTATGGCTGACCTCAGCAAGTTTGCCTTGTGGTAAAACTAACAGGCTTTGATCTTTACTTTGTTTTCACCTCAGGACAGCTCCTGCTTGTTAGTTACCTGAAGGTAAAAATCACACCTTCTTTTATCACCAAAGCCAAGTCTGTGAACCAAACAGACTGGAAATAAGAAGAAATGAGAGCTGATATATGGCATATAGACATCAAAGGAGAGGATGCAGGGCTTTTCTTTGCTTCCTCATGAGGAAAAAGGAAATTTAGAAATACCATAACAGACAGAATATATTGCAGAAATGGTAAGTCTGATTGAATAATATGTACAACTACTTCATAGTAGTGTTTTAGACAAAAGAAACCAAAACAAAAAGAAACCCACCAAACCAAAACAAAAACAAAAAAACAAGGAAAAAGGAGAAATGAGGTAGGAAAGCAAGGAAATGAAGTGTAATGATGTGGAGTTAACCAATGTAGAGACAAATATTCTTTGGTGGGACTTAGAAAATAAGAATCTACAAGGAAAAACATGAGATGGGCTGCATTTGGAAGTGCCCTGGATGGTGAATCTAAAAAAGCAAGCATGAGCAATGAGCCCATGACTGTGTTAGGATAGCAAGATGAGACTAGACCACACCAGGGTTGGACTGGTTTTGGCCATGGGAAATCCAGTGGAATGTGGTCATGAACCAAGCTCACAGGGGAACAGCACATTGAGGACTACTTTCTGCTGATAAGTTTCGTCAACTGAGTTGTTTCACTGAGAAGGAGGCCAAAAAGTACTCAAGAAAGGGAGGATCTCGTCAAAAGACCCAGTGATGGAGCCTAAAGAAGGCAGGAATTTAGAAGAAAGAGCATGTGGGGAGCCACTGCTTAGTCTTGCTCTTAGCCATGAAAGCATGCACTCAAAAATGCTTGCCACTTAGTATACAAAGAATTTCTATAATTTCTCTAGTGGTCCAGATTGCTGTAACTATTTAAATGCTGTCATAAAAAATTGAGGTTTGTCTAGTTTTGGGGTTTGGGGATTTTTTTGGTTGGTTGGTTCCTCTTTTTTAATCAAGATCATACTTCTGTGAGCCCTAATTTAGTCAGGTTATATATTTCAGAGCAAACAGCTTGCTTTGCCTAAGTACTTCTGTGAACTGAACACTCTGCCCTGAGGCAAGCAAATCCAAAGCCAAAGAGGGATGCACCCTTCATATTCCGCTAATTGATTGAAGGGGCAAATGATCTATAGGAAAAGTTGCATCATTAACTTAATTGAGGGCAAAGCCTAATTAGAGGGGAAATGAAGTAGACAGAGCCAGAGACACAGCAGGCCTTCATGTGAGATGTCAACAAACAGACATTGTAACTAAAACCAGACAGAAACCGAAGCACTTCATTTACATCTTTAATTTCAATGTGAAAACATTTACAGTGATTGTGATGTGTTTGTGAGATTGCAGAGGAATGTAAAAATTTAACAGAGTTAAGCTGAAATCAACAGGTTTTAGAGTTGAAGAAAAAAATCAACTGACTAAAGTTGCTTTAAAAAGTCTTGAGCAAACTGACTGAAGTTCCTTAAGGCTACGTTTGTTCTTCTGTAGTGTATTTGAGCTCTACATTCCTGAGGAAATCCAACAAGAACTGAACCAGGAATTTTACAGTAGTGAGCAAATATACCAAGTAAATTGTGGTGGACCATATTGCTTCAGTTTGACTCTAAAGAATTCCTGAATAAAGAGATAAAATGTCACTGTTGCACATTTGTTCTTTAAATGGTTACTCTGTGTTGTTACTTTTCTGGCATTTCCTCGCTTGTGCAAAGAGGCTTCACCCCTCAGAATCACAAGCTCCTGAGCTGTAAACTGGTGATGTTAAATTCTAGAGGCTTGTTAAGTATTTTAAACATTAGTTTAATATCTGAACTAAAACAGGTGTCAGAGGTCTTTTCAGGACCTTTTCCGCTGTGTTTTGGGGGCTTTTTTTGGCATGCAGCTCCTTTTTTTTTACCCACTGCAGGAATACAAACAAAACCTTTTCATGAGAAAAGCCACTTAAGTGAAATGAGGAATGCAAGCAGACATGTTTTGGCTACAATGCACATCTTTAAAGTATATATAGGCATTATTATACAATTCAACTGCATTCATATAGCTATCAAGCATTCTTTCAAAAGCTGGGCCTGGAGCCTGCTCAGAGATATGCACCAAATTTTTGTGAGTAAATATAATTAAATAGTGTGTAGATATGTTAATAAATGGAAAGGACAAATTAATTTCATTGTGACAACCAAGACTCAACAGAGCCAGAAAAATCATCACACACTAATGAAACAAAACATTTTTGAAATGTCCTCTTTTGTATTCTAAGGAAAATTATCAACAGTTTGCAGCTTCACAAACCTCACATTTTGTTAATCAGTGCAGTTACTTACCAAATAACAGACTCATCCACCTGGTTTTGGCAACTGGATATTAAATAGATGCCTCTGTATTTGTATTTTATTCTTCATACTTTTTGTCCTCTCTAGCCAACACAACAGCCCTCATGTCCCATCTCCTTCCATGCAGATCAGCACTTAACCTGGAAACTTTGTCCTGGATCTGCTGATGCAGCTCTCAAACAAGAAAACTCCCAATGATTTCTTG
This sequence comes from Fringilla coelebs, assembly GCF_963513975.1. Classification (NCBI taxonomy): domain Eukaryota; kingdom Metazoa; phylum Chordata; class Aves; order Passeriformes; family Fringillidae; genus Fringilla; species Fringilla coelebs. The sequence goes on from NC_140029.1 coordinate 47,819,443, forward strand.
GAGGATTTTATTAGTGTTGGATCACCGTGTCATTCTCAAATGAGTTTGAGTTTATCCTTAAGACTAGTGAGAACCCCTGATCCAACCAAGATAACACCATAGCTCCCTTGCAGTTCCAAATCTCCCATGCAAAGCTTGAAAATGCTTTAAGCTTTACGCAGAAGATGGGAAGAGGCTCCACTGAGTACAGTAGTGGTTATTATGCATGTTGTGTGACAAGGCACACTAAATGCACCTAAAGTCAGCCCAAAAAATTACATATTGTGTCATTCGTGAGGCTAAAGACTTTCAGGGCAAATCTCCCTTTAGTTCCCTTAAACTACATTAGCTCAAAGCTCGTTTTGGTGGAAGATGGAATTTATAAAATTATGGGTTTCAAGACAGCAAAAATTACAGTAGTCTACAAATCACTGAAGCAGTCTTTCCTATTTCAGCTTTGTAGTAAAGTTTACTGTAAATGATGTAATAAGAGGAAATCCTGCTTGGATCATACTGGAGTACAATAGCTGAATGTTAACACATTTATTATCACCTGTCACATCCCTATGAATGCATCATTGTGAACATGCGTTTGGATCTAGGACAGCATCATTAATCATTGTTCCAAAAAAACCCACAATAGTTAATTATTTGTCTCAACATATTGCATTTAAATTATCCTCCTCATTAAATCAATTATGAAACAATGTAAGTATCCTAATTGAGCTACTAAGAACGAGAACATTGTTGCAAAATCAAAATGGAAAGATACCACCAAATGCCATCCTGATTTTCAAGTGCATACAGTGTATTTCTCTTACTCTTTACCAGAATTCATACTTCTTGGGAATTAAATTAGGAAACCTTTCCAGAGTGTATTAGTTGGGGTTTGGCAATATGCTGCCTTTGTCATGTGGCTTTTTACAGCTTGGAACACAATCAGAACCTACTTATGTACTTGTACTATAGACTGTAAGCATATCTTATGATGCAAAGGAGCTTTTAATACTTTCCAATGAAATACGGAAAACAATGGCAGCTATTGAAACCCTTATGTTTTGAAAACATGTTATCTGTATATTTAACTCATTTTCTCAAGAGTCCCATTCACTGAAGTCATATTCACTTGTGCACATCTGAATTTATCTTCCCCAGGTTCCCCTTATAGTAAGCAGGTGGAAACAAACAGTTTTAAGATGTAGTTAATCTTAGATACCTGCTTTGGGATAAGATGAATCATATCTTAGAAGTACCTATTCTTTTTCCATTGACCCAAAAGGGAGACCAAGACTTTTAGGTGTCAAGATAAGGATGTCTGCACCTCAGTAATTTAAATTTCAGCCTAAGACCTGTCAGCCTGGTGTACAACACAATAGGGGCAACATGAACTTGAAAGCTCAAAGGGAACAATGAAGACATGCAGGCCTTTGATTTTTTACACCTGCAGCATCATAGAGGTTGTGAAACTCTACCAAGGACTCTGTAAGGGTGGAGGGACACAGCCTAGCAAAGTGATACAGGAGATACCCAGACAATATAGTGCAAATGGTTCTATAGACTGAAATAGTCTTATAGAATAAATTTGTGGAAAATATGGTCCTTCCAAATGCGAATAATTTCTGTTAATGTTTCCTGTTTCTTTTAAATTTTATTTTCAAAGTAAAAATTTCTTTTCAAAGTAAAAGTCTTTCTCTAGTAAAATTCTACTGTGATCTCTTACTGCAGTACTAATTTCATCAAGTATATGAACTCACTCTAACCATTTTGATGTCTCAAATTTAATGTCAGCTGGAGCCTGATTTAACTTCAATATTGTTGCAAAATGTTTTCATATGCTCCTTACTATTTCAGAAAGGAAAAGTAAATAATTATTTAGGGAACATTTTGTTTTACCACCTTTAACAGTTGATTTTTTAATTTTTTATTTTTATTTTAGGTAAAAACACTGTAAGGATGATTCACTTCAGCAGCAAATCTGTCCCACCTTCAGTACTAACTTGAGCAATTTTTGCTTCTTTTTCAAACATGTTCCCCACCAACCAGTCTTTTTTTCAGAAGTGCATGAAATCTTGTCACAACAGTGCCCAGAGCAGCTATCTGCTCTGATTGACTCTTGTTTTCTTAACAGGGCCACCTTTCCATATAGTTAGCTTAGTCTTGGTAGCCTTCTCCTCTGGCAGAAGCAAATAGTCCCTGGCAAAATGTAGAATTGCACAGTGTGGGGCAGCCCATTTATTTTTAGCTTTCTGTTTCTCATCAGGGTGCATCAGCAGCATGGCAAATATCTTGATCTTTAGAAGTGAAAATCTCATTCTGACCATTGTCCTCCACTGAATAAGAACTGTTTCCATCATCTTTTCCTGCATAGCAGTTATTGGTAGATTCCTTTCTCTTCTGCCTGACAAGATCCAACAGGAAGATCTATATAATTTTTTACCATTTGCAATTTCCAGAATAAAATTAGGCATGTTACATGTTTTGTTAGTTTTATGACTTTATAGAGGGTTTTTTTGGTGTTTGTTTTTTTTTTTTTACAAACAGGGGGGTTTGTCCCAAAACAGCCCCATGCAAAATGAGCTGCAATGTATAGTTGGTTTTAGCTTAACAAAATTTTAAAATAAGTAGAGGAAAGAAAAAAATCTAAAAAAGAATGTTTCCTTTAATAGAAGCCATAATCAATGTTAATTTAAATGTATATTTTCTATATGTCTATTGTAAATTCCATCTTCCAAGTTTTCTATAAAAACTAACATTTGTCAACAATTACCACTTGGTGCTATATAGCACTTCTTTAAAAATATTTGGAGATGCCGACTGTGCACTAACTATAGGCAAATGTTGATTGTTAATAGCTTTTATTATATGTGGTCTTGTTACTGGTGAAAACATGATGAACTTTATGAATAATTTCATGCTAAATCACAATTCATTTTATTTTTAACAGCAGTGTAAATAGTTACATTAAACTTGCAAAACAAAACTCTAAATCCAGGAAGGAATAAACCGTGTAGAATTAATTGGCTTGGGAATGGTTTCTTTTCCTCACTCTCTGCACACACTAAAATTCAACTCACTGTGGATTTAATAAGTTGATTACAATTACAGGACATAGATTGTTAATTAGGAACTAAACACCACTTTCCACAAAGGATTGACATCCTCCTTTCACAAAAAATATGCAAACAAATATTTTGTGTAAATAAATGCAGAGTTTTGTGCACACGGTAGCGAAGCAAATTTGCCCCATTTGCCAGATTTGGATTTTCCAGATTTACCAAACGCTCAGATTGCTTTTGGACTGAGCTACAGACTCTTTGTGAGCTCCCCACAGACAAAGGCACACTGATCCTCAACGCACCGACAGCAGCAGAGGCAGTTGCTGCTGTCTTCAGCGCGAGGAGGTTTCAGCCCAGAAGGCAGAAACATTGGCTAATGTGAGGGAATAGGGGCAGCCTTGTTAGCGGGGCTCTTTCCCAGGAAGTCAGGAGCTGATCAGCTCTGCGCTCAGCAGGAGATGTCAACAAAGTCTATAGAAATTATGATGGGCGTTTCAGATTACATGAAGAAATTGTGACTTTCTCAGAAAGGTCATATGTAAAACATTCTCCTTAAATACATTCTCCTCAAATTAGATCAGCAGTTTGCACAATATAATTTATTTTAAACATTGCTTCTTAGCAAATAACTGGAAAAAAAATCTGTAAAAGATGCCTTAGAAAGAAAACAGAAGTCAAAGCAAGGGTAAAAAAAAAAGAAAAAGAAAAGAATAAGAACTTAAACAACTTTAAATCACAAAAACAAGAAAGGGCAAAGGCCTGCTCCTCTTTCTGCTGGGAGAAAAATTAGTGGGGATATTATGGTGGTGGCAATAGACACAGCATTTTCTATACTTCTTTGTGGCAAAGAGGGGAAAAAAAAAAAAAGCAATTGTACCCTCCTGCTGCCTGAGGCATGCTCCTGAGCAAAACCCAGCTCCTTAGGCTTGGGTCAGGGAAGACAGGATTTGGCTCAACAGGATGCATGAGTGGATTAACATGACAAATTAACTGTTAATCCAAGTAGTAGCCAACTATTAATAAACTCCTCATGAACACTACCTCAGCAATTTGAACTCTCAGCTCCTGGGGTGCTTTGAGTTTGGAGGGTGAATGTGAACTAGCCCCCTGTCAGAGGCACTTGCAGTGGTCATCTAGGTGAATAAATGCAGATAAATCCATCCCACAGCCTTCATAAAGGTGCTGCATTCCGTAAGAACATGGACAAGGCACTTCAGACTTTGGATCTGAAAGAAAGAAGCTATTTTGGTCGGGGAAATGAGTTGGAGGGAAGTGCTCACAGCCTGCCACTTTATCCATGTTGGTATAATAGCTGCTAGCTATTAATGTTTTTCCTCTGGAGAACTCTGACTAGATGTTTCATTTTTTTTTTAAAGCCCCACAAACTATTACTTACCCTATAATTTGTTAGCAATTGGTTATCAAATCAGTAAACAGTATTTTAGATATCATTGGAAGATTTTCTTTGCTTGTTTGGAAATCGGAATTAGTCTGACAATTCCCTGAATCGACCTCTATTTCAGTTGTTTGCAAATTTGGGTTTACTTTTCTTGCAGTCAGTGGAAAATCTCCATGAATATAACTAGAGGAAAAAAACACATTAATTAAAGTTCAAGTTTTCCAATTTATATCACTATGAGGAGAAAAAAGATTGCAAATAATGGTTCAATATAAGTTTTAGTTCCAAGGGGCTATTTAATTTAAATAATTTAATTTTAATTTAAATGAGAAAGAACAACAGGTATGTGACTCAAGTGCCAACAAAAACAGGTACTTTGGACATAATTACTCAAGTAAATCTACTTTTGCCTTTACTAAGTGCTTGGCTCTATCAGTTTAATGAGAATTTCATTCTGAGTGATGACTGCAGGACTAGGTCCTCCATCTCTATGACTGAATGTCTCAGATATTTTTCAGTCTTACACCTAGTTTTCATCCCTGCATCTCCATATATTTACATTAGCAAGCTTTTATTGCCCAATAAAAAAAAGTATGCCAAATTTTGCCTTAACACATAAAGTACAAAATACTGCACAGAAATACATAGCCAGTATTATGATGGGGAGTTTTTCATTTCTACAGTAAACTATTTTTTAAATTATGCTTTAACAATGTATACTTATAGGGGAGGGCCTTTGCTTATTTTTTTAATTCAAAAGGATTCAAGAATTGCATGGTTCTCAAGATTTGAAGAATTTCTTTTGTTTTCCATGATGTAGGAAACCTTGGTGATGGATTGTAATTAAACAATTCTAATTTTATTTTTAAAAAGATAAAAGAAAACAAAATCAAAGAAAAGATAAAAATGAAAGAAAGAAGATGACTTTTGAAAAACCAAAACCAACCAAACAAAAAAGATCCAAGAATCATAAAACCTATACCCAAACCAAAACTCCAGACTCAACAGGGTTGCAAGAGAAGAACAAGAGTAAAAGTTCATTTCATCATTTTGATTTATAGGGAAAGGCTCAGCAGCTTACATAAAACCAAAAGGGGAAGTAGTTGAACATTGAGTCAAATCTCCATTCACATGTTTTGCAATAAAAGGCTGACTGTAGCCTTTGAGCCTTGCTTCCAGTCACAGACAATGGCAATTGCAGAGCAAGACTAATAACAGGATTTAGCATAAATCCACCACAGGAAGTGAACAGTTGTACTGGCAAATAATTAGCCGTGGAACTTTTAATGGCAACATCAGGATGCTCTCTGTGCTTTAAAGCATTGTCTGCAATTGTTATCAGGAAAAAAAAACAAACTCACTTCTCCTTCCTTGTAGAAGACTTTTACCTATAGGTCCTTTCTTACAATATTTTAATAATTTTCTCCTTATTCTAATTTAGTAGCAATAGTGCAAGCATTGAATTTGCATTTAAAGGTTTTTCAAATATGTTATTTTCTTTTCTTTTTTTTTTTCTCCTTTTTCCCTCACTGGTGCTTTTTATTGCAAGGTAAATTGTGTTTATTTTGCATGGCTAACAATTGGGTTCAAAGCAACACTTTGATCTTGAACCCCTGCCAGATTCCAAGAGCTGAAAGCCCCCCTGTGCAGTAAAGTAGACCTGTACTCACAAAGCCTGGCTAATTTGCAAAGGAATGTCAAAATTACAAAATTCAGCTGACTACTGTGGTGCAGTACAGTCTATAGTCTTTCTAATGAATGGAGATCTGCTTTTCTCCATGTATTTACTTGTCGCTTGTTAGAAAATAAATTCTGCATTCTCTAGACATGGAATTTCTATCATTGTATTGAAACAAACAAGCAAACAAAATAAATAAAATTTAAAAAACAGACCAGCTACTGTGAAATCTTTACTTTTCATAAGAGATAATCTTCTGGTAGCCAATACAATTAGATCTAAACAAAGCAGTCTATCAGTTCCTTTGCATTAAAACTGCAAAGAATTCAAAGAATTTTAGCTGAAGAAGAGTATACAGGTTCTATGTAAGTGCTCTGAATATGTTTCTATACCTTTTGTTGTCATCTGTTCTGCCTAGTAAGAGTGATATTCCTTCTCTTGGAAGTGAGATACATTAATGAAACTGAACAAAACTCCATCTCATTTTCATTGCCTTTGTGTATCTACTTCCTAGATGCTGGACAAAAAAAAAACCAAAAAAACAAACAAAAAATAAACAACTTAAAAAACCCCAAACAAATAAACAAGCAAAAAACTCCCCAAAATTCAAGCCAACCCAAAACTAAATTAAATACAAAAATCTAACAAACAACCTCCCCATAAAACAAACAAAGTCACCAACCAAAGCACCTGTGAGGAGTCTGTTTCCTCGGTGTATTCACTCAGAATTCAAGAAACTAGAGGCTGAATCACAGTGGAACTTGAGAAACAGATGTTCAGAGCTGCACAGTGGTTGTCTATAAACCTGGATCTGGTTCTGTAGAGGTCAAGGAGAGTGCAAGGTACCTCAAACCTCCTAAAGATTGCAAATCATGACTGTAGTGATCAGCTGGATGCTCAGCCTGCACCATGGGATACACAAAAGGCAGAATATACCTACAAAACTTCCATGCTTTTCAGGGTTTAGACTCTTCAGCTGCTAATGAAAGTGTAGTGTATTCCTGTATAGGGCTTTCTCTTTTTTTTTCCTTCTTTTTTTTTTTTTTTTTGGTGTAAATAAGTAAGATTCACAAACAGATGCAGAAAGGAAATAGTATTGGCTATAATGCCACAAGTAAGGAGCTGAGGCACAGAAAAATTGCCAACAGGATTTTCAGAAGGATTAAAGCAGCATGACTTTATTGACTGTGCTGCATTAACATCAAATGTGGTTTGACCCTCAGTGATTTCTTCAAAGTAAGACTGGAAGCAGAACAGGAACCAAACCCAGGTCACTACTCAAGCCACAAAACCATAATTACTCTCCTTATTTCTTTTCTATATTTAGGAGGGAAAAAAAATAGTGACACATGTGCCTGTAGGGTGACCTGTCATGCTGCTAAGTGTCTACTTATGCAACTTCAGTCCCTCTCATTTTAACTAACTCTAATTTTGAATGCTGTCTTTGGCATTCTGCCTTGGACTTCTCACAAGGGTTTTTTTGTGGTATTTTTTTTTCTTTATTTTCTTCCTCTTTTGAGAAGGGAGATAGTAAATGTGAATAATTATTTCTCCATAAAGAATAGAGCTTTTGTAGTCACATTTGGCATAAATGTGATTTCTTACTTTAAAAACTTTAGATTAAACCCATGCCATTTATACTACGAAAATCCCTAAGAATCTAAGTGAATCATTCATTTGAGCTTCCAGCAAGAATATTTTTTAATGTTCTGCTTATGGGCCTTGTTTTCTGTGTTGTTTTGTTTTGCATTCTTGGAGAATTATGCTATGAACACTAAAATTAGTAATTTCATTTTTTGGATGATTTATACAAGATATCTAGATCAAACTGGGAATTGAATAAAATAATTTTCAAAAAGATAAATTTGTCTCAGGATAGTCACAGAAATATAATATCCATTCAAGGGGAATATGAGGAGTGTAAAAGTTCTGGAATGCAGCGTACACTTTGTCTGGATACATAGAGAGGAAAAGAACAGAGAGAAGTCATTCAAAGAATGGAGAATAGGGTCAGATTTTGAATTCAAAATTCACCCACAAGCGTGTATCACAAGCAGTAAGTGGATCAATAACACTAGAGCTTTTCTGCCATGTTTTATGGCTAGCACTGTCTGTGAAAACTGAAGTGCATCTTTCTTCTATTAACTGCAACTATAAAAGCATGTTTTCCCCAGATTGTAAGATTTATAACTATAAATTCAGAGTTATATTTACCTGCAAAACAAAATAACAATAGCAATAACAAGAATATCTTAGTATACATTTGCAACTGAACACTACAAAGTCAGCAGAATTATGTTAGAAAATGCATCGGTGTCGAGAAAGAGCCAATCTATTTGCTAACAAAATAGTTACTGACAGCACCTTGGGTATGCAGAAAAGCATTTTTAGACAGTCTCAGTTTTCTCAAGATGAGTCTGTTTGATGGTTTCAAAGAATATTCTGATTTGGAAGGGATCCACAAGGATCACCAAGTCCATATTTTAAGTAAAAGACCCATGCAGGGATTGAGCCCATAACCTTGGTGTTATCAGCACCATGTTCTGGCCAGCTGAGCCCATCTCAGGATGACATTTGCTGTCATGATGAGCAGATCTATGTTGGTATGGCTGTTCTTTAAATGCCACATGGGTTTAATCTGCTTTTACAATGGAAGATGCTGTAGAGAATTACCTGAGATCCAGGCAGCTGAAGTCCTGCACCAGCTGTGAGCTTATTTAACCAAGTTCTGAAAATTAGTATATCTTATTTTTGTGCTATTCAAATTTGCCTTTTATATGTCAATCTATAAACACAGATAAAATGTCAACTTAGATAAAAGTGGTACATCAAATGCAGGAAGAAAGATTCTTATGTTGTTCATTCTATTAGCATTAATTGATTATTTTTTAATTTAGCTAAGATGAATTTTTCTAAAGTGATTCTGTTGGAATAAAAAATGGGAAGTTCTATGAGAAAAAAATAAATTTATTTTCATAATTTCTTCCATTATTAAATGCATCTGCAGTTTAAAAAATCATTATTGAGAATTTTTAAAATGAGGTTCAAAAATAAAGTTTTTCTATGATATAGCAGTAAATATTTTTATAATAATTTGATAAAAAAGGTCAAGTGTTTATTAATGATGTTTGTAGGTGAAAAAAATTTGTCAATACAATTAATCTAAAGTGTCCCCTGTACTCTTTGATAGAAGTCAAGCAGAAACAATGTATATTACGAAATATCAGGACAAACAATTCTGGCCACACTTTAAGGATGAGAAATTACTTCAGTCATTGTCATCTAAGAAATGACCACAAGAGGAAAAGACCTAAAATGATTCTGGAATTTATGAGCAGGAAATATGAAGTAGCTGTGAGGGGATCGAGCTCTGGTGCAGCTGTTACTGCAACCCTGAGTCCACACCCAGAATCCACACCTGGAGAACGTGTTATTGCATTGGAGGGAGCGTGCACCAGAGACAAGACAAATACAGAAAAAGACAAAAAAGTAAGAACTGGAAACTTTGTGTTATTGCTAAAGATTTAATGAGGTCACATTTATGGAGGAGGGATTTCCAGCACTGTATGAAGTCAACAAAAGACATCCTTGAAATCCAGCGCGTTGTTTAAAAGCAGCACCAGTTATCCCCAGACAAAAAGCTCGCTAACACTTGCAATGTACCACGTATGTAACGCAGGGTTTGAGGGCTCTCACAGCACAGCCAGTGGGCTGGAAGCAGGTATCAATCCAAGAGTACCCCCAGCTCCAGTGAAGAGGTCCCATGGGTTACCACAGCAGCCATCAGCCCAGTGCAGCCAGCCGATGCGCGTGCGTGTGCTCAGAGCGATAGCTGTACAAAACCTCAAGGAGGAAGGCCTCCTCTGTTTTGTCTCTTCTCTCTTCCCATGGAAAAAGTGTTTACAGCAACCTGAACACAGGATTGAGATTCTCAGGTAAATTAATCAGGATCTCCACCCACTTTAGTCACTTCGTCTAATTCTCAGCAGAGAGGAACAAGGATCTCAACAGGGCAACTTATCCCATCCTGGTAAGTGTCAAAGTTAGACAAGAATGATTCACTCAGATATTGCCTTCCCACAGAAAAGAAGGCAGAATGAGTTGTGTACATAATGAATAACATTCACATAAGTCCAGCTGCTGATGTCCTCACTTGAGAGAGAAATTAGCACTATTTAGACTCAATTCATCTGGTCTGCTGTAGATATGCTCTAAATCATGTGGAAGAATTCCATAACTGGAGTCTTGAAAACTGGTTTGGCCTGAATATAGCTGCATTTTATCAGCTGACCTTCACATTAGGTATCTTAAATTTAAAATACTAAAGACTAAAAATCCCCCAACATGAAATTATTTTTAGTCTTAGGTCTTTGTCTTCAGGACATGGGTGGTATCAAAGAGAAAACAGTGAACAAAACCCGCAGAAGAAGGGGAGGGAAACCACAGAAGAGTGGCTTTACCTCTATAAAAGAAGAATTAATGACTCAGAATGATACAGAAGGTGGAAAAAAAATGAAATAAAATTCTTCCTGTGAACTCTCACTCCAAGACAAGTCAAAATCAACATGTGTCTTTGACAATCTGTGCATGCACTGACAGCTGTCAGAATGCCTTCACAATAATTGTTAGAAATTGGCATTGAGCCCCAAATTACATGAAGGAAAACTAGTTTAAAATGTTAAAGAAATGGTGCTGAAAATAAAAGCATGTAATTGGCAAAACTAGGAGGCAGAGGTAAACAGAAATATGCTGCTTTTCTCTTGAAACTATTATAGTCAGAGTCATCCTATTTGTCATACACTTTATTTGAGGTTTATTTGTTATCTCATGGTCTAGTCTTAAACAGAAACTTAGTTTAGAGACTCAACAAGTGAATTTTGAGAAAACAGATGAGCACTATGAAAACATCCCACTCTGAAAATTTACTTAGCCTTGAAAAAGAAGACTGAATATTAGTGAATATTTTTTCTGAAGTATTAAATTCAGTGGCAAAGAAAACAAAATATCTTTGAGATGATAACAAATAAGCATTTCTGTAAACTAGGAAGCTCTGTAATCTAACTGATTATATGCATTTTAAAACTGAAGACTGACTATAAATTAGAAGCATAAGGATCACTCCTTGACTCTGAGGCCACTGAATATGTAAGAGGTCACAAATACATTATCTAACTCTCTTATTCTTTAAAACTCAGTCCCTCACCTGTTGGCAGTTGCTAATTCTCCAACCAGGCCCAGAAGTTGTTGGAAGATTTTTGTCACAGAAAGAACCACGATGGGAGCAGCTCTAGCAAAGCCACAGTATGGTTGACAGCAGTTCCAAGCCCGCAGGTCCTTTAATTAACCAGGACAAAATGCAGTATTAGAGCTCAGCGCTCTTGACCATCACTACCACACAAATTGTTACTTCTACACACCCCAGTGGTTTCTACAAGGAGGGATTGGGCTGGGTGTAGGAGTAAGCTAAACTATGTTTGCATGGTGAAAACCATGCAGCACTGAGCTTGTCCCAAGTGCAGTGAGCAGAAATTAAATGAAGTAGCTTCTATTTCTGTGGAAAGATCTGGGGGGAGTACATAACTAAAGGCATGCATGCAAATGTCTCTATATCATCTATCTATCTATCTATCTATCTATCTATCTATCTATCTATCTATCATCTATCTATCTATCTATCTATCTATCTATCTATCTATCTAAATAGAAACATGCTTTATGCAAAACCCACATTTTTAAAGGGTAAGGAACACAAATCATAGGGAAAGCAAAGACTAAGGCTTGTATTTCAACTAATATATTCCTTTGCTTCTGAATTGGTTCCCTCGAGACACTGTTCTGTATGTTAATAATCCTCATGATTAGAAAGTGTTTTCCTGATATTTCACCTAATTATACCCATTCATAATCTCTTCTTCAAAACCTCTCCGCATTTTACCTCTTTGGTATTCTCTAGCAAGTCTTTTCTTTCAGCTTGGTCTTTCAGCCAAACAAGTCTTCTCAGCTCAGTAGCTGCTATGTAATACCCCACATAACTGGAATCCAAATCTTCAAACTGCTGAGCAGCCCCGAATTTTCTTAATTTATAAAAGGCAGTGAAGGTACTTATCTTCTCACAACTTAATGCTCACAATTAATAAAAATATAAGCATTTAAAATAAATAAAATATTCAGCCTTGCTGAGTGTGTAAAATATCTAAATGCATAAACTGGTTTCTTTCCAGCACTTTCTTGCTCCAGGAAAGAACAAAATTACGATTTTGGTAATAATTATGATAAAATATTTCCTTTCAGGAAGGTCTGTATCTACAATGTGTTTGTTCTGGGAAGAATGTAGTTTACTCTGATAATTTTCTGGGAAGACAGGACCTTTAATTTTAAATGTTCAAAAATAAATCTTTCACTAATACTTACAGGCCCAATTATGTGCGGGTGAATGCCACAATTCCTGGGATGGATTCTTACATATGCCAGCTTCCACAAATTAAAGACTCTTACTTTAGCAATAAACTCAGCTGCAGTATCTTGGAAAAAAGTGACTATAATTTTCTTAGACATTGTTCAGCCACCACTAAAGCCCTTTTCTCCTGATTCTATTATACTGCCTGTACTAGAGAATAGAGCTGTCCCCAGTGAAGATCTGAAGGTACATTGCTTTTCCATTGTTTTTGGACATCTAAAGAGAAAAGAATGCAAGCTCTATCCTTCTGGGATGTGGGGACACAGTCACTTAGTGCCTTAAAAAGATAAACCATATGTTTTGAAAGAAAAAGCCAAAAAGCTAAAAATAAAGGTGCATATGCATAAATGTGCATTAAATTTCTTAGATCTCTTTTCTTCTTTAGACTTTTGGCAAGCTACACAAGAGAACTGCTTCTCATGTCAACCAGAATACCTTCTGGATTTTCCCACTCAAGAGCTGTAAGTGAAGGCAGTGTTTGCTATAAAATCAGTATTCATGTGATCAAGGGCGTAGAAAATGCTTCCAAGATTGTCACTAATTCCAGACAAAAGATGAGAAGTCTCTAATGTTTTCAGGAGTCTGACAATGGCAAAATTGAAAGACCTTTCTTACAACTCCGACTTCTACCAGATCCCTAACCACCCAAGAGCCTGGAAACACTTGGTGTAAATACATGACCAACTCAGCGGTGTATCGTGTTCTGTGTATTCAGGACTGACAGAAAAAGTGGATGAACACTCAGGTGACAGAGCCTGCTGCCAATGACACAAAATTATTGAGGACAGTCAAAGCTGACTGAGTAGAAATGTAGCAGGATCACAGGGTAATAGGGTTTCTGAGGAACAAAACATCAGGTGAAATTTAATCTGAGTAAGCAGAAAGAAACATAGAAGGAGAAAAATAAACCTAACTAAATACGCACTTTCAACTACATATTGTCACCCAGGAAGACACTGGAATCATTACAGACAGATTTTAAAAATCTTTAAGTATTAGCAGCTATAGAAATGTAATTTTAATGTTATGAAGTACAAGAAAGAATATTTTAAAAAATTAAAAACATCCTTACACTATGCTATAAATCAACATCATAGTCCCATTTGGACATTTTTTTCCTGAATCACCTGTCTCATAAACACCACAACAAAAAATAGTAGCCAGAAAAATTAAAATCATTAAAATCAAAGAATAAAATTCTTTTTGATTTCTGCCCTTCCCTTCCCTTCCCTTCCTTTCCCTTCCCTTCCCTTCCCTTCCCTTCCCTTCCCTTCCCTTCCCTTCCCTTCCCTTCCCTTCCCTTCCCTTCCCTTCCCTTCCCTTCCCTTCCCTTCCCTTCCCTTCCCTTCCCTTCCCTTCCCTTCCCTTCCCTTCCCTTCCCTTCCCTTCCCTTCCCTTCCCTTCCCTTCCCTTCCCTTCCCTTCCCTTCCCTTCCCTTCCCTTCCCTTCCCTTCCCTTCCCTTCCCTTCCCTTCCCCTTCCCCTTCCCCTTCCCCTTCCCCTTCCCCTTTCCCTTTCCCTTTCCCTTTCCCTTTCCCTTCCCCTTTCCATCTGTCCCAACAGGAAGACAAGGAGGCAAATGTACAGTTGGATGCAACTATTAAAAAAGGTTGTGGAGGACAGATGCTTGTCCTCTGACTCAGGAAATCCCTTAACTGCAGAAAGGGAATACTGTTATTGTATATTTTCTGTTTCCTTATACTTCCTCACTCAAGCAACCTATACTAGGCACTGTTCCCATTGATTCCCAATTTCCATATATGAGTTTCATTGCTCCAGGCCAGTGCCTGACTGTATATTTGAGCCAAGTGAGGAAAATATGGACCTTATAGAAATTGCTAAAATGTTTGGCTTAGGATTGCATAGGCTGTTTCCAGCACATACTTCATTATCACAGGACTGCCTTTCCAATGCTCTCATCTTCCAAGCCGAGCAGATGCTGGATGCCAGTTCTGCAGAGACTTGAAGGCCTTCTTTATTTTCCTTTACTAAGAGTGCTATTTCAGCTGTCCACGAGCTCAGCCACTCAGTGGCAAGATATAACAAAGATGGATTTGGGTAGTGAGAAACAAAGACAAACATTAAAACTCTCTTCTTTATTCTGCTCCCAGACTCAGCATCAATCCTCCACTTAACGCTCCTCTATCCTCCCCAAGTGCCACAGTCCCAGGGTAGAGGTGAGTATGGTCAGTACATAGCAGTTTCTCTCTTCTGCTCCTGCCCACTCACATCCTTTCCTGCATCAGTGTGGACATCCTTCTGTCATCTTCCTTCTGTCATCTTGGAGCTCAGAAAAAGGCATAACTGGGTTGTCTGGTGAAGGAGCTCTCAGGATGTCACTAGAAAGTCCCACCTACCAGCTACTGTTAAAGACATGATGTTAGATACAGAACTCTCATTTTCTAAGACTATGCTTTGTTATCTCATATATATATATATAAAGATATATATATATAATGTATTGTCTATAAATAAAACAGGACAAGAGTTTCAGATAAAACTCTTATCCTAAAGCTGATTGTCTCAACAAATTTTTCATCAGACCACCTTTATGAGCTTTTCTTCATCAAATGAGAAACTGTTCTATCAACACAGGGAGAAAAAGTAACATGTCCTTTTGGAGGAAGTCTTCTAATCTGGCTGCTGTACCATTTCAGCCACTTGTTATTTGATCCTTGACCTTGCCATGAGCAATTGCGTAGTAGTAGGCTGCAGACTCACATTGGCAAACATGCTGAAAGTGTACTCAGAGAGTGGTTGTTGATTAATTATGCATACTTCATGTCACTGAGATCTCTGAGCATATCAGAGGGCTAGAGACAGAAGGAGGTGTATTGTTTCTGATTTTCTCTACCACATAACATTCTCAGTTTGCACAAACAGAAGGGTCAATGCACCTTGCTGGTTTTAACAAAACTAGCAGATTATATGTTTATGGATGAAAACCTCAAAAATTTTATGTAAAATCAAACCAGTGAGTTAGACACCCTAACATCTCCTGACTACCACCCATGGGTGGACAAGGTATTCTCAAGGTGAAAGAGTGTGTGTGTATGTGTGGGTGTGTATATATATATATATATATGTATGTATGAGTATATATAATAGTTGTTCAAATAACTGTTTAAGAGGAAAGATCTGCAGCCAGGGGTGCTTGCACAGAGCTGTTTCTTAGCTACCCTGAGAATCTGAACTAATAAGATTTTGTGTGAGAGCATCATTCTCTCCTAAATCTGGTCTGTACTCCCAGGAACGTACAAGTCACGAGGCCAGAAAAGCAGCAGGTAAAGAAGAGCTTGGCTCTGGAACACTCTTTTTTTTGGCAAAACAAAATTTTAAGGAAGACCTGTGTTGTTGAGTTCCTCTTAATATAAATGTTTCTGTTTTATTTTACCTTAAATTTCTACTGGATATATAACATGAAACCACATATATATAAGAAAACCTAACTAAAAATGCTACCCTGAATCATTGTCTCACTGCCCCACATTGTGAAGCAGTGACTGGACCACAGAAATAGTTTCCTATAGACAGAACCCCTTTTGCTTACCTAGAATTAATTGAATTTATAGACTAATACTCTATTCAGCAGTATGTCATATTATATTTGCTTTGGTCTTTCCATTTCAATTTTTCACCGTCAACCCAATTTTGTCCCCCATCTTTGTTTAAAAGAATCAAGCAGACATTGTGCACTGTGCTCACATGCTGCCTATTAGGATACCATCAACTCTTGTGGAAATGGGCAAACTTAAAGGTCTTAGCAATGCACTTAGAAAGTGCATTGCTAAGACCTTCAAGTTTGCACATTTAGAAAGTACATTGCTAGATTTTTGATTTTTTTTTTTTTACCATGAGACATAATTTGCAGCTGTGTTGATTATCCTGGAGTGATTAAAGCTCCCCATCTTTCTGCACAGTATCTCCTTGTCCTAGGTAACTTAAATAACACTGAGTTACGAGCAAATTTTGCTGTTTTCTTGGTTTCACTGAAAATGGGAGGGAGAGCAAGAGAAATGACCATAAAAAACTGGAGAGGACAAAGATGTTAAGAGTGCATGGGAAAGTTGAAACCCTAATGATTGAATTGAAGCCTATGCTAACAGATCACTAGAGATTTGGTACCTAAACTTTTGCCTCATTTTCTGAAACAGAACTTTATAAACACAAATTGCTACTAATGATAATCCACCAGTCATTTAATATTGCAGCTCATTTGGAATACAGTTCAGTAATTTATTATTGATCACTGGGTTCAGATAACACCTTTTCTTCACACTTTACAACCTGATAGTGCTTCATCATTATCAAAAGGTATTAAAACAAAACACTCACCAAAAAATGCAGAAAAAAGTCAATATTATCATTCAAACCATATTTCTCTAATTATGATGTCCTATTATGGACAAAACATTTTTTCTTTTACATAAATACTATTTTCTTTAGTTTTCAATCTAGTCACCTCATGTTATCCTTTGTGGATAAATAGAATTGGCTCACAAAAAAAGTAAAGGAAAAGCCTATAGCTCTTGCATTTCTTCAGCATCCCACACTAAAGACTTGCTCCTAAAATATAGAGAAAAGCACAATTAAGTTTTTAAGGTTGATCTTGAATATGGGATGCCAAGTGCTAAACGTCTGTGAGTGATAAATAGACCTTTAATGCTTTAGCTTCCATTATTGTGAGAACCAGGACAGGTTGACAAAAGAAGGTCTCATTTGAGAAAAATGGAAATTGCTTGGGGAGAAAAAAAAGAAAAACTGAAGGGGGAGGGACAGGTGAGGGCATCAGTGGGGAAATACTGTAACAAAATGGATGTGGAGACTGGGGGAGGAGGGATTAGGCGTTTAAGTGAAGCAGAAGGTAACAAAATGTGAAAAGATCACACGGGTAGGAAGATAGCTGGAAGGGATGGGGCAGAAAATTCCGTCCTCTGCACACACTGTTGTCTGCAGACTGAAACAGAGGTTAAGGTCCCAGGATGTCAGTGAATCTTTGGCAGAAACCACTGACCACAAGGAACAACTGTCTGGCTGGTTTGTCTGGTCTCAGCAATGCTCTCCAGCAGTGACTCACTGAGAAGTTGCTCTGGCCTGAAGCTGTTGGTTATTGGTCTCCCACAGCCAGAGCTGGTAAAAGGGAGCACCACTCTTGCGCCACTTCTCATCATCTTAATATCAAAGACGATACCTTCCCATATAAAACCTTTCAACTGGTGATCAGAACAGGAAGCAAAGCAAACCCTGTCCCACCAGCTTGTCTGGCAGAGGGAGACCCACAGCAAGGAGTGGGTCTTCTTCTGTCAAAAACCATTTGCACCTTGAGTGAATGAGGAATTCCCGTTAGCCTGGGCAGACATATCTCAGCTTGGCTGCTTGTGAAGTTAAAAATACTGCCATTTTTCCCCCCACTAGCCCACTATCACAGAGGTGGTCAAAGAATTAGTTAAGAAGGCTTTCCATGCAAAAGTAAAATTGAATTTCACTTCTAGAAATTTTTACTCTCTTCCTCTGCCCACCCCTTTTTTTTCAGCTGTGTGCATTCCTCATTACTTGTAGAATTCAATAAGAAAATTTACTTTACTTTAGCTTAATCTTTAGAAAAATCTGTTTAAGGGAGGTTTTAGAGAGACCTATTTTTTCCTAAGTAGCTGTTTTATAGCATTTAGAAACTTTGCTGCGTTTACACTTATATAGAATCTATCTGTTTTCTCCCAAATGATTAGTAAAGAATGCTTGCTAACAATAAAATAACCTTTTCTTAAAACTACAATGCACTTTTTCTCCTTTAACTCCATTAAATCTCAATTTAATGCTGTTTCTTTAAACTGACCCTCCCCAAAACAACTGCAGTATTATTGATTCAGGTTCTGATTTTCTGATCTCACCAAGTATCACATTTTGCTTTCATGCAACCACAGAGCTGCAGAATGGAAAAATACCCTGTTAAGTGCTTCCCTTCATGCCTGCAGTTAAAGTCTGTCTGTTCCTTTTGATTGATATCTCCATTGCTATCAAAGAGCAAATCCTCTAAAAAATCATATCAAATGTGCACAGCTACTTTCTAATGTGCTGAGTTTTCTGAAAAAATTCCTGAGGCACATGAAAATGTATCTCCTTTGTGCCCTTTGGAGAAAAAAAAAAGGTCCAGGAAATAGTGAAACAGATTCTTAACATTTTTCTGTTAAAATGAATTTATGTAAAGAAGGTTTAATATTTAATTTAATAAGGGTTTCTCAAATTTGAATTTTTGAAGAGATGCTGAAACTATAGGTTGGTGCTAGAGAGAGAGGCATGCTTTTGCCTGTGGCTATTGCAAACAAAAATAAGGTAACCAGTTGTGGAGAATGCAACTCAGTGGGCAAACCCTTCTACAGAGAGGTTGTTACCCTATCTGTCACTTCACAGCCACAGAGCACTCTCACAAAAACCTAATTCTTCCCAGAAATAAGGTGACCATATCATATTTTCTTACTAAAGCTTCACTTTACCTAACTTTACCTAACTTTACCTAACTTTAACTGCAAATAGAAAATGTATCTTTACATTAATATTCAACAGCATAATGCACTTATTGTTAAATTAGTTAGCTATTTTTATTTTTTGATGTCATTAGAGACCCACATTTTTACTATGGAGCTGGACAGACAGGATTAGTCCAAAATTTCATTAACTGATTGTAATGAAATCCAAAACAGAGCAAAACCCCCCTGGACTCATGAACTTTAGGTGCAACCTGTGCAGAAGACAGTTTCAAAGAATAACCTCTTCTCCCAGATTTTTTTGTAGAGGGACCAGAAGTAAACAGGCAGACCTACTGTTGAGCAGAGGTAAGGGGAAAGCTTTTATCTGTCTGGACTTTCATATTACCCACATCCCCATGAACCCTCTAAAGACCTAGATCGTATTAACTGTGGGAACAGGCAGAGAGTCCTGGCTGCAGGCCAGTCAGGAGTTTCAGAAACAGCTACAAGTTAGTTGAAACAGGTGCATGTAATAAAGAAGCCTGAAATAAAGAACCAGAACAACTGGCCTGTGTCAAGTTGAAGTTACTGTTACACAAGGCTGTGCAGAATTTTCACAACAAGTTTCAAAAACCTCCAAATCTACACTTTGCTTTTTTATTTTGGAAAATTGATTCATTGAAAGAATACAGACCAATGTATTTTCCACTTACAGATGGACCTAATATAATCCAAAACCTTTACATTTTTCAGAAACCTGTGCTTTTTGAATTGTTATTGTTGTATAAATTTGACCTGTCTAGAAACAAATACAGATGAAAAATGTGTGTTTTAAAAGGCCAAGGAAAAATGTAGGCATCAGACCTCTTAGCTCAGAACAAAACCAAAAATCATGTACAGTCTTATGTACAGGTCTATCCCATATGTTTGTGGAAAGCTCCATTTTATATGTAGGCAAAAGATAAAAGAAGATAAGGAGATCTAGTGAATGTGGGGATATCTTCCTAGCTCAGAGCAGACATTATCTCTGGACAGGGTTTGGAAGCCCTTCTCTGGCAAACGATCTGTGGAACTTTATCCTCCACTTCCCACCCCAAGGATCTGAAAAGCAAAGCAACACGTTCACCAGAGAATCAGACGACATTTTCTGGACATTGTAGCATGCATTTTCTTCAGTATAATCTTCTAGATGTTCACTTTGGCAACACAAGTTTGAAAGTCCTCGACATCCCTTCCCTCTTCTTTGACATGCCAATAGTACTAGCAGTGTGAGAACCAACACACATACAGACCAAGTCACAAGCAATATCCAAGATACAGACAAATCCAAATTTTTACCAGCTCTTCCACATAAACCTTAGATGTAATAGTTTCTATCATTAAGATATCACTAAGATAGAAACTGGGAAACAGTCAAAAAATGTTCGTTAAAGAAAGCAGTACTTAAGAGCACCAAGTCATTTACATAAGGAAGGATGCTGGGGTGATTTAAACATTTTCATTAGCAAACAAATTATCAGCTGTCTGAAATAGTTCATTGATTGTATTTGGTATCCTGGTGCCTTTTTTTTTTTTTTTTTTTTTTGCCTTTATAGAATCAATACTCAAATCCTTCAAGGTTTAAAAAAAGAAAAATTCTTTGAAACTGGTAATAAGTACTTCCTAGAAATATGTACTATTTCTCTGGAACTGCAGTGTGAATAGCAATAAAAATAGGGTCTGGAAAAATCACTTGAGTACTAGTGGACTTTTCCTTGGTTTAGAAGATGAAAGTTAAAGAAGTTTATGGATTAACTGTATCCATTTTTTCTATGGGATTTAAGGTAGAGTATTTTCTGCCAACATTTTCAACATATGGAATTAATGTTATAAATTTAATGATCTTGATGACATAAAACTAAGGGTTATAAAAAACAAAAGCAAAATTCTTACAGGACTTTCTAGTTATGAATGTACATCAAGTTGTGCAAGCTGGAATTGTAAATACTGTAGCTTATTGCTCACACAACATAGTTCATCACTAAAAAACAGTCAGTGGAAGAAATCTATGCCCATATCTTTTATTGCAGCATTTAAAAACTTCTCAGTTAAGTCACCAATATTAAAAAAATCTACTGTGTAGACAACAGAATTTTCAATAATTTTCCTGCCATCAATTTTGGTAAAAGAAAGTTTATCCAATGGCTTTCATGTGTCCAACACATGCATCTGATTTTGCTGCTTCTTATTTCCTTTTAACCTGGGACATAAAACAGTGGCAACTGCAAAAGACATCAATAAACATCTAAAAAGCTCTATTTCTAAAAATCTCTGAAATGTACTCTCAGACGGTAGCCGTCCACAGTAGAGGAACAGCACAAGAGCAAATGCTTTTACTGATATTCCTGCATGAGAAAGACACTTGGACACCACAGACAGGTTTTTTGTGTACTACTGTTCTCAGGAGTTGTGCTGTTATGAAATTTTACCTTCTTGTAGGATTGCTTAAGCCAAAAGGTTGAAAGAATAGTGATTGCACATGAAGTCCACTTACACTTCACTTTGGTGTTTTACAAATAGCACAAAAGCTTGAGCTCAATAAAAGTAAGGAGGAACCCAGCAAGCCAAGGTGACAAACTCAATTTTGGTAGAAATCAGAGAGGCCTTAGAAAAGGGCATCCAAAAGCCATCTGAAAGCCAAGATTTTAAGAGCATCTTTATAGAGATGGTGATATAAACTATAACAGGACATTTCTGGAACAGTATAATGCTGGCTTCAGCAACAAAAGCCATAAGGCAATGAAAGAAATGGACAGCTGTAATGTTGAAACACTTAAATGAAATAAAAGTTGATAGCCAGGAACTGTCAGAAAGCAATTAAAATATATTAAAACCACAGACGTTATGCATAAAGGGAGGCAACATATTTATGAGGAACGGGAAGCATCATTAATTATAACTACCTCAATTAGCTTCTTAGGATCATCAACTCTATGATTGCAATAAAGAACCTCCAATAATGTGACATCCCCTCTTTAGACAGGCTTCCTATATGTTCCTAGGAAGACAACCAATATGCACCCACTAGATGCCAGTCTGTAATGTGGGAAAAGTTCTTCCTAGCTTGTAAAAGCATGTTTTGGCTGAAGTCCAACACAGAGTGGGAAATTTAGCCACAAGAAACAAGAAAAAGGCAGACGGAGACAAAGAAATAGATATTAAAGGAAGTCTGTATGAAGAAATTTAAACTCTTTCCAGCCTAATTATGGTGTGCCCCTGCAGGTTATGGACAACCCAATGACACAATAGAGACAGAAGTTCTCAAGCCTTCCCACACTTCCCTCCTCCACACAGGAATCTCCCAGTCAGAAGCTGCTATACCCTCTTGCAGAGCTATGGCTCCACATGCACCTCTTCCCGAGAAAAAGTCCAAGGAGTAAGAAGTAGAATGTATTTGGCAAACCCCTGAAACACTTTCTCAAACAGAGGGAGAAAAAGCTGTATATTCATGCATCAAGATGATGATTCAGGAAAGCAGCAAAAGGTTAAGGGTTGAAGTTGTAGCTGCACACACGCAAGTAGTAGTACAGGTTTTCTTACTGCCAACCTGCTGGAAGTCAGAGATTGATACTGAGACATTCAAGTTCCTTGCTCTTACCCCCTCTCATGATGTATATGCTACAGGAATGCCATAACCATGGTTTTGAGTAGGTGAGGGTGTCCTCTGTGAAACTTTGAGAATGCTGGACTTCTAAACTCTCCAACTAAACTGCTGCAGCACCATGGAGGCCAGGATGCAGAACTTCCATTCAATGCATTAAGCAAAATGTGCTTCTGCAGCATGGAAAATGACATGATGAGCAATGGTTTTTTTCCCATTTTCCACTTCATTATCATATTCTTCTTGTTGTTTACAAAAAGGAAAGTATGATTTACCTTGAACACAAGAGCAGCATTGATGTGGAAAAAAAAAATCTGTACTAGACAAAATGTTGAAAACAGCCTCAGACCACAGTAACAGCCAGTTCTTGTAGGAAATAAAAATATCGGTGTTTTTGGTGTAAATGCTCATCACAAAGAGTAGAGTACTCCAAAGGTGGGTACACAGAGGCAGTGTGCTGTGGTTGAACCCCAGATGATGTTTTTGCATCACACAATAGTACTCCTGTGACCCACATCCAGATGTGCACATGTGGGTGGGAACGCAGCACCCATGGCAGGACCTGACTTCACACAGCAATAAAGCTTTGGGATTCCTTACCAATGCCTTGGACCTTATCACTGAATAATTAAGTATGATAATCACAATGACAGAATGATATACTGACTTGATTAAAAAACCCACTTAATTTATTTTAACTTTTTTTGTACATGCTTAGGTACTCAAAAAAGAAAGCTAATCCCACTCACCTCAAAAGCCTCATGAAGTTTGCGAGAGAGAGCACAGAAATTTCAACCTTCAGCTGTCTGAGAGAGCATTGCATGTGTACTTCTTATTTCACATTGTTACCTGAAAAATCTTCAGCAAGTATCAAAATGGTAAGTATGAAAGTTGCTAAATTTATGCCACTGTTAAAAAAACAAACCTTGAATGCTATAGATTTTCTACATATATCTGGCTAATCGTTGTTATTCCATATAATAATAAAATTTTAATTTATACTTGCTTGCAAAAAATTTAAATAAAAGTAACAATCTAATTCAGACACTCATAACTGAAAACCAATTATTTAAAGGTGACTTTTCATAATCCAGAAAAAAACAAAATGTATCATCAAGATTATAGACAGCAAAAGCAAACTCAATGAAAAGACTGAAATAATGAGCTCACAATGGAACTGCAGTTATAATAAAGAGAAGTGATGTGATAAAAATATGGAGATTAACTTCAGAGGGAAATTGTACCAAACACTTCTTTTCATTCTTTTTGATAACACAGCAGGAGTCGTTATGTTAAAAAAAACATAAAAAACAAACCAAACCAAAAATTGGGAAAAGGAAATTCCGTTTCAAATTATGCATAATTAGGCAATGAAATTCATTGGCATATGATATGGTAGAGAGCAGAAGCTCAGCAGTATGTATAAAAGGACAGTGCAAAAAATGACCATACACTATGCAGTTTAAACTGTCTTATTACAAAGCATAACTTACCTGCTGCATTGAAGGATTCAGAATATCTTGTCTCTACAGGCAAGTTATTCCATAGCTGTCTTCAGTGGAGTTTCTTGTGCATCTATTTGGGGATAATAACAATGGAGTTTAATACAGGAATCTGGATGAGACTGATTAGTTTAATTAACTCTGGCAATTTCTAAGGAGTTGGATGCTAGACTTACCTGCATGTAGTACAACCCTGATGAAACATTATATTATAAAGACTACCAATTGGCTTAGTATGCCAGAGGTGCTAATGCTGCAGTATTTGTATTGAAAGTAAATGGAGTATACTTTTACTAGAGAGCACTTCAGCATTTGTTGAACTACTTACATCTACAGATTTTTTCTTTAGAACTTTCCTTAATATCAGAATCTTCAAATCTTTTTTCTAACCATTGTGTTTGGTTTTTTGCTTTGTGGAGTTTGTTTTTTTTTTTTTTTAATGAATATATGACAAAATTGCAGAAGTGCACCTCTGGGTTAACTTGAGTTCAGACCTAGAAATGGTGGAGATGTAGGTCAGTGATGACAAATGGAAATGAAGATAGAAATCCATGTGTGTTGAGATGGGTGGACTGTAGGGCTCTAAAGCTCTCCAGTACTTTCTGGGAGCTTCCTTCCAGAAGCACAGGGTTCTTTTACAAGTGAGTTGTTAAACACAATTTGGGAAAATGTTTTACTGGAATAAAAGAAGGATTTTTTTCCCCCTCTTAGTTTTATCTTTAAAGAGACTAAGACAAACCAGGAAAAATGATAACCATAGTTTGTTTTGTTATTTTAGAGACAGACAGTACTTAAAAAAGAAACAAACAGCATATTTGACAAGTTTACAGGAAAAAATACAGACTAAAATGCAGTTTGTCACATGTAGCAGTCCTTGGCAAGTTAGATAAATAGTTTATGAAGAATATTGAACATGAATATGCCAAAAGCTATGAAAGTTACTGTGAAAGCTGTGATATTGCACAGGGTAAAACCTACACCTATGCTACAGAAGACCTAGAGTACTGTACATGTGCAGAACTGTGAAAAGCTGCCAGGTTTTGCTTCATTGAATTTTTGTAGAAAAACCTGTAGGGCCAGGCTTCTTAAACATGGAAACATGAGCAAAATGCCTGAAAGGTGCAAACATTGTAGAGTGAAAAGAATTATTCAGGAATACATATTCAGACATATCTTTGAATACAGAAGAATAAAATGAGGACAGGGAAAATGGGCTTAATGTAAAGTACTTTACAGCAACATGCTTTTCTCTCCAGAAAATAATGGCAGATATGTTTCTTGAAAAATTTTGGTGATGCACAATGACTGCGCTGTTAGTGAGCTTGACTAGAATAAATGAAAGCTGCTCACAAGACTCCTGCCAGGAATTGGTAATTGTTACAAGTTAAATGGAATATTGGGTCTTTGGTGAATTTCTATACTAATGATCATAAAGTCAGTCACTCATCAAGTCTCAGCATGGGAAACTTAATTTCTCTTTGTGGTGTGCATGTTAGCTTGACTTTTAATTCTTACTGAAAGAAGAATATTTCTGACTAAGATTTTGCAAGTGAATGTACGATAGTCCAGTTCTTATCACAATTTGAGTACAAATCTTATTTTCTGACCAAGCTGACAGCCTCAGATACTGGAATTAAAGGTCATCAAGGCTATTTTGTTGGGAAAAAAGCAACACGAACTGTAACTCCACAAACAGGAGAATAAAGTTCTAGGTTTGTGTTACACACTAAATAACAATGACAACTTCTTGCCCTAAGGAACAATCTAATACTCTGAGATGGTTACTGCTAGTTTTTCCTGAACATACCAAGAATGTAAAATGCTCTTATGTGCAAAATGAATGAATAAAAAATTTTATTTTCAAGAATAATGCAAGGGAAATCACCTTATCCAGATATCCATTTATAACCTATGGGTTCTGTAATGTTTTTTCAGTAATGTCCATGTAATGAAACAGAGACATATGATCATTTAACACTGCGCTGTTGGGGTTGAAGAACTGTTATCTTTGTCAAAAAAACATAGCACCATCATTATACTTTTATTTCTGTCTTTTGAATAGTTCTGGGGACTCAGGAAATCTTGATAAGGCACTTGATGTATATGTTACTGAGCTCTGCTGCATGTATCTATACCCATGGCCTCAGCACAGAGTAGCCACCTGGGCACACAAACAGCCTTTGCACAGCCAAAGCCACCCTCAACCCTCAATTTACAGTAAATAGAAATATTTCTGTGTACAAAGTCCCTTCTGTTTAGTGTTAACCTGTGACTTGTAAGGCAAGGTGTTCATCCTGTCCCCACTTGGAGGGCATGCAGAGATGAGGAAACCACCAAGGACAGGAAGAATTGATTTTTTTTCCTCCCTCAAGAAAGGCTGGTTCTGTTCTGCCTATAAAATACATTAAGCAAATTGGCTTTTGCACTAGATCAAGTCTGTAATCCATGGAAGAAACAGTGCTCAGAGACATCAATGAAATCATTGTGCTACAGCCTGTGGATATTGTGCTGCCTCTCTTTCTGGTACCAATCTCCTGGGTTGAATTGGAACCTGTATGAGCTCTCCCCATTATTCCCAGCTGGCATCTGACCTAAGGACTGCGATGCCTGGTTCATAGGCAGATGGACTCTCAAAAAAAAGGATCCTCATTTTCTAAATTCATGAGCTGAGTAACCTGGAAATAAAGAATTGGACCTTCCAGTACTTCCAACAGATGTAGCAGCATAGCAGCATGAGATGTGGAGGGGGTATGTAAAAATGACTGTCTCATTCTTCTATGAATCAAAGCATACCCAGGTATGACCTCAGAATTCCAGAAAGACTCTCATAGAATCTGGATTTTTGTTTCAGTGATATTAGATCTGATTCTTCTAGTGACACTGACATTAAATGAAATAATTTAGGGCCATAGTAAAAAAAAAAAAAAAAAAAAAAAAAAAAAAAAAAAAAAAAGGATTCTCAAAAGGCTAAAGTGAAACAATATTACTTAAGTCATGGAAATACTTCCATTCAATAAAAGCACTTCAAATTTTCATACTCCTTCCTCTGGCACACAGAGCTATGCCTTACCATGCACCCAGTAAACCACCATTCATGACATGGAAAAGTATGTCACCACCCATCTTGCCAGGATCCCGGGCTCGGATCCAGGAAAAAAAGATAGCTCATCCTTCCTAAAAATCCTTGGAGAGCTTATCCAAGAAACATTTTCAGAGTAAATGTAACACACCCACATGCTCCTATTGACCCCAAGCCACAAGTGAAACTTTATGCATGAGTATGGCTCACTGATTTTACTGAGGTGTTTCATATACACATATGAAACGAAGTGTGAAGGTACATCAGAGATCAGATTTAGAGCTGTTAAACGCTTTTATAAACTCACCAGAGACCAGCCTCTTCTTTACTGCTCAAACACAGCTGAGTTAAGCAGATGCAGGAAATTCAATGCATCCTGGACACACTGGATTCACACTTCTCCAGGAGTTAACAGTGCCTGAGCAGCAGGTCTGGTGCAGTGTCAGATCCTGTGGTGTATGCCCTGCCATGGATAAGTTCACATATGGTCCCTCCAAGGTGCAGCACAATCCGGTCTCTCCAGACAAGTATAATTTACTTCACAGATGTACAGCAGCTCTCATGTGTTCTAGATAAAAAAGAGGTATTGCACATACTCAGATTATTTATATATGCAAAGTCATTGTTATGTGAGGGTAATGGAAGTTTGTCAGCAACCCTATCAGACAAAGAGACCAGAGGAGAAAGCAGGAGCTGGGAAAGACCAACTAGTCATAGGCTTGAAGTCATGCCAGCTCTCATGGTAGATAGGTGAGTCAGTCAGACAAACATCAACAGACTCACCCAAAGGAAAAAAAAAACAGTTGAAATTAACCTGCATTAAAGCTCAATATCTGCATGTAAAAGTAAGTAGCAGAAAGTATTATTTTGGTGTTTTAAACATTTTGGTCATAGCCAAAGCCAAGGCCCTGATATGGGGGGAAGGGCACTCAGGGTAAGCAGCAGGCTGTCCCCCGAGGGGCTTACAGGCTGAGCAGGCAGGGCTGGGGACAGAAGAAAGGAAGAATTGTTATCCACATTTTACAAACAGAGCACAGCAATGCAGAGAGATTAAATGCTTGGCTCGAGGTCACACAGGATGTCCAGGGCAGACCCCTGGAAATGAACCTACATCTCAAGGTGCACCTTCCTGTCTGTCACCTAGCCAGGCTCAATTCATAAAGAATAGTAATAAAAAATAAATTAAAAAAAAATAAATTAAGAAAGTACCACGTCCCAACAAGACTTACACAGGCTTCCAGTCTAACATTTCCAACTAACTTCTCAGTCTAGTAGCTAAAATTTCATTACATCTTTGAAAACACAACCATAGCTGTTTTGTCTCATGCTGTAATATACATATTGCCAAAAGCACTCCTTCATGCTTTTGCTCCATGAGAGGCGCGATACTGCCAGCAAGCAACAAAATTACTGACTAAAATTGCAACCATTGAACAGTGTCTTCTCTGTGTCTGTGTGTCTTTTGGCCAAAAGAAAGTACATACTCAGCATTAAGGGCCTGATCCTACTCCCACTTGAGTCAATGGCAAAATTCCCACTGATTCCAATGGAAGAAGCCAATCGTAAAGGAACTGGTGGTTTTTTATTTCCCTAAATTTCTGGCAGATTTCATGTCCAGTTTGCAGCCCCAGAATACTGGATGAGAAACAGTGTCTCCATACACAATTTTAAAACAATGAAGATTAAATCAATTTTATTACTGGGCTGATAGTGTACAAAGATGTAATAAAACCTAGATTAATTCAGGAAAACAGGTCTCTCAAGGCAGTGTTAAAGGGATCAAGAAGGATTTCCACTATGAGAAGTGGTCAGTAAAGCATATTCCAATACATCATGCGACATGTCATAAATACAAACATAAAGATTTAAATTCTTCATATTTTGCCATGGTTCATACACAAGACAAAAACCCTGAAACAACAAACAACAAACAAAACAAAGCATTTAAACAGACCCTAGATGAGTCACTGATAAAATGCTGTCCTTGAATAAATGATTTCTATTGACATTAGATTATTCTGCCTTGTATCTTTGAACAAAATTTGGAACACATTATTTTCATTTTATCACTTTCTCTTAGGCAAGTTTATCCAAGTAGTCTTTAAATATGTTTTGTTAATGAAGCTATATCAAGAGTTCATCTATTTAGATGTTACTTATTTAATATCCCAAGTCAAATCACACCTTCTTTCCCCCTGCTTTATCATCTTTTCTTCCATAATTCCCAGCAGAAACCATGAGCTCATCATAACTTTTTCTTTCCATTTGGTTTATGATACTTGTCTTGGGCTGCCAACGTACTTGTTGCGAAGTAGGACTTGTAGATTGTGACTCCTGCTTTCTTGGCAGGACACTCACAGTACCAAATTGTTGAAAATTTCTCCCAAAATTACTTAAAGCATTTTTAGCTGAAATAAAAGTCAACAGAACACATGGCCTCTGTGTGGACTCTAAACTCTCCTCTTTTCCTAGTTAACCTCAGATGGTAGCTAGACTAACAGTTGCTAACAATATGAACCTCCCTTGTGGTTTAGTGACAAACTCTCTTGCAAACACGAATGACAGGTCACAGTTCTGGTGGGAGAAGGCTCAAGTCCTAAAAACAGAAAGAATTTTAGATCTAGGCAGAGCTAAGCGCCAATGAACAGCCCTCCAGCCATTACCCCATCAGGGTGAAAGGAAGCAGAACACATATTAGAACTCTAAGGAATCAAGTCCAGTCAGGCACTGTCTACCATGAAAGAGATAAAAGTCATGGTAAAGACCCGAGTGCTAGGAACAGCAGCATAAAATATCGATATGGTTCACAATCCAAAGCTGTGTAAAAACAGGTGTTCAAGGCATCTGAATCTGGGGTAACAAAATATTTCAGTTCAACCAGTTGGGTCCTGTAGGAATTCAAAGTGCTTGCTTCTGGACAGTGGTTGCTGGATGTGAGTAGTTAATAAGGTAGGCTGTGTCTTCTTGGCTGTAGGCATTTCATCTCCACCATTTGCAGAGAAGACTGTGTACTACTGCCTATCACATTTTTCTATTGTGAAATAATAGTTCCAACACAATCAGTGAAGAAGAACAAGAGCAAACAGGTATTTATGCCTGTAAGGATGCAGATCTGCTGAACAGAGGAGGTCAGCCAAATAAATTTCTCCTTGAGAATGAGATGCAGATGAAAGAACATTCAGATTCCCAAAACAAAGTCTAAGCCTGTGCAGATCCAGATATTATTTAGAAACAGACAAGAAGATAAACACCACAAATGGAAAAACATTTTTTAAAAACTAACAGATAATGATTGCAAAGCTAAAATTTGTATAAATTCCTTTTGAAAAAGAAGAAAAAAACTAGGAGATTTCTAATTATCAGAGGAGTAAATTAATAACTTTTCAGTAGTAGTCATGGGTGAAGAGAAAAAAAACCCCAGTTCTGCCGGGAAGAGCACAAAAAGCAAACACTTAGGACTGTATCTAATCATACGTGGGACTTACCCACCCTATGTTTTGGAAGAGAAGGATTTATTAATGTGGACAAATGATTTTTTTTGGACATGATTTTTTTTTTCTTTCTGCTCAACAAAGCATATTTTTGTATTTTGAAGGTGTAATTCAGTTCTCATTCGATAAGTTCCAAATATGGGTATAGGTATCTGGAAGAAACACGCTGAGAATTATTTTAGTAATTGTAACAATATAGTTCACAGCTATGAAGAAATGAAGTACTTAGAGGAGATTTTGGTTATAATCAAAGAAAAAATAAATTCTTTGAGAGCACCTAGTTCTTGAAGAAACAACCAAACTACCCAGCTGGTGTTTTGACTGAATTAATAATCAGTACAGAGAGCAGGTACTGCCTGAGGAATCTAAGGGTTTTAAGAGAGGAACATTTGTCTGAGTAACAGCAAAACACAAAAGGATGTGTACTTTAGCTTGCATGTAAGTTTTGGAAATTATTTTGGTTTGCAATTGCTGATAATATGCTAGTACCTTCATACCAAGAATCATAAGTTTGTGCCTTGAAAATTGTATGAAATAGAAATTCACCAATGACCTGGGCTTCACTGTGATCTGGTGAGCTCACGGTAAGATGTAGAATGCACATCTGCTTTTAAAATTGCAGTTAGCTAAATAACAAATTCTTCTAATAATCCACCTTTTTGTGATTTTACAATGCATTTGTTTTAAACTGGTGTGTCAAAGAAGAGTGCTGTCTCTGTGGTGCAGAAATGACAGCTAAAGCTTTTCTCCTCCCATAACTCCTAAGTCCAAAGCCTTAAGAGTTCAGCTGCATCTGGAATAGCAACATCTTCATGTCAAAGTCCAAGACAAACACATTTAATGAACCTTCAACCTCCCTAGGCTCAGCTCTCACTCCCTGACTTTCAGGGCAGACCTCAGCTGAAACAACCAATTTAGACTCTCACCAGCAGGCTCTTTGTTAGAGATCAACTCAGCCACCTGCAGAAGGCCTGATCTTCCCTGAGGAGATTCTGGAAGGCTACAGTCCTAAGTCAGCATTATGTATCCTTACCATTTCAGATAGGTTTACCAACAGACACCTAGTCATGTGCAGTGAGCCTGCTGTATCTGACTGTGAGTGCACAAGTGATTGCATACATCTCTACTCATCTGTCAGAGACGGAATGAACCATTACTTCCTTCTTAATTAGCACAGTGAACATATATTTTCCCTCCATCATTTTTAACTCAGAGAGAAACAGAACTAACTTCTCTGAACTTTGAGGGACTATAAAGTTTCAGCAAGGTTAAAAAGTCCACTTGAAAATTCACATCTTAAAATTTTTTATAAATTCACTCATGTATGTACTTCAGAATGATTGAGAAAATGAAATTCTTGTCTATTTTTATGTAATCTGCTTTAAATATATTTTTCTCAAAACTCCTATTTCCTCCACAGGAGGGAGATTTCCGACCAGTCTCATCCTGTTCTCAGTAGATCAGCCCTTTCACCCTGTTGTTTTGGTTTTTTTAATAAGAGCAGTCCCATTAGTTTCAGACAGCATTTAGTGCATTGGAATATAAGCAGCAGGACTTGGTCAATGGAACCCTTGATAAGCCCAAATAGAGAAATTTGCCCCTGTGTCCAAACACAGTGCAGGCTCTGGGCATAGTACTGTTATCCCAGCCCAAATCTTCTCCCCAAAGCCTGCTGGCTCCAACAGAAATGCCTTAAAAACTCTCTGTGCAAAATCTGTCAGCAGTCCTGAAATGACACCATTCCCATTAACGAATAATGACTATTCTCTAATTTTCATTACAGATATATAACCGCACTCCCTATGGAGTGGGACAAGCATGGGGTTTCTCTTAAAGATTTTTCCTCTTGCCTCAGGCATCTCAAGGTCTTGAACCTGGAATGGATGCTATGAAGGTACCAAATGGGATTCAAGTGCCTCTCCATTTTACAGCCCCAAATCCAAAGCTCCTGTTTCTTTTTATTAGACAAAGAGTGGTTGTCTCCCTGCCACATCTCCATTTGAGCATATGTTTATGGGGGACAGTGATATAGAAGTCTGTGGTCTTGGCAGAAATGCTCAGATTAGGCAAGATAGTGCTGATTAAAGCATGTATGCTACTGGAACAAGTGCCCACAAAAATTTTGTAAGAAGTACTGGGAAGTCAGATGGGTTTCCTAAAGATCACTCTTATGGTTAAGCAACTTTTCTCCTCCTAACATATACAAATATCTATTTGTATGGGGTTTGTGATCTACTGCTGGAATCTTGACAAGCAAATAGATCATAACCCTTTGACCTCCTATTGAAAAAAATAAAAAAAAAGGCTGAAAGCCTTCTAAAAGAAAAAATATTCCAAATATATCTTAAAGGGAATATAAATATATTCTAAAAGAAAAATTTTTCTCCTAAAAGGAAAACTTGAGAGTATATGGCAGTAAGTTATTGCAAAAGTACTACTTTTTAGGGCTATAGGGTTTTTAATTTTCCAAAGACACCAAATGTTTTAAAAAGCTAAGCAAACCTGTTTTTCAACCAGAATTAATAAAACACAAATCGAGGCGCAAATGGGTCAGAGATTTCACAGCCACTGGAGCAAAATAGCAAACAGGACTTGGTATTGATATTCACGCCCCATCCTTGAGACCATGGTGCTTCATGTCCATATTTGACTAAACTTTGAAGTGTTACAATATATGAGGGAAGAAAAAGACATTGCTCACTTTTTCTATAACTTTGGATTTCTAACAAAGAGCATGAGTCAGCCCTACTAAGTCTCGTGTTAAGCATATCAAGAACTACTGCAAAGCATTTTAATTTAATCAAGCCACATCCCTTACAGAATAAACCCCAATTCTTTTTGAAGCATGAGTAAGAGGAATAGGACTTTTCCCGTCTGCTTTCTGCTTTCCTCAAAGGGGTTAAAAAAGCCTATCACAAAGGAGTTAAGCAATGCCCGAAGCGGGATAATAAATGTGACACTCTCTGACTATCAGTAGCAAATATTTGAGCTTATCAAATAATGGAGGAAGTAGTTTCGTTACAAATAAACCGATCTCTCATAAAACAAGTCTTCACACAAGGTAATTTCATTGAACTGGAGACAGCTAAAGGCCACCGGCGGGCAGGACTCCCGCTCCCCGAGCCCTCCCCGACGGCCCCGCCTGATTGATGGGGTGGCCGAGTCCCGGGATGCCGAGGAGGGACAAGGGAGCCGGCTCCGTATCAGCGGAGCGGCAATAAATAAAGCGGGCAGAGCTGGTGCGAGGAAGTGACTCATCCTCCTGGAACACAGCGGGGCCTGTGCTCGGCCTCGGCCGCCCCCTCCCCCTGGGCCCGTGTCGCGGCGCGGCGGGGAGCAGCGTGTCCCAGGGACTGCGGTAGATGTCACCGCTTGGCACCGGCCGTGCGGGGAGAGCACAAATGTGTGGGTGTGCTGGGCAGCAGGGCCAGGGCCTTAAAGCCACCGCGCCGCCTCGGGAGGAGCATCTGCGCCGGGGCGAGGGCGGCAAAGCCCTGTGGAAGGACAGCTTCCTACCGGAGGGAACTGCGCGCTCCCTCTCATCCCCCTCGCATCTGAACAATCCAGAGCGAAAAACCAGCAAACTGTAACACGCTTTCCTTCCAAAAATTATGTAAGAACACGAGCGGTTAAAACACAGGGGATCTGAAGGAGAAGGAGCCGCGCCATGCCCATGGCTATGCCGGGAGCTGCTGCGTGCTTCGGCCGCCAGGTTAGCACCAGCCAAACCCTGTGGCGGGGCCAGCAGGGCTGAGCCGCACTCCTATCTCTCCACCTGATCCCAAATCCTCCCCAGCAGCTTCTTCTCGAAGGACATGACCCCTGTCTGCACGAGAATCAATGGAAGCACAAGGCTGTTTGGGGAAGGATCATTCTCCTGATGGCAGTGAACCTGTAGTGTCAGTTCTAGGGTGGGATCCTATTTTTGTCGTGATGGGAGTATGTGACCTCAATGCAAGCATGCAGGAAAACCATTCATACACCAAATAAATTCATTTTCTTCCTCTGCCCAAGCAGTGAGTAACAGTAACAAAATTTATTTTTCCCCCTTTTGTTTTCTGGGCCTGACATGGCTCTTATTTGCTACACAATTCATAGTACACTAATTAAGCAAACTTTTGGATATTTTAGCTCCACATGCTTTTATGTAAACTTGTTAAACATATTTGCAAAAGGCAAAAGAGACTGATACCCTCATTTAAGAATGCAATGAAAACTTAAGGATTATAATATATGAAGTAATACAGAAAGTCAGACATTCTGGCATTTGAGAATATAATATGCTGTTATTCATGCACAAATATTTTATATCAGTGAGTCTTTTTCTATATTTATACATTTGGATAGACTTTTATGTAGATATACAAGATAAAATATGTGAGTGTAAAAGCAGATTCAAAACAGGTCATGTAAGTGCTTTAGTGTTTGAAGTAAGCCATTTCCCCATCCCTGCCCATTTTGTTGAATCTATTAATTATAACACTGGAAAACTCCATTAGCACCTTGATGTTCAGTCCTGAATGTGGGCTTATCTTTGCTGGCTAACAGTCAAAGAGTATACAAACACTTCTCAAAGTAAATATAAGTGCATCACCTGATACAGCATGAAATCACCTGGTCAGCTACTGTTTTCACTACTTTTGCTGTTCCTAGGGCAAAACAGATTTTAGTGCCTTCTAAAATAGTTTTGAGTGAAAGCAGAGATTGACTTTGGTGAGCTCATTAATGTAATCTGTGAAAGGTACTCAGCACTGTCTCAGCTGCCAGAGCTACAGTGGGGTTGGTAGGCTCCCTCTTGTTGAAGGTGGATTTTGCCTGGGGCAGCTGAATCACAGATCATCCCCTGATCCACCTCTTCCACCCCCTTGCCCAAGGTTGCTGCTCTTAGCAGGAGCTGCTCAATAGGAGATGCAATAAGTGAGTCTTCAGGAGCCCTGGATAATGTTAATATGCCAGGCTAGGAACTGAAGAAGAAGCTTATCTCTCCCATTAGAAGTGATAATTTCTCCATAGAGAAAAAATTCAGCTGGCTGAAATGGAGGTGCAGGGAAGAGGTTATTTAGCTGTGGAAAATAAACCCTCCTGCAATCTTAAAGACTTACATTCAAATGAACAAAAGGAAACTCTGAATCTCCCTTTTGAATAGACATGTTGAATCCTGAAAGAGTCCATAGAGAGCAGCAGGCTTGATAGCTGTGTAGGCTGTAGCTGGTTTGAAGGTGGTAATAAGAGAAAATGAAAAAGGCATACAAATCGTATGTGGGAAAAGCAAAACAAATCCCTGCCACTCCACAGGTTAGGCCCAGATTCATCTGCACAGATCACCAGATCACCTCCCTTGCCCCCTTTATTTTAGAAAAAGAGTTCCTATGTAAAGGGTGTGGGAGGGATGAACATATATATATATATATATATACACACACACATATTGGCATAACTCTGTCTTCCAATCTCCACACCATTGCCTGGCTTTGTTTCCAACTAAAACATACCCTCTGTTAGTTACAGCTTTTCTAATCCTTTAATAAACAGCTGAAATACTTCTTAAAAATTCCGTCACAACTTGTCCTGACTCACGTCAGCCTCAGCTGCACACTTGCACAAGGTGGGGCAGGCGGGAATGAGAGGCCCTATAAAATGCAACATAAACAATGTCATCTCTGCTGGGATTCAAAGGAAGAGTCCACAACAGAAACAGCCCTAACTTGTATCCCAGGGTTAGAACCACTACTGCAATTCGGCACATAAGGTCTGTGAAAGCTGAAACGAATCCCTCTCTCCCGTACCCAGACTACTAGAGGCAAACTGCATGCAACACAGAGGTGGTGTTGAAAGAAAGCACTGTTTCTGTTTCATTTTTGTCCCCTGAATGCTGCTGGCAAGGCGATGCCAAGGCGCAGGGGTTAAGGGCTCTCCGAGATCCATGGCTCACTGTGGCTGGGGGCGGAGGGACGGGCGGCAGAATGGAGACCCGTGCTGCTTTCCCTGGGAAGCTTTTAGATTAGTGTGCTTCCAGCTGCATTTCCTTGAAAGTGATTTAGTTTCAGCCCGTATCAGAATCCTTTCATGGATTCTATTCAAAATAAAGTGCTTTAAGAAAAGCGCTGTGATGGAGTTTAAAGTAATCCAAAAAGTATGGGTTGGCTTAGAATTTCTGTTACAGCTAAAAGGGCCAGGATTCAGGACAGGAGGATAACTGAAATTATGCCTCCTGTACATACTAAGCCCTTTTTGACCTAAGGCATTTACCACAGAGAACAGGAGGCTTCATCACCTCTCACAGGGCTTACAGTAAGGGAGGTGCTTTTTATGTCCCTCTAAGACTTGTTTCATTACAAGATATCCTTCGAAATTATGCTGAATTAACTCTCTCTGGGAACACTGTCTCTCATGCCAGCCATGATAATTTCTCTTGGTTTTAAGTACAATTGTGAAAACATTGTCCCAGTTGTTACCTCAGAAACTGCAGGTTTCTTCAGGCATAACTGTTGTTTAAATAATGATTATTTTTTTAGTATCAAACCAAAAGCACAGACAAAGCTTTTAAAAATATTAAGTGCTCATGAGCAGTACTTATCCCGTGAATTTAAGCCAGGCATATGTTCTTGGAGAATTATTTCTTTAAATTACAAGACTGCCAAGGGGCCAACTGAGAAGAATTAAGAAAAATGTCATTGTTCTGGGCACAGAGAGTAACAGAGGAGACATCTACACTGCAGCAGAGCCTAGGAGCCATTCCAAATGCCCACCCCAGGAGCAGGCTCTTGCTGAGTCCTTGATCCCGTGGACCTCAGCCCAGGCACCTGCTCCAGATGGATGCTGCTCTAAGGAGCATCAGGTGTGGGTGTTTTTTGTGGAGACCTGGAGAGGGCCGTGGCATGTCCTTGCCACTAACCATGGGCATTGCAAGAGATTTATTATCTGAAAGAGAGCTCTGATCTAAGTAAACAAACTGGACAATGGGCTGGAGAGAACTGATGGAATACATACTGAGCAACGGGATTTGCATGAGTCTTCCTGGTTGTTCTCTTGTACATTTTTCTTCAAGATGAAGAGGCAATTTCTTAAATTACTGGAGTGGGGTTTTGTTAGATGGTGTTTACTAAGCTGAAAGACAAAGGGAAGAAGGGAAATGACACAAGACGAAGAAGCTTGGAACAGTAGTGGAATGAATCCAAGGCAAAGACAGCATGCAGGAAACGCTACAGGAGGCTTGTGCACATCCTGACCACCAATGCAAAGTATGTCAAGACTCTTAGGGTGTGGCTAAAGAGATCTAATAGCAGTTCAGGGGCTGGGATAAGATGGGATGGAGTGGACTACTTTGATATCAGACCCTGGTCCTCTCCCAGTGCCTCTTATAGAAACAGCAATAATATTTTGAAAATGCAAGCATTTTTATTCCATGGCATTTGTAAGAACCACCCCATTGGAAAAGGTCACCATTAGATTGTGAGGGAAACTGGCAGATCAGTTAGAATTTGCATAGCTAAGTGCCAAAACCACTACTACTTCATAGAACAGTTTTAGCTACTCTTTTTCAAGTTGCATGGGGAAGAAACACAGAAAGACACATTTTTAGGGACCCGAAAGCACTAATTGCTTACTCAATTCATATTTTAGAAAGCAAAACTATTTCTAAAAACTAGAAGAACAAGATCTTACCACAAATCAAATCTTCTGATTTGAGTAGAACAACAGAGATTCCTAAGTCCTGGCAAAGGAAGAGCAGAATAGGGGGACACTGGCATGGGTTTTCAAAGACAATTTTAATATTTTTCATTTTGCTTGGGAATATTTGTTTTTTCCTGACTGCTCACTTCTTAGTCCAGTCGCTTCAGTATGAACAACACATAAGTGGGTGTATCCTACTAAACAAAATATTTTCCATGTACTTAGCATTCAAGCAGATAGCTGAGAATTGTGTCTCACTATTGCACCCATAGAATAATGCTGGACCTTGTCTGAGCAAAGTTGGATTGTTGGGATGCCTCCCATATGCTACAACCATCAAGCTTTAAAAGAAACTATGATTTCCATTCATGCAGCTCTTCCCTGTTCTATGCCATGTTATCTCTCTTCCCCATTCCAGCTGCAAATGAATTCTCCCATACGGCATTGAGAGTTTTAACATTTAGGTGCCCTCAGCAACTGATGTTAGATCTTATTCTGAGTCTACAGCTTTCAATATCATTTTACATTAAAATTAGTTTGGAACTATGTGTTTTGTGCTGCTTCATCCAAGTTTTCCTTTTTTCTTCAGGTTGAGCACACAAAAAAAGTATGTGAATGCTTCACCTGGCAACCAGCTTGCAGCCCCAGCTCAAGGACCCACTCTGACTTCATTAGGACTTCAAAGGAAAATATCACACAGCTCTGTTGCACAAATGCTGTGGGCTGGTGAGAGGCAGCAGTGAAGAGGTTAAAGATACACTAACATGGTCCAGATTTCTACTTTGTACCTGAATTTGTGAGCAAGAAGGCTTTGAAGATGCACTAGGAAGAAGAGACGGATTCTGGAGATTAAAGGGAAAATTATTTTCTTTAGGTGCATAGCAAACATTTAGAAAGAATTACTTTTACACCCCAAATGGCTCAGATTATATTAACTTGCTTGGAGTATCCCCACAAGTATGTTCTTCCCCCAAGAAAGACATTTCCTGGGGCTGGGGGAGTGCAGGAGGGAGGGCAGAAGGCGGGAGAATGGGGATATTCGATGTATTGCGGTATGTCTGGAATCCTCTTATCTGTAGCAAGACTGAGAACACCTGGACAACACTTGTCTTCCTCCCCCACCCACCTGTGCAAATTGCTAAGCACACTGAAGCTCAAAGCAGTGCACCATAAGCCAGTCACATCACAGAGATCCATTGTGACTTCTCCATACATCAAAGAAATGCCATGGCACATCTTTGCACAAGTACTGAGGGAGGCGGTTGGGAAGGGGTTAAAAGATCAAGTTCTGCTATAAAGATAACAGGAACTGGTGAACATGCAGCAGATGTTCCATGTGGAGGCACTTAAGTTTACAGTCCCACCTGTGTCCATTTAGTACCTTTAAAAGCAATCTCCTGTTGGTTTGTGAGGGAGAAGAGAAAATCAATGTTCCAATCTCGCCATCTTCTCACAACATCCGCATCCCACAATGAGGAAAGGGAGGAGGGGATGGGATGAGCAAGACAAGAGGGTTGAAACTGAGATTTAAGGATGTGAATATACAGAGATTTATGCAAACGCACATCTCCATGTGGAAAGTTGGCCATTCTTTTATGTGCAAGGCAACTCATGCTCTGTGCTGGGGAGCAGCAGCCCAACCTTAATGACAGCATTTAGAACATCTTAAGAGAAGCACTAACCAGTCATGTCACAGAGTTTTATGTCCTTCTTTTTGTTTCCTTCCTTCCTGCTCACATTTTTACATCCTTTCCAAACAAACCAACTTTATTTCATTACATGCATTGAATTACTTCAAACAAACAAACAAAAAATTATGTTACAATTTTATAGAAAACTGCAACCAGACGATAAAGGCTGAGACTGAGTATGGTCCATCACACTATCAGACACCAGAGGGTCCATGTGGGAGAGGCATAGCAAAGTTCCATGGTAGTATTTTATTTCCATGTATGTGTCCATGGTTCAAATAGATCTGGAGCTAGCAGAGAAAAACCACGCGGTTGCACAGAGCTGTGGGTTTGTTTCTGTTCAGTCTGCACTAAGCAGATGAAAACACAGCCTGTAGGTCATATCCAGGGACACTGGACATAAAATCCTGCTTCTTTTTTCTGGCCTTGTCGGTTACAAAGAAAAGCTCCAAAGTGTGACTGCACTAGCTGATACGTACATATGTACATAGCCATGATCCCTGGCATCCTGAAGTGCTCCCAGGCTGCTGAATATCTCAAACACATTTCTGCATCACTGCTGGTTGCTTTCAACAAGCAGCAGGGAAGAGGCAGAAATGCATGTCTCAAAGAACTGAAATGAAGAGTTGGTGGAATGAGGGTAATATGGAGCTTGAGAATTGTGATCTTAAAAGGGAGTAAATTGTTCAGCTGAGTGATGCCAATCTCTCTGTGAACTTCCACTGACATCACTGGAATACTGCTGTGCTGGAAAGTATGCAATTTGTGTATTTATACTGTGACCCACGAACCATAATTTAACATGGAATTCAACCCTCTGTGCTTAAATGACTTTGACACCCCGAGGCTACAGCAATTCAAAGAACAAAACAACTACTGTCTCCTCAGGCAGGCAGGGTTCTTAAAAATATAATGTTACACAGAAAACAAAGGTAGAATAGTTTCATAACTATGTACAACACACCTTAGCACCTTGTCTTATGCCAGATGTCTCCTCACTGCTGGCTATCTGCCATTTGCACCAGTCTCCCATTTCAGGTCTTGGCAAACCCTAGTCACTCCTTCTCATGACCTATCTGAAGGAGGAGTTAAAACCAAGCAGTAGCTGGAGGGTCACCATGAGGTACCTGCTTGCAAAGGAGATTGCCTCTCTAGCCAACGCTCCAGAAGTATTCATTCTATTTCTAGCTTTGTGACCATGCATGACATTGGATTGTGTGTTTGCACTTTTATACCCCAGTTTACCTACCTTCTGTTTTTTCCACTCGTGCAACCATCACTTAAAGAAAACACTTAAAATGTTTCATGTTGAAAAACTGGAATTTTAGCATCACAGGATAGTTTTAGCACAGCAATGTTGCTCAAGACCTAAGGCTGCAGTAGCAGAGAGGTGCTAGCAAACAAGAGCACCTCTGACTTTATCTGCACAACTAGGTGCACAGACAAACAAATACACAGGACTGCATAGGTACAAGCTACCTTGTTGTCGAGTGCAACATTACAGTATTTAAGAACAGCTTGGCACAGTAGCTCCAATACTTTATTAATATAGTTTCTTCAAAGTTCATGTCACAGAGAAACTGGCCACTACCCTCTCCCCCCCAAATCAGGTGCCTTTTCTGGAAATATTTGTG
This sequence comes from Fringilla coelebs, assembly GCF_963513975.1. Taxonomy (NCBI): domain Eukaryota; kingdom Metazoa; phylum Chordata; class Aves; order Passeriformes; family Fringillidae; genus Fringilla; species Fringilla coelebs. Next base: position 47,861,186 of record NC_140029.1, read on the forward strand.
GGTCTGAAAGGAAACACTGTTTACAGTGAAGCGTTTGCAGAGTTCAAAGCTCACCAGTGGAGAACAACTTCTGGTTCAATGCTAACAGCCATGGCTCTGACTGTGAGAGCAGGCAACAACCTCATCTTACAGCTGCCCCCTGCGTAAGGATTCCAGAGGTAGAACCCCATGGGCTCACTTTCACATCCAGAAATCTGATGAAGTCAGGAAGGCACAGTCATTTCTAATTCCAGATGAGCTGCCTCAAAAGCTCACAGCATGCTCCTTAGAAATGCAGTTTGGAAACCCTGGGAAATTCCATTTCTTTCTAGACGGCACTACTCATGATGAACGGCTGCCAAACCTGGCCACAGTGAGATCCTACAAAAGAGGAAGAGGTGGGTTTATTTCTTCCCCCATTGCTTCCTCCATGCTAGCTTGCCCTGTGTTATCAGTAAGCTTGCTGGCTGGGATGAGACCTTCCAGACACCTTGCAGGCAGTTCTGGGGCTGTACCCATTGCTTATTTGGGTACAGGAGACTTCTGAAGCTCCATGAGAGCACGCTGGCTTTCCTGGCAGCCTGACCAAGTCTCCTATTTTCCCCACTTCCATCTTCAGAATCAATAATTTCAGTCTCTTACTGTTTCTGTTATATAGCTATGACTTCCCTTTGTTTATTTTGCCTGTAATCCTATTTCTCTCCCCTACCAGACCCAATGGTTTACACTAGGGAGTGTTGCCAAGGGCCTCTAAGCCTGTTTATTAGAGAAAGGCCTTTTGCACTGCACTGTCCCTGGGGAAGGGTGGAGGTGTGAGCTCCAGCCACCTTCCCCCAGCCCCCTCCATCCCCTCCTAGGAGCCTGAGGGGCCCATCACAGGATCCCTGCTGTGGTACCAATTACTGGCCCTATCCATTCTTCCCACCTGGTGCAAAAGGATTTTAGTAATGTACAGTACAGATGTACAGATAGCAGGCTATCTGCTTATTAACCCTTTAGGGTGGAAAGACAGACTTCTTAAGGGCCAGGGTGAGAGCTGAGGTCGTATCTCCAGAAGTCCCTTGCAGCAGGATTTGTGTCCCTGCTTGCTCCCTCCTCTTTTGTGGCTCTGTGGACTCTACCACTGTGCAGTGATCAGTGGTGGGCTGGTGAGTCAGGGGTTCTTAGGGAGTCAAAGCACCTGGACAGGACTGCCATGAATAACACATTTTCCCACTGATAGCTGCCTGGATATAGCAGAAACCTCCTCAAGCCCTTTCCATGTACTTTTCCTTCTCTTTTGACTGCAATGTAATGCCCAAAATATCTCTATTAAAATGAGCAATGAATCTTCCAAGGCTGAAATCCTCATACTTGGTTCCTACCACAGTACTTTTTTCCTGCTAAAATAGCCCTGTGAGCACCTGTTATCAGGTGGTTACTCTCTGAGGCATGGGACTGCACTTACTGAAACTTGCAGGGGTGGGATCTGCTTCACAGAGTACTTTGGTGCTTTGTTTTTAAAGACCATTCCCTTCCCCCACTCCCTTTTTCTTTTTCACTGACTTGCTCCTTCCTGGCAGGCAAGTTACCATAGAAAACATTCTTAACTTTCTCTATATCTGATACTTATTTATGTTTTCTTCTCGATTACTGTTAGCCAAGAAATAATTCTCTGCTTTATCTTCAACTGAAACCAGAAAAAAAGCAGCGAGCACAGGCCACAGTTTCAGGACTGTGACAGGTTTTCTCTTGCTTTTTCTTTGCTGTGGTTATTATTTTTCCATTTTTAAGATAAATAAAGATTACTGCGGCACTGAATTAAAACATTTGCTATAGTGTAAAATGTTTGGGTGTTTAAAAGTAGAGAAAACCTATTAAATGCTTTTCAAAAAGTTTTCCCCACTGACCACAAATGGAAACTCTTTTGAGTTCTCATGGTAAAATCTTGGGCTTTTGATGTTGATCAGAAGGGGTCCTTTGATGCCTCTTGTTTATTGTTGAGAAGAAGCAGAATGGAAGGAAGCAGAATCACTCAATACACTCCTGTTTATATTCCTGTTTTCTTTTGGGATGGCATTTGAACAATTTCAAGTAGATTAACTCATTACCTTAAAGCAGAGTATCACCTGGGAGAGCAAGAGGACAATCTGCTGAATGAGTCCAGTTTTATGCCCAGTTTTGCTGTCTAGACTTGCACTGAAGAGAGGTAGATTTATGGTGGAGAATGTAGTGGTTAACTTTGCTGAGTGCAAAAGGAGCCGCAGTGGTAGTATGGATGCCCGCACAGCAGTGGTTGCATACTTGCATGTAGCATCTAGTACATTAATTACAGTTTTGCCAGAATCCTGCAACATAGACAGAACTTCTCTGACTCTCTAAGGCTAAAATAAATAGTGATTGCCTCTGGCAGTGCAGCATTTAGGAAATCAAATGCATGTGTTCTATATATGTAGTGCTACACATGTACCACTGTTCTATAAAAGTGCATCTGCGCCTTATCTTGGATCGGATGTCATCATCATCTTCGTATGGCATTTACTGGCAGGATACCATTAGAAATTAAGAAAACATACACTTATTACTGCCCAGCATTTATCTCCATATTGCTAATAAAAACCAGATCTGTAACATCTGAATCCCCTTAAGTTGTATGAAATAGCATGGGGCCAAGCTGCTGGTTACCAGGCTGACCAGGGATTGCTGCTGTTTGCTTTTTTACTCCAGCCTTACCTGGCATACCAAGTGCCAGTGATTCACTCAATTTGCATTCTAGAAGGCAGAAAGAGTCTGAAGTGGTAATTAGGCTCTCCATTGCCCTGCAAGTTTTACTACTGTAGATATCCAGAATCTGATTCTCTTTTGCAGGTTAACAATGTGCTGGGCAGAGCCGTTAATTTCAACAAAGGTGCAGATTTGCACTTGTAAAGGAGGACTGATGCTGTCAGATGATAGGGATAGAAGAAAGGTAAACCTTTATTCTCCAGCTGACTCCAGAAAACTGCAGCCCTAAATGTATACTCTAGACATGAGATTGTCTTATGGTGAGATTGGCTTATGGTCGTGCAAAGTTGCTTAAATAGTTAAAACAGAGTCTGCCAAAGAAAACAAGATGCAGAAATAATCTTATCTTGTTTCAGATGACTGGGATGTCTTTCCTCTTGGTGATGTCCATTTGTTTGAAATTTAAAAAAAACCCAACTTGAAGCAGCTAACCAGGAAAGAATAGCCCAAATGGGAGACCTTCCAGCTTAGATAAACGTGCAAAATGGGCTCAGATGGGATGAGGCAATAATGCTTCTTCCTCTACTTGCAAAACACTCATTGTTTCCTCTTTCCTGTAAGCTAGGGCAACTGGAAAATACAGTGTCACTGGTACACTAAGGGAGAGATCAATATCACTCACTTCAGAGGTTTTGAGATGTGTATCTATTTATTCCACCTGCTGTGAACTTTTGTTTACTGTAGAGTATTACCTGCAGTAGAGACATTTCTTCAGATGTTAGAGAAACTAGGACTAAATCTAGTTTACAAAGCCAGCAAGAATGCCAGGACCAACCATGAAATGGAATTTCCTAGTAGAACTATTCACTCATATTTGACAGGAAATTTTAATAGCTAAATTTGTATTGATGGACATAGCAAATGCATAAAAAGTGAAGGTATTCAACCAGGTTTTATAGCAGCATGTTTCTGTGAGAGGTAAACATTGCAAATCTGCATGAAGGACATCCAGAAGTAATAATTAAGGGCAAAAGACTGCAATGAGGTCTCAAATTCTCTAAGCAGTGGAAATACAGCAAACACAGCACATACCAGCAAGCATAGCTCAGTTATACCCATCCTTAAGTAGTTTGCATCTCCATAGCTCAGTCAAATGATACAAATACCCTTAAGCAATGGTACAGTACTGGCCACTTTAATGTCTGATTGATGTCTGTGGAATAAGTCCTTGTCTTACACCTACTGAGAGAATGTGTAGAGAAATGTAGCTGATCTTCAAGTGTAGCAAAGTCTAGTTTTGAAAGGAGTAGCTAAATCTTCACATTTATATTTCCAGGCAATACAAATGCCATTTTCTGGAATTCATATGGAATTCTTCATGGCAGCCACTGTCTGACAGTAATTGGACTATCATGAGCCTACGTTTATTTGAAACTAGGATATTTGGATGCCTTAACTATTTTGATTTGCTTTTCATCATTTTACATCCCTCAGGAGCACACAGTACCTGATGGATCCAATGCTGGTGTTTTTCTACTTGTTGTTTCTCTGGTAGTAGCAACTTTAGTAGTCATTGAGTAGTTTGTCAATCAAAGGTGCTTCTTCCTCATTTTTTGTAAAAGATATTTTTTTATCGCACCGTTATAAAATGTGTGTATCTGTGTGATAAAATATTTTTTATCACACAGATATTTTTTAACACACAGTGTTAGTGTCATGTTGATGTGACACTGCATTGTTTTACTGCTATGGGGTCACTTTATCCAGCCTCAAGTAAGAATTTGATAATAAATTGTCAGTGGTGGGGCAAATTCATTCACTCCAAATCCAGAAAAACGAGAATTGTAATAGTCCTCTTTTACTTCTCAGCTTAATACCCTTACTGGTTAACTATAAACTTTGTTCCTCTTTTCCTCCCTTGCTTTTTCCTTCCTGGAGCCACTTTTCCAGATGAAACTCAGTACTTCTGGAATATATCTTAGAGTGCATCTTCGAGGCCAAAGGTTTTGGACAAAAGGATATGATACATATAAATTGAACAGTTTTACCACCAAAGAAAAGCAGATGGTGCCAACAGCTGTTAGTAGGTGCCAAAATACTAGTGAGATTTTTTTTTTAAAGATAGTAACTAATTGAAATACTAGTGGGAAAACAAAATCTAACTTGGAAAAATATAAGTTAATACACTCCATGCAATGAAAACATTAGATGCAACTTTTTGTCTCTGTGGGTCTGTTATGGGTTTTTTTATCCTCCATTTCTGTTTTAGCTAAAAAAGAAAGGATGCAGTAAATTAGTCCAATCAGTTGGGTAGAACATGAACATTAGCAGACGTATTTGAACAGAGTAATGTGTTGAAAGAGCAAAGAAAAGTGTACCAGTCCAAAAGAAAAATAATTTTATATGCTGTCAGGATATGAAATGGTTTGGATATACTGAGAAACAGCTGATCAGATAAATATGATATTTTCTTCAAAAGTTGAAAAGTAAAGTTTGCCAAAATGAAATTGCTGCTACACATTGAAATTCAACTTATGGGAAAGGCCCTAAAAAAGTAATACAAGAACATTCAGTGACAGGTAATATTTGGCTTAAATTTCCACTTTAATAATTGCAGTTGTTTCAGTCTGTAAAAGTTTTATTAGAACCAAGTACTTTCTGCATAACTGTATTTTTATTTGCTTTATTCTTCAGGCCTCTTCCTTATCGAGGCAGAAGACCAATACTATAAAATGTCTTTGGGAGAAGTTTTACCACAAATGCTGTTCATATGGAAATGCAGAGTGTGAGCAAACAGATGGTGATGACAAGAGCTGCAATCACATAATCACAGGGTATTGGGTGAGAATGTCCCCAGTCCAGCCTCTTGCCCAGAATGGGAGAAACTCAGAGGTCGGATCAGGAAGTGCTGTATTTTTTCCAGTTGGCTCTTGAAAATCTCCAAGAGAGGGCACAGATTCTCCTGGCAACCTGTTCCACCTGTTCAGCTCTCCAGTTGTTGTGCTTATATGCAGTTGGTTGTATCCTTATATGCTGCTTGTTTCAGCGTGTGCCTGTTGCCCACATTCTCCCACCACAGACCACTGTGAAGAGCTGGTTCCTGTCGGCACAATATTTCAGCATGCCTAGGTCCCTCTGAAAGATGTCCCTGCCCTTCAGCATACTGACTGATACCCCGAGTTTGCTGCATTCTACAAGATGGATTTAGGTGTAGTCTTTCACTTCCTCCATGCCTTTGATGGTGACATTAAAAAGGACAGGTCTCAAACCACTTGTAATTGGCCTTCAGGTAGAGTACAACCCATTAACCTCTCCTCTCAGAGCATAATGATCCAGTGCTGAAGAATATTGCCCTGTTCTGATATATTCTGACCTGGGTGGTTCTGAAAAAAAGGTTACTTCTTTAAAAAAAAACAAATCTAGTGGTAATCTGAATGGAAAAAAAAAGGTCTATTCTTGTCCTGGAAATGTTTTAAAAGGAAGTCTTTTAAACAGTGTTCTTGCTAGCAGGATGTATCTCTGGCCAGCATATACAGAGATGGTCTGTGTTATAAATGATTTTACAGAATTGCACTGTTGAGCTGAGAAACTTGATCTGACATTCCGGTAGCTGGATCCTTCCAGCACAAGTATAAAAATGGCTAAAATTGTCAGCATCAAACTGTATAAAGCATCACCAGCAAGTTCTTGCAGAATACATGCTCCAGACATTTTCCCAAGGAAAATAAATTATTCTAGCATGTAATAGAGATGTTTTAAACAAAAGTAACTACCATGATTTTTGCTAACATTTACTCTGATCCCTGAAAGTTCCATAGCATTTAAACCCACAAGATTTGGTTTTTCAGCCAAGCTCGATCAATTTTGCAGCAAAATACTTCTATTTTGCCAATGATTGTAAGAAGAATAAATGCTGCAGAAGAACATAATTGTAGAAAAATAAACTTGCATCAATTGTTACTTCTCAAAAGCCACAGTTTTCCCCTTTGTTTGTAATTTCTCAAAATTTTCTGGTTTAAGTCCGTAGTGACATCTACATAAAGAAAAATTGCTCTTTCTTACTGATTTCTGTAAGACCAAAAAAGAATGTAGTAGAATGTTGAAAAGATGGGCAGAATGCATGACTTAGAAAGTTTTTCTTCTTAGAACAGAATTTCCTACGTGAAAAAAAATTTCAACTTTTTTTTTTTTTAATTTTTGCATAAATGAAAAAAAGTCTATTTTCTTTGACTGGATTCATTTGTATGTAGTCCTGTAAATTAAATGAAGATGATGCATGGTTTACTGTGAGAATGAACGATTAGTGCTAGAAGATAACCAGTGTCTGGATTGCCTGTTATACAGTCTTTGCCTGGAAAAATCAAGATGGCTTTTTAAGTAAAGAGAGTTGTTATATTGCATTAAATTGATATTGATTTTAAAAAAATATCACCAAAAACCCAAAGAAAAAAAGAAAAGTAGTCTTCAGAACCTGCCAGCTGGATTGCATCTCTGTTATCCATGAAGGTTGTTTAAACAACTTCAACACTAAAATTCAAATATATATCACCATTTCAGAAACTGAAGTAGGTCCAAAAGATTGACACAAGGCTGGTAAATGTCTAATGTTGCAAACCCCGTATTTTTTCCATGAAATTTTTATTTAGCTGATTGGAATGGCTAGAAGGCACTCATACCAACAGTGAAGAAGCATGTCTTTTTCGTCTAGTGACAAAAAAGAAATATTTAACTCAACAAAAAGAATTACAGGTTTAGAAAAAAAAAAAAAGATTTCTTATCTTTAATTTCTATTTCTTATCACTTTTATGCCACTGTGGCAAGTTTATTTTTCCCCACAACATTCAAAAGAAAAAGACCTGTATTTGCTGAAATTGCTCTAAAACAGACTGTGGAGAAAAAAAGTCTCAAAAAAGAGTAGTGGGAAATGAAAAGAGAAAGAGAATATTGAGATACCAACAAAAATGGAAGCTATGCTATTTACTTTCAAAAATTTTTTCTTTTTTTTGAGCACTTGAAGAAAATCTGGCCTAGCAGCTGATAACTAATGTGCAATAGTTGAACTATTCAGCTGCTCTTGAGACCTTACTAAAGTGGGAAGACTGTTGCCAATCCTCACATGAGGATACTCATAAACAAACCCAGTCACACCAAGGAGAGATGGCCTAACTTTGGTTCCCCTTTATTTCAGAGAACACTGTGGCACCAGAGCTCATTCTCCTCAGCCCAGCTTTCAGCTCCTGATGGTGTGGGGTCATCTGTGGCTCCCTTTGTCATGGCTGGAGAAAGACTGTGACCTCCAGAGGGTAATCGAGGTCTCTATAATGAGATTGCTGTCTCCCTCTCACTATTGATTATGGAGGTCATCTGGCACAACTGTATTCCTTGTTTTGGAGGAATTGAGGCACCTCGTGGTTTCCACATGCAATAAAAGAGAAGTGAAGCCTGCACTATCAATGTTGAACAAAAGAGACTGCTGTAGATTAGAAAGGGAAATTACCAAAGAAAGAAAAAAGAGAGAAAGAGAGAAAAAAAAAAGGAAAGAAAGGAATAGAAAGAAGGAAAGATGCATAAAAAATAAAATATGCTTGATCTTTAAGAAGGGTGAATTTAAAAATGTGGAGAACTGTTCCGTCTTTTTCTGCCCACTACCAAGGGGTCTGCAGGAAAGAAAACATAAGCCAGATAGCAAGTAGGGCTGAGCACTACATTGCCCTTCACATCTGAAACACCTGTGCCACAGAGAAGGTGAGTCTTTCACTCAGTATCTATTACTTTTCTGCTATAGCCTACCCTATAGAAAGCTCAGTCCTATGTTGGTTAATAAATAAGTTGAATATATCAATGAGGTTATTTAGTACAGGTTTTTATTTATTGAAGTCTTGACTTTATGCTCTTAGAACTCAGTGAGAAATTGCTTATTGACAACACAGAGCAAGATCAAATCCTCTATCATCTTGAAAGGAAACTGATGTGTTATATACAATATCTAGTTTTCATTATTAACTGGAGTTTATTTTGTTCCTGTTATGGAAGTAATGCCAGATTCATATCATTGGCATATTTAAAAGACTGCAATTCCTCCCACTGAAGAACAGTTGAAAGTGAGATGACTCTTCAGAGAGACAATGAAATCTTTAAGTCTCTTTAAATGCTGTTATTACAATTATTCTACTAATACCCTATATAAAAGATTTATCCAGGCAACTAGTCTGCTCATTATGACAAAGGTTTACCACCCCAGAGCTGTTTTACTGAGTGATACATTTTTTGTCTGTCTGCCAGCTGAAGTTCAATAACTGAACAGTAAAGAGATCATCATAACAGGCAGATACATGTTGAATAGAAAATAGAAATAGGTTATTAATATATTGCTCTTCTTTTAAAAAGGTATTTATCTTCTTTAGGAGAATTTACGATTTTCATTTACTGGACAGAATTTAAGCACCAACAGCTTACTTTGTCACTCCTCTTACGAAAGGCTGTTCCTCACATTTACTTTTCAGAAAGTAAACTCATATTCTGTTTAAACAGAAACTTGGCAACACATACAATTTCTGTAGGAAAGATTAACCAACCTGCTTAGGGGAATGCCTTGCAAAATCAAAACAGACCTAAAAATATCAAGTTCAAATATATCTCCTGGTAGAGAATGATATCTCTCTGCAGGAAACACCTCCGATTTCTTCACAGTGTTGTCATGGAATAAGATTTTTTAATGCTAGGAAAAAATAGCCCAACAGCAAGGAATGTAATTCTTCTGGAAAGCAGAAATGAACTTTTGCAACCCAGAATTTTCATTCAGGAGTTTTTACATCCTTCTGTGTGAACACTGTCACACCTCTGACACTATAAATTATTGTTTGGGAAGATAAAAAATGCATAAACAGGAAAAACACTTCTTTTCAATGTGCAGAAGGAATCTTCCCAGGAGAAGTCATTGGAGAGCCATTATTCAACCTATGGAAAATGCTGATGTATGAGGAAGTATGTTATCAAGAGAAAGAGATAAAAGCACTGGATCTACTCTATTCAGCAACTGCAAAATTAGGTTAGCTTTGAAAAACTTTACAGTTTCAGAAAACATGAGGTTCTTTCAATTTTGCTGCATGTACCTGTGTTCCTGTATGACAACATAGAATAAACATAACAAATTGAATTAAATTTTTAAATTACTGCTCTTCTTTGGAACCTCCAGTTTTTCAAATTAAGTTTTTATTTGGAACCTCATTAATGATTACGTCTAGGGGTGGACACTTCTGAATGCAATATTATTAAGTTCTTTTATATTTTTGCTGTGTAGAAAAGAAATGCATAAAGTAGTATTGCTGTACCAGTAGATGATTTTTGGCATGGCGTAGGAAAATAATCTTGTGGTAGATTATACTTTTTATAAAACTGACTGGAAAAGAAACAATAACTTTCAGATAAGCCTGCAGTTCAAGAATCAAATTTCAGGCTTATATACGGTTTCAGCAGGAATAAGAATAAGAATAAGAATAAGAATAAGAATAAGAATAAGAATAAGAATAAGAATAAGAATAAGAATGTTCTAATTATTATTATATGAGGGAAAAAAGTGCTTCGCCTCCTTAGTGCAAAGAAGAGATGCTTTAAAGCCATGAAATAATGCATTTGAAGTTGTTAATTGGAGAAATCAATCTGTATATTGAAACAAATATATACATAGAGTCTGTCATTTATAATGTCTAGATTCGCAAAATTATTTTATAGATATGCTCTGAAGTTCAGGGCTGAGACATTAGTGATGGAAGATATTTTTCATCCGGGAAAGTGAATGGGGCCTGAATGTCCCCATCCTTCACTGAGTGCTTGAGCAATTATTCAGACTTATGATGATTAGTTTGTTTTGTCTTTATAATTTGCATAGGAGCACTTATTATTGACATGGAAGAAAGATGATACATTATGAGAAGGTTTTGTAGAAGGCCCAAGAATATAGATGGGTCTGGTATTGAAAACCTTTGCCATGTGGATCACAGAGGTGTTAGCAAATCTCTCACATGGCAGTCACTGGTCTATGCTGTTTGTTGCTGATGTGAGTTGCAGAGCTTGGGTCTGTTTGCATACAAAGAGGGATTTGGAAAAACCAGCATTTAGCAGAATCCCATACCTATGTATACTGTTATTGTAAGGGTGTGATGATTATCCTTTTAAGAAAGGAACAGGACAGCAGAACCTCAAAACCTAAAAAGACTAAGTTGAAAACTGACAGATACAAAACACAATGGGCACCTGCATGCAGAATTTTTCTCCTAGCAGAATCACCTGCCTATATTGGGATTTGTGTCAAATTCATCGGACTTTTAGTAGATCTTGGAAAATGGAGTCAAAAAATCAATGCTCCCTTTCTTTACAACTTTGTTTAAAACAGATTTCTACAATTGCAAAATTCCTCCCCTCAGACTTCCACTTTGGATTATTTGATGCACAGCTATAGTTACTCGTTTCCTTTTAAGACAGATTTTGCTGGATGTGTTCTGATTTAACAAAGAAATATTTCCATTCCTTTCATGAATCAGCAGCTGTTGCCATCCCTGACAGCTGGCTTAGTCAGGCTGAAGCAGCAGCGTGGATGATACTTCATTTGTAAATCATTTGACTAGTCATATTGATGAGTAATATCTCACATCCAATCCAAAAAAACCCAGCAGTCAGTGGCATTGCAAGCCATGAGCATGATCCCCAAAGCCAATTACAGGAAATGTGAGAAGCTAGCTCTAAACATGCCTGGGGAGCTTAGATAGGGAGCAGAAAGGGCATCAAAACCAGGGATCTGTATATGAAATTGATTGCTTCAAATTCAATTCACAAGCAGTGCTTAACTTAAAATGAAACTTCTTTTTTTTTTTTTCTTTTTATTCTTTTTCCCCCTCCCCACCTCCCTTACAGAAAATTCTTTTATTCTGAAATTTTCTATCGTTCTGCTTCAGTGAAAACAAACATTCAGAGTTCACAAAACCAGGTGCTGAGGCAGCTATGGAAAACACAAGCAATATCCTTCTACAGAAACCTGCAGGATGGGGTCTGGAGGAAAAATGACTCATTAGTTGGACAGAGGACATCACTTTATTTATATATAATGTCTTTGATCCCTCTCCCACTATTCTTCTATGCAGCTGTCCAACACTACATACACCTGACTTGCTCATAAGCACTCATTAGGTCCACGTGGAATTTAAAAGCCTTGCTTTAGCTCTTAAAAGTTGGGCAACAAGTTAACTGTGTCCCGTGTTCCCTAAGTGCTTTTCCTTAGTCTGGCTTCCTAAGGAATGGAAGGCACACTGCCCTCACTGTCTGAGGCAGGTGCAGTGCCTCTCACTTTTAAGGATATTGCCTGAGATATGTTATTCTCCTAAATTTCATGAGGACATTGGAACTCACAGTACAAACTTTATTAGACGCAATAAAGTCTGTCCGTGTGAAAGCTGTGTGAATACACATGTATGAAGCCTCACACCTTACTGCAGAGGTAACAAAGGGCAAGACATGAATTCCTAAGAAAGGAGGCTTCCTCAGTTTTTATGCTCATGAAATCTGGAGGTTAGCTGAAGTAGAAGAACTCTGGACACAGCGAGCAGATTTAAGTGTTGAATGTAAAAAGCAACAAACCCAGACATACTGGGATTTTCAAGTGTTCAACAGAATTTAAAAATTCCTATCAGCTGCAATTAAGGAGTAATTAAGCCTGCATGAAATGCTTCTGAACCCCTAACCCAGACTGCTTTGCCCAGTTAAACTTGTATGCTACAGCTCTTGGAAGTGAATGAAGAAAAGGTCTTTTCTGTAGGTATCTCCACCCACCTTAGTCATGCAGTATGAGTAAAGACACATGTAGCTGAATGTAAATAAGCGATCTGATAAGGCTATGTGTGACAGGAATTTTTAAACACTGGAATGGTGGCCTCACAATCTCACTCTGCAGAGCTGGACTCCTGTGTTCACAGGCGCGGTTTTACTGTGTTATAACGCCTTCTGGATGGTGATAAGTAGCACACTGATATTTCTGACCAGCACCTCCAGCCTGCCAGTGTGAAGTGGGTGAAATTCAACCTTCTTTCTTCAGGCACTGCTCCCCCTAGAACAGCAGAAATGAGACATAAATTGTCAGTCCACGTTTCAATGCATTTTGGGCAGAGATTGCATTTTCAGAGTTTACAGCTTTCAGATGAAAACAGTCACATGCTGCTAGGAAAAGGGCAAACAGCGTGTACCCATGAGATCAGTCAGTAGCCCAGGAAAATCACTCTGCCTCCCTCTAAGTTTATGAAGCACAGGCACACAAAGCAAACTCTTCCCTATTCTTCCAGGGCAAGCATGTCCAGTCTCAGATTTAATCAAAGTGTTAATCCTAGGAGAGTTACACAGTAAGATATTGTATTCAGCTTTGAACATGAAACTAAGTGCCACAAATACCCTTTGCCAGTAATATGTTCCCTGGGGATCCTCAAAGAAGCTCAGACTGTGGAATGAATGGGCTACTTATTGCCCTCGGTCACACCTGTGCGAGCCCTGCTAATTCAGACAGCAGCACCTTAACCCAGGGGCACCAGGAGTGAGAGTGCATGGAAAATATTAATGAGACTGATAACACTACAAATATTTAAAGAAAAAACCTCTTGTTTGGGGTACTCAATTATTTTGAGCTCTTTCGACTTCCTTTTGACAGAGTCTAACAGATGCTGGTCATTATAATTGCTAAGAAAAAAAAAACAATGGTTGTTAATGGTAACAGAATTATTATTTATAAATGGGATTTATATAAATTCAAAGAAATGTTAAGCTGAAAAAAACTCTAATGTCACCAAGTCCAAGCTTTAACCCAGCACCATGTTCACCTCTAAGCCATGTTACCAAGACACTTTGAGGGATGGTAATTCCACTACTGCCCTGTTGCAATGTCTGACCACCTTCTCAGCCTAGAATTTTTTCCTAATGTGCAAGACCCAGTGACCAATATAGTGTGAAAAAATAGCCATGCCCAATTCACTTCACCTAAGCTGAAGGGAACGTGTGTCCTGATGAAGTAGAGACCAAGTCCTGTACCCCATTCTGAGTTTGCTCCATAGTAATTTGTAGTGCTGGCTGTATATTATGTCCTCAGGTAGTCTCTACTGACTGCTCACTGGTAAGACTTCAGCTGTTTACATGTGGACTGCTTCTTCTGACATGTCTTGAAGTAGTACCTAAGCTTCTCATGACCCTGGATCTGTGTATGAAATGGTTGCTGCTGAGTAACAGCATGATGGAAGGAACAGTGTCTGTCCTCTAACTCCGGGGTATTAGGCTCCATTCATTCTGCTTAAGGCATCCAGGAGATTTTTTGCTGAGAACAAATAACCAGATAACTTTCCACTGTCATACTCCCTCCAATCTATTTATTTTCCCTAGAAAGACTAAGAAAGACCAGAAAAACTAGAAGGATTCTTTCCTAGAAAACCAAGACTAAAAAACGACAAAATTGAGGATCGGACAAAATAGGGAACAATGCCATGGCCATGAATGGACAAAAACTGATGTGATGAGGCAAACTCTCCCATACTTTAAAACATACTCTAACTGGAAACAGGCAGTAAGAGATTTTGGTCACATTTTTGATTTCAGTCCTGTGGTCACTTACTTGTCTTCTGGGAACATAACCCCATATTCTAATTTTGAAAATCATATACCTGTTACTTATTGCACAATTGTAAAATGTGGTTTATTCATATCCCCAAAACTCTTTCCTAGTGAAGCATAAGTTACAAACACATTTTTAATTTTTCTTTGTCTTAATATATTGATAGCAATAGAGCTCCCTTCCTTTAAATAATTTTGCTGTTGCTGCTGCTTTTTAATGTAAACTATCAAACATTCTATCTGACCCCCTATAGTTCCCTGTACCAATGTCCTTATTCATGGAGGTAAATTTTCAAGAGCCACTGAAGCAATGTCTCAGGTAGTCAATAGTACAGAGGCAAGGCCAGCTTGGATGGGGCTTTGGTCAACCTGGTCCAAAGGAAGGTGTCCTTAACCACGGCAGGAGGAACCTGATGATCTTTAAGGTCCCTTCCAACGCATTCTATATTCCAGTGAGATCTTGGTCCCAGGCTGGAGCACTGATTTGCAGTCATCCATGCTGCTTACCATGTCCCTTGCATGCTCTGGCTCCTGAGAGTGAGCAGTGCAGCTGTATGGAGGCAAGCTGTGCCACTTGTTCACTGGCCTGTTTTATGTAGTAGCATAGTTGCTTTACATGAAATGTTTATCATTTGTATATGAAAAACAGAGTCTGAATAGGGGCTTTCTGATCTTCTCAACCACTATGATTATTTTGTCAAGCTAATGAAATTTTCCATTTGCATATCTATGTATTTTGAATTCCTAGGAACATTATAAAGAAACAAAGAGAGAAAAATTCTTAAACTGTAGCATTTAACTCCACATTTCATTGTGTGTATAACATTTATAACCTGCTAATTACTATAACTTTGAATATGTAATCCACATTCATTTACGTAGCAAAGTACTGCCAGAAGTCCAACTTTCTGTGTAATGCTATTTTAATTGAAAGAAAATTATCAGCATAATGATTTTATAAAAGCACTCTTACCTACCTCAAATTTCAAGTATATGTCATGTGCTATTTTGAATGTTAGAAATAATGCATAAAATTCCTACACATATATTCATATGCAAAAGTGATGATAATGATGATAATAATAATAATAAATAATGAAGTAAAATATAATTCACTCAGAAACATTTGCTTCAAAGCTGCAAATTAATTTGTTTTCATTCCAATGCAAGGTTGGAGTAATTTTGAATTGTGAGATTTTTCTCATGGGATAGACTTGTTCAGATTTGACCAGACATTCTAGGAATTTCAGAATCAGAGGGGAAAATTTTGAGATTACCATTTTTGGGGAAAATTGTATAGCAACTTTTCAAACCTTGATTGTATTCCTAGAAAATAATTTTTAAAAATCCCTTAATTTTCAAGGTCCTAACCAAGCAACATTTTTTACCGCTGCAGCCAAATGTGGTTACTGATAGACACTTTCTGGTTTTTTCACCAACAAATGAGGAGACCAGAACTAGTCACTACTTTAGAAAGTGTGATCTGCATTATTAAGAAAGGGTCAGTATTTATCTCAGTGTACTGCTGAGGGTCTTCCCCTCAACATCCAGAGGTGTCAAGCTCATTTCCCATACTGTCAAATCAAACCCCACTGACTGGTTACTGTGCCAGATATTAGCAACTTAATTCTGGCAACTAAACTTAAAACGTGCCTAGGGAAATGCACACTTTCAGACCTTGACATATGCTCCACAGAAAACAATAAATAATGCCAAACACATGCTTTCTATTTGTCAGCAATAAAAGAAATGCTTGTAGCAATCCAGACATCAAGTGACAGTGCCAAAACCCCCTTCAGTAATATGTATACATTCTCCAAACACTTTAAAACTCCACCAGCAAACATGCCCAGCATCACACCCATGTGCAGTTTACTAACTAGGTGATGCTTCAATATTGTTTCTATATAAATATTTCTTGTTTGGCATTTTTATTTGCCTTTAGAAAGAAAAGAGCAGGAGTTTAAAAATGAAATCAGTGTTTCCTTTAGCACTCTGTCAAAAATTAATAAGCCAATTTATTCTTTGGTAGAACTTCATTGATCTTGGTAAATTTAAATTTGGGATGATGTTGACCCACCCAGGAGAGTGGAAAATATTTGCAGTAAAACTTAAGAAAGATGCACACAAAGCTGATTCACTTACATTGCTGCTCCCTGTTTGGTCAAGGATCTTTGAAAGGTTCCTCACAATTTGCAGAAAAAAGCCCAGTGGATAAACCAGTTCCAAACAGACCTGAGCAGAATCATTTTTCAGCCTGTTTCAGATGAAGCTAGTTTGAGATATGGGATTCAAGAATTATGCACTTATTCAAGGAGAATCAAAAGCTCCTCATCAGATGTATTAAAAATAAAATAAATTGAACTCCTGCAAGCTAAACATTTTTTTTCTTTCCATTGTATTTAGAAATCTTTTAATTAAACCAATAGTATGTAAAAAAAATCATATCCACAGGTACAAAAGGCCAGTGAAGAGTGCTCTGGTGTCATCAGAATATGCAGAGCCAGATTCCTTTCCTTTATGATTCTCTGTATTAAAGGACATAACTCTGTGGCAGGAGTCATGCCACTCTTACCTCAGTAACTCTGAAAACAGAAACCTCAAGAAATCTTGATCAGCAGCCATTCCCAGTGCCTTCCAATCCAGTTAATTCCTGATTCTCGTTTCTGGGAAGATCATATCATTCTAAGTGACTAAATCAGTCATTGGGAAAGATAAGAGTAAATACTTATTAAAGAACTGCAGGGCTCTCTTCTCATTGCAATACAGATGCATTAATTAGTAAAGGTAACATTTCCTTAATATTACATAGTGACATTTCTTACCCTCTAAATATGCACTGTCTTGTGTAAGTATTATTGACCTTTCTGTGAAACCTGCTATTGACTGCATGGCCAAAATGTAAACGCAAGAAAAAAATTTCCAGCTTAGCAGCACAAAATAAGGTGATGAACCAAGTCTCTGGGACAGGAAGAAGAAAGGATAGATACCTTTCTGCCTGCATTTAAAAAAATATTTTAGGAATAAATATATATCATAATAGTCCCATTTCTTTCTAAATAAATAGTGGATGTCCTTTTTCCTGTGGTGAGTGATACAACAGGAGCTGTTTTCTCCTGCAGTTCTCATGCAGACAAATGCATAAGCTCTCCACCTATAAGAAACTAAGTGCATGCATGCCAATATCATGAGAAATCAACCCAGTCTCTCTCTTGAATTTGCATCCTTTGAGTTGAGTGGATTATGGTAGACTACTCTGTTATGCCAGCTTTCATAAAATGGTGTTTCATGTAAGGTGCTACATATGTGGAGAAAGTAAATGAGTCATGCCCATTCTCACAGCTAGTGGCAAACATGTCTGAAAGAATTTGTCTCAGGCCTCAAGTCTGAGCCTGGAAAAGCACACACTGGTGAGGCTTCAAGCATGGTGTGAAACAGAGTTTTGAAACACGAAGACCCATTTCTTATAGCAAGACAATCCAACGTTAAACATATGGGATGGGAGCAGACCAGGTTTTCTCCTGGGTTTATTATCTTATATTTTATTCAAAACTTGAAACTGTCACAAGGATAATGATGCAAGGAATTTGATGAGCAGCATCAGAGCAGAAGAAAGGGGCAGTGGGTTGGGGCTGATTCATGGAAAGCAGGGGAAAGAGAGGAAGAAAGTAGCAGAAGTAGAATTTCCAGCAAAATATCTGGAAACCTTTTCTTGAGAGGAAATATGGTGCTCTTCATTCCTTTGTAGCTGATAAAAACCAATATGAGTACAGCTGACTTGTGGTTGTTAAAGATTATTTGGAAAACAACCAAAATTAGTATGACCCTCAGTTAGGTGAACATATGAAAACATGAAGAAGCATTAACAGGCAGCAGAAAAGCCTACACTGAAAATGCTTAACCCAGGACCAAAATGAAAGATGGGTTCTACCTTGGGAACCAAAGTTTTATAGAACTTGGAATTCCTTGAAAGCCTTGC
The DNA here is from genome assembly GCF_963513975.1 of Fringilla coelebs. Lineage (NCBI taxonomy): Eukaryota > Metazoa > Chordata > Aves > Passeriformes > Fringillidae > Fringilla > Fringilla coelebs. The sequence goes on from NC_140029.1 coordinate 47,879,484, forward strand.
AGAAAATGAAGTATTTATCATGAAATGCAGTGACTACAGCTGGAAATCAATTCTCGAAACACTTAATATGTTCAATTCCCATTGACATAAATGAAAATTTAAATCAGGTTCTGACTAATCTATTTCATTTAAATCCATTCTTCAACCGTGTTACAGTTGCTTCAAAGTCCAGAAGGTGCCAAGAATCAACTTTTCAATGCTGTCTCTGTACAATAACTGCATTTTGTTGAACTTTATAATTTACATGCATACATTTGCTCATAAACTATGTGTCTAGAAAAACCCACATGTATAGGATATCTTATGAGCACTTCTACAAAATGAGAGATACATGATGCCTAGTTTGTCGTGCTTTTCTCTCACATCAATGTAGTACAAGTTTTGGAAAAATAATGTTCTTCTGGGGTATATATATGTGTGTGTATATATATATGTGTATGCTGCTCATCTGCCAATTTTGATAGAGCCACAAATGCCATTTTTCAGAATAAGCAACAAATGTTCTTTCTCTGATACTCATAAATAAATGTGTGTTACTGGCTAACTGTGTCATTTCAGTGCTGCGTAACAAGGTTGGTGTTTACATAAGCAAATTAATTTTGGTATACAAATCCAGCTAAAAGTGCTGATACATGTCTACATGGATAGCCATCTATAATTAAATGCATGCTTATAAGCCAGCTTCCTAACAGGGATCTGCAATTAGAGGTGGCAATAGTTTTGACAAAGTGATGTCAAATTTCTGTTCTGAGAATTTTTTCCATTTGGCATTGTAATGTCTCTCCACTCCAATATAATAATTTTTTTACATTTCTCTGCTCATATTGTATTAGAACAGGGGGTCCAGATTCTATGAACTTTATTTACACATAGATGTCCAGTGAGAAACTTAAGTTTACTTAAAAGGAATAAATATGGGTTGCTTTCACTCACATTGCTTATGTGAGAGAAAGGGCTGCAAAACCAGATCCATTCAGGGTTTGTCTGCACTGTTTAAGCTCAGAGTGCCCATAATTCTCATCAAATGATTTGAACTAATTTAACAACAAAAGAAGTCTGCATTTAGTATAAGCTCTTCTGAAGGTTTTAACTCAAAATTTATATCCTAGTTTAATGTCCAAGCTCATGTAATTAGTTATCATTATTATTTTAAATCTTCAATATAACCAATAGGAGACCATATGCTGTTATGATTTAAATGGAAGTGGTTTTTCTCTCTCTTTCTGTCTTTATGCTAATTTAGCTTAAAGACAGCCTAACCTCAGCGTGGTCACCTTTATTGTTGCTAAACAGATACCTTAGTTACAGATGAAGAAAGATCATTTAAGGTTTTCCAGGTAGGATCACACTAGCATATCCTGAACTAAGGCAATATTAACCTGGAACATTTCCTCCTTATTTATCAAAGTAATGCAGGATATAAAAGGTGTGTTTTTCCTATACTCACAACTCTCAAAGTGATCATTATTAAAGATTTCTTTGCAAAAATTTATGAATATGAATATGAGTTGGTTTTCACAAGTACCACTGCATTGCTCACTATACATTGTGGCCATCTAAAACAGACTTTAACAGTACTTAGACATATTGTAAATATTTATTATGATTTCTATTGCCTGAGACAGTCTTTATGAAATATCATCTTCCTTATAGAGGATATCAACTTTTCTGTTTCTAAGAGTTCATAGCAAATCTACTATTGCTCTGTTTATTCTTTTGGTTTTAATGAGTTTTATAGTTCCAAAATACAGTCTAGTACTACTGACTGCAAAAATTATCTTTGTGAGGAGAAACAAGTGGGCAAGTCTTTCTGATAGCTCATTGTAACATCTTTAGGCAGAAAAATAACAAAAATCTAAACAGAAATAAAAAAATAATAGCAAAAAAACTAAACAAAAGCCCCCTCATTTCACATTTAGACAACAACTGGTCTCATAGATCCTGCACTGAACATAGAGAAGAAAAATATTGTCAATTTTGCAGCCTGACTGGCCCCTTATTTTTCATGTTCTAAGTTAGATAGTCACCTGGGATTTTTGTTCTACCGTTACTGAAACTAGGATTGGAATTAAACTGGTAAAGTACGCATTTATTGTCAGTCTATTTTTGCATTTTAAAACATCCAGACTAGTCTTCAAATGCTCCTTTTAAAAATATCTTGGGTCTCTCATTGGCCATGTATCACATGTGCCTGCCCATACAGGTATCTTCTTTTTGGAAAGAAAGAAACCAGTACAACTGTTTCATCCTTTATGTGCTGCAAAGATGATAAACTGGCCTATGGACTTCCACCACAATTTGATATGTGGGAAAGGGATGTTTCTTTACTTGTTTCTTTAAACCATTGGCTTTATTTCTTCTCTTCTTTTGTACTTCCTGTGAAAAGAAGGATAATAATTTCCAGGAGCCTCTACACCTGTAAATTGTTAGGATTGGAACAAGTTGTGTCTTTTATAAGCTAAGTAGTAGTCAGAAAATTTTCTCTGATTTGAGTACTAAATAGCACTGTAAAATTGCAAAGACTTACAAAACCCTAGAACAGCTATACAAAGAATTTATTCAGCCATCCTACTAAGCTCCCGTAAAAGTTCTTTCTTCTTTCATAACCTGTGAAGAGTGGATGGTCTAATCTTTTAAGATCTGTGCAGTCCCTCTTGTTGAGAGGAAAAGGCAAGGTTGCAAGGTTGCAGAGTAACTGAATACAAAATTTATCTCTGTCTTCTACAAATTTACTTCTATCTATTTACTACTATATTTATGATTTACCAAAGAAGGAACACTAGCATTTTTTCACCTATCACTTTCTTTTTACTGTGTCATTTCTTCATGGCAATACTTAAATAATTGCAGCATACTACTTAATTCTTAGAATATACCCTCTACCTAAGACACGGAATATGTATTGGGCTGTACATAGACTGGTTTTGTTTTCTCAGTCCAAAAAATTTTGGTTTTGTTGTTGCAGTTGGTGTCCACTTACTACTATTTCCAACTCTAATACTCAGTTCAGCTGTCCTAGTCATGTTTCTGTTTGTTTGCAGTGTGGACTATGCAATGATCCATAGACCTCCAAGCTGGCTTTAGCTGTGACTTACCCAAACTGAAAATTGTACAGTTCTGTCAACACATAATTGAGCATAAATCCACATTTTTGAAAAGCAGAGCTTATTATTTTGGGTTCAGAGATATGCTAACACAGCTTTACTACACAGAGGCACAAATCAGCATCTCTAAACAATTCTTCATTGCGGAGATCTTAGATCAGGTCAGAGGTACTTTTGGAGTCTGTCATTGCATAATTTAGGGGAAACCCACACAATTTAGTAAAACACCATGCCTGTGCAATTTCAGCCTTTCCACAAGTATAAAACCAAGAACCTCCTAAATCTTTTGGAATGACCTATTAGACTGCAGTGTCTTGATCTTTCCCAAATTGTTCTCCAGGTACCTTGACCCTTAGAGAGACATCTTGTCTAAATCTAGACCTATATACACAGTTGTACAATATTGCCAGCAAAGAATAAGCATCAGGTTTGTTGGTTCTTTTTAAAATGGACGGCTTGCTGACTGTAATTAGAAAATATCTAATTCTAAGAATATAGTGTCCTACAAAAGTAAATTTGGACTCTCGCCTTCTTGACTGTCTTACAAAACAGGCAAGAAAAAGAGTTCTCTTTTTGTTTTGCATGTGAAAGCTCCTTGCTGAATTGTTAATATTTCACCCCACATATATCTCATTCTCTTTTTAACATTCTTCTGAATCACATTTATCACTTCTGGATTTAAATTTTGTTAATACAACTTCAGTCTGGGAAGGTGTAAAAAGATTTGAAAAAACTTTCTAAAGGTCAAGAATGCAAGATTTCTGTCAAGTGATTTAGAGTAGACATTTTCCTGCTTGTTTAGTCCTTCTTTTTTATTAAAAAAAATTCATATATTGATTAAACATCAAATATCAATGAATTGTGTAATGATGTGGGATGACTTCTGAGTCACTACGAGAACACCCCATGATTCATTTACTAAAACTTGAAGAAAGCTATTAATGGCACAAAGAATAGCTGCAAAGTACTGCTCTTCACAGCTACCACACCAGCTCAGTAAAATTCTATGAGCTGAATTTAAAAGATGAGATGTTTTTGTTGGTAGATCAACGATGACCGAGTAATACAGCTCATGGGAAAGTCTGAGCATGTTGATCACTCACACAGGAGAAAGCAACTGCAGAAATTTCTTCACAAAGAGCAGTGACACAACTAGGAAGTGGGAAAGCCAGCACAAGACTGCAAAACTTTTACAAAGCTGATCAGAGGATCAGAAGTAACTAGAAATAAAATTTAGGTGGATAAATAAGGGGAGACAGAAAACTAAAGATCCCTAACTTTCCTTATGTCAGTAAGCCCAGAGTTAAGAAAGTGGGATAGAAGTTTCATGTTCCAAAAATACATTTGGATTTTTTGTAACTTAGGTCATTAATCTTGGCTAATGGAATCTTACTGCATGAAAAAAACAAAAGGTTTTTGTCTCTGTGTGTTTGTGTGTGTGTGTGTGTAACTACTACTGTGATTTAAAGTGAGAGAGAACAGAATTCCCATGAAGAAACAGAGATATAAATTAGGCTCTGCTGACCTATACCCCTGCCATTCTCTAACGTTTTACTCAGAGAAGTGGTAAGAATCTGAAATGTTATAAATCCCCATGATAGAGATATATTTCCCAGATCCTTTTAACTTTCTTTTCACATCTAAATTAATTGTTCAGTAAACAGAAATTCCTTTTCCTGGGTAGTTGTCTTTACTGCTGATATGACTAATCAGTGCTAAGTGATCAATGAATGGTTTTGCTCTTGAGTGAGATTCCCTCACATGGAAAGAATAATTCATGTAGAATTGCAGAGATTATGAGCTGTTATTGCCAGTCTCATACTCATATGCCAGTTAGATGTTCTTTTAATTTAGCTATAAAAAACTATGAAGGAATGTTCCCTTTCTGCAAGCAATGCTTATCCAGCAGAGAAACACATTCATACTTTTTCAGAACTCTCTCAGTGGTGGCATTTGAACAGGTTGTATCATTTAGATGTCAGTCAGGGAAGATGATGATATTGTGTCCTCTTGCACCAAAGTGGAAGTTTGTATGCAGCCCTGTTGTGACTGTTGGACAGGCATTATTCTATTCTTTGAGCTAATGTTAAAATCCATCACTTTAATTTAATATAATCTCTGTTGCTGCTTTTCTAAGGAACAAATGAGCTTCATGTGTTGACAGAGATAACTGCTAAAAAACCAAGATCCACGAAAAGAGAAGCAGAGTGAAAAGTGAGAATGCAAGAGAAATATTTTACAAGTTGAGGGCTTTTTCTTTTTCTATAATATTTTGGCTGTACTTTTGAGATCTTATTTATAGCTTGTCCCACATTTGGGGCACAAGCATTGCTCATGCATCTCATGACGCATACAGAGACATTCTGAATTAGCAAGTGAATCCTAGAACATTTTGAAATATCTTTTAAACATGAATTGTCAGTTTTAATACATGTAGATGAGGTCTTTCATGGTTATCTTTTCAGCTACATATCCATGTAAGAGAGACAAAGTCTAATGGTGTAAGAATTATCTGCCTGTAAAAGTCAAATCACAAAAGATGAGCTGTGAATAGGAACCACTATTGTTTCAAAAATCTCAGTGTTGTATTATGGATGAAGTACGGGTTTTTCCAGTTTAATGTATTCCATTTTAAAAGTAACTTAAACAAATGGGAGAAAAATCTCCCTTCTCTTTTAGAGTAAAACAATCTTTGTAACTAATCACCATTGTTATATTGACCTAACTACGTCCTTTTGCTATAGATGAAGAAAATTCCTATGTGAGAAATCTCTACACTGCTTTGTTTATGGAGTTGGAAAGAAAATAAACTATTATATCTATTCTTAAATACTTAAGATGTCTTCAGAAGTCATAACAGCAGTAGCCTTCATAAGCATCTAATTAAAAAAAGAACAAAACAAAGAAATATCTTGCAGGATTTTTGCTTCCCTTTACTCTTGCCCAAATTCCTGATTTACCTGGGCTACATTTTATTGATGACATCTTGCAATCTCAAGGGTCTTTTAATAAACTTTGCTTTTCAGACCTTCAGAAGGCTTAAGTTTCTCTTATTGCTCATATAATTTTAGTCTCAGAGGATCCACCGGAATGTTTCTCTCTGGGAGCTGTCACAGATGGTTTTGTCTTGGTGCTTTCTGTATCTTCCTGAGGACTATATCTATCTCCATGTATGGATCTGCATCCTAATCTCCAGCTCCCTTTTACAATGACTTTAGATCAGGGTTTGCACTGTATGAAACAGGCTTTTCATTACAGCTATGTGAGTGGAAAGTGGATCCCTCCTGCCATTGTTTTTTTGAGAATATGACTGCAAACTAATCAGAATAAGGTTTTTGTGGCAAGTCAGTCAAACAGCGGCATATAACCCCTCTTAAGTTCAGTAATTCTTGAGTAAATCCTCAACTTCATTTGGAGCAAAATCTTCTGGAATCTTCAGTGGGGCTAGGATTTGTACTGGTCTTGGTAAAAGACTAAATATGACAGTGTTTCAAATGTATAGAAGATCTGCAAAACCTTTCATGAGTCACAGAATAATTTGCTAAGAAATTCACTAATATAGTATTTCATGGTGACAATAACACATATTTGCAGCTTCTGGCCTCCCTTGCTATTTAAATACAAGTATTTTAATATGTAATTTGTAGCATTTTATCAGCAGTTCTACAAAATCAATGTAGCATATAATAATTTCACTCCTAGTGCTGTTTTCCACACATATTGTAGCTATGTCAATTGATGTCAATGGGATTGGAGTGCAACCAACCAGGTAAAACACTTAGTCTCAAAATATACAAGAGTATAATTTAGCTTTCACTGCTTGAATTGCTCTGTGGTATTTTTATTTTCCCTCATTTTATTAACTCCCCAGACCTTCTGTATTGAACGCAGAAAAGAAGTTGCTTGCAGACTAATGAATAAGCCATGCCAAGTATAAACTTACTGAAGAGTTACTCATTTAACTGGTTCATATTCATCAGGAAACCATGGCTATGTTCTTATTAGCAGTCAGTTGTTCATACTTTAATAAACTACTCATCAGTGTTGTTCTGAAACACAGCTTTCCATTCTTATTCTGTCATGCTCTGAGCAATGCTTAGAACATAATTCCAGCCTCCCAATCACAGAGTTGTTTTAATGTGCAACAGACAATCAGGATCACCAAAGCTAGAGACAATAGGAAGCAATGGAACCCGACTCTGAACTCATATAATAAAACTCTGTCTATGCTTACACATGCCAATTAGAAGTTGTTAAATACTGCAGATCACAGCTCTTATTATAATGGGTTTTCAGTGCACAGGAAGCCATTTGGGGAGACAAGAGATGATTTTTGGTAGGTGGAGATTTTGCTGTATTTTTTCAATATTAAGACAAATAGCTTAACACAGGTAGTTAAAAAAACCTTTTCCTGCATTGATATTAGCTTTTCTCTGTATGCTTTCACAGATGTTGAAAAAGAGCTCTATTAATAACACCCTTTTTGCCTGGGACTCCATTCTTTTTCATCGTCTCAAACCAGAAGGGGTCTCTTAGCTGCCATAAACCTGAATGCAGCTCTTGACTTTGAAAACCACTTTTAAGGCACTGCTGTTGTAGAGAATTAAAGGCTAATAAGCTTTTTGTAGGCCAGCATGTTTATCTGTGCTTTTCAGCAACTCAGAGCTCCATATGGTTTTCCTTCACAATATTTTATAGAGCTGTTTTTGAACTCCTCATTTTGAGACTAAAACCAAAGTTTAGCCAAACTACGCTAAATAGGGGTTTTTTTGCCAGCTGTGCTTGGCTAAATGCTCTATAGGAATGGTATCTGCTCTTTTCATTTGCACTTAGTACTTCTATGTACTAAACATGACCAAAATGACCTCATCAAAAGAGGTCTGACATTCCCACAAGGCTTTTGAAGGCTTTCAAAACATAGCCATGTGTTTTCCTGATACATATTTTGCGCCAGAAAGGGTGTAATGAGTCATCACCTCTGTAATATTTAATACCTCAATTAATGTAAAGCCTCTTTCAACCTTTTTGCTGCTAGTAAACCTGTTACACTTTTAAATATAATATTTATCTGATCAGCATTGCCAAAATATGCTACTTAGTCAGCAATGTGAGTGTTTTTCTTCCAACTGGTCACCCTAAAAACCTTTACAGTTTTAGTGATTGGCCGTTGAAAAGTTCTATGCATAAGTTTCTTGACCTTAGGATGGAGTAGCAACAACAGTAATAATTAATGTGCATTAATTAAATACAGTAATTCAAAATACAAAAGTTTCTTATGGGTACTGATTATGACTTGAAATTAGTGGGTGATTTTCTCCTGAGTTCAGAGAGCATTTGGTCAGGCCAAAGGGAAAAGGCGTTTGCTTCTTGTGTCCGAGGCTGTTGTTTTGTGTCCCAAAACATGTCACAGCAGCTGTGGCCTCCCAGCCTTGAGGGGAATGCAAGATTTGTAGATGCTTGTGGTCGGAAAGAATGACAAAAGTCAGACAGACTACAAGGGCTTACAAAGTTTTATTAGTAAATGTCACACTTGACATGGAAATTGGTGTGTTAGTCCCTGACCTCCTAGGATAAGCGTGGAGCAGTGGGTTTTGGATAAAGGGGTAAAATGAACAGTAAGAGAGAAAGAGACAGATGAATGAGAGAGAGAGAGACAGAGACAGAGAGACTGTGAAAGGATGGAAGAAAGAGAGAGATCAGCAGTCCTGGCTCCAGTGTCAGTCCAGCTGGGTGTTCATGGTCCTTTGGCACTCACATACCTGGGCTTTGTGGATTACCTTTTTATAGATAAGTTTACTCCAACCTGGACATAAATATCTTGCTTTCTTTCCAGGGCACTTTGGTGGTCTTGATCCCCCCCTACCCTCCTGCACTGTTGTCTTTATCTCCAGGAGATAGAACAAGGATATTTGTCCCAGAAAAGTGATGGCTTCCCTCTTCAGCCACATCCTCTTCTTTGTCAGTATGTTATTACCACTGATCCTTGTTGGATCAGCGTATTGTCTTGTTGGTAATATCAGGGGTAAAAAACAGTTTATCTGTGTTTGAGGCATACACATATAGCAAATCGTTGGTTCTTCAACACTAAGTCTGTAATCCAGCTGCTTAGAACGTATTTGAAATCTAATTTCTATACCCTGATGGAGGTGAAGTCTTGAGTAATCATTTGTTTGCTCATTATGGGCTGGTTGGTGACAAACCCTCTACATTAAAGGACTTACCTATCAGAGCTCGCTGTGCAATAAACTAAATTTCCACTGTTCAAATGCTTTCCTACATGCACAAGGGCTTAAAAGAGAAATTGAAATAATTCATTGCCTTATAACGTTCACAATTCACGGAGTGTCATGGCAATATGGCTATATAATTACTGATGTGATACAACTTCGTGCATAAAAGTTTCTTTCAATTTTTCACTGCCTGTTTAATAAAATGCTCAGAATCATCAATGACTTGAACTTGGAGATTTTTTAAGACAAATATCTGGGATAAGAGGATCTATAAACATTTTGGGTAAAAAAATAGCATCATCTACCACGCAAATCTTCTGTTCTTAAATACGTGCTCCTTCATTTCTTAGGTGAAAATCGTAATGGTTTCGTAGTCTGTGTAATGAAATTGAGATTTGGGGTGCATCTGGAAGTAAACAAAGTATTACAGTGGTGATTTCACTGACCCTTCTAGCAAGAACAGGAATACCAAAAGTGAAAATAATATATATGAGAGAAATACTGGTTACCACCATTTCTATGGGACAAGCTCTCATCTGAAGGACTTGGTATTTCAGCTTTTCACATTTCATTTCTATTATTGTTGAGTACATTTATACACTGAGTAATGTCTATTTGCATCAATAAATCTCCATAAGTACTGCCTTGCTTTCTGTACCATAGTGGTGATCGGTATCGCTGTTATTTTGCTTATGCTGAAACAAAATCTGCATCATTTAGCACATTTTTGCTTTGTCTAAAGTAGATCTCCAACATTAACTAAAGTAATCTTTCTGTCAGATTTTGAAATGCTTCTGTTAAAAAAGCTTTTGAAACTGCTGAGATGCTGCCTGCCTGTCAGAAAAACCCTTATTCATTCAGTTGCAGACTGATTTGATAAAACTTCTACTTTCTAGTTTTCCATTATTATAACAATGTTATTATACTGCTAGTCAAACTTCAAGACCATATCTTGGGAAATAGGTTTTCAACCTATTACCTACCACTGCACTGAGTTAATGAAATTCAGGATGAGGCTTTCTCTTAATTTCTATAGGATTTGCTCTGGTATTTTCATGAGATCTATAATAATCTAGGCAAGCGTAATGGACAGCTGCGATTATGGAGCTTTGTCCTTTTTCTCGACCTGTGCTGTGTGTGCCACAGCAATGTGCCTCTAGTTATGAATGCTCTGAAATCACAGCAACAAGTGAAAGCTGAACAGAAGCAACTTTCTGGTGCCAGGATAAGCATTATTATCAGGTGAAGAGAACAAGACTTTTACCTTCTATTGAAGCCCTAACCTATACTGTCCTATTAACCAGATGTCTGCATGCTCTGTAGACCACAGATTCATATTATATTTGTTCCTCAGATGCAGAAAACCCAGATATTGTCAGTTGATTGCAGCTAAAACCATGCATGACATGCTAGACACTGTGGGTAATGAATTGCCCTGGAGGGTGTTGACAGAGTAATCAGTATTTGCATTCCCAGTATCTGAACAGCAACACTATTCTGTATTATGCCAGTTTTCCTGTATTACATGGGTGGCAAGTCAGTGGAAAAACCAATGCAAATTTGACTGTGTCTGTCGACAATGTGGATTTCTCCTTTTTCCCCCTCTGCTTTCTGTGCATTTAAAATCTAGGGCAATGATAAGTTTAGTAATTGTTTGGGCTGTGCAAAATTATATAGACAATTTTGAAGAGCTACAAGGAAAAGTAAAGTTCTCAGGTCCATTTTTCCCTACAAATTATCATGGTAAAGTGTTCTAGTTTTGAGTTTTGCTTTCTGTATTACATTCAGCTACACTGGAAAGCAGATGTCCTTTTTAAAGACAGGTCCACAGTCCTGTAAAAGTTAACTTCTCTCCATTTCATCCACTGTGCACAGAAAACCACCTTCATTACCTGAACTCTGAACAGCTTCCAGGAAAAGAATGTACTCTATAGGTAAGGATAAAAAAAAAATAATTCTGCTCAGCCAGTTAGTTAGTATTAGAAATAGAATAATACAGGCTATTAAGATGTTCTGAGAAACTATCATATGGTAGAGAAAAGCCAGTGGCTGTTTTTCAATTCTTAATTCTTAAAATATGTTCCAGACAGAATAGTTAATGTGAAGGAGAAAAATAAAGAAATAGGTTAGCAGAGTTGAGCAGTGATAGAGAAACTAAATATTTCCATCATCAGTTGTAGGTGACCCTTTCAAAACAACACACTCCAGCACCAGGGCATCTTGCACGTGTTTCTGCAAGCTCACTTAATTAAAAAAAAAGTTATAATTTTGGCAGGGTAATCAATGATTCTGCTTCCAGGTCAGAATTACAAATTCCTGATAGCTTGTCCTCAGCCAGGGCACATGTGCTGGCTATGGTCAGCACATCTGCCCCAGCTTCCATGGAGGTTATGTAGGATTATCGTGGTGAGTCCAGAAAACAAGGGACATTTTTGGTCATGAACCTGTCAAGTCGTCATGTTGTCCAGCTGACTTCAAATCCATTTCTCGGCTTCTCTTTCAGGAGATGTATCTTGTGTGCTTGGCCATGAACAGGAGCCATGAGTGCAAGAGAGGACAGCAAACAGCATGAGCATGCAGGAGGTAACAAGTGACTAAAAGAGGTTAAAGAATGCAGTTTGGACCAGTCTGGTTTCGACAAAACGTCAAAAACAGGAGGCAGGTCATACAAAAATTTCTAATGCCCCATAGAAAGCCCAAACAGAGGCTTGTCTTTGTGCCCCATAACACAGAGCAGCACAACACACAGAAGGAAAGCTCCAGTGATTTATAGGAATTTACACCTGTTGGGCATTTGGCTTGACATTAGACAAAAGTTATATTCTATGACCCGGCTTCCTATTGCCCCATCAAGTCACCAGTAGACAGTATTGTCTGAGTTCTGGTTTTTTGCAAATTTAAAATCTTCACTGCATGCAGAACAGATCTTTCTCAGCTGTCCTTTCCTTTCCAAGCCCCACCCTTCTCTTAGTTTCAGCTTGTTTTAAGGGTCAGTGTAAACAGACATTTAAACCAGTAACAGGTGTTCCCAGAGAGGCATGTTTTTGTTTCATTCCAGGAGGATGAGGTTTGTGACCGTCTGCATTTCCTTCCCTTATATGAGCAGGACCTTCCAGGCAGAAAAGTTGTACTGAGCCAGTGTCAGCCAGCAAAAGCAAAATTCACTAAGGGGATTCACAGAATCACCCCCAAGGTCTTTGCAGAGAATAATGCTGAGACAAGTCGTGAAAAATATTGGCCTGACATCTGCAGCATCCCACATGAGCAGTGCATGCTATGTGTTCCATAGGCAAACTCATATATGAAGAAGAACAGGCTAACATTCCTCTAAACTTCCTCTCTCCTGCAGTATTCAACAGTAATTGCACTTCAATCCATCTCTTGCCTGTCTGTACGGGACCAACATCAAGACTATAATAGGCAGCTGGTATCCATGAGGCCAGTTTTCCTTTTTTTGTGCCAGAAAAAACTCAAGTTTTTTATAAAAAACAGGAAGGGGGGATGGGGAAACAGCTAAGAAAAATATTGTGACCAAATACAGGTTGGGTAAAATAAGGGTGAAAAAGAAGTGGTTGTCATTAAACTATCAATTCTCCTGAGGTTTTAACATTTCCTTGATTGTATCATGAGAAATTCCACCTTTGATCTAAGAGTAACTGTTGATCTGCAAATCCACATGCTCCACAGAAAAAAAAAAAAAAGGAGCAGAAAACCCCATATATTTTGAGACATTTTCACCTTCAGCAAACTCCTCTGTCTGCCTAATGTTTTATACAAAAAGTCTTGATGAGATCTTCCTTCCATCATCTTGCTCAAATAGACCTAAACCTTACCCTGGACCCCTCGGCCATATTCCACTATCACCACTCATCCCTTATTTAAGTCAACAGTCTCGTTGCTGAAAGCACAATATCTGTGCAATTGACAGTATTCTTGAACTTTCCACTTTCCCTCCTCACTCTAAAGATATTTTAATAGCACAATAGCTATGCTCCTTTGCCGGAAAACCAGGCTGTCTCCTTTGGTCGGTCCAGATACTTTTGGGAGTTCCTCTCAGAGATCTTCTGCAGATGTGAGCTCAGCTACTAAGAATGGCTGGGCACAGCCCCAAGTTTTCAGCTCAGCATATGACCCTTCCCGGAGAGAAGACCTCCAGCCTGTGTCCCAGGCCACATATCTCCCGCTAGCACAAACCAGTACAAATGTGCTCTGCCAAGAGCAAATCCGCCGGGACTGATTCCCATCCGCTGCTGGGGTACAAGACTACCTTGTGTGAACTTTGGCTACCAGCCTTTGAAAATTGACTTGACATGCAGCTTTTACCTAAAAGTCTGACCCAACTTCTTGCTAAACACTTAACCATCCAAACAGCTTGGAATTACCAAGTAAGAGAAAAAAAAAAAAGGAGGAAAAAATGGAGAAGAAAAAAGAAATTGTGTATGTCCTATGCATGACTTGTGTTGAAGCTGGTTTCTTACCCTCATAACCCTCATACAGCAGGGAAAAAACAAATGTATTATGTCAGAGAAAAGAGAAGCTGGTTCTTTGCTTTGATTCAGGCCAGATCCAAATGAGTCTAGAAGTTTCCAGGAAAGCTCTTGCTGGCACTGATCTCATGTCTTCAGGTTTTAGTGTATATGGCTCACAAAATCTTCCTCTTGTGGGGAAAGATCATGTTCTTGGGAGAATTACAATAATTCTTGTAATGAAAACAAAGAATGTATTTTTGTTTATTTTTCCTAATGGCCCTGATCCAGCCAGGTTTTGCGTGCTACTAACAGATGTTTCTCGTGAGTGACCCAACATCTGGCACAAAGGTCTTCTGTTGTAATTGTTATAATGAAAACACAAAAGACTGTAGCATTACACACCAAGAGCTGCATTTTTTTAATGGGTCTCCTACTTTGAAGTCATGAATGTGTACTCTGGATTTGGTCCAAAACCTTTGGAAGTCAACAGAAACTTTCATCGATTTCAATGGGTTTGACTCTGTCCTTTTATGAACCACTGCATCTAAATGTACAAAGACAAAAAGAAAGCTGCTAAATTCCTTTTTTTTTTTTTTTTTTTTACAAAACCAGTGATTCTTAATTTATTTTAGTAAGAAATTACTTTGTCCTCTTTGATTTGGAACTTCTGTTCACCAGTATTGCTGCTTCAAAATCTTGCTAGAAAATAAATCACAAATCACATTAGATATGCTCATTAGACAGGCAACGAAGAGTTTATGTGAGCAAAAGCATTACAAAATCAAGACAAATTGCAATCTATTTAAAACAGTTTAGAATCAGAGAATAATCTTTGTAGCAGTGTTGGATAAATTTCTCTACTGCAGCAACAATATCCTTCTACTTAAAAATATGGATGTTATGAAGATGAAGGCCTAGTGTCAATTGTCCGTGAACTTCAGAGGTAGGATGCCTCAGTATTTTGGGAAAATATCCAATTATTCTGTCCTCCTTCTTCTTTTTTTTTTTTTTTAGTCAAATATAGTATTTTCATGTGCACTGGAGAGAACCCCATTCTGACTTTCCAGAATTTATAGATTAATTAATGAATATTAATATAATCTTGCTAAATGTAGTTACTTAATGATATTAATATAATCTTGCTAAATGTAGTTACTTAATGCCATTTATTTTTAACAAGAAGAAAAGAAGGGTGGAAAAGAGGAGGGAGGGAGGGAGGGAGGGAGGGAGGGAGGGAGGGAGGAAGGAAGGAAGGAAGGAAGGAAGGAAGGAAGGAAGGAAGGAAGGAAGGAAGGAAGGAAGGAAGGAAGGAAGGAAGGAAGGAAGGAAGGAAGGAAGGAAGGAAGGAAGGAAGGAAGGAAGGAAGGAAGGAAGGAAGGAAGGAAGGAAGGAAGGAAGGAAGGAAGGAAGAAAGAAAGAAAGAAAGAAAGAAAGAAAGAAAGAAAGAAAGAAAGAAAGAAAGAAAGAAAGAAAGAAAGAAAGAAAGAAAGAAAGAAAGAAAGAAAGAAAGAAAGAAAGAAAGAAAGAAAGAAAGAAAGAAAGAGAAAAGAAAGAAAGAAGAAGAGAAGAAGAAGAAAAGAGATCCATAAAAGGTAGTTTGACTGACAGCCAGGCAATGATTCACTTTACAAGCACTACAGCCCAAAATCTTCATTAATATTAACAAGCATTTTATTTCTAAGTAAATTAACTCTAAGTTCCCATCAAAAGCTGGTACTAAAGCATATTTTTTTCCTTTTTTGCCTTTCAGAAGCTTTCATGAAAAGTCTCATATGCACAAATAGTACATTTCCTTACCTAATATAAACACAAAAGACTTTTTGCTTTGGAAACAAATGTAGGGGAACAGCTGTGCTGATGAACTACTCAGAGCAGCTATTGAATCTGCAGCTGCTTCTCTCTGTCCTCAGAAAACTCCTGGCTTGATTGACAGATGGAGAGATAACCACATGAAGAGGAGACCAGATACCAGTCACTGGCTTAAATCAGAGTTGCCTTAAATCTATGAAAATTACAGTTCTTATTTTTAGCTGCTGATGTGGCAGCCATTTAGTCAGAAACTGAAACTTCTTCTGAGTAGGTACAAATCCCTTTTCCAGAATTTTAAGCCACTTAAAATTTACCCAGGTTCAAACCAGTAGGTTTCCACAGGTGGCTTATCAAAATTAGCAGATAAGTTTAAAGCAGGAAAGAGTTTTTATTGACACCAATATTTTTTTCAGGAATGAGCTACAGCAATAAGAAACTTTTCCCAAGCTCTTTTGCTTTCTTTGTGGGACTGCTTGATCTTGTGGTTTCATTAGAAACTTTAGCCATGCAGGCAGATATGTATAAATCACATGTACTGATTGCAACCAAAACAGTGATTTTGACCTGTTCCAGTCTGAAACATGCATTGCAGATGTTGATTAGGATAACTACATGTCTCACTGATGTACTCTGTAATAACTAGGGAGATGCAAGACTCATCAATCTTCATGGTAGTGGCTAAATCTAGATCTCCTTCTCCTATTACTTAGCAAACCATGTACAGGAAACAGATGCTGTTTATCATAGAAAATAGTTTTCAAACTTTCAGGTCATAGAGTTTGGATCCTAAGTAACATTTATGTCTTTACACAGAGCGTATAGACAGGTTTTTTTTCTGGCTTTTGAGGTCCTTAGCATATATCAAGTGCAAAATGGATTAGTTTTTTCTCCCAAAATGTAGGGTTCTAAATGCCATATTTAGTCCCAAAATAATTTACTGAATTGCTGTCTTAAGATATGACTTATTTTCTAGAAAAGCAAAAAGGCTTTTTTTTTTTTTTTTTGCTGTAGGAGTTGTTGTCCTATTACTCCACCCTGAAATTTGCTATGATTATTATTACACAAATTGGCAGATATACAGGAAGTACAGCGGGTGCTTGAAAACTTGGAGGCTGCAATCTGAACTGGGAAGTGAACTGAGAACATTTCAGAGCTGATGGGGCTGGAGAAGAGTCCTGCCTCCCAGTCAGAGCAAGCTTTCTCTCTCTCATCTATTTTCTATGGGTTGGTTACCTGGGAGTGCTCTCTGGCTGGGATCCGTCACGTGCTTCCACCAGATTTCTGATTCAGGGCATACTGCAGGGCACACCTGCAGTTCAGTTTAGATGCACTCAAAATTAATGTGTTGGCCATGCTTCAGCTCTGCAGCGGTAGGTATCTGCCTGGCCTCCCAGGCAGAGTTCCTGTCACCAGTGGCTTACCACAGCACTGCCACATGAGCCTTCCAGCCCTACTGTGGGATGCAGATCTGGTTTATCTCTGACACCTGTTTCAATTTCTTGTCCCTACATTTAAGAGCCGAATAAAAAATCTCTTTCCTCCAGCAGGACCAAAAGTCCGCTCCATTTATTTATTTTCTCTCCCAATTCACTCCTTTTGTGTGAATCCCTTGATTAGGTTTGGTTGTTTGAGTGTTAAAGAAGGTATTTTATTATTTTCCTAAGGAAGGGAAAGCTGCCAATGAACACTAAACGTGCCATGGTCCAGTTCTTGCACAAGAAGCCATGATTTGATGCTAACTAAATTACCAGTCAGGCCTGGCCTTAGAAGTTCAGTGCTTTAGGCAAGATGGATTTGTTGAGTTTTTTAAAGTTTTCTTGTCACATTCCCAGTTAATATATTTTAAAAACTGATTGATAAATATAAATACGCACGTGTGTGCATGTATTGGTATGTGATTGTTTACCAGTGTTATGCACGTATGTGCAAACACACCCCCAATGTGACATGTTTAATTGTCTGAGACAGCTACAGTATAACTGAGGTGCATGCTTTTGCCCATGCTGTATTGAATTAGTGTTTGCTCCATCTTCCTGGATCCCTTTGAACAGGTCTTGGAAATTAGACACACATACATATGAGTGACCTCAGACAGCTGCCCCCCCCCCTTTTTTTTTTTCCTATGTGACCATAAAATATTTTTGTCTTTCTTCCCCAGGGAAAGAACACTGTCTAAAAACTGGGTCCAATATGCAGCTACACATCACTATTATTTTCCAACCCTGAAGAATCAGAAGGATCAAGTTTGTCATTCCAGGAAGGATACATTCCGAGTTGCACAAGGGCCATAAGACCAGATTTTCCAAGGACACCAGTGGGTTAAGTAACTATAACTTTGTCTTTGTGTATATATATATATATATATATATATATATATATATACACACATACCTACAGTTATGTAACTTCATAGTCCAATTCATCATGCCTGACTCCATAAAGTAAAGGGCATGCTGGCAATAAGATTTCTGGATTACTTTCTTGGTTTACAGCAAACTGCATTTTTACTGAGTATAAAACAAGACAGTCTTCATGTGGTTTGAATGTTTCCTAACTCTGTTTATTCTGTAAATGAAAAAACCCAACATTATGCTCAGGACCAAACTCTCTGTGATCAATTTTTTCAGGTTTTAAAGCTTTCCAAAAGCCTTCCACAGTCTGCTCTTTTATAACTTTCAAAGATGGAGATGAAGTAAAATTTGGAATCTGTAAAAGGTGTCTGAGGAAGAGTTTTCTGCAAAATCTGGAGGACATCAAGCTAATATGACAGAAGGACAAACCATAGTTACCTATCCAGCAAAGGAACTAGAAGTTTGCAAAACATTGGGAACATGATTATATCACAGAGACAAGAGCAAAAGTGAGCTCTAGGAGAGTCAGTGAGGCTGTTCATGTTCAAAGTAAAAAAAAAAAAAAAAGCTTAGCCACTTTATTGAGTTCCAATATACAGCTATTTTAAATGAATAATTTATATATTTGACTTTACGAGAATTTATGGATGTCTTGGCATTCAAAATCTTCATCACAGATTCAGATTTAGAGGCCTTGAAAATAAATACAAAAACCTACAAAGTGCAAGCCAAAGATATCTTCATATCTATTCTAAACAAGTTTATATTCTACCTTCCACACTCCCAGATGAATATTATTATTTTTCCTAGACTAGTTTTCTATAGTGACAAAAAGAAAGGGAATTAATTACCCTACCTGTATGGAAGAAAATGCAGATAGTGATTACTCTGGTTTAGATTTTAAGTCTCTTAGGAGTATTTTGAAGGTGAGTACATCTTATAAATCATTTTGCTTAATAAATATTTTTACTGTTTCCTTTTTTTTTTTAAAGTAACAAAAATATGATTTTTTTTGTTTGTTTATGCATTCAATTAGTGTTATTTTTGTTATATTCTGTGTAAATATCAATCTTCTTGTTAGGAAGGAAACTGTACTTTAATTTTAACATTTTATTTCCTCCTTGTCCTAGAGGTTTTTGAGTTAGTGTAAGAACACATCTCCTTCTTGGTAGTCTAACTTATCCAATCTCTACTTAGAGTTTTTGTTTCATTGATTCAATCTCCCAGTGCCTGTAATATGATAAATATGTGGAAACTTGAAAACCGTATCTTGTTTACGTGGCTATGCAGCTGCCAAAACAGCTGCCATTTCAATTTTTGAAAGGGAAACAAAGGCCTCTTATCTGCTGTGGAGGAAAAATAGACTGATCCTTCCACTCACTTTTAATGTATCTCAAGCACATTTAATGTTGTTGAAAATACAAAACTTGAAAAAGATATCAACCTCTGTGAATAATACTGAAGTGCATTTGGTGAAAATAATTAATTTTCTTATGCTAAAACATTTTTATGTGTCAAGGTTACAAGGAACTGAAAACTGCAGAAGATGGGAGTGCTTCCAAAGAGTTCAACACTCACACTACACAATATAATTTCTGTTCCGCAGATATTAGACAAAGAAAAATAAAATTAGTGCTGATGGGTCCTGGGTGGATGCTGTATAAATCTCTTAGAAAAAAAGTTTATTCTTTTAAAAAAATTATTAAAGTGAAAAGTTGTTTAGGTGAACAAAAAAAAATTTTTTTTCTTTCAAAATATTTCTTTTTAATATCATTATTATTGATATTGGCCATAAAATGGTGTAAATGCAAAAGCACCCTAATTTATGCCATTCTAGATAGACTCTAGATAGACAAAAAAATGTGAAGAAAGATATTTATAATTTTCATAGAAAATGTTGAAAATGTATTTTTAGGAAATATTTAGCTTTTGTTGAATTATAACTTATTAGTGGAAAGATGCTCAGTGAGATGCTCAGAATCCAGGGCTGAGCATTCTTGGCTGGGAACAAAATCAGTCACAAGTTGATATCTCGCAAAAGGATGCAGGACCAGAATTTTAACAGGGAAGTTCCATCTTCTGCTGGAGAACTCTTTGCTGACATAGAAGAGTTACCTAATCTTCCATCAACTGCTAGATTTAGGATCAATATTTGCCAAAAGTTTTCCATGGGAGCATAACTTGAGTTACTCATGCTAATAACACAACACACGAGCTATAGACAGCTTGTGTCTGAGGAATTAATACAGATGGTCTCAGTGCATTTTAAAACAACACTCAGTGGCTTTAAAAATGTGTCATATCTCTCCCCATAACCCTTTCAGATCTGTGATGAGTTAAGTTTGACCTCGCCAACTAATCTTTAAAATGCTAGAAATAAAAAAATAATTCCTTTACTAAGAGTTCCCATCATGATATATCTACATGTAAAGTATACATAATTTGTATCTCTAAGGATATAATTTAGCTACCTGTCTCTGTCTCATCATGATTACAGCTCCTATAAAACCTAGTGATGACATTTAGCTTCTATACTTACTTTATTTCTATACTTCAACTTGTAGTAGGGGAAGTCTATTATTTGCACCACTTTCAGATACTTAATTTTTAATTAGAATTTATTTGTTAATCTCTGAATTTGCACTCAAATTCAAGTTACAATAAAAGTTAAGAAAGTAGACAATAAATTCTAATTTTTTTGTTAACCAAATGTAATAGTTTTAAAATCTGAACTATTTGGCTGTACCTTACTCAAATTTTAAATCCTTTAGGGGCAGACCAAGAATTTTTCTCTAATGACCTCTCTCAATGTATTCTGTATATACTGCCAGGAGTACAAAATGTAAATAATATCTTTTTGAGCTACATGATAACATTTTTCAGTAAAGAAGCATTTATTCCTTTAAGCAAATTGCTCATGCTATATTTTATGAAACTAGCTGCAAAAGAATGATATAGGGAACTGTACACATTCTCATGACTCTACATTTTCAAAAATAAGAGATATATTTTAAATAATATAATGCAGCATTCAGATCTATTGTCTGAGGTTTTATTTTTCAAAGTATGACCTAATCTGGTGTCCTGTCATTGTTCTGGCAGAACATGAAACAGCAAATATGTTAAATTTGAGTGGTTTCCTGCAATGTTATTCTATCAAACTGGCAATTTCCGAAAGGATTTGGAAAGGAGTTTGCAATTCCTTAGACACCAGGGAGGTCCAGCAATGTCTGCCAAGATGATCTGCAGCTCAAGCTGGTCCTAATATCTGAGCACATAAAAACATTCCTTTTGCTCCAATTTATTTTTAGGCCTAATCTTAAACAGATTTGAGAAACCTTCTGAGTATCCACTGTTATCACTTCTGAATGTAAAAGACTTGATATTAGTATTTTTATACTTTGTGGCACACAGAAAAATACACATTACTTTCTCAGAGGGTTTTTAAACAGAACATTTTAATTGCAAAACTGAAACCATTCCATCTAAAAGAGAAAGCAAGTAATAACCAGAGAGTAGAAGTTGCAAATAAGGACAGGGTGTACCCTAGGACTCTTATCTGTGTGAGCATGTACTCAATCTGTAGGCTATGTACTTCACACACTTTTTATTATCGCCAACAAATCATGATGTTTCCAAGATGGTAGCAATGTGGAAGAAATCTGTGATTCAGTTGTGGTTTGGAGCCAGCTCAAATTGCAGCTTCTGAAAAAGATCTAATTGGAAACCTAATTCTTCAGCTAGACTTATTAGTCTCAAGCCTTAGAGCAGGGACCAACACTATGTGGGATAAGTCCTAACATGATGGATGAAGCAGAAAACCTGCAAATCTGAAATCATTTCGTTTACTCCATCATTGCCATTTGGGATCACCATAGCCTAGCATTGAGTTACCAAAACCTCTGAGTGTCTGGATATGTCAATTATGTGAAACTCATGAGAACTTATTGCCTGTGAATACTATTAACCTCAGAAAACTTATCTTGTATGTTTCTTGCAAGAGAGATGTGTCTACTTTTATGTTTTTATGACTTGTCATTGAATGTAACTCATTTTGAAGTGCTAATGAAAAAATATTTTATTTGTCAGCAAAAATAAGGAAAAGCACCTACTATGGAGACAATCCATGGAAAGCAGATGCTCCTGAAGACTGCTCAACATCTTGCTGGAGAGCATAAAAATTAAGTAATATTTTCTAGGTCTCCTTGTGCAGAAAAGGAAACTCACAGAGGCAGAAGAAACCTAATGAAGCTATAAAAAACTATGAAAATGGAACAAAGCAAAATTGAGGGGTACATTTTGGGTTTGGAGTTTTTTCTGTTCTGTTTTGTTTGTTTTTATTTTCCTCAGAAAATGATACTGCTATATTGGTTTTAAGGTAATTTTGTGCAAAAGAAATTTCTAAATTCTGTTTCTGCAGTCTAGAAATGCATACAGAAGTAATTTAGTCTCACATTTCAGGCATTCTCATCAACATGGTTCTTCTACCTGTACTTATAAAGCTTCTTATACGTTCCCAAAATTCAAAACCTTAATTTCTTTGAAGCAAAGAAGACAAAGCTGAAATTTGGACCAAAGAGCACACCAGTTTGGATTAAATAAAGTTGTGAGACTTTACAGGACATATTTTGCACATGCTTGGTATATTTTGAATATAACAGGTGGGATAGCTAGCGTACATAAGATTTGTCATCTGGAACATATGATCCTCACTGAATTTTTGTATGTTGACTTTAGCGGCATAATCCCGACCATCCAGTTTAATCTAAATAGGTACTTCTCTCTGTTCACCCCAAAAAAGGTGGGATGTGAAAGATAAGAATGCCATCCTCCTGAGATGGAAGCCTTTCTCCAGAGTAGACTACAGAAAATCATGTCCACCTTCTCTCTTGAACAAATACCAATGGACAACCAGGCACCACAAATACTGTTTCCAGGAGCAAACAAAATAGGGATTGTCTTTGAAGTGTCTGTAAGTAGTGTATTTAGGTAGAGAGAGAGCATCAAAGTTTTATGTAAGGCACGTATTCTTACTGGAGAATGTCATGCAATGCACATGGGCATGGAGAAGCCACACCTCAAAAATTTAAAAAGAAAAATAAAAGGGAAGATGAGGTAAGAAATTCAATAGAATTGCCTTTTTTTTTTTGTAATGAGACATTGAGAAATTAGAAACAAGTGTCAAATATTATTCACAGAGATTGGTGAACATTTTAGATAATGCTAATGGACAGAAATTAGAGCTTTAAGTATGTGTTTGAACATTTTGTTTGTTTATTTTTTTTCAAATGTCAGTATTAAATGCTATTGCTTGCATATTTATAGTGGCCAGTACTAAGTAATTGAAAGAATTGCAGTTGAGTCAAGCCTCTCTACCAGAACTGCTCATTTCCTCATGCATCCTAGTCGCATGAAGTTCGATGTTGTTGCAGGTGAAATAGACTGTGGAAAATGCCACAGCATTACTCCAGTTGTTTGAGGCCTCTCATCCAGGAGCATCCCACAAAATGCTATTCAAAGGGTGAAGATCATAACTGCTACTCAAATTAAGGAGTATGGGATAGATTTAGACAATTTCACATAATTACATTAAGGTCAACCACATGGTTAATATGTGTCATATTTAAATTATTATTTTTGATAGAATGCCAAATCACTGAAGCTGAAGGGAGGCTGGATTGTGTTGATTTCTGTGAAAGATGAACAGATTCCAGGGGTGTTTAATCAGGCATTTTCAGATTTTTATGAAGACTGTGTGTTTGAATTGCATACTTCTTTAACTCTTATTGAGTTGTCTAAAAATGCTAAGAGAGAGAGCACACGTGGCAAGAAAACAGATTTTTCATGCTTGAGATTTAGTGCTGTTAGATAATAAGAACTTTCAGGTCCTAAAGTCTTTAATTGTTGGCATATTTTAAAAATTGTAGTATCACAAAAAATTTCACGATGGAAGGGACTACAGGAAGCCATTATTCTGCCCTTCTGCCCAAAGAAAGGACAGCTCTGAGGTCAGAACTTGTTCTACATTTTCAAAGAGCTCAGTGGTTGCAGTGAAGGCCATTTACACAATTTCCTGGACTTTTTCCAATTCCCATGGAAAGAAGAACAAGGGAGGAATAAATGATCAAGGGGAAATGATGGGAAATATATTTTCCACCTTTGTTATCTGCAAGCAGGAGCAAGGAGAAGGTTGTGTGTTTGTGCCTTTCATAGCTGAGTACATGGAGGTGTGATGCAATAACAAATGATGCAGGTTCGGTGACCCTGCCCTTAATAGAGGTCTTTCAAGTGCCAACAATGTCGTCAATTGGTCTGCATCCCTTGGGACACAATCTCATAATCCATCAAGCTTTAATAATTTCCTAGGATTAAAGGAATAATTACTCTGTAGCTCTGTGCAGAACACATATCTTTGCCACTAGCTAAAACTCAGGGTTCTGTTAGCTCTTCAGACAAGTAGCAAACTTTTGAGGATATTTTTGTTCATTGTGGACACTAATTCTTCTTTCATCTGCACTTCACAAAAGAATTGGGTGTCATGTTTTTAAAAGCACATCCTTTTTTTTTCCCACTCTAATACTGACTGCTTACTAAACACATGGGATTTACTAATGAGTGTTGATACAGTTTGATCTCAGCTAGGAAATTTCATCTACTGGTTTCTTCACCCAGAAAGAAAAATAATGAGTGATGCTGATGTGAATATAATGACAAAACCATATACAAAAAGAAGGGAAATTTTAGAAACTACAAAATAGAACATAACCAAATTATATACTAAGGAATGAGGAAGAACATAGGATGTATGATGCCTAGGGATTCTAGGATAATGCTACTGCTGTGTGGTATCAAATGACAAGAAAAAAAAATTGCAAAATGCTATACAGGTGCATATATATTTATTAAATGTATAAATATGTCTTTCCTCTCCTGTTTGTTGCAACTTTGGTGATCCACAAACATTCTAGTTACAACATTCAGAAGGCAAAATATCGACATTGAAGGTGTATACCTGAGAAAAAACTGACTGTGTTATATTACATACCAGAGAAAAAACTGATTTTCAGCTGACATTTTCATTTAAGTCCAGTGCATGAAAAAATTCATGGCTGTAATTAACAGATAGCACTTGAGAGACTTATTCATTTTACAAAAATGGGTAATTTATCAGCATACATTGTTTCATCTTCAGAGTATATATAAAATATATTATAATGCCCACAATGACTCGGCAATACAGACTGTCTCAGAGATAAAAATTTCTTGCTCATGTCTAAGAATAATTCTGTGTTTAATGTAATATTAAAAATCTTTATACACAAACACATTCAATGATTTTTTATATAAATCAGCACCTAGAGCACAATTTCAGTCAAGTTTGGTATGAATGAACCTTAGAAGTGCCTGTGAAGCTGTTCCCATAACAATGAGGTCTCAACTGATTGGGTTACAACACCTTAAGAAGGTATTGTCCCCCAAGAGATGATTATAAAAATAGGCATAGTTTGCTCTAAATACAAGTCAATGTAATAAAATTCATAATGGTGCCTCCTGGTGACTCACGTGGTTTTTGATAACGTTTAACTTTGAATGTGCAGGCGCTCAAGAGCATCCCCAATTAGCCTCTCCTGAGGTTGGTTTGGCCTCCCACATTTGGGTGTCCTAGTTGTACAGATCTGTGTGTTTCAGTGCAAGCAGAGCTGAAATCATGGATTCATTTGCTGCAGGCATAACATGAGCTATCAGATGCTATACTTTTTTTTTTTTAATTAAACATTCAGTTTTCAGTTTGGTTAAACACACTCTTACACAGATGTCCCACCTTACAGAAGAAGAAGAAGAATTAGAAGTAAAAATGAGAGGGAAAGGCAGGGAAAAAGACATAAGGAAATGAGAGATATTATGTTCCTGTCACTAAAGACAGCTATGAAATTATTTTTATTTCATCAGGATGTTAAACAGCAAGCTCCAAAGTTAGACCCTTTAAATCATAAGAGTAGAAAATTCACACCCTAGATATTTAAGACATCTGGAAGAGGGTATCTCATCAGAATTTCAGTGAGAAGTTCTTCATTTCAAAGTCTTGGAAAATTTGAAATAATAAAGGGCTGCAGAAAGTTTTAATTTTTTTTAACAGAAAAAAAGGAAAATATTAGCTCTTAATAGCTAATTTGTGAATATAGGGGAGAGTAGATACAGGATTTTACCAACAAAATATTAAGAGAGACTACTACCAGTAACAGCAATTGTAACAGTGTTATGGGGAATCAAGTATTAGACTTATGCCATGCTATTTAAATTGAGAAAACAAGTTTGAGAAAGCATGAAACCAACCTTATCAAATTCTACATTGCTGCAGGACCAAATACAATCTATCTGTAAAGTTTCTCCTCCAACTTGAGATTTTAGAGATACTATAATCCCTAAGTGTTTCCACTTCTGTAGAACCACATGCCAGTTCTCGAATAAGTGGCTCAAATCTTGTTAGCAGTCAAATGGATTTTGTCTGTCATTATGCCAGTGGATTTGCTGAACTGATCAATGCTGCCTTACAACATGCTGAGACAAGGTTCCTCTTTGCACTTGTCCTTCCTATGTTAAAGAATACAAGGGCCTTTGACACTACGTATTTTTTAATTCATTTTTCTCATATTTGATGTTGCTGTCATCTGGACTGTTTTCTTCTGGTCTCAATTCAGGCCAGTAATACCTCTCTTTTAAGAAGGAGGTTGAAAGTCACAGGAATCTCATCTGGATATATTAGGGCAAAGTAGAACTGGAATTATTGTTTCTAACATTTTATGCAAAGTACATAAATTATTTTGGTGCATGATGAGCTTGTTTTTCATCTTAAGGTTCTTCCTTTTCTTTTACTGGTAAAACCTGCCTGGCAGTATTCTGAGATTTTTTTGCTTCCCAAAAGAAAGAATTTGTTTTCTCATTCCTTCATATGACACTGGTCTTTTCAATAGTCCATCTTGTTCGATTTGAACATTTTCTCGGTGTTCACTAATTTATTTTAAATTCTGATCACAGAATCTTAAATTTATACAGCCTCTGTGGCCTTGCCATCATCTGCAAATGCCATCAATATAAATTCGATTCTGTAACTGAAGTTGTTATGGCACAGAATTAATTAATCCAGGCTCAGGGTAGATTTTAAATGATCTTATTTGGAATAGGTTGCAAATATGAGATGAATATATCGATAACCATTCTTTGAAGCAAGATACACAGATTCTTCCTCTCCTGATTGACTGGACTGGATCCAATTTGGAAACAAGCTAGCCTCACTTACATTGCTGTGCTTTGCTCACTATCAGGTTGGTACATCATCACAGGGTGGTACAGGGAGATAAATCTTCCAAGGCTGTTACCAGCCCAGGGATTGCCCAGTGCAGGCCTGTTCAACGGGTCTGAAAAAAACTGGGGAATGCTGGAGTACATATTATCTATAACAAGGTTGTGTAATCTACTGAGTCCTCATAATTACACAGCCTGGATAGAGACTTCCTTTGTGTGCTTGCCTGCCTACATAATTTGTAATGATTTTAGAGCCATCAGACCAGCCTAGACACA
Source organism: Fringilla coelebs (assembly GCF_963513975.1). Lineage (NCBI taxonomy): Eukaryota > Metazoa > Chordata > Aves > Passeriformes > Fringillidae > Fringilla > Fringilla coelebs. The sequence goes on from NC_140029.1 coordinate 47,907,026, forward strand.
ACCTCTATTTTTGTAGGTTTCCACAGTGACCGAAGCATCTGGGAAAACCTCAGATCTCTCTCTGAGCTGACTGTACCCTCTTTGAGTCTTGAGCATTAAAGTGAAAAGTTAATGAGAAGAGTACATCCAAGAAAATCTAGTTTCTAAGCAATGTGTTGAAGGTGCAATATGTTTATTTGGGGAAGGAGGGTACAATGGAAGTTGCACCTTTACTGAAAAAAAAGAGTTTTATATCAGATAAAAGAAACAAAAATTTCTCCATTGCTTGTAGATCAGAATACATTCCTAAAAGACCTTCCTAGTCAGCATAGAAATCCTAACTATAGGTTTTAGATGACCAGGAAATGGATCTTTTAAGTCTGTCACACAAATATGAAGCCCTGGAAAGTATAATATAGTGTTACACAGTACAGGTGCATTGCAGAGATGACTTGCCGATGGTAACTTAGAGGAGGAAGACCTATTTTTTGCAGTTCAAGAAAGAATTTGGTCAGTGACAAGAAGGATGGCTTACATGCCTCACATTCCTCAGAGCTGAAAATAATGAAGGGAGGGAGGAGAGGGAAAAAAATCAAATTTCTGCTAAGGAATCAGCAGGGAACTTAATGCAGGTGCAATATTTCTCCAGACAAAGAGGTTTTTTGTTCCACCTTCATCTTATTCCATGAAAATGAACTCCTTCCCTCTCCCTCTCTTTATCAGCACAAAGTAGATTAAAATGTTGATACCCTGTCCTGACAAAGATATTTTTACAGTCTTTAGTCAAGGTGTTGGAGCAGGATTACCTTCCTACAAACTTAAAATAGTTACCTTAAGTTAGCAGAGTTCCATCTAGGTTCATTAACCAGTCGAGTTTTACTAACTATGCTGAATTACTCTCTGCTTCTACTGCTGCATGACTGTAACCTTCTGTACTCTCTCAAATCTATCAAAAACCCCATATATGTCATTGAGACAGCATCCAATCACTGAAATGACAACTACAAATATACTTTGACTCCAGAATTAATCAAGACTATGTTTAACTCCTGTATTTCTGGAATCCATATAATTTAGTTGTGAACAGCAGGAAATGTAGGTTTCCTAGAGGTAAACATTTAATAATGCTGGGAAAACTTTTTTTGTTCCTGCCGGGAGTTATTTGAACTGTATTTTGGATCCAGAATGTTACTTCACTTATGTGTGTAAGTAAAGTGGGGCCAAGAGGGTGAATCCAGGCCCTTCTCACTGGTGCCAAGCAAGAGGACAAAGGGTATTGGCAGAAAGTGATGCACTGGGAGTTCCACCTCAATCTGAGGAAGAACATCTTTACTGTGCAGGTGACTGAGCACTGGAATAGATTGCCCCCAGAGGTTGTAGACTCCCCCTCACTGGAGGGGTTCCAGAACCTTCTGGACACAATCCTGTGCTTTGTGCTCTAGAATGATCGTGCTTGAGCAGGGAGATTAGACCAGGTGACCCCCTGTGATCCCTTCCAACCTGACCAACCCTGTGCCATGTCTGTAGACTGCTCAGTGGAGGGGACTTTGTGCTCTACTAACTCCCAGACAATCTGCAGAATTTGGGAGATTTCTCTTAGCACAACCCAGACTTCAAATATTTAACAGGATAAATGATTTTCAGAGCCTGGAAACACTCTCTAGTGCCATTTAGGCAAGTATGGACAAGGATTTGACTGCAAAACTCGCACAAAGTGTGGAGAGAAGCAAGTCCTTTGGCAATGGACAGGAGCTCTCCTTGCAGATGCCTTGTCAGGTCCTACAGAGGCCTTTGCTGTTTGGTAACAACTTCACAGTGTTTTTTTAATGCAAGCATGATAGAAGTCTAAATTGACTACCTGGATCTTTTCTATTTAGGGCAGTAATAATAACAAATAGAGAGAATTCAGGGGTGCCTGTTTTGCTGAACAAAACTGAGATTTGCAACTCCAACTCCAAAATACATGATGAATTGCCTGTTTTAAGACATTTTAAAGCTAGATTCTTCCATAAAAAAGATAGTGTCCTTCAGCATGCATATTGATAAAATTTTGTCCTCAAAATTACTCACAGATGAAAAAAACCTAGAAAAGTATGAACTTTCAAACTGTTGACAAATATTTATTATTTTTTTTTATTTTTCCATTAGAATAAACAAAATGACAAAAAACACCTCCAAGTTTGGAAGCTTACATGGGATAATTTAAATTTATCCTTAGTTACTTAAATCATTATGCAGATATTATTTTGCAGAATTATAGATATGCAACCTTAATTTTTTGTTTTCACCCAGTGTTGTGTGTAACAGAATAGGCAACAAAATGCATTTTTTGGGTCTCTCCTTAGGTACATGGTTTCTTATTTTGGCAGTGTTCTCAAAATTCAGATGAACAATCAACAAGTATGATATTGTTGCACATGACTGAGACCTAGCATCCAATATATAATCATAACCAACCTGTGAGACTTATGTTGACTAAATCAGCAAGAAAAAAATTCATTCATCAAGAAAAAATCAGATCTGGAACCTCATTTAAAGAAAAATATTACATCAAAAGCATTGTTTGAAATACCAATGTGCATTAATATACCCACCAATGTTCCTTCCAATACATGTTCATATCCTTAACTGAAGAACTCATTGTGTCATCTATTCAGACATGTACAATTTATAGTTTCTAAACTGACATAGTGGTTGGTTTACATGGAACATGGGTAACAAACATAATATAGCGCACATGCAGACACAAAATCATTGAGTGTCCAAGCCAGGAGAAATACTTCATTATCTAAATTCATTTGAATTTTAACACTCCTATCAGAAAATGTTTTTTATTCTATTCTATGCAATATTTTTTTTTTGGTGTGGAAATCTGTGAAATCATTAATAGAAAAAAATTATACAGGACAAGCAGTTTATATTTACGACATTTCTCCCCCAGTGATGCAGATTTTTTTTGCCATATGTACTAATCATTGAGGAAATGCTGCGTCCAGGTCTCCATGTATCACTACTAGGGGACAGAATTTTGGCTGGAATTGTTTATTTTTCTATCAACTTTTGTTCAGGTTTTATGCATGTGTAATTTGAAGACCAAAGGATATATTCTGCCCTCATTTGTCACACTGTAACAGCACCTTGGCAAAATAACTGCAGTGCACCTATAAGAGGGCCTGCAGAAACACCAGCAGAAAATCCATGTACTAAAAATGTGTAGGATCTTCAGGAAGTATTTATGTAGGACTGAGTATATGTGTGATCAGGCCCATGGGACAGTCTGACCAAGTATGAATAGTGAGTAGGTTTTAGTTTAGATTTTGTTTTGTTATTTTGATTAATATCCAGTCTCCTCCCTGTGAAATGAGTAGAACCATTACCCATCCACACCACTATAATGGTGTGCAGAAGTCAGCCACCTTATTTTTAACTTATTTTGAAAAGAACTCTGCATAACTCTATAAAGAAGGAAAATTATTATGTGAAATCTGGAGCACTGCATCTTCCATCAAACAGGCAGGAAGAACATTTACTATTTCACTTTGAAAATGCACCAGCAAGAGTTGAGTGAGGTGGGAATGACAGCACATAAACCAGATGACAACAGCTGCACTCCATGTCCACTGCAGTTCCACAGAAAGAAGGAGAATTAACTTTGTTTTTCAGCCATTGGCTTAGATGATCTGGTGGCAATGCAGGGACTTTAGTATAATTTTGTTTCTTGGATGTGGTCCACTTTGCCTCAACATTAAAATAATGGAATGCAGCCATAATACCAGAAACACCCTGGAAGAGGCTTATGGTCTGTCCAGGAGATGAGGGGAGTCTATATGTCTGATTTCAGCTGGAAATGGTACAGCAGCATGTGGAAGTCTTGAAGTGTGAGTGAGAAATGAAAAGTGTGATTTAACTGTAAGGAAAGCCTTCCTTCCTCACAGCTCTGCAAAGCTGCAAGGGGCAGCCAGGCATTTCCCACAGAATAGTGAGTGCACATGTTAAGGAGGAAGGGTGTGTTAAACAGTTCAGACATAATGACCCTGTTTCAGGGAGCCATAGTAAGCCATGATGTGTAAGGAAAGGGTGAACTTTAACAAAATTTGATGGCAGATTAACGCAAACATTTGAAGAATAAATTTTGTAACTTCATCGTAGGCAAAATACCGATCCAGAGCCCACTTCTAGAGTGCAACAAATTTCTGTCAGTACAATTTAAAAAGACCTGTCCAACTAATTTTTTGAAGTCTAATGTGTTTGTTGTTTGTTCTGGTTTCATATTTCCCATACTTTCCCTATGCTAAAGGTTAGCAAATAAATAATATGTGCTAGGTTAGTGGAGTCTCCAGAATTTCTTTTCCTCTTTTCACTGTAGGGAAGTTTTGGATTTATCTCTTCCTATGACTTTCAGCTTTATCTATGACTCTAGCTCAGTGATTTTGTACAGAATTTCACTGAGGGCATATGGCAAATGCCAGTGACTCAGATGTTAATGCTGCATTTCTTATCCGCTATTTTCTTGATGACAAACTGTGTTTCCAGAAAAAAAGCTGGGTTTGGACAATAACTTTTCTCCATAGTTATGAGAAGCAGAATAGCCACTCCATAGTTTTCTCTTCCAGCTTCCTTTTATAAACCAGATTTTGACCTGTGGTAACATCATAAAACCTAAGCAAATCCTTCTGAAATGCCACAGGTGTGATCATATGCCAGAATAAAAAAATATCTGGTCAAGTTTTAAGGCAAATGAAGCAACGCATGTTGATGTGAGGGTTCAGACTGAAGTGATCTCACATTAGGGTTTTTTTTTCTGTTTTCTCTCTTTTCACTTGCCAAAGCTACAAAATGGTGTTGCCTGAAATCTGCAAATCAGTTTAATTTTGTTGAACAAAAGTAGCGGAGTCAAAAGGGCTGTGCCAGTGGGCTGGCCTGAAGGAAAAGCGGACACTGGGAGCCACATGAGAGAGCAGTAAGCTGTCTAACAAGGTGTGTCCTGGGAATAACAGAAAACAGCTCTTGTTCCACCAGTTTTGGAAGCTTTATGAGAGGAGCAGAACAAGAAGAAAATTCCTCTCAATGTAGTTGTTTGTTGTAGAAGGAGGATCTCCTTTTGGAAGTATTATCGTGGGGCTATTCACATATATATTTCAAAGATTCTGCATAAAATGAACACTGAGAAAAGGGATATTAGCACATCTGACAGTTAAAAAAAAAAAAGAAAAAAACCCCATTAAATACTTCTTAGACACCTTACCAAGCCTTGCAAATTCTCTTACTCCTGCATATTTCATGTGAAATTTCACAGCTGAACTTTGCACAAATATAGCAGTGGAAGAGGCTTGAGCTGCTTTGGAACCTTAATCACTAAAGCAGTATCCACTGCTCATCACTATTGCTTTTAAGACGAAATTATATTTTTCAGAGTAATTCTTATGATCTATATTATGTTTTAAGAGGGTGGCTGAAATTGTTTTTGTTTCAGCCCATACTCTGGTGAATGTGAAACCAGGAAGCTAAACTTGATCGTTGCTTCTGCTTTTCACTCTTAGATCTGGAAAGTCTCTTTTTTCCACATCAAGTAACAAACATACTAGGATTCCCTTAGCTGTAGATTTTGCCTCTGGGGCCTTATCAGGAATTAGATGTGTCTCCCAGAGCAGGCTTTGGTTCATACACCATAATCAGCTGAACACCCTCTGAACAAATATCCTTTCATGGACAGTAATGTTCATTGCAGATTTTGGAAACCAGTCACCAAGTAAGGAAGGAATTTATTTTTATTTCCAGTACTGTACATGTGGGTGGGAATATTAAAAGAACTAAACCAACATTGGTCCTCCGTGTTATCCTTTCTCTGTGCCTGAAGGAAGTTGTCACAGTTGAATAGCCTTCTCTAATGTAAAAAATAACTAAAAAAAATTAGTTTTCACCAGTTTTTTATTTAAGTTTTTTAGTGCTTGATTTCCTAAAAAGAAGTTAATGATAAGTTCTTGAACTTTCTTTTCTTTCTGAAAAGCCTTGCAAATCAACTAAATTGCCTTATACTATAATTTGCATAATTTTGAACAAGATAGTCACTGTAGTCCAGGTAGTCCATGTGTCCTGTTAGGGATCAAACATTCATTTCAATCAAATAAATCTCTGTTTTCCCCTACTAAGGAGTGTTATATGTCTGTGCTGAGTTTGAGATTAAAAGATCAGGGACTATGAAAACAATTAAACACTTGTTCTACCATATCCCTTCTTGAAAAAGAAGAGCTTCTCTGTGAAAGAAAAACAACAAATTCATGGCTCTTTTTGAGATAGGATGCAGTGATCTAATACAGATAAGATGCACTCCTTTTTGCCCTATTCAAATATTAAGTTATCTAATACAAATATTATTTTCCAGTAACTGAAATCATTCATTTACCCACACCTCTAGAAAACCCTGAATGCAAATGTCTTTCACATACTGAAGTAGCTTTCACTAGCTTGTTTTCATGAAACACTAATGGCTTTGTATTGTGACTGTTGTTTTCTCCCTAAGATTATAAAACTTTTTAAGGGTTGCATGGAAGCAAAGAGTACTTAGTGGTTTATTGTTTCACACCTACATTTTTTCTATCATATTTATATTAACCATCTGTGTTGCAAGTTTTAGAGTTGAATTTTTCATTTTAATTTCTATAGAGTTTACAAATACTTTTAATGTATGCATTTTGGATATTATATGTTATGTTATTATTTAGGTGCAGTTTACCTGTAAAGTCATCCTCTATCTTAAACATACTATGTAATTTATCCCAAGTCTTTTCTGCTTGTCTTTCATGTTGTTTATTTTACTGCTAACTTTTAAAGAGATTTAGTATTAAATATATGCCTTTTATTCTTTGCTTTTCTTTGTAAAAATTAGCAGTGATTTAAAGCCTTAAAGCGAAGAGTCGTAGCTCTGCTGTATGACAGAGGAACCAGGGAACAAGAACCACTTCACAAACATAAGACAAACAAGCCGTCCTTAAACTGCCTCCTATTGATCATGCAGAGCAGCCTCAAATTGATTGAAGGGATTCAGCCAAAATAGGAAGTTCTTGTGGTGAGACGGCTGATATGGTCAGGCTGGAAAACCTCTCCTCTGCTTCCTGTGGGCACCCAAATTCCAGGGCCTTGCCGAACCAGAGGACATCTGAATAAAGGATTCCTTAGAATTTGCTCTGCCCTAGTCAGGGGCTCTGCAAATGGCATGTGACTCAGTACTGGAGGATTTCAGTTCCTTGAGCAAACTAAGATAAAGAAAAAAAATGTTTCCCTGCTTACCCTGGAAAGATTCCCATGAATCAGAGGTACCACAGTTAAGGGAAATTTTCTGTGTAACTTTGCAGATATTTTGGTGGTATATGGCAGCCTTCAGCTTCAGCTGGCTTCAGTATGAGAAATAGGAACTCTACTGGCACTTGTCACTGCATATCCTTAACAAGGATATGTGAACACCGTGAGTTTGGTAGCTACAATCACATTCACCATGAAAAGTCTTCCGCAGAAAGGGTACAAGTTGTAACTTGCAAATTATCAGATCCTGCCTCAAAGCTCAGCATGTCCTCAAGTTTTCCATTCCTGGTAGCAGGCAGAGGTGAAAAAAGGATGAACCTCACTTTCCTTGCAGATATAGACTCTGAATGAATAAATATATGTGCTCCTGTTTTGACAAGATTTTGCTGGGAAACTGATTTTTTCTAAAGGACCTCAAACGTAGTGCATTCATCTGTGCACCTTGGTTCACAGGCATTAGACTGCTCCAAACAAACGTGCAGAGCAGCAAAAGGTGACATTATCATCTCCTCATGCAGGAGAGGAACTAATCTGTGCATATACTTCCCTGTGACCAGTCTGCAGAGCTGGAACAAAGCTGGCCTCCGGCCTCCCAGGGCAGGACTGTCTCAGTGCTTCAGTTCTGTTTCACTGCTCAATTTCACGTCTCTCTTGGTGGATCCCAGGTATAGGGACCTCTCTGGAAATTTTTTCTTTCATAGATCTAGAACACTGATATAACTTCCCCTTTCTCCAGTTTCTTACTGTCCTACCTTTGGTGATCCTATACCAATTGCATACAGATCCCTTTTTCCTACTGGTATTTTGTTTCCACACGTGTGCTCAGTGTGTAAAATAGAAAAAAAATATGCTTAAATCTAACCTCCAGAATGACAAAATAGGATGCAGGCCTATTTAAATATTTTAGGTATCTAGCTCTGATGAGGGAGAGATGAACCAATTATTTTTGAAGCAAAATGCTCACCTGAGCTCTGACAAAAGTCAGTGGAACATACACACAAATCCTTCAGAGGTGATCCACTTCACTTAAAACAGCAGCTACCACTAATCACATCAGCTCTACTGGTAAATAAAAGAGAATGCCAAGGTGCTGGCTTTCCACCAAGAGCTAAAATCTTTAAGGCAGAGAAAAATTGAAAAAAAATTGAGATGAAGAAGTCTGGCAGAGAGCCAGAGAGAGACAGAGAGTAATTAAACATTGCAAAGTCAGAGTTTCAGTGATCAACCTTCTCCCTGACCCTATTTAATTTAACAATGTACATACACTCAGTGGCTTCATAATTGGTGTTCCTAGGGTTCATTTCATGGCTCTGCAAGACAGGGCTTTGCCTCTTTCACACATATGTTCATAGAAAAATAGGGAGCCTATTGCCTGAAAATCCAAATTTAGATGCTCTGAATTACCTCTTATAAAATCTTTACTTTTGGTCAGTGTAAACTCCATGAGTTCTTAAAATTTCCTTCTACAGTTTCAGATATGCCCTATTAGCTGTTGCTGCTCATAGAAGACATCTTACCATTTGAAGAGATAATCAGTCTAGGTCCTACTTCTAGGAGCCTCACTCTCTGCTAATCATGGTTCTTAGTTCGGTGATTTCAGTTCTGTCCTTGCATCTTGTAGGCATCTCTACGTTCAACATCCCAGTTTGTAAATCCCTGTTTGTTTTTGGCCTTAAATACATGGACATTTAAATATGAGCTGTTTCTTCTTTTTCTCTTTTTTCTTTTGTTTTTCCCAATTTGTGACAGCTTCCCGAGATTTAAATCTTTAAAAGTCTTGATTCTCTTCTGAACCAGATTTCAACTGCTCTAGTCTACTTGTAAATATTGTAGTCATCATTTTTTTATCTTTGTAAGCCAATAAATGTGTGAAATATGCAAAATAAGATTGTTCACAGGGGAAAAGGTGTCTGGTTTTTGACAATGGTGATTGATTTCTTTCCAGACCCAGTCTTGTTATAAGTATTTGTTACCAGATACAGTATTTAAAGAAAATTTTATGAGTACAGATTTTGGCCCAAATCCTTGCTCTGTAGCCCTTGCAATACCAAAAGGATGTAATAAGATTTTGTAATGCAGCCTTTGAAGGTATGTTCCAAAGTCAGTTCAGCCTTTATAGGGGAAACTGTGTTCAGAAGGAATGTCAACCAGCTCTGAGCTAGTTCAATTTGAACAATTTAATTTTGAAATGGAGCCTAGTGGGCTACTGTTTTATCCAGGTTATTGATCTCATGAGCTACTAATCTTCCATCTGGAAACAGAGAGAATCCAGGAGAGGCAAGTGGAAGAGTTCCAGATAAGGTCTGTGAAAACATTGCTTGGAGGATATTAGAATCTACAGGAACTTGGTGTGATTGCTGTCACACAGCAGGTGCAGTGGCTTTATCACTAAGCAATAAAAAATTATAAGATCTCTAGTTTCCTTTATGGGAGCCTTCCCTGGAGGATGATATGAGGCAATTCACCCAGAGGGAAATGAGTTGCCATGCTTGCTCAGCCTCCTCTTCCTGCAATAATTTTTGAAAAGGGTGTGGGTTTTTGGAAGGCTGAATTGATGCTGATGAAGCAAATGAACTGAATGAAAAAAATCGACCCCAGCTACAAAATGAGAATCAATTGCAGCAGTTTGCCCTCTCCATAATTTACCTACTGCACAAGTGATTCATCCTGAACCACAGCACAGTCATTCAGAGGGAATACCAAAGTCTCACTTCCAAATTATTACTCAGAATTGAGTGGGAGGAAGTCCCTGTTTAGTAGTGTGATGGATTCTAGAACCCCATCTCAGAACTCCTTGGCAGGATGGAAACACTTTCTCTTGGACCTAAGTTGAGTCTGAAATGCTTAATGAGTTGAGTCATCTCATGAAGTGAAGTAAGTAAGGATGAGGAACAGATCATTTGGGTGAGGTCCAAAATACAGCATGCCTAAATCTGGGCTTCCCCATCGTCACTCAGAAGTGTGATAGAGCTTGCCCTCAGCAAAGTTATTTTTTTAAGCATCTTTAAAAAGCCAAGCTTTCAACAAGGGTAATTAGTGGGGATTGGCCGCAGTCTATTTTTGCTCTTCTGCAGGAAAGAAACTTTTTGTTTGTTTGTTTGGGGTTTCTTGGTTTGGAGTTTCTGTTTAATTTCCTTTTTTTGCAGCATCAAAGAAACTCCAGTTGCACAGAATGATGGCAAAGCCTGAAGCACAGCCATGATTTGACACCAACACTCTGTCTACTGCTGAAACAACAGAATCCAATATTTGTACCTCCAGAAAAGGTACATAATAACACATATTGTTAGGTGTTTATCTGGAATTAGGTTGCATTCAGTCGTAGGTGACCACTACTGTGCTTTAGGAAATCTGACACAAATCTTCTGTTCATTTCCCTTCTCTCAGTAAATTAAAGCTTTGCTTTCTGCACTTCACTTTCCCCATCTATGAAATGGGGGAATCTGAACAACTAGAATGGGCAGCAAATATTCATACCACCATGAGAGAAGTATAAAAGCACAGCTGAAATACTGAACAACATGTAATGACACAGCCAAATACGATTATACAAACCAGAATATCTTACTGGGCTGCATGAGCCTCATACATTGCTAGAATCAGAGGGCTGATTGTATGAATTACAGGGAAAATCTAACTCCCCCTCCCTCCAAAGAAACAAATACAAGTTGCTTTTAATGGAAGTGAACTGTCTGGAAAATGAGATTTGAGTAGAATTGATTATGTAGACTGAATGGGAATAATCACTATAGAAGAAGTCTCAGTCAGAGGACTCTCATCTCATGAGTTAAGAGACTGCATACAGGTAAGTAATTGAGGAGATTCCAGTACAGCCCGGATGAAAAACATTCTGGTTTTAGTTAAACTGTGGAACTTTCTATATGTAAAGCAGAATTTTTGGATTTCACATCTGTAGTCTGCAAAAGAAACCACATTTACCTCATAGAATCACAGAATGGTGTATATTGTCAGGGACCTTAAGGATCATGTAGTTCTAAACTCCCTTCCATAAGTGGCCATTTTCCACTTAACCAGGTTGCTCAGGGCCCCATCCAACCAGACCTTGAACACTTACAAGTGCAGGACATCCACAGCTTCTTTGGCAACTTGTTGCAATGCCTCACCGCCCTCACAGGAGATAATTCCTTCCTTATATCTGATCTAAACCCACGTTTTTTCAGTTTGGATCCATTCCCCCATGTCCTGTCATGCTCTCTCCATCTTTTCTATAGGCTCCCTTCAGGTACTGGAGGGCTGCAATTAGGTCAGCCTGAAGCCTTCTCTTCTGCAGGGTGAACAATCCCAATCCTCTCAGCATTTCCTCATAGGAGAGGTGTTCCATACTCTCTCCATCAGGTCCATGTCCTTGCTGTGCTGGGACCCCAGAGCTGATGCAGCCCTGCAGTGGGGTCAGAGCAGAGCAGAGGGGCAGAATCCCCTCCCTGTGCCTGCTGCCCACGGGGCTTTGGATGCAGCCCAGGACACATTTGGCTTTCTGGGCTTTGAGTGCCCATGGCTGGGCCATGTCCAGCCTCTCACCCACCAGCACCCCCAGGCCATTCTTGGAAGAACTGTTCATTCCCCAGCTTGTATCAATAGTGGGGATTGCCCCAGTCCAAGTGCAGAACCTTGCACTTGCTCTTATTAAACCTCATGACATTCCCAGTGTTCTCAAGCTTGTCCAGGTCCCTCTGGATATCATCCCACCCTTCAGGTGTGTCATCTGCACCACTCAGCTTGGTGTCACCTGAAAATTTTCTGAGGGTGCCCTCAATGCCTTTGTCTATTTCAGTACTGAAGATAAGAAATAGAAGTGGTCCCTGAAGGACACCACCATCTAAATTCCTGAAGGGACACCTAAGTCCAGTTTTAGAGTCCATGCTGAGGAAACAGCTCCTTCATGCTTTAAGACTCTTTGCTTAATATTCGTGTTTTCTTTAGTAAATTTATACCTGCTTTTGTGCACCTCTGCAATAGCTGCTGCCTTGGAAGGTGTCAGCTTCTATACTTACACCCGTGAGGATTCCTCAGATTAACTTTCATAATAATAATTTTTTTATCTACAGCCCTGGAGGGCTGAGTATGATAGACTTCACATCAGCAAATAAACCTCATGATATCTGAACAAAAAACTCTGTGTTTAACTTTACCCTGAACATGTTATCTCTAGTGCCAATGTTTTCACAGCATCGAGCAGAAGAGTAGAACGAGTTCTCCTCTTTTTTTTAATTTTTCAGTGAGAAAAAAAAAAAATCCATTTTTTTCCCTATCAGGTTGGAAAAGTATACCTGTAGTTGGACATCCAGGCTTGTGAGAGACCTGTTGCTGCACAATCATCCTTCCGAGCACAGCTGGCCATCCACCTTTCTTTATACACTGGGTTTCTCCATTCCTGACCTTCTACAAATAATCACATCAAGAACATCTTCTTGGTAGTAAGTGGCAGAGAAAAAGAAAAGTGCAGAAACACAGTTTATTAGCCTTCTTTGTGGTGGTGTCTGACACGCTTACATGCTGAGAAGCCTTTTTGTCTTGTCACTGCACAAGCCTATTTCCCATTCCCCAACCCTTTTTGTGATATCACAGTGCCTTCCCCAAATGAACCCTTTTTCTCCCTTCCTTCTCAGTAAAAATGCTGTAGGAAATTGATGAAAAGCTAACATAAATCTAAACTACGAAGACAATTTCTCTAAGTCCTTCCTAGACTCTAAAGGGATAAAAAAAAGAAAGGAATAACCAATCTCCTTTGCAGGTGGGGGAGGAGAGGGGGGGACGACAGAGAAGGATTATGCTGCAAGTTCTCTCTGAGTATTTGCCTGAGGTCTCCCAGTAAATATCTTTTCTAAAAACAATTAATGAACTAAAGTAAAGTAGGACTGGGACAATGTCCCAGTGTTATGGTATTTCCTTATTTATATCTTTTTTGACTGAAATTTGCAATAAATGTGTCTCATTTTTTTGTTTGCTTTTGTTTTTGTTATAGTAAATGTTCAGCATTTTGTGTCATGATGGGAATTTTAATGAATGCAAAACAAAGGCATTAGTGAGGAGTAATGCCCAGGATATGAATCAGGTAGGTACATGTATTCATTAGCACTGATTGCTAACACTCTTTCATGCTATTGTACATCGTAATGCGGGTCAATCAGATTCACCACAAAAAGACTTATAAAAGAGTTACTGACACTTTTCATGCTCACTTCCAACTCTGGATTGATCCAAAGTTTGTTCACAAAAATGCTGGTGTAATCTTAGCCCAGAACACCAGAGCTTCCACTCTCTTTTTTGAGAAGTACGGCCCTCTTGAGGGGTTTAGAAATGTAAGTGCCCAGAAGAAATGGGTCCTGAAAAGAGTCTGCTCCAAACAGCAACCTTTACACATGTCACAAGTGAGGGAATGTTTGTGCCTACCCATGGGGAATTAACTACTTCCCCTTGCAGCCTAGCCACTTCAAAGATAAAGTAGCAGATTTTTTTCTTTCCTTCTGTTTATTTTTTTAAATCTCCTTCAGGACAGTAAAATAAGCAACAGGTATGCAGTGCTGATCAATGCAGCTTATTTTATAATAGACTGGAAATCAGAGAAATTCTGATAGACCAGTGGAAAAGTCCCACATTTGGTGCATAACATATAATATTGCTGGAGTCCCATCAGTAACCACAGTCAGCAGAAGCAGCACAATCTCAAACACAGGCATGTTTGTCAGAGGCATAGGAAGACAGAACCTTACCTTTTGCTTTCAGTCAGATTGTACAATAGGTGAGTTTTACAGTTATGCCTTTAAAACTACTTCCTTTTGCTGCTGCCTGAATAAAACACTCCATTAATGTTCCTGAATTGTCAATTCCTTCAATGAAAATTTGATTATATGTTTTCATTTCAACAGCAGTTTTTTCCTTAAGAAAATAAGCAAAAACTTAATCTTGATTTTGTTAAACTGTCTTTTCTGCTTCTCTCAGGGAACAGCCATTAGGCCGTGTCCTAGGGAAGCAAACTCTCACATCTTGCCTCTGGCAGTAGCCAGTGTGAGACCAAGCAAGAGACCAACCAAGCAGGATGGTAATGCTGATGGCTTCCACAGATCTATCATACAAGGTGGTACATGTGCAGATGCAATGTCTTCCTGGTCTCCAGCTGTGCATTTTTATATATCTTGATACACAAGATATATAAGAATATACAAGATAGGTCCTGTATTAAATAGATTTCTCCATCTTAAGTCACAGTGACCTCCTCACTTATAGTCTGCTTTTATGAAGTTGTTCTGCAGGTTTTGCTCCTTTCTCACTCAGCTTTTGCTCAGGGAATTTCCAAATTACTTCCTGCTGGATTTTACCCTACTAACCCAAGTAATAAACTAACAAGGACCTTCATGATCTAATTTCTGTCACCCCAGAGCTGCCTCTTTTCCAAATGGAACAATCCCAGTTCTCTCAGCCTATCCTCTTAGGAGAGGTGCTCCATAGTCTCTGCAACAGGTCCTTGTCCTCCCCATGGTATTAGTTAATACCACTAAATGTATTATTAATTCTATTAGAACAGGTAGCATTTATTCAGTCTTTTTCAGATTGTTTCATTTGTCTTTCTGCAGAAGAGACTGCAGCTAAGAGTTTTGCAAATTCTCAATGCTTTTCTTCCTTATGACTGACCAATTTTGTATCTTAATACTTTTCTGAAGAGAAAAAATTTCTGGTGTGGGGGTTTTTTTTGGTTTGTTTTTTTGTTTTTTGGTTTTTGGTTTTTTTGTGGGTTTTTTCCCCCAAATTATTATCTCAAGTAACAGATGCACACAGATGAGCTCCTTCAAAGCATATAGACATTTTGATAGCTGTCTCAAGGGTCCTGCTGTCAGATCTTGGACCTTACTATATTTCCAGGATTCCCTCTAACCGTAGCAGTGAAAGTTAGGCATCTGTTAAAAATCATCTTCCCAACGGCAGCTAAGCAGGATGAAATGGAAAAGAAGAAAGGGATATGGGTTTTAGCAGCTGATTGATGAGAAATAGGTGTCAATGTGCATTTTGAAATGCACACAATGGGAAATATTTAATCCAAATGTCCAGCACTTAGAATGGTCTGTGTGGGATGAGGTGGAGATCACATCAGAGCCTTGAGGAGTATCATGGATCTGATCCTCAGCCTTCCTTCCTTCTTCATCACAGAAGAAAGCTTAGGAAGCATGCAATGAACACAAACTGTATAGATCTGTAAGCTTTTTAGAGGACTTTGGAACAGTTGAAGCTAATTAAACTTCATTTTTTGTAGGAGGGTTACCTCAGAATCAGTGAGACTGCTTAAGGTAGAGTTCTGGGCTTTGGGGAGCCCAATTACCCTACTATACTATATATACCCTATAAATACCCTATATATACCCTATATATACCCTACTATGCTATAGTATAATATATACTATACTATACACTATAAATTGCACATCTTAGGCAAATATATAGGTAAAGAATACAGGGCAGTTGAATTAGATTCTAAAGTATCTCTGAGGACCTAATGAAAAGTTCCCATTTATACCTGATTGCTTTTAATAATATTTTGCCTTTAAGAGTGTCTCATAATTATATTAATTCTCTAGGTCAAAGCATGCTATTTTCCATTTCTATATTTTAATAATTACCTTGTTATTTCTATTCCTTTTTGTGCATTTACTATTCCTAGTTCCTTTGTTTCCTGATCAACACAATGGCAGAAACTTTCTCATCTATAATAGCAGGCAAATTAGCCTGAGGATGCAAATGGTACTGGTAATTTTTCAGTTCGTTATTCAAAAGAATTGACAGATATTCCCACAGGGTCAAGTTTATCAAATGCTTGAGATATTTTCCAGTGAACCCAGGATAATTTGAATTGGACCTTTGATAAACTGTAAACAGAAATGCTATAAAAGGCAGAATAATGACAGACTCTGTGATACAGGTCAGTCCAGGCAGAAGGAAAACAAGCTGAATCCCAAACCATTTCTTTCAGGAACTTAGAATAATTTCTAGAAATCACAAATAGGCAGGCTTTGGTCCAATTGTGAGAAACATTCTTGCTTTTGAATGTTTGTCCAAAATGAGACAGAGTTCAGAGCTTAAAAAATTCAGCTCACTGTTGTTCTTTGGAGGTCTGATTCATGAATCAATGAATACTATACAAAGACTCATTTTGATTTTAGCAGACTTCAGATCAATCCCCATGTGAATTGCAGGAGACATCATATCAGTGCATAGCGAAATAGAGATAAGCATCTGGACACATTTGCCTTATTTGCAGGAAGATAATGTGCCTATATTTGACATATTGAAATTGAATACTGTGACATTTTATACTCTATGGTTCAAATAACTTTTTCTTATCAGAGTTTCTCTGCTGTAAGCTAGGTCTCGACAGTTATTGCTCTTTTGTTCCCTACACCATTTATGAGAGACCAGTTCATGGGTCTATGTGCTCAGTAATCTCATTCACCCTTGTGGCATCATTCTGTGGTTTGTTGGAAAGGAGCCTTCTGGCTTCACTGAATGCAGCTTCACTATGAAAATTTGCAAAATCATATAAGGAGATGGTCCTTTTCTTTCTGCACAAGTCCAAACACTTATGGACCAAAACAAGATCCCATTGGTCCCCTCTACTAATGTCAAAGGGTAAGCTGGGTGTGGAGTACACGTAGGAATGGCAGGACACAGAGAGGGGGTAGGCAATACATCTGTGCCATGCCTCTCCCAGTCAGGTTGACTGAGGTTTACTAATTGCAAAAGTTCATATTGAACCAGACTGTGCTTGAAGTAGAGTACAGACATATTTACAGACATATTTTACATCCCACAGCTTAAATCACACTTTAACTGATGCCCATGAGGCTCATTCTGTACATTACTGCTGCAACAGAGAGCATCTCATAACAGCCCGACTCTGAAAAGACAGAGACCTGAAAGATCAATGGAGAAGGCCCTTAGGAGTCCTGGGAGGGCCCCTTGCTTTTGATGAGACCCATTACACACAGTTTAAGGGACAGTAGGTCTGGGTACTGTAAAATTAGTTTATAATAAAGCCTGGAAAAACACCTCCTATCCTTCAATACCCATTACAGTGAATTTCACATTATAGTGAACAGGCTGTTTATATTTTCTTCGAAGAATGAGGTTTGGCAATTGTTGTTTCATTCTTAACATCAGAAGTAAAATAATTTCTTATTGGAATTGCTTGTTCTAGAACATTTGTTTATATGTAGCTCTGACCAAGAACTAACTCCCAAAACTACCATTTTTCTTTAACTGTGGTTGACTTCAATTTTCAGAGTTCCTGAAGCATAATTCACTGCTGTGTGAGCATCCAAAGAGATCCTAATACTTTATAGATCCTACCACAAATAACTTTTCTTTCTCCTTTGTTTAAAATGAGACTCATCAACAAAGAGTAGTTTAAGACAAAACAATGTACCTGGGTCACTTCTTTTCCATAGCAGTATTCCCAGCCGAGATTGCTATTACTTTTCTGTTTCTCAGATACTTGCTAGTCACTAACTGCTCATATGCTGTTACTGAAAGGGGAAAAAAATAGAAAGTTTAAAATGAAACATGTATACGATTGACTTTTAAAATCTTTAGTATTCCTGCTAAACCCAAATTCCTTGACTAATTAGCAAGGCAATTTTGATTATAGGAAGTAATTTATTTGTAAAGCATTCAAGTCTTTCGTCCAGGCTTCGTTGCGTGCATGTGTGTCTGATTTTGCTCAGTATTTTTGGGGTTTGTTTGTTTGTTTTCAGAAAAGGAAATGTCAAGAATAGACCACTATTTCCTTATTTAAATGTTGGAGTCTTCATACATTATAATTCTAATTTGTTTCTCTCATAATAAGAAAGAAAGGGAAAAAAAAAAGACTTTTCACTGTACACCCGTTAAAAATTCAATTACATAAGCTAGAAAATTAGAGGTTTCCCAGTGGCTGGATACAGATGACCACAATTATAGACCATGAAAACTCTTCCTATCCTTCCTGTGCTAACCAAATTTATGTTTGCTCCAACTTTCAAAAGAGAAATCTTTCACAGACTGTAAAAAGAATTATCAGAACTGCTGTGGCTAGCTTTATGAATGTGTGAAATACAGGTCAAACTGAAAAAAAGTGGAAATACTTTTTAGATATATTGGTAATAAGAGAGATGAAGTAATAAAGGAATTTATGCATAAGATAGCCGTGTTCAGCTTGATCTAATTGTGATTATTATTGCACCCTCCTGGAAAGCATTTCTCTGCACATTTCAATGCAAACCTCAGCATCTTCCTGAATCAACTCCAGGATATATTTCAACAAAAGAAATGCTTTCATGACCGTGAGTAAGATTTGTAGGAAGAAATAATATTATTAGATTAATTGTTTGGGCTTCTTTGCTCAAAAGCCAAACTGCTCTTTAATTAATAGTAAACAAACTATTGCTGCAAGTATAAAAAAAGCAAGGGGACACAATGCTGTTTATCTTATGCACCAAACATACTTTGTACTGTGCTACCTGTTGGGACAACAACCCACAGAGGCAAGCCTGTTATTTTTCTGCACATATTCCCAATTGACTGCTGTCCAGGTGTTTCTCAGAGGATCCAAAATGCAAGCTTTATATTATTATTATTATGTTACACTCTATTAAACTTGATTTCTGAGACAGAGGTAGTGTGTGTGGGCTTCATATCTGGTGCTTCTAAATCTCATCACTTAATATGTACACTGAACCTTTCTATTGGAATATTTTACACAATGAACAAAAGAATGCCATTTGCAAAAAGCATAAGAACCTATTTCTACTGTATGCTATTCCATCCTCTCTTATCTAGCCACTTTATCCACGTGGATTTCTTCCAGAAGATAAATCTTTCAATCAGGATTTCTTTATGAGCTGCAGCCCTTGTATTGTGAGGTGTATATCAAAATTTCAAGACAAATTCTGTTCTCTTGATTTTGGTAAACAGTACAAAAGCTTAAAAAACAAGAAACCCTAGATGTCTATTGATTTGAATTAGAAAAACCTTTTGTAATTGTTTTTCTGCTCAAGACAAGTGAACAAGGCTACTCTGTGTATTTTCCTAAATGTACAGAAAGTCTGATACATTAGATCAAATTAAGGCAATAAAAAAGAATTTAGACTGGCCATAAAGGTAGTTTTAAATCAATTTCTGATGTATCTTGTTAATTTATTTATTCATTAACTGTTACGTGATGGTGCACAAAGGATGGTCTCTTAAAAGCTCTATGAAAAATAGTTGTAATGAATCTTGAATCTCCCTTAATGAAGCTTAAATATAAGGGCCATTACTGTTTGCATCCAGGTACACATGCCTCTTTCATCCTCTCTGAAATTTTCTCCCTCCTTTCTCCCAACCAGATTTGTTCAGACACTTCCAGAGTTCTGTTTTGTTGTTGCCAATTAAGACGAGCTGCTTCAGTCAGATAAAAGTAATAATTTCAATTTCGTTAGGAATTTACATATTTTTATCTTGTAAACTCTTCATTTTCATGCATTTAAAAAAACCCAGAAAACGCTGCAAAATCCAAACTGGATTAACGTATCTGGAAATACTTGTGCATAACTTATATTTACATTACATATCTAAACTTCAATATTTAATTTTAACACAGTCTGATATAAAATACATACCTCTGCATTTCTACAGCACTGGATATAAACTGATGTTATTTCCAGTTGTGTCAGATGGGCTGTGCTAGTTGTCCAGGATGCACTCCACAAACCCACACCTCATCGTACGCGCTTCTGTGCAGGATCTCTGACAAAATCTCATGGGGCAGCAAGGTCTTCAAGGATCTGCGTTTCCACTCTCATCTCAAATGTAACATGAAAGGCATAACTAAGAGCCAAACCTTCTGAAATGATGGGCTCAGAACAAAACCAAGGTGGGCACTGAAGTCTGTGTGTTTCACCTCTTGTCCTGGCCGTGGAACAATGGAAGTCAATTCAACAGTGTTCATGCAAAGAAAACAGCAACCAATCAGGCAGTGGAGGAGATGGTGAGGAAATCTATTTGACCTATTCTTGAATGGGTTTTGACAAAGGTAAGTTTTAAAGATAAATATAATTTATTTTAACTCTCTTTTAACAACTGAACCTTGAAAAGGAATATTCATATTGTATCCTAGTATGAAACTAATCAGGCTTAAATGAACATGAGGAGGGTTTTTTGCAATTAAACAAATTCTTTAGCTACCCTAAAATTTTAGGCTTTATAAACCTCACAGAATTTGGTCTCAGACTAAATCTGACATGCTGACATGTACCTCTTGGAGCTATTTAAGTGTGGAAGCTTTTATTTTTAACAAAAAACCTCAGGAATTACCAAATATCAAATTGTGTATCAGTCCAAAGTGCAAGCATTTTCCACACAATGCAATTACTTAATTATGGCATTTTAATTATTTATGGCATTTTATTAAAAATGGAAAGTTTATTATGGTGTCTACAGCAGAAAGATATTGACTCTGAAAGATCTTTCAAAATTATGTAAGCATCACTTTATTTGCAGTGCACAGGCCAATCTTTCCTATTAATGAAAGATTCCTTTTCCAATTTCCCATAGTAAAGTAGTTTATAGTATTTTCTAAATGAACTGAGCAACATCAGCTTTCAATGCAACAGTGTTATTTTGAAACCTTAGGAACTTTTTTTTCATATTCCACCTGGGAGCTGATTTGAGAACTGCTCTTTTAAAAGCTATGCATTTCTTAATATGTTAGCAAGTTTACAGACCTCCTGGGGTGTTCTGTGATATTGAAGTCGCTTCAAGAAAATGTTCTTGTTTCAGTTTTAGAATTATTCAGTCAGCTTTGTGAAATCTTACTGAACTGAAACAAGGTGAGTTGGATGACACCATGCATTTTCTGTTTCACTGCTTTACACACTGATCTCTGCTAACCAATTTTTTTCTTTCCACCTTCTTTCCAAAGTTGTAGATTTTAGTACTCATCCTAGATTTAATAGTTCATTCCTGAGCCTAATTTTTCTTTCCAAATCTAGTCCTGTTCTCATTGATGTCAGTGGACCTAGACAAGTACTTCTGCGTGTGCTTTGAGTTTAGATGTATAATATCCAACCTCAACTTGTAAACAAGTGGTTGCTGTCTTTCTTTATCCCTTTCCATGTCCAGATTGTATAAGAAAGTTGTTGTATAGATGGGAAATTTGAAAATTAGTGATATACAATGGAATTTACATGATGATGGAGGAGAAAAAAAAAAGAAAAATCTCTCACTGATGGCCTTTAATGCAAAATATATTAATATCAGGTGCTCAGATTACAAGAGAAGATACGTTAGTTATTGGTTTGTACACTGTAGTCACTTATCTTTACACAAAACTCAGTGGAAAATTATTATGAAGTCTTTTTTACAAATATATTGATCAGGTGTACCTGACTTTGAAAAAACAGGGTGTAGTCACTCATGTGCAGTATGTTCTCAGACTTGAAATCATATAGGAAAAGTGCTAAACTACACAGAACACAAGAATTAATTTCTTATGGGAGCTTTCTAAACTTGGTCCTTTTATATGTCTAAACTAAAATCATATCAGGGCACATCCATTAGCTTTTCTAATCAGAAAATACATATGAAATGAAAAAGAAAATTTTAATTTGCCTCCTGGAAAATAAAAGGACTTCTGCTGTTAAGAAACACTATTCTCTCAATTATGTGAACAAACATAGAAAAAAAGGAATTACCCAACTTTTCTATGGACAGTGGTGAGTTTTTCACCTCAGAGAGTTAATAGAGAGTGAGTTAACTACTCTGGCAAACATATCTGTTTTCTTCTTCCTAAATTTAAATTAGAAGAAATTCTGGAGGCATGGATCCAAGTGAGGCAGGAAGTTACTCTGATATTTAGATGAACTGTATGGAAGCTAATTTCTTTCTTTAAGAACAAGACTTTTCTTGCTGAAAAAACACACCTGGCAGCCCACTCTCATTCAGGTGAATGCCTGCACTCAGAGAGATCTGATCCTCTGTCAGAGTATGTCAAAAGTATTTGAGCCAAGTGAGTGTCACAAAGGGCTTTAACTCTCAGAAACAATTCCTTAGACTTTGCTCATAATTCAATAACCAGATTATTGGTGTCATACAGCAAGAATTGCAACCTAGTCCTTCACAAAAGTATTCATGTATTGGTCTACAGTCAGTTTTTTGTAGCTAAATGTAAATTTAATCTTTTCATACTTATCACAGCATATTTTTGTCTTTTCCCTCAGGCCATCTTTATTGCCAACCTTCATGGAGTGTGTCTGCTCCCACTGGAGGCATGTACTTGAATTTGCTCAGTAGAGGACCTCACACACTTCTGTAAGAGTGGTGGGGTATTTATTTGGTGTCTATATAATTTATCTGTCTGTGCATGTGCATGAAGATGCGTGTGTTTGATGTGTGTACTGTGTATATGTATTTATATTGTGCTGGTGCACATGTGGAACTCACTTAGGCTAGTGAGGGCACACACTCAGCCAGGAAGAGACATAACCTGAGGTGGTACAGCCTGTAATTCTATGAAAACCAATTAGTAATCAACTACAGAGGCAAATTACATCAGCTTTTTTTTTTTTTTTTTCTCCTGGCAGGAGCCATGTGTTGGCAAATGCGCAAGAAAAGAAAACCTTGTGGTCACTGCTTCAGAATGATTTCCCACCCATTCCTCTATTTTAGCAGAGCCAAACCAGGATATTCCTTGGCCTCCAAACTCTTGAAACAAATAGATGTTACAACATTCCAGTTACCTACAAATTCATGCTTTTCTCTTAAGCTCAACCCTCCCAATCAACAAACATCAGCCCCTTCTCATGCAAGTCCAAAGCTGTTGCAAGGAACACTCAGCCACGTGTCCTGCACACTAGCCAAATTCTCGATACTAATAAAAACTAGTTTCAACATCACTGAAAATATTTACACAGAATGATACAGAACCATAGGTACTGATCTATCCAGTGATATTTCTATGTAGAATTTAATATAATGATTGATGCTATTTGTTGTTGCAGACTGGGTCTTAACCATCTGGGTTATAATGGTATCTGTTTATTGCTTGACAGAGGCTTAACCAATCCATGCCAACCACCAAAACATTTAAGTGAATCCCAACAAAGTCTGGAATATTCAATTCTAGATAAAGATTAAGTAATTTTTAGATATAAGTGGCTATGCAATTTTTCCTTCCCAGAGATAAAAAATGTTTCACACTGGAGGAGCAGACAGGTATATGAACTCTCCATCATCAACAATGTTTGGTACCAGTTGCTTCCATGCTAGAAGCAAAAAACCTCAGAATGGCCTGTTACAAGTTATTCTTTGTCCTGGGAGAGTTTTATTTCAATGTCCCACAGTTAGAGGTTGACTATTGTCCTTTAGTGTAAGGCCATACTTGCCTTCCAAAATGTCTTTAATTGATTTTAATTTTGGACACCTACTTTGGAAAGTAATCACTAGTAGTCTAAGCCTAGTAACAGAACGGATTCAAATAATAGAACTCGTTCTTCCCCACAGGTCATTAGATGCCTGGAATATGTGAATGACGGATTTAATTAAAGAAAACTCAGTGCAAAGTTTCAGTATCCACAACTCAGCCAAGGAAACCAAGAAATTAGGGCTAGGTCCTGGCCTGCAAGATGCATGGTTTTGCACACTGCCCCTATCCTTCACCAGCATGGCACAGATCTAGTTTGAAAAAATTTTACTTTGACAGGATGTCTGCTGTGATAGTTGAAAAAAATCCAGAGCAATTGCAAAACAATCCAGAGCAATTGCCAAAAAAAAAAAATCCAGAACACTTGCAAAAAAAAAAAAAAAAAAAAAAAAAAAAAGAAAAACCAAGCAAAACCAAAACCAAATAAACCCAGAGAAATTGCATTCAATGTCCAAGTCAGGTACAATTCTCATTTGGTTGTGTTAAGGGTTTATGAATAGGAATTTTCAAGTTCTACTTAAGTCTGTAGAGAAGTCACACCCTTCAGACAGGACTGTCCATGATTTAAGTGTGGACAGATCCTTAAGGGATTATGCAGCAAAAAGTCTCTTCTATCTTTTCACAATCCATAGAAAGATGAGCCATAATTACAAGAAATTTGCAGAAAGGAGCCCACTTCAAGGGGAGACTTAAAAGTCTAGGGAGAAAAAATGCCTGGAAAAAGCAGGGAGACTGGAACATATGTGGATACAAATGTGCAGCAAATCCACTATTTTGATGCTATTATTGTTGTTGGTTTACAACTAAAGATGCAGGTTTCCATTATTATGATCAGCATGAGAGAGTAATAATTTATGGGAGCTTCAGGAGGTTGGAAGAGGTCTCAGGTGAATCAAATTAATTCCCAGTGACTGAAGGGAAGCTGGCTTCAAGAACACTGTAATTTCTTAAAAGACTCTTGAGGAAGAAAAATCATCTGGCTACTGGTGGAGAACATTAATACCTAAAAACACTGTAGATGCAGCATGAATTGATGGGATAAATATGCAAAGAATAGGTTCACCCACCCTTCCCTTTTTCACCTGTCCCACGCAGATGCCTGTCTATCTATGCAATTTTCTTTCTTTTCCCTGGCCATCTTCACACCCAGGTCCTTGCTATCAATATTTGTAAGGTCAATCTGCATGATTGATAGCTTCCATTTGTCCTCCTCCTTTGAGTCTGGAAAAGTCTTAAGAATCAGGCATCTTCCCAACTAAGGTGTAAAATAGCCATTTTGAAGGGTTCCTTAATAACATTAATCACAAAAAGCCAAAGCAAATGTTCTAGGAGAAACTCAAGTCACAGTTTCCTGGCTGTATCAAAAATCTCCAAACTGCTGCCACAGTAAATGGAGCATTTTACCTCTAATGCATTATTTTGTGTGCAGGGAGGAAAAATAGCCAGTCATTCTTTACATTATTTTTATCAAATTCCCAGTGAAAATTCATCTATTTCAAAAAAAAAGAAAAAAAAGAAAGCAGGAAGTAATTTCCTTCTTGATTGCCTATCTTCTATTTAAAAGGGAAAGATAGAGCTACAAGTTGACCTAAGTTAAGTACATCTGTTATTTTCTTGCCATGTACTATTGCTCTGTTTTATATCCAGTTTGGTAATATTACGAAGACCATTCTAGGGAAAATTTCAGAGAAAGATGAATTTATCGTCAGTGTATGTTGATTGTAGGGAGATGGGAGAAAGGCACATTTTGTTTTGAGAAACTATAAGTTTGCTTTATTCCTGATGCCCATTTAATGTAATGAGGACTTACTTTCTATGTTTAACTTTCTATATTTTCATTTTCCCATTCTTAATTTGTTGTGTGATTATTTGTGCTAATTTTATCGCCACTTTGTATTAATAAAACTCAGCATATGTTCCATAATATTCCCTGGGGAAGGTGCTTGTGATTACACCATTGTCTGGTGAACATGAATATAACAAAGAAGAATGGGAGACAACCTATTATTTTTGGAGGTTTTGTCTTTATTTTTTTTTTAATTCATCAGTAAAAAGAGGAAAATGAAATTGGGCATTGACAATTGAGACTTCAAATTTCCTATTGGTTAGGAGGAGCAAAAGCTGTCATCAAAAGTTTAGATTAAGGAGTCAACTTTCTCAGCACAAACAACTATAAAATTTCAACTAGCTTAAGCCATCATCTCTCTGCTTTTCAGAAAGAAAATTTGGAAGTTGCTAGTTCATATGTAATGGAAATGAAACATAAGCTTCCATTTATGATAAGTAAAAGATTAATATTTCTCTTCTGCTTTTAATTCTTCTGTAATTCTTTTCTTTTTGAGCCTGTCCAAGGCCAATTGTCCAGATTCCACAGAATATAACTTTTATATTTCATAAATTCATGAACCTTTTTTTTCCACGATAAAAAGCAAAGGACACAAAGGAAAATTCTGATCTTATATGTCAATCTCTGAAGTAAAATTTTCCAAACAATGTATTTCTTTCTTTTTGCCTTCCCTTACCTCCAAAAAGGACAAGACTAGAAGAAGCCTTGTCTGGAATATGTGTTCCTTCCAATTCATGTGTGTTTTATTAGTCAAAGACTGACAAAATGCTTTGTCAAATGAATCTGAGGCATATCCCAATTTCTGCCATAACTCTCCTGAGGAAGAAAAACAAAAAAAACCCAAAACCAAAAGAAAAAAAAAAAAAAAAAAGAAAAAAAAAAAAAAGAGCAGAATTCTTCAAAAGACAATCATAGTATCTGCTATGTTGGAAAATGCATTTTTTTTCCTCTCTGTATTAGCAGATCCCAGATTATTTTCCCCAAGGTTACAAAAATGCAAGTCAGAACTGAGCCTGGCATCTCTGCTATAAAAAAGTAATACAGGTTCTGTCAGTATGATGGTGTGCCGCTATGTCATCTCCATGAAATGACTAACCAGGGTATTTTCTTCAGTTATTCTAGATATTTCTGAACAGATAATGTTTAATTATCACATTATCTTCCGGCATTTTAATGTAGTTTTATCAAAGAAAGTTATAACATGTTGATATATTCGTGTGCTTTTTACTTATCTGTACTCCTTTCCTTAGTGAGATGCCATTCCCAATTCATGGTTTGAAGCTTCTGGGCAGAAAAAAATGAGCTCAGTCAAAGCTCAAACATAATGGAGTAATCAGAAAGAAAAAAGCTAATGGTTATATCCAAAGCCATTTATTTTGTTCCCCTAAGCAATACTGCAGGCTCAGATGCATTAAGCAAGGTTAAATCAAATAGTCATGATGTCTGTGTGTTCAATTATGCATTGCCCAAGCCAGAGACTCCTGAGCCAGTCTTCCACAAAGCTATGCCAGTTTGCACCTGTCAGAATCTGGCCATGTCTCAACTTAAATTTCCCCACATCTCCTTTTTGTTGGTTTTTTTTTTTTTTTTTTTTACAGCTGCAGACCATGCTATAAAAATACTACCTGAATATGATGATCCAAACATAATGATTTTTTCTTAAAGTAGCTTGAAGGTAATTTCTATAGTATCTTATATCACAGTTTAAACCATTCTTTTGCAAGCCTTTAGTCCTCTCATACTCTCATGTATATGAAGAATAGGTTACTTTACATGTTGCATCCCTGGCCCTAGTTCTGGCCGATGTCTTTGGGTGTTTGACAAGAGTCCAGCTGCCACAACTCTTAGAATAAAAAAGGCCCAGCTATGGAAATTTTTATAGGACAGGAATTTTTAAAGAAATAATTGCAGGTGATTGTTTACACTGGAAGTGAAAAGATGCCAATAAATTTATTGAAACTGTTTTATAGGTCTCAAATTTATTAATCCTGCAGACACAATACATTTTATCAGCTGAAGAATTAATAAAAATTGCTATATTAAAGACATTAGAAATGTCAAACACCTAATAACAACTATATCACAATAGCATGATTAATCTTGAAACCAAATAGATAAACAAGAGTAAGAGGAGAAAATCTTTATATTATTAAAATTTGAAGGGAGCAAATTATGAAAAGATGTCTCAATTACCATTTCTCAGCCTGATGTTCAGATCTCAGCTTTAATCTACAAGTGATAGTGCAACTTGAAGCTTGAATTGTAATTCAATTGCTCATATAATAAATGTTTTACAATCATCATATATTTCAACATAAAATATTCTTCTAGTTACAACTCTTAAAAGGCACTTGTTCAAAATAAAAAACTGAAACTTTTCTTTATGTGTTTATTTTTTCTGCTTTTTTGCTTGATTCAAAATTCCTAATTTCCTAAAACCTGCTTTGTTACAAAATTTAAAAGATCTCATCAAAATAAACTGAATTCTTTTTAATTTCTTGAAGTACCTGATTACAAAGCTGAAGCATAAAATATTTTATTTCAAATTTTGATTTATAGATCCACATTTAACATTCATCCATTGATTCATTCAACTTAAACTATACATTCATATAAAGCCATCCACAGGCTATGCTATGTATACAAAGCATACAAAGATCACTTGGACAGTTACTTTAGCAAGGATATGCCCTCACTTTGTCTCAAGGGTTAATATATAACATTATATTTTATTTTCTCTGGTTGTTTTCTCTAAGGAGGATTTGACTATTAATATCTCCACACATTTTATATACATAAGTGGGTGAAAAGAATAGTTGGGGTTTTTAAGTTCTACTTCAATAAGCTAACTATAACTTCAAATTTTTATTGTGTATTAACCCAGGAATGGGATGTCTTTTGCTACTAAAGGAATGAGATCTGACCCCAAGAAATTTTAGGATTTCCATTGGAACTGCCCTTGTATGGCAAAAATATTTTACTGCCTTGGGAAAATACTGCTATTAAACTCAAAATAGGGATTAAAAGTTCAAAAACATCTACCTTTTTTCCACTTTTCAATGTCCAGTTTGATATGTACTTTCAAGATAAACTCAACAGAATTCATCACTTCCAATTATGAAACTTAAAATTTGTTGCTCTTAATTCCTAATGCTACTCAATTTCCTTAATATTACTATTAAACTCTCCTCCACAAAATAATTAAAGCATAAGCTTATTGATGAATTTTACTTCACATTTGCCCTCTTGTAATTTACTTTTAGAAGTCACACTTTACAGCTGTCAAAATGAAAGATGAGCCTGAACCATGCTCTGTTTTCACTACACTAACATGACTAAACTTCAAGGCATTAGTTATATATATTCATAGGCTGCTCTGAGAGGCTTTTCTCCTCAAATTATTGTAACTTTCAGTATCCCAGAACTGGAAGAGATCGTAAGAAGTGTCATTCCTGATAAGTGTTTGTCCAACCTGTCCTCATGGACCCTAAAGAGAAAATTCCTTTGCAGTCACCCCCTCCTTTGCCCATCACTGCTGACGTGCAGTATGCAGTAGTGCATGGCAGAGGATTGCTAAAAAATTACTGATATATTCTACCTTTCCTTGGTGTGATGACCCTTGTCAGTTTCCTGGAGCCCATAATATCATGCATTTGGAAGCAAGCTGTTGCCAAAAGCACTCAGTCTCCAAATACTGCCAATGTGCAGTTTACATCTCTGTTCTGTCCTGGATGACAAAATGGCTGAAAACCTTTCTCTCATGAGAACATGGAAAAACAAAAAAAAAAAAAAAGAGTATTTTGAAACCTATTTTCCTGATAATTTCAAGCTTTTTTTCCTTTTTAATAATGACATAGTCTTCTAAGTACTTCCACAGGCATGATTTTAAAAAAAGAAATTAAAATTTTCGCAGCTGCCAACTGCACATGGCTTCTCACCTGCATATTCTCTTGACTAGTAGCTTTGTCACTCTGCAGGTTATAAGTAGACATCTGAGAAAGGAAAACAGAGAACAAGAAAGAATATTCTTTACTGTTTCAGGAATGTTTTTCCAAGACCATAATTGTTAATAAAACTCTGGGACCTGTAGACAAGGGGAAAATCTTAAATTTTGGGTTAATAATGTTGCTTCTATTCCAGGATCAATATAATGACATTTCATTTTTGAGAAAATGCTGTTTAAAAAAATCAAGCTTGCATAATCTTTGATAATTCCTCTTGGCTTTGCATTATGATATCTTGTGGCATGTCATCAACATCATTCAGTTTCCCTAAACTCTGCAAAATCTTAAGCAATCAAGAGGATTTGGGGTACAGTCAGGCTACAGAAGATAATATTTCCTGGTGGAGTCACACCCGATCAGTCTGCAACACTCAATATTTTAACAGGCCTGTTAGTGCTACCAATTCAAAGGCAATTCTGACTATAGCACAGCTTAAAGACAACAGCAAAAAAAAAATATTTTGGTAACAGAAAATGAAACATTTATTCAGGATAATTTCATATACTACCATTTTAATAGTCTAATTTTCGATCTAAGCCAATAAATTATTCATTACTATTATTAAAATAATCACATATACACACTTAGATGAAATAACTAGCACTCCTCTTTTTCTAGAAAGTTGACTGCTCCAATGAATTGTGTAACAGAAGAGCACAGAATTGTGTAAAAGAGAACAGAATTGTGTAAAAGAGAACACAGGGATGAAAAGTCTAGCATCAAAATAAAAAAAGCCAGTTCCATACTTCTTCCTTCAACAATGGTAAAGTGTGCTTAATTTTTAATCATCAGAATGTTTGCCTTCTGCTAATTCTTTTCAAAATGCAATACAGTCAGCACATGGCAGTGGATTGGTAGAAGTGCTAAGGTGTAGGACCACAGCAAGTCTGGAATGAGTGGCGTATTGTGCCTGCATCCAGAAGTCATCAAATGGAGAAAATGTGGGATTTTGAGAACAAATAGCATGGCTGTTCTTGATCTTCCCCAGGAGACAGAAGCCTTTGTTCTGCCTCAGTGTCCTCCAGTTGTGATCAGGAGGAGGCCTGGTCCCTGATGTGTATCCTGTCCCCCTTTCCAAGAACCTCTATGGAAAAGGTGTCTGTGCACTAAAATATCCCTGGTCAGCCTTGCCTGTGTGTCCACCATGATGCAAACCAGTTATTTTACAGAAACATAAGCCCAGGCCATATTTATCATTAGATTATGCACTGTTGCACACTGCCTAGGTTGTGCCAGATTTGGCTGGGGTAGAGTGGGTGTATTTTGGATTTGTGCTGAGCACAGGGTTGATAATGCAGAACTGGTGTTGTTATTGCTGAGCAGGGCTTACACAGAGCCTCAGCCTCTGCAGCTCTTCCTACTGCCACACTGATGAGGAAATTGGGGTTGCATGGGATGTTGGGAGGAAACTCAGCCACTACAGGTGACCTCAACTGACCAAAGGGATATTCCAGACAATACAACATCATGCCCAGTAAATAAAGTGGGGGGAAGAAGGAGGAGAAGAAGAAGGTGTTTTTGGAGTGACAGCTCTTGTCTTCCCAAACATCCAGCTCTCCTGGAGATGGCTGAACACC
The DNA here is from genome assembly GCF_963513975.1 of Fringilla coelebs. Taxonomy (NCBI): domain Eukaryota; kingdom Metazoa; phylum Chordata; class Aves; order Passeriformes; family Fringillidae; genus Fringilla; species Fringilla coelebs. The sequence goes on from NC_140029.1 coordinate 47,938,175, forward strand.
TGTCCGCCCATGGGAAGCAGTAAATTAATTCCTCCTTTTGCTTTGCTTTAACACACAGCTTTTGCTTTCCCAAGTGTCTTTATCTCAACCTATGGGTTGTCCAGCTTTTATCCTCTGATTTTTTCCTCGGTCCTGCTGCTGGGCAAGTAAGTGAGAGGTAACTGATGGCTGGGGTTAAACCACAACAAATGTAAAAATGAAGCAATAGAAAGTGTGATCCTTAGGACCACCAGAGAAAGGGCAGTGTATAGATGTGCCAGTCAATTGTTCTCAGTATGTTATTCAGGAGGATATAGAGATGCTGAGGAAGAAAGTTGAATGACTGTGTTAGTGCTACAGGGGATGTAATAAAGGACAACAAAGGATAAAATTCATATCCCATGCCTTGATAATCAACAAGAGAGGAAATATATTCTATCAGTCCAACCACACCTAGCTCTTAGAGCCTTCCACCATTTCCAGTGGCTTCCTTCATAGCACAGATTATCTTACTTTCCTGCATCTCTGCTTGTTCAGGATTTCTACACTGCTCTGTTTGACAAGACAAACCTTTGTTCCACTTCATACTCAAGCTTTGTCTCATATCCAGAGTGCTGACCCAGTTTTAACAGATGTGAAAGCTGAAGACAGATAAAAGAAGGAGATCAAAAAGTTTTGGTAAGCATGCAAACCTTGAAAAATCAGTCGTAGATACCAAATAATTTGTACCAAATCACAAACAACCTGAAGCCCTTATGTAAACAGGTGCTTCAACAGACCCAGTCTTGGTTCAGTTTTCTCTCCATTTGGCCTGGTTTCCAAGGCAGGCAGTAAATATCCATAGCTGCATTCAAGCCATTCTGCTCTGTGCCCCATGCACTGTTACCACCAGAGACACATTTTTTCACATAAACACCCTCAGGCTGCAGCTAGGCCAATTGCTTGTAGTCAGCCCCTACTTTCTTTGGAAAAGTTCTCTGTCTGTGGGGAAGACAGTATGCAGAATCCTTATCAAAGTCAAGTGATTTGGTTTTTCTTGGTTTTCCAACAGGCGCATTCTGATTGGTAAAAGTTAAAACAGTTTCCTGCCTGTCCCACTGAAACAAGTATTCAAGTGAGTTAAAAAAATATTCTAATAAACAATAATAATAATCATAAATGTTTACTAATTAATACAATGGAAAAGGAATTGCCTTTGTGTAATGACTTTGGATGTTGGATCATGCCTTACATACGGAGTCTGAAAAAGGTGCCGCTGCAGAAGACCACAAAAGGAACCCTTGCTGTGCACACCCCGCAGGTTTCCTGGAGCCAGGCTGTTGTCAGAAAAGTGATAATACTAAGAGAGAATGGAAAAACATTGAGGAGAATCTGAAGAGGAAACTAAAATGATCCAAAAGTAATTGAAAAAGAAAAATGGGGGATAAGTCAGAATAGTACCCATATCCAAAATAAAAATTCTCTTCCTTGTTTTCCAGAGTAATTAGGCTGATCATTTTCAGATTTTTTTAATTTAGAAGTTGCACAGAGATATTTTTATATGCAAAGCTCATAATTAGAAAAGCATTATAAATCCTCTAAATATAACAATGAAAAGAAAAGTGAATCTACTTATAATAATACAATATTATTTATGTTCACAATGTATGGTAAGCCAGCATGGTCTCTCAGTCTATCTCAAAGAACTGCAAATTTATACCAAGAAGAAACTGCATTTTAGCTGAAGACAAAACATGGTGAGAATAATTTTACAGTAAGAATAATTTTCTCAGTAAGGGGAAGAATTACATGTTGTATTTACTGTCACTCAAGCTTCATCCAAAACACTTTGACATAAAATACATATTCCATGATTTATGAGTCTGCCAGTTCATAAGTTGTCATGATGTGAAGTTTTTGTGGCTATGCACTGATGGTTTTAAACAAGTAGCCATGTCATAAGTGATAATCTAAGAAACCCAGACTGTTTCTGTTTGCTTGTTTATTTTTTATATTATAAGTTTGACTCAATATAATCCTGTCTTTGTGTCATCAACTCCACATCAGACAATCACAGATCATAATGCAGTATTCAGTGCCACAGTTTGCACTGAGGATTAATGCTTTCAGTATCCTAGGACAAAACAATGGTTGAATGGGACTTCTCTTTACATTTTACTTTTTGTCTGAGGGAGGGTGACTGCAGTCACTTCTGTTTAAAATTCTAAACCAGGCCTTTAAAGTCAAGAGGGAAGGGGAAGCGTGTTACATCATTTAGCCAAATACCATATATTTCCCCCCCAAAAAAGTGCTGGCTTTATCTACTGAATGCCTCTGATAGCAGTTGTTGTCTTGTCATTGTGCCTGTAATAAGGAAAAAAGAAGGAAAGAAGAATAGAAAGTAAAAAAAGAGGGGAAAGTAAATGGGGGGGGGGGGGGGGGAGAGGAGGAGGGAAGAAAAGAGAGCAGGAAAAAAGAAAGAGAAAAAGAAAAAAAGAAAAAAAAAGATGAAATAGAATAAATATTTGTAAATGTTTTAGACATGTAGTTTATGCATTGGTGAATGGTTCTTTATATGTTATATTTATGGGATATTTGGTTTGTTTTGTGATTTTGTTTCAACTTTTAAGGAGTGCCGTTAATGTGATTAATTAACAAGAATTTATTGGCTAAAAAATCTGCACAGCCAAACACATGTGATTTTTAAAATGTATTTTTTCAGGTGAAACTATAAAATAGGGCCCTAATTAAGCCCTGCTGTTTCCTGAGATTTTGTGTGCACTACGCAGGGAAGGAAAGTTGCATGGAACTTTACTTGATCATGGAAGAAAAATCTGGAGAGTAAATTCAAGCATTCTATTCAGTTTTTAAATATAGTCTTCACTTGAGGGCTACAGTGAATTTATGCCCATGTTAAACATTAAAGCTCTGTTATGGGGCCAAATAAGGGGGAAAACTCAAATCAGCTCAAACATCACGAGGGCAAAACTTCAGCACCACTGCAGCAGACACCACTAGCAGTTCTGCATTTGCTCTGAAATGCTGTGATTGATCACAGAGTTTGTTACTATGACATTCTATTACATGCTTTCTCTTCCCATTACTTTGCTAAATTGGGAAGCTAATTTTCTATAATGTAAAACGATTTGTAATAAACATAGTGTATTATAAAAGGGATTTGAAGCTTTGGAATTTGCTTTGTGGGGAACTGAAACTATACTATACTCCACTGAGACCTTAACCCACTTCAAAGGGAAGTTCTTTATAAAACTGAGGGGGATGTTTAGCATAATCAGTGATTTGCACAAATTTTTGACAGAATCTGGGTTTGTGTCTCCTGTGAGGTGTCTGCATAGTTAAGACTCAGCTGTGCAAGCACAAACACAGTACTTGAACCCTGTCAAAAAGCACTGCCACTTTAAAAAAGTGCCGTAAATTACCATGGAATCCACAAAAAATGATAAGCAGAGATTCTAGAATTGCACAGAACCTTTTTTCAGTGATTCAGGAACTATCATATTCCTTGTTAGTAAAGGGTGCAACTTCAATTCACATGTGTTTTCTTGTAACAAAAATAAGCTCATCAGCAAAAATTTTAAATAGATCTTTTAATGCAAATAGTAAAACATTCTTGTTGACATTTTGAGCTCTAAATCCTGTCTCAGTTATTTTTCACTGAAAAGCAGAAAAGGAGTCTGCATGCAAATAAATTGTGTACATGTAAATATCCTTTTATATAAGTTCTTCTACAGCTGAATCCCTGACTCTTAAATGGTGTTGGTTAGAAAAAGTGACCGTGGTATGTGTTATTTGCACATCATTGCCTTTCTCATTCCCCTTGCTCCATATATATAATATTTTGGGAAAATGTAAATTATTTCAATTTTCTTTCATGTATTTATTTCCATTCTATCTCTTCTACATGGAACTTCTAGGTGCAGATTATTTCCAGGATGCATCTTTTGGCTTAGAAATGAAGAGCCATAGAACTTCATATAGACATTTGTCCCCTTAATTTTAATGGTTTTTTTTAATACTGTTACACCTGACATGACTTGATCCAATCTAGGCAAGTGCCATTCCTCTAAAATGGGCCTTGAAACAAGGCTTCCTTAAGGTACCTCCCATTGTTGATAGTCCTCTTTAGGCACCAAGGTAAACTCCAAAATCCCATCCCTTGGCTTTTCAAGTGAGTCGTGCAAGATGCTGCCATCTTCTCTCAGCTTGAAGAACGGGACTCATACAAGGGCACGTCTCTGAACAATAGTGCTGTGACAGCCAGACACCCTCCTCCACAATGGCCTGCCTTGACAAAAATCTCTGCTGACCCCCTCCAGCACAGTCAAACTTGCCTTGTCATGGTAGCCATGTCAATGAAAGACATATTCCAATGAATAAAACATTAGGATGTACCTAGTCCATCCAGCTGCACTGGAGAAGCACACATAAACTGCTTCTGCTGGAAGTCATATTTGTGGCACATGAAAAAACATTGAAGAAGTGATTTTTCAGCAGATTTCTGAAATCTCTTCAGGTATATCCATCAGTCAGTCTTTTAATAGCAAGCTTTTACGATGAGATTGAAAGGCATCCTGCGCACCAAATGTCCTATAGAAACAAAATCCAGCTTTTAAAATATTTTTCCAGTTATCTTGTCTACAAAAAGCCTTCAATGACTGTGAAGGATGGTTTTTGCTTAGGTTTTCCCCCCTTTTCAGCAGGTTTTAGGCCTTGGGGTATTGGTATCCAAGCAGTTAAAACTACATCAGCACTAATAGCTATGAGCTCATCTTGTATAAGCACATTTTTAGTTAAACACCGCAATCTTGGAAAAAAATGTTAGTGTGCTTAAACAGCCTGGCTCAGAATAGCTCACAATATGACGCATACCACAGGAAATAAAGTGGTATGAGGCACCTACAAAATATTTTTCAAACAAGTCATTGAAGCTGTAAGCCCCATGCCTCAGCTTTAGGAAGTCACTTATTAAGAATCAACACCAGCCGTGCCAAGCTAAGCTCTTGCTCTTGGTGATTTTCCAATTGAATATTCAGGGCCCTGTCTCGGTCTTGTTTTCAGGGAAGTACATGCCTGGAATGTTAGCGAGCTATTTGCTGGAAAAAATGCCCACAACAGGCCCAATGTTGATCACATTAATGCATTTGAGTGGGTATAGAGTGCAAATGATTGAAAGTGCTTCCAGATCTTGGTTGCCGGGGACAAAGCAGGCTCTGTTCTCTGATCTGATGGTCATTTTTTTCAGCGGAGGATGTGGTGCAGGAAGAGGGAGCAGTGCCAATCTCTGTCTAATGGCTCCAAACAGGGCCTGGGCCTGGCTCTTTGGATGCTGATGAGTGGGAAATGAAACACAGATGGGTCAGATGGGTAAGGAGAGGGGGGATTACAGGTCAGGCCAAAGAGTTGGAATAAATTAAGTGCTTATGAGGTACAGAATGGCACATTGTTAAAGCAAACGGACAGGGAAAAAAACATTTCGGCATTGTTAGGCACAGTGTGCAGAAAAAAACATCCCGTCTTCCCAGAGCCCTGTCGCGCATCGCATCCTCTCTGGGATTACTGCCTGCTTGGTACATGAATTGCTTTCTTTAACATGGGTACTGCAGGGCTGGGGTGCTCTGCAGTACCTAAGAGGAGGTAATTTTCCAGTTAACACTTCAGATGTCATTCACTGGGAGGAATACTTTGGCTCATGCTCCTGATCATAAGAGAGCCAGCTTCCTAACTCCCTATCCAATAGAAGGATAGGTAACCACATACATTTACTCTGGGGAAATTAAGTGACAGCAGGAGTATTTCATGCACTCTCAAAATGCTGAGTCCATGTTTGTGTTTATTTGCTTTCAAATCTTTGCAACTGTATGAAAGAAATTGATTTGGGTTAGAGGAATGTTTCTAAAGGATTCTGGTTAAGAAATAAAACTGCAGGATTTTCCTGGAAACATGCAACAGCAATTTTACCTCTTATACAAAAGAGGAAAATCCCTTACCACACTGATATAGAAAATGTTTTTATTAAATAATATGGACAGAGGTTCACTGTGCTTATTTTTGGCATCTCTAGTCCATACATAATCACCAAAAATGCATTGCCGAACTCCCAAACTCTCCATTGACATACACAGATGTAGGATTATAGATTTGAAAACCATCACATTAATAAAACTTGAAAGAGAAAACCCTGCCCATGGCTTTAAACTAAGTTTTCACCAGCTATTTTTCTTCAGTCCTCAAGTCCAGGTTCTTTCTTGGCCTATGAGTATTTACCCCTCTTGCAAAAATGATTAAGTAGGACAGGTGAAATAAATTCTGGTCCTTTCACACAGAATGACTAGAAATCAGGTGACAGTCACCCCAATGTGTTACTTGTGAGTATTAAAATTGAGATGAAAGCTATAAAATATTAGTGCTAGTAACAAAATGGCTAAAAGAAGTCTTAAGTCCTTTTAGGCACAGAAAACCAGTTATCTCTTGAGCAGCACAAATGGCTGGGCTATGCATCTTCCCCTCTCCCATCAGCTTTCCCACCATGATCCACCTGAGGTGTTGCCTATTGGGAACATCTCAGAATTTCCCAGTATCTCTTTTCACTTCCTGCCTTCTTCCTTCCCAGATGATAGCACAAACCTCTGTTCTATGTGGGCTGATGAGCAAGACAGAAGACATCTATGGAGAGAGGCCAGCTGACATGCCAGAGCAGATACTGTGGAGTACACAGCTTTTTCATAGGTGGAAGCACTGAGGGGAGGAAAAGATATTAGACAATCTGGTGTGTTTGACCCTTAATCACCCATTGGTCACTAGAAAACTTGAGTGAACTTTGCATTTTTAAGGCAATGCTTTATTGAATTTTGTTGAGGCTGATTGCAAGTATTGTCAATGGAACATCAGGAGATCTAAAGAAACAGATACACTGATGGTCAGGACTTTGCAGGAAATAATGCCCAAAAGAATTAGGGCACTAGAAATAGAAATAGAAATAGAAATAGAAATAGAAATAGATAGAAATAGAAATAATAGAAATAGAAATAGAAGTAGAAATAGAAATAGAAATAGAAATAGAAATAGAAATAGAAATAGAAATAGAAATAGAAATAGAAACAGAAATCGAAGAGGAAGAAAGAGAAGAAACACCACAAGTTCATAAAAGTAAAAACAGAAATGCAGTTATAAGAAATGGTCTTCATATAGCAAAAAAAAAAGCAACAGTCTTCTGGGGGAAGAGGAGGAGAAGGCAGGGTATGGTAACATTCAGATGAGAAGCTTTCCTGAAAGGTAGGCTGCTAGAGGAACAAGGTAGATAATTTTTTAAAGTTGCTTTCTGAATTTCCCTGCTCCTTCCTGATCAAGAGAGGGAGCTTAGATTTGGTAGGAAGAAGAACAGAGTAGGCACCAGAGTCGTCTGAAAGAGGTATTTACACAGCCAGAAGGGAATCAGGAGAGCTCAGGCTGGAATGCAGCATGCCTCGTGCTCCTATACAGTACCACACTGTGTGAGCTCTGCAGTGTTTCTCACAGCCAATGGGAACGATTTCTTTACCTTTTAGTTACTGTTCTGAGCAAGTGGCAAGACATATAGCAAGACAATATGCAAAGCCATGGATGTCTGTCTTTCAAATTTCAATCTAGATAACTATTTTCTAAATAACTGCAATTGGCCTTTTCTTTACCCAAACTCTCTAATTTAAAGCAGCATTTCCAGTGGTTTCAGTCCCAGTTCAGACTGAAAGGAGATTCAATTTTAGAAAAAAATTGTAGGATGAAGGGACTACATCACATTAGCAAAGTATAAAAGTGTAAGAGTCAATTCAAAGCATGAGCCACTGCAAATGCACTTTGTCATATCCCATCACTTCTTGAAATATTTAATACAAGCCCCTATTAGCAAGATACTTATACAATTTGCTTGCCTGACCCTGACCATCTGACATCCCCATGTCACCACCTAGTACAGGGTGAATGGCTTTGCTGAGCAACCCTGGTTGTGGTTATGGCTTGTCCCTGCAGACACATCCTTGGGCTTGGGTCATCTTTCAAGGCAGAGCAGGCAGAAGTGTCCATCTAGGGTGTCTTGCAGAAAGCACACTCAGAAATGCAAGTGTGGACTGTGAGCAATTAAAAATTACAGAAGTTAAATTATGACCAGAAGAACCCTAAGGCAGTGCAGACACAGGTACTGGAGTCTCCGAGAAGGTAAAATGTCCCCTTGTGATCCAACAAAAGAAATTTTGGCAATGAGAGCTCCCTCATCATAGCATAGCATTAGCTGGCAGCCATCAGAATTACTATGAGGGGAAAGTGATACCATTTTGTACGGCTGAATAAACAGTCTGGGCATTGAAAAATAAGCACATTTCACCTTGTTTTGGTATCTCCAACCTGCCTGTTCTTCTGGCACATAAGGATTTTTCTAGGATGAAACATGACTGAATTCTTCCTCACCTTTGAGGACAAAATTTTCCTTACCAAGCTGAAAAGTTCAATGTAGAAGAAAACCCACATAAGAGCTAAATTTGTCTTCTGCTCAGAAGCACCTCTTGGTTTAACAATAAATGATATTGTTTATTATTAGGCAAAATATTCTATCTCATTGGAAAGCTGCTGCTAATGTCACTCTCAGGGTTCTTTATAAAACCTTTCCAGTGGTTTCAAATGCTGTTAAGTAACCTAGACCTCAAAAATTAAAAAAAGCTTTCCATCTTCCAGAGCAAATGTAGATTTTAGCTCTAATATTTATTCATGATGAATTCATGATATTAAATAGCCGATCCCTAAATGACTCACTAAGATAATGAGAGGTATTAGGTACTTAGGGTGATGGAGCCACTTAGGTAATGAAGTGGAAGAACCTAGATGGAAAAATAGTACTGATTCTCAAAACCAGCGGTTTGTGAGGAGTGTTTTTCTAAATAAGAAGGGTAACTCAGTATGTAAAAACAGCACTGGAAAGGGAATCTGGTCCAACTTATGCAAAAAGCCTCACTCTTCAGTATTTGCTAATTCTCAACCCTGCCTCTCTGGCCTTTACTTTTAGAACAAGGCTTCTTTAACTCCTGCTGATGCAATAACTGAAAGCAGGGCTCAGCCTTCGATGTCAAACTGGTGCTGTGCTGCTAATGTGCTCCATTGCATGGCACTGCAAAGTGTAAGGCCCTCATGCAGTAAGCACCCTTATGGGAAATTATTCCATTATCTGATACCTGTCACAGAGGATTTCCTCCTATGTAAAACATTGACACAAATTGCTGAGCTACAAGATTTATCCATTTGCTGCGTCACATTTTTGCCAGGATTTTACCTTCTTTCAAGCAGACATTACTGTGCAAACCTATTTCTGTACAAAGAAAATTCATTTTAAAATATGAAAAATTCAGTGTAGCACTTATTCTGTCAAGAACTGTTTTTCCTAGAGTGGGATTTTCTTGAAGCAGATTTGGCTGAATACACTACGTTATGACCTTTGGAATAAAACGAAAAGCCTGTGGGACAATTCCAGAGTTTGGCAGGGTACAGTTGTCACTTTTCAGTTTTCACTACAGCCACTGGCCAAACGCCACACCACAGCCTTGTTCTAACAGTGCAACTCACACCACAGCCATCACCATCCCATGTCCTGAGTGCCCTGTACCAACCACCACCTACTCTGAAATAAAACATTACCTGTCATCCCTCACTGCACATTCCTCATAGAAGGGTAGTAGAGGTATTCTGGATGTACAAGTTGGAGATGCCTCTGAAATATTCATGTAGTTCCACTTTTACATCCTGTGTCCAGGATTTCCACTCCCAGTTTGCCTTTAAATTTTTCAATATTGTTTTGCTGAATAGATTGCCTGTTGCAGAAAACTATGAATAAAGGGGGAAAAAATCCTACTTTTAAGGATTAATTTGACTTCTTTTACATGTTCATCTGAGTTACTAGCAATTTATGAAAATATCACCCTAAAGTTCTGAATCTAGCATTCACCACAGAAGCACAGAAAACCTATCCTTAGAAATTCCTAATAATCTTTGATCTCAAAATTATACAATTATTCCACAGAATATACTCTGTCTCTGCCTGCTACCTTTCCCAAAAACATTTGACTAATAACTTTCAGGGCATTCTGAGTTACTGTGGACCAAGTTCTGAGGCATCTACTCAGATTTTACTCAGATACAACTAAGATAATTTCCCTTGGAATGACAAGAGCTAGCCAGCTTGTGCTAAAGTCCATGAATGAAAATAATGGAATTTTCCTGGAGTTCTTAACCTCTTTTACCCTTCCTCACTGTGGTACTTTGCTCTAGGTACATAGAAGAGGTTAGCAGTTTTCAGATAAATGCAGTTTTGATGAAAAGCACCCAGTAAGAAAGTTCAAAAAACATGTTTTCAGAATCTCAGTCTTTCTGGAAGTGGAGTTTTCTTTGCCTTCTGGTAGATGTGTGGGTACCAGGAGCCCAGAGGGCTGCAGGCAACTCATCAAGACCTGCAGCTTGAGGAAAGAGCAGCTGCCAGTTACTGACTTCAGGATTTGCTAGGCATACCAGAGGATCCACTGTTTTCCTCACCAGACAAAATCCATCATCCAACTTGAGAAATGGCAGGAAAAAGGGATCGGGTTTGTTCTTCCAATGCCACATATTTGGTCTTTTCTCACACTTTGATGAAGATGATACATATAATTGTTGTCTTGCTGTCATTTTCTAACTTAAATTAATTCCAGAAAATTAATCAGTTGATGAATAACTAAAGGAAGGAGTGCATAGGACTCCAGCATCTGGCTGGTGTACAGGTGTCACATGAGAAATATGTGCAAACAGGTGAGAATTAAGATAATGAAGATTAAAAAACCACTTTTCATCTTAATATTGCAGAATAAAATTATGAACTTAAAACATTTACATCTGGCAGAAGGGATTAATGGAAATCACAGGACAGATATCAAGAGGGAGGAAGGTTGAGGCTCAAGGTACAAAATAAATACAAATCAAAGATATTATCAGATAACAAGAGATTTTCTCCCTATGATACATTTTCAGAAATGTTAATTATTAATATTGGAGAATAAGGATGGGTTGCTACACCCTGTGTCTTTGAGATTGCAGTACAAGAGGGATCAGGAGTTCATGAACGATTCTGTCATGATTGATCATATTCTAAAATGCAGCAAAGTTAGTAGTTTCTCATATGGCCAAAAAAAGGGTAGCAGCAGCAGTGAGCCACATTGTGAGCTTTGTAGTACCAGTTTTTTGCCAGCAAAGTTTCAGTAAAGTTCAGTTGCACTGGTATAAAACTTGTGCAAAGTGTTGAAAGCCGTGCCTAATATATCTACTTCTCTTGCTTGAAAATCAATATTAGCAAGGTTTTCCAGACGTTGTAGTGCCTGTACAAGCTGCTTTTCTTGGACCACTCTTGGGTTGCACAGGATCACTGCAGAGGAGGAGGGGAGGGACTGTTCAGATCCGCCCCGAGGCCTGAACTCTGTTCCCCAGTCAGCACCATGCTCTGATTTATAACCTGATCCAAGAATCTTACCTACAATGCAGCTATATCAACACCTGCATCCTGGGAAAACAAATGCTTTTTAAGGTGAGATTGTTGGGTACAAATAAGCTGCAAAGCATAAAGCTGGCTCGGAGCCAGGCCCAACAAAGGGCACTGGGCGCTGCAATGCTCAGTGTTGCTGGTTTCAGAATTAACTATTAAGGGGATCATTAAAACGACATGTAAAATCAGCCTGTTACTGTGAGGTGCTAAGTGCTTCCATTGAAATGCTTTAAGGGAGCTGAGCCTTCTCTGCATCTTATAAGACTGGACCCATATTTTCCAAAAAATGTGATGAAATGATGCATTTTTTTTTTTTACATCTTGACAAATCAATTTCCCAAATGAGTGCTGAGTTCACAGAAGGGGCAGCACATGTTGCTTTCCATTTAAAAAATTTACTTACCGTTTTTCTTTTCTTTTTCAGCTGATGTGTATGGTGTGCTGTGAACACCAAAAATTAATGTTAATTTATTTATCATTAAAAATAAGGAAATGAGGCTAAGCAGCAAGAAGCAAAATCTGGAAAGTGTGAAAGTATGTTCTGTATTCATTACTTACTATAGAAAGAAAGATATAGAAAGGTACTATTTTTGTTTCACTTGATAATCTCAAAGGGACACCAAATAAATTGAGGGTGACTGAACTATTAAAATTGCTTATTTAATGGCTTCTCTCTTACTAGGGGAAAAGCTTTTCAGTCTGTTTAGACTGAAACAATCTAGGTGGAAAAAATCTGGTCCCATAGATTTGCTTTGGCGCCAGTTATAAACCTCTCTGCCTCAGCTGCTTCATTTTAATCTTATTTAGTTCCATTTCCATCAAGGTGAACATGAAAACTTCAGTGGAGACTATCTCTAGATATAGCAGAGATTAAAAGGTAATTGTCCTCATATGTAAAATTATTTCAGGCTCAGTGGTTGTCTATCAGAGAGGTATCTAACTATGTTTGGTTTCTACCATAATCCAAGTAGTGATCATACCTCTAAAGTCGATATTTGCTTAAATATTTCTCTCCTTAGGGAAATACTTTGGTCTCTTTGTGCAAACAAAATGCCTAAGCTGGCTTGGAAAAAGGATCTGGGGAAGCCCTTTACAGAGATGCTAATACAGGGTGGAAGGAAGATTGCTGTGGAGTGAGGAAAGAGAAGGAGGAGACGAGCTGGATTTTTAGGACAGGGGAAGGCAATGAAGGGACCCTAGGAAACAAGGGGCTGCTTTTCTAGTGCCAAAAGTGGGGTTTTTCTTCTGTCTAAATCGGTGCATAATTTTTCTCTGTATTTGGGGAATAGATGGCTCCTAGCTCAGGTTTCCTTCTATGAATGTACTGTAATCTCAGCAGTTATTATATCTTGTACTTATTTTACACTTAGAAAAACTATCACTTGTTTCAGAGACCCCCAAACATGACTGCTAGACTTTCATTAGCCAAATAACATGGATATTACTAGGTGCTTACTAGTAAGATGACTGAGTAGTTCCACTGAAAGATCAAACAAGGCCAAATATTTAATATGCTTCTATTCATAGGCTGGTCTTCCCAATTACAAGAACAGAAAGTGAAAGAGTTTTTCATATTGCTGCAATTACTATAATCACTGTTAGAGTTTATATTTTCAAGTGCAGCCAGATTATCTCTTCAATTATAACCCTTAGTTTGAATAAAATACATAGTATCAGCTTTCCAAACTAAAGTGATTAGAATTGTAAACTTCAGGAATTTTCCCACCCAGAAAGACAGGATAGAAATCCAACATCAAAATCTATGAAAATTAATAAGGTTTAGCTTAGTAGGAAAGATCCTTTTATCAGGAGGAGGTTCAAAAATGCTTCAGAAAAAAAGTGCAGGAGCCACTTCTCTTTTAAAAAATATGTCACAGTCAGCAGTCCTTGAAAAGATGATTTATTGCAGGATTCTATGCCTAAGTTTTAGGTGTTTAACTGGAAGTGTGTGCTCTATGTGCTTTTCCAAATAAAAGTGTATCTAAGCAAGCGCTTAAATTCAGAATTGAACATGTGCCTTGAAGGTCTAAGAGGACACCCCTCAAGCCTGGATTTATCTACCTACTTTCAACCACTCAGTAGAGACATACCAAAAATATGAGCCTTGCCATCCTACTCTCTGCTGGGAGATTTATTGAATATAGATGGAGTTTAGGGCAAAGTAGCTTTCACAGTTAAATTCTTAGGTTCAGTGGGATGAATCCAGCTCAATCCTGGACTGAATCTAATCTAAATAAATGGTCTTTTTGCTTTCAAACCACCTCATCAGGAAATGTGAGAGAAGACTGAGTTTGCCGTACAACATGAAATCACCTAAAAATGAAAACAGCAGAAAGATGATGCAGTCGCCAACAGTTAAATATTTGCCTGGAAAATGAGAAAATGGGAATAAAAAATTCTACCTGAGGGGATTCAAAACTTGTTACTTTTTGTTTCTCAGATTACGGTCTCAGCTGCTGCAGTAAGGGCCATGGCAAGCCAGGATAAGACCCCAACACATTCTTCCTCATGAAGTTATGTCATTGATCAAAGAAGAATTCATTGTTTCTAAGTCAAAGAGAAAATAAGGAAATATCTTGTTATTGTGTTGATTATAATGGTCATCTACAAAGGAAGTTGTAAGTTCTCATCCTTGCTGGCCATGCCCATTATGCTTTGTAAAACTTAGTGAGACTTTAATGGAATATTAGTCTGTCTCTAGTAGAAATGGAAGTGCTGATGTCCTGTCTTGTGCATTCACTGCAGTTGTTGCTCACACGTTGTACATTTTTTTAATAGTAACATGTAACAAAAGGGTTCCTACCTACTTTACTGACTGCAGTTGTACCTGACTTAACTACCTACATATAGAACCAGGAAACTAAAATTCCTGTAAGTAGTAAATGGAAATTTGATGTTTGACTTGGACTTCACTTGTAACTTAAATGTTACATCCCTTGTAAATCTGCTCACTGATTATCATATGGGTATCACATGTTAAAGAAATAAGAACTTATTCAGAATGCACCATGTGAATGTTGGCATAGTGCAGCAGTCAGAACCTGTGTCAAACCTGAAGGTCTCTGGAAAATTGGGATACAGGTGGATCAAGTTGAACCAGACCACTCATTCTGTGTCTCTGCGATACGAGTGACAGTCAGACACTGAAAGACAATGAAATTCAGAAAACAATCTTTTTTTTTAAAACAGATGGTTCTGAATGGTTTCCAGTCAGCTAAGGTAATTAGAAACCTAAGATTCACAGAAATTTGTATCTCATCTAAGAGATGATGCAGGAGGAGGGAAAAACCAACAGAACAATCTGTGACTAATCTGGGAATAAAAAGCTTTCAATATTAGCTGGCAACTCCCTGATAGAAAACAGGTCACAGGAACATGGAGGAAAGCAGAAAAGAATAAAAAAAGGATGATCTATATTATGAACCTAGAAATCATTATTAGCAAAACAATTGGCATTTGACTGGCAACAAAAGCTTTAACTTAAGAATGAAATTTCCCAAAGATATTTTGGGATATGTCACGTGGTCTGACACTTTAGTGAGAGGTTTCAAACCTCTGTAAGACAAGGAAGTAAGAATAGGAAAATTGCTGAATGAACCAAAATATGAACAGCTCATATACAAATGAAAGATCCTCTTACCCTAAAGCAGACTATGATGTTTATTGCTCTGGGAGTAACAAAAAAGAACTACTAGTGTATATTCCTTTGCTAGGCATTTAGATTAAAAAAGAGACAAATCTCTGCCTGTTTTAAGTTCTGAAGATTATCTATTTATCTATCTATCTATCTATCTATCTATCTATCTATCTATCTATCTATCTATCTATCTATCAATGAAATGTGACAACTTTCCCCTGCCTATGAGTGGAGACATATTCAGGAACATGGCTAATGCCAAATAGCTTTCAACAGGGTGCCCTAAGAAAAACAGAAGGTATTTGTTCACACTCAACAGTCCCTTTGAGAAATATTGTTTCTGCAGACTACCATTTGGGTTCTTTCCAGCCCCTGAGGGGTTTGACTGCAAAATATAAGATTTTTGTTGGTAGGGAGGATACAAAAGACTATAAACATGATGTTTAACTACGAGAAGAAAAAACTGTATTGCATAACCAGAACCTTTGGAAAACATGGATCAGCTGAGATAAACCTGAACAGGCAGAAATGTAGCCCCTATGTGAAGACAATGATATATGTGTGTAAGACACTAAGTGGTAGGTCACACCAGAGTTGAGGTTTTCAACAGCAGGCATGTTTTACTAGATGTGAAATTGATACAAAATTATATGAAATTATGATTCAAGTATACACTCTTAGTCTAACAGCCTAAACTGGCTACCTGGGAGTGTTAAAGTCCCAAGTTATTCAACAGACATGAGAAACTGAAGCAAAGAAGCTCTGATCCTGAAATATCATGACATGAGGAGCAACGTTAAACTCTTAGAAGATGCTGCAAATGGACTATTGACTTGGTCTTCATGTAACAGTGCAGCTGAAACTGGCAACCAGTGTTTTATATTTATTTATATTTATATATACATAGATTATAATAAAGAGCAAAGAGCAATTATTCATCTGCTCAAATCTTTGGCCTTGATCAATGGTGTAACAAAATTCATGCTTTTGCTCATGTGAGTGTTCTAGTAGCTTAAACTGCCTATAAAGTTGTTCTCAAAGCTAGAAAGTAGACCAGAAATACCCACCCTAAAGGGAATATTCTTTCAGTTAAAAATGGCTGACATACACAGTAATCTGACAATCACCAGCACCCTTTCTGGAGGACTCAATAGAAGAAATGGGATCGACAGTCATCCAAAAAAAATGTTTATCCATCTCCTTACTTGAAATTGAAAGAAGATCACTGGTAACTTGAGAGTATATAAAAGGCAATTATAGCAAAAGACACATATCCTGTATCACAAAATGTAGTTTGGTCTCTGGCTACACTTTCTGAAGAGAATGCTGTAACTGGGGGGAAAATGAACATGGACAGAAGTAGTGAAAAGTACGACGTCTGGCAATATTAAGAAGGTGGCACCGTAAGAAAGCCACACAGAAACAGTGGCATGTTTTCCACCTGTCTGAAAGGGGAACATTAAGACATCTTGCAGCTAATAATCCTAAAAGTTGAGGCATAAGACACGAAAGTAAAAAAACAAGAGCAGTACTATCTTCTGAAAGCAATGATCTTTATTACTTTGAGAGCCTCAGTGAGCTTTAACTGCCTCACAGACCAGCTGAACATCCTCAGCAATTTTAATTATTTGACTGATTACTCATATATGCAATGATGTATTAAGTAACACTGTTTTTAAAGTGATCTTATTACACACCTTGATTTTACAGACACCAGGCTTTTGAAAGAATGTGAGTAGGGTACTGTGAAGTTCTCAACGTTGTTTGGCAAAGACAGACCCAAGTACAGAAAAAATGGGTTTTATGAGACCTTCAAGTCAGAAATTCAGAGCAGTGTTCAGTGTGAGTGAATAATAAAAAAAAAAGTATTTGGATCCTTTGGGGATGGCAAAAATGAGTTTATCTCCCTTTCAGTCCCTGTATCAGCAACATACACTTGGAAAATATTCCATTTTGTGATTTCTAGACTTGGGATGAAGTACCTGCCAAAAGACCCTCTGGAGGAACTGAACAGTTTCTAGAAAGACTTTGTACAATGCCATCTTTTCCATTAAAACAAATATACAGCCCCAGAATACCCAGCTTATCCTGTGAATTATGCAGGGTTAGTCTGAGGAATGTGTCTCTCTGATCTGCCTTGTTTTAAAGATTAAGCACTATGCTCTGTTTTGCTTGGGTCCTCTGTATGGGAGGGATATGTGGCAATGGGAACACATCCCAGTAAAGGAAGTGTGTGTTTCAATCAGGAAAGAAGGAATATGATCTCTAAGGGGAAACTTTACCAAAAGCACAGGAGTACCAAATCCTTAGTCAACTACTTTCTTCTCCTTGTTAACTATCACTGCATCAGAACTAAGTGGAAGCTGACAAATGCAAACAGTTGTTTTGGTATAAATATAATTTCAGCTATAACCATTTTCATTTACTTGGTATCTATCACATTACAGCAATACGTGTTCTTTGTGGACAAGGTGTTCACACAGGGAGAGTGAGGCAGAAAATCTTGTAACTCCTAAGGCTGCAGGCACTTTAAGAATAAAAGGCAGAACTTTTCAGATTTTATGCATTCTAAAGCCTTCCACAAACAAACATAGCTAAAACTATAGCACCAATACTTTTACTTCCTCTCAGCATCATTTTACAGCTTTCAGTTTATGGAAGTATTTGTCCAAGTTTGGTTCAAGTAGTCCTTCAGAAGCTTTTTGAGAGTCTAATGAAATCTTGAGAGAAGGGGGTGGACAGGCTATTACTCCAATCCCTTTTGTTAAAAAACACCTTTTGTGTGGAATTTGGGTGAATTCCTCCCCAGAGGTGCAGAATGCAATAAAGATAAGAAGGACTACACCTTGCAGCACAGATCCGTGGGGCTGCATGAAAGGGGCTGCACAGTTACCAGCTGTCTGCTCTGGTTCCTTTCTGGAGAACAGCTGGAAATGCATTCTCCAGAGATTGCATCTGGCTGGATTCCTCTGCACTCAAATCCCATTGATCTGGTTCCGTCCTAGCCCTCTGTACTCGCAGTTCAAAGAACAGCAAGGTCTGTAAAGAAATTATTGCCATATTGTTCAATCGGCCACAGTGAGCAATATATAGGATTATAATCAGGAACACATTAAGGAAAACAGCTCGGTGGAGATAAGCTGTTTGACTGCATATGCTTTTTGATGAGGGCTTAGTGCCAATCCCAGAATAAAAAAGATTAAATGTTTGTTACCAATTCTTTTGAACTGCTGGCAGAACATGTGGTAAAGCATTTTTGATTCAAATTAAAAGCATCCTAGGATAAAAATAACCCTGTTCTGTTAGACCTTTCCAAGTGAAACCATTTGTAAGCTGATTTATTGTCTTTTCCTTCACCTCCTTCCACCAGCATGATTAACATATGCATTTCTGAATCACATGTAAGCCTGGACAGGTATTTGTCTTGTTACACATCTGTGGAACAAATGGCAATACAAATTGTATACAGAACAGATGTAGATTTTCAAAGTCTCGGCAAATTGTATTTGACTAAGGGCATAGATAAAAGTTTTATTTATCAAACAAGTTTTATTGTTTCTTTCCTGTGGAGACAGTTCTATGAGGAGCCAGCAGGCTGCAGGTGACAATATTGATGCAGACCCCATGGTAGATAAAGCAGACAGGTTTATAATCAGGGAAAAACCTGTAGGAAGTGAAATACTACCCAAGAAGAAAGCAGATATCCACTAATATTCTTATGAAATGCTTATTGCTGCATTTTGTGGTGTCTATTTTTTTATATCTGGGAGATTATTTTTAGAATTCTTTTTTTCAGTCTCTAGAAGCATTTAAACTGGCACCAAGTATACCAGAGAGACTGGAATTTGACAGATTCATGCTATGTTCATGGAGCCTCCCACATAAAGACAGGTTTATGATGTTACTCCATGTAAATCACCAGGGCTGAGGGAAAGAGCTAGGTTCACATTCACATCCTGCTACACATAGAAATACCATATTTTACACCATTTTTGAGCTCCATTTTTAGTCAGCTGCCTAAAGATATACAATTGGATAGGTAGTGATTGTCTGGACCAGAAAATATATGTAATAACATTAACAGAAATATCCACAACAGACTGTTCAGCTCTATTGAAGAAACAGAGGCTGGAAAAAAGTCAGGAAATTTCTAACAAGAAGATGGATTTAGGAGGCTAAAAACATAAAGCCATCTTACATTCAGAACATATTTCTTCTTTTGAGAAATCCAGTCTAATAGTACTAAATACTTTTAAGCAGTACTATTTTTGCAACATGTGGAACTTGATAGAATTGCTTCAATTCCCATCTATTTGGGATTTAGAGAATTAGTGCTAGGTCTAACATATCATAGGAACATTTGTACCAAGTGAGGAGCAGTAATTTCACATGTGATGTATTCAGGAGATGGCAGCCTGTGGTGGGGACAGACTTCCAGGAGGTTGCTGACCAGAACTGCCAATAGCTTTTGGTCAGGGGCATTCCCAGGTGTCATCTTTGTGGAGAGACAGAAATGCCCTTCTGCTAAAGACAGGCTTCCCATCCTCCATAATGAGATCTCAGCTGTTCACCACTTCTCAGACCTGTCTCTGGATGCCAACGGATCCACCATCCTAGAGCTTCTGCTTCCTAGTTTTGTCCCTGCCACTTTGCATGCAGCCCTTGCCCTTTCCTCAAAGGTGACTCACTCTCAGTTTTGACTGTAGCAATGTCATCTCTGACAGAATCCACTCTTAGTCATCACTTTCTCAAGGAAAATCCTATTGAATTGGCTATGAGATTTCACTGAAAAGATGCAATCAAAGGACTGCAGAAACTGACACGCATTTTCTGAAGTCTGTCAAGTTTTTGAGATCACTGGTTGAAAGTTGCAGTAGATGACATGAAATTATTTTAAGATGTGAAATAAAATATATGGGACTTAAACTGAGCAAGAAACACTGACATTAGTGAAATGTTTACTGTAGTAGATGCTTATGATAATCATACTCAGGCTTTAGGCCAAAGCTTTTGTTAATTACTGGCAGAGCAGCGTCAAACTTGGCAAGGAACTCAAGAGCAACAAAACAGGGTGTATCAGCCTGGGGTCTGGTCTGGGTCCCAAACACAGAGAAGGACTGCTTTGGTAGCAGAACTCAGGAATCAAGACACATCCTACTGCAAGCATCTGTAGTTCCTTGGCCAAGAGGCATTCTGTGGCCTGGAGGGGGGATCCTGATTCTCCATTTCCTGTGTCTGCCTTTTTGAAATCAAGCCTTAGTTACATGCTCCCCAGGTTTACCCACATATTTCCTTTGAAGGCACAATCAACCCATGCTGCAGTTCTTATCAAAAGTCTGTCTGCTGGGAAGTGTTAAGAGAAAAACTCATCCAGACTCACTGATTTGATTTACCTGGCAAGCACTAGTTACTCATGTTTTGGGGGATAGAAAGAGACGTAATTTGATTAGAAAGAAATGTGATATTAAAACATCCACATGCCATATATCCAGTAGGACAGTAAAAGGAATAATGAAAATCAAATTCAACAGCCTGCAGTACTGTGGCTGCAACATTGCCACAAGATGATAACACAAAAGTTTGGATGTGACTCTTGCAAAAAGGATTGAAAAATAAAAACCTGGAAAAAAAAGAGGAGATTGACTTTTTAAAGAAGGAAAATAAGAACAGAGAAGAGAGCACTTATGCAAGTGAAGACCTTCTGAAAAATTACAATTTTAGAATTATAGATTAGAATGGAATTTTTTATTTGAGAATTTTTTTAAGCAAGTGTGGAGTAGCTTTAGAATGGAGAGTGGAATAATTTTTTTTCACTTAAAAATGGCAAAATGATTAAAAATTAAAATTTATTTATTATCGCCAATGCTAAAGTGACAAAAAAAAAACTTGTAAGTTAATTTTCTTCTTAGATGCACAGCAGAAAGCACACATTGAATTAATTGCACTGAGAAAGTTCAATAGTTATTCCTTTTTATAACAAAAACCCCCAAAAAACTAACTGAAGGGTTAATACATTTTTGTGTCCTCTCATTCTTTTTTTCACCTCTGAAATCCTTTGTTTCTATCCTCATCGCCAAGTAAAAATATCCCAGAACAAGATGTATTTCTTCATTCTCAGTTTTAGAATACTTGGCACTACTCCTACGTTTCAGAGAAGCAGCTAAAAAGCAAAATAAACCACCTTCAAAGCAACCACATCACACATTTTTTTCCTTCAGCTTCTAAAGTGGAAGATGCATACATGCCTACCTGAGGAGCCTGATTATCCATTGCCTTGCTTCCATACATGCTCACACAAAATTATGCAAAGGAATTGCAAGCTGGGAGCCAGACACCGCTAGTTTGGGTTTCCATTTGGCACCCAACTTGCCCCCGCCTTTCCAAAGGAACAAAGAACTATAGATTTGCAACAATAAAGGCACAACTTCACAAGTGCTCTCTTCACAAACACTGCTCTCTGCCAGACTCTCCCTATGTCCCCACCTTCCCTTCAGCACAACACTCCTTTGGCCACGAGTGAGCACGCCCCACTCCCCAAGGGACTCTTCCTGCAGCTCCCAAACCAGACCACCTGCGAGGTTGGTACAGGCGCAAAGTGCAGCGGCTGGCTCTGGGGATGGACAGGGAGAGTGCTCCAAGAGTGATGCTGGCTATCCTGCCTCTGGATGCAAGCTGAATTCCAGTTACACTAAAAGAGCCTTTGTAATGGGATCTGCTGTCCTTCCAGTGAAAAACTCTAGCCAAAGGATAGCTTTCATGAGTGGCGGTCTCCCCAAAGACCGCTGACAGTGAAAAGAGAGCTAAGGAAAATGTCTCCTATCCTCATTTCTGTTGTCCTACAAGGCAAATGGAACTTTCCAGCTGAGAATGAACTGCATTGAGATGGTTGCTAGGGAAGTCGTGGACAAGATTACTGGTTGATAAAGCAGATGGTAGGCTTCCTGGACATGGCTTTTATCATATTACACATATTAGTCTCCAATAAGTGAGCAAACAGTCCTAACCAGATGAGTAACAACTACTAGAAAAAGCTAGACTACTTGGAAAGCATACCTGGAAGGTTCTGTGAACAGTGACACTTGGCCAGTGCTTGCCTGGAGAGATCTCACACTGCATTATCATAGCTTGATATGCAATTTTTCTCACCAACATTTTCTACCCTTTCCCTTCCTTAAGAAAATTTGTAATTCTCATCCAAATGCCCATAGAGATGTCACTGTGCATGCCGCAGTAACTGCACCTCTTAGTCAAGAAGGTTTCTGCTCTTTTTCATTGCTGCATAAATTAGGTGTTCCCCACAAGATTCCATTAACCTTATAGGAGTTAACTATAAAATTGTTCAGACCTTAAAATAGATGCAACCATAAAAAGGTGTTTAAGAAAACAGGGAGCACTTCTGAGCCAAGTTTTTATTATGGTTAGTGTTCCTTTGTGTGTTTAAGATAGCACAACTGTCAAAGGACATGCTTGCAGCCAAGGCAGAGGACCTCAGGAGTCCAAGCAGGGAGGTTATTTGCATATCCATACACACAAATTTACTAAATCTATGCTTTGCAAAGGGACACAGTTTCAGAACTCTCCTCACAAAAGAGCCTCCATGAAAACCATGGGCACACATGCATGCCTTTGGCCTGGTCTCCCTGTAGCTCCTGCAGAAACCAGGGTTTAACTTAGCCCCTCTCCAAAGCAAAGAATGGCATTTCAGTGGCACATATCCAAGAAAAGTCTTGGGAGGCAGAGCATTTCTGGGATGGTGTGGCATGATTTCCTTCCTCTTTCCTTTTTGCTCCCAAATGCTACTAATTTACTGCAGGCTTTCATCAGCACAGAGCTGATGCCCTGTCATTTCCAGCTCAGACGCTCTAGTTAGTCAGCAAGAAAAAAAAGGCTGTGGCCCCTCTTTCTTCCCAGTCCACCATATCCCACCTGCTCTCTGTCCACCTGGTCTCAGCAGATCACTGACTGAGCAGCATCAGTTCAGCTGCACCTGACTCTTTCCCTTGGGTCATCCAAACCACTGTCCAGCATCAAGTTAATGAAGGAGATTATGGCAAACTGTTTCTTCATGTTAAGTGCTCATGGAACATCAGTGGAATATGGTTTATTCTGTGCAGTGCAACTGTAGGAATTTACTAAAACATGAAGTCCTGAAATAAAATTCTCACTACATGGAAACCAGATCAAATTATCTGAGTTCTTCCAAAAACAACCTCAAGACAATGCTGTTAAGAGAAGACACCCAGAATATGATAAATAAATAATTTCTGAAAATTGTTTGAACAAAAAAGCCCAATGCATCTGCAGGAAGTGGTTCAGATAACTTGGAGAAGCCCCAGCCTTGCTGAATAGAAGTCTTGGCAAGTTTCAGGATCTTTTCATATTATTGTTGGCAGGCCACTGCCTACAACCCTGATACCTTCAATTTCTGGGGTACCACACTTGAGAAAGTTTTGTTATGGCTAATTAAGCAACAGGCACAGCAAAGCCTGTTTATTCTTTATTTTACAGCAACACTAATAGGGAAATAAGCATGTGAATTGAAATTACCAATTGGCTCAGCAGTTTCACATATCTCAGAAAATTGCATACAGCCTGTTCTCATTTCTCATTGACTTTGTAATTTTTCATTGGAATCAGAAAGTGTCTATTCCATATAAGGAATTTAATATATTTAAAGAAATTTGCTTGATATAAGTTTCATTTTTAAAGTATATGCTTTGCAGATGTCATTTTCATGGAATAATTTACCCAGAATCCAAAATAAGTATTAGACATTCTGTCTTTCAAAAGAGATTCAGTATGTTCACATTGTTGATAATAGCACAAATATAAAAATCTAGAATAGAGAGGGAACCTGTGTGATTACTCTGTACTGGTGACTATGCAAAGTCTACATATGTATTTAGCTTCCAAGCAGATAATTCCATATTACATATGAAAGTCTTAGTTATATCAGAACAAAATTTAGCCTAGTCTAAAATATGTTTTGCTATAATGGGAATGATAAGCTGTCCTTAAAGTCTACTAAGTCAAACAATTTTTCATAGTAGAGGATGGATGTTACAGTAGCTGTTTAATTAAAATATATCCCACGGGGCTCATGAATTTTCTATATTATTATCTGGACAAGGAAAAGAGGCAGATAGGGGATACCAAATACACTGCACCAAATGTGTTGGTTGTTCTTATAATTTTGCTTATATCAGGACCCTCACACACAAGCTGTACTGGAGCAATTGATGCATTCACAGGTACAGCATGCCATATTATGCTTTTCCAGTGTATCATTATTCAGGAAGGTGTTTTACTGTGATTCTCACTGTGTACTGTGGAAATCCTCTAAGACTTCTCAGCCTCATTTTGTTTATCTACACATTTGCAATTACCAGATAAACTAAGATGCTGCAGTAAAAAAATTGATGAAAAGATGTGACATATTGCATTATGAAGGCTTACTGTCCCCTACTATTAGTCTCAAATTTAGATGTTCCAGATACATCTATAGCAGAAAATTAAGCTTCACTTGTACAGTTTTTTTCCATTTGTATTTCTAAAATCTTTTACCTTCAAAGACAGGGTGCCTACATTTACATAACCTGCTAGGAATGGCTATGTCTGCTCCCAAACTATGCCAAGAAATTATTTGGTGTAGTCCTAAGTGGAACAGACCAAAATCACACCATAGGCTGTTTAAATAAAAATATTATGGATGACTGAATTCCAGTAGCCAGGTCCATTCCTTACATTATTTAATTTACCATTAGACACAAAACCATCAAAGAAGAACACACCTAACCTAGATGTACAGCTTATCAGTGCAGGTACCTTTACTTGAGCTAATGCCACCCTGTTGCTTTCATTGCCAAAGAGTAAAGTACATACTCCTAAAGGATAATAATTTCACATAATTTAACTGTCTGTATTAGAGTAAGATTCTTTTCCCCTCCCTAATGTTAAAGAGGACTCAGGTGACTAGTACAAATGCAGATGTCAACCACAGATCACATGGGACCCATGGGACTCTCCAGAGAATCCATTTTTACTGCAAGGAGGTAGTGCTGATTCCTTCTCAGTCTCCCCTTTTCTCTCAAAAGCTTATGCTTGCATTTTGTTTTGGGGCACCAGTATGAACCAAACAAACAAAGTATTTTTGTTTGTTTTGCTATGCAATTACTAATAATTAAATCTGTCTGGAAGTTACACAAAAGCCCTCTATCCCTGGATTTCCAGTCAGTCTATGCCACAAGATGAGAAACCAAATATGTTAACAGAGCAACTCAAACCCTTCCAAAGCTGTCAACTTTCCTGAAAAATACATCACAGACAATTAGGAAAAAGATTAAAGCTCAAGAGGAAGCCATTTGATCAATTTCCAACTGATAATGCAAATTCACAAAGCATTCAGTGGCATATGACTGCTGGGAATCAACCTGATTCTATTGTTGGGAATATGCTTTGACTGATCAAACTATTAAGTCTGCATTGTCAGCTCACTTTTTGCAAAGCTCCTCAAACTTGTTCAAACAGCATGAGTAAACTTAATTCATTATTTATCTTGCAGTAAAAAGTGCAGTTTTATGTAACCTTACAAAAAGAAAGATTGATATTTTCTTTCCCCAAAAGCTTCCAGATTGAAGGCAGACAAAAACAAAGAATCTGGCAAGGAGTAGGAGAATGTAACAGTAGAGATATTTGGATGAACACTGCATTAGATGTGCTTACAGTTTTTAATGTGCTGGATTTAACACTGTACTATTTCAGCTTTAAATCTCTCTAAATCTGGTAAAATCCATAGAATTCAATGGAGTAAAAAGAAAAAAGTTACAATAATCAACCTGTACCTTTAAACATAAAAAACTACTTTCATGTGTGATCTGTGAGGAGATTATCTGCTTTCTCAGAGATATAGAAGGAGTTTAGAGGAGTTGCTCATTCTTGATTTTAAAAGGTGTCAAGCATATACCTGCTAGCATGTGCTGTAAGATGTCCAAAAAAATACTCAGGCGGTGCTTTTCCATTCATAAGATTTGTTGAAGGGAGGTCATTAAAGCACAAGACAAAAATAGAAGTGGTAGTATAATAGCAAAAAAAACCCCACTGAAAAAACCCTATTTACTTACTGTATAAATTCCAAATCAGCTTTTCACCAAACATATAAATGGGATTAATTTCCCCTTGTATTTTTTTCTCACAAGAATGTCATAAAACATTTTTCAGTTATGTTTTTAACTACAGGTCAAAATCTGTAGGTTTAAAATTGCCTACTGTTTTGGGCTTTACCTCACAGAAACACTTATGAGTGCTTAATTTTAAGACATCAAAACCCTCCTGTTGTCTAACAGCCAGGAATATAACTGACAGTTTCAAAAGAAAGGAATCACACAGACTGGACTTCTCCTCGCAATCCAACCTACTGAGAAAGTTCAATTGATTTCTGAAAAAGAGAAACCACTAGAGGACTAAACTGCAGTAAAATACAACAGGTTATTTTCATTTTCATCTGTCTAAAAGGTGTGCAGAAGGCAAGAAAGGCAGCTCCCTCACAGACAAAGTGGAGCAACAGGCATATAATAATGGAAAGTTTATTGTGTTTTGGTCTTTATAAAACACTTTCCAGAAGTATACAGACAATACCCAGCTAAGCATAACAGAATCTGGGGTTCAGTGAGAACAACATTGTTAATTGTGAGTTAGGTTCTCACCTGTATTAAACTCTAGACTTGAGAGATGCCTATACCTTTAAGGAAGCCTTAAGCCATGTAATAGCACTACTTAGGAATGAAGCATGTTTGAATCTTGTCTCTCTCATATGCACAGAAAGATCTTTTTGCAATCGAGATAAAAGCCTACATGCACCTGGGATTTACAGCTTGAAATCTACCAGGCTTGGAGGTAAGAATGAGATTCTCCTCATTATGCATCTGGAAAGTTTCTTTTTAAGCATATGGCTAGAGGAACAAGTTGTGCTCAGGTTTCTGCAGAGTTAGTTGTTTAACAGTTAGGGAACCAGATTTGTAAGACCTTTTCCCTCATTTTCAGAAAAAAAACAGTCCCACAGCTCCCACCTCCTTGGAAAATACCTTCACCACCACAGATCCTTAAGCTGAAAGTTTTCCACTCTGCAGAGCAAAATGGGGCCATTGGGAAAATAAGCAAGAAGAAAGCTGATTCTCTTATTTAGTGATGAGCTCAGTACTTTCAGGAAATAGAAAGATTTTAGATTCTCTTGATCTTCACCATGTGTGTTCAGTATTCAAAACACAAAGTTAAAGCAAAAGTCAGAACTTCAGGCAGTCAAACTCTCCTCATCAGAAGTCTATGGAGTCATTTGCTCCTGGGCAATTTTATTCTCTGTCCTAAGTCTGGGGAGTTTAAAGTGGATTCATCACTCCCTGCAGTGCCGTGGCTTAAAAACAGTTGAGCAGGACTGGAATAACATCTAGTTGGTGGCTGGGCACAAGTAATACTCCCCAGGGCTCAGTATGGGAGCCAATTCTGTTTAAACCCAGTTCTGGGTCCCCATATTTAGGAAGAACATGGAGGTGCAGGTCCAGAGAAGGGCATCAAAGCTGGTGAAGTGTCTGGTTCACAAGTCTTATGAGGAGCGGCTGAGGGAGCTGAGGCTGTTTAGCCTGGAGAAAAGGATGCTCAGAGGAGAATTTATCACTCCACAGAAAGGAGGCTGTAGCCAGGTGGGAGGCAGTCTCTTCCCCCTGCAACAAGTGAGAGGATGAGAGGAAGTGGCCTCAAGTTGTGTCAGAGGAGGTTTCAATTGGATATTAGGAAAAAAGTTATTCACAGAAGGACTTACCAAGCGCTGGGAGAGATTGATCAGGAAAATGGTGGAGTTACCATCCCTGGAGGCATCTGAAAGGTGCATAGATGTGGCACTTGGGGACATGATTTAGTGGCAGACTTTGTAGTGTTGGGTTAGTCATACAGGATTTGATCATAGAGGTCTTCTCCTACCCAAACAATTCCACAGTTCTAAGATTCGATGACATGTCTGTGCTTTAAGTTTATTGAGCTACTTCACCACTTGATGAATTCAGCCTCATTATTAGTCCTACCTACAAGATCTTGCAAGTACATAGATTAACTTCAACTACATGAGATGAAGACTGTCTTAACCTCTGCTGAACACATTTGGTTTTGCCTATATTTTGTTTGCATTAATCTTAATTGCTGTATATATTTCTTAATTTATCTAGTTTACCCTAATTTATTGGCCATAATGCCAATGTCACTGCTTCTGGATGACACAAAGCGCTATTCTCTTTCTGTCATATTAATTTTTTGTTCTGTCTAAATCCTGTTCTCACCATTGAGTACTCACATGTAACTTTGCTTTCGCTAAATCTTGGGGAGTAATTTTCATAAGGTTCTCCAGACCTACTTTTTTTTGAAACAGAGACTGTCTACCCTGTGTTTGTTCTGATATTTAATTTAAAATAAATCATAACTGGATTCAAAGATATCTGTTGCAGTTAGAACTTCCATTATGTTTCGACTGTGCTCCAAAACAAAACTGAAAAAAGCATTACCTCCTGTTTTTTCTGTGACTCAGAAAGAAAAGTTTGAGCCTTCAAATCCATCTGTATTAGGATGCTATCAATATAAAATACAAATATCTTTCAGACTATTTATGTGAAAGTAAGTTTCCCATGATAACACAATTATGATGATATTTCTATCTCCTAAATCATTAAGGAAATGTGTATCCTTGTATAAATCCAGTCTGGAGTCACATCAGATTTCTGACATAAGCTATCAACACCAATAACTATTTTTAGGTTTATTTGATAGGTGGGAAGTTGGGTTTAAATTGGTTTAAATTTGGATTTGCAAAACTTGGTGTTAGTTGCAAAATCAGATGTTCTTGAGATATCTAAGTACATATATACGCACATGTATGGATGGGGGGTTTGGGTTTTTTGTTTTGTTTTGTTTTGTTTTTTGGAGTTTTTTTGGCAAAAAAAATCCACAAGAAAGGTAGGTCTGTAGCATTTTCTGTTTCTACTTACTGGCCTGGCTTGGGTCAGGAATTTTAAAAGTGACTACAGAACAAAAACCAGACAAGAAACTTTATGTCAGCTTTTTTCAAAACCAAAGTACTGATTCATTGGAAACACACTTTGAGTTTTGCACAGTTGTTTAAGTCAGTTCTTCTTTTCTTTAAACTTGTTTGCCCATTCCAGATTTGACAAAGGCTCTGTCAGTAGCGCCATCAGGGAAAGGATCTCTGGCAATTTCAACTTTGGTGGTAAATTTAGTAGATGGACTTTGCTAACAAAATCTGGCACTCACAAACCTGCACTGACCACATGTGATGATTTTTCAGCAAATACCCTTTAGCATGAGGAACACAGACTGACTAGGTTTTTTCCATAACTGTGAAGGCAAGGGGAAAATGCTTAGTGACAAGTGACACAGAAATCTTTGGGACAGATTCACCCACAATTGTGATTAACGAATTTTAAAGCTCCAGAATTTAAGGGACCATAACAAAACCAGTTGTTCTCTTATGTAATTATACAACAGCATTTTTAATAAATTAGGCCTTTAAAGCCACTTAACATTATTTTGTGTCCCTTCATTTTGCACATAAAATAACTTGCAAGATTGAGGTTGCTATTACAGCTATTGTTTTTGCATTGCTTCTTTCCAAAATTTAGATATTGTATCCATACACACTAAAGATGGTACTCCATGTTGAAATATTTTGAGGTCAACTATAGAAATACAAAAATACATTCAAACAATGTCTAGATTTTCATGGCAATAGAGATATTGATAATTTTTAACTTGGCTCTAATGCCAGATGGATGACTACATTAGAGAAATGAGGCATTCAGCCTCCATGGTGACTATATTTAGACCTATTCTTGCTGCTTTACATGAAAAACAGAGTCCAGCAGAATTTTCCTCTGATTCCATTTTATGTTCAGATAACTATTTTGCTCCTTTTGAATGCAGTTAGAAGTTCCTACACACTTGGTCAAATACAAAATTAACATCATAATTTAGTTGTGAAATATCACAGAAAATATTAACTGCTGACTTCTTTGTAAACTTGGTGGTCTTGAAGCAACTGAAGGTTAACTCCTAAAGCTCGCAAATATCATATTTTTTTTCCTACCTATTTTCCATAATAACAGATTTTTGCTGTTTCTTAACCATAAGATTTAGTTAAATTTTTTCGTGCATTTTTATCCTAGCTTAGAGTTAAATGCTCACGAAACCTAAATTCCTGCAAAATAGCTGGGCCACCTGGATCCAAATAGCAAAACTTCTAGAGGTGATGATTGAGGGGTATGGGAGTAGTGCTATCTGTCTCCAGCTCCATCCTTAGTTTGGCGTGCCTGCTTAAATTCTGTTGCAAATGTGATTATTTAGAGTTTAAAAATCAAACATGTGCTTAAGTATTTTGGCACATCATAGTATCATCCATGGAACTCATTCCATATATTAACAGCAGGCCTGAAAATATCCAGTTGGACAGTTTTTTAAAGTTTTAGTGTGTGAAAAAATATTGATTCTGTCTGACCTTTTTTTCAATTTGAGTATGCAAGCAAAAATTTTATAGTTTGTCACTTGATGGGAATGCTAAGGATGAGATAAAAATCAACCTCTTTTCCAGCTGCTGGAAAGAGTTAGGTGTTTTGGTTTAATCAGTCAAGTGACAGTGTAAAGTGTACAGTAAAAATAATCAATATGTTTCTCCAACTGTCTCTTCTTAGCCATCTCTAGCACCTGTGCTGCACATTAAGAGTTCATTGAGGTCAGATAACTGGCATATTTTTCCATGGAAAAATACAAATATACTTTTTCTTTTAAACCCCTAAATCCTAATAGCATGGACAGAGAAGAATCCAGCCACAGCAGTCTCCTAATGGCCTCGAGATTTTTTTCTGCTACAGACAACATCTCTATTTTTGTTCATTCAGTGTTATGCAGCCTTTTGAAACACTGAGAGAAAATCTGTTGAAACAAGTGGTTTGAATTTATGAAAAAAAATTCTAATGGAATTCTATGAACAAATTGGAAAGGGTTTTCATCAACAATTGGGAAGATAAACATCTGAAACAACATATTTGTCAGCAGGCTGACTTTTATTTTATTTTTGCAAAGACTGGAATATAACCTTTAGAGTACAAAACAAAACACAGTCTGGAAACCCAAAGAGAAAGGAAAAGGAAAACCACGTCTGGCTAGCAGATATCCCTTCTTCCATTCACCAATCCTTAACTTTAAAAAGACCACAGAAAACTTCCTTGTGAAGGGAAGAGGAGGGACAGACACTAATCTCTTCTCTCTTGTTACGAGTGACAGGACCAGAGGGAATGGCCTGAAGTTGTGTCACGGAAGGTTTAGGGTTTTAGACTGGGTATTAGACGCAAGGTTCTTCACCAGAGGGTTGCTGAGTACTGGGATGAGCTCCACAAGGAAGTGGCCACAGCATGAAGCCTGTCTGAGTTAAAGAAGTTTTTGGACAATACCCTCAGGCACATGGGGATCATCCTGTGCAGGCCTAGGAGCTGGACTTGAATATTCTTGTGGGTCCCTTACAATGCAGAAACTTCTGGGCTTGTGTGATTCTGTGACGCTGTACCTGCACTTCATGCACTTGTGACTCTGCTTACACATCCAATATTTTTTTATTTTCCTCCCTTCCTCTTATCTCCCCTCTCTACCACTCTCCTTCCCTGCCAAACTCCAACTTAGTCCTTCAGGCAGAAAGATCCATAAGAACCCATATACTGGTCATTGGTAGCTTTCTAGAGGGAAATTGCAGTTAGAAGAGTTAGAAAGGTTGGAGTGCCAGTCTATGGTATAGAGTACAAAGGTGGGGGTATTTGTGGTTGTTGTCTTCCACGAGTGACTTAATTTTTCTTATCTTGCTTCTCTATATTTCTGTCAGGCATCTGTGAATAAATTTCCCCCAACTGACTAAAGTCACCCAGCTAAAGCTACATGCACTTTTGGCATAACATTTTTTGGGGTCATCACACATGCCGGAAATTATCGAAACCGCATAGGAGTAGATCCCCTTGTCTTTCCACAGTTATTTATATCTAGAGATCAAATTAGCTTCTTTAAATCATGTAGACTTCCTTTCTGAGCTCGGGTTTTAGACTTTGTATCGAGCCCTGTGTGAAAATACATCTTGCAGCCAAACCTTCAAATACGCTGAAGTCATAAAGAAAATAGCAGGCGTAGCAGTTGCGAGGCACAGGAGCAGCACACACGAGAGGAAGGCGCGGTGCCCGGCGGGGGGAGCGGCGGTGGGGTGTTCTCAGCAGAGGGCTCACGCCGCCGGGATCTGCTTCCCTTGGCCCTGGGCCAGCGCCCGGCTTGGCGAAACGCGCAGCGCGATGTAAGGCCCGTCTGTTCGTGGGGCGGCTGAAACGCCCGTGGATCATTCCTAGCCATAGCATACGGTTCGGGCAGTTGTGGAGGTTTTTTTTTCTTTTCTTTCTATTTTGTTGTCTACAAGATCCTGGATTCTAAAGAGATCTGTCTTTTTTCTGATGTTTAGGATTGTCATTCAGGAAGTGCAGGGCAGATGCACGATAATGAGAGGACAATATTAATTAATTAGATTTGCTTCCTTTTCAATCAGGCACTGCATACTTGAATGAGAGTACAATAAAATCATGCTCTAAATCATAGATTAAGGATGACTATTTCCTTCTTAGTAGAAAGCACAATTTTCAGTCAACTGTCCTTGATTTCAAATACAGACCATCCTCTCAGACACGTCACCTTGCATTTAGCAAATTAATTGCACATTTTCCAATTTGAAATTATCTGAGTTCTTGCCAATTTGTGCTGGGATTACTTCCTGAGCTATAGACAGTTTAGGAGGTTTTTGTTGTTGTTGTTTTAAAACCTGCTGTGCTGGAGGGAAATGAAGTCTTGACTTTGATGTTCTTAGTGCCTTTACAGCTGTAGAGTTGGACCATCTGTGCCTCCTCAGGTTTCCTCAGGGAAGAGCAGTGGGATACAGCTAGAAGCCTCTGGGGATGGGATGTCTCTGGGTGAAAAGTGTGGCTGAGGGGTCTCATAGCCATCAGACCCTGGCTGCCAAGGCATTGCCTGTAAGGGGTATTGGAATTATCTCAAATTGTCCTGGGCTAATTTATAGCTTGCTTTGTTGCCTTGATTGCAAAAGCAACTACATGGTTAAAAGCAGGATTTCCCCAATTTTGTTCTCAGGGTAAGATACTCAGCCTCTTTTGAACTTAATTAATAGCCATATGAGAAGGTGTCTCCTCTGTTCTGTGAATTGTCTGCTGCTGAAAAGAGCGACTAGTGACGCCTGGTTTCCTACATTTTTGTGTCTTGTGTTCCATTCACTGGAATATCCTTATTTACTTTCAAAGCCTCGACTTTCAGACCTGCTGGAAAGGAAGGGACATCACTGGTTATGGCTGAATGACATATGTGTTGGTTGTCTGGTTATTGAAGCAAGTGCTTCTTGGTCAGATAGTAGTGATAGCTTGACTTTTGCACATCCATAAGGGAAAGAAAAGAGATCTGTCTGTACCTTGTCCATAAATGGGACCCTAACAGGCTCTCCTTCCCAAACAGTTAGTTACTGCTGATTAAACTCATAGGAATTATACCAAAAGGTGGCCAACAAGGTTTTACAGTTTTAGGGGGGCTGATGATAAACAGAAATGGAAGGCTATTCAGACAATATAATAATGCACACCTTGCTTTTTTGGGAAACAAAGGAGGAAATAATTCTAAAGCCAGACATTCACATAGTCTGGCCAAAAACTTTTGAAGACAGCTTTTAATGGATAAAAGGTACTTTCAGATAAAAAAAAAAGAAAAAAAAAAAAAGAAGAGCAGGTTATTTATCATTGTGTCTTCTGACAAAGAAAAGTGGAAATTTTTAATCAAGTTTTTTTTCTTTATACATTATATATCCATTATTTATACATGTAAATATAAATTCTGAATCACACTTTGTGCAAGTCTATCACAGAATCATTGATAGCATTCACAACTGAGGTTGGGTCTTTTTCATTCAAGGATTCAACTATTTGCAAGCACAAACTTATCCTATCCAGAAATACAGATCTTTCTCTTTAGAAAACAACTTTTTAAAATTGAAAAACAAACTTAATTCATAAAGTGATTGATTTAAAATAAACATTTTAAGAAATATGCTATCATATTTAATGTATAAGGTTTTTTCCTAATAAATTACCTTAGTAACACCCTAGTACTTGATTTGGTGCTTACCAAAGGGACACAGTGGCCCTTTTAAATTAAAAGAGCAAAACTTTGTAAGGCCAGAAGGGATCATTAGGCTGATTTATGTTGCACAACTGCATAAGAGTATGGAATTTTAACATGTACTTTTGTCATGATGTCCATGACTATAGTCTGAAAGTGTACATAAACTTTTAGACCTAAACTTGATTTAAGCACTATAAGTGCCACAGGATCCAGAACTTCCTAGAAAGGGTGTAGCACAGGTTATTTTCTTCTGCATCTATTTTGCGACCATGACAAATATTTTTCTGGTGACAGAAATGTGCAGACTGTACTTTTTAAACTACCCACTTCACCAGACATTTTCAAAGCAGATGGCCAAGAAAAGATGAGGTTTTCCAAGAAGGAGTGGGAAACGAGCCAGAAAATGTAAAGCATGAGAAAAGGAGAGACTGTCAAAGGTAGTGAAGGTTAAGACATGTGAAGACAAAGGAAGCTACAGCAAGAAGGAGGAATATGACCACTTCAGTCACTTTCCACTGTTCTGGGGAAGAACAACTTTTGTAAATCCAATTCAGCAAGCCAATCCTTTCCATAAGCTTTGCACCGCTGATAAGTAAATACTTGAAGAAGCCCACAAGATCTGAAAAACTACATCACCCAGGCAACACCAGGAGTGGGTGAGGCAAATAAGAAATGAGCCATTATTAAAGAATCAACCTAGTTTATCTGGAACAACAAACTTTGGAATGCACAGATCATACTTTTTTCCCATTATATAACTTGTGAGGGGGAATTAACATGATTTAAAAATTATTCAGCTCCAAAGATTAAAATAAGTTTGGATTTCTTGAAAATTTCATGTCAATTGTCATGATTTCTAGCTTTAATACCCTTACTTTTGGGTACAATTTTATCAATCAAGGGTTTCTCAGGTCAAAAATGGCATTTTTTTAAAAACAAAAATATTCCAGGCAAGTATGTTAACTGCCTAAATAACTAGGTTGGCTCTGTGACAGCACATCTACTCTCTGTTTCCTGGGCTGTTGGTGTAAGTGTCCACATGGGTGCAGATCAACGCTGTGCCCTGCCCACTCCCCCCACCCTGTGATGTTCTGTAGTTCTAAAATGTGTGGCTATCAAACCAGCATATCTTAGGTGCACAACTGGAATTTTTTAAAACATGACATTTTGATTTGTTTACATTCTATTTATCATATAATTTCAAATATTATATTTTAAGCTTACAGTTCTGAATGTTTTTAACCATGATAATAAGATTGCGTCCAGTCCATTTCTAAGACTAATAGAGTAAATAAATTATTACGAGCTTGGGAGAGTTTTTTTGGCCTTAAAATGATGTTCTGAACTGTCAGGTTCCATTCCATTTTAATCTTACTTTTCATAAGGAAATAGAAATATGAGAAAGTAGAGAGATGAGAAGCAAAGAAAGTGAGCTAAATATTAACTGAGTGAGAATATTCTTTTTTAATGCCAAAGAATGATGTTCTAGGATAAATCTAAGTTGAAGTAAGATAGTCCAAGCAGTGAAAATTGCTATTAATTTCCCAACTCTATATCCTTTTACAAACAATTCAAATTTTGCTTTTCAGTCTGGATCTATTTCTATTATAGCTCTGAAGCACTGAAGCACTGAGCTCCCTCTTGTGACTAGCACCTGAACATTATTCTGATTTTGAGACTACACCTCCTGCACATACTCTTGAGAGAAGAAGAACTGTTCAGGTACTGGATTCCATCTGATCAACCCTACTTGCATCTTATAGTGTTCTTTAAAAATGGCAACAGTGGCTATCTGGAAACAATACAGACTTAATCTTCCCCATTTTTTGTAGCTCACCCTTTGCATAGCTACTTTTTCAAAGCATAAGAAAGGATGTCTTCTCAAAAGTCTTCATTGTTAATGCTGAATCTGTGTCTTCATGAAAATTATTTGATCACTCCTCAGTGACTTAGTATGCAACAAACACAATATAGTGACCAGTAATCAAATGAAGACTAAATATAAATTCACCAACCATAGAGCCAGGAAATACAATCCATCATATCTGACAGCAATTTCCTTTCAGAGTTGTAAGGCTGTATTTCTTTATTTACACTTGGTGATGAAGGTATAATGGTTCATTAGCCTAGGCACAGCCATTTCTGTACGATCTGTGTTGCCTTTGTATAGCTTATTCCAAGATGGTATTAAGGAATGACATTCACAGCTGTGTAACTATGATTACAGTATGTTCAATAACTGCGGACTTTTGTTTGATACAGGCATATTGATAGAAATGTTTTGTATAGAAATGACCCTCAGTAGAAGACTGAATATGAGAAAAAGTCTGAAATGTAGAGAATAAGAAGAATCCAGGTCAATATGCCCTTCTTTAGCTTTCTCACCTGGAGCATGAGCTCTTTGAGACTGTTTCTTGGTAGATGAGAAAGAATAAGTAACACACCCCCTTCACATATAAGTTCGAAATTATATGGTCATAGCTGGGAAAAAAAACCTGTGAATAATCCAGTCTATATGTTTCCAGTAATTTCCATGTCCTTGCACACAAAAGAGATCTTTAAAGGATTACATTTTTTAATACTTTTAGGTAAAAAGAGAAACAAAAGAACAATTAAAAGGAACCTTGCTTAATAGACTTATTCGTAAGAACATTCTTCACCTCTTCTAATATTAACTATATCAAAACCTTCAGACTGCCATTTTTAACATACTCAGTTATGCAACTCCCATCATCTGACAGAGTAAAAATAGGATTAGGTTTACAGTTACTACCATTGCAAAAGCCCCCAAATTTAACATTGGTTATAGACGTCTTATCTTCTCAGACTATTGCAAAATCAATTTTATTACATCTAATGTACAGATAGGCACATGTCTCTGTGACCAAGCAAATGTCTTTGCAATCTTGTTATCCACAGATGCAGTAATATATTTTTCCAGGCAATAGAAAAATACATTCCCTGAACTCTACAGTCCTTACTCATACCAGTCTACTGCTGAAGTGGACCGGAGCTTTGAACAGTGTAGAGTTACAGCTTAATGAATGTTAGTTCTTCTGTATAGGAGAAATTCATATGCTTTCATACTCTCTCAGCTTCATTTCCTTCCAAGGCTCATTAATTTTTAAAAGAGCCAGCTTTCTTACCCTTGCCTCCTAGTAGGTGGTGTTGCACTACCATAAATATAAGGGTATTTATAATTTTAGCTGGAAGAAGAGTATGATAAAGCTCAATTGCACAGCCAAAGAGGTTTGACTAAGTAGCCTCATCAACTCTAAGGAAAAGCTTCAACAGATTTCATGGTGGTCACTGGGTTGCCTAATTTGGCCATATAATGTTTCTTTTATTGAGCAGAAAGCAGCATGATTGTTATTTCTAGGACCCTAGCAATTTGTCTGGACTCAGATGCTGTGCCTGCCACAACCCAATCATATAGTGAAGAGAGAAATGGTCTTTTTCACAATTCTAGGTTTATCCCACTGCAACTTAGGGACTCATTCAGCAGAGTGGAGCGTGTAATAAGTAATGAATTCATTCTAAGGTGTTCAAATTATCGAATGTGGAGAGGTGGAATGTTGTTGCTAAAGCAGTGAAAGGAGACAAGTGGAAACAGCTGCAAACAGTCACAAATAGCCCAAAAGTCCAGGTTCACAAGCAAAATCTTTAATATCGCCTAATCACCTTTCTCTTCAGTTCCTCACTCTCATAGCAATGTTCTCAGTCTGCAGACTCGGTATTGTTGACACTCCCTTCAAGTCAGTAAAAAGTCTTTTCCCTTCCATTCAGTCATCTTCTATTTCTTGAGTAGTTCTATAACCTGCTGTCTAAAGGACATATTACATTACTTTGTCTTTACAGAGTGAGATGCACCTCCCATTATATGGTGTATCTCCATCCCTTACTTTCTTTGATTTTCCTGTTCATTCTTTACCTTCTTAAAGAGACCAAAGAAATTTTAAGAGTGAAAATGAGAATGTAATAATCTGACTGATGAGTGGAAGACCCTCTAAAATCTGCCAAAATCCTGAAAAAACCTTTTTCTTTCCTTTTCTATTCTTCTGCCATGTAGGAATATCTGAGAAATATTTCACAGGCTCTTGGATTCAGTGTACTTTGTCAAAAGCCTGAATTCTACAAATGCAACCGGTATTAGTGATCACAAGGTCCTCATTAAATAGACTGGCATACTAAACTCGAGTTTTGCTGGAGCAAAATTAGGGAAGGATTATAGCATGAGCAAGTTTTTCTGTGTTCCATTGTGAGAATGGTGCTGTGAGTGCTTCAGTGTGACACGATACATGGTCAACAATAATTCTTGGGTTGGTTAGGTGACCAACTCAAGTTTTGCTCACTGAAGAGAATCTCAAAAAACTTTTCCTGGGTATAGTTAAGCCAAAAAAATATATTTACCAGAGGTTATTATTCCTTGAAACATGCCTACTAACTTGTATGAAGTCAAAGCAAGTTTGATTCAAATTCGAATCCTCACAGCATGGATCATTGCAGCTCTAGGCAACCTTTATGCTGATAAAAGAAAGGAGGAAGGAAAGTTCTTTGCTTCCTACTGCATTTATACATGTGTTACACACACAAGACCAATTCTTGTGCCAACAGAGTGGCCTTGAGCCTTTCAAAATATTAGATACAGAATAATTTATTATTCGGCATTTTGAAAGTGCTGAAAAGCTTCAGTCATGGAAAGATTCATGAACATGAGTTGTAAAACTTATTCCAAACAAAGACCCTGAAAAACAATTGATCATTTGATAGCTAATCCTAAAAGCAGCTCCAGTGCATAATTGCTGATTTGTCCCCTTGAAGGCCCCATTTATAATTTTGATTTTATACATAGTATTCAAACTCCTGGCACTGCGCAGCTGTATGGTGGAGATTTGCTATACAAGGAGGCCAGAAGATAATCTCTCAGTGTGGTTAATCAAAGTAGAAGAGAATAAAGAGGAATTGGTTGTATCCCTGATCCATTATTAAGTTCATATCACACAGATACAGAAACTAGAATTTCTATTATCAGGGTGAAAGTTACTGAAAGATGCTTGTGTAGGCAAATTTCACTTCATGCTTGTTTATGCTGCTCCATTCTAGGGAAAGGATTTAAATGTCAGTTGAGCAAGAGAGATAGTTACACTAATTTAGCATGTGTAAGATTCTGGGATACAGTCTTTTCAATAAGAAATAGCCATGGATTCAATGAAAAGTAAAATGTTTCTCACTTTGCTTAGAAGTCTTTGTCTTAGGCTGTCTCTCATGGCTGTCTCAGAATATCTCACGGTTTAGTGGATGGAGACCCCACCAGGGAGCTGTGGAGGAAGAAGCGAGCTCCAGACTGAACAGAAGATCAGAATTTAAATACTTCAATGGGTGTGTGAATGCTCACTGTTAGCAGAAGGCAACTAACAGCATCAGTGTTTTTCCTCAGTGTCAAACTCTACAGCTGTGACATCCGGACACACTGTTCCCTGCTTCACCTAAGCAGTATCTCCTCAGACAGACCATCTCTTTTTGACAGGATTCCAGAGTTAGGAGCTCACAGTCATTTTTTTCTTTCTGGGTCTCAATCATCCTGCTTGTTTTTGAGGAGCATTCCAGCTCCAGAAATGTCCTTCTCCCCAGGCTTGATCTTCTTGTCTGGGCAGAAGAAGAAGGGGTTCAATCACCCCAGCATTGGGGAAGGCATGGTGCCAGGTCTCTCACTCCCAAGCACTCCTGCTGCTGGGTTATTAGACAGAGAGTGGGCAGCATCACTTGCAGAGCCTCCTCTGCCTGTGCTGTAGAGAACACATTAAGCTTGGCTTTACTTTTTTAAAGACTTGAGATAGCTGCCCTCAAGAAAAGACTTTGTTTGGCTGGATATAGGCAGATGTTGAATACCATGGCAAAGACATCTTAGTTTTAGAAAGGGCTATGATAACTTGAAGTCAGTAAGCTTAGACATTTCCTCCTGCAAATGCTATTTTGAAGAATCTGTCCCTTACTCCAGATTGTTTAGGAAGCCTAATTCAATGAGTGAACATTTTATTTTCATTTCAGAAACCGGGGCAATATTCAGAGAGGTTTCAAAGCTCATTCTCTAATGACACTGAGACTCAGATAATTCCTCAAATACCTGTCTTTATTGAATGTACCCCTTAACCCCAAGGGATGTAGGAACACAAATTCCTCTGGGCCTTTTTTTTAAATTGCCTTCCCTTTTCTGTCTGAATGGGATCCGTTCTCCTATAGGGGGACCGGCTTTTTGAAAATCTCATCCATAAAATGCTCATTATTGTGGAAAACTTTGCACAGCCGTCGGAGAGAGTTTTCAGCCGTGTAAGCCAAGCCAAACTGACTGTGGCAGGGTTCATTGGGAGCACTGCCCCTGAGTATATTTTTCAGTAAGTAGGTAAATTAGCCGCGCACGCATGCACGGCACAACTTCCTTCCGAACATTCAGCTGTCATTAAAACCTCTGCTGCTATTTAAAAACGTCTAAGCTCCTGCGATGGGCAGCTTTCAAGGACTCATAACTCACCCAAATCAAAACCAGTTTTCACAAAACTGCTCCAAGGCTTCTTGATGGAAAAGGTTTCCTTACTGAGAGCCATTGTTTCCAGTTGTTTCATCCTGCTAGGTGTCTAAAAGAGAAAGTCACAAGAATTTGTATTTGTATAAGAACTTTCACTCTCTCATTCAAAAATATAGCACTGAGGATAAGCTTAGCAGGAATAAGAAGGATTAGGCATTTATGTGGATAATGAGAACATCCATGATTACATCAGTGGGGTGAATAGGATGAAAACACTGTGGCGACCAGCCCTCTCCTGGAATCTTTTAACATTTGTTTAAAAATTTTATAGGAGAAAAACTTCTATAATGGTGTAAACAAAGGGAGTGGGTTAATCAGACATGGATTAAATTAAAGTCACCCACCTAAACACATTGATTGTGGAGATTAAAAGCACCATCACCTTTCATCTATCTTGTTTACCTCCCAAGCACCCTCTGGCTTTTGTGTGGCATTTTGGTTTCCATGGCCACTGAAGGTTCCTTCCTATAATCAAAAACGACCTCCTGTTATAAAAGACTCAGAGTCTTTGCTCAGCAGGCCATTTCCCCCTTTTATTATTCTTTTCTCTTGCCTTCAGGGAAAGCTTTGTGTGAGCAGGACAGAGCACTTGGTTGGTTGGCAGTTGACCTCAGCTGCACACAATGAGCTCTGAGTGCTACCTGAAATGTGTGACAAAGAGGGAAGGGTCACTGGCTTAGAGCATTACAAGGGCATGGGCAAGCAACTGTGATGACACTTGCCAAATGTTAGCATTCACCTAATTCAGGAGGGTCCCTGCTGATTGACAGTTCCTCACTCTTCAGCAACTAAAGACAGAAAATACACAAGTTCATTAATTAATAACCCTGCTAGACTCCAAAGATATAAAGGCTAAAAGAAAAAAAAACCCCACCTAACAAAACAAAACAAAATAACAAAAACTCCAAACCCACAAAGAAAGCAGATTGGTAGGAGGCAGCCAGCACAGGATGAAATATGTACAAAGTATACATATATATTTTTCAGAGCACGCCTCACTAGTTTAAAGCCATTTTAATAGCCTACAGGCAAAATTTGTCATGGTATGTAGCTGAGTGCTGTGCTTGCTTAAAATGCTTTTGACAATGTGAGGAAAGCCTTTAAGCATTTGATGAAGGTAAGTTAGTTAGCAGGGCTTGGAAGCCAGTTTGCAGGTTCCAAGATAATTCCTCAGGATCCAATTAAACTGTTGAATTTTACATTCATTCCATTTTTCTAATGCTTTTAGTTAAGGGGATTTCTTCCATACATAACCCGCTCACACACACCCTATACACCCAAACCAATGATTTTAAATACAGTTCTATGTGACTTTTTAGCTGGTTTCACCCTTTGATTGTTGAAGTGTGTTACTCTTTCAAAAAAAAAAAAGCTTTGAGCACATTTTTCTTTCCTGGCTACAGCAACAGGGAGATTTAATGCTGTATATCATAGCTGATTTCAGAGGTTATATGAGAGTAGCGCCTGCAAATAGCTGCTACAGACAGCAAAATGTTGACAATTTCTTATATCAGCTACTTACTGTGCTGCTGAGATGTCAGCTGTAGGATACCACAAAACAGGATGTGAGAGCAGCAAAATTTCTCCTGCATTTGGGTACTCATGCTGAGGGAAATCCATCATTATCAGAACTATCAAATTTTCAACAAATACTATTCAAAGATTAATTTAGCTGTTATTCTAGTGAAAGAATTCTTA
Source organism: Fringilla coelebs (assembly GCF_963513975.1). NCBI lineage: Eukaryota > Metazoa > Chordata > Aves > Passeriformes > Fringillidae > Fringilla > Fringilla coelebs. Next base: position 47,980,853 of record NC_140029.1, read on the forward strand.
TCATTAAAAAAAGAAACAAATGTGGAAGTTCAAGGCATTTCAATAAATACTATTTTTATATTTGAGCACAGCAGATCCTGTAGCGTAATCTTTATACTTCCCAGGACAAGAACGGAAATCTTTTCTGACATTTTCCATCACATTTGTATCTTTCTTTGACACAAGCATTAGTGCTCTTGTCATAACAAAGAATATATTCAGCAGTCAGTCTTAAAAGAAATTGAAATCTGTCTTGCAAAGTGATCTTGAAATCATGCAATATGTCAAAAACCGTGATGTAACATTGTATTATATGTTTTATACTACTTTCCACTGAGTCTGATTTACTAGCTTTTAGCAGAGTGAATTCTATCAAAAAATCATGGCAGAATTAAGACATTTATATGCACTAATCCATCAAAGAACATTTGGAACTCAACACTGTAACTTGTCTTTGTGCTTGAAACTTTTATAGAGTAAATATACAATACCAACATGACCAGTGAATCTTTCTGCAGTGAATCCTGCAGTTCATATGGGAACAGGCACTTTCACTCCTCACTTAGGATGAGCATAAATTGGTCTTGTAGCTGAAAACATTTCTCCTGACAGAGGGTATTGAGGACAGAGATTTCTGCCAGGAACTCCACGCTGCTGCTCATGCAGCTTTCATCTTTGGAATGTTATGTTCAGACCTGCTTTAGATCATAAAAGAGCTGTGAATTTCTCCACACTAGGAGAAATCAGGTCTCAGTATGGCATAAGCAGAATTTAAAGAAGAAAGGATTTCTGTTGTTGAAAAATATTTCATTGCCAAAAGAGAGTTGTTTTTTGCTTGATTTTTGTTTTCAGGATTGAATGACAGTATACAGAAATGTGTGACAAGAATAAGTGAACGGATTAAATTTAAGCACACTGCAATGTGTACTTTCTTCTCCCTACAGAGCAAAGAAAAGACAGAAGGAATTAAGGCCAAAGAGGCATCTTGTTTTAACATGGATAGAATAGCCTAGTCTTAATTGTTACATACTAAAACTGTCATGAAGCTCATCAGAGAAATTCAGAATATGTCATTATATAGTGGGCATAAATGGGAGCTGTCATAAACAGTGTAATTACTTAGGAGTCCCCTGCCTTAAGTAGCATCCAATTGTCTAAATGGTCCCCACACAGTGGGGATGATGTTAACCAAAGACCCAGCTACATTTCTCCTGAAAACTAACACTGACATCAGTGGACTTGGAATGCTCTTTAAATAATAATCAGTTACCTATCACCAATAAACATTAGCTAAGTTCTGCTTCTTGCACCTTGTTTCTGGATTACCTTGTAGTTATATTTTCAAATATCAGGCAGGTACTTTTCATGCAAAATAAGCAAAAGAAGCGTTCTTGTGAATCCTTTGTTCTAAATTATCTTCCCACAGACAGTCACTCTTCTCCCAGTGCCTTCAAAACCAGAGAAGCTAAAGCACCTGAATGCAAATTCAGCTTTAAAAGAATGACTTTATACACATCTGGAGGAAAGGTCATTTAGCAGATTGATTTGGTCACTGAACATTTTCCCTGCTGCCATCTTAAGAGTTATACCTCTAATCGATTGCACTCCCTGCTCCATGACCCCTGGCAATACTGTTCTTCATTCCAATGGCAGCAGCTCCCAGCCAGCTTCCCAGGCCATGCATTGTGTGCATTGTGAGCAGAGCTCCTGCCAAGGGGCAGTATTCTTCTTCTATCTCATCTCTGTCGACTTCAAGTCATCTCTTTAAAGGAAATAAACTGCAGGTGTGTATGCTTCCCACTCCCCTCTTTCCCTTCAGTCCTCAGAAAGGTCAATAAATGGGATCAAAATTCCCTCACTGCGCATCAGACTCAAAGTGAGGGCAAAGTGCACATGTGAAAGGCCAAGTGTGCACATACACACTCACATCCACGGGCATAGGAATAACCCTGCGCTTCTGGAATGTCCCTCTTTACAGTTCTGCATATAATAGATGTTGGGAGGGGCCATGAAACATATTCCCTGCTCCACTGAAAGCAGGATTTAGCAAGCAGCACACTGGGATTGCCATTTTCATCCAGGTTTTCAGATCCTATAAATTAAATATATAAAACAATAAATAACACAAAGCAGATAAGAATATAACTTTAACTGAATTCAAAACAACAAGGCAAACATTTTGACAAGCAAAGATTTAGCTTTCTACTAATTTAATTTTTTTTTCTAACTTCAGTTTAAAAAAACCAAACCAACACATTAAAACAATCATTTATTTCAAATAAAGAGGAAAGAGAAGAAACATAAAAATATACTGACATTTCATTTTTCTAATGAGATACTCTTTCTCCTCTGTTGGGTAAAATATATATAGACAAACATATAAAGTCTTAGAGAAAAATAATTAGTCCAGAATCAGAGATACATCTTCCAAATTCAATCAACAGTTCCCCATATCAAGATTTCCATCTACTTTAAATTAAAAGGTTTACCTCAGGGAGAATTAGCTTATTTCACTAAGTTGTGTAATTCCATTAAAATCAATGGGACCATATGTATTAGTAAAATAGAGTCTGATTAACAATTTCATTCTAATTTTGACCTATTCTAGCTTAAGACCATGATAAGAAATATCTTTTAAATAAATACTTCCTTTCTGAATCATGATAATATAGTTTTCATGAAGAAATTTTATGAGCAGATTTTGAGCAGAAGATTAAAATACTTTTACAGAACCAAGACTGGCAAAAATGTAGTTTACTGATACGCTTGACAAACTTCCTGGCTTATTGACAGGGCAGCCATTTGACAATGTCCAAGTCATGCAGCTGAGGTCCTTGGAATGGATTGAATAATAAATCAAGAGGAGTGTTGGAGAAGATTGACATCAGTTTACTATCAAAGAAATGCACCTTCCAGAAAAGTCTAGGGTAGCACCAAAGCTTTTTCATGGGTTTCAGAAAGCATCAGACTGAGCTGTCCCTCAAGCAGGAAGCTGTTGAGCTGCACTGTGAATACAAGAAATTGTGGTACAGAAGCTGGCACCATGGGCTTGGATAGGTTTGCAGCACTGAACAAGGTGGTCTAAATCCATCCTTGAGTGTATACACAGAGGTGTTTGTCATTGAGCCACAAGGTTCTAGAACTGCAGTTCAGTTCATATGGAAACCTTGCTTAACACTCCCAGTACCTAAAAAGTGCAAATTAAGGTAAGGAACTATCATGCATTACATCTTCCTTTCCTTAGGAAGGGGATCAATATGCAGCCATCTCTCAAGCAGTTATCACCTTCATCTCATTTCTCATCAGCAGATGGGCAATAAAAGCCCGATCTGTCAGCATGTGGGTATTTTTTTTTTCCTTTTGGAGCTTTCCTTCCAAGTCTGACATTTCTCGAAGGTATTGATAGGTGGCAGATTTATCTTTCAAGTATTTATTGTCTCTGTAACAGTGGGATTTGTATATTGCATCACTCAGCGTCCCTTTGAGATGGCATGCAAAGCACTGGAAGTGGAAACACCTTCATTTACTTCCAGCCAAAAAGTGCAACAGAAAGATTACTGAAGATGCTGATTATTACCCAAAAAAGAGGTTTATGTTTTCCATAGTCTTTGTCCAGTTTAAAAGACATCACTTACTCTTTTTTCAGAGCATGGTTCTCTCTTGAAAGCTGAAATTCCTGTCTGGCAGAGAAGGCTTCTAGCCATGATGCGGACAAGGTCTTCTTCCCCACTGATTTCTTTTGGCAGTCTCATTGCCATGCCAGCTCCTGAAGAGCCAATCCAAAGATGAAGCACTGGGGAGCTAAGTGGCCTTTTATGCATCTGAAAGGTTTATTGAGGTTTCAAATCATCCAACTCAGGGCTTTTTGTGTTGGTCTTACAAGGTATGAAAGATTGAGAGTTATCTGTTTTGTCGAGAAAAATGACACAGACTTTGGGGAGTTAGCCAGGATTCCTTTGTCACTAAACAGGTTTCATGCTGGAATTAGGTACATCTAAAGGCTGAATTTGTCTCCAAGGAATACAATTTAGTGTTTCCAAGAATGTTCTACACATGCATAGACTTGAATGTCATGTGCAAATTTGATTTTTCATAGACCAGTACCAACAACTTACTTGAGACTGGCTTCCTAGACAGGAAATAAATCTGTGATAGGCAGCTCAGCCCATTGATTGCTTATACCACACAATTCAAACAAAATCTATCCTACCATCCAAACAGAGAATGTTCGCTGTCATACAATTACTAGTATGAATCTACTGGCTCCTTTTGGGATATCCAATATGGTGATAAACCTATCATCTTCACCTGTTAGGAATCTGCTGCCCCTGTAAAAAAAAAAAAAAAAAAAAAGAAAAAAAAAAAAAAGAAAAGAAAGAAGTCTGCAAATACAAATGGGCTGCATTTGAGCATTGCCAGAAGTTCAAGGGAGGTGATTCTTCCCCTCTATTTTGCACTGGAGAGACACCTATGAAGTGTCTCAAAACAGCCTCTTTGTTTCTAGGTGATTCCATTTTCTACTTGCCTGGGCTTCTTTTCAGTGGGCTTCTTTTCAACATTATCTCCAGTACATATGGACAAAAGGCATTTGCTAGTCTCCCTAATCTAAAGTTTGAGTTCTTTTTCTGGTATGTTTTTTTCTCACTACAAATGAAACTTGAAAATGGGCAGAGGAAGTGTATCCTACCAGGCAATCACCCCCATTTCCATTTTTAATTGAACCTTTTGACATGCTTAGTTTCATGAAGTTGAGTTTGTCTAGAGGGCATGGGCTCTATCTATGCTTCATTTGCTCCCCAAACTAGCAAGCCACTAATGTGGGCAGTCCTGCCACAAAATGAACCTCACAGCCAGCTGCACATGTGAGAAAGCAAAGAGCTGCAAAAAGTTATCTGGGCAGGGAACAAGTCCTCCCAAAAGAGATTATAGCTTCACTTTGAGGCAGTTGGTTTCCCTTCTCTCCAGCATTCTAGGTGCTGTTTTGAAGGATTGGTACCAGGGTCTGAATTCCCATCATGCAGAACTGTCCTCTGCATGGGATTTATTTGTGGTATTTTTTAAATGGGCAGGAAGATGGAACTCAGCATCACAGGACATAGTTGAAAGGTCTGGTTCACTTCCAAACTCATTGGATGATTCTTTATTTACTACAAAATCCTGCTGCTCCCACACTCTTCATGCCTTTGACTCCCTGATATTTTTGGAAGGAGATACAGGTAATTTGATATCAAACTTTGTATAAAGAATATTAAAAAGATTAAATACATTAAATTCAAATATGGTCAGGAATTTGAATTCTTGTGCTATATTTTAAATTAAATTTTCTATTAAATTCCTTGTAGTAAAATTAGCATGATAACTTACAGGCAAGAATCTCTGATGACTGTATTAACTAATTAAATCCCTTTTAAGTGTTTAAATATTGTTATCACAATTTTTCTGGAAGATAATCTGGCTTTGGTTATACCGAAGACAAAGAAAACTCAAACCCCTGAGATATGGTCATTTTAAAATACCACTTGTAATTAGTACTTTACAGGTGAATTTGAAATTTGAATTTGAAAATACAACACATTTTAAACCAGAATTTCACATTTTCAGGAGCTCTGGCACTGGTGATCAGATTTCATTGGGATCATCCAGATAACTGATTTTATTAGCCACGTGATTTTTTGTTTGTGTTAGGTAGACTATGCCACAAAGCTTTTTATTCTTGAACAGCACCTTTGATTATTCTGCTATAAATCTGAAATTAAAAAATTAAATCCGTACTAATGAAGTGTCTCTTTCTTCATTTTAACTGTACTGTATAGAAAAGGATGTACATATTCCTTTAAATAAAGGACATTTTATTATTAAGCAACTGCATTTAAGGGAAAGCAGCAGTAATCTAAGCAGTAATCCAGTCATTTGAATCCAAAGGCAACTTCTGGCTCTAGATCTTCATTGCAGAGGCCCCTGTCTCCAGGGTGTTGTAATTTTTGGTTTTTCTTTTTTTTTTTTCCCCTGGGTTACAGTCACAATCTCAGATATATCTTTCTCACAGCTTTTTCTTTTGTGTTGTTTAGCTGTACCTCTGTCCAGTGTGCTATGTTCTGCAAATCCTGGTCTTTGGCATTACTGCTTCCTCTTCATGGACCACAAAACTTAGGGTCCTAACTTAGGGTTGTGTGCACCCCTCTCATTTAACCAATGTCAATATTGCACTGAGTGACACCATTTTTGAGTTCCTCCTGGTTCCTAGACCCTGTTGATATAATGATCCAAGCCCCTTTTTCAAATGCCAACCAGTCTCCAGAAACACTTAGGTGCCCTTGCATACTTCATCTTTATGTCATGGATTCTTTGGAAGTGAAATCAAATGTTCTGAAAAGCAAAAAAAAAAAGGCCAGAAACACCTAACAATTTGGAAAGAAAAAGGAAGAAAAAGAAAAAGAAAAAGAAAAAGAAAAAGAAAAAGAAAAAGAAAAAGAAAAAGAAAAAGAAAAAGAAAAAGAAAAAGAAAAAGAAAAAGAAAAAGAAAAAGAAAAAGAAAAAGAAAAAGAAAAAATAAAAAAAGGAAAAAAAAGAAAAAGAAAAAGAATTCAAGCTGCTAATTCTAAAAAGTTGTTTATAATTAGAATAATAACAAACTTATATGTTGTTTGTATTTCAATAGAAAATAAAATATAATGCAAAAATATCAATAAAATATCGTCATATCATTTGCAATTTAAGCATCTGTTAAAAAAAGAACCTCTCATGAATCTACAGGAAAATCAATCACTTGATAATGGTGAGGACATTCCTGTGTGTCAGCATGAAAGTATGATATGTTTCCAGATGCATTTTCCTTGGGTAAAAGAGAAAAATACAACCATTTCACAGCACTTTGCCTTACTGGACCAAATTTATCTCTGTTGTAGCCTGGTGATGTCAACAGAGTTACAGTGTAGATGAATACAGGTCATTGTTTGTGAAGTTGGCAGTGAGTGCATGTGTGGGAGGAGAAAAATGAGATCTTCTAACCCATATTTGCAGAAAAAACATGAGTATGAGTTTAGACACATACTCCTATTAAAACTGCACCATAATTTTGCCACTGGAAGTTTCAGAACAAATGGGCTCCAAGTGAAACAGAATGAGGGCGTTTCTCCAAGCTATTTCCTGCGCTGCTGTCAGTGCCACTGCACGACAGCGTGACCACGTGATGCTGGGCTTGGGATGTAGAACATGGCAACAAGGCTTTTCTTAGTGCTTTCCAGACCATGAATTCCAGCTAAGCTAGGTGTCTGCTTTCTGCCCAGAACTTACCGGGCACTATTAAAGGTTAAGCACAAAAAAAAAAAAAAATTCCACGTGGATCTCTTGGCTGTTTGATGCTTGGTACCCTGGGGAGAAGCTTAAGCGTCCCACTGGTTATCAGGTTTTCTTCAGTATAAAGATTCCTCTAAGTCCTAAATACTATTTGGAAAAGTATCTAAGTGCAATGCAGAAAGCTACAGCACAAATACTGTCGTCATGTCCCACACTGTGTAACTTGAGCATTTGCTGGGCACCTCAGTGGGTCAAGATTTCAGGGACTGAGCCCAGGTGTGCTAAAGAGCTGTGCCTCCCACGGGAGATCCCGCTGCTGGGCTGCAGAGATGCTCCTTATGACCTGCGTGACCCACTGGGGATATGCAGTGTTTTTTGCTTTGAGTCTTCATTGCCAAGCCAGAAACCAATGTATTTAGCTTCGCAGCAGCAGCTTTGGGAAGCAGCAAAGATTTCTGGATGGATACCTGCAACGCAAGGCAGACCACAGCAGAACGGCTGTCTGAGTGACGCAGTCAGACCAAAACTGGTTCCTTCGGATCAGCTGGAAGGCTGCTGGGCTATCTCCTCCACCCAAGCTTTGTTCCCCACTTCGCCAACTACCACAGTGCTTTGCAGAACTCCTCACCATGAGCAGCAATCCAGAGAGGAGAGTCCTGGAAAAGGCAAGAACTTCTACAGCTTAGAAGTGAGACCATTTTCTGAACCCGTCTCTGTACACGGGACTGAAAAGAACCACTGGGCCTGGCATTTTGGAAGAAATGTAGCTTTCTCTGTCAATCATTCCTTCAAAATTGAGTCACTTGTATAAAACTGCTGTGAGTTTTGTACCATATCAAATGCTTCACAATAGCCTTTGGCATCAAAAATAAGCATACTCTCCTTACTGCTAGAAAAGGTCAATGAAAATGAAAAATATGCAGATTGGAGGTGGACCTTGATGTGCATTGGAGTATGCTGATACAGCCCAGGACAGTTTAAAACTACTCTTCCATTCCTGAATGTATATAAAGAACAAACAAAACAATTCAAAAAAGCTCCAGAAATCCAAACATACCTGGTTTATGTATGCTATTCAAACTTCTGCCAAGGCAATTTGGATTTCAGGTAGTATGAAATTCCTGTCCACAGCCCAGGAGTAGGAAGTGTAAAGGAAAACATTTCCAGCAGGCACACTTACTTTGCACAACACATGCATACCTTACCTGAACCCTTACCCTGTGTAGTACACCCACCTCCTTCAGTCCCAGGGAAGCATCCCCTGCTTCCCGCTTCCACTTAAGAAACAGTAAGCAGTAAATTTGTTTATGGCCTCCATTTTATTAATAGTGGCAATCAGAGGAACTTTTATGGATATGCTTTGTTCGCTTCAGCTCTTGCTTTGTCTTCCAAGTTGGAAACCCCCACAGGACACTCATAAATGGACAAATTTACAATCTAGCCTCTGTAAAGTGCCCACAGCAGCATCTACATCGGAGTTGTCTTTGTGCTCACGCACCAGCTGTGATGCCAGAGGGCACAGGGTCAGAGCAGAGGGCTTCCTCTGGCTTTCTACAAACTGGGATCAGCCAACCTTCATTTATCTGTGGTTAAGGGCTTGTTTAGGTTTCTCAGATCATGACTCCACAGAGCTGTTTGGATATTTTTAATCGAAAGACAAAGCACTTCCTCTTCCAAACTTGCTGCCTGCAAGGAGCATAACAAACTAATCATTCAGAATAATTAATTCTGTCAGAAAAATCTCTACAATTCTTACTAACGCTGAGTGTTTTGTAATCCTAATGAAAGGAAAAACCTGTCACTGTGATAATTTTCGATTGACCCATTTTCTTCAGTGGTTGGGGAGAGGGGAATATTGTTTGTTTTTATCTCTAAGGACCATAAGCATGAAAATGATATCCGTAAATCTTCCATTTCAGCCTTGCATTTCCAGCGCAGCCTTCAAAGGAAACATTAGCTATTCCAGAGAGCCAAGTAAGATTGTCAGATTACTCATTTGTATATGCATTGCAGAGTGGCTTTCAGTTACCTGTGACTTTAGTTTCAAAATATTCCCAGGACAGGGAAACATTCATTTTATCCATTTCTAGATGGGAATCTGAGATGGAGAAAATACAAGCACCTTGCCAAGGCCATGGAGGTAGTCCTTGCAAAGCCAAGGACTGGAATCCAAATTGTGAGTGCTTTAGCCTAGCCTTTAAAAGCACACCTTCCCTGTGGGTTTTAATGTAATACAAGAAGTTTAGGATTGAAAAACCATTTCTAAAGCCAGGTTTTATGAGAAAGTGTGGAAAACAAAATATTAGTTTCCTACATTTGCCTAATATTGTAAACACCTAACTGCCAACTTCAGTGAGGAAGCTGCCAAACAAACACAAACAAAACAAAACAAAGCAAGTACTTAAAGGAGAAAACGCCTGAAGTTTTAGAGTTCTTTTTCATGTTGTCATGCTTTGAGGTCATCTATTTCTTCTGTATTTGACAGCTGAATGTTAAACGTGGCAGACAGTTGCCTTTCTCATTACTGAAGACCGAATGGTATAGGAAATCTGTTCTTTAATATGCAGCCTTTTACTTCTAGGTCACTAATTTGAATCGATTCCTGATCAATGGTGACTGAAAGGCACTCATATCCGGCAGCTGTTCTGTGGTCTGTGCTAAATGAGGGGACATCTTAGCTATTTCCCAGCAGTAGCCCCTCTCTCTCAGCACCAGAACAAGCTGGCAGCTTTCACAGAGATGCTATGGCCTGATTGCACATGGCACTTGCAAATATCCAAAAAGTGATTAACCTATTTTCGCTCTGTTTTGTAAGGCGTGGATTTGTTTTTTTCAAGTAAGCCATATTTTTTTATGGTAAGCTTTTTAAATATTAAATGGGATCATCTTGATGCTTTTGTATAAATGCATTCTGCCTTCAACACAGTGACTGCTGTTGTGATGCTACTGGCAGTGGTCAGAGGATGATTCTTTTCATGCACAATGAGAAGTGCCAAAACAAGTGTAGGTAGTTTCTGTGAGTGGGATTCATAGCTTTTAACTTCATTTATCTACATGTCATCTGTTTGGCCCAAATGAATCATCTAGACTGCCACTGTACTCCAAACCTCTCCTTTCAAAAGTACATCCACAGAGGCTTTGTCCGTACCAATCAGAGGTGTTAGTTTCTTTCAGAATTCCACCTGAAATCTTAAACATTTTTTACACTCTCATCTGTGATAGCTGCAGAAACCCTCAATTACAGTACAGAATAAATCAGTTTTGTTTTTAAGGATCCATGCATATTGTCTAACAGATATCATGGTTGAGAAAGACAAGTGTAATTGTTACACCCATACTTTCCAGGTACCAGATTCCTGGTGAGTTGTTGAAGATAATGAAATGCAGGGGTACTTTTTGCTGTTTTTTTTTTCCTAAAACTTCTCCGACCACTCTGACATGACCTCCCAAAAGATTGACATAACATATACAATGCACAGTACTTTTTCTCCCAAAATATCTCTGCTTTAAACAATGCCTTTCACAAATTTCTTTATGTCTCTGGCAGTGTGTGGAAGAATAATCATTCACCCACCCACAAAAAAAATTCTGGCCTTTATTACCATCCTTGTTTCCCTTTCTTCAAGCATGTTAATACCTGCTGAACAGAAACAGCACTAAAAGTCATAATAACTGTCTACTGACACTGGTTCCCCAGCATAATGAGTTGTTGAGTTTTTCTTTTAGCATTTTGATAACAATACCATGTAGCCAAATTGTCTGGTAGCATTAAAACTTGTCAGAGGAAGTGAATAACTTGGCTGTAAAAATTCACTGAAACTTGGCATAAAGGGTATTAGACCACAACCAAGTTTTCTTCACAAAATATTTAATTCTTTTTTCATATTCTTTCCATAATCTAAAAAGCAACTTTAAATGCTTTCAAAGAGACCAGCTACAAGCCAGTAAACTATGACATGTCTGACTGTGCTTGTGAGAAGAAAAAAGAGGGAATGAAAGTAGAAACTTACAGTGCCTTCAAGATTTCATGTACGAACAAGTTTATGTTTAAGTAGCATTTTAAGGAATTTCATAGGCATTTAGTTCACAGCCTCAAAGTTCTTTAAAGATATTGCATGTGTAACTTCAACTTCATTATATGTTTTGGGTTTTCTATTTTTCTTAAAGTCATGTTTTTTACAATCTTAGGGGGTGTAAGGGGAGGTGTATGGTGATTAGTCTCTGTAGTTGAACAGAAAAACTAAAATAGAGAGGAATATTTTTTGTTATCCATTATACCCATGTATACATGGGTTCTCTATGCTTACAGTCAATGGAGTTACTCTTTATTTATTTTTATTTGACCAAGAAGGTTATTATAAATAATTACGTGTATTACAGAAGCAAACTGGAACACTTAGTCAGGAATGAGGACCACATTGCTTTAGGCAGTGTCCAATGAGATCAAAACAAAGGAAGATTTCAGGAGACTGAGTGCTTACACTAGATGGAATTAAATTGCCTGATGGGAGAGCTGAAGGAAACTGCAACAGCACTTTTTGGGGTCAGAAAACAAAGTAGGTTTGCGGGGATTTCCTCCCACTCCTGGAGGCGGAAGGAAAGATGAAAAATTGAAAATGCATAGCTGAAAATTGGAAAGGAGATGATGGAAATTGAAAACATAATCCTCATGGAGGTAGCAGTCAGCCTTTTAGTACTTGTTACAGTGTCATTTAAGTGGGAATAGGGAAGGTGGTGCATTTGTTATAGTAGAGAAGGAGAAGAAAGTGCAGAGACAAACAGAATTATGACAGACTCAGGGCAACAGATGGGGATAACAATCTTGACAGCAGAAGTCCAAATAGATATGATGAAGGCATGGTTGCAGTTGTCAGGAACAAAAGCAGAGGATACTGCAGTAAGTGAGACACGTGGCTACAACACCAAAGCTACTCTGGATATGAGTTTTAGCTATATGGATGAGTGAAAAAAAGGCCTGTGCTTGTGACACAGTGCAAAAAAGAATAGGCAAGACATAGATATATTCTGGAAATGAGGACCCCTGGAGACACACCCTACAGAGGATGTCACTCTCCAGAGCTAGGTGTCAGGCCAGGAGGTTTGGTTGCTCACTGGGATCAAAAAGAGGCTGTGTAGCACACAGGAGATGTAGGTGTAATTGCTGTAGCCCTGCAGGTTGTGGACTGATGAAAAGGAGAGGGAGAGAGAAGGAGACAATGCAAAGGAAGGGGGAAGAGTGACACAGAGGTGAGAGTCCCAGCTGGAAGGCAGGTTTTGACACACTGTTCAGACCCAGCAGCATTTCACCTCCTGCCCCTCAAGCAGTATTTATGCACAGACTGGGTGCAGTACCCCTCATCTCATCCACAGCAGTTACTTATACACCCAGGGGACAAGATCTTCTCCTCTGTGTTCTGAAACACAGAATAGGAAATGTTTAATTCACTTTAAGACTTTTTTTTTTTTTTTTTTTTTTTAATTTAAGTGTTTCTGGGAGTATCTATATATCCTGAGTATTACTTCCTGGCATAGCATTGGACTTTGTTCAATTTCTTGTGCTCTAGCTCCACTGATTTCTATCTCATTGTTGAGACAGCTCAGAATTAGCATATTAACCCTTAAAATTCTTTGGCTCTGATTCAGAATATATCACTTCATTAAAAATCCAGCATTTTAAAACATCTGATTTTAACCAGCTCTATCTTTATTGATGGACTATATTCCGTCAAGAAATGAAAAACCCAATGCATTTTAAGCGTGCCAAGCATGCTGAAATTTCAGATTACATTTAGCTAAGTTCATTTGGAATCTCCAATTCTAGACAGAGTCCTACCAGTCCTACTGTTTTTCTCTCTAGTTATCCAGAGATGTTTCCTTTTTTCAAGTGGATTTTAAATATCTAGGCTTTGCATTTTCATGTAAATGCAGGTGAATTATGCATATAGATCTATGAGTTTGGCACTCAAATGTGTCAAAACAAAATATTTTTAAGCCAGATGCTCATATATGTGCACATTTTTCCTGACTCATACAGGAAGAATATTCTTTTAACATCCCTGGCTGGTATCATTCATGTACACTGATATATATACTGGTGTTCTTAATATATGCTTGTTCCTAATGAATGAAAAATCTTCCTCTTCCTCATATCGATAAAAGGGCTTTTATTGATTAAAGTCACATTTATTCTAATGTTTTAGGGATTTGTAGGTTTTAGTCTTTCACTGGTTTTTTTTTCAGTTATTCCTTTAGTAAAATCCCCCCTCCTTTTATTTTTTTTTTTTCTTTGCATGTGATAAATCAAGTTACTTTTTCACTCTGGACTCCATTATGGGATCACAGTGGCTATACAAACCACACGGAGTTAAGCAAACAAAGGAATTTTTTTCATTTTCTCTTTCATTCAATAAAGTTCCATTTTCTGTCACCCTGCAACCTTTTGACCTGTGTCCTAATGGCACTGATCACTCAAGGGCAAAAGTTCAGCTGTGGGTTAAGTCTGTGTGTGTTTGCACCGGGCAGGGAGACAGTGGGTTCTTGCTTCTTGTTGTCTCCCCCCAGCCCCAGCATCACTCCCCAAACGCCAGCCTCACCCCTGCTGGGCTCTGCCTGCTCCACACCTCCCTTTGTGAAGACGGTAAGGCGGGCTGGGAGTGAGCTTTCCCCCAGCCTTTTGTTTTTCTTGTAGCTGTCAACAAAAAACACACTGTCTTATTTTCCTGCTCTGGGGGTGAGAAGGAGAGAGAGAACTATGCAGCAGGGACACTGCAGTCAGTGCTAACTGCCTACAGCCACTCCTGTCAATCACTGTTTCATTCTGCTTTGCCTCTGGAAGCTGCCTCTACTTCTAAGACTGAATATGGAGCCCTTCCCTGTTCTCAGCACTGCTGGCACAAACTGTCTCAACATCTTGGCTCCTGCTGTGAATGGGGAGTTCTCTATTATGCACTTTACAGTGTGATTTTTCAAGGCACTCTGAAAGTAAATGATACCTCAGGTGCACCCACCTCTCCCAATACACTCCAGCAGGCTTTTCCAGTGGCCTGGTGACCTACAGACACATTTCTATAGATCACTAGGATCATGCAGACTCACACTGCTGGACAGAGTATTCCCCTCCAAACCCCTGACTCTGGTATGACATGTTGCCTCACTTTCACAAGAATATGGCACAGTTTCACAGTTCCTCCAAGGCACTTCCTCTCAGCCTCCTCTTGGTTGCCAGACCCTGAGCTCTTCACGCAGCCCCTGCTTCATCCCCAGACTCCAGGTCACCAGGCAGCCAGTGAAGTCACACATTCCAAATACACCTTTCTGAGCAGGTGACTTGCCTGAGAGGTGCAGTGTTGAAGAAGCTTGCACCACTTTTGGAGGAGTTTCCTCCCTCCCTGGCAAAGGGGACAGGTAAGCAGGGTATCACTAAAACCATTTCTGTCTCTGTGGACAAGCAGGAGCAGGGCAAACCGTGGGCTGAGTGGCTCTGCAGTTGATGCTCTGCAAGGGGGACAGAAAGTCTTGGGTATACTTGGCATTGACTAAAGCCTCATCCTTTCCTTAAGGAAATCTTTGGCTCAAAGGTCTGACAGGCTGCTGTAGCAACAGCCTGTGGATTTGAAATGGGACAGTCTCAGAATGGCTCAGAATGAGGGCTGGTAGCAGCCCAGATGGTGCAGCTTCCCCCCATCCCTCCTGTGAATGACCACGCTTCACCACTTCCAGAGCACCCCACAGCCCCTAAGAGTGGCAGAGAGGGCACAGGCTGTGGAGGAGCTTTTTTGGAAGTTGGGCAGTTGAACAGCTCATGCCCAAAAGATAGCCCAGGTGGCCCTGTAAATAGTGGAGCTTGTGTGCGTCTGCATCTGCATGGTGGCTCCTATAAAACACGTCTGGGCTGCAACTTCTGCATGCTGCAAACCAGACTTGGAGGAAAGATGGGCAATAGTAAATGTTTCCTTCTTCAGTGTCCCAGCAAGAATGACTAAGGTCCCTGCCCTGAGGAAACTGAGGTTTGACTCAGACAGTCCAGCTACAGAGTCTGAGTTTTAAGCATAGGTGCACCAGTTCCAGCGCAACCCTTTATGTGCAGAAGCTAAGCTCACACATAAATGCTGGCTGCATAGGATAAACAAAGCAGGGTTCTCTCTCAGTGCCCAGAGAAATTTTACATAAGCATTAAAACTTAGATGGATTCAGATTGCTCTATTTTACTCTGGTTTAAAGTGATTTGTAAAGGCCTGTACACAAAATTATTAGAATACATTGAAAAGTTCAGACAGTTATCTCAGTAAAAAATGAAGAGGAACAAGCTTGAACTGTCAGGAGTAACTAAAGAACATACAAAGCATTATTTAGTGGGTGGATTTTCAGTGCTGCTCAATAGTATTAAAACATCCCAGTATTTTAATCCCCAGGAATCTAGAACAAACAGTTAAAATCAACTTAAATTTGATTATCAGACAATTCATGAATGACCTGGTAAATGACAAACAGGCTTCACTGATGATGAAGATTGGCATAATGAATAATTATGTACTAATTAGATTTGCAAACAAACACAGAAGCCTCATTTGCCAAAATCCACCATACTGTTTTGAGACTAGCACTGATCCTGAGATTGCCTGGCTTTGGGATCCAAGGGCAAGTGCCATCTAAAACAAGATAACCATGGCCACCCCATAGAGCAGTTTGTCCAGAGTGGTCCTCAGTGCCACAAGTCCCTGAGATGTACTTATTACTTATTTAAAGCCTTGTTCCAATTAAAAGTGCCCAAAATAGCAAAGGGAGTGTGCCACAGATGCCAGAGAGAGCTGAAGTTATTTATTGCCCTCCTTAGTGAGTGCCATGAAGGTCTATATGTGTGTTTGAAGCCTGGGATGCTGTCAGAGGATTGTTTAGGATAGACTGAGGTCAGACTGATAGAGCCATGTTATCTGAAATGGACCCTATTTAGCCACTCCTGAGCTTTGTCACCGTGGCAGCTAGCTGGGGCAGTCCAAAACAGGCTCAGGGAGTGAAACAGTAATTAGGCAATAAGGAAAATCAGGGATTCAGGGCTTGAGGAGACAACTGTGGCCTCTCTATTGTTTATTGTGGTAGATGTACAACCAGAGAATGCCTCAGTAATGAGGGGAGACATTCAGTTACCCAAATTCTGAGAAGATGGCATTTCAGCTTCTGTAAAGACACCTCTTAGGGTCCAAGTGACTAAAAAAGTCAAACAGATTTAGTGAATACATTCGTACAAGCTGTCAGATGGGAGACAATGTTAAGATTTTAAAGAAAGCCAAGGTTCTTTCTTTGTCCCCTTACTCTGGCAATTAAAGCTTTTGGGAAAAAAGCAAAAATATGTGTACCACAAGACTTAGAAACATTAATGTTGTAAGGCACCTTCCATGAAAATTTTATCTGGCAGACATTAGTATAGGTGCCTCTGGGAAAAGGAGTGGTGTTTATTGTCTTGTATAGCCCTATTTTCTTTTTTTCAATATACAAGAATAAGAATATATATAGCTAGATTAGATATAGATAGATATAGAATAGATATAGATATATAGATTCTATAGATATAGATATAAAGATAGATAAAGATACATATCTAGTCCTTCTAAACTCAGGTTAAATTGAGTCTTTACTTATTGCAATCCATTTATTCTTGGTCTATTTAGTAGATGCTCCAAAGAACATGAAAACATTTTCCAACAATTTTTATAGATGTTGACAGTATTTAAAAATATTATTTATAATTAATATTTCATATTATTGAAACAACAACAGTAAAAAAGACCACATTAAGCAAGACCACAAAGTCATAGATGTTTCAAAAACCATTTTTTGTATGCGAGCTCTTTCACAGAAAAGGGTTTCTGTAGCAAAATCCTATTTTCCATTTCATAAAGGATTTACAATCTGATGATAAAATGGGATTAAATACAGAAAGCTGCTATTTATAAATCATTAAATTATTTATAAATTCTTTGAAACATATATAATTGACTCTGAATATTCACCTAGTTGTGACTTATGTTCATATATCCTTGCATTCTGATATCTTTAAAAGTTGGATTTATGCAACAGCAGACAAAGAAGGAAAGCTACTCACGGAATCATTTGTCAGAATTTAAAGTAGATTGGATAAAGTGGTGACCAGCAATAAATTGCACAAATGTCATTCTGAAGACTAGAGATAACCATAGCTCACATGCTGTAAATTCCACATGGATGATCTTTTTGTCTTAGAGAGGAAAAGCAAGGTAAAGCTTCAGTGTAGAGTTCAGCACCAAGGAAGGTAGCACCGCTTGCCTTTCTATAGAGAGATGATGCTGAAATCACCCCAGAGGACAGTGGTGAAGTGTGTGCTCTGCTCCCACCTCACCCAAGGCCTCATTAGCTTGGCTGGACCCCAATAGCAGTGCACAATTCAGTTTGAGTGGGCTTCTCTGGTTTTGCTGAAGCTGCAGACCTGAATCTTCTCCAGACTCAGACATGAAAAGCTAACTTGCACACATGCCTGCCCAAACTACAGACCCCATTCTAATTGCAACATAAACCTACCCTGGAACTGACCTAGAGGAGCAGACACTGACTCAAGGTCTAAGGAGACCTGGTTTTCATCACTAAAGAAAATTCATCTTTAAATGATGGGAAGATTTTACTAATAAGCTCTTAGCTCTCAACTAATGTGCTTTTTTGGAGCGCTGTCTGACTGTACCATTGTCTCTTCCCTTTTCATTGTTAATCTGCCAGACCAAGCTGAAGGGAGATGTCTCCAAAGCAGGTTGATTTATGCCAGGGAGACTTTCTGGACTGCTGAAACCAGGGAAGCAATTTGGCACTCGGTTTATGCTATTTACAAAGAAAAATGTAAGGCAGTGGGGAGGGAGGGGAGTAGGATGTATCTGAAGAAAGCTACGAATTGCTAATGATGGCTTGGCAGAACTGTTAATAGCTTTTCTTCTTATTCTGATATTCCATGCTGATAGCCCAGTGGCCTGTTAATTGAGTTTTTAAAAATAAGTTTACACAGGTTTTTTTCATGATTTGCCATGATTTTGACTATTTTCATTACCCTATCACCATTAGGCTCTGAGTACTTGCTGTCAGTGACACACATGTGGTTAACACATGGGTATCTATGAATAGGTCTCTTTAACAGTACCCACGGGATGATTCTTAAAACTGCCTGTCTAAAGCTGTCTCATTTTTACCAGGAAAGGAGGGGTAGTTTGAAGAAGGACACTTGTAAATTGAATATACTGAAGTGTGTGATCCAGATTGATTGCAGTCAAGCATGTTTCCTTCAAACCAAACTTTAGGGTGACCCTCTGGTGGGAGGCTATAATGTACACTAAATGAAGTTCCTATGACTGTGAAAAGAGAGGATTCTCCAACCATCATCCTCAAAAACAAACCTTTTAAAAGTGTATTTTTTATACCCCTTCCCTGTCTTTTCTACATCACAAGGGATGTGTCTACATCCTGTTTTCCCTGGACTCTGGTCTGATGGATGTACTGGAAAATTTAAAGGTTCATTCCACACCTCTACAAATGTTTTTTTTTCCCCCCAAAATGTGAGAGTAGAACACGGCCACTTCTGACCCTAATGTGCCTTCCAGACGTACTGGGGTACATGCATATGGGGAGCACTGCCCACCTTGCTTAGCCTTCAGAGGGGGCATCACCCAGGTGACCCAGAGGACACCACCCTAAAGGACTGACTCAGCCATGGAAAGGCTCCAAAAATGGGAGACAGGAGCAGGGACTGTGCCATATTCTGTGACTGTCAATTTCAGACAACAGCCATCATTGGAAACAACACTCCTGAGGGTGCACTGCCAACAGCCATATTTTGTTACCATTTTCCAGACCCCTGCAAGCCAGGACAAGGGCAGTTTGGGCCCATGCAGCCTCTCATTTAGGCATTCTGAGAAAGGAAGGGCAAGTCAAAGCCATTCAGTTTCAAAGTGTAGGAATGGACTGGAAAGAGTTATGTCATCTTTAGGTGAGGTAAGATTCACTGTAAACCATCAGGTTTTTAGAGAAGACTTCCTTCAGTAATCCCTTTATTTCTTCTCCATTCTGATGTAATCCACCTACCTCTTAACACTAACACCTAAATATAGCATATCCTCAACCGTGGCAGAGAGGCAAACATAGAGCAATGAGTACGAATATCTGAATTTCTCATTCAATTCAAACAATATTGAATTTCTGGAAAGGTCAGGTCTTGGCTCACCTAATGTTGCAGTTGATGCTTCAGGCTTTTTACTGTTTCTTTTAACAATGTCTTCATGATCCTACTAATTTTAAGTAAAGATGACTTAGACCTGCACTCTTCCTCTCTTTCTCTTTGTGACTGAGGCTTTTATACTAAGTAACTCCCAGACACCCTTTATCTGTGGACATAACCCTTGTTATTTGTACCAGCTAAACAAAATTTGTTCAAAACTCTGCCCAAGGGAATGCCAGAAAGCAGGTAATTATTGAAACTTCCCTGCACAGTTTTCCTGTACCTGCAGCAAACAGATAAGCCCTTCACAAGGTTGGACACTGTTTCCCAGGCAATTCAATTGCACAGATAACAAATTGTCAGTACCCAGCCAACAGATCTCTCAACATCCCTAATTTGCTGAGGATAGAAATGAGACTCCATTTGCCTAATGCATTCTGGAGTTTGATGGAGATAATTCTGCATCCAAACTGTCAGAGGAAAGTTGGAGCAACAGACCATCTTCTTCCCATGCAGACATCTATAATGAAGACATGTCCTTATCCATTATTTTTTGAATGAGATCTAAGAGATAGTAATCCTGTTGTACCCACACAAACCCAACACTAAATTCATCCATTTTATTGAGCGCCATAGATTGACTACAACAATAACGTGGTAATACCTGTCCTCCAATGATTTTATCTTTATTGTTCAGTGCTTAATTGTCCCTCTGGAACTAGGATATCCAAATGTATTATTAAAATGAGACATCTGGCAGTGGCACTAAATGCCTCTATGTCAGGAATTTACTATCTATTACTTGTAACAGTAAATCTGTTGTGCACATCTGCAGCAGCAGAGAAAATCACATCTGACAGCAATGATACAAAACATTCACAGGAGGTTTGGAAAGGCGCAAGACTGAATGAATCCAGGCTTTTACAGTCCTTTACGATCTCACTGAACCTGATCAAGCTGAAGAAACCCATTTTATGGCACTTCCTTCAATTTCAAATCAGCCATCATTTCTTGAAGCAGAACAACAAGAATTCTTTCAAATAAATATGCCTATAATGAGCTTTTTTCACGGCACATTCTGTGAACTGGAAAATGTGTAAATGCTTGTGGGCTTTGTGGATTGTAGCTTAGCTGCTTTGTCTACCAAAAATAATCTTAGATGCTCATGCAAAAAAACAAACTCAAATAACTCCTAAACAATATGGCCAAGATGCTACCTCAAAACTAAATTCCTTTAAAAGACATTTGAGAGATGAGGATTTCCTTAAAAAATGTCCAGAAGAATTCTTGGAATTAAGGAAATGTTAGCATTTTGTTTCATCTTACCTTAGGTTTATGCAAGAGAAAAAAAAATGCCTTGGAGCAAAACTTCATATTTAAAATCCCATTCCAGAAATAAAATAATATGTTTTATTTTATGGGTACACAGTTTTGTTTTGTATAGTCCATGTTTCTGAAAGTCTGGTAAAATTGAAGAGATAGAATTTAAAATGATAAATTCTAAACCTCTCCTAACCTTTCTATACATAAAAATAATTCTGTATAAGGATCAATGTTATAATATGGAAAAACTAATTTACATCTTCATTTTAAACATGCCAGGTCAGACAAAATTTTTTCAGATTCAGTGAGGTAGTAAAAGAGATACTAGTATGAATACTTGCAGGACATCACAATTAATCAATTTAGTATGAACTGTATACATAATGCTTCATGTTATCTGAGGTATGTAGGATTTCATAAAGGAAGGGACTTTTAATTCATAAAGTTAAAGAAAAAAATTGACTTCCGGAAAAGTGCATAGCTTTGCTCTGTATTTTGCAGTGGGTTTTTTGTTGGTTTTTTTTCTGACATAGCCATAGTTTATCACACTTATACACTAAGTAGCTGTTTGGTGATCTTCTCACCTGGTAATTGTTTCCCATGTGTCTGTCTTCCTGTGTATTTAAAATGGTGCTGTTTGATGAGCCAGCCAGAACAATGGTTTTGTCTACCAGGACTGATACACATATTTTTCTGCACTTCTAGAGTAAGGATATGTTCTGTCATATATTGTAATGCTTCTCAAAATCAGCAATAGGTACTTCTTAATATAGACTCAGAAAATACTTTTTTATTTCTAAAAGCCTGCTTTGGCTGGAAGCTGGTTTTATTTTTCATTACATTGAAGAACCAACTCCAATACTAATAAATGTTTTATTGTCTTAACATAGCACCCAGGGGAAATAACACTGTATCTCCAAGTTCTCTATTTTTTCTTTCAGCAGACCAGTTATTCCCTATTTGGATGACACATATGATAAGTAAATCATTAAACACCCTTATACATTCTAGATATGGTTTTGCATGTCACAGGGGGAATACTGCAATTCTTTCTCAAGAAGAGAGCAGAGGCTGTATCTATGCAACAAGAGATAAGTCATACCAAAACATGAAAATATCTGATCAGCAGCGGGGAAGAAAAACCCTGTGAAGCTGCACAAATGAGCAAAAGAGAGAGAGTTACAGACTGAGGCAAGCACATGCACATCCTCCTGGCATGAAAGCATGCTAGCTGGCTGCTCTGTTCCAGCAATGTGCCAGCCACAGAACAAGCATTGCTCATTTCAATTGCCAGGAGCCACTTCTCAACTGGCAAACATCTGAAGTATGGGAGGTTTTTAGGAATATCAGTTTCAACAAGTAATATTTTACCAGAAATGTAAGATGATGATGATAATAATAATAATAATAATAATAATAATAATAATAATAATAATAATAATAATAATAATAGTAGTAATAACAACGTTTAGTTAGATAAAACGGAAACAGTATGAGCTTATGTACCTCTTGCAGCATACAACTCTTGTTAGAAAAATGTCTTTCTTAGAATTAAGTGCTATTTCCCAGTGGCCTGTGCAGTGGCAATAAGCAACATGGTAAGCTAGCTTTTGCCCTTGCTGTCTCACATTCATGTTCTTATACCAACAGATACCATGTGAGAATTCAGGATTAATCTCAAATACCTGCACATTTTTGTACTTTTGAACAAAGGGTGTGCAAACTTTTTTAATAATGAGGATTAATATTATTCCTCCTATGATTTATTTCTGCTTTTTTCAGGATAACAGCACCATCCCCTGTCCCTTGGGCAGAAAAATCATCTCCCATAATGAAGAATGCAGCCTTCTGTCATATGGAAAGAAGCCATCAGGAAGGACAGTATTAAAAACCAGCATAAGGATGGGAAAGGAAAATTTAAGCAGAATATACTCCATCAAACTGAAAGCTGGCACGTGCCCAAGAGGCAACATTTCCACACGTGTTGTGGGATCTTGAAGAGCAGTCATCGGTCACTGTGTTTCTCCTGTATCCCAGCAGAAGTTTGGTCCTTTAAACAGTACTGTGTACCTGGACAGTGGGACATGAGCTCAATATTGACAGAGAGAAGCTTGCCACCTACTGAATCACCACCTGAGTCACCCTGCAGCTAAACCACAGATTACAGAACTGGAAGTGTGTGCTGCTATGCTGGAATCCATTGGTGACGATGCTACACCAAGGTCTAAGGCAGGGAAACTTCACAGGTTTCAGGTTTTCTGTCTTGTGGTTCCTTGGCACAGGAAACATGAAGTGTACACAACAGGCTATAAAATCCACTTTTAGTATAAACCACGGAGCTTGACGTGCATGAGGCTTGAGAAAATAGTTTCCATTTTCTGTAATAGTGATATTGTATACAACTTCTACCTGTAAATGTAAAATACAAGCTTGAATTATCTAAACATCCGCCCTTAAGCCTCTCACAGCTGCAAAACCCCTGAAGCAGCCGAAGGAAGAAACATGGCAATGGCTAGCGCTACATTTGAACCGCTGGAAAAATAAAGACTGATCCTTGTTAAAAACTTAAAACTATTTGAGAGGTTTTTTCCAGGCCATTGAAAATGTTAAGGTGGTGGTGAGTCTTGAGCTCATGTTGGTTTGCTTTCTGCTGCTGCTCCTTTCAATAGTGTTGTATGAATTTGACCATTGCTACTTAAGGATTTGCTGCAAATGTTTGCAGAATGAGCTGTAGTTGACCTGGTATGGCAGTGGAAGCACAGAGTAAGAGGCAGGATAAACTGCATCCAGGGTTTACTTTTTCTTTACATATGTAAAAAGGAAGCACAATATGGTTAAGTAAGGCTCCTAATTTCAATGCTCCACACACATTTCAACGTTCCTTTACTTATTCATCCCTTCTCCATCAGCTGACACCAAGCTTCCTCTGTCCCGATGCACAGTGATAAAGGCATTCACCGTGCTGCCTCCTGTAGGATTCCCCCCAAGCCTCCCCTGTAAGCTCTGTAGCTCTCTCTTCGTGTGACACAAAGCTGGTGAAAAGCACATTCTGCCTGGGCAGGGCAGCAGCAGAGCAGGTGCCCCACTTTGGCTAGCAGGCTTGGTCCTCCAAGCGGCTCTCGGGAAACACGGCCTGTTTGGGCTGAAGGCTGCAGCCACGGCTGTTCAGGGTATAATCATACAGGTGGTGGGAGCAAAGTGTCCAGCATGTCTCCAGAGGGAACGTGCTGCAAGCCAGGGACGAGGACAGCATGTCCCTTAGGGAAGGGTAGCAGGTTCCAGCCACCCCAGGCCAGAGATGGTTCAGGGAACCGGCCCCAGGCCTGGCTTTTGTGAACTCCTTAGACAGACAGGCTTTTATTTGCATGAAAATAGACTTCAGGAAGCCATTAAAATGTAACAAAAAAGTATTTAATGCCCCAGCGCCTACCGAGCTTATATCAACCTCCTTATTAGACCTTTCTTTTCTTCTTCTTCTCCTCCCCTCCCTTGGCATTGCTCCGCTGCACAAACAGCCCATATGGAAAACAGCGCAGCCTGGAAACACCTAGCTCTCCCCGTCCTCTTTTGCTTTTGGCTTTTGCAGCTGCTGTTTTCTCAGTGTTGTCTTGGGGCAGTTTCCTGTTGCCATAGCTGATAGCCTGCCAGCGCCTGCCCGGGCCTTTCAAGTGTCAACACTGCGAAGTTGGCGGCGATGGCCAAACGCTTGTTAATGAGATATAGCAGCTGGGTAGGGGTGAACCACTGAGATGCATAAAGGCACGCCGCTGGTGCAGGAAGCGATGCCTTTTGAGTCCTTTCAGGGCTCTGAAAGCATTCAAATCAAAGAGGGTATGTTGTATTCATTAATAAACCAAAGTTCCCATGCAACTGTGTTAAAGCCAGGAGTTTAACTTTGCTATGGACAGGTGATTTTTTCAACAGTGTTTTACACCGGAAGACAAAGGGCAAGACAACAAGAGTTTATGTGCTGCCAAAGGCATTACTTCCCTATCTTACAGCCAGACAGAATTGTTAAACTGAGCTAGGTATTTGCCATTTCCTGACAATAAAAGCTTCTTTTTTTTCCTTTATTTTTTATGCTTCAAAGCTCGCAGCAGCCTGCTTGATCTCCATCTCTCACATTTTTTTTGGCCTGTTTCTTAATTTTTGAAAACCGTGATTAAAAGCTAGAATAGAAAAAAAAAAAAAGACAACTTGTTAAAAAATAAAAACCCAAAGAGCCTATAGACAGGATTAACGACCAATGCTGCTTTCATTCAACTGAAGCAGCCCATGTGATCTGTAGTCTGCATCTGTTTTGCTGCAGCAGAGCATAGGAGAGCCCAACAGCTGGGCAAAACAGGCAGAAAGAAAAAAAAACAAAAGAAACTAGTATACAGTGCAAAATTTTAAAGGCAACTTGAGCCAAAGAGCACCTTAAAGATTTTTAGATTTTTCTAGCATTTATTTTTAATTGGGTTGAGACCTTTTTCATTTCCTTTTTTTTTTTTTCTTTCTCTCTCTCTCCCTTTTTTTTTTCTTTTTTTTTTTTTTTTTTGGTAGGCAGGGGCAGCTGGAGAAAAGATTGAATGCTAGGAAAACATGTTTAAAACTGAAACAACCACAGTAGTAATAGTGACAAAATTGCTTTGGAAAAGTTAAACAAAAGAAGTGTTAGGAACAGGAAAGGGCCATATGGCTCGACAGGCCTGCCATTTTCTGGTTTATCTTAATTGTTTCCCTCACTTCTCCTCAAATGAATACAAGTGTCTCAGACTCATTTATATGCTTTCATTTCCCTTTCACAGTAACTTGTTCCAAGGTAATTTAAGCCAAGCTGCTTAAGTGATATTTAGCTATGTGACTGTTTAGAGAACAGCAGTTTAGCTATAGCCATCAGCCCACCACAGTTACTGTACTTGTTTTTGGGATTTAGTTACACCAATCAACTACCTACTAAATGGCCCTCTTTGGGGCAAACTAGGTCAGGCAGACCCTGACCCAGAAGCTTCTGTTGGGGTCAAGAAGAGTCATGCTATTCACCTTCACAGAACTTAACTTTGGTTCAGGCATATTCTTTCACTCTAAAATTTAATTCCAGTGAAATATAAAGGGTTTGTGTGGGTTTGATTTTCTTCACAGAAATGTCGGGATTTAATTTATATTTTTCTGTAAAAAGTTTCATTTTAAGGCAATCATCTATCACATTCTTATAACTAAAATGACAGATGAAACCTGAATTTCCCTACAAAACTCCCCAAAAAGATTTTCTACCAGACTCGGTCTCTGTTGTGGGAGAGAAAGATTACTGAGGCTTAAAGGATATTTTTATATGTGAAAAATTGTTCCAGATAGAAGATTTCAAATCAGGCCAGCCAGACGCAGGCACCATGACCATTTTGGCCTAGATTTTATCCATTGTCATTCCTGTGCTGCCTCCCTTGTCACACAGACTTCTGTGACTGCAGAAGGTGTGGAAAGGCATCGAAGGAAGGTGCATTTAGATGTCTGGGGATGGCCATGATGTAAGAAAGGACCCTAAGTCAGGCAGGAAAGAGAGTCAAAACAAAACACTTCCTATTAATAATAACATCAAGTGTAACCATGGCGAGCTGTTAAGCCTTTAAATAAACATACCATGGCAAGCTGAAGCACAAGTTTCAACCAGCTTGTTAGAACACAGTCCTCTACTATGACAGAAGTTAAGATGTTCTGCATGCACGAAGCCTGTGCCAGGGCATAATCCACATTTTGGCTACTCTGGCTACTCAGGGTAATCAGCAGATTAGTGGAGAAGTGCTGCTAATGGAGGAAGACAGCGCTTTTCTCATCTGCAGGATCTTTTCAATCTCAGGAAATGCTGACTTGTAGAATCTGCTCAGAAAACTCTTGTTCAGACACAAGCCAGTAAATTTGCTCATTCTTACACAAGATAATGAATGATTAATAAATGAGTCAATTCAGTGAATGTCTGGCCTGTGCTTCTCCCCATACAGCCTCAAGAAGATAATTGCAGCAGTGGGGATACAGAAAGGAGGGACTGAGCAATAGTAAAGATGATGTTTTAAAACAATTTCTGTAGGTTCACCCACTTAAAAGAGAAAAAGTGGGGGAAGGATTTTCATATCAGCAGCTTTACTGAGTGCTTAAAACAAGCCAGGAACATAAATACATGCTTTCTTCTTCCACCACAGTGACCCCACAGGTGCAATTTCTAGGTTGCCCAGTCCAGAACTCCTGCCTTCAGCAGATTATTTAAGAGAAAGGAGGTGAAATAGAAATCAAAATATTCCCAGACCTGTCAACTGTTTTTTTACTTTTTTCCTTTTATACTTTTTTAAACTTTCTTTACCTTTTTCTGTCTGTTTTTTAAGTGTTCACAAAACTACCAAACCTGTAAGTCGGTATCCCTGAAAAGCAGGGGAAAGCTTAACAGAGAAAATTGCTGATGCTGTCACAGACAATGAGTTTGTCTATTGCAAAGGTAGGGAGAGCACAAACTCTTTTCAGAGACAACCCCCTTAAATAGGAGAAAACATTTTTAAGGTCCTCTGAAAAGAACATCATGAAGCATGGCTACTGTCCTTTGGAATCACTTGCATTTGCTACACGTTTTAATTGATTTTATATCTATAAAAAATATCACAGTAAGGGATGGAAGGTAGGGGCAAGTAGCTTTTATACCTCCCCAAAATACTGTCTAATTTTATCGTAGCATGCCACTGTGCTTTCTGATAAAACTCAGGATACATCTGTTCCTAAACTTAGGCTTATTTCCTAAGCTTAGCCTTGTCATAATATCTCCAAATCATGGCTTTTTCCATATTAAATGCAATCTGCATTTGCACTTCTGAATATACATAGCTTATATCACAGAACCAGCACGAGATTGGTGCTCCAAAGGCATTGTCATTTCCTTTGGATGTGTAAGATTTTCTAAATTGCAGACAGACAGACTGTGACTGGTTCCTTCCTTGCTTATGTTAGCTTGGATCCTGTTCTCAGCTTATCCTTTCTAAACTTGACTGTTGTTTCTGATATCTCTTCCTTGTCTCTTTGGTTTATTGGATATTTCCCCTGACTTTAGATACATAACCAGACCAGTGTTGAATGCCAACTCCTGAGCATGAGGAAGCACATCTCTTACCCAAATTTGTCCTTGGCAACTTAATGAAAAAGCCACACCTTAATGAAGAAACTGCACACACACATTCACTGTCTTTCTCCTTTCACTCCAAGGAATGAAAGGACTGTAGATCTCCCTGTTTCAGAGAATGACAGACTGAGCTCATATTCCTAAATCCCCCCTGTATTCCTAAAATAAACTCCTCTGTATCCCTGCAGTTTCCTTCAGCTTGCTCTCCTGCAAGCCTTTAACCCTAATCATTCCCTCAAGGAACTGAAGACTCTGAATGCCAGTGACTAAAACAGGCATTTAGGGCATTTCCTCGGGGGAACAGCATTTGTTTTACACCCCCTTCTCAGAGAGAGCCTGCAATAAGCTGTGTGGAATATGGGAAGGAATTCTGGAGGGGATCCCAACGTTATGTTAGATCTGCCAACCTGACAGGTTCAACTGAAACCTCTGAAATTTCCTATCCCTACTCAGTGACCCGTGGCAAATCTGCATGACAATGTATTGTGTAATTGCAGGAAGCCAGTGCAATATCACTCAGGAACAGGAAGCTTGGGAACTGTTTACAGCCACCACCAGTGACAAAACCTGTCATTACCTTGCACACTGTTTCTTCAGAAACATGGATGCAATTGCAAAGTCTTATCACTCAGCTTTATGGGCAAGATCTGCTGAAGTAAAAGAACAACATGGGAAGAGCAAAAAAAGAGGCTGGGCTTGGTTGATTGCTGTCATGATTATGTTACACAGGTTGAAAGATAGTTTCAGCAATCGCTTATTGTGCATGAGAAGACATAATTGTTTGCTATCAGTTAGGCTTCAGTTAAGTTTACTATTCCTTATCTCTTGTTTAAGGTAGTACTTCAAAGGAGTACTTGCTTCTTGCCCTTTGACTCAAGTGGGCACAGCAGTGGGATGCCATGTGGGGGATGCAGATTTGAGAGCCTTCATGTGCTCCAAACTCTCAGGCTAACAAGAGGTAGGCAATTCTGCCAATGTTTTCTCTGCTAATTTAGATTAACTCACGAATTCATGTGCAGAACTTTCAAAGAGCAAAATTGTACCCGCATGACTATGGCTAGCAAGCAAAGAAACGCATCCCTGGCCCCCATTAGCTGAGTTTCAGACACACTTTTAGGCAAACAGGGCTTTTAGGGTTCATGCTTATATTCCAGAAATATGAAAACAAATTGAAAACTGTTTGGAAAGGAAACCTATGAGCTCCCAGGGCTTAAAGTCAAACACAGCTTGATAGGCAAGGTGGTTCACTAAGAGGAGAAGCTGACTGTAGCTTAAATATATGGAAGTTTTTACGATCTCAGAAATTTCCAAACCAGGCTGGTTCTCGCCAAGAACTAATCTTTCAACACTACTTTTCAAAATTCTGAACTCTTCGTTGAATGAATATCTCAAGCAGGCAAAATCAGGTCACCAAATGCTATAAACACAAAGGGGGTGAGGTATTGACCAAAGACATCTGGGCAGTAGCACCTTCGGATATAGAAATGAGACTGTCCATGGTAGAAAGCATTGTCACCTCAGAGGTGAGACAGTGCTGGTGGTGCTAATATCATCTGCTCTTGGGGGAGTGATAGGTTTGCTGGACCTAAAATGGCTGAGGAGTTTTGAGAAAATAAAGATACTAATAACTATTGCCAGAACTGACAGAGTCGCAGATTCTTTGGTTTAGTAACCAAGCTCTTCCCTATCATTCCAAACTTCCTGGAAATAGATTTGACAAATTTGGTATGAATGCACAAAGTGCTTCTATATCTCAAATGAGTATGTGGTGGGGGGGAGAGGTATTAGTTCAAATTTTTACTAAGCTGCATTGTTTTTCTGACATTAGGTTTTGATTTCAGTATAATTTCATTAGGTTTTGACTTCAGTATAATTTAGCCACAGAGAGATAGAAAGTTTTTATTTAATGTAATGCTGAAATTATTATTTGTATTACAGTAGTAATACCCAGATTGTGGGGTACTGTGTTGTGTTCTGATCTACAGAGACAGATAGTAAAAGGCCATTTGTGCCTCAATGAAGAATATAAAAAACCCAAAATATTCAGACCAGAACATAGGTAACAAGGAATCTGACCAACAGCTGGTCAGAGACAGGAACAAATATTATAGCAGGGTCTCATCTGTCCAAATTTCAAAAGATACACAGTGTAAGCTTTTTTGATGTACTATTTCTAGAATCATTTTTGTAACCAATTTTTTTTTTTTTTTAAGCTTAAAAGCAGCTCCCAAGAAAAGAAGAAATAGCTCCAGTGAGTCTCTTTGGTGCTCACACCACTCCAGTACATGTTTCTACATTGTCTGGTTACTCACACTCAAGTTCAGGATCCTGGAAAAGCTTGCTCAGCTCATGCTACCTCCTTTTCATTTCAGTGACACTGCATTGGATGTTCAGACTGCCCTTGATAATTGTACACTTGCAGTACACAATGGAACCACCTTGTGTAGGTGATCCTTTTGCGTTCCAATGACCAGGACACCGCCAGTTCGAAGGAACGCTGTGCACTGCCATCAGTTCCTATGCAATCTTAAGGACTCTTGTGGAGGGGGGTGTTACTTGTTCTCAGAAAAGGTATCTGCTCTGACCCTAAACAGGTAACTGCTCAAAAGGCAAGAGAGCTCTGCTATTTAATCAAACACTTTCCTAGAGAAAAGGAGAAGCTGAAGGAGCAGAAGAGAAGGAGTAAGAATATGCCTAAGAACCTGTTCTAGTGGTTTCAGCCCTTGGATTAAGTCAATGTCTCCCATCTCCTTGAAAATACCCCAGGTATCCAGCCACTGAATCTTAAATACAGATCTCAGAGGTGCCTTTACAATTCACTCATGTTGTGGAGCTTTTTCTGGTTACAAAGGGTACAGAGAAAGGGAAGGAGAAACTATGTTTCAAAAGATTACATGTTTTAATCACTAACACTTTCTATTGTTCATGATTGCACTTTTATTAAGTGAGTGTTTCACTTTCAAGTACATTGAAACAGTATTTGAAATATTTCAAGGACACTTCTTTTAGCTTCTAACAACTAGACGTTGCTGCCACCACTGGACTATTATTTAGAAGGAACATGAACCAGAGATATTCTGACCTCAGCAGTTTGCTTTAGTTTGCTTTACTGACAGGCACGTAGTTAAGTGTACATTAAATAAGGGAATGCTTATTTTTCATCATTGCCATGATTAATTGAGGAAATTAAGGGAAACTCAAGAAATGCTAACCAAAATTTTCCAGTCATCCTTTTAGCTGCAGTATAGCTAACAGAAGCACATTACAGCGAAATCACTAGAAATATTTTCTCTTTTTCTTTGAGACAATTCTTATTAAATGATTTCCATTATTTTTATCTTCTTACTTGTAAACAAAGTAGAAAACAAATTCCTTGTCCAACATATTTTGGCATTTTAAAAGACATTAAAAACAAGTTAGAAGCATAGAACCATTTAGGTCATAAAAGACCTCCAAGATCATCCAGCCCAATCTTTAACCAGGAACTGCCATGTTCACCAGTAAGCATGTCCCTAAGTGCCACATCCACACACCTTTTAAATACCTGCAGGGATGTTGACTACTGTTCCAATGCTTGACAACCCTTTCAGTGAATAAATTTTTCCTACTACGCAATCTGAAACTCCCCTGGTCCAACTTGAGGCCATTTCCTCTCGTTCTGTCATTTGCTCCCTAGAAGAAGAGACCAACCCCCACCTTGCTACAACCTCCTTTCAGGGAGTTGTAGAGAGTGATAAGCCAATCTAACCCAGTGAAGAGAGTACCCATTTAAGCCATGAACAGCCAGGTTTTTGGAGAAAATTCTGTGGAAAAAGGAGTCACGAGCTTTATTAAAGGCCAGGTAGACAACATCCACAGCCTTTACCTGGTCAAAGAAGGAGATCAGGTTGGTCAAGCAGGACCTACTTTTCATAAGCCCATGTTGGCAGCCCTGGTGACCTGGTTGTCCTGGATGTGCCATGTGATGGTACTCAGTACGATCTGCTCCATGGCCTTCCCCAGCACTGAGGTCAGGCTCACAGGGCTTTAGTTCCTTCCCTGAATTCTCCTTCCAGAATTTCTTGTAATTGGGTGGCACATGCAGCGACCTTCAGTCAAGTGGAACCTCTCTGGTTAGGCAGAGCTGCTGGTAAGTGATGATGGAAAGTGGTTCGGTGAGCACTTCTGCCAGCTCCTGCAGTACTCTTTGGGGGATCTCACCCAGCCCCATAGACTCATGTGTGTTTCTAACTGGTGGAGCAGGTTGCTGATCATTTCCCCTTGGATTTATGGGAGCTTCATTCTGTTTCCTGTCCCTGTGTTCCAGTACAGGGAGTCAACCAATGTGTGGTGTGTTTGCAGGACTGCTTAAATTGAAGCAGTCCAGACAGTTCTGTTAGTTAATAAAACTCAACCAACTTGCAAACTCCTGTTCACCTGAATTTTTGAGTCAGCTGGCACCACAGATAGCCACACTATCTCAAACATAATGGCTCCAAAGCACCACAGGAAAATGACACTTTTTAATAGATGGTACAACAACAGCAGATCATCACTATTTTTCACAAGTATTTCTAAATATTTTATGACTTATTCTATAAAGAAATGTCATATCTTTATTATTACTATAACAACTACTTAAAAATACTGAGGAAAAACAAAGCCTACCTCACTTCTATGTCAAGAAATTCAAATAAAATTTGTGACTAGGCTTTCATTTTGGGGTCAAATTCTCTGTGCAAGTGGTTCTCATTGAATTCAGCATGGTTCCAAAGAATGTAGCAGAGGACTGAATTTGGCTCTATCAGCTAGCCTAAATATATGATGCGGTTCTGCCTTTCCACTGTACTGGAAAGATACTGTACCCCTTTAGCTTGTGAGTCTGCTTATTATCAGTCTTTGGGAAAGAAAAGATGGTTAAATTTAGATTTCCACAGAATGTTTTGATTTAAGCAAAGGAATTCAGTGACCACCAGCTTGGAACATCCTTCTGGTGTCAGAAGTAAGCAGTAAGCAGATTCGAAAAAGCTGTGCACGTACACTTGATTGATTGAAGGGGAGAACAAAGAGAATGTCAACCCTCCAGGTTTAGATGAGGATCAGGTGGTTTCAAGCTGAAAAGAAACAGGGACCTTTGTTTTGTTTTAAGCAAAATTCTGAGAACCTCCATGGTTCCATGTATGCTGCATTGCCCTAAAATACAGGAGGAAAAAATATCTACAAAAAAAATCTACTTGTTACACCCTTTTTCTCACTCATTTGTTCTGATGGGATTTGAAATCTCCCATCTTTGAACAAAATGGCTCAAAATGATTATTCTTATTTAGCATCAGGCAAATATCAACTGAGTGATACAGTATCATTGGGTCAAACACTTTTACAGGGTTAGATATCACAGTGCTTTGACAGGAAGATCCGTATTCTCAAAAGCAATTTAGAATTATTTAAATCCCACATTAAATTAATAAGTCACCCTCTATGAAATAAATAAGTAAACAAACAATAGGCAAATAGATAAATAACAGCATATGTGAAAGCAGTACACTAAAGAAGTCAGTGTCATTGGCAGTGCCATCAGCAAATTCTAGATCTGGGAGGATTACTGCTAGCAGCCAGAGATTCCTCTCTTATTTCTGTCCGAACACTTGGCAGCTTGTGCTACAGCCTGGCTGAATTTCTTCCTTCACACTTTTGCCCTGTAGGGTTAGAAGATTCCAGCTTGCTCACACCTCGCACTGCAGGGACTCATGCAGATGGATAGTTGATGTTACACTGTGTTTGGCCTTCTGATAATGTTGCTAACATGGAATTAATCTGCCAAGTTTACCTCAGAAAAGGCACCAAGCAAGGGGGCCGGGCACTGAGAAGAATACTTTGCTCTCTTATAGCCAGGAATGCTGCACCATAGGGTGGTCAAGTGAATTATTTTCAATAAATAATGCATTTTTTAGGGGCAAAAAAAGACTATTTCAACTGAAAGTGATTCTTCATTGCGAGTCAAATTTGGATTGGTGCAAAAAAAAAAAAAAAATTACAAATTGTCTCATCTAAGTCTTTCTGAAAGAAAAGGGTAAAGAGAGGCTACATTTATGAAGATTTGCAACAATTCACAAATCAGAGGAGGCATATGCCTTAGAGGTTCGGATAATATTATCCAACATATGAAGCTAACGTTCAAATCTTTGCTTTGCCTCATTCTGTGTGTCCTGAGCTTAAAATGTGTCCTCTGACTTAGCAGAGCACATAACCAGCCCAGCAAATACATGGGGTTTTCTGTGGCAAGCTGTTCTGCTTTGCATGACAAATGGGAGCCACCAGGTCTGCAGTCAAACAATGACCTTTCTCTCCCAACTCTCTGCACTATAAACCTCTAGCCTTTTTCTTCCCCCAACCCATATTTATTTCAAGTGCAGATTTCAATGGGACAGTAAAGTAGGGCCTCTCTCAAGGTTCCTAGTACTAAGTTATTGGAATTTAGTTCCCTAGTGGAAAGCCCTAACCCAGAGCCCAAATCTAATAAGCTAGATGCAAAGTGATTTGAAGGAGCCATGGTGTGCCTCCTTCACCACCAGCTAACGCATTTAACACTAACACTTGTATCCAGAGGGAAGCCAACCATCCTCCCTCTGGTCTGTGGAGGTTCTTCCATTCAGACATGGCTCATGCAGCTGCACTCAGGGGTCCCCGTTGCCTTGAGCTCTGGGTTGTTGAACACAAGCTGGGCACCTCCACGGGCTGCGCTTCTGGATAGAAGAGGATGCTCTGCTTTGCATTGTGTGGCTCTCCAGACCACAGCATCATAGGGCCAGCTCCCAGAAAGATTGTTCTCCAACTGCTTTTCTGTCTTCTTTTCCTTTAATGAGTGAAATCAAAATAGTTGTCTCATTATCCCACCAGCTTTGAAATTGAGGCCAGTGAAATGCACTTTAATGAAAGAGAAATGCACCTTAATTAAAGTGATCCACTTTGAAAGGTGCTTATGACTATTCTACCTCATAAGAAGCTAAATCATTTCATCTCTGAAGGAGAAAGTTTATACTGAAGTCAGCTATAAATAGCAGAGTTGTATTTGACTAAGATGCACTGTCTCTGTTCTGTGGTAGGGATTATCTTTGGCTGATACTATCTGTTTTGTGTAAAGTAAACCTGATATTACACTGTGCATAGTTTAGGATATCAAATGTCCTCTTTTGTTAGTATTAATGTCATTATCAGGTTCCGCGTGCATTTGACATAGGCGGATTTTAAAAAGGAAGTTGCATCTAAGTGTTCCTGTGTGTGGAAAAAAGTAAGAATTATTTCTTCCCCTTTTGTATCTATCATATCACAAGTCCTCTTTCTGTCTCCTGTCTGTTTTTTACTGCCAAACTGTCCAATATTTCATGTATTTTCCATTCTTCTCTTGGAAAAAAGATCTCAGCTATTCAAAGTTACATTGTCCACTCCACAGTCTTGTTACTACAAGCTGAAACGTTGCGCAAAATATTTTTTGACTGGGATCAATTCAGGTCCAGGTTTTGAGAAGTTACTTACCATAAACAGTTTCTCAAAATCCACATTTATTTACTGAGAGCAGCGTTTGACATACACAAAAAGAAATCTTTAGGAATATTGGTACTTTTCAATGTAAGCTCAAATGAAATCAGGTATAAAATATGGAAATGTAGCTCTTTTTAAGGGAGATTTTCTGATGTGAGACTGAAACAGGCAAACTGCAAACACAGGGCTGTAACACACATTTAGAGCACCTGCTCCCTGGAACCACAGGGGATTCATTGCAGCAGTTCCTTAACTCCCACAGTGCATGGCAGAGCTCTGAGACACGTCTTTGCAGAAAGGAACACCAGGAACATACTCTTCTAAGTTCTGAGTGCTTGATACCTGAGTATGTTTCAGGATTTTGAGATAGCAGGGAAGTCCTGTAAAGATTTTGTGGACGTTTTAGAAACAGTTTCATGGGCAGCCCCCACCAAAACCAGAAGAATCTGAGTGAGCCCATAGGGAACTGCTCCAAGTCTTGGGCATTTTCTTATTTCTGTCCCCAGCACCAAAAAATTTATATTTTTATATATTTTTTTTTTTTTAATATATACATATATATAAAAAAATAAAAGTGTGTGTGTGTGTGTGTCTGCATATGTGTGTGTGTGTATGTGTGTGTGTGTGTGTGTGTATACATCTATTTAAAGCAAGATACTTGCAAAAATTTGGTTTGGAGCACAGTTAAGTGAATGTTTAAACAAGAGCAGAGGATATGGCAACTTTTGTCAGAGGTGATAGTGAAGAATTAGGCCTGTGCTAGCTACCTAGCATGTGTCAGCTGCTGAAATCTTTGAATCTCATTTCCAGTGACAATGGTACAGAGCACTATAACTATCTATAGATTTGTGTAATACAGCTCTGTATAGAAAGACCATGTGCACTGCCATCAGGGGCTCAAAATTAATCCTGTATTAGTTCACAGGGTGTCTTTTTTTCAATCCATGACCTCATGCCAGGTGGGAAAATGCAGAAGAACAATCAGAGGAGATTAATTTCCACATATTACTAGGGATAATCAGGATTCTCACAGGCTTTTCACTAAAATTCATGCGCAAATTTTGGTTTTGGTAGCCTTCCAGCAGCCCTTTCTTGAATGGAAATGAAACTTCATCAAGAAAGCAAAACTGTTCTAAAGGGTTAGATATATCCTGTATTTTCTCTAGACTATAGCATAATCTGATTCCTCTTTTAGAAATTTAATATCAGGAATTATACTGCAAAAGGCGATCCTTTTGTTTCTATTTTAAGTGGAAAAGTGATAAATGTATTTGTTATCAGGCATATCTACTTTTAGACTGAAGAGAAATTTTGGAATCTATTTGATGGTCTTATGGAGAATAAATATGCTCACAGAATATTATCTTTGTATCTGCACCAGAAAAGCACCTGCTGATCCATTAGAATGAAGAATTAGATTCTGGTCTGGGAAGTCTAGTAAACTAACAAAATATATTTGAGTGCCAGAAATAACTAGTTTGGGATTTGAATCCTCTATTTTCCCTTTTTTTCTCCTTCTTTGGTAAAAAAATACTTAAGAACACGCTGAGAACCTCAGCTGGCTGTTGGCAACTTGATAGCAGGAGAGATCAGTTCTCCCTGCCCTCAGTGGTATGTATAAAACCTATTCTGGCTTTTAATCACACTATATATGCACAGATATACACATAAATTGTTCAGCGAGCAGTGAGATGAACTGGATGTTTTTCCTCATGTATTTCCACTCCACACATCCCTCCACAATCCCCTGAGAGCCCCAGCTCTTTGGTCAGCAAAGCAGCAGCATGCGCTGTCCTGCAGCCAGCAGTGCGCGCAAGCTGGTCACCTGCAATCCCTTCAAGCATCACAGAGATGGATGAATGGCTTTATTTTGACTGCAGCCCTTATTTGGGTGTCTCTTGCCTTCACAGCCCTCACTTTCTACAAAACCTGTAGGAAGTTTGGGGTCCTGGGTCCTCTGGCTTGTTAGTTTTGGTTGTCACATAGCAACCAGTTCAAAAACTGCTACAGAGGAGGAAGGAGCAAGACCTGCCCTTCACCATGCCTAAGCCTCATTCCTCTCTGAAATTAAACTCATCTCATGAGCATATGTGTATATATTTAACTTAGAGAAAATACTAACCCAGTCACCTCATTTTAAATATACAGATTATAAAAACTGCTGAAGAACAGTTCGAACAGAAAGGCAAGGGATTTTATGTGATACTTTTTAGCTATTTCACAGTTTAAACAAAGCAGTCATGGCACTTCTCATTTCAGTCACATCAAAGTGTAGCCCCTGCAAAGCACAGATTCAGGCAGTTGAAGACCTTAACTCGAGCTAACAGTGACCTTGTGAAGGGAGGCTAATGCTTGCTACCCAGTTTTACTCTGTGTCTTTAAAGTGTGGCTGCAACAGGCTCAAACCAACACGTGAAGTCTGAAGTGTATTTTGGAACACTTTAAAATGATGTGAAACAGTAAACTCCTGAAAGCAGTAATGCCATTAAAAAAAACAGTTTCTGGTATTTTGTCATCCAAGGACTTAAAGATAGCAATGGATCCAAGCAGGATTTTGCTTTTTTGACCACTCTGGAAAAATAACCATAAATTTTTATAGAAACCATGAAACAATATGATGAACTATTTTTTTAGGTGTTCTTGGACCAACTCTTGCACTGCTGTAACAAAAAATCCTTTAAAAGCAAACACAAGCTTTTATAAGGGTACTGCAGGAAAGCATTGGTCCACAGCCTGTCTTTTAGGAAAAGGCTGATACACTAGGTATAGCTACATTCACAAATTTTCAGTGGAACAGTATTTAGATTTCCATAAAAGATACTCTAAAAAGTGGCAGAAAGCCCCAAAGCTGCAGAATACCTGCTAGTCAGCAAGCCTTGGCTCCCAGCTCTCCCTCTCAAGTGTCTCAGTGTTATGTAACAGGAGAAGGGAATGTTCCTCTCTTTTGGCAAAGGACTCTGAACCCAGCAATTTGTCTTGATGGGACTGAGCAGAGCACATGAAACCGAGTGAGTTATTGAGGCCTGTGGTTTCAGGAACTGGTTTAAAGATAGCCTCCAAATTATCAAAATTTACATAAAGAAAGACATCTGACCGTGGCCATGAAATACTTCTACCAAGTTTGGAAAGCAAAACTCAAGCAATGAATGGTCTATGTCATAAATGAATTTTTTGGCTGGATGAACAGGCCAGCAAAGAAAGAACATTGAATAAGCAAAGGTTTTAATATTCTGACAATTATAAACAGTCCTTTGTTTTTTTCTTTTTCTCTTACATGCACGAGGGTGTCAGCTGGGGAAGCTATATATTCATAAAACATCTGGTGTTCAGCTTGTTGTTATAATCAATCAGTCTTTTTATTCTATTTTTCCAGAACTGCGGAAAAAAATAAAAGGGCTTGGACTGCTTAATTAAAGAACCAAATCCTTTTCCTTCTGGATATACAAGGCAGCGGGTTGTGACTCACTGTCAATTATTTGCAAGATCTGTCTTAAAGGAGGGAAGTCCTCATGGTTGGAAAGAACAGTTTCTTGTGGTTTTAATATCTTATGGTAAAAACTGTTGAACAGATCATGTTCAGAGCAATTATAATTATTTACTTGCAAGACAGAGAATAGCATCACTGATTAACTGTTTAAAGGCATTTACAGTGAGTGCTCCTGATTTAGAGAGACTATATATAGAGGGGAAATGATACTTCAGATTTTATTCCCTACAATTATAAGTGTAGTAATAGCACAAGCATGCATAGTCATATAAACATAAACACACATAAAAGCTAATTAAGCATACATAGCAACAGCACTTCCACACAACTGCAATGCTTCCTAGCTCCCATCATTTGCAAGAAGGCATCACAGCTTCCCCAAATGATTTATACCCTGCCAGCACTAAGTTTGAAACCTCATTCAGCAGCTAGTTACCCCATTTGGTAGTGGTTTTTTGCACCTTACAACTGGAGGGGCACATTTGCAAAAGCTCTTTTCAGCCCTACCATCCCTGAAAAGGACAGAGAAGGTATTGTCTGCGGGATTGCTGAAAATTGATTCTGTTTCTGAAAGTTTAGTTAGTGACACTGACTTCTATCTGTAGTCTGACCTGTAGTTCTAGTGTCACTCGAGTGGAGAGGGGACACACAACTGCTTAGCACCCACATCCCAGCTGTACCTTCACATTCAGAACTTTGGACTCTGAGAAATGTAAAAAGAAATACTGAAAACTAAATTACTTATTCAGCCCCACCTCCTCCAATATGTGCCAGGAAGATGTGCCGTACGTATGTGTGTGTTTATGCTGGCACATTGACCTAACTGCATGCTTACCAATAATATGAACCTCTTTTAGGCATCAGAAGGAACCTGATGGAAGACACTGGGACATCTCATGTGACAACAGATAGCCACTCTCAGGTAATTGAATCCTGCTCCAGCTCTTCAATTCCCCACTGACAGGAAAAGAAGCTTAGTTCTCTAGTTTACGTAGAGAAACTTTTAATTAGATACCCAAAATTATGTGTCTTAATTTGAGAGGGAACCGCAGTCAGCCAGTGTGATTTCAGCCCTCAGTGGACTTTGCTGACGCTTGTCAGTGACTGAGTGAGCTTAGGAGAGTCAGGTTCACAGGAATTACAGATGCAAAATGTGATTAACAGACATTTTTGCAATTGTGTAAATAGGACATAACACATATTTTCACATGTAAAATAAAACTTTAAAACTCAAAAATATCTTTGAGTTCTTTCATCTCTCTTTGAAAGCCTTTTTTCCCCCCCAAGGTTCATTTCTCATAAACATATTAAACCACAAGAAAACAAATAAGATAACTCACTGATGAAATGACACGCCCATAAGCACCCTCACTCTGCAGGAAACCTCACCATGACTTTGCCGTGTCTACACATTAATGAAAAAATCTTGTGTTTTGTAAATAAGCTCTGCAAAGTCTGGTGGAAAAGTGCTTTCTTCCTTGTTTCATCAATAAAGTTACTATGTGACTTTTAAAAAATTCCACTGCACTAGGAAAATTTCTGTTCCTTTTATGTCCAGATTTAGCAAGTTTTTCAAAGCCCTTCTTATTAAGAAAAGTTGTGGCTGGAAACATGGATAAGTAGCTACAACGATTCCAGAAGCTATAAATATTCAGCTTATGATATTCAAGAAATTATCCTCTCTGAGGTGGGCTTTATTGTCTCCTAGGGCCCACCTGCAGCTAGGTAAGGGCCTCCCAAAGTGAAGTGGATGGCCCTAAATGATCATAGGTGGTTTTTAAAAAATAAACATAAAATTAGTTTCACACCTACTTAGACAGTTTAGAATTTTAATGTGCAAAGTCTGCCAGGGCTTTGCAGCGAAATAAGGCCATGCATTCAAGCTCCCTGAAGCCAATCAGAAAGCCAGGCTGAGTTCTACCCATTTTGCAATTAGGAATCACTGCTCCATTCTAGAGCACATCATTAGCAAACAAACTGTTACTTTGACAACATTTTAACATGTAGAGGCTCAAAAAAAACCCCCAAAAAACCCTGAACAATACTTGAAAAAGAGTGTTCTAGCCTCAAAACACCAAGAGATGAGATCTGTTTCATGCACACAATCTAGCACATAGCAGGCTTCTCCAAATTTTTCTGAGCATGCACCCCACCACCCCTCCTCCTTCCTGCTGAGAGGCTCCCTCTGGGCGTATTTAGATCCATTCATAGCTTTACTTGTGACTTCTGGATGTCTGGTAGCCCTGGCACAGGTCAAAAGCTTTATACCTGGAGTTGCCAGCCATATGACAGGTGGGTCAATTCTCCTCCAAGGTGTCCTGTCTGGCCACCCACTGTCCCCTGACACTTCATGGAGCAGCAGCCGACAGGCAGCCCGAGCACTGCCCCCTGAGCTGCACATGCAGCCCTTCCAGCAGGTCCTGCATTTATCTTGGATTTATTCCACATCTTCCAGACACCCCTTCCACACATCTCCAATTTTGAAAAGCTCGAGGTATGACTGAGCTCTAGTCAAACCACTCGCTGCCTTTAGAGGAAGGATGGAGAGAGGTGTGTTTCACTGGTTTAAATCAGCTTCTCTTTCTGTCACTCAAGACTGGACAGTGCTTTTTCTTACTGGAGCCCCTGGTATTCTGAGTGATTTAACTCTACCACCTCCATGTCACCATTGAAGGAGCATGACGAGGCAGCCTCAGACTGTGCAGCCTGTGGATCCTAAATAGGGATCAGCCTTCACTGTGGTTGACAGTTGTTTGCATTTCTATGAAAGGACATTTATGCATCCTACAAAAGCCTTGCCAGTTAACTCTGCATTGTTTTAGTTTGTTTTTGCCATTTGCTTACAGTGACTCTGAAGCCCCAAACAATACAAATTTAAGATAGCAGGATAATTCTGTTGCTGTTCTTTAGCAGTGCCTTTTGTATTAACAGGTTTCAGTCCCACAGAGTTCCTGCCCAGTACCACATTTTTAAAGCCTTTATAATCAAATTCATTAAAGGTCTACAGTGCCAGAAGTGTACCTTCAGTTAAATGCAGTTAACTTAGGGAAGGATGGGTGTCATAGGAGGACTCCACCATGGCTAGCATATTATTTGTACAGGGAAACAGTTTAGGTTATAATATATCATAATTTAGGGGAAAAAATTAAAATTCTTGCTCTGCCAGACAATCTTGGCCCTCCCCCATACACTCCCAATTGCCATAAGCAAGATAATTCATAGGCACCAATAAGCTCTCTGGCTTCCTTCTGAAATAAAGCAACAGGTCCTCTGTGACATCAGATTTGTGAGCAATCCTGGGCAGACACAGCTCGGGCATCACCCCCACCAGCCCACCACCTCTGCAGCCCTTGCACCAGCTGGAAGAAATGCCTTTTGCCATGCAGATGCAGACTCTGAGGACAAAGGTGTCCCTGAAACATTTCCCGTCTTTGTTCCTTATCTGATCCCAACTACTCGGAGTCTGTAAAACAGAATTATTTCCAGCTTTTCCTTTACTAAGCTTCTGCTGCTGATAACAATAACAGCACTTTTATATAATAGCATACATCCAGGCCTAAGGTGGCTAATTTACCCATCCAGCTCTAGGGCACCTGGTGCATATGCCCATCCCTGAGCAACACAGTCCTGCTAAATGATGTAGCATGCTTCCCTCTTCTCTCAGTGGAGAGGCACATGTGCCTTGGAGAGCTCCAGAAGACGAACCAAGCACCCTAGGCATGTATTTCTCTGCACAGACTGAGCAAGAAGTCATTGCAAATGCTGTGTGACTCCTTCCCTACTGAAACCCAGGTCATCTCCCCTTCTTCCAGGAAGAGCACCCACCTTGAGAGAGATGGGTATTTTTGCAGCAATGGAATTGTTAGAACATGTACAGCAACAAGACTCTACTCACGATAAAACATTTGTGAAAGCACCCCCTATTTCATCATAATAATCCAGCTAAAAAAGGAAGGTTTAAATAGAACAGATTAAAGTGCCAGTTGTCCTTTTTAGCTTGCCTACACTAGCAACCACACCATTATAATTTCTGCAGGGGATAGAACAGCATTAGCACTGTAAGGGAAATGTAAAATTACTTCAGAAGCTATGATTTTAATTATAGTCAGTGGAATGGGGAAGAGGGCAGAGTAGGAAATAAAAATACAAAGAGAGTATAAATAGCATTGCCTCTTAGGACAGTACTATTTATCTTACTCTGGGTATAAAGTTGCTTTATTTTCTTAACTTCCTGCTTTGGAAAGCAGCCACTAAATTAAAAGGAAATGTGGTTTTGTAATGCTAGGAAGATTTTTTTTTCTCTAAATTATAAAGCTGGAGAACCCAAGGCAATGACTAATTTAAAAACCAAGGTGGAGAAAGATTTACCTGATTCCAAATTATTTTAAAGAAAAGGGAAGAAAACAAATAATGAAAGATTTTCTTTCCAAATAAAAAGAATTAAAATTAATAGTAATTATTAGGAACTGTTTCCCTTTCTCATATTTTCATTTTTTGACTGGTTTTGCCTTTTTCATGTTCATCAGCAAAGTTATCAGTGAGGCAAATAACACTGAAAAAGATGTCTACTCATAATGTAAAGCACTACTCATTTTCAGTAAGGATCTCATAATTCCCTAAATAGGTACCTAGAAAAAGAAGTAAAAAAGAAAACAGATTTTGAAATCAATTCCTTAAAGAAAATATATAAACTTGTGATTAATGAATGAATGTATGATAGGTTTGTTTAAATGCACAGCCCGGGTGTGGTTGTAGTCACCACAGGACAGCCCAGTGGGTCCCATGGACCTTCCATGACAGAAGGGAATTCCCCATGGACCCTGGGCTGTGTTTCCC
This sequence comes from Fringilla coelebs, assembly GCF_963513975.1. Classification (NCBI taxonomy): domain Eukaryota; kingdom Metazoa; phylum Chordata; class Aves; order Passeriformes; family Fringillidae; genus Fringilla; species Fringilla coelebs. Next base: position 48,024,656 of record NC_140029.1, read on the forward strand.
AGCACCAAATGGACCAGGTTTGGTACCTCAGGGCACCTCAAATTGCTCCAAATGCCTTTGCTTGAAACTGGACCTCTCCACAGGGTCTTAATTTCCCATCCTAATTTTTGAAAGCACTTCTTAACTTCTCTCTTGGAATCCAATATTTCATTTGTACCTCGGGCCCATTCAGCACACAATATTCCAGTGCTAGGACAGCACAAGCAACAGCTGTGTCTGTGCTGATAAATCAAAAGCCCATTGACACTGATTGGTCTGGGCCCTCCTGAGGAAATTTGTCTTGGAGACAGGTAGTTGGAGCGTCCAAAGAGCAGTCGAAGAGGAAGAGGGAGTTGTTTAACAGGGTGGAACATCACAGGTCCTGCACTCAAACCCCCTCTCTAACCTGTCCACTGGAGCAGTGTAAGCACACACACACACACACACACAGACACAAAGAAAGAAAAAAAAGACCCAACGACTTCAAAACTAGCGTGAAGCTTCATGAAGTCCTACTGCAGTACTAGGCTGTGATGTCTCCATAACAAAATTCTGGCCTGTCGTGATGGTGAGGTTCTAAAGATGTTTGATCCACAGAGCTCTAAAATCTGATTGTCATGAAGGAAGAGATGTTTCCTCTCTGAAAGGCAGAGAAATATGTTGTTGTAGGGTAGACATGAAGCAGACTTTGGGAAAGAGGAAGAGGGAATTAACATCTTGCCTCGTCTACCTCTGTAGTCAGTGGAGAAGGACAGGTCTGCTGAAGGGTTGTCCAGCCCTGCCATCCTTCCATAGTTTAAGAGGTACAGAACACACCCCTCAAGATGCCAGTCACTAATTGTAAACCTGAACCTGACTTTTGGATGTGTAAAACAGGTGTAAGAGTTCCCATATGCAACTAAACTTGTCTATTGATGAAATTGCCTGAAACGTTTAGATCAGATGAGACTGAAAGAAGCAAATATTCCTGTGGATCTGGTCCTGTGTGGAGCTGCACTGGGTGAGAAGTGGCCAGGGCTGAGCCATGCTCAGTACAGATGGTTCCAGACTGCTCCAACCAACCAAGAAACACGAGAGCACAGCCGAGCTCTGTGTAGCAAAAGTGTTGGCGCCTCATGGAAAACATATTTAAGAATGGTGAAAAAAAACACAGAATGCCAGAGAGCAAAGAAGGAAATGAAAGGAGTGAGAAAAAACAGAGGAGGGAAGGACAAGGTGAGAGGAGGGGAGGACACCCCCCAGAGATTTTCCTGCAGTTCACTCCCCAAGGAGATCATGGCATGGAAGGTATTTCCCTACAACATACTTGAACAGGCTCCTGAAAGGAACTGCAGCCCTTGGCAAAGACCCATGCTGGATCAAGGAAAAAGTCTGAGAGGAGTAAAGAATGGCAGGAAGGAGCTCTCCCACATCCCCTTGTGAAACTCCTGGGAAAGGAGGGAGAGGAACTGGGAATTGAGGAGTGAAACTGAACCTGGGAGGAGGGGGAAGGTGTATTAGTTTCAGTCTTTCTCACCATTCTATTCTTTCAAACCGGCAATAAATTAAATTAATTTTCTCCATGCTGTCTGTTTTGTGCATAAAGGTAACTGGTGAGTGATCTCCCTGCCCTTATTTGAGACCATGAACTTTTCCATCTTATTTTCTCCCCCCTGTCCTGTTGAGGAGGGGGAGTAAGAGAGAGGCTGGGAATGTGTCTGGTAGGTCAGCCTACCACAGGAAGTTAAAGTGTTCGTATCTGTCATAAAACATAACTAATTCAGAGCCCTTCAAATTCCCACCGATCTGGCAGCAGGAAACAAATGCAAAAGCCCCTGTAGGAGCACAGATGGAATTGGCATGCACTCTGCTGATTATAAAGTGATGGGAATACAGTGCCAGGAGGTGGAGCAATCAGGAGCTGGCATCAGTCTGCACCAAAACACCAGCCCAAGCCATTAAGTACTTCTTGTTTAACACTGAAAATTTCCTGTAGTTTTAGGAAGAGAACATTATAACCTACTTTCCTCAATATGCTGTACCTCATCCTCTTTTTCATTAGGCCTCTTCATGATTGCAAGACAAATAGAAGTGCCATAAATAGAACTACGTTGGCATAACATAATTTCTATACTTGGCACTTAACTTAGGTAAACAACCATGCACTTCCAGGGAGCTTTAAGTTTGGAGCCTCATCATTTCACACTGTCAATGGTGTCTTCTACAGTTAAGCAATTTAAATCTGAGGCAGAACTGAGTTAACTGCTGGAGTTGTCTGGTTTCCTCCTCTGATTACAGGATGAGTTTTGCACAAGACTGCTCCTCTGGCCCTCAGGGTGTGGAGTCAGGTCAAGATTCCAGCTGCAACGTGCCCTTGGGGCACACCCAGGGCCAAGCAGATCCCCAGCACATCACCATTCTGCACAGCAGCAGAGCAGCTGGCTCTCACTCTGTTGACATGGACAGTGGTGAACCACAACACGCCAGCTGACAGCAGGATTTAATCTCTGGGACCTGCAGGAGCACTGCCCCTGGAGTAGGCAGTGCACCTGGAGTGGGCAGATTTTCCTCCCTCTGGAGTACCAGGAGCCAAGCCCTGTACCTTTCATAAAAGTAAGATACCGGTTGCAAGACAGCAATTCCTTGCTGCCAGGAGCAGAGGGAGACAGATGTCATCCTCACAGCCTGTCAGTAGCTGTGGCACTGGGTTCTCCAGGGTTTTCCTCCAGTTCTGCCAGTGACATTAATTTGAAGTTGTGGATGTTAACATAGAAGTCATTTAAATGGTGGCATCTCTGAATTTGGCTTTCAGACGCTACGGTTTGCTGAAATAACAGAACGCACAAAGATTAACGAGTGCAATCCCACACAGCTTTCTCCTAGGAAAAGAAAAAACCACAAGCAGTTTTAAAGAATAATAAGGATGTAATTCAGCTTCTAAGAGTTAGTTATTTATCACGACTGAGACTTCTATGCTTTAGCTGAATCCATGTGGACATGCCTGGGACTGCCAATAAATTCAGTGTGCCTGGGTAGTTAGTGTGTGTAGAGTGTCCTGTCTGTGTACAATCAGCTGCAGAACCGGGGACATGAACAAGACCCAACATTTATTTGCAAAAAAATAATTTTCTTGCACTAAAAACCAGCCACCCAAAGTTTAAGCAACGCTTTTGTGATTTTTACCTTGTTGTGTAATACGAGTTTGTGAATTAACTTCTTCCACGGAGTTTGCAGACTGCTTCAATGGCAGCGCTGTTCCAAGTGAGGCATGCAGTGAATAGTTAATCATTAATTCTTCATGGTTCATATTTGCTGTCTGCTTTACTGCATATAGTTTGATATAGTTCCTTCCAATAGACTTAATGCTTTCATTAGGAGTCACATGCTGGATCTTTATCTGAACCATTATCACAGTCCAGACATAGCATTACAGCCTCCCTTTGTAAGCCAAAGTTACAGAGTTCAGAAAGGCTTAAAACTTAATAAATACTATGGGTTTTATGGTAATGGAACAGCTGCAGGGGCAGACTGACACACACACCCTGACTGAGCCTGCCTAGTTGCTGTAAACAGGTGCACCTAAAGGCTAAAGCTCTTATTTTTTTTCCTGTCCATGACACTAATTTCATTGTCAAAGTCTAGCTTGACAATTGTGTGTGTGTTAGGATAATGTAAAGGAATCCAGACACATGTGGTGAACAAAATTACTGGCTCTTGCAAAGGGGGCGGTTTTTTAAATTGAAATTGCAGTTATCATTGTACAGAAAAAACAGCCGGGCACTTGTAACCAAAATTTTAAAAAATCTTTTGTTATTATTGGAAATCATAGGTTGTATAATATGGGGAGACTGTCCTCCGAATAGCAAAAATCACCACAAAGTGGAGTGAATTATGGTACATAGTGTTCATTCTAGGTACATTCCAGGAAGTTCTAAACCTTTAATTTAAATTTTCAGACATAGCCTGGGATCAGATTCACATGTGCTTTAGAAAAACTAGTTTCTCACTGTGTTAAAGTGCACAAGTGGGAAGGCAGAGGTATTTGAAAACTTCAGCCCAAGTGCCTTAGATCAGATCACTAGGCCTGTGGCTAACCTACTCAACCACACTAGAAACACTTTTCTCCTCCTCACTGCCCATTAATCTGCCTGCTTCTTGCAAGATAATCACCACAATCAGGATCAACAGTAAATAATTGCATTTGGCGTTCCCGTTTGTTGATACCTTCCGCAAGGGATGTAGTGAATTTAATTTATATCAGATGAATCATCTCTCACACAAAAGTTTTTTTCCTTCCAGCCACTTTTGGAGAGTCTGCTTAACAGGATGTGATGTCCCAAAAAGGGCAAGTGAAATCTAAATAAGTTACTGTGAAACAAAATACTCTTTGCATCAATAAAACACTTTCTATAGGCTAATAGCTCAACTGAGAAGGAAATTATGACTCTGGGTAAAGTCCTGTGTTAGTGCAGCCATAATGCTTCCCATAACCTAGGAAGAATATCCAGGGTGGCTTCCAGTATCTCTGCATGACACTGAACTGAGCCACAGACACCCATCCTCAGCCCATAGCTTTTAAATGGGCAAGTTTCAGGTAAAAAAGGACTGCTCCTCATTGATGTGAAAGATCCCATAAAATACAAGTGAGATGAAGCCAATATAGGTGTAGAGGAGTGTTCTGTGGAAATCAATCTAGAAATAAATCCTTTCTGAAAGCTTGTAAGCCATCCAGTAAAATTCAATAGAGATTACATCTCTGCTTTGGAAATTGATGAGTTGATTGAAAGGTGGAGGTTTGCTTTAAATTCCATGTGGTTCCCCTCTGGTGGCTGGAAATTGTGTAAAAACAGAGGCTTGTCTTTTTAGGATTCATATTCTCCCAGCCAGACACTGATCCCAGTTCCAATAGCAGTTTTTGTCACCCCTCTTTTATAATGTATTTCTTGGCTTTTCAATTGGCAGCTGTGACCTGGGCATTTATGGAGATGTCACAATCAGGCTTCCTCTGCTTGATAGCTGAAAAAAATCATCTCTACTTGCCTTCAAGAAATCAAGCTTTCCAGACAATTTCCCCATCATGAGACAAACTATGGAATTGTAATGTCTCAAAACTGATTTAGAGATATTTCTAAGAGAATGCTCTTAAAAATTGTCAAGCAGAGGTTTTTCACATAAAGGCCAGTGGAGCGTGTCCAGCTGGGTTTGAATTTCCTTGTATTTAAGCCCAAAACGTTCCACACATTTTTTTGAAACTAGTCTATCAAACAGTGGTTGGCTGTCAGATTTGATAAAAGTTAGTTCCCACATGTGCTTAGTACAGGATCCAAAACAGGAAGCGCAGCATCCGATGAAGTAGATGACCAAGTGCCAGCAGCAGATATCTGGAATATGTGTTGCTCAAAGAGAAAAGATATTTTGCCATTGGGCAATAGCTCACAAAAATCAGCTGTAATTGTCTCCTTTCACTTGGTGCTCTTCAGTTCAGATATTTCAATTGTTCTGAGAGCCTTCTCCACACCCCTTGAAATTACGGAAGGAAACTGCAGTGATTAATTTTTTCTGCCAGTTTGTCAATGAATGATGAACATATTTTGCTTTAACACTTCATCAATGTACACTGCATATTTACTAATTTAGTATAGATTGACATTTGGGGGTATTTGGGACAAATTTTTAAAACATATATGCTTATTTGTCAGCCTTTAAATGCATTTCCCTTCCCCATAACCCCTTTCTCAAGATTAAAATTTTTGTGACATCCTCTGAGATTGATAGGGCCCAGCACCTTTTAATGCTTGTCTAATGTCTTATGTGTCCTAAGGTCAGTCCTCCTCTCTCTCCTTTATGGGAATTAGCATTTTGATTAACATCACACAAGAACTTTCTGGAAACACTTGGCCCTCCTGTAACTTTCTTTCATCAATGTTGTAAAAGATTTGTCTGGTCCTTTCCATTTCCAGTCAGGACAAAATAAACTGTATGAATACATTAGCATGTATGCATTGCAGGTATTTTTTTTAATCATAATTATTGCTCAGGAATAACGGGGACAAAAGGCTAGACATAGCAGTGACAAGGAAAGTGAGGGGCCCAGTTATGGTTTTTGTGGATGCCAAGAGCTTTGGCTGTTTGCAGAAAACAGGGTCCGCGCAGATGGAGAAGCCAGAATGCAACTTCTTATACTTATCACCACTCTTTTGCTGTTTGTTTTTTTAATGTAGAGGGCATGAGTTTGACCACATTCAGTTCCTTCTTTTATGCTACCAATGTTTTTTATCTTCAGTACTCTCTTGTCTCAAGTTTGCCTTTCAGTAAGGATCCATTGTTGGTACTCACTGTTACTTCCAGTATTTCCCTAATTTTGTTCCACTTTCCCCTGCTTCTTTTGTAGTCCTCATCCAGATCTTTTGTATCCAAGCCTGTTAAACCGACAGACAGCTGTGACAGTATAGCACTAAAAAGAATATAACATGTAAATAAATCTGTTTCCCAGAAATTACTGTATTTCTTTTGGCTGCTCTGTGGCATGACAAACCTAGTTCTACTGGTGCCACCTCAAGTGGAGGGTTACTGTGTTTGCTTTCCCTGCAGCCAATGTAAACCAGAAGCAAATTAGAACCGCTAGCCAAGCTAATGGAATTGGCAATTCTTACCCACAGTAGCAGTGGGAGAGGCAAGTGCAATATGTGACAATGCAGGTGACCCAGCTCCTCTACAGATCAAGATGTGACTCACCAACTTTGGAGTCATGAAACTGGCAGCCATATAGCCTGGTCAAGGGGAAAAACAAACTCCCAAGGAGAGATTATATTGCACAGTAAGATTTAGTCTTGAGGCTGGCTTTTATAAATTGCTTTTTTATTTTTCCTCAGTTCCTGCAGGAAGACTGCCTGGTGCAAGATAAAGAAAAGAATAAGAAGAAAATTCATCTCAATTACCCAGAACTACCAGAAAAGTTCCCATTGATCTCCAGGCTGGATTTTCATCTCTATTTGAGAAGTCAAGCAGACTCTGTTCAGAGGTTCAGCTCCCAGATCTAAATGATTACCCCAGAAACAGGGAGCATTTGAAATAAATGGAACAGCAGTCTACATCACCTCAGCTATAAAAGGGGCCAAATTTCAGTAAAACAACACAAATAATGAAGTATTTTCTAGGGCTGTGTTAGGGTGCAGTTGGGACCTTTTCCCTTTCAGCCTCCTGGTTCACCCTGGAGCTTAGAGACCACATGTTCCAAGGAGCTTCTGGGGCTGAATGACTGGAAGGTGGATTTCCTTCTGAAACAAAGCAAAAAGACATGGAGGATGCCATCGCTCCAGAGTCATTAAAGGCTTGCTATTGTTGCAATTTAGATTTTTTGGTGTAATTTTTGCTTCAACTGGAAGAGTGACTCCAGCTAAATATTATTTCCTTGCTGATTGCTTGTAGTTTTTTTTTGGGAGGGGGATGTTGGTGACTTGTCCTCCTGTTTGCATTTTTAAATCTTTTTTTAAAAAGTTCAGTGGAATAGTTCTTTTTCTAACAGACAAGGAGTAAGAAACAAACCTGGTGAGAGGTTTTCCCCTGACTCTCATTTGCACTGAGCTGTTTTGAATTATCTGACTCATGTAACCATGTCTAGGCCTGTGCAAACACCTGTTTTCCAAGGCACAAAATATTGCTATATAGCAGTTACTTTTGCAGCTTGAAACAAGTATGCATTTTGTCATGATTTTAAATGAAATGAAGCCTTCATATTTATAAGACATGTTTGGATTATTTCCGGGCTGGGATGAAGGCTTAGAGGGGAATCCGTTGGATCACCTTTGTTCACTTTCAGCTTTTTGCTGACCACTGGGAGAGAGACGCATGATACAGGATAGCCTCTGCTGTAAATATAACAAGTGACAAACTGTGACCCCCCCTTCTTCGTTTCTCACTGAGAAAGATGCAGTCTTGGTTATATTTGACATCCAGAGATGACTGCTGGGACACAGCATGGCTCCAACAATGTTCACGGCTATGTGCTTTTTGCAGTTCCTTATGAATTTTCAAGGGAAATTTCCACATTCTGGATGAGAAAGATGAGATAGCTATATTGTTTGAACAAAAATAGCTCCTAGGTTTCTTAAAAACAAAAATCTCTTTCAAAAGAGGCATGGATGTTTCATTAAAATATAAACCTAATTTCCAAAGTGTATTAAAAGCGTTAACACGGTGCCTGCTGCCAGAAGAGCCCGCTGCAGTGCTGTTGAAGGAAGGAGGACAGCATCGTTATTTATGAGCGTCTGCACTCTCTCAGCCTTTCATGAAACCTTAATTTTATCTGGCAGCTCTTAAGAATCTCTGAGAAACTGGGTTCTTTGTTACCACTGCATCCATCTAACTTCTGCACCTAAGAAGACACGGGCACTTCTCTCATAAATAAAGAAGTCCAAACATTCTGACATTAATGTCACACTACTGTTTTAGGCCCTAAACTTTCAAGCTCCTCTCTCTGGGCAAGCACCGACAAATGCTCATTTTTTCTCAACTTCCAGCTCTGGCTTTTACAATAGTTTTGCTGAGAACAGAATCAGGCCTCAGTCATCTGTTTTCATCGGGGAAAAAACAAGACAAAACAAAACAAACAAAACCCCTTTATTACTCTTTGACAGGAGTAGCCCTAAGCCCAAGGGGGTTGTTTTTCTTCCATTAACTTTTGCTAACCTCATCCCTCCCTCATTTTTTTCCCCTCAGATTTACTCCCAAACAGTTCATGCATACATGTGCATGTGCCTGTGTGTCTGTGTGTGCATGTGTGTGTACGTGCACATTTATCCTTGTAATGAAAAGGAATCTATCTGTTCAGATAATTTGCTGTTGTTTGCAATGTGATACAGCTAGTCCTTTTCACTTCAGTGTGAATAAACAGTCTGATCCCATAAAATAGGCCTTTTCTCTCCTGAGAGCTTGTTCCAAGACTGCTGAGCCCAGGCTAGCGAAGAACATCTGCAACAGTTAGTGGAAACCCTAAGAATTCTTGTGAATAAATAGATTGGAAGCTAAGCTGGAAATTTCTCAGCGAGATATAAATTTTAAAAAATGAAATCCAGTTGAAGTACCCAGATTCCCTGGGAGAATACAAGTCTAGCCAACCCAAGTCTAAATACATGTGGTAGTGATCACTGTATGCTGTTTCCAGTTTACCATCAAAAAAAAAAATTATAGTAAAATTATTGCCATTCAAATTTAGCTTCTAATAAAGAAATGTTACAAACCTCCTTTATAATGATGTTTGTTAGAGACATTTTAATTTTTTTTTAAAACTTCCTCTCTTTTTTTTTTTATGCTGTTATCAGATATCTTAGATAAACATTACATTTATCAGTAAAGGCCACCAATGAAGAACAATACAGATCAGGTAGATTTAAGGGCTGTAATTCAAGTTTTACATTGGCCTGCTTTTGAAAATATTTAGGGTGGTAACTCTTTGCAGATCAGACTCAGTGAAAAACTGTTTAAAAGCCAAAGTCACTTAACTCTTTAGACTTTCACTTTTATACTCTCTCTTTTCTTGGATGTGCCTTCTTCATTTCATTTGCATGCTCACTCTCACAATTAAGCTAACTCAGTCCTTAGAGGCTGCCTTCAATTTTTTTGATGTTTACCACTAGCAGACTGTTATGAAGCAAAACATTTGACTTGTAGAGATTATAAGTTAACAGATATGAGTTACCAGTTTCGTGGGAAATACTTCACCCTTATTAAAAAAAAAAAAAGCAATATTGTTTGGCTTGATTTAGTATAGCTTTGGTGTGTTGAATAAATCATTTGCAGCTGGCTTAGCCCTGCACATGCTCTGGGGGTGAGGAACACATGCATGTTATCAATTCATTATTTATGCTGCAGTTCGTTACCACTCATGTGCTGGACAGCGACATCACTGTCTACTCTACATCTGAGGATATAACAGTAATGGCAAGAGATATCAAGCTGTTGGGAAGAAAGCAAAAGCTAGACTGTGGTTGGATTAACATTTGATTGCCTAAGCAGTACAGCTTTGAAAGCATGGGAAAATTTGCCTAGTGAGCATGCTGGATTTTTTTTAAAAAACATAAAGCCTGCCAAGATCCCAAACCTAAGGGGAAAAAAAAGAGCTTGTGGAGAACTTTTATTAAAGTAAATGGGGAAATCTCCCCTCCTTCTTCTGACAAAAAACATAAATATGCTATTTTCACTCTATGCTCAAACTGGTTCTTTTTCTCTATCCCCCCAAAAAAGGTAAGAAATTTTCACAAGTGTTTTTTAGCGTTCCAGTCCTTATTTCTCCTTTTTTCCTACTTATTATGGTAAAGAGGAGAAAGTCTGTTCAAGAGAATGGCCCAGATTGTTCCAGAAGACTTAGTGTTTCCCATAAATATGTGAGTGTTCCAAGTGTTTTCTTGTTGTTGTCAGTTTAGTCTGCTTTGGAGGCAACATGAAGTTTTCCCCCACTCTTTGCTGTATGGATACAGGCTGCTGAAGTGACTGTACTAAGGATGCCCTCTACTGAGAAAAAAAGGATAGGAGTCTAAGTAGGAGAGCTACAGAGAATCTTCACCAGTTAGTACAAGTAATAAAGGACTGCTTGCTTTCAGGTGTAGAGAACATTAAGCTTTATTTCATTTTTCAATTTGAGAACAGTTCTGATGAGCATGTGGACAGACTTGGCTCCAGAATTCCAAATTGTAGTGATACCAGCAAGTTAAAGTGGGCCAGGGAATGTTCCTGAGCAATTTGTCTTGGCCATCAGTGCTGCTCAAATGCTGGAATGGACTCCACACATCTTTGGACGACATCAATTAGCAGCTTCCTGCACAAATTGTAGGCATGACTTGGCAGTTGGCCAGGCCAATGTCCATCTTGAGTGGGGTGGAGTTGGCCAATCTTGGATGGCCAAGGCACTTAAATACTCTAGAGACACATTGCTCTATACTAGCTGGAGTCACGTCAGAAAATGAGCCTTGGCAGATTTCAATGACCAGTACAGGTGAAACCTTAGAACACAGCCATACAGGGAGCTCGATAAGATCAGCTGCTTCTTGAAGATGGGGTGGATCATGCAGGGCAAATGCTCAGTGCTCCTGACAGAGGTTTGTCTGTGCTGTTCTCAAAAACCTCTACGGACAGAGATCACACAATCACCACTGGCTGCTCATTTAATTGATAATCATACTTGGTTTCATTCAAATCTAACCTAAACACACCCTACAGCCACGATAGGCTATTTTTCATATCCCAGTGGACTAAGGAAAGACTATTTCTTTTCTCTTTGCAGTTACCATTTAAATATTTGGGATAATAATTTATGGTTTCAATGTTTTCTTCTTAAAGGTAAAAATACTCAATTATTGTAAAGTTTCTGTTAAAGTTTCTCATGAGTTGTAGTTGGCAGATCTCTGACATCACACACATATATGAAGTATTTAGGTCAACATATTGGCAACAAACAGAGCATAAGAAATCTCAGACAGTAAACTGAGTTTTCATCCTCTGTTTTCAATGTACAGATATACCCAGATCCCAAGGCTGAGTCATGTCATGCAAAAACAGCTGACTGAGGTATGATGAAATACCCATTTCTTACCACTGACAACAAAATCAGTCCCAGTTTACTAATTCCTAATGAAAGATTTACAGAGTTGCTAAAACAAGAGCTGGAGAAAGAGAGGTGATCTATTATTGTTAGCGCCAAAACATCTATCAGCAAATCCTGAATTCTTGAAAACCACAACACCTGTGGCATGTTCCTGTAATAGCACTGCAGGCCCAAACAGAGACCAACAGCTTCCTGGAAATATGAATAATTTTATTCTTGTTTATATACTTTTGAGATCAATACTTTTCTTGCAATCAGCTAGCACATGGGCTGCAGGTATTTATGGGAAAGCAAGAAATGCTGTGTATGGTGGACAGGAGGATGCGCTCATCACAATATTTTTGTTCAGAGGAGTCTCCTGAGGGAGAAATAAACATTCTGTTGGGATGTGCTCTATCTGGTCTTCATATTTTTATCTACAGAGTGACATACAAAGTGTAAGGACACTACTGACCATTTATGAATTCACCCTCAGAGTGACTGGCTTCATTGAGCCCATTCTCAGAGAGGAATCCAAACACATCCTCTAACATTTTATCCTCTCTCAGCTACAAATAGGAGACAGATATAACTAGTCTTTTTAGGAGGTCTCTTCCTGGAGCCTGAATATTTTCTACAGTTATAAGGAAAACATTTGCAATGGAAAACAAAACATTTGGTTTTTTCACCAGAAGGAATGCAATACTGGGAAAATTTTAAAATTAGGTTGCATATTAACACATGCATTATTTATCAACTTTTCCCCACTCTTTCAAAAGGAAGCCCTCCTTTACTCCCAATTTCTCTGTGAAAAGTGACCTCTCTCTCTAATGTGTGAGGAGGGAGCCCAGCAGTGCTTTTTCATTGACACAATCTGGGCACTATACTGAGTCCCCTCCCTTTTTCCATGTCTTTTGATCCCAGAAAGGATGGAGCCAGACAGGCAAACGCTTCCCATCACTTGGTGTCCCAGCCATTGTTTTCTGAACTCCTTTGAAGCTGAGAACCTGATGCTCTTATCTGTGCCATTGTCTCACCTTTCCTGTTAACTTCTGCAGCCTTTCCTTTTAGAGTTTGCTTTGCCTTCACAAAGCACTCAGAGGGGCATCAGAGAAACCAAAAACACACAGAGCCCCTGAAAGATTGCACAGTTTTCCAGAATTGCCACAGAGGAAATTTTAGGGTGTGGAGTTTTTAAAGAGAGCCTGCACCAAATATCACAAGAAAGTGATTTCTTGGTGACTGTAACAAATCACATGGTGCGTGTTGGATGGCATTCCCTGATTTCACCATATGCCTGTAAGCTGCAACACAACCACAGGAGACTGCAGGTCCCCAGAGGCTGAGGCATCCTCCCACTAGGGCCAATGGCGACAAGGAGCCCTTAGATAAAGCTCAGGTATTTATCATTCTCTCTGTGGAAGGATATTCTGTAATCTAAAGTTTGTATGCCTAAAGACTGGATTGAAATCAGTGTTGTGACTTCTACAGTGCAGACTTTTCTGTACTGACATTCTCACCATGTGATGCACAAATCTTTAGACTTGCATGAATAGTTGGTTACCTGGTGAGGCAGCAAGGATCAAGACTTAAGTATGAATTTTGGACAGATGAGTTTTAAGTTACCTAATGAAGTGCTGAAATAAGGAGATTAGTGTCTTTTGCATTTCCCAATAATCAGTGGAGAAAACTAGAGAGGCTCTCCAAAATACTGTCTAGAAAATCTCTCTCTGTCAAGTAGTATTTTGTAGTAATGCTAAGACAAAAAAGTACAGGTATGACATTATTTGAGGCAGGGTTAATATCTATTACTGATGTAGGAGGGAGAATTAGGCAAGCCTTTAGGTATACAAACATTTCTTAAGTCTGGAAAGAGAAGCAACAAATGCTTTGCCATCTGGAATTGAAATTGAATAGTATATACCTGTCAACACTTTTGGTATGCAAAAGAGGGAGTTATCAATATTAATTGTAATGAAGAAGAAGGCATCCTTAGGAAAATATATTGTCAGGAAAGAGAAGAAGAACTGATTGTAATTGCCTGATTTTTTTTTTTTTGTCTTAATAGCTTTAAGTTTTCTTTCAATGGCTTCACATGATAACTAAAAAAAAAGGACTTCTTAGTAACTTTTTATAGTACTAGCATTTTCCTAGTGAAAGCTGCAGTTTTTCCTGGTTAGGACTGGAACATACACAGAAAAAAAAATCTCAGAAAAGAACCATATGAATATTCTTTTTTTTTTTTTTTGGTAGAATAATAAAAAAGAACAGAGAATTGAAAAGTGAGAGCAGTTCCAAAAGAAATAAGTAATCAAGTTAAGACTTTTTTTGCAAAATAACCAACCAAGATTTTGAAAGAAGATTTTTGGATTAATATAGCATATTTCAATTCCAAACGAAAGGTATTATTGATTGTTTAAATAATTTCACATTCTTTTAAAAAATCTTTGTCTTTTGGTTTGTTTAAGTCATTGTTTAAATTAAAATATTGCTTCAAAGTGAAAAATTAAAATATAAGTGTAAGCATACCTATAAAAAATAATCCATAAGTAGTGTCCTGATAAATTCAACCCACAGATTAATATTAAAACAGCATATTGTGGGATTGTTTATCTTCTTTACAGGTAGTCTGTTTTAAACTCCAGTGTCAGCAGTCTTTTGCCATATATGTGAGACAGAAATGGATTTTCACTCTATGTTTCTAGAAAACCCTGCCTTAAAAAATCCTATTCTATGTGTAGGACTCTGAATTACAGCCGTACATGTGACTTGATACAAGTCTCTTAATGGAACTTTTCTGGATGGAGACAAGTAATTGATCAGAAGTGAAACATTTCTCAGAAATTAAATGACACTGACAAAGTTGTGAAGAAGCCCACATGGATTTCAGGATCTGCTGACTGTGAAAGTTTGCACCCAAGAGCTGACTGTTCCTCTCCTTTGGCTCGCCTTGTTGATAAGGTACCGAGTGGATTGCTGAGGAGCTGAGCCTGCAGGCTGCCCACCTTTCACCAGCACAAATGGCAGATAAATAAACAGCACAGTGGAATACATGGTTGTCAGAGATTGGTGCCTATGCCCGGTGCCACAGGCCACAAATGCTGTGAGCAGTGTGTACCAGAAATGCTGTTCAGCTTTAGCCTCTCTGCAGAGGGCTGTGTTCCCTTTCCATACATCACCAAGTTACTTCTGAGCCCCCTGTGTTAGCACGTACCCCTAAAACACTACATGCTAAACACGTGCTGACCAATAAGCCAGGAAGCCCTGGCACTTTAAAAAAAAGCTAGGATTGCAATGCAGAGCATTACTCTGCAAAACTGTCCAAATGCCAGCAGGACTTCCATTGTTTAGACAAGAAGGATGGCAACAAAAGGACTACCTTAAATGACCCCTCTTAAGTGGAGTATTTGCTTATGTCGCAGCAGAACATCAGTAGATCTTGAAAGCCAGGGGAATATCATTAATTTTAAACTGAACAGATTCAAAGGCTAATACAAGGTCAGAAACTTGTGCAGAAACTAGTGCTTACAGCACTAATGCTGTAAGCAATATCCAAGCTAAAGAAATGAAAAATAAAAGTCAGACAACGCCTCAAAGGTGGCTTTACACCCATAAGGGGAATTTATACAATGGACGTGAGCAGTATGTTTGGAGATCAATATAATTCATTACACTATGAGAGAAAGCTCTCCCCTGTTCAGTGTTAAACTAAAATCCCAATAGTGTCTGATCAAACCTGAGTTTTCAGATTAGTCATTGAAAAGTTCCCTTTGTGTAAAATCAGAGGATGATTAGTTTCATTTCAAATCGGACCCCAAATAAAGAAGACCAAAAAAACTTTGGGTCATTGCAGAGAGGAAAGATGGATGTATTCACTTGTATAGACACAATAACCCACAAATGTAATAAAAGATAATATGGTTCCCACAAAGTAAATTTTTTGAGACACATCACTGATGTGAAATATTTTTCTATCCTCAGAGACATCACAGGACGTTTGTCTATATTATCTGTTATCTTTGGAAAAATAAGCCACCATCTGGCTTGTATCTGGTAACAAGATTTTTGTACTGGAAATAAAGTAAACATTGTAATGGTAAGACAACTGCCAAGGTCTAAGTAAATAGGCTTTTTTTCCCTGAAGAAAGACAATGGAGGACCATAACCAGGGAATCTGAAGAGTTTTGGAAGGAGACAGCAATATTCCGCTAAACAAAATTAACACTTCTTAATAAAAAAAAATAGAAATTCCATCAAATAAGTACAATATGGTGGGATGAGAAAATGGACTTCAGTAAAGTCAGGATCATCATGGCCTGCCTGACTGAACAGAGGAGGAACAGATATGAGTGTGACCCCTCCATTTCAAAGCTGGGATTGAGAAAAACAAAAAGATTATTGAATAGGAACAAAATTTAGTGTAGGAGCCTCAATCCTTACTTGTCCACAGGTGACTCCACAGGCTGTGTTACTATAGTTCTCAGGTATCAGGAGAGGCTAAAATGCAAATCAGTGGTTTGTGCCTGTCCTACTAAAAATTAAGCATTCATAAAGACAATTAATTTAGAGTGTTTTTCTGTATGTATATAAATATTTCCATGACTCTACCCAATAAAGTTTCAAGTGGCTGAAACTGCCATGGAAGTCCCAAGAATACATAGAGGAGTACTTTTCTTCCACTGTGCATGTGTGGCTTGGAAATGGAATGTCTTTAAAAACATCAATGACACAAAAAAGGTTACTGAACAAAACTGCCCTAGAATGGATTTTGCAGTCAGAGCATGCCCCCAGCAATCAGATAATGAACAAAAGAGAAGTCTGAGAGAGCTGGGGCTCTAGCCTGGAGAAGAAAATGCTCAGAGGCAGAGGGAGGAGGATCTAATCAAATGTGATGAAAGTATACACTGATATATTGATGAAGAAAAGGCAGCCAGACTCTTCTCAGTGGTGCCCAGCGATAGGACATGTGGCAATGGGCAGAGGTTAACACACCTGAAAGCAATCTTTCTTTTTGAAGGAAGAAAAAAGTCTTTTTCACTCTGAAGTTGATCAAACACTGGAACAGGTGGTTCAGAGTGATTGGGGAGTTTCCTTGAAGATGTTCAAAACCCGACTGGGCATTTTCCTGTCCAGCTTGGTCTAGGTGACTGTATTTGAGCAGAGAGGGTGGACGAGAATATGCTGATTTGGAAGGAACCAATCAAGATCATCGAGTTCAACCCCTGGTCCTGCACAGCACCATCCTCAAGAGTCACAGCACGTGCCCGTGTCCAAATGCTTCTTGAACTTTGTCAGGCTGGTGCTGCGATCACTTCTCTGGGGAGCTTGTTCCAGTGCCCAATAATCCTCTGGGTGAAGAGCATTTTTCTAATATCCAACACAACCCCCCTGACACAGCTTCAGGCCATTTGCTCGAGTTCTGTCACAGCACAGAGAAGAGATCAGTGTCTGCCCCTCCTCTTCTCCTCACAAGGAAGTTGTAATTGCAATGAGGTCTCCCCTCAGTCTCCCTTTCTCCAGGCTCAACAGACCAAGTGACCTCAGCCACTCCTCATACTTCCTCTCAAGGTCCTTCACCATCCTCATGGCCATTAGTGAGCACTCTCTAATAATTTAAACCCTTTTTGATATTGCTGCACCCTAAGCTGCAGACAATATTCAAGGTGAGGCACCCCAGTGCAGAGCAGGGCAGGACAATCCCCTCCTTGCCTGGCTGCTGGTGCTGTGCCTGATGTTCCGCAGGACGGCGTTGGCCCTCCTGGCTGCCAGGCACTGCACTTTTCCATCAGCCATGGTCTCAAGAGCTCCTTCCAGCCCTAACCCCTGTGCCATCCTGTGACACCTTGGAATGGAGCAAGCCAGCAGTTCAGCTGTGTGTACAACCAGGAGTCTCACAGGGCCCTCGGTGCCTGAGGCAGCTTTCTTTGTCATGGCAGGAGAGATGAAGCCATTTCACAAACAGCCTTTCTCCACAGCTCGGGAAGGAAGGACACGAATGGCAGTGAGCTAATTGCCCAGAAAGGCACCTAAAGCTCCAAGTGCAGACATGACACAACTTGAACTAATGCAACTACAACTGCCTGGCACACAGCACATCAGGACACATCTAAATGGCAGGTGGACGTTTGCCATAAAGCTTCCTGCTCGTGCCATGGGACCTGCTGGAGCTTACAGGAACTTTGTCACTGCTTGGGTAAGTTTCCCTTGCAAGACCTGGCAATGTGAGAGGTCACCTCCTTTTTAATATGGCTGCTACTTTTCTTTCTACCACGAGGGTGATGTGAGGATAAAGCCATGCTAGGCAAAGGATGTGTGCTGCAGAAATATTGGGTCACCCTGCACATTCAGAAGAGTCCACGAGCTATTCAGTCCTTTCTTTTACTCCATTTATCCACACATCTTCCATCTGGATTTCCCAATAAAGTATGGTGGAAATCCTCTATTAACCTGGCTATTTGGTTTGTACTTCCTATCCATCCAGCAAATCCAAAATCAGACATACCACAAGCTACCTCTTCTTCCAGAGAGACATGTAGAAAGGGAATCCGGGTCATTTACAAATTTGTTGAATAATCAATTATGATTACTAGCGATTGTTATTTTTGTATTTCATTAGGAATAACAGCTACAAGGGAGCAGGAATGTAGCAAACATATTTATCACACAGTAGATTCATCATTTCCACTGTCAGTGGAACACCTTACAAACCCTTTTCAAGCAGGAGTGACCAATTCACTTTCAAAGACCTTAAATTGTTCATTATTCTCCATCTTGTGACTCAGAATTTTATTGATCTTTCAGTACACGGCACCATTTAAACATGGGCTACTCTTCAACTAAACTCCCAGTTAAAGCTTTCATATTCACTGATTTTTTTTTAATAGGAGCTGAATTGGAAATTCCCAGACTTCTTCCTGTGACCAGAGAGCCACAAGCACTTCTTTTTTCCTTTTCTTTCCTGAGATCACAAAGTCTTCAGTGCTCTTAGAAGAAAATCAGTACTATCTTGATAAAAACATGAGATAATAGCTGGTTTTTTGCTAGTCAAGGACCCACACTGTAAAGCTATTACATTGAACAAGTTGAAAACACTTAGAAGAATGGAGGTAGACTTTAACTTTATTAGAACATGCCATTTGCAAGCAGAAAATTATTCTGATGTTTCAAAGAGGCTGGGAGTGGGAAGGATGGGAGACAGTCAAGACAAACTTTCACACGAATTTTCATTTGATTTTTCTTTCCAGAATGAAATAATAGAAACTGCAGCTTTTTTTCTGAAGGAAGCTTTCTGGAAATAGATTTTCTGCAATTAAGTTGGATGAAGCAGTCCTTTGTAGAAAAGTAAAAAAAGGGGATTTAAACCTCCAAAATGTAAAGAATAGTATTAATGAAGATTTTACTGAATTGCACAATCTAACCCTGTCAGCCTCAGATTTAATCAGCATTCTTACTATTTATTTTTTCAGTTATCATAGCAAAGGACAGCAAATGCTCTAGATATTTTAGACAGCAAGCACAACTAGGCAGTTATTAACCAATGTTATTGTGCTAAAACTGAGCTGAAAATAAATATGCTTTAGTAAATTCCACGTTGGAGCTGTTAGTGTGTAGCCTGTAGACTTTAGTTCCAAGTGTAATAACCAATCTGTAACAGAAGAAACCATGAGTATGAATATTTTTTGAGCTATAAGAATGCTTTGACTTCAACCTGACTAGACTATACCATAAATACTCTCAGACAGGATGTTTTCCAAGTTACTTATAAACCCATGTGTTAATGACTTATTTTAGTCAAGCAGGTGAGATGCTATAACTCAGAGCATAACAAATGAAATATTTAGTGTGCCTTGCACCAACTAATCCAAGTGAAAAAGGATAAAGGGAACAATCAGAGATTTCACAATTTGAGGTGAGAATAAAATTTATATGAACAGTAAGTAGCTTGAAAGGGAAATTCCGGATGCACAATTCTGGTTATTTGTATTAAATAATAAAATTAT
Source organism: Fringilla coelebs (assembly GCF_963513975.1). Taxonomy (NCBI): domain Eukaryota; kingdom Metazoa; phylum Chordata; class Aves; order Passeriformes; family Fringillidae; genus Fringilla; species Fringilla coelebs. The sequence continues at coordinate 48,044,192 of NC_140029.1, forward strand.
TTTAATTGTGGATTTTTCTTTCTTGATTTAATTAAAGTTTAGACTGTAGATCAAAATCCAGTGCAATGCAAGAGTGCCCAGTGAGTGCAGTTATTAAACAATCAGTCTTCTCACTGGTTGAATTTTAAAGAATTTTGCAAACTAAATGTACCTTCCAGGTAACATTTTCTATTTCTCTGCTTCCACTTTAAAAACACAAGTCTAAGCACTTAAATTTAGGGTAGGAGTTCAAAGTACTGTTTTGATGGGCTAGAAATTACTTTTTCAGGTTTTTCTGGCATGTCTTAAAGAAGTAAAGTATCCAAGTAGTATAGGAGGAATGTAAAGAGTAATGGTAAAGACCAGTGAAGTGCATAGTGCATGCTGCATCTTAAGACCCAATTTTATGCAAGAAATTTTGCTTTGACAGTGGACAATAAAGTTTATGAAACCATTAATGTGAATTAATGCTGAAACTTATGTATATAAGGCAAACTATTCCTAGTACAGGCTCAGAAATGACCTTGTGAAACAGCTCACTTTCTTGTACAACAGTGGTTTGAGGGAAGCAGCCATTTTGTACTTGGGACATAGCTGCAATCATGAACAGGCCAAACAAAACATGAAAGCTATTTGCAAAAATTTATGGAACTTGATCAAGAATCTTTTAATTTAGTACTGTTCGGTTTAGAAGAGAAACAGTATTTCCTATTTCATGAAATATGGAACTTGAAGAGAATATAATTCCATTTTCTTCCTAGCATGTGGCTACCCAACTTCCTCTGAAAAGTCACTGTCAAGTAATATTGATAACTCTCCGAGAAACTCCAAACTTACTGCACATTTACCTTCTGAACAAGACAATGGGGTGATGGGGACTGCAGGAGTGGATAGACCACGATCTGTGCCCAGTGACAAGGCACAACAGCTTTCACTGTATATCAAACAGGGTTTGCCCCAAAATCGTGCTTTGGGATGTGTTGGGGAAATCAACACAGGTAGCAGATCTCTGCCCCTGAATTTATTGTGGAGAGGGAAGCTCTCGGGTCCTGTAGACCCCAAGGACAGGGTGACATGAGGCAGGGGTTGGCAGAGGAGCTAAAGGAATCCTGAGGGATCTTACCTTTCCCCATCCTGACCCCAGATACAACTGCATCAGAAATTGTGGTCATACACTTCTGAGGGAGAGGCCAATGTAGCAAGTGTATTTGTTTGCTCACAGAAGAGAGAAAAGTGGGTAAAGAACTTGAGTACTGTTCTTTGTGTATATGTGTCTATAGATATTTGCTGATGTCTAAGGTTTGCATGAACTGTTAACCCATAAAGTCACTGCCAAGGAATATTTTTACTGTCAATTGAACTGGGCAAATCTGTATTCTGCCTTCATCTGTTACTATTTGCCTTTTTTTTTCCTTCACCTGCTACAGAATAAGTGATTTGAGTCTGTTATGAAGGTGCCATTTATCATTTTGAGCATCTTCGTGTGCTTTGGTCCTGTGGGATGACTGTCCTCTAGTTAAACTCATGTGTTCATTCACTGAGGTCAGAGAAGTTCCAGTCATATTCACATCCCAGTGTTCATTAAAATTCAAATATTTGGATTTAGGCCTTAAGGCTGGAAGGCGATGGACACCTGCTGTTTGAGACAGAGTTCCAGTGTTTACCCAGGAAATGAAAATGAAATGCACAGTTTTATGGGGGGAAGATTTTATATATTTTGTTTGTCTCCACAAGGAGCTCAAACAGGTTAATCCACCTGCTGTTTGGTGAAAATGGGAAGATCCGTTCCTACAGTTCCTTTGTCAATATTGCAGTTTTATGAATGTGTTGTAATTTAAGGAGTTTATTCTTTTTACCTACAGACAAATATATCACACTCTTACGTGTGAATGATTTATTTGGTTTGGGATAAGAACATATGCACAATTATTTTCCTAAGGACAGTATTGGCTACAATAAATTCTGTGGAAGAAGTGTTAAATTTAGCAGTATTTCAACCTTGATTGATACCTGTCTCTTTTTAAAAAATCTATTTATTCATCTTTCTTGTGAATAAACCCTAGCATAGCTTTTATCAAAATTTATATTTACATTTTTTATATTTTGCAAATAAAGGCAAAAACGTCTACTCCTTCAGGCAAATCTTAGATGGTAGAAAATGTTATAAATGTTCTCTCTGTGACGTTTTCTCTACTCAAACACCTACTGCTATAAAACCTAAGAACAAAATTTTCCATTAAAGTCAATCAAATTGTCTTACAAGTCTATCTTAGATCATACTGGAAGTCCTTGAATTCTCATCTTCCATGTCCAATTGAAAGTAGGAATAAAGCATGATATTTCCATTATTTTTTAAAAGGGGAAGTATGAGCTAGTTTGTGCTTTACTGTCTACCAGTTTAGCTTTCACTGATCCTTTGCTGTGGCTGATTTGCTGTCATGTTCTATTTGAAGTCACCTGCAGCCATAAAAAGCTGCCAGACACTGCTAAAAAGCACAAACGGGCTTTGCACACATTTTGTCCTGGTGTTTTGAAAAGCTTTCCCTTTAAGAATATGCTTTAGGTAAGATTTTTTAAAGATATGTAATTGAATATGCCAATTTATTTTCATTTCAGGAACTTTCTTCAGTGCAATTTCTGTCTAACTTAGTAAAAAATTGAGAAACTAAAAGAGAAAGGATAGACACCAACAATCCTGATTCCCAAGTCAGTTTTGGTTGTTTATCCACTGATAATCTAATAGAAAGGAGATGCACACTGCAGTTAGCTGAGTCCAGCTGGGTTCCACTAAAAGCTCTAAGGGCTCCACAGGCTCTTTGGATGAAAGATGCTAAATAGCATTTCTGTTCTGTTGTCAATTTTCTGTCAGTGAGCTAACCCCCCAGCATCTCCCTCCTTCTGTCAGCATGTGAGACGCTGCACTAACCAGCAGCACATGGGCATTGTCATTGTGTCAAACGAAAGTAACCACTGGTTTGATGAAATCCCATTTTTCATTTTCTTCTCCAATGGGCTTGGGCAGCGTTTAAGTGCCTGTCCTCCTCATCTGAAATCCCAAACTGCTTCAGATGACGGACAGACACTCATTTCCTAGCAACAGCAATCTGAGTGTTCGAAGGTGAATCAAAAGAGGAACTGAAGAATTCAAAGAGTTAGTAAGGTTTAATGGCTTAGTGAATTTTAGATGTCCACAGGATTAAGCAAAACAGGAAACTGAGTGACTTTTAGGAACATAAGCCACAGCATAGGCAGGGTTTTGCAGACTGAATCCCACCTGACATTTTTATCATCTGACACCTTAAATGAAGCAATTCAATCACCTACATCAGCAGGCTGATTTCTTTATTCTTCCACCTTCTGAGTCTCCTCAACAAAGTTTTCACCAGCTTTTGAACTTAGAAAGACATTTGAAAATTTTCTGCAACTGCATTTACAGATCACAGTTTAGCAGTCTGGGCCTTCAACATTCAGAATGTAGCCAATATAGTTGTTTATTCTCCCATGATCGTGAACCTGTGATTATTTCAAAGTCCCCACCGGACTCTGAATGGAGTCACTGTGAAGCATTACCTCTGGAGGTGACAACAGCATTTACCTCATTTGACACAGTTGGGTGCTGTTGCAATAGCTGATAACACACAAGAGCAGGAGGGAGAGGATGAGGGGGAGAAAGACATCCCGGGGAATGAGCAGCAAGTGCTTGCACAAACCTTTCTTTCAGTTCAAGTATGTAAAGTGAGATAAATGGTCAAACTGCAGACATACTGTATACAGCAGGAGCCAAAAGCTGCTCCCCACATTGGCAGCTCCAGAAACCATCAGCACCGGATCTTCTCAGCAATTACCAGCTTGGAAATGTCCTTCCATTGACTGTGATGGACATAAACCAGCTGAGCCTCAATAGTGAGAGAACAGAGGGAGGAAGAGCCAGACAGCAGGACACAAAAAGCACCAAACACTGGGACCAGCTGCAGCCTTCAGGTCACACTTCCATGTCAACAAAAAAATGTTATTTAATATTTTCCAAATACTGGAGTAATTCATCACAAGGTATAAGTGGATCTATAATGTCTGAGATTGCTGGTTGAAGATTAACTGCATGTATCGCATTTCCAGGCAGCAACTTAAATGGGAAACAAAATAGCCTGAACCTCATAGGCAAGGCACTTATTCATTCTCTGCAGTAGCAGGGTTCCCATGCTGGCCAGCCTCAGCCATGTCATTTAGGAAATCTTCATGCCAGAACATTTGTATGCATGAAGGACGGTGCTAAAGCAGGACAGTGCCAGCCTGTCGGAATTCAGCTGATGTGAGAGTCTGATCAAATGTGCGCAGCTGCCTTCATCTAATCTAGAGCCTGTATGGGACAAAATTACTGTGAATCACCAACTGAGACAGGAAGAGCTTGATTATTGTTTAAACGTGGAGACAAACTGGCAATGAATGGATCACAACTGGAGGGTGCCTCTAAAAATATCTATTTTCCCCTGCAGACCGCCTTCAAATGGACCCCAGGCTTTGCGCCTGTCAGAGGTGGCACTTCCAGAGAGGCAGAGTCACAGCAAGCTGCCTGCACTCACACACTGCACTTGCTTCACACAGCTTCAAGATTTTATAACAGAACAAAGACCTTTAAAATACACAGCACAGAGGGAGGTCCCACATGGACCTTATAAAGAGGTGGAATTGTGCCACATATCCGAAAGTGTAGATGAAAATAAAAGAGTTTGGAAGTGGCTTTTAGTTTCTCACATATTACTTTTTAGCACATCTAACTCCATCTATATCTGTGTCAATTGTATCTAAAAAACCCCAATAAACAATAATTCAGCCCAGAGTCATCCAGCAATGGTGATGGCTGACATTTCTGTTCCCTGACTTCTGACTACCTGCATGGCAGTTGGACTCCAGCACTGCTGACATTGCCTCAAGTCAAGAGCAATGCTCAGGTAGCAACTGTGGAGCAAGACAGGAGCTGACAGGAACTGCAATGCTGTCCCCTGCATTGTCCCTTCAGAACAGCCACTTCCTGGGAACACTGATCAAACACAGCACTTGTATGTCACAGTACCAGCTCTTCTGCCAGACCTCAGGAGTGGGTTCACACGCCCGACCACAGGTGTCCAAATCTTAGATGAACAAGTCTGAATACAGTAAACAGAAAGAGGAAAAAATCCCTCAACATTTAAGGAAAACCTCTCATCTGCCCCCAAAAAAATCTTTTCCCCACCAATGTTCCTTCAGTAAATTCTAAAATAATGACTTTCTACTGAGAATAAAGTTCAGTGCTGATAGTTTGAAAGTCCAGTACAGCTTTTTCCTCTGTACTGGAAAAGCACTGCCAGAATAATTTGCTTAGAATGAAGAAAGAGGAGGACATGCCTGTTCTGGTTTTCTTTTTCAACTTTTAGAAATTACTTTTAAGAGCTCTCTCATTTTTCCAAGAACAGTACCAAGGCTTGTCAATACACATCTATCCGAAACTGAAACCCTAACAAGCAAGAACTGATGGATATGTAGCTAGCAAAATTCAAGTTTGCTTCTGACAAAATTCCATCTTTCAATGGCTCTTTTAAGAGTTAGCTTTGCACTAGAGTGAAGGAGAGGTGGCAAGGACCATTCCCTGATGTGTTGTCAAACGCAACACTCGCAATGTGGCTTCTTTGAATTCAGTTTCATGTAAATTTGAAATAAGCATGCCCCTTTTTTCCTAAGAAACAGTCAGCATTGTCCTGCATGTTTGTACTGCCCATCACAGTCAATAACACTCTCAGGGTGCCCAGCTGTAGTTAGCAGAAACCAGTTCTAATCCAGCACAGACAAATTCTGCCCTAGAAGTCAGATGTATTAATTAGTTAATAAGTGAAGGGCTGAAGGAACAAGCTTGACAAGAAACTTCCAAGTGATGTCAGGACATGGACTCGTCTCAGCATGATCCCAGCAAGAGAAACCACCAGGGAGAGAGAAGATTCTCTGCCTAAAAAGTAAGGACTTGCTATAGCCAAGGCTTCCGGCATGGCAAGAGAGGAGCAGAGCAAAGCAGGACTTTGCCCTGCCTGGAGGAGATGTGAACTTCTGATCATTAAAAAAAAGGAGGATGACTGACAAGTGATGAAATCAATTTCCTTTATCAGAGCTGGAGGTCTCACAATTAGCAAAGCTTAGGGCAATTACAGGACTTCCTTTCCTTCTAGGTTTTGTGGGTTTGTTTAGGCATTGCTTTACATTGCTGCATTATTCCTGCACTTTTCAGCCTGAAATGACTTTCTGGCTGTGTGCTGAGATCTCTGCCCTGCAAGCTGATCCATGAAGTCAGGCCAGATAAGCTTCTGCACAGTCAAGGGGCTGCTCTGGAGACAGGGCTCCCCAGGATGAGGGTGTTGGAGATGTCATGGTGCCAAGTGACAGTGGAGGAAGCCAGCTCCTACACAGGAAAACATGTGCCAGGGAAAGAAAGGAATTGACCCTTGAATTCAAAAAGGCAAGGGGAGGTTTTTAATTGACAAAAACAAATTAAGAAGGGATTGATTTTAACAGCCCTGAGCTGTGAGAATGCAAAACAGCGCTGCACAAAATTAGCAGCAGCTCTAAAAGAGGTAACAAAACCTACCCTGGGCAACACGTTACAAGATTTGGTACTGTCCTTTCTGTTCAAGCTTTCCCACAAAAAAAATCAGGAAAAAAAACCAAACAAACAAAAACCAACAAAAAACCAACACAAGTTGATCTTGATTTGTGTGGGTTTTTGAAAGGAAAAAAGGATAAACAGGTGATGTGTCATTCTATGTAATTCACATATTTCACCACTTTGAAATATGTAACATTATTTGTGGTGTTTGTGTTGGTGATGTGTCCTTACAGCATCACCTCAGAGATGAACCCTGCTGTGCCCACATGTCACAGGAGCCAGTCCTGGGTGTCCCTGTACACACACGCACACACCTGCTACCCATTTCTAGTCAAAAGGAACACAACTGGCAAAAGGCCTGAAGAGAAGCCACAATTACAGAGCTGAAATGTCCCTGTTTGCCTGTTCACGGGAACCTCGCCCAGACAAACTTATGCTCAGCTCCACCAGGAGATTTTACCACTCCTAAACCCACTACTGAAGCTGGGAAGCCATGTCTTTACTTCAAATAACCCTCCTCCTTTCCTTTTGAGACATGGGCTGGAAGGACTGTCCACTTCTAACCGATAACACAGTATTTAAGGCTCAATTCTGAGGAGACCAGGAGCAAAAAGAGAGGAAGCTCTGCCTTGCCTCCAGCATGTTCAGTTCATGACACTATCCAAACTCTGCACAAATGGAGACACAGGTGAGCCCAGCTCACTTGGCAAGTAGTTTGGATGTGCCTGTATGGGGTGATGCAGTGTCCAAACACCTGCCTTTTCTCCTGGATCCATACCACAGCCTTTCTGGTTTCTTGTTCCTACAAGAAAACGTGTGAATAAAATACCTCCTTGTTCTACAGAGTGTTGAAAATATAAGTACATGAAAGACAAAATATACTCAGACACCGCAATAAGGGAATCATTCATCTATTCTTCAAGAATTATTTTAGCAAAAAATCATCTGACTGCTACCAAATTTAAGATTTTTTTTTTAAGTGCCAAAATGTGTGTACACATGCATTTGAAGAGAAAACTCAATACACTCCGTTCTTTAAAAAGGACAGATCCTTCTCTGTGCTAATTTTTTTTAAAAGTCCTTAAAAAACAATAACCTGCCCTTCACCTTCACCACCACCACCACCACCCCCGGAGTCTTATCCAGAGGCTCCTCCATGTGCCTAACTAATCAAAGTGTTGTGTTGTGATTGCCATGGAGACTGCAATCCAGCAGCTGCCTTGACATTTCATCTTCAGCTGCTTTCAAAATGCTTTCTTTTTGCCAAGGAAAACTTCTCCCTATTATTAATTTTTTTACTACACACTGTTCCCTCCACTTCAAAAGGAACATTTAGGAAAAAATCAAGGGAAACTGCCTCAGTTCTAACAACATATTTCGCTAATTGCTTTTGTTCTCCTCTCAAGCAATTTTAAAGGTTTCTGAGGCTTTAAACTATAAAGCTTATGCTTTATTTTGCAGATCAACTGATAATTGTGCACTACTGTGTAAGGCCACCACAGGTGGCCAGGAGCAACCTCCAAGCCCCAGGTGCAAGGGCAGTTGCCCAGCCCTACCCAGCCTCCTTAAAGGGATAAACCAAAGCTATCCTCACCCTCCAAGACACCCAAATACAGCCACCTCACTTTGTTGTCTCCCAGTTGTGCTGCTCACCCACCCACCCACCCACCCACCAGCGCTTTCATCTCACACTTCTGGAGCTTTAAGGCTGCTGCTATTCTCCTGTCTTTTGAGGAGGTGAGGAGATAAGACAGTAGAGAATACAACTAAACCTGTCTGTTTCTTCCTGCCCTAAAAGAGGAAGGGTTGTGCATTGTGAAGTATCTGGTTGGTGTGGAAACCCCCAGGAAAGGTTTTGGGGGAGCCAAAGAGGCTGCAGTGGTGGAAGACCATAATCCCCCACTTGTGGCATAGCCATAGGGTTTAGCATCTGAAGTGGCTACCTTTCATGTACAGACAGGGATAAGAAAGCACCATACAGATTTTAAGAACGTACAGAAGAGCTCTGCTAACTGATGATCCATTTCACTGCTATTCATTACACAAACAAGCATTTTTTAATTAACTAAGCTGGTTGCCCCCTTTCTTTTCCAAAGGAGGGAAGGTCATAGCTTTACTCTGAGCAGCCTGGGACATATGAGAAAGAACCTTCTCTGCAGCCTTTCAAAGCGCTTGCCCCCAAAGATGCTTTCCCATCCTAGCCTGCATCCAAGGTTATCTCAGATAGACTGGTGCTAAGAAGGTGTGGCTGGAGACATGCTGGGGCATGGAGATGTGCACAGGACACATTGAAAAGAGATTGATTCAAAGCCCCAGTATCCTGGATCATCTGCAGCTTGGCCAAGGTAAGAGACACATGATAGGTGTGTGTGTGTACACATGCGTATGTTGAAAGGATTTTGACAACTATAAGTAACAATAAGGTCAAAACTCTGAGCCATTTGGGTTGAGAAAGAGTAAAGTTTAAAATCAAAGCTTCAAACCACTTTTTAACAATCTTTTTAAATTATAAGATATGATGAAACCCCTGAATTAAAAACCTTTATTTGAAAAGCATGTATGCTTAACAGGAGGAAGAAGGAAAACACCTTCAGAAGCAGTCAGCTTCCTGTCTTATGTTTTTGAAGTCGAGCTGATGGCTCACAGAACGGATCTCAAATATGTATATATAATCCCCACAGCTAAAAGTCGTCTATTATAAAAGACAAGTGTTTGCTCACCCGAGGAACATTGTACTCAAGCTTCAGACTTTGTGATCCATATGGATTTCATCAACTTGTTTGCCAGGAATTTAAGAAAAACAAACTTTATTCATGTTCCTTAGAGAAATGAATCCACTTCATGGTCTGCTCAAAAAGAAATACAGCTTCAGAAAAAAAAAAAAAAAAAAGCCCAGGGCATTCCTGGAACTGGAAGGTCAGAGAGCCAAAATAACGGATCCACTTAATATGAGAAATGAGAGACTCGAAGTGGCATCATTATCAGCACTGGGAGTACATGGTTCCAGCCTAGAAAGTGATTTCATGTCACATCCCATAATGGACCCCCAAACGTGAGCTGCTTTCACAAGCCCTCCTAGAACCAGGCACTGCCGCTCTCTGAGAGCAGCATTTACTGTCAGCCTAAAGATGGGGAATGTAATCCACCAGAGGCACACATGCCTGGAGGCTTAACTTGAGGAGCTCAAGTTGGATAAGACCTATTCCATATTACCCTGTAACATGCCTTGGTATATTTGTTTTTGTGTAAAATATTTAGTTGTATAACCCTAGGTTTGGTTTTTGATAAAAACCTGTCGACCTCTACATAATTCACAAGTATTTTGTTTTCTGTATCACGAAAAACCAGGTTGTTTCTGCAAGATGTGTTAATATACATTGCTGCTTCAAGCAGAGGTGTTTATCTCCAATGACACTTGCTTTAAAAGTGCAGTCTAATTCAGGAAATATAAATTCTGATTCATTCTTAAAGCAAATAAGTATTCAGATTAATCTCTATACTGCCCAAATTTAAACAGGCAACCTAAAATTAATGCAATGCAAATCTTTAGGGTTGCAACATTATAGAATGGTATCTCACCAGCTTTTAAAGAGAGCTGTATTTCTGCTCAGCCAGTGGTTTGTTGTGTTGAATTAATGTTGCATTAGAACCCTTTCAGTAAGTCAAATCACATTACTCACTCATATAGCATTCTTGGCAAGCATCAAAAAGCATGTTTAATACTTAAGAATTGTGAGATTGAGCCAGACAGTGATCTGATGTTTAAAACAGGACTAGGCACCTTAAGTCAAAATTTCAGCAGGGGGAAAAAAAACCCAACCAAAACCTATTTACTTTCTTAAGTCAAAAAACACCAACTATTGGAAAATGTTTCTTCATACCCCTGCATCCTGAATAGAGCAGAATAATTTAGCCCTTTCTTCACATGTTACTGTGAAAAATAACTCGTGAAACCACAATTATTCTTCAAACAATACCGAGAAAAAGTCCATAGCTGATCTGTTCTTAGAAAATGAACCTGATCTATTTTAATGGTGCATGTGGGACCTGCACAGCCCGGTGCTGGCAGGGAGGGAGGGACTGTCCCCTTCTGTCCCCAGCTGTAAGGGCCTCGGCAGCATTTCCTCCATCCCTTTCTCTGAGCAGCGTAAAGGGACCAAATCACATGAACAGATCCATGGTTACCCCTGTTTAGCATTCAGGCGATGACACACGTCCTGCTTTTCTCACAGCAGCAACCTCCCTCAGATGCACTCAGCCTCTTGGCTCTCCACCTTTCAGCAAGGCTTCAGGTGGCTCACGGCAGGACACCGAGAAAGTGAGAAGTCCCGCCCGTCATGGGTTAATTTTTATGCTGATGGTGACTGTAGCTGTTTACTTTTTAAACAAATGCCTGATATAGAGTGCAATGGCTGAGTGCACAGCCAAAAACAGACCACAGGAAATCTCTTTGACAGCCAGGATAGCAGAATTTTTAGCACGGGTCTGCATTACAGTTTTGTTTTTTTTTTTTTTTAATTAAAAATAAAAAGATTGTGAGATCTCAAGGAGAAAAGCGGATGCTACAGAACAAACCAAAACCACAATTGGCCGGTTTCTAAGAAGAGACATCTATGAATAGCACAGGCATAAATAACTTTTTCCATTTTATCTGAAGGATTATTGTGGCTTTTCACCCCAGTTTATTTCAGCGGAAATAAAGACGACTCTGTAATGCCAAGCAAACAAACCAGCCTAATATAAAATGTTCACAAGAGATAAGAAAGCACACTAGGTTATTTATTGCTGTATTTTTATATTTTGTTTCTGTTCTCCTTTGATCTGTGCTAACACAGGCATTAAACTGACAGCTTAGGGTCACAATACGCGCCAGGATATTGAAAGGCGGTCATGTATAAGGGAGTATCAAATTGTTCCTTTAGAGCGAGTTACAAGTTTTGGTTAATCAGTTCTCTGGGGTCTAGCTCCATCCATAAAGATAAAATGTTTACTGGCTTTTAAAAAAATTATTAGATAGAGAAACTGTGTGTGCTCCTGGTTTTTTAAGATGTAAACATCTGCAGCAGACATCGGGGTTGATTCTACTTCCAGTTACAGTGGTGTAACAAGAGTTGCTTCACAGACGGCAGAGGAATTTCAGCAGTAAATGAAAAAAGAATAAGGCTCATTGTGCTTTTAATTTTGTTTCATGTAGGCAAGAGGGGAGAAAATTGATTTTAGTCCCAGCCTTTTTTTTCTCATACATGTCACTGATGCATTTTCAACCCTTGGAGAATTGGTGAATGTGGGAATACAGGCTCTAATACAAAACACTTGGCCTGTTTTCAGTTCCTAACACATACTCCAGAGTTCATGTTATGGTTATCAGAAAGAATCTATGAAAAATGAAGCTGCACACAACTGCAGACCATCAGCGTGGCTTAACCCCGTCAGGCAGGGATGAAGCAGGAAGTGCTTTGTGACACTGACTGGCAGAAATACAAACTGATGAAGAAAACACGCGGCAGGAAAGAGGGTCTTAGATGGTGAGTTAGAGCCGGGGACATTAACTACAACTACACTCTGCCAGGGCCAAGATCAGAGGAGCTTGACATACTTGTTAAAGATTTCATCAAAAGGATTAGTTCCAGCAGCTTTTTTTAACCTTTCCTACAGCACAATTTACCCAAAGGTGGCCGAGGGCAACAAGGGCTGCCCTGTGAGATAACATTTTTAATTGTACAAATGCCATTCTTGATGTCATAATCCCGAGGTTAATGCAGTTGCAGGTCCTGAACAGATGTGGTGTAGGCTGTCCCATCGTACAGAGAGGTGGCCGTGCAGGCAGTGAAAATGACCACAGTTCAGAGAGGAGTTCAGCTACTGCCCTGAGCATTTTCCTCCACTTCCCCTGTGTACTTTTACACAGTATGAAATGGTCTCTGCCCACATGTAAAGCAAGCAAAACAAAAATATTGTTCATAAAATGTGTTACCAAGAATCAACAGTGAAGTATAGCCACTGCCTAATGGCACAACTCATAGACAGGGCAAGGTGATCCATGAATGAATGAAGGAAAGAAAAAGGGGAAAATATCTGGATCCCACCATGCTAAATCTTACACCTTGTTGTACTTTAGCAGTGATGATTAATAAGAAATAACTTTCAAAAGGAGAACCCTGACATCTTTAAATTCAAATACAACTGCTAGATTTTAGCAAAGATCACATTTTGCACATTTCGGGAAGAATTTTTTGATGGGTTTCTGGATGAGGTATTCTCTTCCTCCTTAAAAAAACATTTCTTAAAAGAAATGTTCACACCACACAGTTCAAAGAGAAAAGTTTTCCTCAGTTTTGAACAGAGCAAATAGTTTGCTCCATGTGTTACGCTGCTGCCTGTGTCACCAGTTCCCAAGCAGAAAATCACGCCTGGTTGGTGTGACACAAGATTGTGAGACTTGCAGATGAGTTAAATAAAGGAACGGAATCTCAGCAAATTTTATGTGGGACCAGCTTGAATATTTCTGCACAACACTCCAAATTTCTGCAGCATAGTACAGAGCAGCTCAGAGACATTCCTTCACATTGGGGTGGGAATGGGTGAAAAGCAGCAGATGAGGGCACTAAAAAAGGGCAGTGCTTTTTTACGTGTCAGAATTTGGGTTGTGCGCCGCTAGGAGGTGCAGCAAGTTGGGTCACTGTCATATAGGCTTTAGAAAAGCTAGGGAAAGTCAACAACAGGTCATACTCTTGTTTTGTATGTCATCTGTGTGCCTACAAGAGTATTTGCCCCAGTCAGATGCAGCAATTGTCATTCAACATCCTCTGCCCCTAGACCTCACTTACCAGGGGTAACTCAATGCCTCACAAGACTGAAGGGTGTCTTTCCAGCAATGCACATTTCTCTGCTAATGACCACAATCTTGTACCTCACATATGGCTGAGGAGTTAAAAGATCATTGGAATGATGCTTTGAATATCAGAAATATGGTTCAAATTTTGGACTTCTGGGTTATTAAATCCTCTCTTGAACCATTTCAGTTCTACATACCAGTTCAGCCTTACATGTCTGTAATTCATCAGTGAGGTGCTAATGCAGTTTATTCTTTCAAGGCATTGCACAGAATACATCTCTTTATGCAAGCATGACTTCACAGTCATTAGGGCTGAAATTGCCGCACAAATCCCATCCTGAACTACTCTGCATCACTACACCTTGCAGCATTTGGCGAGGAAAGCCCAGTGTTTGCAAAAGATATGCAAAAGGAGGATTATTCTTCCTGAATACTGGATAAGATAAGAATAAAGACAAAAATGATCATATAAGAAAAGGATTACTTAGTGCAGTGGAGCCAATTTACTCAAGAAACGGATGGAATTGCAAAGGGAAGGCATTACTTCAAATAGGATTTGGGGGAAGGCTAACAGGTGCTGGGGAGCACTCAGGTCAGATGAAGACATCTGCTAGAGATGTCAAGAGCACAAAGGTAACTCTGTGTCTGGGAGTAGAGGGTAGGATAAAAATGACAACTGAACAGGAAATGTGGAAGACTGGGACTGCAGAGGTACATCCTAGCAAAGAAACAGGGTGTCAGATGGCAGAGTAAAATACAAACAGACACACAAAAACTGTGAATGCAGACACTTGTGAGGAGCCTGGGAAGAAAAAAAAAATTAAAAAGAAAAAAAAGAGAAACAGGTGCACTAGAAGGCTGGATGGCTGGCACAGAGGGATGATGATAACCTAAAAGCATTTCTGAAATTCGACAGGGTGGTAATACTAAGGCAGAATATCCTTCCATCAGTCTTAATAAGTGAATGAGATGTCTTTTGAGATGCTTTAAAGCTCTTATGCACACTACAGACTTGACTCTAAATGCAAGCTGACCTATTTGCTACATTGCATAGGAGATCTGATAGGATGTTTTCAATGACCCTGTGACTAAAATATAGAAATGAACCAGTATAATATAACATATGGGCAGATCAGCTTGCACAGATGAAGCAGTTTTCATCAGCAGTTCTGTGAGCTTTTAAGTCATTGAAAGCTGATCTTTTTCCTTTAACAAATGTGTGACTACAGTTTGTCAACTTACAGTAAAAGCATACTGAAACATATGTATTCATACATTCAAATGAGTGAAATAAGAGTTAAAAAATAAACTGCCAGAGCTTTTATGCAATACACTTTTGTTTAGTAAAATGACACAGAACCCTTTCAGTTAATTGCATGTTTGATCATCAATATCCTGTATTTTGCAAGCAAATACTCCCACGTAAGAAATTCAAATAAGGCACTTCTGAGTATAGAAGCTTTCAGCTACTTTCAGTTTGCTTATTTAGGTTATTCCACGTTCACCTTTCTCACAACATGACTTAAAAATAACCCATGTGATGAACTTTAATAAAATGCAATAAACACAGCCAACAGTGTAAATTGAGAGTAAACACATAGGATCAATATTAGTAGTATCATATGATACAAATGGATTTATGAAACAGATCTCATCAAAACACTGATTAGTTTCAAAACCATCTATATCTAGAATGTGCAAATTCCCACTGTCTACAAGAGAATTGCTGGTATGAAAGGTGAGCACAGCTTTGCTCCTGATTTCTGTGCAAATAAAGGTTCATAAGATAAGGATCCATTTCCACTTATTCTGTGGAAAAAGTGGAAAAGGATACCCTTTTGTAGTAGTGGTACAGGACAAGGTGCCCACCGAAACACTCCCAACGTGTCCCAGACACCCTACTCACTAAACAAGCAGGGGTACCTCCTTTTCTGTAGGTGATTCTTGCTCTTTCCATTGTCCACACAGGCAAAGGAACAGTGTTTTTAACCTCAGACACTTCTTGTGATTTCTGGTGCACTTAGGCTCCAAGTTTTGAGTCTGAACCACAGTATGGCTCCCTCCATGTGAAATTCATGGCCAAGAACTCTCTCTTGGATGATTGCTATTAAACCAGCCATTTCTCACAAGTGGCAGTCAAAAGAGGAAAGAAAAGCCTCATATTTCTGACATATCCAGAGAATACTCTGCTGGTCTTTAAAAGAACAAGTGCAGCAAGGTTTATCCAGCTCTGGGAGTTGTTTCATAGATGTGACCCCAATCAGCAGTAGGCGTTTCTTTGGAACCTCAAAGTCAGTGTTTCACTTTCCGAAGCAGAGTCTAAACCACACGATCTCATAGGTATTTCCTTAAAGCTAGCTAAGCTTTTCCACTCTATACTGACTTCTGTGGATCTGCTTTCTGGCACTTTCTCTCCTCGTGGTTTGATTTCACTACTGGTAGAGACACAGAATTCTCTAATCTAATGTCAGCAGGCAGAAAGATGAATGTGTGATCCAAGCTGGCCCTCTCAGCTCCCTCTACAGTAAGCAGAGAGGAATTGGTGTATTCAGACAGAGGCACGGCCCTTACCACATCAGCCCCATCTCAAATGCCAGGCTGGATCCATTTCTAAAAGAAACTTATAAAAGAAACAAGGTAAAAGGAAATTGTGAAATATGGTACCAGTTAGAAATTTTCTCAGTTTCTGCTCAATAACACAAAGAGGTTTTGGAATGCTTTACCTAAATCTTTAATACCAAGTGGATGGAAATCAGTTGGTTCCTGTGACTGTAGAATATGAATACATTATCTTCCAGCTCAAGGCTATATAAGGCCTCCCAGTCCCAAACAATGAATATTAGAAATGGCAAGAGCCTCTGCAACTCAGAGCCAAGCACTGACAATGTTTGAAGTCAAGCTAAAAATACTGCCCCTGTCCAGATCCCAAACAAGGCAGGCAACAAATGCAGATGGTTATAGGGGATAGAGTAGGGGATGTACAAACTAGCAAGACACAACATTAATACACCCAATTACTTCTTTCTCATGCTGACTGCTACTTCCTTGCCTTGTATTTCCTGGAATTTCTTGCCATTTTTTCAGCCATTCTACATTCATCCTGAAAGGAGTTTTACCAAGTTCACAAATTCACGTCAGACTGGGCTTGGCTGTCTTTTTCCAGGCTTGTGTCATGTAACTCATTAACTCAAATGGCTTTTCATCAGTCCTTGTTGAGTAACGCTGTGCCCGTTCAGGTTTCTGTTATAACCCCTTATTCACACGTTCTCAGCACAATGCAAAAATCTCCCCCATGTCCAGAGTCATCAGATCAGTCACTCCCCAGTTCTTTGTGGGACAGACTCCTGCTTTGACCCTCTTTCCTCTGCAGAAGCAGTAGGAAGGAGACTTCAGTGCCCAGAGATCAGCGTTGGGAAATGCATTCTGTAACTTTGGAGCAAGTCCATCTTTCTTCAACCGGTCTTGCTTCTTTATATAAACTAAACCAAAGTTTGTTTAACCTCTTATTCACAAACCTCTAGTGGTAGATTTCCACAGCCTCTAGTCTAGTTTAGCATTTAGTCACCCTTCATGTCAGAAAGGCTTTTGGTCAAAATAATTTCCACTCTAGTGTAACAAAGTAATTGAAATTATTTATTTTCCCAGTGGACTTGAAAAGAAGATTAATTTCCTCCTTTTGGAGGTTAAATTTAAATGCTATAATCACTCTCCCCTTTTCCATTGCATCTTCTTATGTTATGCTGAGAATCAGCAAATACTTGTAACAAGTAAAAACTGTCACATGTATTAAAGGCAGAAGCACCATTCAACATTTAGGAAGTCCCATGTGTGGTTTTGTGCTGTGGAATGTATTAAGAAACTGTTTCAAGTGTCTCTGTATTAACCTGGTCATTGTCTGGGTACCTTGACTTTCAGCTGAGAACAACTTTTGTTTGCTCATGGTAGAATATAGCTTGTCTAAATATTAAGCATCTAACATATAGTCAGCTAGCCTCAGCATATTGCTTGGGCTACCCCTGAATCAAGGAGGGAAGAATCCCTGGAGAGAGAGAACAATCCTTATTTCAGACCATTCCTCTTGTGTGGGATGAATCCATCAGCCCTGACCACAGAGGAAGCTTAAAGGACAAGTTTAACTTGGAGTGAGAGAGTCATTAAGCCTAGCAACCAACTCTGGGATCACAAATCATGCTTTGACATGTCTATTTCAGAAAAAAAATTGTGGTTTTCTAGTGCAGATTTTTCAGGAGACACAATAAGAAAGTTTTTACCACTTTTCAATCCATGTCCTATGTGGTGCTGTAGGACATCAAAAATACAGCCTGATCCTACCCAAAGTATGTTAGGGCCCCATCCTGTTTAAGCACTGGTTTTGCACAATTTTGCAAGCAGTTCATGAGTCCTGTAGCAATTGTGGAAATTCACATGGCCTGTATGGAAACAAGGAATGTGGCACATTAAGTTACAGGAAAAACTTAAACAAAAACTCAGGCTTAAAAACCCAGAAAATAAACCTTTTAAATGGCTCTGGTCTGGTGAAGACCATAAGGTTAGAAAATGTTTGGCTATATTGGCACATAGATTGCTTCTTATAGTCTACAAGAAAATAAAAAAAAAAAAAAAAAAGGAAAGCAGCTCAGCTCTTTCCAAGCCCAAGAGGATGGAGGGCTGGGGAGGTGGTGGGGAGGATATTTTCCATGCTGATGTTCAGATACACTTCCTGGCACTGCACCCTGCAATTTAATTTAGTGTGAAACTGTGCTTTAAAGCGTCAGTCTATCTCTGAATAAAGACTAGGGGATATGTATGGTGTTGCAGCAGCACCGAGAGTTTCTTTCTTTCTTTTTTTTTTTTTTCTTTCTTTTCCCTTCTTAGTACTGAATGCAGAGAGGAAAAGGCAGGCAGATGCATGTCATAAATAAACCCAGAGCGAACAAAGAACAGATGTCCCGAGGAACTTGCTGTCTCAGTATTTGGAGCACAAAGAAATGAAGTAAGCACAGCCCTTCATTGAGGAAGTCCTTCACTTCCTCAAGAAGTTCGAACATGCCGAGAAAGCAAAACAAGGCCAGAGTATGCAGGCTTCTAATCCCATGAAATTAGTAGTATATGTTCTGCCACAAATCCAGAGTCAAGAGAGCTTTCCTTCAACACAGGCACAGTATAGTTAAACCATGGGCTGAATACCAGTAAGGTTGTTATCGCTTTGGAATTCTATTAGAAAGTGTCAGGAGTTTTTTTGCAAGATTAAAGCAAAGATTAGAAAAAAATTGCTTGGTTTCTCCTTTTTTCTCCCCTAGCTAATTCAATGCATTAAAACGTAGATGGATCTTAATATTCTTCAGACCTGGGCAACAACACACAGAAAAAGTATTTCTGAGCACTGTCTGCTTCGAAACTCTAATTCACGGTTATTGATATACTGTAAAAAACTGTAAAACAGAATGAAAATATATACAGGACTCACCATACATCACAAAGAAAGGTTGTAAAGGTTGTAGGATCTGCTCTATTCATCTGCATTAAGTGCAATAGTTCTATTTCCCTTTCAGCAAATGCCCTGACAAGAGACTGTGAACGGATACAGAATGAGGGGTGTGGAGCAGAGGCACACACCTCTGTGCCCCTGGGGCTGCTGCTGCCCAGCACAGGGGCTGAAGGCTGGCAGCACCGAGCCACAAAGAGACAACAGCTGGGGAGACAGGAAGCTGGAGGGAGAAACAGCTCCAAGCAGCACAGCTCTGGCCACAAATATTTACTGATTAGTGCTGCTGGAGCGATGATGGCCTAGGAACATAGGCAAGGAAGGATCTGGAAGGAAACATCATATCTTTTATTAGGCCTAACCACTGGAGAAAAAAATAAAGACAAGATTTCATGACCTAAAGCTGAGCCATTATATCTGGAAGTGGCCTATTTTTTCAGTGGTATCAGTGTCTAAATAAAAGACATTGCCTCTCCCTTCAGGTCTTGGTTCATAAGTATTTCCAGATCAGTGTTTTTTGCTTTTACATTTCTAATCCAGCCTTCCAGAAAGCTGACAGGAAAATAAAAATTAAAAAGCCACCAATCACAAATTGGAGGGAGAAGTAAATAAACAAACAGACTGAAAAGTTGTTATAAGCCTAAGAACCACATGGTCCTTGCCAGTTGCAGTTTTTGGACTCAAGCATACACCTGTTTTGACAGGTCTCAGTCTTGGCATGTGCTGAGGAAAAGAAAAAGGAGGGAGGTGGTAGCTGGAGTTCCCTGCTTGCTGTTATGGTGTCACAGCAATTGACAGAGCTGAATCCCACTTCCAGCTCCGGTGGAAGATGGCCAGGAAGGACAGTAAGGACATGGCATGTCCAGCCCACAGCAGAGCCATAACTCCTCATGGTGTGAGTCTGGCCCCAGTGCTTCAGGCAGCATCTCTCCTTGCACTGTTTGTAGGGGCTCTGTTCTCACTGGACAGTCACTCATGCTTGTCAACACATCCCTCTTCTGATCTTTTTGTTATCTTGCCTTTTCTCTGTGTTTGCTTGCATGCTCCTCTGCACCTCCCTGCCCCAATGCACTGCCAGAAGCCCCTGCCCAGCTCTGCTCTTGTCCCTCTGTCTCTTCCTCAGCACTTCCACCCCAGAGCCTTGTTAGCTCTTGCTGCAGCTCTGGACAAGAGCTGTTGGGCCCATCCAGAGCTCCTTCCCCACCTGCATGGCAGCAAACTGTCCCCAAGGCACTGCTGCTGTGCCAGGGGACAGGGAAGGATGGAAGGATGGATTTTCACCTGCAGGGGATGGCTCCTCCCAGCCCCAGCTCACCGCTCAACCTCCCTGTGGAGCACCAGCAGTGGTGAGAGGCTGCAGCCAGCAAAGGGAGACCTGTTGACTGAGACATATTAGACACAGACACCTGCTTCCCATGGGACATCTTTTTTCCAGACAGCCCAGATTTGCTCACAGACTGAGGGTCTCTCTCACATCACCACGAGCAGGGAGCAGTGTGCTGCAGTGGGAAGCAGAAGTGGGGGATCACGGGGGCCAATTCACTTCTCTGAGTAGTTGCAGGACCAGTGCAAGAGGCAGGAACATGCCTCAGCTTTGCAAATGCCCAAGGAGAAACTGAAAGCATTCTGAAAAATCATATCTATAATTATGCACCCCATCTTTCCCTCTCTGTGTCATCTTTTCCCCATACACACACCTTCTTATGTGTTGTCACAGCTGAAATGATAGTATTTGCCCTACAAATGCCACAGAGAAAAGCTACAAATACTGTTTATTCTTAGAGCATGTTTTGTTTCTTCTGGTAGAATTTAGGTATTTTTCTGCAATTAGATTTCAAAGGGTTAACTTACTATGATATGTTAAAAAAAAAAAAAATAAAAGCTTACAGCTCCTGAGATAGTATCAGCCCATTAAACATAGGTAAGAATATGAGAGGGAAAGAGAAGGGAACAGATATTATATATGTAAGGAAAATTAAAACTCAGGATGTTGGGCATGGGGGGAATGTGCTTTGAAGTACAAAAGTTCCATTGTTAATGTGGGACAAAACCTCCCCAGTATGGGACAGAGATAAAAAGGAGGGAATTTCTAACAGATCAAGGTCAACCAAGATATATGAATAACATAAATGCTATTAATCTCGTACAGCATGAATCAGAGAATTGCAGCGGGGCATGGCTGTGTGGCGGGGTTCATGGCATGAGTGTTTTATGCCACTTTGTATTAGATAATGAGCGTATTCATTACAGACTCCTACACATCATCCAGACTGGCAGAGAAGGAGCTTTAAGGGACTTCAGAGAACAAATCAAAGAGCTGGATCTAAAGCTCGGAAAGGTAATAGGGATGTTCAAATACTGCCCCAAGTTTAGATATTTGCAGGCATTCATACAATCTGACTCTGCAGGAAATAGCGTGAGAAAGAAGCTCTTGCTTGGACAGCTTTCTGCTTATTATTTCTCATGCTGCCTCTGTCATAACAGCTGATTTTACCAATTAAAGAAAAAAAAATAAAGCAATACAGGAAAACACTACACCAGAAAAAATCCTCCTTGCCATTTTGTTTTTGTTTTTTTTTTTTTCATTTCTCATGGCTGCAAATTCAGAGACACAAAGAAAATCAATTTTTATCTTGGAAGGCTTAATCTAAACATCATTGGGAAACAAGGGACTGAGCCATACTGGAGTCAAAAAAGTATATAACCAGACATAATTCTGATTTCACATGTTGTATTTCCACACATTTTAGTCCCCTGGAATTCCAGAGACACATGTGTTCCACAGGAGAAGCTTAAAGAATAATTTATCTCAGGAAGGAAGGAAATGAAAATGTATACACGTGTGTATATAATTTTGACAACAATCTGCAATGAGATTGTTTGCAATGGTTTGCACTTCCATTTATTCATTCCAAATAAACATTTTCACTCAATGGCATGGGTCTATGTAACATGTTTTTCCTGATTGTTATGCTTTCAGATTTTTGAAATAAAGCTGAAATACAGTTGGGACCAAATTAAAATTCCAAAACCGACTAATTCTTTCTCCCTGAGGTTAGCAGGGTTTTCTCAGCATGAACCTGGACTTGCATTCAATTCCACATTTTGGTGCCATGTAATCAATGGAAAAGGGCAAGCCCCATAATGGGGCCAGCTCTCCACAATGAGCACATCCAAACTAAAAAAAAGGGACTTTCAAAGAGGGGCTGGTTGTTTGTATGCAGTAGCATCTAGAGGCTGCACTGCATTTGGAGCTCTTCTGCAGCACTCTATAGATGCACACATATATACATATAGGTATAGATATACATACATAGATATACATACTATGTATATCTGTGTGTGTACATATGCACTTCCCATGCATATATGTGTGCACTGTACACATATATTCACACAATACAAACTGCTTCTCTACCTGATCTCTAGGAGTTACATTGTTTGAGCTTAGTGAAGGGAAGCTGAGCAGGGAAGGGGGGAAGAGAAAGAGAAGAAAGCACTAGAAGGGTTCAAGGTAAAGCACCCCTCAGGAAACATCTGAAGACTGCTCAAAGGCAGTGCCAGTACTATGATCCAGCTAATTTACAAAATGGACTTAAGCAGGACAAGAAGAAAAATGGAAGAGCAGAGGATAAGCAGCCTATGGGTTTCAAAACTGTCATCAGAATTATCATTTTGTGTAGGGAAAATCAGGTGAAGATTCAGTCAAGCTTTAGACCACCAAACTCTCCTTGGGGCTACCTATATCCAAGTAGCCAAAGGGTCCTGAAAGCCTGTACTAGAGAGCAGCACTGGAGCCTGAGGATCCTCCCCAGAGCCTCTCTGGTGAGCCTGGGAGTTTCCAGAATCCCTTGCCTTGAGCACAGTCCTCTCCATGAAGGGGAACCCATCTCCCACAGGCTCTGCAAGCTGCTGCTTCACATACTGCAGACCTTACCTCCACTACTGAAAGTAACAGACCTGGGATATTAAAATGCTCTGCATCTCAATGCTCAGACACCTCAAAGAGGAGCTTGCTGCATCCAGGGTCCCCTCTGAGCATACCTCTGGTGCCCTTTGGGCACAATTTTAGTTCAGTTGGTCAGAGCATGGTGCTAATAATGTCATGGATTATTCCATGTGTGGGTCATTCACTGAAGAGTTGATGACCCTTGTGGGTCACTTCCAACACAGAATACTCAGTGATTCTGTGAATGTCTCTGGAGAAAGTGATTCAGGCTTTACCTACAAAGCTTACATAAAGAGCCCATGGTGGAAAGAAGTTCCTTGCCCCTGGAAGTGCCTTGCTATTCTCCCTGGGCACCTTCCCTGGCAGACAAGCTGTCAAGAGTGAGTTGGAGGAGGAGGAGGAGTTGGGGATAAAAAAACCCCCTCTATTCTTCAGGTTCATTGTCAGGGCATAAAGCTGAGAAGAGAGAATCAAAATTATCAGACCAGCTTCCACAGTTTTCAAATCACTACATGTCTTAGATAAGACCCATCCCCAGTCTCCTTCCATTTCCTAAAAATTCCTAGCTATACCAAACAGGCAAGCTCAGGGAGCTGTTGCTCATACAGAGCTGGGCTAGTAAGGAGAAACTGTGGCCGCCTCTATTTCTGTAGCAGGAAGAAACACCATGAGTGGAGGCACAAGAAATGGCACATTCCCATGAAAAATCAAAGTGTGTCACAGCATCTTCTTTCCAGATGTGGAGAACAAAAATATGAATGCTTCACTTCTGACAGCAGCCCTACAAAGCTGGGAAGGCAGCAGGGGACAGTTGAACATTCACTCCTGCCCCACCATACAGACGCTCAGAGCAAACAAACAAAAAAATTGTAATATTCATAGTTGCATAGTTACAGAGTTGTGAATATTAACATTCGGGGGTTTTAAGTGTAATTACTCCATTCCATTTATTTGGATTTGTTAGACCAAAAACCACCTCTCTCAGAGGCTTTTACCTCCTAGTTAAATATAGCGGTGAAGCAGTTAACGCAGTTTTATGCATCACCGTGTTGGCATGGGGTTTTTATCTTTTATTGGCACCATTTTATCCCCGGAGACAATAGGAGATTGTTCTCGCTGTGTGTAAAAAGATCTTGTTCTGGCAAGTAGGGTTTTCCCAGTCAACAAGTTTGGAATCCTTGGTAAGGGAGAAACAGGCTGTGTTGGGACTGGCCCGCTAAGCACCTCCTCACTGCAGCAAGCCCTGTGCCATTCACTGCTCACAGGGCTGCTGTAGCTCAGAGCCCCTGCCTGCAGCCCAAAGAGGGGAAGGATGGAACAGCAAACCCACAAGCCTCTGCTGTACTGCTATTACAAAGATGGGACAAAAGTCTAGGATTGATCTTCTCTAGGCATAAACTATGCTGTAACTGTGAGAAGCTGTGTGGCAAGAAGAAAATACATGTGCTTAGAAGCCTTTTTGTTTGCTAAAACACACAAAATCCATATGAAAATAAAGGTTCTGATTCTCTGATTTGGATGCCTTTGTATGCCCCTAAAAGACGTACAGGATTTTCTTTTTCACTCATCTCTTCCTGGTTGTATAAATACTGCAATACACAATTACAGCAGTCAGAGGCATTAGGGATAAGAAGGTATTTACATCAGAGATGTACATACGAGATTATGTGAGAATGGTAAAGTTTTATCTCCATCTTTAAATAAATATTATGCTTCATCCACACCCAAAGTCTTGAAAGAAAGCTGTTTTAGTGTAAACAATTAACTTCCTGGCCAATCATTCAATTTTTTTTGATGACTTGCTGCTGAGAAATTCAGGTTCTGTGCTGAAGACTACACCTGACAAAATTTGATCAGTCAGATAATCCACCCCAAAATCAGCCAGACACTGCAGTCTATCTGCAGTCATACCACAACATTTGGCAGGCCTGGTATTTCAGTTGTTATTATTTGCAGAGGCTATAAAGTGATTTAGTTGCTACCAGGTTTGACAGCAATCAGGAACACAGACATGAGCGATGGCAGCCTCTGCTGTATATTTCATGAGTGCCCATAGCTCAACCCTTCTGCAAAACATGCCTCAGATCTCAGATTACACTGGAAAATAAAGTCTCTAGTAGTTAGAGCTGCAGTCAGCTTTCAAAATGTTTACTGAGCATAAGGCAGTGCAAAAGTGATTCCGAACTCAGCCAAAGCCCCGGGCCCTGCGATGATAGGAACCGCACAGGAGGTCAGAGCTGAACTGAGATCCTGCAGCCATGACTATTTTCCAGATGAACTGAAATTCATCATCTTGTGGCAGACAGAAAATGAAAAGTTATCTCCTTGCCCTGCAGGGATCAACCTGCAGCTGCACTTCCCTCACTGCCTTTTCTCTGCAAGGCCCAGCAAGCTATAGATGTGTCAATAAATTCCTTGGGTTTTTTTTTCATTTTACTTAAGTCTTGAAAATAAACCACTGAAAGAAATTAAACGGAATTTTTCCAAAGCAAAATGGGACTTGAAGAGCAGTGTCCTTAATGACATTGAAAAAAACCAAACCGTTTGGGGCACATGAAATACTCAAGTGGCTGTGCTTCAGCATTATCTGCAAAATTAAGGCAGTAGTGCTTTTATTCAACAGCTAGCATGCTGGATTTCAGAGATACTGGTTCAGGATGTGGAATCCTTAGCAGTCATCTCATGGGAGAGGATCCTGCCTGCCCTGACAAAGCAGCCCTGTTCTGCCAAGCTCTGCTCCTGGAGCTGTTCCACTCCTTTGTATAAAGTAATTACTTAAATATACATTGAACAAAGAGAGAGGGAAATTACTTTAAGGCCTATCAGTTAGGGCACTCTGCTGGGAGGTAAAGCAAACCAGTAAATAATTCATTAATGATGTTGCTATTTCAGAGACCTAATAAATTTTTATTGGGTAAGAATAAAGTCATCATCAGGGACTGGGAAAATAGTCCCCAGACACCTTGTCACTTGGGGGTGCTGTTTTGGCATGGCATAACTGTCATGTTTTGAATGGATAGGGATTTTAAAAATCCCCTGCAGGTAGAATGAGAATTGCAGCTTTCCCTGGCAGGTGTTTTAGTGACACAATTGTTGGACAAAATGAGAAGTGGAGTTTGTTTCAGAGCCTTGAAAAGGCTCACATCTTCAAAGAAGAGAATTGAAACAAAGGTTTTTAAGGAGCTCAAGTCAGACCACATCTTTAATAAATTAAATAAACTGCAGAGTTCCTGAACTAATTGTTTTAAACACATCCTCCCTGCTTTATTTGCAGGCTCTAGACTCTGGGTAGGGTACCTCTGGGTCCTACAAATGTCTGTCACAGCTCCTTTGCTCGCTGGCACTGCAGCCCAGGAAGAAGTGGAGAAAGACAGATGGTCTGAGAGCAATTTAGACACCACAAAAATTAATAATAAGCTCCTACATTTCCTGAAATGTAAGAAAGGAAGACGACCAAGATGCTTAACAGTGCCACATCACACTCCCCAAGTCTTGCGGAGGCAGGAACTGGCAAATGCAGCTTAATGAATCAAGTGTCATCAGGAGTAATGACCATGTCTGTCACAGAACTTTATGCCCACAGTATTTTCAGCTTCAAACCACAGCAAAGAAAAGGAGGATGGCTAGCTCCAAAGGTAAGCTAATGTGACACAATGCATGCTGTTGGAGGATTTAGACACTCCTGCTGTAGAAAGGGGTGACACGGTGCCCTGAGGAGAGCTCCTTGTCCCACCTCTTTCCTGGCCATGGAGAAGTCTCCCTCTGACTTCAGAGCCTGAAAACTTTGCCATCTGTTCTCACTTGAGAAAAATTTCCATTTTATCTTTTCCATTTATATTAAATCATTTTTAAACAGGAGAGGCTTAATATGCAGGCTGTGCAATAGTGTATGATACAGTTAATTTCTCTTGCTATCTAATTTTAACAACATATGGAGACTGGCGTGAGCTGCCAAGGACATAAATCTATCCTTGCCTCCTGGTTTGTTCACCGAATCTCAATTTTTTATTACTGCACATTCATCCACAGGACTTCACCAAAACACCTGGTGGGGACCTTCCAGAGGAAAGAATTTCACTATTCTCAAAGAAGACTCCTCTTCACCCCACCCCCAGAAAGAGCCCACCTCCCACCAGTCTCCTTTCCCCCAAATCCAGATTCCCATTTCCCTTGATAAAGCACATTCCAGTAACAAAACTGATTCATATCTACCATGTTATATAA
This sequence comes from Fringilla coelebs, assembly GCF_963513975.1. NCBI lineage: Eukaryota > Metazoa > Chordata > Aves > Passeriformes > Fringillidae > Fringilla > Fringilla coelebs. The sequence goes on from NC_140029.1 coordinate 48,071,292, forward strand.
ACGTCTACAAGGTTTCTTTAATGTTGTTTGACTTGTGGGTGACTTCAGAGCTCCTGATGGCATGGAGCATTAGTATCAGCTGGAGCAAAACCAGTGGCAGGCAGGTAGTGTGCCAGCTTCCTCACCATTTTGCCAGCTGACCTCACTCCTGACATGCCAGTTGGCTGCTGCTCCCTCCCCATGCCAAACTATGCAGTGGTTTTGAGATGCATACAAATAAACTATCCAACATGCTGAATAAACCAATGTTTGAATTCTAGTTCCAGGATTAAGATATTTACACAAAACTTCAACCCTGTTGCAACCAAATTTGGGCATTTCAAGGACACTGGGTATCACTCTTGTAGTTTTTATTACTTACTGTAGAGAAATAGCAGATGAAATACTGGGGATGCAAACTGTAATGACAATTTTCTACAAAGCTGCAAATGGGCTTACAGAGCAGCTCGCTGGAAAACCATGGAAAAGGGAGTCATGCTGCAGACCTGAAATGGGCTTTTTCCTTTCACTTTCTAAGTACAACTTCAAGACAAACATGGATGGTTTTGTCCTTCTCCTTGCATACAGCATTAAGTGTTGCATTCTTAGGTATGTAGACATGAAAGATGGACTCTGCTTGCAATCAACCTGTGTCTCTCACAAAGCCTGTATGTGAACAGTAAAATGGAACCAAATCCAAGACGTGAAACCCACATCTGCCTCAGGTGAAACCAGATGTTAATTGATGCCTGCTTATTCTCCTCTTTATGTATCCTGTCTTTTACAACATATGTAATGTACATATTTCATCTTCACTGTAGCAGTATGAATACCTTTCAAGTCTGTCAGAGTTGGAGGACTAAGCTGTCATCAGTACATACTATGAACTCCTTTCTGTTAAAGCAAAAGTTAAGTATTTAAAGTCAACTGGTGGCATTTTCTCTAAAAAGTCTTTGCTAACAGTCTGTGGAACAAATCTGGCCAGAGTTGCCTGTGGAAGTTAATTCAGAACTATTTTCATAAAAAATACCTGGCCTACCTTGAGCAATACTTTTTTTTTTCAGTACTTGCTGGAATAGCATATCATGAACTGGATTATTCATTATAAACTTCTGCCCTACTGTCTTGCATACTATGAACCCATCTGGATTTCAAAGAATGTGCTAAGTAACATCTTCACTTTTTCAATCACTCTTATTAATTATTTTGCTTTGGATTTTGGGCTTCTCCCCCATTTCTAGTTCTTAATCCCATTTTCAGGAATACTTCATATCTAAATAATATCAGCATGCAAAAAGTATTATCTTAAGGAACTGTGTTTTCTCTTTATGGAGAAATTAATCCAGAGTTTGTGTTTGGAGGAAAAATCCCAAACATGAGAGCAGCAGGTAGAGGAGGTGGAGGAAGCAGGGCATGTTATGCCCCATCCAGACAGAGGCTGGGATCTCTCCTTGCAAAGCATGACACACCAGATCCCAACCCACAGCTTTTTCGGTGCTGGGACGCACCTCACCTTCCACAAGCAGCGAAAGAAAGGAGGCTGTACGGTGCAAACACGATTTTATCGCTGTGTCAACAACAGCAAGGGCCCCAGCATTCAGCAAGAGATATTTGCATTGGACCTGAGAAGTTTCTCATCAGCCGGGGCAGGCAGCACACAACACCAGTTTCACCACAAGGCCCCTGTTTGTTTTGGTGTTGATACAGCAAGGTGCAGAAATGCCTTGTCCAGCTGCTGTATTTCTCAGGTGGTGAGTTCAGGTCAAGCTCTCACTGCCTCAGGCCCCATGGAGAGGGGCTGGGGAGGAGGAGGTGGCTGCAGGGCAGAGAGCACAAGGAGCTGCCTCCCCTCCACACTGTTTGCCAATGTGGAAACAAGTCTCACAAATAGGTCACTCATTAAAACTTTATATAGCTGAATTCAGGAAGCCTCTTCTCAGTAGAACAATGGCAAAAAGAAAAAACCCCAACAAAACAGGTTTTTATAGAGCCTTCTGGGTGGGCACAACCACCAGGGATGAAGACATAGCCCAGGTGAAGCATTACCTCCCAGATACCTATCCAGCCCCTCAGAGAGCAACTGATTATCCTTTATGCTTGTGCCAACAGCTCTGCCATTCTCTCTGTACCTCATTACAGAAAAACAAACAAGGAAAGACACAACTAAGATATTAAGCAAGTCACATTTTCTGTTTGTTACTTAACCAAAACCATTGATTGAGATTTTTAAAAAAATCAGACATAACCTCAGCCTCACAACGAAAAGTGTCTCTTCTAAACTTCCCCACTCTTCAAGAGCAAGGGGACCACTTATAAATGCAAAGTGAAGGTTATGTGCAAACGTTGGCAGGATTTGAGGCCTTACAGCTTGTGAAACTACCCAAAGGGTGGTCTCTCTGCCTGTGTATTGGGTAACACACCTTCCTTTCATGTTTGTTTGGACCTGATATTTTCAGAGCTCTCTGAAACTGCCTTCCTTTGTGTCAAAACTGCCCTACCAGAAGATGGGACATGGAGTGGAGGTGGCAACAGGCAAGCACTCCTATGTCACACAGAATGAAAATTAAATATTAACGTGCTCCTTCTGCTACCTGTCTGGAAGTCCCACAGTCACAATATTTTAACTTGTATAGTGGTGGTGAGGGTAACTTTGAGCTTACAAGTGGAGTTAAACTCTCCCATTCTCCATTTTGGATCACTTCTCATGTCATGTAACAGATTAAAACATTCAGGCTTAACCTTCCAAACCACAAGAAAATCTTGCTTATTTAGGAGCAACTGACTCAGTTTTCCAGAGCTGACAGAAGGAGTCTCCACTACTTCTTAAACAATATGGAGGCTTTTCTCAGGCTTTACCTGATTGAGCTCACAGCAAAATAAATTTGTGGTGAAAATAGGTTTTAAGGTTATGCCCACATTGCTCAATGAAGGAGTCATGGATTGAAAGCAAGCACCAAAGTCCCAGTCTTCTGTACACAGGAGTTGTTAGGTCATTCTCTGGTGCTGTTTTGGACTGCTCTAAGTTCTCTCCCCATTGACGGGACTTGGATGCAGTTCAGGCATGAAATTATTCTAGAGGAGGCTCCCAACAGGCAGTAAGACTAAGACTGCACCAGCTTGCACTCTCTTTCTTCTTGTACCATCTCAGTCCTCCAAACACTACCTCAGAAGTCCTAGGACAATTGAGCATTACACATATATACGCAGCATGGATGCAGTCAGTCTGCAGCAGGTCTGCTGTATCTGCACAGATGCAAGCTATTCTGCACCGCTGGCCTGGCTGTCAAGGGTCCCTTTCTGCAGCTACCCTGCACTGAGTGTCCCAGGCTGCCTCTGAAAATCAGTTCAATCCATGTCAGCGCCAGTCCCTAACTTTTCCCATCTGGAAAGTGTTGTCTAGCAGCTGAACAGCACTCCTGCAGCAGGATTGCTCTTATTTGTGTCTAAGTAACACTCAAAACTGGGGGAGCTCTTGCTTTTACAGAGGAAGGATTCAAGAATCAAATGGAGTTTAGGCCACAGAGTGCTTGGGTGACCCCTCAAAATCTCAAAATTACTCAAGTAGCAAATAATCCCAAAATAACACCCAGAAAGATTGTTCATAAACTAAGTAAACGAGCTGGGAATGTGAAAATTTTTGACCAGCAGCTTGCTGTGTGGCACTCTTAACACACCTTGCCAGCTCTATCATGGAAACAGCCCCCACAAGCTGCACCAAAAAAATAGCCTGGCTGTGGAAACTGGTTTCTTTGGTCTTTGTAAAGAACTCAGCCACTTTAATCACAAAAATTACCAAAATACTGGGGGAAGAAGCCCCCCGGCTCAATGGTATGTTCTGTGAAAAAATTTTGAAATCTGTATACTTGCTTCATCATGTCCTGACAATTCTTGGATCAGAAGGGAACAAACAGCTGATCCTTATTTGCTTATGAAACAAAGTCTGTAGGAAAACAGGATTTCACAAAGCCCAAACCATTCCATTCGAAACACCACAGAGTGAAGTCTATTGCCAAATACAAGGCTGGATCCGGGAGAAACCCAGGGGACTGGCAACTCTGGAAGTTGTGGTATCCTCAGCCACAGGACAGATGTTCCCGAAGGGCAGGAACACTGGAAACCGTGGAAAATTGCACAACTGAATTTCACAGAAAGAAAAGCAATTTTCCTATAACTGAGGAACTCTTCAGCAAGTCCCAGTGACACCAAAAGCTATTGTTTTCTTAGGCACATTTTTTGAAAGGTATTGAAAGGTGCATTTAATAGTCCCAATGTTTTAAATGCTGATTCCATTGACTCCGGTTTGGACATATGGCTTTGAGTGGAAAAAAGCATCATTTGAAATTGCAGTTCTTGATCCGGTGCCAGAGCAATCCCTGGTAAGTAGCTTAGACTAGATGGCAAATGAATGCAAACTTTTAGGCAAATGAAATTAGATTACATGAGTGCTGTGGCAAGTGACCCAGGCACTTAAACCTAAAATTAGTCAGAAACAGGAATCATGAGACAATACCCAGATGCCACGTATTGAGGAAGAGGCCTTGTGAGGGAGATAATTTCAGAAGCAGTTAAGATTATTCAAAGCATCCAGTGCCCTGAGTGCTACAATGCTTAAACAAGCTGGCAGGAAATAGTAGGAGACCCACAATCCTTTTCTCAGTGTTGGAAATGTGAGCAATTCATTAGAATTTGAACATTCTCTCCCTCCAAATGCCTTCTGCCCTTTGTAACTTGACAGCAGAGCAATTTTCAGGGCTGCTCAGTAACCCAGAGACCTGGGTTACATTTCTCCTCATGGCAGGGTTCCCCTGTCAAGAGAGAGCTCAGAGCTCAGAGGTGCTGTGGAAGGAGGCACTGAGCATACCCCTCATCAATACTTGATCAGTGGTGACAACACACAGGGATAATCAAGCACTGAGACAAGTCACCCACGGTGTGTGGGAAACTGATGTGCTCTGGGGTTTTTAAGATCCATCTGACAAAGTCTTAAGCAATGTAGTCTGAATTCAGCACCAGCCCTGCTTTGAACAGGAGCTCACACCAGATTACTTCCTGTGGTTCCCTCCCACCAGAATGACTGACTGATTGTGCAGTGGGTGTGGAAACTACTGGTCCAAAGGAAGGCAGGTAAGAAGATGCCTAACCCTGTAAATTAGCTATAGCACTCAGATAGCAGCTGGGATTCCTGAGAAAGGTGACATTTATTTACTATAAATGTAGAAATAATCCTGAGAAAAGAAATTCAAGCCAACCCGTTGTACAGCCAAACAATACATCTAAACCTAGCATCATAAAGGAACTTAAATACATCAATCTGATACTCATTTCTCACTATCATTAAAAAAGAACTGCTTAATGTGGATAGTCAAGATGTGCTGAAGAGAGTTACCTCATACCCAGCTTGGCCCCAAAGGCAAGTGTTTCAGCCTCACCAAGTGTGTTCTACTTGCATCGCAACCAGCCATGTCAAACCCAAGCTGGCTCCACATTTAAATTTCTGGACCATAATTCCCAGTAGTCCTGATGATACTAGTCACAGTCTAGGAAATTAAAGATGGCTCTGGATGCAGCTAGATCAGTTGCAAAGGTCTTATTAGCTCAGGATCAGGGAGACTGGGCCACTGTGGTAACTTTTCCAAACTCAAACCTAAAGCCAAGCTCTTAGCATGTTTGCTGTGACTAAACAGATCCAAACACAGACTTGAGTGCTAAACAAAACCAGGGCAGGAGTCAGTCCATGGGATTCACCATGAAGATAAGCTACCTCTGGATAGCTGAGAGTTAATAGTATGGTATCTATCACTTGAAGTGCAAAACAACTCTGTACTAATCAGGAGTACAAATAATACTGGACTGAATTCTATGCATTTCACAAGCCCCAAATCTGGATTAAATCACATATGTGATTTGTAATGTGAGCTGTTTAATCACTCTTGTAACACAGATGGTCTATAATTAGAAGCTCTGAAAGAGATGGGGAGTGGGACTGAGCTAAACACTTGTCCAGCATTAACACAGGTATGAAAAAAGGATGAGAAAAAATCCAAGGAAATAAGTATGCAAAAATCACCATTACAATTAACAGTTTAGGGCTGAGATGCAGAAGTAATAAACAGTCTGCTGAAACTCCTGAAGCAAAACAAAAGCAAACTTCACTAAACTTTTTATTTTAAAAAACCCACACATCATTTTTTCTCCTGATAAGTTAAATGTATACTGCCCACACATAAAATATAGTAGGTCACTTTATAAGCAGGGACCACAGACAGAGATCAAATTCTATATAAAGTACTTATATAGCACAAATACCATGAGCAAGTCTTTAGAAAAGCCACAGGGAAATAACAAGAAACCAAAAATGCTGTGATAGCATTTATGAAGTTAGTCGTAGGAAACCTTTAAAGGTTATCTAGTCCAACCACTCTGTAATAAGAAGGAACATCCTCCAACCTGGCCTTGAACATTTCCATATATGACGCATTTACCACTTCCCCAGGCAACCTTGCTAGCAGTTCACCATCCTCATAATAAAAAATTTCTTAGATCTAGTCTAATATCTGTCAATTTAAAACTATTACCCCTTGTCTTATCACAACAGACATTGCTAAAGTAGTTTTATCCCATCTTTCCTGTGGGCCCCCTTTAGGCACTATAAAGCTGCCATCAGGGGTTCCCAGAGCCTTCTTTTCTCCAGGCTGAACAATCCCAATTCTCTCACTCTTTCCTCACAGGAAAGCTGCTCCACCCCTCTGATTATTTTGGTGTCCTCCTTCTGGAATCACTCCACCAGGTCCATGTCCTGGCTGTGCTGAGAGCCCAGAGCTGGCTGCAGCACTGCAGGTGGGGTCAGAACAGAGCTGAGCAAAGGGGCATGTCTTGCATCACACATACTTGTCAGATTTAACATTTACAGCCTGCCTTATGAATTGTACTGGCTTCATGACACCCCATTGAAGAGTCTGATCATGGAGGTAAAAAGAAAATCCCATCAACCCTTTACCCCAGACATTCCTTAGAACTAACAGCAAGCACACAAAATTTCAAGTTAATTATTATCATAGGACAGACACCTTCTCAACTTAAAAAATCATTAGTTTTCTTTGTAGGGAATTTTTATATCATGAACTATATGTGTGCTCACTGTGGGAAGACCCCAAATACCAATTCAACTATGAAGGCATAATTGGAAGGACACTTTCTTCTGCTGAATTCTTATTAAGGTCAGTGATGTGCAAAGCAAGATATTGCAGAACTGAAGATACTTTTTCACAACCAGCAATGGTGAAAAGTAAAAAAGCTGACAGACTTGTTTGGGGGAGTGGGGAGAACACACAATGGCTTTTGCTTTATTTCTTGGGTATACTTCCTTGATCAATTTGATTCTTAAATTCTTGATACTTCATTGCTCTTGAAACTTTCAGATTCACACCTCAAAAATGTATAGCCCTCTAAGAACAAAGTGATTCAGTCTCTGACAACTGTAACATTCACCATTTAAATGTGTTCATCCTCCATTCACATTAAATATGAAAATCAAAGTTAGAAGTAAAATAACACTGCTACATAAATAATTTACCATGGTACTCAAAAATTTTAACTCACTGAAAAATGTTATATTAGACGTGATTGGTAAGAATTGTTATTGTTCTGGTCTATGCTACCCCTACAGCTGTTGCTGTTACTGAAAAGATAACATTTCTAGTACGCAGCACTTTCTCTTTAAATAGTGCAAGTTTTATGACTAAAATGCTAATTCCTAAGCAGCCTGTCACAAAATTCACTGACTCTTAGCACCAGGTAGTTGTAGAGAGGTCCTGCCAAGATCAGGAACAAGTGTCAATGAATGCATCACACCCACTTCTGAGATTTTAAAGAGCAATCAGGGAGGGAACACATCTTTTTCAACCCTAAACTTGTGTAGGTACCACACTAAGCAAAAGGGTAAGGAAGGTGTCAGCATCATGAAATTCGTGACAAAATACAAAGTTGAAAATACTGATTTCTTCATTAATATAAATTTCAGGGTTGAAAGAGTTGAGTCCATGACATATTATAAAGAAAAAAGATAAGGATTTCTGGATGGTGGAAAAGAATAACATACACTGGAGAAACAGTAGCCTGGACTCTGCTGTCTCTGGGTAGCTGTGCACATGTTAATAATGTTTTAGCGTGATTAGAAATATTTTTTTGCCCTAGTAAGAGATATTTACTCCCATATCAGAGGTTATTCATCTTCTCTTCAAAAGTCCAGGCAGCTATATATTGTCATTTCATGAGATGAATGCTTTTTGCTCAAGTGAACAATGAAAGCAACCACAAAGGAGGGACTAATGCAGAGTATTATGGGAAAACATTTTCAAAAAGGGGAAGAGAGATTAAAAGCTTTCTGATGTTATGATAACACACAAATAAAGCCACTTTTCCTCACCTGTTGTCATCATTCAAAGGGAGGGAAGCAGATACAGAAAAAACAGGGTGTTGAAATCATGTTGAAAGATGTTGCAGGATGAGGACTGTGTCCATACTTTAGGTTAAGACAGCCAAGGAAGCTTGGAGGCAATCTCTGCTCTGTAAGGGGACTGAAAGCGTGAACGACTGATCATTTCTGAAATGTGTTAATAGTCCCACAGGCTACCTGAATCCCATTCAAGATGTCAATCTTCCTGTGGTATCTACAGCAATAGAAGTAGATGACAAAACTAGAAAAATTCCAGTGCCATCTGCTCAAATAAACCAGAACTTTCTCTCCTCACCTCCCTTCTTCAGCTGTTTTATTCCCAAGCTTCAAAGCCTTATTTGCATTCATGCAAAATCTGTTTTACGGTCAACTTCACTGCGATACTGGAGCTTCTCCCCCATACCCCTAAGACACAAAGCAAAGCTGGCCAGGTGTCTCTAAACCACAGAGCCAGCTGCTCCAAACCAAGCTCACAGGAAATAGCAAGGAAAATATGCAGCATTTGACACATCTGGAAAAGATTGCAGAGTCTTTGAAAATACTGTCCCAGTTCCCTTCCTCCTGCTGATGAGATTTCAGGCTTCCAAACTGATGCACCAACTAGAGAGGTTTAGATAACGTGTACCTTATAACTCTGCATATTCTTTCTAACCAAATGAGAATTTTTCCAAGGTAGTACACAAAGTACGTGCATGAACCTTCCTATAAAATGCATGGACCAAACAGAAGTAATTCTACCAGAAGTTGTTACTTAATATGGGAAAATTGATAGAGTTGAAAAATAGTGATAGTTGATTTTGGTAAGCATAGAAAATGAAGAAGTATTTCCTGCTTTGCAAGGTTGCATTAACTCTTTATAAGAAATGTCCTCTAAGTTTGTTGCCATAAAAATTGAGATGAAAAGGAGCAGGGAGAATTGGTTAGTACCTATTTTGCCAAGTAATTTGCCTGTAATTCCATGTTGACACAAATACTGCAGTGTGCATTTTTCAACATGGAGTACAAAAAACCCCAAAAAAGCATTAAGTCTTAATTAGCAAAACAAAGCAATGCTTTATTATTCGCTTCTTTTTCATCTGGACAATGAATGCAAAAGAACACAGAAACAAATAGAAGTTTAGAAGGAAATCCCAATAGGATATTGAACATAATACTTAACTTTCTTCTTCCATAAAAAGCTGAGAAGTAGAGGCGCCCCTAAAATTTTAGTCACTAACAGTTATCTCTGAAAGATTAGGAAAATGAAAATGTTTACATATGTATATTTTAAACATTAATTATAGATACAAAACTCAACACAGCACTAGCTTAACACAACATAAACCTCACTGTTTTTAACGTTAGTAATAAAAAAACAGAATTGTAATTAAAAAGAAAAACAGAGGAAACTATTTGTACATTTTTCCTCAAAGGTGCAACCAACAGCCAATGTATTTTTGCAACTGAGATTCCAGTTGTACAAAGGACTGAGAGATGTCTTCTATTTAAAGAAGCATGAATTTCACAAACTTTAAAAGAAACTACACGTGCATGAACTGCAGACAGTACCCCTTAAAGAGATGATATTTATAAGAACGTTAATGGCATACCTTAAATGAATAAAGGGAGAGGTAAAACACATTTTCTACTTTCAGAGCTTTAAAAGATTTTTTTTTCCCTTCATAGATTACTTCCCAAATTACCTTGCATTTAAACTCGTTTGTTCTTATGAAATGGCAATGTATTTATTCTAAACAAGCATTATAAAGTAGTTGTATGACTTTTTTTGAGAAGCACTCAATGTGGATGTTGTATTTATAGTGACCTCAAGAATGCAAACCTCCAAAGTTACATCTACTACTAACTAAACCTTTAATAGCCAATTAACAAAAAATATGTATATAACTCTAAGATTAAACAAAATTTAGAGAATATGCTGTTACAAAATATATTTTGACATATTTCCTAAGAAGCAATTAAAACAGTCATCTATGCAGAGTTATTTACAGGGGACTCAAAGTGTATCAGTTTTAGCACAAACCAGTATATCGGGTTGAATTCAATAAAATATTGGCGAATATAAGTTTGTGACAAGGAATTTTGGGGTTTAGTAAACTTAAAAATGTTCTATACAATCATTAGATGAATCTAAATTATATTAAAAAATCCTGTCTAAACTGGTTAATCTGAATCATTTAATGCATTTCATTGTACTCAGAAGTTCAGATCACCAAGTCAGTGGTACACACAAGCTGTGAAACAAGTTACCACTCAAATCTTTCAGATACAACAAGCACAGATTAACTGAGTCTGACTGTACCTAATCTATACTTACAGATAGTTTGTTCTTACTTCAATACTATCTTTTTAACAAGCACATATACAAATGTGCTATAAGGAAAGGCAGCAATTATAAATATTTCCTAGAATGACCGGAACTGGTACTTGATCATAAGCCATCCTGTCATTCATTTTTGAAGCCATATTTTCATTAATTTGTCTTCTGGTTTTAGTAGTCTTCTATCCTATTAACTTGGAGGGTTAGAGATCATCTGGAAGTTTCACACCAGCATAGGAAAGGAATGTCTGTTCGATGCAGTCTGGAGATAAAGAAAAATTGTACTTCAGTTCATCGCCGTGACTCACCAGAAGCAGCGTTGCTAAGTGACCAGCAAACCTGAACTGCAAGCAAAACAGCAGCCTCCCTACCCCCCATGTCAGGATGGGAGAAAAATCACAAAAATTTTCTGTTATTTTGTTACAATTTCAGAAGAGCATCTGAGAATATTTCCAACTGTAGGTCTGTTATTATTTATTAAAACTAATAATTAGTGTAGAGGAATCACTTTAGAGGAGCTTACTTGTCTATGCAAGACCAAGGACATTTAAATGTGATAGCAATTAATTTGAACTTCTTGTTTCAGTACATAAGATGCCTCAAAAACATACTATTTATGTGTTCATCTCTCTAAACAACCCACAGATCTTATAAGCCCACAACCCACACATAACCCACACATCTCAGTGGTGCTTACAGATAAAGAAAAAATTCAAAGCCACTGAACTCTGATAGGACAGCTCAGTAACTTCAGTAAGTCCTGGGTTAAACAGTGTTTTGTCCCAATGCAGAGTTTTAACTGCAGAAGAGCAAGGAATCCCAGACTGCATTATCCTACACTTTCACTATTCTCTTCAAACTACAGTTCTCAAATGCCATTTAGTCCTAACAACTCCTTTTAAAAATAGTATTTTTACACTTTACTGAAAGCTAACAGATATTTTCAGTCACAACTACAAATTTCAGTATTCTGAAGAGGTTACCCCAACACTAAGAAAAGAAGCAATATCCAACTGTTGCAAAAAGGCAATGCTGCCATGTAGTTGCTAATTTATATTGGTTGCTAAAAGGCAATACACACTTCAGTTAATTAACTTACTGCATACTTTGGAGGGGAAAAAAGCATATTTAAAAGAAATATTATGTCACAATTACCTTAACAGATTTTTCATAATCAAGTGCATATTGTATAGCACACATTCATCATTAGCTGTTTTTAAATGTTTATGCTGTCTTATATAAAAAGAACCAGCTTTTTTTTCCCATTCAAATAGTGTCTCTGTTTTCAGGCTTTGAAAATGTGTTGTAGGTTAATTCAAATTGATCCTGTGATCAATCCTGGAGAAAATTTATAAGAGATTTCTTTTTTTTTTTTTTTAAAGCAAACAGTTTCTCAGGTATGTCAAAATGCAGTCTTTAAGCACTTTTACTAAAGTGCAGAGCAATGAAAATGCTGCAATTCTTATTTCTAGGCTTAAATTTATCTTGTCATGCAATTTAAATTAAAAAAAAATAAATGCAAATAAAGACCCTTGGTTTAAGTTACATAGTGAAGTCCAATAAATCCACTTAATGGATAAATAGTATTAAAAAAAAAAGGAGTGGACATGTGCCAGACTGATTAGTCAGCTACCTGAAGGATACATAAAGCACATTGTTGCATACACAATAATCATACTTGTACATGACTGTCTTAATCCAGCCATGTAAAGAGAGACAGTACTCAACTATTGTTTGCATGTTCAGACCCATGTCAATCAGATTTAATATGCAGGCAGATTAGGGCTTCCTAACTTGCTGACAACAGGTTGACTACAAAAGCCAGTTTTTCCAGCACAAAGGACAGTATCCTGACAGCAGCAGATACTGTTTCTTAGGAAAAACATGTTCCTCCTAATTTTTGTTGCTGAACATTAGTTCCAGGGATGACTAGAGGCAATGAGGATGCATTATTTGCTTTCAAGTAAGAACCTTCACACATCTCCAAGCCCATGAAGAATACACATACAGTATTCATGACAGATGTTCAAAAACCATGCAACATCTACTTCATGACAGGAGTTTGATTATCTATTTCTAACATTTCTTTCTTCTTCATTTTCCTGGGAAAGATAACCTCATCACTAAAAATGGCTTACCTTCAGTACAAGAAAAAAAATCTTGTTCTGTGAGCAGCTGCCATGCTTTCAGACATATTTCTGACTTTAAGATAATTAACAAAGCCTCGAAAGAACAGAAGGAGTCCTGGAAGTGTAGAAAATGCACAAAATTAAGTATATTAACATAAATACATGCTACCCCACATTATCCTTATTCACATAAGTTTTAAAACCTAGCCTACAAAGTAAATTGAAGTCTTTGTCATTCACAAATTCAACAACTAAATGAGCTTTCATCTTGTGATGCAAGGATTCAATTTTATGAAAGGTTTTCCACAAATTTTAATGATTTACACTTCAAGTGTCATTTGCTAAAGAGACTGCTTGAAAATACTTACAAAGATGGGAAAAAATCCTGAAACATAAAAGAATCTGTTTTGCAAATTCTTTTCAAGTAAAACTTTCAAAATAAATTACTAGTGTCTTAGAAGAGTACCAGGTTCACAAAATGCACCTTTAGCAACATGAACAATAAATGTACTGTGAGTCAAAAGAGGGGGAAAAAAAAAAGTAAGGATTGCTCTAGCAAGAAGCCAGTAATGAATTATAGTAGATTAGGACTTGGGATTTAACTATCTATAAAAAAACCACCAGTCCAAGAGGAGGAAGAGCAATTGCCAAAGAAAATTACTCAACATATGTCATTATTAAAGTTTTTGTCAACTCTAAATTTCAAAATCTTTTAAGTTATTTACATTTGACTGTGTTTGAAAGAATATTTCAGCTAAGAGGAAAAAGATGTACACAATAGTCACAGAAAAGTAACATTTGCAATTGAAGATATATGCTTATGTGAATATACACACGTGCATTAAAACTCCAAAGGTTCAAATGAAAATCTAAACTGAGGTTTTACGAGTTCAGTAAAGGATTTAATTCTTTTCTTTCCTACATGATGCACTTTTCCTTCCTGTTGTACTGGATAAGCTCTTGATATTTTCCAATAATCAATTCCTCTCTAAATGATTAATGATTTTTGTTTATGATTTTTTTAACTTTCCTTTTGCTTTTTGAAACTAAAGCTTCCTTAGGGCATGCATGCAAGAAAAAAAAACAAAAATGAAACCAAAACCCAAAACAACAACCAAAAAAACCCACAAAACAAACAAACAAAAAAACAAACAAACAAAAAAAAAACCACCCAGAGAATATTCTGCTAACCAGTGGAACTTCACCTAAGCCGGACACATTTCTGTGATTAAGGTGAATTCTGCATAGAGAATAAAGCAGTAAGATCTTGCCTGCAAGTCTGCTACAAAACTTGCTACCCGAAAGCTACCAGAGGTAGTCCCCTTTCAACTGAAAAGAAACTGAAACAGCAAAATGAGGGCAGGCAGCTCTTTAGGTGCTTGATAGAATATTTTCTGCATCATACATGTTGGAAAATCAGTCCAAGCTCAACCCATATTTTACATTTCTCTGTTAAGGGAAGAAAGAAATACCACCCCACTTTCCATTGTGTTCCTCAATAAGAAACACTGTCTAACATTTAAATTTGAAATTTAGAATTGTGTCTCTCCAGTTTTTTCACTGATACATGACAGCTCTTGGGAAGTAGATCACTTTGCTCTTCCGTGATGCACAAGCAGATTTTTCCAGCTGTTGAAAGAAGGAAAGCGAACAAAAAGGAGATCGATGAACGCCAGAAGAGAGGAGATGGCAGTAGGTGGGCTGAAGGATGTCAAAGAGCTATGCAAAAGAATGACTCCAACTCATTCACTTCTGGAGAGATGCTGGACATACTACTTTGTGTGCTCTAACAAAAGGTTATCCAAAAAAACGAAACACGGATCTGGTTGGCAGTGTTCCAATGACATGATAATCCTCCTCCATGTCCTGCTAAGTAGCTTTTTTAGGTAGACTCCTATGGTGTTCTAGAAATTCCATAAAGTCACTTCATCAGTTTAAAAATTTTGTTGGCATACTTCATGCAAAACATACATAGGACAAGGGAATGCTGACTGCCAGATGCACGCTGTATGCCTCAGAGTGTTTTTTATTCCAGCTTGTGATTTAAAGAAAAAATAACAAATCCTCAAACACTTCAGACCAAAAACAAGGCTTTCCCAAATAAAAGCAAGCTACTTCCTGAATATGTGCAAAAGACTAATAAAAAGAAAAATGACAGCTTTTTCCATAGACATGTGGGGGCGAGGAAGAACACTATTTTCATCCTAATGAAAAAAGGTGTCAAACCTCAATTTCAGGCACCACAGGGCTTGGTTTTAATTAAAGACTTATCTGGAGATGTTTGTGCCTGCAAAGAGTCATTTCACTTCAAGGTCTGCTTGTGCTTGCAAAGAGTCATTTCACCTACTTCAATACAATAACCTCAAACAATATGAAAGCATTCAAGGGACTGATGCTGTGAACTGTTAAACATTTGCAGGTTTTATGTATATCAAACAACAAAGTCCACAATAGCAGAGCAAGGTGGCCATCAGAGAGTCTGATGAATGCCCTTAAAGAGGCAGATAGAGGAATTTTTAGGTAATGTTGTTTAAGACTTTTGACACTTGCAAGATAAATACTGAGTCACAGTGAAGATCTCAGAGTTGGTCTTTTTTTCTTAACTTACTCAACACTTCATTCTAACATTTGCTGTTAGAATCAATTGACTCAAAGGGAAGAGTGCCACCTACTGAACCAGCAACAGTTTACCATGCTTCCAGAGCTGGAAACAGAAATTGAAATGCATAGCAGCATTCACTCTGTAAAAGAAAATCATTCCAGATCCCATATCCAAATTACAAAATCTACAGTTGGAGAAAAGGTATAGTGGTTGGGCTTTGGTATACCTTCATTAAAAACAAACACAAGAGCAGAATTTGATGTGCATCAGGCTCGAAACATAGGCAGACAGAGCTTTTAAGAGAAAGCTGACATCATGGGACCACTGTGATCAACCAGCATGAAGCCATTCTCTCTTCCTACTGAGCAACTGCTGATGCAGTTTGCATTTCAAAGGACTCAAAAAGGACATTTTGTGACCTGTGCACAAGAGAGCAGACTCCACCTTTCTGGGTTCAGTCACATTTCTTAAAATTTAATACTTGACATATAGGTTATTTTATGTAAATACTACTTATCATATAAGGCCAAAGTTTCATTACACAGTTCTGCACCCCTAGAACAGTAGAAGCAATTTAAAAAGCACAAGTCACAAGTTTCAGTTTTACACATAATCCCTTATGCAGAACAAAATTTTTTGAGCTGAAGGGTATTTGAATAGTCCACAGTTCACACAATAACACCACTATGGTAACCAAAAACCTCATGAATAGTATGGAAATAAAAAACAAAACACAAAATTAATCAGCAGCTAAGGAAAAGCACATAGCTAAACATGTTACAAAACTCTTATTTACAACTACATGATTCATCTTTGAGTACTTCCACATCAAAACAGAAATGAATTCAACTGCCACTTACCAAGTACAAGAAATATCCACCAAAGCCAGTACTGTCCATTGAAATATCCAGTAAAATAATCTGAAAACTGAAATTCATAGAGGAGGCTTAGCTGCAGTAAGATAGATGACTAAGACATATTTAATGCACTATGCAAATAGAGAAAGCATGGTGGAAAGAGCAAAATAAATGTATCCGACTAAAATGCAAAACTAATATCTATTCAGCAGTCTAATACACAAATAAAACACTTCTATTGTCAGTTGGTTTGCAGCAAAGTAATTAAAAATCTCTAAAAAATATGTGTGTGTACCCATGTAAAATATGTATATATGAAAACACCCTTGTATTACTTGCCAGTAATCTGACATTTTTTTATTATAATGAGTCACCACTTGTTGATTTTCCCCTTTTCCCCTCAGTGCCTGCCATCCCAAACACATTACAGAAGCCTGCTGCTTTAGATATTAACACGAAAAGCCACATTAGTTTAATCTTATCAGACAGGGATGTTCTGCTGACCCTACAAAAGGGGAGCTTTTGACCTTCTGTATACCCCCTACTGTTAATCGCTGCCATGAATACCAGCCCCATAAAGACCCCCAACTCATTAAAGTCTTTTCATTTTCAAACCAGCATTCAGTTCCCAGCAGTGAGCTGAACGCAACTAAATGAACCTTGAAGTGCCATTTCAACTGTTCCTGCCAGTGACCACGGCAGACAGTTTTGTCCTCCCTGTGATGTGGGAGGCAGCTGGAGGGCAGGGTGTGATCGTACTGGAGACAGGTATCTGTGCCTTTACCAGACTCCAGACTTCATGCTTCACTGATAAAAAGGCTAATCAAATGTCTCCAAAACCCCCACAAAAAGTAGAAATGGGTAGATGAGTGAAGAGTTGCCAGAAGGAGTAAAATAACCCACTCAGCAGCTCTGCACACTTCCCATACACTTCTATCCTGCTATCATTCATTATGTTTACTGCATCCTGACTTTTGTGCTTAGTGCTTCCCATTTGCCCTTTCTAGGACATTTCAGTATATCAAACAAGAAGTAATGGGAGGGGAAATAAAAACCCTGAACAAACAAAAGAACCCTCACAAAAACAACAAAACAAAGAAACCCAACAAAAAAAAAAACTCCAACTAAACAAAAGATACTGGGCCACATATGCAACCACATGAAAATCTAAGACATATAAAGAACTGTAGATAAAGCTGGTTTTTTTTCTTCAATTAATCCACATGTTTGCTCCAGAATAAAACCAGATTATGTGAACTCTTTGAGCCAGATTGTGTGAACTCTTTGAGTATATGAGTATACTTATATAAGAGTATGAGTATTCATTTCTATCATCAATCAAAGAAAAAAATAGCAAGAAACAGAAATGCTAAGTTGAACTAAAGAATTGGTGTTTTACATTATCCATATATAAATACTCAATTTCTACGATTTTGACAATACACTGACATTGATCCCGTCTCACTTGTTAGTCAGTATTCTCAATTCTCTAAACATTAGATGTGTGTGTTTATATATATCTATACACACACACAAACATATCAATATACTTTTCCAACAGTTACAATTTCTTTTAATTGGAAAGAATATTCACTAAAACCAATAACCAAATACTTGCCCATGTGCATTGCTCTCCTACTCTCCTCGGGCAGAACCAGCCACAGCTGCACAATTTCCCCAATAGCAAAATTGTGCTTTTGTTCCCCCTATCCTTCTTTCTCCCTGGTAAAAACTGATACAGATCAAGCATACATGAATTCAGGCTGTTTAGACACTAAGAAGTTTTGTACTACTGACCCTGAGTGAAAAAGGGTGGCACAAGCCTTTGGAAGAGCTTGGAAGAAAAGGACAGAATAATTTGGTGCACACAGGCCTGCCTGTGTGTCACCATTAAAATGACTGTCAACACACACCTCACAAGCTTTCTGCTCTTGTCTCTAGGAAGGGAGACAATAGAGGAACATGATGATCTTCATTATGAAAAACTCTACCCATGAGTTGGAATTTTGGAATGAGTTTTGGAATTGGCCAGCTCTAATATTTCTGAATTAGTAATGGATTACATACAATAATTTAATTATAGTCTAGAACACAGTAATTCTACAAGGAAGTTTAGCATATATTAATTTGTATATTTGTTTTGAGCACATTTTCCAGCAGAGAGAAATAATAAAACTGACATAATCAGCAATTCTGCCCTTTGTTCAGTATGCCTTAAGGGGAGCTAAAAATATCCCAAATGAATGCATAATTGAAAAACTTATGTCTTCTCTCTCCATTAAGATATATTCTATTCCAGCCCCTGATTTCCAACAAATACACCAGAATCACATCTGGTCCAGCAGCATTTCACTGCTCTGAACGAGCAAAAAGGAAATTCAAAAAAAAAAAAGCTCTAAGAAGGATGCCATACATGTCCAGGAAGGACCATGCAATCTTCTGACAATTTTTTTACTATCATGCTAAGTCTAAATCAAGTTACTAACACACACACACAGAAAAAAAAATTTAAAAAGGTTATTGATGGCAGAATATGAAAGATATGTAAATTATCCAGGATCTTTTTCTTCATTAAAAGGGACAGGATTTCAAATGTTGTGTCTCACAAATAAGCCGAATTCAAGTTCAGAAAGCACCATTACATTTCATTTAACATCCACTTAGCTAAGTAACTTGCCTTCGGCTACTGTGCCTTTTGGAAAAGTATCTAGTTTTGCAGTGAAAACATCAAGAATCAAGCATTTAAGATTATAAAAATGTGACTAATTTCATATTTAAGTTGGACTTGAACCCATATGTATCTTACAAAGAATAAAAGAATCAAATACAAGGAAGAAATGCTTTCTTAAATTCCCTTCCCAACAGGCTAAGACATTTATAAATCTTTTATAAATGAGACTATAATACCAGTGATATTTTAGGTACTTGCTCCACTTCTTCTGTAGACTTTTAAATACTTGTACAAGGAATGAGTCATTCAGCATTTATTTTAGTGGAAATGTGAACATGAAATGCTATGTCAGGTAAAAAAAGAAAAAATACTGGTTTTCAATTCCCTTATAATATCCTTAAATAAATTTATATAGGTTTGTTGTACAGAGTCTGTACCATGTGAATCAAGAAACATACCCGTACAATGAGAATCCATTTGATCAGGGAGAGACCAAATCCACAGATTGCACCATACCTTCCAGCTATGGTATTTGTTATACAGAAGGATAAACAAAATCCAATCCAGTTGAAAATAAATGCCACTATAAAATAAAAGAAACAGTAGCTTCTGTTAATCTGTATAGCTAAGCAAACAGACTTAACAGTAATTTCACTTTTAAACTACTAAGGACATGCTTACACAGTCAGTTAATTCTCTTCCGGAAATTCAGGCTTTCAGAGATTGACTTTGAACCCAGACATTCCCCATGGTATAGTCACTTAATGACAAAGCAAATGGTAAACAGGCTGGAACCTACTACTTTACACAAGAGAAAATTCCAACATAAAAGAAAGTATTATACTGCAATAGACACCTAACCAGATTATACTGGACATGGAAAGTAAATTTACAAGAAGGACTATAACATACGAGATTTGGATTAAAACAAAGAAGAAAAACCCTTTCTACACCTTGATAACCAAAAATATAGTTACATGCACACATATATGCACGTATCAAGACTGCAATGTTTAGCTCTATCCAGTTTGGATTGAATAGAATAAAAGTATCCACTCTTGCTCCAAAAACTTAGCATAGAAATGAAGGTAAGTTGACAAGCTGATGTTTCATGGGTCTCTTAGATCTATATTCATGCCTTCACTTTTAGATCTACATTCATAAGACATAAAAAGCCTTGGAAGCTTTACACAGAAGTTAAAAATATCAATGAACAAAAAGGATATTGAGCATAACTACCACTATTGCTTCAATTAACACTTTTACACAACCCCCAGTTTAACAATTTAAAGTTTCTTTTCTGCATATGTACTTGGCAATCAGCATCATCATCTGTATTGACTTCAGGTTGCATGCATTACATCAGAGTGTGAGAATTCACAGTTAGGGGAATGGCCCAGCTTGGAAATCAGGGAGGGCATCCAAAAACAAAACCACCAAACAGAAGAGCTGGAGGAACAGGTAGAGGAAGGTAACTCAGGAATTCTGGAGAGAACATGACAATGGAAAATTGAAAACATTAGGGAACTCCGCAGTTAACACAAGAATCACAGAGGAGGGAAAAGAGGAATGGAAGAGGGGCAGCCTGGAACAAAACCCCTGCCAACAAATCCTCAATGTTTAAAATCCCAAACTTAGCTACATAAAATTCAGACATTAAATTGTCAGAGGAAAAATGAGCCTGTCTCTGCAGTTAAAGTTTGAACAAACAACTAGGAACAGAAAATTGCTCAATAGTTATCTTTAATTAAAGCATTTTGCAATACTATCTATAAAAACACACTATTTTTATGCTTTAAAACCTTCTTACAATTCTTCCAATAATCCACATAAAGATGCAATGATATGGAAAATTAAGTCTGTGAAACTGCAGCAGGATTCCATGAACTTTAAACACATTGAAGTTCCAAAAGTTTTGGAGGGCTTCACATCAAAATAGTCATTTAGTACAAGTGGGAAAACATCTTGCATTGGTCAGAGACATGGGTAACAGATGGTAGCAACAAGAATTCTTACTTCTATACAAATTACTAACTTTGAACAGATGCTGATCCAACCTGGCATATGCAGAGGAAACAAAACCAATCCAACCTCTGCTAAAAAAAAACCCCTACAGATCAACATTGTGACCTGAACATTTACCTATTTTTCCAAGACACATTTGATAAATTGTTTTGATTTCCCTATTTTAAGCAAGCTCTCCAAACCCACCATCTTTTAACAATAAGAGATTTCAAAAGCTCTGATCCTGCCTCAGCATAAGAGCTCACTGCTCTTTCTCCCCACTACTCAAGCTACTAAGGATGACTTTGATCATGGTTAGGTATACCTAAAGACAGGTATCTTAAAAAGGACACAAGATTCACATGTTTCTAATGGTCTATGAGCACTAGAGAAATTCTCAGAAAATGTACAATTTTAACAGATATAGATTTTTAAAATTACCTCAACTAATTTTTAAATGCATTATAAAAATTAGAGATTTCCCAATCACAAATAGAGGAGGGGGAAAAATTAGCTTTTATAATTAAAGAGGAGCATTGACAATTTTACCCTACTTTCAACTTGAATTAAAGGAATAGTCAAAATAGAATGCATAAGTCACTGCATAAGTATTTGATGGATGTTTAACATCAAGGTATTTGCCCAACTCTTGAAAGTAAAGGCATCAGCATGTTCCAGTGTTCCAGTCTTGTTCACAGTAGGGTTTTTTTCTCTCTAATCAGTTTGCTGTTCCATCAAGTTACATAAGCAGCTAATACAAGCAGAAAAGACAAATCTTATAAAAGTTGTAAACTATGAGAGTTCGTGCATTCCAATAAAAGTACATACAGAAGAAAAATCTCATTATTTAAGTTTTTATCCGCAACCATTTGCTAGAAAACTTGTACAGTCAGGACCTAATCAAAAATATGTGTCTTCAGGAGCACAAGGAACATGTTACTTCCACCGCTCTAAAACACAGGCAAACAGGGAGATTCTCCCAACACTGCCTGGGTGTTGCATCATTTTAACAAACTTAAGAAAGGCAACTATAACGTCTACATGTTTTCCATATTTCCCATTACTTCTCTCTTACATTCCATGTTCCACCAGTACTTTGAAAATCACTCTCCTTGTTTGATTATGGTTACAAAATACAATATTTGCTTTCAGAAATGCATCTTCTGAGCAGACTGCAATCCCCTCCAATTGCTTTTCTCTACATCAAAATCAGGCTCATTTGCCCATCTGTATATCTTTTTCCATCATGTGCATCCATGTGTATCTTCTGTCAGCCATGCAAGCTCTGAGCTTTACAGCTTACACTGCATCTGGTAAGAGTTACTGCAGTTAATTCCTGTATAATTCCTGTCTCAACTTATTACTGCAATGAAAGTTCTTCATAACTTTCATCCCTATGTTGTCATAGAGAAGCGACAGCACAAGCTCCCCCATCAAGCTGAGGGACAAAATAGACTGGTGAGGGGAGTGATCAGTAAAAGGAATTATGCACTAATTTCTCTAGAATTGCCAACGTCCTTCTCTACCTACTAGAAACAACTAAGTCATTGTACAAGTTCCTTGCTCTAACAAATGCTACCCTCCACTACTTTTCTGCAACCACTTACTTTGTGAAATGTAAATGACACTGCTCAGCTGTTCAAGAGATGACTTCATCCATCATACAACATCAGCTTCCATGACATTCCTGCACAGACAATGTACCTGCCATGACACTAATAACGTGCTATCATAAGGAAAGCTATTCCTAAAACCAAGGGGGAAAAATCCGATGAGCTGCTACAACCACATCATGACCCTAAAAAAGAATTCTTAACTTCTGCTTGCCCATTTTCTTCATGCAGCCAGATTCTGTGTGCATCCTGTAGATCTCCACTGCAAATCAAACCACTGTGCAAGAATTGTTATCTAGCCCAAAAGTGATTACATGCCTACTTGAGCCCAACTTTCAATTACTGTCAGCTTTCCGTTAACACATTTCAGACATTTAGCCTAAACTCATGCTGACTGCACTGGCACCATGATTTCAGTATTTACTTTCAATACTCTAGCACCATTCAGAGAATTGAGACCAATGAAATTATGGGGTTTGAATTTTATAATTCCTGAGGTGATTACAAGAGGAAAAAGTCCATATAAATGTAATTCACTTAAGAAGAACATAAGCTTTAGCATTATCTCCTCATGACAACAATCACGTGGGTCATAATGACCCACATAAGAAATGGGTTTTTGGGAGGAGGAGGGTTGGACTAAAGGTCCTTTTTAATAAGGAGTGTTTGTGATCCAGTGCAGTTCCTACATTTATGTTGTATTTCTCCTTAAGATTTTCAGTAAAATAACCCCAGCCAAAATACAAAGTACAAGACCATGGAGTTGTACATATTGAAATACAACAGATGAAACAATAATGACAAGCACACGACATTGTGATATTTCCTTAGCTGCTCCAGCACTTCACCTCCTGATCTTTTTTACTTAGCTTTCCACAATTACACATTAATCATTTAAGTTTTTAAGTGTCATGAAAAGAAGGCAGTAAAATTGATCTGAAGCTTTATGTTCCAAATTTTAGCCATGACTCAAGCCTGTAGAAAGATTATAATGGCAACTACATATACAAAAAGCAACTAATGCTCAGTTATAGTCTTTACTCCACAATTTGTTTGTTCATTTACTTGCTATTTTAATATATAGCAAACACCAAAGAGCTTAATGCTTTATATGTGGCCTAGACTTACTAAGCATACTGCAATAATAAATAATCCTCTCCTGCCACTAGGAATTGTTCTTCCTACTCCTGCATACAATTTGTTCCTTTATTTAACTGGGATACATATCTTTGTTCCATCCTGAGGGTTCACTTTGAGACTGATGATCATCACTGGAAGCGTTGGCTGTCAGCTTCCACAGAAAACAGATAACTTTTTTCGAAGTGATTAATGTTCAGAAACATTCCTTGGCAATTTATGTCTACTTCTTCATTACTCTTGTTGCTATGTTTTTCTTACTACCCACCTAGAAGCTTCCTTGTTCCAATTGTTTTGTATTATATCTAATACATACAGAAAAACTATGTAAGTCAATTTGCTTCTACAGTAAGAAGTTAGGTGACTGTGTATGAAGGTCAGTCAGTCTGCCCTAATAACCTGAGAGAAATAAGAGCTCAAAACAGTTTCTCTATTTCCCAACATTTTAATGAAGTAACTTCCTCTCAGCTTCTCTTGCATGACTAAGGGAAACCTGCATAACATTTGTGATATAGACATACAGAAGTCAGGTTCCTGAAATTATACAGAAGAAGCCTCCCATGGGAACTTCAACCATGCTTACCACTCCTCAGGAAGTATACACAAGGAGACTGCTCACCCTGAACTGTGCTACAACTCTGCCTTCCAACTTGGGCCCCCTTGAAACCCCCAAAGAAGGTGTCCCAGCTTGTGTGCAGCTTATTGACTGCTTGAGGCAATTAACAGGTTGGAAAACTACATGAACATTAATTTACAAAACTTTGGTATGGTTATTTTCTGTTCCAGTATAGTGTCTATGACACTTTGTACATTTGCATTTCCCTATAAAATCAGGTTTTATTGCTGTGAGTTGCATACAGTGCTTAAACAGCCTAGATGTTCAAAAAGATCAGATTTCTGCATGAGAATTTAAGTTTTGGTTGTACTACTGAACACTTTTCTCCATTTTTATCTCCTTATTAACCTATCTGTGAAGTTCAAATTCATTTTTCCTATGTTGTATGGACAACCCAAACCTCCCTTACATGGTTTCAAAGAATTCAGATAAGCTCCACAATTCCTCTTGGGGTCCACAGGTAAAAAGGTTGGTTCTAAAGCATTCCTTAAATATAAAGAAAAACCACATAAGCCTTTTAATAACATCCGAAAGGATCTCCTTCAGATAACATACCAGTATGAGTTTATCAGACATAATTCAAAAGATTTCCACTGCAGGCAGATGAAGCATGAAAACCAAGCCCTTTGTTCATGATAGTTACTTGCTCTATCACAACAACAGCTGTGTTCAAATTGGAAAGATATAGCTCAGAAATTCCTCCTTTTGGTTGTGCATACAAAAAAAGAAAAATACTCTGAGAAACTCACTTACTAGCTTCCTCTGGCATTCTTGAAAATTTCTACCATGCTGTATGAGGCACTTAAAAATTCAAAATAGAAAAAAGCCACATGAAGTGGTCTGATAGCAATTTTTTTTCCATTTTGCATGCATAGCAAAATGAATATTCACTTATATATTCATTTCCTTCAAAATAAGAAGCTGACAGACACCCGTACTGACCATTGGAGAGCAGATTCTTAGCTCACCAACATAATCACAGACTAAGGGCAACACCAATTACCATATATTAGAAATAAAATGGATTGTTTTTCAAAGTTTTTTTAGCAAGTTTCTGGATCAAGCCAAAAAATCCACTTCTTCATGCAAAGAACTTCACTTCTTAAGTGTGTATTTTCTTATTCTGTTTTGTCCTGCTAAACAGGACAACACTTAATAGCTTAGATGGGAAACAGGTCTGTAATCGGCATGCACCAGGCTCCTAAAACAACCAAAACCCCCCAACAAACAGATCAGGCCACTAGATGGCCTGGAGACAGCAATTTCATGCAACGTGGGCAGCTACCACTAGATGGTGGATACATATCACTAAGTGACTGCAATATGCAGGTAAGCTCAGTATAACATTTATTTTGCTACGCTTCATTTGCATAAAATGAATTTAAAGAATTCTAACTTATTCTTATACTTAAAATAAAGCTATCTGCCCCTGCTTCCATCGGTATACTTGACAGTCGGGGAGGAAGTAGGAGAGCATATCTGGAACAAGACATTTGTTCACCCTCCTTTCACTAGAGAGCGGTTCCTGATAGAGTTCTCTTACATTTTAACTATGTGAGGGAGTTTATTTGAGGCTTTCTGTGATCTGCCACCTCTACTTGCAGCATTTAAAGATATTCTACTCTGGGAAAAAAACAAAAAGATAGCCTTATTGTAAATTTCATTTTAAATGCTGCTCTCCT
This sequence comes from Fringilla coelebs, assembly GCF_963513975.1. Classification (NCBI taxonomy): domain Eukaryota; kingdom Metazoa; phylum Chordata; class Aves; order Passeriformes; family Fringillidae; genus Fringilla; species Fringilla coelebs. The sequence goes on from NC_140029.1 coordinate 48,097,354, forward strand.
AAATCTACATCCTTCAACTTCCTGGAGACTTTTATCTCCTTATTGGACAATCATGAATACACGACCCACATATAAAGTATACCCTCATTATGTTAAGCTCATTTTTAATTTAATTTGACGATTTCCTAAGAAAAACTACTAAAACCAAACATTTCAGGTCTATTACTATTCACAACTGGTTTTGTGAACTCCTCATACTATGAGCACAAACAGCAAGTAAAGTTAATCAATTTCCCTGTGTAACCAGTATCCATAATAATCAACACATTCCAATTAAACACACACTTGCGTAAATACCTTACAATGTGTACACATTCATTTAATACATTTCCTTCATAGGCAAGCAAAGTTTGCAATAAAATACTCTCAGAACAATCATGAAAAATTATGATCTACAGAGTATTTTTGTTCAATGTTTCAGAGTACAGCTCTGTGCAGTCAGACTCAGCTAAATATCTATTTGAAGAGAAGGTTGGCAATTTATCCAAGTAAATGCTTGCATTACTGAAGGTGGACACCAGGTTCTGGGAATGCAATTTTGGACATCTGTGACTTCAAGGACTTAAGACATATTAAAGCAAACAATCCCCTTGGCCTCCTAGTGCACTGCTAATGAAGGCCTGAACCAGAATTTAAAAGGAAGAACAAGTTTGCACAATAAAGGATCTAAATAGATTGAATACAAAGATACAGAACATAGAAAAGGGAGAGGAAAATAAAGCAAAAAAGAAAAATTTAGTCGCACATCCCTTTGCCCCCAAGAATATACTCCGACCACAGAAAGAGGTCAGACTACAAAACTCACTTTGCTACTCTATAAACATCCTTAAAGATTTGCTTTGTGAGGCAGACACATATATTTTGATCCCAAGATGCAAACACCACATCATACACCAACATGAAAAAACCTTCTGTGAAAGCATTGTAACCTGCATCTGCAACAGTTAGAGAGATTGGAAAAAAGATTACAGAACTACTACAAAACCTAGAGTTAAAAGACTTAATTGAGACTTCAGTGAATAATCAATCAGCTTTAATCGTGATGAATTCACAGCAGAATAGATATATCCTCAACACCAAACTTCCATCCAGGTTGCCAAACATTTATTTCAGGAAGGGAAAAACCCTCAGAATTTCAGAAGAAATAAGCAGTTGGTAAAACTAACACAGCTTCCTCATAGAAACAGCTTCTAGCTGCTAAATCTAACTTTGTTTAATGCAGTACACAAGTTACAAGACATGTGCAGTGTACACACAGTACATGACAAAGAGCTACAGGAGGGCTTGTTGAAATCAGATTACCTGAAAACAATGCATTTTTATATAAACAGTGGCTAGTTCAACCTGAAAATGAGTATGGTTGGATTTGTTCCAAAAAATCAATCCACGGCTCTTTAATTCACTACACTAATAGCAGCAACTTTTATACAGCACATCACCTCTCTCAAATTTTTTCTAGTTAAAAATCAATTGCCAGATTTCTGTGATCTGGCCTTTAATTCAAGTTGGTAATCCAACCAGAAGATGATAGAATTTCCAGTGCTAGACCTTCAAGCATTTACTATAATTTTGCTTTGTCTCCTTATGTGTGACAGATGCCACAAAAAAAAGGCAACATATTTGCTGTATCTGGAACAGGAAGTGTTTATATCTGAGCACAGGCAGAAAAATCTGTTCATTACAGTACATTATTGCAATTTATCACAGCTCTCTTTTATATTCCATAGGAAAAAGGTACAATTAAGATATACCTCAGTAGGTCTGGGATACAAGATAACTTACTGAAAAATGCCAACATGAAGATGCCATCATTGCCCACTCTAAGCTGATCTGCATCACTGAAATCATCCCGTGGTGGATACTCTTCTTCCTGGATTTACAGGTTAGTGATAATTTAGTGAAAAGTTTAGAATAACTACCTATAGGATAAAGTATTAATCATGTTTCTAAAGCTAGAAGAAAATTGACATTCCTGCAACATGTCCACATAAAGGAAGTTTAAAAAAATTAATTTATAAGTATAAAACAAGTCTTATTTGTTGTTTATATTGACAGAGCCCAAATTTTCTGTAGACGATATGTACATACTGTCTATTCATCTTAAATGAAACTAAAATTATTCCAGATTAGTACTTTGACAATCAAAACCAACATACATTTTTTAAGGTAACTATCTTGATATGTAGCCAAACTATTAAATATTTTTTTGAAAAGACATCACACAGTATGCTCTATACTTTTCCTGCTGGAAAGGTCTTCTAATAATTTCCTTAATATAAAATAAAAGTTATAGAAGAAAGTTAGTATCTTAAATTCAAGTGCTGATGCAACAGCACTGCACTAACAAATTTTAAAACCCACGGCAAAACATAAGAAAGGCAAAGAACACCTCCAGGGTCACTAGAGGGCGTGAGCACATTAAAAGTGTCTAAAAGGCTTCCAAACTCCCAAGGCTCAGCACTTGAAGTAAAACAAAAGCAAACAGAGACGTCAGTCAAAACATCCAAAGATTTCTCCCATTGAGTCAAAATGTTGGACCTTAAAATACTGAAAGTGAGATCTGCTTTGTTTCTCAGCACTCGCTTTTCAACAGAACTTGGCAGGTATTATATATGCGGTTCTAGGCAAAGGTGGAACAGTGCTCCAGCTGTAGACTGGCAAGCACAAGAATTTCCACAATGACAGCACTTCCTAAAGAGCCTGATGAAAACTAACCCAAATTATACACCATTTTTATACTTAAATGAGTAACATCAAAACAATGCAGCATGATACAAGTCAAATAATGTCAGTAGCAGCAGTAAAATGGTCTAAACAGAAGTACAGGTAACAATATTTTCCTAATTTTTCCTCCTATTACCATAACGTATTGGAACTGACATAAGAAATTTCCTATTAAAATAAATGAAATCAAGAGAGATCAAGGGAAATTTACTTGGCTGTTTCACCCACAAGCACTTACTACAGAAATAATGTTTATGACCAAAAGGGCATTAAACAAGCACAGTGACCTAAAGCTCTGTCACATGTTCCCCTTTGTCAATAGAGCAAAGTAATTTACCAGGGTATGGCAATTAGGTTAAAAACATCCTTGAATGACTGCTGTACCAAGTCAGAGCAGTCAGCTTCACCCTTAGTGATACGGCCATGAAATTCCAGCTGTGCTCTGTGTTTCAGATGAATTAACCAAGACACTGTATCAGATAACTTACTTAAAAAACACTGCTATTCACGCAGACAATTCCAATGGAAGCACAAAAAGCCAGTTAAACATGAATTAAAGGGGCTATAATTCAACTCCACATAATTTCAGGCATTCCTAAATGGTCATCTTAAGTGGCTAAAAAATCATCAGTTTGCTCAGCTCAGCTTTGGTGCAGATACAAGACTGATGGAGAGGAAGGGAATGGGAAGGAAAGAAGGGCTGAAAAGGCTTTAAAAAAAGAGCTGCATTTGAATGCGTTTATCTCTGAAATGCATGCCATAAAACTTCCTTTTCCAAGTAGGACCAAAAAAAAAAAGGCATCTACAATTTTAATTTCACAAGGTCTACAAAACCCCATACATAGTAATTTTGGATTTTTTAAAAACTGTTTGCTGACTATTGCACTTCATACTGGCATTTCCAAAACAATTAGTGAATTATGCTCTGTGAAAAAGTTGCCTCAGAAAAAAGAAAATTTTGCTCAATGACAGTAACAAATTTAGTTGAGGCTTCTCTGATGCTTACACATGTGAGAAATACAGGTCAATAAATACAGCTCAGGAACATGACAGCAGATATTTGCAAGATGCACTGTTGTATTAAGTGTGAACAAGTATTAATTTATCACACTCCATGTCAAAAAGGAAGATGAAACTGAATTCTCTTTACTGTCTCCAAAAACCAATGTCAAAAATTATGAGTGTTTAAGAAATTAAATACTTGGAATACTAAGAAATTACATCAGCCTATATGCACATCATGTAGGATTTTGAGGTTTTATGAGCAGTCCTGTAGACAGAAAACACTAATTGACCACTGCTCAAGCCCCACCAATACTGGCTGTCTTTCAGTGCTCTCATTTCATCTGGTTGGTGTCAATTATTCTAGTCTTTCTTCAAAATATAATTGCTTGCCACCATGCATTGAGGAATGAAAATGGGCAATGAAGAACAACTGTCCTCTACGCTGATGCTTAGTGTTAAACAGATTTCTACAAAATGTTTCTGTTAGATAGGGACATTTTTATCCATGAGGTCATATATTTTATCTATATTTATCTTTTAAATGAAAAGAAAGTAACATGACACACACAAACCTATAAGATACATAACACTGTTTCAGTATGTCACTGATTTTTGACAAATTTAGCCAAGTTAAGGAAGATGGACAGCATTTCTTGCTTTCTAAATAAGTTGACATCTGTAGGAACAGAAAGCTTACTGCTCCTATGACCAGAGAAACATCTGAACAGCATATTACCAACATAATGGCATGTCACACAGAGTAATTTCTCTAAACAAAAGAACATCAAATCGTACACAGCATCTATTGAAGTTGAATCTATTAAATCCCCATAAATTACAGTGCTCTCTGTAGTATTCTGCAAGAGGAGGACTGTTTTTTCTCCTCAGTGTTTTGTAGCTTTTTTTCAAACTGAAATCTAGCATGGCATATAGGGAGACAACCCCCCTAATCAAGTAAAGAGCCACTAAACTGATGTAACTCTTCACAATGCAGTGTTTACAGAGAAAAACTTCTGAGGAAAGGGTCAAATTACTTAATAAACCCCATAAATTATACCTTCAGCATATAAATCAATAGGAAGAAATTAATAATGGGGAAAAAAAGGCACAATTAACCCCAGAAGCATTTGTTTGCCAGCAGGAAAATTCATAGCAAAGTCTAAACTAGAGAGAACTATACCATACCTCTGGACGACTGAGGAATATTTCATCAAACAGACTCCTAGATTCCCTAAACTGGGCGTGCTAAGCATGTAAAAACAGAAAAACATAAGACAAATGCAACTGAAAAGCATTAAGTAAAAGCCATTCATTGCAACATACAAACAAAGTCATTAAACTGTTAGCAGCATTTTTGTCCATTTAAATTGCCATTTCAAAACTGACCTTGAGAATTTGAAAAGAAAAAGCCAGGATAACTAATGCTATCACTACTGATGACACAGGGCTAGTACATTTCTTTGATAAAATGAGATCTCTGGGAGCATTTGAAAGGAACACATGTTTATACACAATCTATTCTTGCAAAACAAGCTACACAAAGAAGTATAAAATTATTCAAAGTTTCAGTAAATGTTAAATTTGGATTTTTTATATTATCTGTTAATACAGGGCCTATGATAAAGTATTTCATATGATCACAAAGAATCTTTTGAAGTGGCCTTCATGATTTGGGGGAAAAAATATGAAAGCTGTGTAATAAGTGTGCTGCTCTTCCATGTAATTTTCCTCTCTTTTGCTTAATGAGTAGATTTGAACCTTCACTGCACCCTTTGGAGTACACCATGATAATGATCAGCTTCACACATCACTCAAGGTAACATAAGGACATGGAACTTTTCCCAACTGTTCACATTATTGCAGTAAAGAGGCAATATATCCTCACATACAAGGAAGAAACTGAGAAGCTTAGAACACAGCAGAGTTCACATTTGTAAGAGCACTAATTTCATAAGGCCAAAAATAAAAACAGAAAAATCTACATGTTACATCACTTGTCTAGGTTTTGCAAAGTGTGCAACATGCAGGTCAGATAATGTCTGCAGCTGTCACTTGTGAAAGTGAGAAAACAATTGAACTTTGCACTACTGTTACATAATTAAGTTACTTATCTGTTCTTCTATGGGTATTCAGAGCTAAATCCTTCCCCTAAAGATGGCAAAGCACCACTCAAACTGTAACAAGAGCCTTCTTTCTTACTCCAGCCATCTGCCACATTAAGGCAGCCTTATTACACAGTCTTAGTCTATCTCAGTGTAAGTCCAGAGGTATTAAGGTAGGGATTTTGTGGAAGCATCACGTGGTAAGATAATTAAAACAGCAGTAATTAAAACTGCACTGGCACTTAATTTTAATATTATCTACGAAGCTGAAACTCAGCTTCAGCATTTCTTACTTTTTCCCCAAATCCCATCTTTGCAACCTTAATGCTGTTTCTCTAATACAGCTTGTGTGTGTGCATGCATTTGCTTAAAAAAGAAAAGAAAAAAAAACAGAAGCAAACTGAGCAGAAGTACTGATAAATTTGAGCTCTCCAGCAGTCAGTGACTTTCAGATACACTTCTGATACTAACTTAGTACTGCCTTTAAGTCTAGAATCTTTTAGTCCATCTCTGCTTTGGGGGAATGATAGTGCATTCCTACTGATTTTTCATAAGTGAAATTCTTGAGGTGTCAGCATGTAGTTCTCGAATTTCAAGCTCTCCTGTATGTTCTAGCAAAGCAGGCCGTGAAAAAGTTTATTTCTCACTTCATCACTATATCCAACTCTCCTGCCTCTTATCTCCAGGTTCCTTTTCTGTCCCTGGTCTTTTTTTCTCATCAGCTTCACTTTCTTCCCCAGTACTACATTTTGTCCCCACCAATCTCAGTTAACCCTTTCCCCTTCTGTCTCTCATTTAAGCTTTTCTACCATGTCCATATCATTGCTTCCATTCATCCTTGCCTTTTCTTATTTTGACTTAGACTCTGATCCCTGCTAGAGTTACGTCCCTACTCAATCAAAATCAGACTTCTCTTCCCACAACATGTAAGGCTAAGACACTCAGCCATTGTCCTTCTTCCCCGCCACCCACCACTGAAGATATCTGAATATAGTGGCTTTCCCCTTCCTTTCTAACCAAAGGCTAAGAATAATAAATCTGCTTCAGGGCACACCAAAAATTGCCATTTCTCAGGTCCAATGTTTTCACCAAAAGCAGTAAAGAGCAGCCATAAGGTATATCTACTTTTAGTTCTGTAATTCTACTCTGATACAGAACATTTGAGAATGTTCTCTGGGAACAACACATCTGAAGTCCCATCCCCTTCACAGCGATGAGCAGCCTAAACTTTTTCATGCAAGACCATCTCCATGCATTTAAAAACTTGAAGCTGTATTTATCAACTGAGGAAACTAATTTTTCAAAAATTTGTGGTTTGACCAAAAGCAGGCAGACTGCTTGAGGAAGGGCAAAAGATGTTTCTGTTACAGTGACCTGAACTTATAGGAAAGAGTAAATAAAAGTTTAAAATTACAAAATTAAAAATACTTGCTCTGTTTTGGAATTTTCTTTGTTTCGCTTAGCTTTTTTCTGGAAATTGGCTGAACCTCAGGCTGAGTTGACAAGGGAGATTGCTTGTATGTCTGAAACTTGTGCATCATAGGGTTCTAGATGTGAGAACAAGAATCTTACGAGAGATGCACATCCTGTCTGCAGTGTCACAGGTACTCTGCAAGTTAGAGTTTGGGTTTTTAATGCTCCAAATTTGTAATTTCAGAATAAGGACTTGAATCAGACCAGTATTTCAGTAAAAGTTTTACTTATGTGACAAGCAGTAAGGACAGACTACAAAGAATCCATGCTCCTGTTAGAGCAGATAAAATGTGACAATGGAGATCATCCCCTCACTACTAAAACTTGACAAGTCAAATCTCTGTGGTTTCCTACTGAATTCAGTCAAACAGCTTTGTGTGACACCATCACTGGTGATGTTACACAAACCTACTTTAACATCAGCTGTGCATACCTTAAAGTGAGTGTTGTGCACTGCAAGCACTGTGCAGCAGCCAAGGAAGGACCTGCCTCCTGCTAAGTGAGTAAAGGTTTTTTTCCCAGTCACAAGCACACCACAGCCAGTAAGATTTTACATGTATATCAAATGTAATCACATTTGATCTCAAGGAGGATATTTTTAGTGAAAGCACTGGAAGTCTTTTTTGGGTATAGTATATTATGGTCAATATTACCAAGCAGCAGAATTGACATGCTCCAGAACTTTAGAGAAAAGAAGAAACTTGCTTACAAAACTAACATTTACCACTAATTGCAGATACCCATCTTCTATTTTGAAGACTGTATTCTTCATAATTTTGATTCTTACAAAACTAGAAACACTGAATATATGCCTATTAATTGTTTACCACAACTCACATAGGGGCTTTTTTAAGTACTTGGAACATTTGTTTGAACTTAAATACTGAAGTTTCCAGAGATAAAACAACAGGAACCCTTCCTTTTTAAAGCTATCTACGTGATTTGGGGTCATAACTCTTCCAGACTGTTGAAATTCTCCCTTCCACTCTAAAGTCTACGGTAATTCTTTTGTTGTTACCATCCAAAACAGTACACATTAGTGATAACTCTACAAAGTAACATTAGTAGGGGATACCTAATTACAAGTTGACAAAAAACTGGATAAACTATTAAAACAGGGCAAAATTTGGCTTTTAAAGCTGTTTAGACAGCTATGTATTACAAAAGACTGAACATAATGTGCTTTTTATAGTATTCACGACTAACTTACACTATCTATACAAACCTAAACATCCAAAATATTTAAAACATCAGCCCACCATTATTATAGTCATGGGTGATAATATGGGCCCAATTGTTACAAATAAGTAGCCCAACATGTTTCACAAAACTGAAATACGGCAGAACTGTACCACTTACTCGCTGGGCAACTTCAGCTGCAGCAGCTGCCATGGCTGCAGCTTTGGCCTTCTCCGCTTCATCGTATGTAGGAAGAGAGGTAGCTACACTGTATGGAGGTGGTACAGGATAAAACTCATTGTGTGTGTCTGTTCAAAATAAAGAAGTTATTTTTAAACCAGAAAGATGTCAAGAATATTAACTTTCACACGCACATAAATAATTACCTTTAAAGTATATTTTTTACAGAGGCTAAAACTGAGGATATTTACATTTGAAGTTCTTAAAAATCTTTTTAAAAGAAAAACTTTTAACAGTTTGATGGTAATTTGAGCTGCTACCCAAGGCAGAAACTTTAACACAGATGCTGGCAAGAAATCAACAAATTCATGAAGAAAAAAAAATCATATTTAGTTAGTTATATCCCCAGGCATTCCAACCAAATACTTTTTATCCAATCATACAAAAGATATACACACAAAAATCTTTTTTAAAAAAGTTTAAGTATCAGCATCAATCTGTTACTTCAGTCCAGTAATAGCCATGCTGTATTCTTATTAGTGTGGCCTTGTTGCCAACTCTGGTTGCTCTCTGAAAATCAATTTTTCCAAGATTTCAATTTCAACACATTCTTTTAAAAATTGTTCCTTCCGTCAAAATGGACCACAGACTTCATTCTTCTCTGTTGTAACAGTAAGACATCACCATATAGAATAGAATTATTAACAATATTAATTAAAAGTACTTAAAACACAGCACGAGCTTCCTCCTACAGCCCGCAGTAGGTCGTTAAAAGGCTGTTTACGCAATAAAGATTTGTCAGCACAGGTCACACGGTCAACAGATTTGTCAGCGCACCAACACAAGGATGTTATATATAGGAATAATTCCACACAGCTATGTATTATACTTGCAAACACTGTCTCAAATAACACGGATAGGAAACTGTTCTTTTAACAAATACTTGAAAAATTCAGTTGGCAGCTACTCCTAAAATATTTATTTGGCACATGGGAGACACAAATCCATGTAGCTTTACTTAAACAGGAACTTCAACGTTGCCTGCTGCTAAGTCTCCCATACCCCTAAGAAAAACCACAATCTCCTAAGAAAGGGAGCAGTGAATAAATTAATAGAGACCCATTACTCATTTTTCATGAGAAGTTTCATCAAGAGCCTTTTAAGCAAAATTAACCTTTTCATGGCAATATTTTCACCAACCCATGTCACACACTAAAGAAGTCTGAAGAGTTTTTTTAAAAGAGGCAATGAAACTTGCTAATGAGGTCTAATAATGGAGCACGACTCAAAGACGTAGATTAAATGTGGAAATGAACTATAAGCAGACTTAAATAAAACCCATTAAGCTAATTAATGACCATCCATTTCGTCTAGCAATTTGGAACAATCAGCTTAATTTACAAGAGTGCTTCTTCTGAACAAACCATAGGGCTGCACATCAAAGGACAGCTTTTTACTGCAATTGTGTGCATGGAAAAAAAAACTACATGGCAGCATCAGACCACTTTGAACTGTGAAGAGCTGATTCATACATGCTCATCCCTGACAAGCTGCTATTCGAGAAAAATACCTGAGGTTGCAGCTGCTTCCACAGCTATGCTACAGTAAGGAGGAGGGGAAGTATCTGCCTCAGGTAAGGCTGCTGGCTGCGGAGGCTGTGCAGTCTCTGCAGACGTCGAAGGCTGCTCAGCTGCTGAAGACTCTGGGGCATCATCCTCATTGTGAAGCTTAGGAGAAAAACACACACATTTCAGAGGCATTCAGGGAATACTTCCCATGACAACCTAATACATGCAGAAACATGTTCAAAGACAGACAAGATTACTCTCATCAACAAAACAAATTATTTACAAAACAGCATGTGACCACTTCAAGTAGTCCAGCTAAATTCTTTTTAGCAATCATCAGAAGGTTATCTTAACTGTCTTGCCTTTTTTTTCCCCAGTGATTTTCAGGGAATCTGAAAAATCTGAAGTTTTCCATGTTTACTATATGGCAAAATACTATTATATTACTACTTTAATACCACTATATTTTTATTCTTATGTACAGTCATAAAATGCATCAATGTATTTTAAAACACATCAGGTGAGAAATACTATTGTTTATTGTATTTGTCTTGAAAAAAATAAATTAAGACACATGCCTACTTCTGTAACTGGGACTTTCATTCTCTTTCATCTTGTCAAAGAGCTTCTCCATGCAAATTCTAAAACTTCAAAATATTCTGCCTTTCTTTACACTCTGGAAACAATCCTTTCCCTACAAAACTTCAAGTTGCTGTTTTGTTTTGTTTTTTTTTTCCTTGATTAAGATGCAGTTTTAAAAAGACATGTTCAGTAAAGCATATACAGAAGTAAGAACTTGGATATGGAAGAATGCTGATTACAACTATGGAATTCAGATCCAGCTGCTAATATCTTTTCTTAGAGAAGATATTTTTTATTATTTTAGCTGACTTGATAGTACTTAGAATGTATCAAGCTTCTAAAAAGAAAGAGTAGCAGAATTAGAGAAGCGCTAGTTCCCAGTAGTGTGAACTACAAGATAAGATTCCTAGAAGGCAACAGCTGAAGCACCACATGTAAAAACCAGACCAAAAAATAAGACTGTTAAACATATCTAAAAGAAGAATTCTATAACCTCAAGTTGGTACTTTTTATTAACACTCTACAGCAAAATATTTCAGTAACAAATATTAAGAATATAACTATGATTATTTTCTATTAGGCAAAGTACAATCACATTACTGGAAAAAGTGCCTTCTAAGAAGAATTTTTTTATTCAGCAGTGTAACAATGACACCAAAACTGTTTTAATATGCAGATTAGATTAAAGTTCACAGAATGGTTGATGTTGAAAGGGACCCCTGAGCCCATCTAGTTCAACCTCTCTGCTCAAGGAGAAGCATCTACTGCTGGATGTACGAGACCACATCCAAATATCTTTTGAATACCTTCAAGGATAGAGACTACACAGACTATACAGAAAACATGTTTCCTGGCTCGGTCACCTTCACATTACTAAAAATAAGGGGGAAAAAAAAAATTCCTGATGCTCAGAGGTCACCTTCAATAGAAATGATAGGTGTTTTTGAGGGTTTCTGGGTTCTGAGCAATCAGGTCATTTGATGCCTTATCAGTGATCCAGAAGTAGCAGCAATATGAGAAATATTTTTAGCCATTTCAAGTAGTTAAAGCCAAAGAAAACAAAAACACTTTAAAATAACCTAATATATTCCGGGATACAGAAAGCAAGTGAGAACACAAACCAGTCAACTCTAAAAAGGTCGATCAGCTCAGAAAAGCAAGCTGAGAGCTATATATGTTATGGTTCTAAATTAAGTACAATCATTCACAAGAAAAATCTAGTATTGCAACAGATACAGCCAAAATAAGCCCATTCTTAAATAAAACTAATTTGATTAACTAAGGTATAAAGAACAAAACACTACTGGTATAGTTCTTACACTAATGGCTGTGTGTATAGTTCTTACACTAATGGGATGTGTGTGTAGTTCTGACTACCTCCCCAAACCAACCTGGTCTTTGGGCAGAGGAAAAAGTAAAAAAAACTAAAATGGATCTCTGTTACTTCCATTCTTTCTCTCCTGCCCTCCTCCTCTTCAATCACTGCAACTTTTTTCCCTACCTTACCACAGTAAATGCTGTCACTATTCTGAAGATACAGAGATCCACAAGCACATCATAGGTCAAGGAGCATGTTACTCCTAAAAAAAAAAAAAACCAACAAACAAACAAAACCAAAATCTTTGTCATTCCCCAGAAATTTAATTTTACAACTTCTACATTCTTTCATGAAAGCTGTTTTACTCCAAATTATCTGTAATATACTAACAGTGGAGTAATTTAGTAGATGATGGAGTTAACATGAAGATCAGACAAGAAAAATGTACATGAGACTTCTTGCCTTCAAAGACAAAGTTAATGAGTCATTCAATGGTTATAGCAACTGCAATTAGGAAATGGAAAAATTCCATCCTAAGGGTTCCATATAATAGAGACACATTATACCCTTTAGTGCTGCTCAAAGTGCCTTTATTTTGTAAGACTTATATATAGGAATCATATTTCTATGTATTCTCCCTTCTATTATAGAGGCCTCTCAGACATTCTGAAAAGCACCAAGGTTATCCTAATGCAGCATCTTAAAAAGAAATCTTCACCCCTTTTATTAAAAAAAAAAAGCAGCATCAAAAACAACAACAACAACCCCACAATAACTGGATTAAGTAGCTTGAGTGTTTACAGCTAGCATAATAAACACAAGTTGTTCCATGAACACAAACTAGCTTTTGTTAGCTCTTGTTCAAGTGTCTTGTATCCTACTCTCTCCTCAGGGCAGTAACTTCAGTTTCTTTCAGAGGACTACTTCACTGGGTAAAAAAAACCCAAAAAAACCAAAACACAAAACAAACCGCCCCAACTACAGCAGAACTTGCCCTAGTAAACTGGTAATTTTGCCCACACCAACAGGGTAGACAGCAGCGATTATATCATTTTGTCCTGTAGCAACTCTGCCTTGTTTTCACAGAGCACTGACTCTCCTCTCTGGAGTCACCAGCTTGCTTGAAACCAGTAGGAATCTGACTACCTTTGAGCCTCCCCCTTCACATTTAATTTTGGCTTCTACTGGCGGTAAATTTAGAAGTTATTTTTGGAGACAGGGGAAGAAGAGGCCTGACACTCTTCATAGGCTTCATTGCCATAGAAACCAAGCTAAAAACACCCAGAAAGGAACAGAAAATGTCTGTTTCAAGGCACTACTTATGCTATGTACTTAAGTGTCACCTGAAGCAGCATTTAACATTGAAAGTATATAAATAGTATCCAAGATTTTCCTTTTCCAATAGTAAGAATGTTTCACCAAACATTTAATTAAGGGACTGAGGAAAACTCAGAGTTTATTATCTCAGCCCCTCCCATGGCTTCAATGAACCATAATTTGGTAGTAGGCATATTTGTGAACAGCATGATCAAAACAATTACCAAGACCTATTAAACCACAGAGAACTGTAAATTAGTACCTTCCCCTATTCCCTCCCTCACATTTTAAAAGTGGGTGATACTGATTTTTTTTTCCTATCTATGATAGGACACGTAAAATTCAAAGATCAACTGAGGAGCAACAGCTGTTCTGCCAACAATGACTCAGTGTCATGGTAGTTACAAAAGGGGGAACAACACAGGAAAACATAATAGTTTCCTTCATATGATTTTTACCCTACACAATCTTCAGTTTCCTTCCCAGAAAAGATCTACAAAACAGTGATTCACTGTTTCATTTCAGAAGAAGTTAAAATCAATGCCAGACCTTTCAGCACCAAAATATTGTATAAAACACAGTCATATTTATTTTCTACTTTTACATTAATAATTTCTTTTAAAAAGAAATTATTCTTATACAATGTATAAAATTATTCCTTCTACAATTGATTTTAAGTCTGTTATTTTGTATTATTATTTCCAAAGTAATCAGATGCAATATCTGAAGTCAGCTGACAGCTTACAAAGAAACATGACCCACGAGAAAGTGCTTAGAACAGAAGCTTTTACTGAGGGGATGGATTCAGATGCTTTAAATGTTTAGGCTTATCAAAATAAAAACTAAAAGTGGAAGATCTCATTATCTACTTTACACTTTTTATCTATCTACAGATAGCAACTTTATCTGACCTACAGATGTTTGCTTTCCTCACTAAACAGAGTTTGCTTCATTTCTGATGAACTGACTGATTGTACAAGAGTGATGGTATAAGCAAGTTATTCAATTATGCCATTAAAAAAAAAAAAAAATCAGTGGAAAAGGATATAAAAAGATGTCTGTTATCACCTATCCCAAAATGCACAACATTAGAATGATGCTCTCTGATAAAGTGAATTGAAGTAGCACAAGATAATTCTAGTGATAGTATACAAACACCACTCAATTTGTTACCTCATTTTACATTTCAAAAGCTGCTCTTTACTCCTTTCATAAAAGATGATTATGGAAATCAGTATATTATAAAAACTATTGCAACACAACTAAATTCAACAGCATATTGCCCATTTTTAAAATCCTTTTTTTATAAACTTTTTTTTTTCACTCTGCTTACATAATTTCTTTAGTGTAGCAAAAAATTATGCAGGGGATACTGCCATACAAGTTAAAAACATCAAAATCTCAAACAACTAGCCAGCTTTCTTGTCCTGTTTCTTGTAATACCTTTATTACTAGCTCATCTTGTCAAAATGTGAATTTTAGGTAAATTTTCACAGTGATGGTTCTGTCTGGGGCATCACAGACCTACACAAAATTCTCATTAGCAATCATAAATTACAAAGCACTTCTAACATAGCCTTCTTTCTACCTTTCAAATGAAATTACATTTTCAAAGAAGCTTTGACTCATCCAGTTTTGACCTTACACTGACAAGTTCGTGGGTTCTTCCAAACTGCACTAAAACTAATACAATACACAGAAAATCCATAATGTTGGACCTAAAACTTTGCTTCAAATAAAACTGTGAAGACAGCCAAGTAGATCATGTAAGTTCAACCTTTGTATGCAAAACAGTCCATTGATGCACTTTCTTCACAAAAAGAAACACTCTTGGCAACTAAGATATATCTTCTTCACTTGGTAGAAGATACTTTGGTCTTCTAGTATCAATTATTCTGATTATGACAAAAGGCCAACCAAAAATATCCATTTATTGCAGCTTTTAGCATTGGAGGGAAAGGCATGCCAGACTCAAGATTGCCAGTGTAGTACACAAGAACTCTGACATTTCTGCCTTAACTTAATGACATATTCCATACTGGTACACACATATTTACTCCACAGAAATCATAACATTGTAAATATGATAAGGGCAACAGTGGGTTAAAATAAAAGCTATCCTCTTCAAAAAGCTAAGAGGGAGATTTTCACATCTGTGTTTCACCTGATGCTTTCATTTGCTGAAAAATTCAAGTCCTTTTACACTTGCCTACTGGTAGTGATTTCTAAGTTTGCAATAAACTGCTCTCTACAAATGAGGCATAAAAGCAGAGATCTCTTGCTACATAAAAATAACTTCAACAAATACAGGCTGCAAATTTAATGCTTGTTTTGTAACCACATACTGTACTATTCAGCTTTACTAGTCTAAAAATAAGATTTATTTATCTGTAAATAGCAAACTCTTAATCGTGGGATTTTCAAGGCAAAAAAAAAATCTTGAAGTAAAATTTGATTCTGAACCTGCTAGAAAAACACTTCATGATGTTTCTGTTTTCTGAATGCCACCTAATTGTGTCAACAGCTCATACTATCAGCTACTATTTTTTTTATTTTTAGAAAAACACGTAAAACCGGTATCATTAAACTATAATCACCAAGAATAGAATCACAGAATGGCCTGTGTTGGAAGGGAGCTTAAAGATAACATAGTTCCAAATTGCCCCACCAGGGACAAGGACACCTTCCACTAGTCCAGGTTGCTCAGAGCCCCCTCCAGCCTGGCCTTAAACACTTCCTCACACGGGGTGCTCACAGCTTCTCCACACATGTTCCAGTGCCTCACACCCTTCACAGGAAACAATTTCTTCCTATATCTAACACAAACCTACCCTCCTCCATTCTCCCTTGTCTTATGACTGCATCTCCTTGTAAGAAGGCCCTCTCTGGCTTTCTTGCACAGCCCCTTTAGACACTGTAAGGCTGTCATAAGGGCTCCCTGGAGCCTTCTCTTCTCCAGGCTGAACAATCCAAACTCTCACAGCTTTTCCACATGCAAGAGCAGCTCCATCCCTCTGATAATTTTGATGTCTCTCCTCTGGACTCAGTCCCACTGGTCCATGTCCTCCCTGTGCTGGGACCCCAGAGCTGGATGCAGGTTCCAGGTGGGCTCTCACCAGAGCAGAGCAGAGGGGCAGAATCCCCTCCCTGTCCCTGCTGCCCACGCTGCTTTGGATGCAGCCCAGGACAAGCGTGGCTTTCTGGAAGTGCCCATGGCTGGCTCATGTCCAGCCTCTTACTCACCAGCAGCCCCAAGCCCTTCTCGGCAGGGCTGCTCTCCATCTGCTCATCCCCAGCCTGTGTTCGTGCTTGGGATTGCCCCAACCCAGGCACAGGACCTTATACACTGGGCCTTGTGGAATTTCATGATGTTTGCATCCACCCACCTCTCAAGCCTGTCAAGGTCCTTCTGGGTGGCATCCTTTCCCTCCAGCATGTCAACTACACCACACAGCTTGGTGTCATCAGCAAACTTGCTGAAGGCAAGTGCTAAGATCAATCAGCTCTGATTTAGGTCACTAGTAGCCACTGAAAAATCAAAACTAAACCAAATAATCTGTAAATAAACTTAGAGAATAACTAAGAGCAGGAGAGCTAAAAAAAAACTCTGTAAAATAAATGTTTTCATTTTCTTGTTTATTTGGAAAAAAACCATACCCAAAACAGTTTTTTGAAAGAAATATTTCACAGTTTTCTTGAATACATGGATTATTGAGAAAATAGGCCAAACAAACCACATTGTACTTTAACTTACTAGCTTTCTCCACAGTATCAGTTTTTTTCCCTCCGCAAATAAGGTAGTTTACAACATGCCTTTTTCTTCAAATGTGTGTTTTGACACCAATCTCCCATGAACCCATGCAGACCAGCTAGCAGGAGGGCAACTATTCCAGTTCTCTACCAAATACATGCTCTGCTGCAATATAGTCCTGGCTGCAGCCACAAGCACTCCAGAGAAACACCATCCTCTAAAGACTGGTGAACCTTCAGATTAATAAACACTGAACTAGTAAGCAATTAAGCTTATAAGGCATTTCAGTAAAATGCAGAAGAATAGAAATTTTCAGCTACTTTTTGCTTTTATATATTCAAAACTAAGTGATCAAATCTGATTAGAATTCTTGACTGCACAGAACAAATGCACATAATTTTCTTTTCCTCACCATCCCATCACTTGGCAAGCATCAGCTATCCAACACCCAGATCTAGCAGTACCCCTTCATGAGAACCAAGTGGGTTGGTTTGTTGTTTGGTTTTGGTTGGTTTTTTTGGGTTTTTTTTTATGAAGCATCTCTGCAGAAAGTTCTCAACAGTAGTTAACATGTCAGAAGGTCAAAGGTGTAAAATCTGCACTAGAAGCAGGAAAGCTGACAGAAGTCCATTGCTGGCCATTCCACAGCTGTGTAAAAATACCAAGTGTGTCTGTTAAACAGTGATTAGATACCATGGAAACCCAGAACCTCTGGAGACAAACTTTGACTGAAAAGAATCCAGAGATTTATACTGAATCTCGTTGAAAAATAAGTTGCCAAAAGAATGGCTTTTCTATCACAGTGAACTTCCTTGTGCAAAAATTACCTAACCTGTAGCAAGCAAAAGTGCTTCACATGTATTTAAGCAACCCTTAAAATATCTTAGTACTCTTTTAACAAGGGATCTTTGGGCTATTGAATTTTTTAAGAGTCTTATAAACCCGATTTAAAAAAAATATATAAACCAAAGAAAACAATGGTGATCAGGACTTTGGGAAGGAAAAGAAATGTGTATGTAGATAGATGTACATTGATGTGTCTCTCTGTCCATCCCAACAATTACCTCACATGTAATATTTTACATGCATTATAACTCAGATTTAACCAATTAATTATACATTTAGTAGCACAACATACACAGCTGCATTAATTCCCTACAGCTTACATTGGGATGTATTCCTTCTAATCCCTCCCACTAACAGTAAAAGTAGAGGTATTAGTGAATATGAGAGCATATCTGGTATGAATGCATGAACTCTTCTGGAAAATTAAGTATTCTAAGACTAATGATGCTAGAAGTATGGTCTTATTCTTCAAAGTACCTCCATTTCTCTCCCCTTTTCTTGAAGGTTTCTTGTCTACTAAAGAATAATGCCACAATAATTTTGAATACTGGAATTTTGGTATGATCCAAACAGATACATGCTTCATATTCATTGTAAAATTATAAATTGGGCACTGTTTCCTAGGGTTCTTCTTATTACCTAGTTATAGGAATTAACAGAGAAACTTGCCAACCAAAAACTGATATGTCTAAATACTAATGACAACAATGGCTGGGACCAACATCTTCAAATCTTCACACATTATATAAAAAAAAATTCTAGGAAAAAGAAGTTGTTAAAAGCTTACTCTAAAGCTTGTACACAACGAGGTATTGCAACTCCGACTTACTCCAGAATGTAGAAAGTACTAAAAACATTACCACCTATCATGTAGCCTTCTGTTTGTCAAATAGTAACTTGAGAAGAGCTTAGGAACTGGTTTAATTTTTTAAACAAAGTATAAAATGAGGTTTTCCTCCTTGAACACTTTCTAGATAGAAGAAACTCAGTAACAAAACAGAAGCATTCCACTGAGACCAGAGGTCAGTCTAAGGGCGTGTTCTGTCTGCAACACAATCACCAGCACATGAGCCTTAATCACTTCTTTGACATCCATTTTCCTCAGATTCCCCAACAGGCACAGCAGTTCCATTGCAGCTGCTGAAGTGTACAGCTCTGCCTATTCCACTTGCATCTGTGACAGATTTGATGCAAGTAAGTTTGTTTTCTTGAATCTGCTGGTACAATCTGCCTGTAAAATCTTGTTTATCAAAAAACTGAGTATGTTTACTTCTCCTGTGCACTTTCTTTTCTAAATAAAAACTCAGTCAACACTCTACAATTTTAATATTGCACAATTTGAATAACAGCTCCACAACTGCTTTTACCCACTATCTTGGTGACTCTGCAGGTGTTGGTCACTACTAATTCCCAGCACTTTTAAGAAGTCTGCTTCCCCTTCCCTTCTGTAGCTCCCCTTGTGAGCAACCAAAACAGCAGACCCAACACAAAGGTAGGTCTTGTGTCTCATACAATACTTCCTGTTCATTCTCCCTGTACTGCCTAATGATGCACAGTGTTCCATCAGGATTTGTTGGCAGCTGCCACTAAGCAACAGCTTCAGCAAACCATCAGGTCATGTCTTTACTCAGAAGCAACTTTATAGAATAAGTACAGAAAGTAGATCCTGGTCACTCTTAAGACACATAGAACATACACAACATGAAAACTGTAAAAGTAGAGAGAACAGCCTGTAAAATCAGGAAACATTACCAAGAGCAGACTCAATATTCAACAATTAGTTCCATTTTAGCTTGCATTCATTTGGGCTGCAAAATTCAACGTTGATTGAAAATGCTGAATATTACTCTAAATGTTATACAGATTTCAGTTAAAGTATAATGAGAGAGCTCAAGAACAAAAACTTCTTAAAGACAATGCAGGAGGATGCCAACATGATAAATTTATTTTAAGAGGGAATAACAAAGATGAAGACAACTTTCCTACTGGAAATGTATTATGGAAAGTGAACTGCAGAAGCAGCATACAGTTTCACCTCAAGCCCCTGATTTGAAAGAAGTAGGGAAAAAAGGACTCAAACGTACATCTCCTGTACCATGCATAAGTGTAGTTGAAAATTTTTCAGAAAAAATATGAAAAACTTAAAAAGTCTCAAGATTATCGACAAACCATGAATATTATTGCATGTGTACTTAAATAAAGCCAGCCTAGCAAAAGAGTTTCCTACTCAACAATATGGCTCAGTAGCCCAAAATGAAATCATTAATTAAATAAAATATAAACCAGAGGATACTATTAATCAATAAGAGTAAACTCTATTCTTATTAGCAGGGCAGACATGCTTGACTTTTTCAGTATAACCCATTTTCTTAGTAACAGAAATGGAGTAGTTGAGCTCCTCAGCTTACAGAGATAATACAGACAAATTTCAACAGCTTAAAAAAACACACACAACACCAGCTGAACACACTTACTGTGAATTTCAAGAACAGGCTCTTGTGAAAATATTTTCATTTTGATTTGCAACTCACACACACTTAAAAACATTCAGGGTCCTTCCTTTAAAAAAAAAACATGTTTAGGTCTCAACAGGTAGTTGGGAATTTTTTCAACACTACTGTTAAAGAGTGCTGACTGAGGATTTCAAAGCAATCCAACAAAATATGTGGCATAAAGGACAATTCTCTGGACCTCTCAATTGCCAGCAAGATTGCACACACCTGAAAGCAGGCACTTTTCAGCAGGTTGGTTGATTATAGGGCAGGTAGACGAAACAAAGCACACAAGAGGTACACAGGAAAGGAGCGTAAGCCACATTGTTCAACATCAGCTGAGGCCCAGCATTGCAGGGATTTAGTGGCCAGCTCCTTTATTTGAATTATACACTCATTCTAGAATTTGGAACAGATTTTAAGGAGCAAACAGCTTGTGCAAGTCTTTTTTCCTAACCATTTATTCCATGCATTTGATGCAAGTCAATTTTATGACCACTACTCTGGAGATTCAATTAAGAGCCTTAATGCTTCAGTACATTTCTTGAAAAATACCTTAAGGACTGTTTCTGTTAAATTTCAAGCTACAACAATTGATTCATAAGTACTATGATCAAAATGGACAATTGGCTTCAGTATCAGCCAAGACCCCAAGCCCAATTTTTTCATGTTTTACCAAAGGCATCATTTATTCCTCAAAGATGACAAGTGTTAATAAAACTAAGTATTGCCAAAGCAATGTTTACCCACCAGCTTGCACCACTTTAAAAGAACCCTAAATTTCTTTCCTGCAGAAAGGAAAGAACTGCTACTATAAGTACCCTCTTTTCAATAACAGCTCCTCAAGGCCCTTTCCTGCACAATCTTTTCAGATTAATCAGGGAAAAGCAAAAGCATGTTCAGTAGCTGAACCTACATATACATCTTTACCATCACATGATTCTGACCTCCCCTACAAGAACAATCAGTGAACATTTATAGGATTACTTTCAACAGATAAATATTGCTCAAAGCTAAAATGGACAAACCATGTTTGTGAATATGTTAAGTTACCCTGCAATAGTGGGGGGACCAACTTTTTCTTCATTTTTTTACAAGAAGTGCACATTTTATAAGTAAGAAGGTGCTGCCAAGCACCTTAGTAACTAAAGAAAAAGTAAGATGGGTTTACAAATAAAAATAAAGCAATATAAAGCTTATTGCAGATATTATCTCGTCTACACCACTCAAAGTTCAGAGGACTTTTTTTAAATTGTTCTGTGCATTCCAAACACAGCTGGAGGCACAACCATGGATGAGGTTGGGGGGCATGACTCAATATCTAATGTTTTGGCTATGGAGTGGTTGAGGAGTAAGTTACACTATCTCCGTTTTAGGCTAATCTTAGCCCATGATAATGGAAACAATACTTAAGTATTGTAAGTGGAATAAAGAGTTACATGTTAAAATGGAAATTTATTTTTCACTTTCACTGTAAATCAGACATGCTCTGAGTGTGGGCTATGCCTGACATGACTTAAGCACAAACCAGAAAAAGTTAGTCATTCTCATTAAAAAACACAGCTGGTGAAGGGGGTGCCCAGTTTACTAAAATCAGCTACTTGTGACAGTACTTGCCCAGGAAGTGGGAGACCTAAGCCTGAGGCAGCTCAAACCCACAGTCTTGGCTCTGCAGTAGTTCAGTTTCAGTAGGAAAAGTTGGCAGTGCCTCTCCAACTTTATAAGTTGCCAATTTTTTTCATTCTTTTTTTACTCAATCTCTTAGGATTGCTTTTCTTCATTTGAAAATGGCTTCCCTGACTTGAGGGTATTGGTATATGTTCATTCCCCTTTTCAAAACAGCTAAATATCTAGAGGAAGATTTGAGGCTATGAAACTTCAGAAAATTCTGAAATCTATGGCTAAGTTGAACACTGAGGTCTCACAAAGTTAGGTATGACGACATTACCGGTTGCCACATCTTCCTTGTTTTGTCAACACCGTCACAGGGAAGAAAGTTTCAAAATATGCCTGTAATTAGCCATTTGTCAAAAGTAACTCCTTTTCCCCATCTAGAACACCACTAACATTTGTATGAATGCAGTGCTTGATTTCTGCGGTTATCCTGATGTGGTCCCTACTACATTTCTCAGATACAAACAAGCTGAGAAAAGGCTTACAGCTTCTCCTTTTTAAAGTACCACAGAAAAAACATCTAGTTTGGCCATAACACAGCTGACTCGTGCTCAGAACCCTGCTATTTGAAGTAATTTTATTCATGTTACTGAACTTTTCTAATATGATTAGAAAACTTACTAGATGTGACATGCACGCCACAGCCTGAAGCTGCCTTTTTATATTATGTGACTTCATGTCACTGCACAGATCAGGTACTTCTTTTTTCAGATTTCATGCATCTTTCAAGAACCTAAAAATCCCCCAGTTTCACAAGACAGGCTCAGCCACACCAAGAGGTGGCTGCCACTAGAAAGGCGTCCTGCTCCCAACCTCACCTCCACCTTTGCACAGATCCAACCCTAGATTCTGGCCTACCAAGACCTTTGGTGAAAAACCTGAGTGGAGCAACCCTGATACATGTGCCTAGTTTTACTCTTTTTTTTTTTTTTCTCTCAACATGGTAAAACTTATGAAACTAAGCCAATTTGTGTGCAAAATTGCTTAGGTCATTCTGTACCCACACCAAAAAGAAAGGCAACTGCCCACATAAAAACCCAGAAAGTTACTGTAACCACTGATATTCCTGGCGTATCAGTGAGCCAGGGTTTCTTCCTATGAATCCACAGCAGAGCAGGGTGTTATGTCTGTGGCCCTCCAAGAGATTCAAAAATCACATAGTAACAGCAAAACACAGTTAAACAACCCTGATTTAAATTTATACAAAAAGTATTCTATCTGTCCAGTACCTCAGCACCTTTACTTAGAAGCAATATACAGAGGGTCTTGAAGTTTATTTCCTTGTCCATATAAAATGAGAAAGTACTTATAAATTTAAATAAAAAGTGAAAAAAAGTTAAATGTAGTCCTTTAAGCATTAACTGCATCCCTACTGTATCTGCGAATGTTTCAGCAGTTATAATTTTTCTTGTTTGTAGCAGGAATCTTCATAAAAAATAGCAAAAAACATTTACAAAAATATTAAAGCTATTCCTTCAAGAGAGAAACTACTGTTTAATAGAGAAATTTGTAACAGGTAAGTGCTACAAAGAAATTTAAAATTTTAAATGGCTAATATTACAGTCCAAAAAGCAACTAAAATGCAAGGACAGATCACTGTCTGAAGGCATCATTTACTTCATTTCAGGAGAGCGTAATTTGCTTTTCTAAGCCATTAAAAGCCTAATCTAGGTGTTTCATGTGCAAAAAATCAGTGTAATGAAAAATTGGATCTTCTTATGATTGAGGCTCCTATCACTAAAAATACAGTTGTTGGTGCAACTATCACAAGCAAACAACTGTAACACTTATCAGTTAATGCATCTTTCCTCAGTATTTTTCAGTATTATAAACTCAGTGCTCCAGATGCAGAACTTTATCTTTCAGTTATGACATCACCCATATCTGTGGAAAGCAACAGAATTTCCCTAAGCTAGCTTGAGTTGCTCAGTAACAGCAATTACGTAAGAGTTTCCTAAGACCACATATACTGTAGAAAATACAGTAGATATATAGATATAAGCTAGCAGTCTTACATCAAAGCCATAGAATTACCTACATTTGGGAGTTTATTTGCTAATCACTCTTAGGCTCAGTCCCCGGAAAAGAAAGAAGAGATTTTTCTTTGTTCACATTTCCTGCATAGTTGGACTTTCATGAGTGTTACAATGACAGCTTGACTTTGATCAAGGTTTTTAACTAAGTAACATTGGGAGAGTAAAGGGTCAGCAACAATGGAGGTAACAGATAAAGAAAATAAAGCCTTATCTCAGTATGTTTTTTGCTATAGTGTTTACAGAACAAATTTTCATCTCTCAGCCCCATTTCTATTAGCACACACATTTTATACTCATACAAGACTAAGATCCCTTTTAAAAAGCCACAATTTCTTTATCCCTGCATAGCACCATAGAAATTGCCATCAGAGGCTTGCTTCAACCATCACTTACAAACCCCACCAAAACCAAGTGCTACAGTGGCATGGCAAGTTCAGTAATAGCTGAACTGACATACCTGTGGAGAGCTGCCTTTGGCCCCACCCAAATCGGTTTGTAACCTTCCCATTTTAGCATTTACCTGTTTAGCTCTGACCAAACCCTAAGTCAAAGACTCAAGACTACCTGACCCCAAACTTTAATCAAGAAAGACTGGTTATTATAATTCATGAGCAGTATAGCTTCTAAGTCCTGCAGCCTTCAATACAATTTCTGTGCTTAAATCACTCACAAGCACATGAAGTCTTCCCTCGTGACTCAGTTATCTGGAAAGCCACATTTCTAAGTAAAAAAGGCAACCTTGAGCTTTAATGTTTAGCAGCTCTCTCAGTTTTATGTGCTGCAGAAAACAGCTGCATTTTCTCCTCTTTGTTCCAGTACAGATTCACAAAGCATCATTCCAATCACTTTTTCTGCAAACAAGCTGGACTGGAAGCAGACGTTTCGGACAAGATAGCAATGATATTAAGGTCAGATGACAAAGAACTAGAAGGTAAAAACAATCAGGAGAATGACTACTGAAGAATTTTTATTATAATTTTCCTAAACTTGATGCCTTATCCAACAAAGATCAGAACAGGGGAAGAAATAGAAAAAAAACAACAATAAGTAAATGATGCAGCTGTAACTGACTTTTACCTGCAAGGAATGTCAAATGTAAAATTTAAGACACATTCACCAACAGGAATGCAGTCATTCAAGTGACTAAGAAAAAGAAAAAAGGAAGTAAAGCAAGACAACAAAGGTTGGCTAATATACTTCTAATGTCATACTCCTGCAGGGAAGCATGACAAATTCTTACCCATCAATTATTTGTCTTTTTGCCCTACGAAGAGAGACAAAACAGGAGGGCCAGAAAGCAATACAAATCACACATGCCCGCGGCAAAGAGTTACGTAATGCTGACGTACTGCCTGCTCTTTGCTCACAACACTTACTTTGCTGCAGTTCCAAGTACCAGCTTTTAAGAGCTGCCCCGGTTTGAACACTTCTAAAGTGCTTTGTAAATAAAACGCAGACACACAAAGAAGAACAAGATATAAAATGAAGCTTTAGAGCTATTTTCAACAGAGATAAAAATAAGAAAATCAGAGGATGATTTTAGGATTTTAGGAAATTAGGATGAGACATTTTCTCTTTGATAAGAAGTCATAGAACTGGCTTTTTGTGCTAAAACTCAAAACTAAATTGCCTGCCAATCTAAAGTCTTTTAATTTAACTTACTTGAAGAAACCACAAATAAAAAGAGAAAGATAGCTCCTTCAACCTCACTGAAGCACTACTGCCAGGAAACATAAGTCAGTAATTCTTTTGATAATAAAACATACCTAGAAATCTTTCTATTTAGATGAGAATTTGCCCTGAATAGACTCAAACAGATTAGCTAGAAGTAAAGGCAGAACAGGTACAAGCAGGGCCAAAAAGTATTTAATATTAATCATGGGAGAAAGGAAAAAAACCAAAACAAATAAAAAAAATAGTGAGCACAGCAGAACTGGCCAGATTTCACAAAACTAAATTCATAAAACATTTATAAAATGTGGTATTAGCCATATTAAGTCATCTTTTTTCCCTACATTTTGTCTTTTAAAAACTAGGACACAGCCATAAAATCTGCAATAATCTATTGCTCAGTACCTATTATAGCCATTATGTAAGCAAATACATCCCAACACTTAAGATCACATGCTTGAATAATCAGCTGCTAATTAAGTATATCTGCAATTGCCTTGTTCCTTCCTTTCTCTGACCCAAAACAGTAAGTAAACAACATTACAAAAATCTCAGTCTGCAGCAGTCAGATATAACAAAGAAACTAAAACAATATGCTCCTTCTTATGGAGCAGTAATCAGTAAGGCTGTATTTTAAACTCTGGAGCGCAGCAGACTAATTTATAACAAATGACTACACAATTTAATGTACACAGCAAACTAAGGAGGCCAACTCATGCAGATAAACATTAAGCAAAGCCCTTATGGAAGGCCATACCAAATAGTTTTTACCCAAAGCTGGAGATCAGCACCATCACTGGAAGTTCCTAACAAGCATAAGATAAAATATTACAAATTATTTCTTCATGTGTTGTTTTTTTGGTTTTGTTTTTTACTCCTTTGAGTAACTAAAGTACCCCTTCTACCTGTCTGACCTCTAATAACATATGCTCTCTCAAGGCCTTTCAAAACATGCCCAGGTTACCTCAGGCCTCGAGGAAGATAGTGTTTGTAGGCTCTCAAGAAAATGCTCTGCCAGCATTTTTGTTCTCTGTTGCAGAGAAGAAGGAATGACTTTAGGACTTCTACTGATTTCAAGTTATGGAAGCACAGTGCCAGAAAAAA
Organism: Fringilla coelebs; assembly: GCF_963513975.1. Classification (NCBI taxonomy): domain Eukaryota; kingdom Metazoa; phylum Chordata; class Aves; order Passeriformes; family Fringillidae; genus Fringilla; species Fringilla coelebs. The sequence goes on from NC_140029.1 coordinate 48,124,376, forward strand.
AAGCAGCTGGTGACCAACTACCACCCTAAAGGAATACGTCACAGCGTGCGTGGTATGTTCATCACCTCTATGACAACCCCTATATCTAAGTGCCCAAAAGCATACAGAAATTTATGATGCTGCAAGACTATCAAAATAAATATAATAAAAGTGTTTCCTATTATTTTTACTTAAATCATAACCTAGGAACAATCTGAATATAAATACCACTATTTACATATGCACAGACAGATGTATGTGTGATTACTTCTGTGGACATTCTTTTCACTGCTCAAGCTGTAAAACACAAACACTAAGATAAATAATTCAGGATTTAGCTAGAAGATTGCAGTAAAAATTTGTATCATAGAGAGTAATAGATTTCAGACTTCCTTATCTTTACATTCATAGCAAAGCTATAAAGTACAAGGAGTTTAAGGACAAAAATTTAAACTTTTGAGGAGACTGACCGCACCTAAGTCATTTTTACACCAAATAATCAGGAAAGCTTACATATTTTGAGTATAATTGACCTTAAGCTAATGACTGCAAGATTTATGTAAGTGACATTAAACTAATGACTGAGAGAAACAATCAATTCGAGCAGGATGAAAATCTTTGTATTCTAAATTATTACTTCCTTGGTTAAGTTCAGGGACAAAAGAAAAATTGGTCTCAGTGACCCACAAAGCTGCAGACCGTTCTTGAGAGGAGTCTGTTCGTGCATGTGCATACACAGAGACACAGACACACACAAACACACTGAAGGTCAGTCTCCTCCCTGCATTTCACACTTCCCTCCCTCCCTCCCCCTAATCTTCACACAGGCCTTGCCAGACAGCTAAAGGCTTTTAGAAATCACACGGTTTCAGCGGTTCGCTACGCGGCGCGTACTTGGCAGAGACAAGGACCCCAGCCCCTTCCTCCCCCGGCCGCTCCGCACTGGCGCGCCGCGCCCCGCTCTCCTCCTCGGCCGCGCTCTCCCGGGGGCCGCCACCCGCTCCCGGCAGGGGGAGGCGCCCGGGAAAACCCGGCGAGCCCGGGCCGGGACCGGCCGCCGCGGGAGCGGAGGGAGGGGAGAGGGAGGCGAGCAAAGGCGGCTTCCCGAGCAGGCCGGGCAGCCGCCCTCTCCGAGGCCGGGGCTGCCGGGGGGCGAGGGAGGCAGCCCCCGCCCCCGGAGCAAGGCCCGGCTGTCAGAGCCCCTCCGTGGGACGTGCCACGCTTGGCCCCGGTCCCGGTCCCTGCCAGACCCCCGCGCGTAGGAGCCAAGAAGCGGGGGCGGGGGAAGGGCGCCCCGGTCGCACCGTGCCCCGCCGCGCCGGCCCGAGGGGCGGGGGGAGGCTAGCGGGGCCTCGCCGGGGACGCCGCACTCACCACTTGGTAGCGGCTGACGGGCTGGTGGTGATCCATCCTGGCCGCCCGCCGACACGCACGGGCGCGGCCGCGGCTCTACGACCTGGCGCCGCGTCGCTTGGTCCGTCCTTCCCTTCTTTCTTTATTTATTTATTTCTTTCTTCCTTCCTTCCTTCGTTCCCCCGCCCGTTCGCCCGGCGCCGCCGCCGCCCGGCCCGGCCCTGCCCCGCTGCGGCCGCCCCCCGCCCGCCCCCGCGGCGGCGGAGCGGCCCAGGCCCCGCCCCGCCGGGAGCCGCGTTCGCTCGGCCCCGGGGGGCTCGCTCGCCCCGGCCTCGCTCAGCTCGGGGCGCTTCTACCGCGGCTGCCAAGAGAGGGTCTTCTTCGTCTTTCCCCGCTCTTAGCTCGGCAGCAGCCTTCTGTGAGGCTGTTAGGTCCCAAGCCCAGGCCTTGCCTGGATATTTATCGCTATTGATCACCATGGGGCAAGAAGAAGTACAATGTGGCACAGAAGACACACTGGGGATCCGGAGAGCGATTTTGCATAGGCATCTGCCTAAAGTGATTAAGAATGCTGAGCCCCTTTGCCTGCTGTTGAGCCCGTTTGTCTGCTGTTCTTGTGAAGGCAAATCATCGTTCCGTGGCAAGGAAATGTGATTTTTCCTCTCCTCTCCTCCTCCTAAAACTAAATATTCAGATATTTATGACCTCCTGGATTAAAACCAGTTAAAAACGCCTGAACCCATAAAGGTGTATGGGATGAGGCTGACTCATTTCTAGGTTCCCGAACCTCCAGATGTGTAGCTGTGGCACGCAACAACTTCAAATAGCCGTAGGTTCGTCTCTTGGCTGCCGCGGAGAGGAGCGTTCGTGTGTGCGGCTCCGTAGCTGATCTGCAAGGCAAATGCCCTCGCAAGGCTGGCTCCTCGCTGTCACTGGCGGCCGGCACGCAGAACCTTATCCTGCAGCTCAGCTCATCACCTTTCCGTAGCTGCCTGCTGAGCTGAGCGGCAGGGTGAGGGTTTCTGGGCAGGCAGTGATCGCAGGGAAGTGGAGAGCCAGCTCCATTATTGGAGTTATGTTTCTAGGTGGGGGTGGGAGAGAAGATAGGCAGGATTATAAGGGAGACGCTGTGTGTGCGCCTGGGACCTTGCTCGCAGCCCATACCTGGCTAATGCAAGCAGTTACTAAAGCTGTCCAAATGAAAAGATAAACATGTTTGGAAAGTTCAGGCCTATTCTGTGGGTTGCATTTGTTTCGTTTCTTGTACAACTGTGTTGCACATCAAAAGCATCGGCAGTTAGGAAACAAAGCTGGTTAGAAATTGATGGGTTTCTATAGGTTAGAAATGAATTAATATTATTTTCCTAATAGGATTTTCTCCTATTCCTTCATTATATATAATAAATGTTTAATTATTCTGTCCTTAAAGGAACAGTTCTTAGTAAAGGTCATCTTGAGTTTAAGAAAGTTTGTACAGAGTATTGCAGTGTGTTTCAGTCACCAAAACCTCTTAATTATATTTCCAGATTTCACGGGACATGGAAATTGGACCATTTGTGTAATTAGTTTAACATCTTCTCTATCATTAGCAAGAATTATCTCCAAAGTAAACTTTTTCTGAAGTGCTGCATGTGACATCTCAGCTCAGGAAGTTGTCACCTGATCTCCATGGCTTTTTAAGTGTTGTGTCTCAGCTCAGTGACACAGTGCTAGAAACTCCTACTAGTTAAGAGCTGCCAAATGGAATTTGACACTGCAAATGCTGGAATACAATTGAGTAAGCATTTATTAAGATGAGTAAGCATTTATTAAGATAACCTTCAGTTTTGAACTCATCCAATTCATGTCTTTTAAGGGAAGAAAGGACAGTAGGCGAGAACAAAGTGCATTTAATAGGAAAATTGCAAAATATTCCATAGTGCTTGGGAAAAGAGTCAGCAGAGAAAGGAGCAGATTCAGTAGAGATTACACAGTTGTTTGTGTAGAGGGAGTTTCATATTTAGGGACAAATTTTGCATGGATGGTCTAGCTTATATACAGAGACCAAACTTCTTTTACTTCAGGAATTTAGGCGTAGTTATAGGACTTAGAACAAAGCAGGCCATGTGACCAATTTAGGCTTTAAATATGCCTTCTTTTGATTCTTATTCTTTCTGGAACATCAAAATACAAAAACAGATCATGCATTTCTTTCAGATCTGTGTATTTTCAAAATAGTTTTATCTGTATATTTTAATTTAATTGTCTGATTCCAGAGGTTTTTACCATGGCATAATATTAATCTATAATGAAAAGAAATTGGCAAGCACTAAGGTTCCTTAAAATGACAGAACCACAGAAGGGCTGGGGTTGGAAGGGACCTCTGGAGGCCATCTGCTCGAGCTGGGATACCTGGAGTAGGCTGCCCAGAGGGCTTTTAAGTGTCTCTGATATTCTGAGCCTCCACAAGTCCTCAGGACAGCTTATCAGTGCTCAGTCACTCTCATAGAAAAGAAAATTTCCTGATGTTCAGAGGGAGGCTCCAGTGTTTCTGTATGGGCCCATTGTCCTGGTTTAGGCACTTGGCACTGCTGAGAAGAGCCTGGCTCCATCTGTTGGGCAGCTTCCCTTTAGGTATTTATATACATTGATGGGCTCCCCCATGAGGCATTTCTGCTCCAGGCTGAAGGGCCCTAGGTCTCAAAGACTTGCTTCACAGGAACGATGCTCCAGTCCCTTCATCACCCTGGTGGCTCTCTGCTGGACTCTCTCCCAGGAGTCCATATTTCTTCTGTACTCTCTTGTACAGAATATATATTGAATGTAGGCAATGTGTCTTTCAGAAGTGCTAGGACTTTATTATTTAGATGTACAAATCATGTGGACTGTCCTGTTGACTAAAACCTTTGAATGCTAGTTTTAAGATTTACTTTTTTATTTTGACCTTCTTAAACCTTAACAGGCCTGCAATGACAGTAATGGTTAGGACTTTATTTTGGATCCTGAAGAATATTATTTTTCTGTCAAAAAAGAACTATTTAAAGAAACAGAAATAGTGGTCTAAATAGCACATGAGCAAAATAGTTTCAAATTTACATTTAAAAGGAAAACTGCTTTGGACAGTTTTTTTAAGGAAAAAAGAAACTTAATTGCTGTTAGTCAGCAAACTTAAAACAGTTTAAACTTTGTTCCACCATGAAAAGGAGCCAAGAAAACATTCTTCTCGGTAACAACAGCTCTTGCAAGCCCAGTTCTGTGAAAAGTTGTCTTGAAGGATGGCATCTGAATTCAGACAAGTCTGAACTTAACTGCAAAAAGGCAAGAACTGTTAGAAATTTTAATCTTGTTTTTCATTCATTATTCAATCAATGGCCAGCAAATAAAAAAGCACAGTATTTATCTTTACCTTCCTTCACCAGTTTCTTCTTCAGTATTTATTTTCATTTCTTCATTCAAATTTTTAAGGTTTCTTATGGAGTTTACAGAGTAGGTAGATTTCAGAACTAAGTTAATTTTATCTTAATAAAGATATATAAACCAAATCTTATATTGGTTAAAATACAAATATTTATATTACATTAATAGTACATAATTTTGTACTATTTTAAGTAAATATAGATTCTACTATAGTAGTTTACTTGCTGTACTGTAAAAATAATTTTAAAATTTTAAAATAAAAGCTGTACATACCTTTCCAAAACAAAGTAAAATTTCAGGTGTTATAGCTTTGTTTTATACCTTTAGCATGTGTTTTTAAATGTCTAATACAGATAATGTCAGTGAGAAATAAATAGTTTTTTCCCAAAGGTAAATCTAATTAAATTAATGTAATTAATTTACTCATGAACCGATCCTAAAGCAGGCTGTGAATTTATTGACTGTATTTATTTTCCTCTGTATTTTCAAACTCCTTTTATAAGCTAGTTAGTTTTAGTTCTATGTTCCTGGTTATATAAACTGCACAAATTTGTGATCTCTATATGTCCTTAGATAGCTACTTCAAGCAGGAAGTTGGCTTAAACAAACCACTGGGACTGAATTTCTTAGAAAGAAGCAGCAGGACTTTGGCTTGTTTTTTTTAATTTCTTCTCCTTTTTTTAGGCAACATAAGCAATGCCAGAGCCATCACTAGCAGGAACACTGGGCTACTTTAAGATTTTGTAGCCCAATGTAGATTTTCAATTACATTGTCATCATCTGTGTTCAGCGTCTATATACATGGGTACAGTCCTGCAAACCTGGCCTTTGGATATGTCCAAATACCATGCAGATGTGTCTAAACCAGGTTTAAAAGTCATTACTGCAACACTGAGCTCAGGCTGGGAAAAATCTCAAATATTTGCCTTGGTCTAGGACAGATTTTGCCTGCATGGATCTCTTTACTGCTGCAGCTATTTCCTGCTAAGTCACAGAGACAGTTCTGAACTAGCTCAGCTGTATTCTGACAAGCTCCACACAGCTGTGCATTGCACAGCTGTACTTTGTCTAAGCTGGTAGCATGGTTAGATCCCTACATCTTTGTTGTCACTTTTACAGCCTACAATAGTAGTCAGCCTTTGCTGACTGCAAGCACAGTTAAAGCAGGACACCACAGAAGTGAAGGAACACCATCTTCTAAAAAGGCTTCAGACAAGTTCAGGGAGCCAATGCTCACATTAGCAGCAGTACAGCTTCTTCAGTACAGCTCAATGTTTTTTAAGGAGGAAAAAAAAAGCATAATGAGCTGCCACTGCAAGATGATTGCTTAGCCAGTTCTGTGCAGTAAGCTATGAGTCTAGAGGAAATGGTACAGAGTCCATAAATAAATGCTGAGGTAGTATGTGCTTGTCTCTCAGAGTCGATTCTTCTCGAAAGTCATATTTCCATATAATGTGACACATTGAGAATGAAGAATGAATGCAAAGGCTGCTGGTGTTTCACACAGGTGACAGAGGAGGGCCTAACGATGAGAAAAAGAACCTGCCAAGTCCCACCTTTCTGGAGAGACATGTACATGAGAGAAGTCAGTTTAAAGCAGGAGAATCACAGGAATAGACACATGAGTGTGTGCCAGTTTGAAGTTGTTCAATTTAAAACTAGATTCTCACTTTAAAAATGAGTTTATAACTATTTTTTAAAAGTCCCTTGTAATAATATATAATAATTTAAATATTTGTGTGTGAAGAACAATGGTGGACACTACCTAAACACACCACAAATGTCAAAAACTGAGAAGTAACTAGAATTTTCTAAAGTTTATATGGCCTAGCTTTTCAGTGTGTTTTCAGCTACAGATCTGATGTTAAAAACCTGATGTTGACAGTTGCCAACATGTGCTATTATGTAAATACACAATGTTTAACAAACAACAAAAAAACCCCTATGGCTTTGAAGTTTTTATTTAATAAGTGAGGTTGAATGGAATGTGCAGAAGTCAGTCAGAGTTGATAAAACCGATGACAGTAAATTTGAAATACAGAATAAAGAATGTAAATGTACACCAAACTGTGAAGAAATGTGGGAAATATGTGAGAAAATACCTCCAGCTGGAGAACAATGAACAACAAAGCAATCCCCAAACCCTTAAAATCTGTTGAGGAAAAAATGGAGGAAATGGTAGAAAATACAGACATCTGTAAGCTTAGTGCATCAGAGTCAACACAGATGCATGCTACAAGAAGAGCTCCAATGCTGTTATGTCTTATTTGGACAAGATATTTCTATTATGATCTTGGCATTACTTGTCATTTTTGTAACATCAATATGGCATGATTAAGTAGAAAACAGTTTTAGCATGTATTCTGTAGGAAAAAGATTATTCAAACATTTGATAATCCAGTTATCTGAAAGCTACTTTGATATTAAATTGGCTGTATGCAAAACAAAATCCAATCAGTTAAGGACTTGATGTTATCTGAAAATAATTTTCTTCTACAACCAAAAAAGGAAAGACTAAGCACTAGATACTCAAATAACTCCATGGTCTTGTAGTGCCAGCGTTGCTGTAAGTATTAACTGCAAAGCATAGTCTCTGTCCTAAAGGAACAGAATGAAGCTGGATATATATTCACAATCATTTACTGCTAGATCAGTAAGTCTGAAGTGTTGGCATTTCTCCTTACGCTTACAACACAATATAAAGATCTATATGAAAAAGCTATAAGATGAAAATGATCTCTGCAGTTATCCAGATGATGCTGATCATTCAAATCAGATGTGCTGTGAAACTGCCCTGCACAGTACTGCCCTGCACAATGTTAGTAGGTTTTTCTAAATAAGTTTCAGTCTGTTCATCACTGTATATGTTCCCCATATATACAGCTCTTGAGCAGGCTTTGTGCCCAAATTGATTTTCTTCTACATAAAATACAGCTCCACATAAATTATAAACCTCTTTTATTATGCTCCCCTCTTTTATTCTGTTTGTAATGCAACTGCATTAAAAACCACACAGTAGTTTCAGAACAGTTGAGCTGTTAAAGTGGCTCCTTGTAATGCCAGCTTAGTCTCCTTTGAACATAAGGCAGATTACAAACAGAAATAGAGCAGAATATAACAGAAATGTTGTTAACCACCAGATCATCAACCAGACCTAGCCAGCAAGTGCTAACTCAGCCTAAATTCTGGCTAAGGCCCCATGCCTTGAGTTTCCAATTGAGTAAGCATTCTGTTTCTTTGATTCTACAAATGACTTTCAGAGGATTTCTGACGTACGTAGATTTTACCTATTAGCTAGCCACATAAGCTTAGGTAGCATGTCAATATGACCACTTACCTCAATAGATAATTTCTTAAACATGGAGAAAAATATTCTTTTTCACTGTTCCAGCATGCTGACAGTCAAACAACATTGTGTCCCATTGTCAGAATACATTCTACTATTTCAGATACAGTTGCCTAAATTTTATTCAGTCACTGCTCAGGAACTAGTAATATGTAAACACATAAAAGTTGCTCAGGTCTTTTGCATATTCTTGTTTTGAGAAGTATGTAGCTCTCTGGAAAAAATGCCTCCTTTGGTGAATCTGAGTGGAAGTGTCCATCAACATCTGACTGGACCCAGGGCTGCAGTGGTAAAAAGGCGAAATAAATATTGAGAAATAATCTTCAGTGGAGATTTCCACTGAAGCTAGCTTTTGTTCCATTGTGTGGTATGTGTAGGTAGCTTCAGGCATGATATTTCAGCATTCCTGTCAGTTTGGAGACAAAGAAAGTAGTGCTAGGCTTCAAAGTCTTAAATGCTGCTGGTAATATGCAGAAGGGCTCTAAACCAAGAAGCTCAGTAAGGGTCTGATCCCGCACGTGCTAATTAAAAGGAGGAGCACTTATCTTGAAATATTTGTCAGCTGTGTTGCCCTGATTTATTCCACTACAGAGCAGTTAGCTCACCTAAATTTAGATGTTTCTGTCACAGATGCCTGCAATGAATCCAGAAATCTGGGTATTTTTTATAGTGAATAGATGAAAAAAGGCCCTTTCATGATGCTAAGATACATACTCCTGGTCTTGTCACTGAGCACCACTGAAAAATGTGTGGCCATCTTTTCTTCATTCCCTCCCTGCAGGGTGGGAATTTTCTCACACATGGGTGGGATTCCCCTCAGCCTTTCTTCTCTGTGCCCAACTCTCTCAGCCTCCTCAAGGAGCCAATAATGAAAGGTGCTTTTCTGGACTTCATAGTTATAAACAAGGAGTAATTGGTCAGGGATATGAAAGTTGGAGCAGCCTTACCTGCAGTGGCGTATTACCACTGGAGTAACAAGATCCAGAAGGATACAGAGGGAAGAAAATCCAGAGAGGAGGAAGAAAGGCAAAAGTCAGGACCGCAAGCCTGCATTTTGGGAGCTCAGACTCCAACTTCTTCAGAGAACTTCTTGGAATAATCCCATAGGATGTGACCCTTGACCCTAGATAGAAGAAGATTCCAGGAGAGCTGGTTTAAATTCCAATATCACCTCCTTCAAGCTAAAGAAAACTCCACCCCAACAAGTAAGAGATCAAACAAAGGCAGCAGGAATCCTGCATGGATGAGCAAGGAGCTCCTAAACTAATTCAGATATAAAAAAGAAGTACATGAGATAAAGGAAATGACAGATGACCCACAAGATGTGCAGAATGTATCTTTAATAAGGGTATGTTTTTCAAAAAAATAGCAGAAAGTACTTTATTTCAATGTTGGAGCTATTTTATTTTATTTTATTTTATTTTATTTTATTTTATTTTATTTTATTTTATTTTATTTTATTTTATTTTATTTGGATATATCATTTGATTATCCCTTTCTACCTGGAAAGTTGAGGGAAAGGATGTTAAGGGGCTAATTTTTTCTCACCATGAAATAGGGGAGGAAAGATGAAAGAGGCAAGGGATATTCAAGAATTTGAACAGGAGATAAGTCTCCTGTGCTTCTGGGAATGTATTCACAAGCCAGCCATATTCTCTTGGAGATGAGAACCTTGGGGCATCAACCACCATGCTAGTTCTGCAATGTGGCCAAAGCAGAAATTTAAATAAACAGACCAAAAATCAGAAAAGAGAATGAGTGACTGGAGATCAGGACTATGGCATGTTCCAGCCATAAGTCTATAAGTACACCGAGTAACAATTAAGTGAGGTGATTTCCATGTAATTTGGAAAGCTCTTCAGTGAGATCTTCCAGAAGTGCTGGGTCGTGTGCTGACAATACTCTTTTAAGATGGTGGCAACTGAAAATGGAAACATCTGTAAAATCTGCAGGCAATATTGAGTCTCAGAAAGAAGAGTAGGCACCAGAGAAGGAGAAAAGGTGAAAAATAATTTGCGATAATCTTTGGAAACTTGGAAACCAACAAATGGGAGAAACCATATTGTCTAAGATGCTGGCTGATACTTTGAGAGAGTTTGACTAGAACTAAAAAATAATCCTTTGCTCCCAATACTTAGAGATCTAAGACTGCTTTCCTAGGTCCAGTTTCCCTTGACCATATCTCAACTCCATTTGAGGAACCTACTCAGGCATGCATTATACCAAATTCCCTTGCCTTTGATATTTAACATACCATGTTTCAATTGAAACAAAGTCAGGACTTGTGAGCTGAATGGGACCCATAGTATTTTAGAGCATCTTTTACTGGTATTTTCAACTGGAATTGTGCCAGAATCCCAGTAAAAGTGAATCTACATGTAGCAGCTGTAGTTAGAACTCAGGAAGTGCCACAGGAGCAGGATTTCAACTCAGGTGTTAACATGTAGCACAGAATGTTTAACTCAGCACACAAATGTCCACTTGGCAGGATGTGCTGGTCTCAACTACTTCCACTCTGTGGCAGATGTCCCAGTCATGCAGGAAGTGTGGCATTTGTTTGGCTCATTGGGACATCAGACTTGATAGAAAACTTGGTTCCAAATGTGGAATATGCCAGTTGTTCTGATGTATGAGCTCTTGCTGAGGTAAAGCGTCTGAGATAAGACCATGGTGTTTGTATATCAAAACAGTTTTGCCAAGCATGTGCCTTTCAAGATGACATTTAGAAACTTTAGTTTATCTGAGCACTATCAGAACTAGGTAAACTAAATGTTAATAATTCACTGTCCTTGAAGATCAAGAGATACAGTCATAACTCTGAGCATTCATCGCCAGGCTTCAAAACTTTTTCAGGACATTATAGGCAGGACTGGGTGCCTCAAATGGAGGCATTTCCTCAGAGTGAGGATAACTCAGATAACTGAGTTATCTGTGCAGACTCTTCAGCCTTACAGCCCAGCACATGCAGTACCAGTATGAGTAGCAGGCTGCAGGCTCTGCGTGTTTTAAGTTGACAACACAATTATTAAGACATATCAGGGTTCATGTGGACTTGCCTTGACCTGCCTGAAGGTTGAGGTTAGTTTGTTTAGCTGTAACAGCTGTTGTCTGATAACCAGCTGACAGTTACCTGATTTCTTTCAGCCTTTTCTTAGCTTTGTACAGCTGAATGCTATAAGGCTTATTACAATACATATTTTTATAAATATACATGTAAATGCAGCATGTAATTTTTCTTTCTCTAGTGATCTATGATAATGCTACAATAAAAATACAGGGTAAAGATGTATAGGCATTGGATGATAACTGCAGCCTTAACAGTGGAGACACAGGTTGATAACAGAGGCCTCTGGTTGTAAACAACTTGGGAGAAGACAGTTACTGGCTGCCAAAGGAATACTACCTTGGCAGGTGGGTAAAACAATTTAGGGGTGACAAAAAGAGGAAAAAACAGGTATCTATGTTAAAACACACTGTACATAGTAGATTTTGCTGTAATAGGGAACTGTGAACCAATGAGTAAGAAGCAAGCAAATCATGTTAGGAAGTACATAATTATGACACTAAGAAGACCCAAGAGTGAGGAGGAGAAAACCATGAATACCAACATCATATTTTTGGTAGAGAGAAGTAAGAAACCCTCCATGTCACATCTCTTCCATGGATGTCTCACCATGACACACCCAGACCCCCCCAGACAGAAGCCATCAACTTTAGGGCAGGATCTCTGTGTCACCAGAGTAACACTGGAAGTGTGAGCATAATACCAGAGAAAGGGACAATTACTATAAAGTTTAAGTATTTTGATTTTCACCCTATGATTACAGGGATTAGCCATAATGTCTGGATAATAGGAATTAAAATTGATAGTATCATTATATTCAGGATAATAAAAATTCATTGATTGGACTATTGAGACATGAATTAGACTAGCAGTAAATTCCCAATTCTGCATAAAATGTAAGTGACTCACATAAACTGCATAAGTTTTATTGCACTGAATTGGTGACCTAAGTTGTAAGTTAAATGCAACAAATCAGTATTAATTTTGTGGAGGACCCAGTTTGTGGGCCTAGATTCTTAAATCTTGATGTAGCTACCAACACTATTGATTTGGTTTTCACAGATTGTAACGGGAGGTGCAGTGTCAAGCTCATACACAGGCATCTAGCTATGCCCTGTGTGCTGTCAAAAATATACTGAATGTGTGTTTTGACATTCTCATTGTACAACTGAAGAGATGCCAGGTGAGAGCAGTCAATTCATGGAGGCTAAATACAACAATCAGAGTCACAGAATCATGTGGCTTACACGGGACATGCAAAGGTCAGCTAGGCCAATTCTGCACAAAGCAGGGCCAGTAAGGTCAGGTTGCTCAGACCTTACCCAGTCAAATTTTGACTATCTGCCAGGATGGAGAATCTGTTTCAACTGTAAAACATTAATTCTGTTCTCTAAGTTGGCTATAAGAAGGGCTTCTCTGGTAACTTTAAACAAGGATTAATGAAACACTGAGGAACTCGATGTAAAATCCCAGTTGAATGTGTAATTGTGGATTGGTGTCATGGAGACGATGATTGTCTAAATGTTTGTGGTGTGTTTTTTTTGTCTGACTCAGTCTAGTTATAATGCTTTTATACAACTTCCATTTTCTTCCTTCTTCAGCAGTTTTAGAGATACAGTCATAACTCTGAGCAAGCACTCACAAGGAGGAAAGTTCCTCTCATATAAACTCCTCATAAATATTTTTTAGCAAAAGAAACCAATGGACACAAAAAAAAAAAAAATTTGAATCATACCAATTCATGAATATTTTTAGTACCAGATGTCTGAATGAACTAGAAGACCCTTAATTCCATCTGAACCAGATGTTCATAAGACCAGAGCTAAGAGGGGAAAAAATACAGCTTTTTAGGCCTTTCCCCCCCACCCCAGAAAGAAAGGTACAGCTTAAATAGGAAATATTTTCTTCATGGGAGTTTAGGTATCTGTCATGTAATTAACCCCTTCTAGTTCTGAGAAGGCTGCTTATCACCAGGGTACAAAGTTCGGATTTAACAAACGACAAAGCAGTATGGATCTTTGCTGTAACTTGTAACTCTGCTGTTTCTAAACATTATACCTGACATATGTTAGTGAAAAGTATAGTGATTCATATGCCAGAGAGAATAATAGTGATGCAATTCAGGAAATCACTGCCAGTGTCCTCTATTTTTCAAGATAAAAAGGCTATTTTGTCCAAATCTGGCTGGCAAATTAATATATCAAATAGATCAAGTTGCTAATTCATTTCACTAGTAGTACTGTTGCCACTAAAAGCACATAATTATATTTAGTGCTTCTATTTGTAAACCCCATTAGAATTGGCTTATGTGATCATCATCTCACAGCCTGCCTATAAGAGCTCATAAATCTGAAAAATTTAGATTAAATACTTCTATCAGGGAAAAAAATACTGTCTGTACAGAAACAAATGACTAAGGCAAAAATGGCAATGAGTCAGTCCATGGATGGCCCCAGCAGTTAATGACTGGCTTACTTCCCAACAGCATGAGTAGGAAAAAACAAACCACTGTGTGGTGATTAGGCTTCTTTCGTTCTTCATATTTTCAGTACAGAAATCTGTCAATACTTAGGACACAAACACAATCACCATGGACATTGCTAACTAGAATATGTTTAAAGTGTTGCACTGTGTACACCACAGGTGGAATATTCATAGCCAAGTGCTCCAACTTGATTCTTCAGAAAAATAAGGAACAGTATGTTGACTTTGTATTGAATGTCATGCAGAGTTCAAGATTTGGAGTACTTGCCTCCAAACTGTCACGTCTTTATGTCCACGATAACCAGGAAAAGCTGCAGATCTTACACAACTCACTGTTTGCACAAAATGAAGCGTGCAAGAATGAGTGTAATAATTGCTTGTGACTTCTGAATAGTTTCTTTATGATTCAGTATCTCCTGTAGACGCTAAAACCTACTGCAATTTCCTCTTTTTTTTGTTTCACAGTTCAAGGTGAAATCTAATTTTCTTTCATAGTAACTATAGTCAATGGTACAAACTAACTCCTTTCCCATTATGAGAGCAAAATAGATGCAACATCTAATGTGCAGCCCCTCAGCACCAGTTATCCCCTCAAGAGGGTGGGAATGGATACATAAAGACATAAATTTAAGTTATTTGGTGTTTTAGGAAAGCACATAGAGTTAGTTTACAAAGGTCACAGGAGGATCTTAAATGTCTGTCATGATTTAAAGACAAATAAACACATGTAGTTGACAACAATGAGAATTTAAGGTTATTTCTGAATTGCAGGTAAATGTAGTGAAATTGCTGTAAACCTTGCTATAGAAAATTCATAAATGCACAGGAATGAACTCTTCCTGAAGGACCACTTCCTTCCCATAAATTTCTATGGAACAAAAACAGATTTCCTGCAAAAACACTCATTCACCTGAATGAGAGTAAAACTGGTCACTTATAAAGGAAAAATGATAAAAACAAGGTTACTCTAGCAGCTAACTGTAAGGGAAACTATGTTTTCCCTGGCTACCTCAGAGAGCTACTACATTGGCTGGCATTCCCCCGAAGCAGTGTCCTTGTCTGTACAGAGGCTGTAAGAAAGGTCTTGCATTGCACTTTATCAGAGGGAGGCACAAATGCTGACAATGTTCTGCCAAAGTACACACTGGTATTTGATTTTTTAAAAATGGCATTGTGTCCACAGCTAAGGAACAAATACAATTTTAGATTTTCCTGTATATTAGTACAGAAAAAAACCATGTTGTCACTTCAGCAAAGTATGAGTAATTGATTCAGGGAGTCGTTACAATTTATTGAAAAATAAGTCTAGAATAAAATAATACTGCCTTTTGCACTAACAGTTAGTACCACAATAGTAGAACTTCGTATGTTTAAAATAAGCAAAGCTAAACTAAACATCTTGGAAAGTGAGGGCCAGATACTTTGCGTGTCCTTAACTGCTTTCATATGCTCAAAATAAGGAAATAGCTTTAAAAACATGATTCATAAATCCCAACGAAATAAACTCACGTGTTATCAAACTGCTGTATTGCTCCAAAACTTCTTTTTGTTTAGATATTATTTTCTGGAACAGAGTTGCTTTCCCATGGAACAGAACACAGACTACTGGATTTTAAAAAAGCATAGCCATGAAATAACTTGTGGCAGTGATTAGATTTGCCCCAGTTCCTGGGAAAGTAAGGCTGGATGACTGCAATTATTTCCTTTCATTGTCTCCCTTTGCTTAGTTGTGCTACACAAGTTACCAAATCAACTGGAAATGCTAGATTAAAAACAGACAAACAAACAAACAAAGAAACAAGCTACTCCCACTCCCTCCATTTTCCCATCATTTGAGGCTCTATCTGAGACTCATCTGAAATTCCCTGGGATAATCAAGACATCCCTATAGTCCTGGCCAAACCTAGGTGATACCTCAGTTTTTAGGGGTGTCTGAAGGTATCTACCTCAGAAACCAGAGGGACTTTCAAATAGCAACTGAAAGTTAAAGCAACTGAACCAACTTTGCATTTTTTCTGTCTGATTATTTTCCTTCTCCCCACTCTGCTCAGTAAACTCACACAGCAGCCTCATTTGAAATTGAGGTATTCACAATAGCACTTCATTTTTTTAAATTGATAACATTATATTTCTGAAATAAATTTTTTAAACTTCTCAAAGTTTAAAAACAGACTGGTTTAAATTTTCACAGAAACAAATCATTAGTAAGTGAAACAGAAACATGCTGACAATAAAGGCACAGCAGATGAGTAAAATAGTGTATAGATCTGCAACTATATCCACTAACAATGTGCTATTATTATAAGAGAAATGCCCAGAAAAATAATGGGGATTTTAAATTATGCAGCTATTAGATAAAGGAGGAAAAGCATGTAGAGAGAAAGAATATCCTGAAAAAATAACTAGTAATGTTTGCCTTTTTCCCTGATCTAGCAGTTATCTATTAAATTAAAGTCTTTCCCTCACAGGTCTTGCCTAATTTCTATTCTTGGATGGACTGTCATGAAAATCTTAACACTATTTCCACACATATTTTACAAATGAAACAAACAGTAAACTCTAGAGAAGGCAGAGGAACAGATCAAGAATACTGAGAACAGCCAGGACTTGAGCTGTCAGAGTCCCTTTTCTAGCCATTATCTGACTCTGTTGGAAAACAGGGGTTTTTTTGGATTTTTTTGGATAATAAAGTATCATAGAAACATAGAATGGTTTTGGTGGAAGACACCTTAAAGATAACATAGTTCCAACCCACCTGGCCTGTGTAGGGACCTTCCACTAGACCAAATTGCTCAGAGCTCCATCCAACCTGGCCTTGAGCACTTCCACAGATGGGGTGCCCACAACTTCTCTGCACAACATGTTCCAGGGTCTCTCCACCCTTCACAGTAAACCATTTCTTCCAAATACCTAACCCAAACCTTCCCTCTTTCATTTTGAAGCCATTCACCCTTGTCCTGTCACTGCATGTCCTTGTAAGAAGACCTTCTCCAGCCTTCTTTTAGGCCCCCTTTAGGCACTGTAAGAGTGCCATAAGGTACCTGCAGAGGCTTCTTTTCTTCAGGCTGAGTAATCCCAATTGTCTCAGCCTTTCCTCGTGGGAGACATGATTATGCTGAGGCCCTTCTCTGGACTCACTCCCACTGGTCCATGTCCTCCCTGTGCTGGGACCCCAGAGCTGGATGCAGGTTCCAGGTGGGCTCTCACCAGAGCAGAGCAGAAGGGCAGAGTCCCCTCCCTGTCCCTGCTGCCCACACTGCCTTGGATGCAGCCCAGGACACATTTGGCTCTCTGGGCTGTGAGTGCCCATGGCTGGCTCATGTACAGCCCCTCACCCACCAGCACCCCCAAGCCCTTCTCAGCAGGGCTGCTCTCCATCTGCACATCCCCAGCCTGTGTTGATGCCAGAGGTTGCCCTGATCCAGGTGCAACACCTTGCACTTGGTGTATAATAACCTTGCATTTGATTCTGTAATATTCCTTCCTGGAATCTGACTGGATTGCAATTAAGTATTGATGAGAAGTAAAAGCTATGGATAGTAATTACAGTGGCCTAATAGCCTCTACCTCCCAAGCATTTATCATTTGAGGGATATGTAGCTTGCACTACTCACAATGACTTTTTTTCTATATCAGATATGTAGAATTTATAGATATGCTTTACATATTCAAAATGATGAGTTCATAAGATGCTTTGAAATATCATGATGTTAGCTGGTGGCAACTTAACTTTTTTCTGTCAGACTACTAATAAGGGAAGTTGACTACCTTGATCTGACTCCCAAAATCTGCTGGATGCTCAGAGAAGGAAGTAAGAACAAGACAAGTACATAGTGACACATCACAGAATAATTTCCCAGCCTGTATCTTGCAAAGTGCATGCACTGTCTTTGTAGCTAACAGTCCCCACAGAATTTCCTTCAATACATTTGTTCATTGCTTTTTGAACTCTTGTGACATTTTAATATTCCAGTGCCACATGGCCAAAACTTCTACATTGTGTGAAGTATTTCCTTTTCTGTTTGGTTTTTTTTTTTCTCATTTCTTAATCTGAGCCTCACCACCTTTACTGGACACCCCTATTTCTTTTTTTCAAAAAGATAATCAGCAGTTGACTTCTGTCCATACACTTCACCTTACTTATGTAGACTGCTTTCTCCTCCTTTTCAGACTTCCAAACCAATGAAGAGCTGGTTGTAGAATCCCTGGCTATATAGCTCTGAAGGAGATGAAATGGAGCAGAGGGAAATATGGAAGACACTATCACTGAAGTGGAGAAGTTCTAATGGAGAATGAAAATGGATATATTTTTATTTCAAAGAATACAGTTATAGAAAAATTGAGAGAATGTTTGAGTAAGCTTCTTAATAATCTCATAAGCAAACAGCTTTTTCTGGAAACTAATATGGCAGAAATATTTTTTTAAATAAATGAGAGGAAATGAAACTTGGAAACTTGTCATTTTGCTTGGAAACAGCAAAATGACAGGCTGCTAAATCTCTTGATTAATTATAAAATGCAAAAGATAACAAAAAGACTTAACAAGCTAGGTTTAGAAGTCAGAAGATATCTCAGTGGAGCAGATGAACAGTTAGACATAACAACTTTGGAGAAAGTATGATTAGATTAATTTGAAAGACTATCTTAGCATCTCTATCCTTAATGCCATCTTCACTACACAGTCCCAAAATCAAAGGAAATGAGAAGGCAACATCAATAAGAGATTTAAAATAAAGCTACTCCTAGGGGATCAAATGTTTAATATTTGTCAGCTACTCAAGAAGAACATGAAAATACTGTTAAATATGTTGATTTTATAAAATCGATGGGGAGGGGGAAGGCATATTGTGACATTCTGTAAAATAGCCTTGGGTTGTGATGAAAAATTAGGAATCTCAAAATACTTGAATGATAAAATTAGGTGCTGGAAGCTGAAAAATGTACTATATAGATAAAGAAGGAAATCTCTTCAGTATATCAGTTTAGGAGTACTCCGGGATATACAGTAGCTTCTTTAAAATAAGTACTGAATTTTTTTTTCAATACAAAGATAAAACTTTCAGAATACCACAACTACAGAAGAGTTCCACCATCTTTTTAGATATGCTAATAATTTGCTTATGAAATAAGATACATAGATTGTGGCAGAAAAAAAAATAGTTATTGGATTTGGACAAAGTAATTTGAGATCAATACCAGCAACAAGAAGAAACTTCTTATTCTAAGCTGAAAAATTATATCAGCCACCAGCCTGTAAACATAAACATTAGAAAGTTAAAGCAATTGAAATTACTACAAGCATTAACTAAGAATTATTTGGGGACAGAGCAAGTGAAAGCCTGGGGACAAAGATGGAATGCTTATAATTATTCTTCAGATAACTTCAGTACCAAAAATTAACTGTGAAATACTTTCTCATATACAAGATTCTTAACAGGGTTTTTTTTTTTGTTGGTGTTTTTACAGATGGAACATTTGAGTAAGAAAGAAAATTCAATATATTATAAAATTAAGTATAAATTTATATTTTGGTCAGTGAATTTCATTTTTTGTAAATTTATAGAACATAATTTTCTTTTAAATTTTCAGTCCCTTCTTCAAGAATACCTTGAAAAAATAAATAGGTTCAAAAAGAAGGACACACTCAAATGTCATTTTCACACAAAATAAGCTGACTTTTTCACTTTCCCTGAAAAATTTTCTTCTTTGATTTTTTAAAGGATCATCACCTCACAAGGACCACTGAAAATTCTGTGTTCTTTATCAGAATTAATTAATTGAGACAGTCATACCAACAGAACAAAGCAAGTTGAAGCATGTAATGCATTGCTGTACAATACTCATGCCACTGTTTTTCTTAGTAAAGCAATCTGAGGACTGATGAACATCAAAATACTGAGTTGTAAGTTATCCCTTTGATATTTTCATGGTTCATTGAAGCCACAAGAAGCTGTGCACTTCAAAGAGTGAAGTGTCTGTGCAGTCTCTTTTTCTTCCTAGAGAAAGCATTAACATGAAGATATATTTTACATATTTGCAGCCTGAAACTTGTTAGTTTATCAATTAGATTTTAGGCATGACTTGTTGGAAGATGCATTGCTGTAACAAAGACAGTAAAGGAAGATAAGCAAATCAAGCCAAGTAATTAGTATTGCTGTTTTATTCGCAACAATTTGCTGACAGTAACCGAAGTCTTTTTGTGTGCCTAAATAATAACAAATGGGCAGCGGAGGGAGCATTTCTGGGCATTTACTGATCAGCCAGAGGAGGGGAAAGCCAATACAGTGCTCAGAAGGAGTGATCCAGCTGGCAAGTGGCCTCTGGCATGTCTCCTAGCCATCAAGTTTCCTCCCGCATTAAGAACTCTTTGCCCTGTACTCATCCAGTTATTCAGGCCAATGTATTTTTTAAAATAGGTCTATAATTAAGCCCTAAATCCATACATTCAACTTAAGCAATCGAACTCTCTAAATTATCAGGCACCTGGAAATTTCCACATCAGCTTGCTGGGCTATATTAGGAAATCAAATGTACCAGGGACTCTTTGCTGGCACTGAAGGCAGTTGGCATGGAGCAGCCCTCACCCCCATAGCTATGTGAGAGGCTGTCCTGAACAGGGTGGCGTGACCTAAACTGCCTGTAGGGAAAGGTCCCTTACCCATGCTGTTCCCCATGCCAGGCCTAGGAACTGCTAGCTGGGCAAAGCTCACACTTCTCCTAGGCATCATAGTTGCAGTTTAACAACACAAAGCATTAAAGTGCCTGAGGATTCTCTCCAGTATTTTGAAATTGCTAGCACAGTCATGGCTAGTAAGCACTCCTAGGTGCTCAGGACTTCTAAAAACAGAGCCTCTAATTTGGCTGGGTTTTGTACTGTTTCACAGTTCCTCTTTGGTAAAGATTAGCTTAGTTCATTTATACTAATATCAATGAGAAAAGACCTTCCCACTATATCCTTCCCACAATATCCTTCCCACTAGACTAGGATGTTCTCTCCAGCTTTTCAGCACCTCATTTTCTCAGATAGGTTGTTAACATATTAACTGTGAAAGGCAGACTGTGATTGTGCAATCCTTTGTGGATTCAGTCTTGCTCCTTGCACTGTATTTTTTAAGCAGGCAGACTATGATCCTCTTGCCTGTACTAAAAAGTATCTTACTCTGAGTAGTCCACTGGCACCAGTGTGATTACCTCTACTGGAAATAAATCACAATGGTAAAAAGCACAATGGTAAAAAAATGGTATATGTAGTTCTTGGGAGTCAATCCCCACCTTATTTTCCCTGAGTTTGTGATTTTTTTCTGATCTCTGTCACACAGAAGTTGAAACTTGGACATTTCACAAGGTAATAAATCAATAAAGAAAAGGAAAAACTGGTTATGATGCTGGTTTAAAAGTAAAAAGTTTAAGATGTTCATGGTAAGACCAAAGCTATTAAAAAAAAAAAAAGTAGTTATTTGGTTTGAAAGGCAAAACATCATGAACTTTTCAAAGACAACCCTTACAAAGTTACCTTTGTGAATTTCTCTGTTTCACTGTTAAGCAGAAATATGTCCTTAGTTCCTGAAATATCTCCAGGCACTGCCCAGCACAAGTGAGTGGCGTGAGGTGTACTGATGGGGCTGTGTCATGGAAGGACAGATGGACTAATCGGAAAGGAACTGCCATGAGGATTACATGAAAGGAAACTTACAGACAGGAAATTCCATTTTCCAATGGGCATTAAAGAATTGTATCAGAGTCTAACGACACATTTTAAGAAAACAATATTCTTTCAGACCTCAGATTGCTTCGAGATTCCTTCTATTCAATATTTAGAAAGCCTGAGAAAGACAAGAGTGGTCTACCTTACATAAGTCTACCACAGCCCCAAAGTGGCAATGAGGATGTGACTTATTATGTGATAGCTGACAACTACAATCTGAAAGTTGATTCAAACTGAATTAAATGATTTTAATTAAGGAGATTTCTTATCTTCTGTTTGAATGAAAACTACAAGGATTCATAAAAGGAGCTACTATTCCTCCTGGTTTGCTATTAAAAAAATGTATTTTGTCTAAGACTTTTACTTCTGGTATGATTAAAGGAGAGAATTATCTACACATGTGATGTTGAAACAATGTTTTTGGGTTCTACTGTAAAAGAGAGCAGCTAAATAGTAACAAAAGCTAAGATTAAGGTATCAATTTCCTCCATAAGTAAGCAAAAAGGCACTGCTTCCTATTAAAAAAGCCTTAGGATGTCCCAGAGAAAGGAAAAAATTCTTAACAGAACTTTGAGGAGAAGCTTTTAAGCATCTGGTACAATTATTAGAGCGTCTGCCTATTGTGCTCACATGTCCAATTGAGTGGCCTCAATACATCAGCTGTACAAACACAGATGGAAAAGGAGCTGGGAAATATTCACTGTATTTTTCTCCATTCTTCAGAAAGGTTTTTGGTCTTCTCCTCTCTCCTCTCTTCTCTCTCCTCTCTCCTCTCTCCTCTCTCCTCTCTCCCCTCTCCCCTCTCCCCTCTCCCCTCTCCCCTCTCCCCTCTCTCCCCTCTCCCATCTCCCCTCTCCCCTCTCCCCTCTCTCCTCTCCCCTCTCCCCCCCTCTCCCCTCTCCCCTCTCCCCTCTCCCCTCTCCCCCCTCTCCCCTCTCCCCTCTCCCCTCTCCCCTCTCCCCTCTCCCCTCTCCCCTCTCCTCTCCCCTCCTCTCCCCTCCTCTCCCCTCCTCTCCTCTCCTCTCCTCTCCTCTCCTCTCCTCTCCTCTCCTCTCCTCTCCTCTCCTCTCCTCTCCTCTCCTCTCCTCTCCTCTCCTCTCCTCTCCTCTTCCTCTCCTCTCCTCTCCTCTCCTCTCCTCTCCTCTCCTCTCCTCTCCTCTCCTCTCCTCTCCCCTCCTCTCCTCTCCTCTCCCCTCCCCTCCTCTCCTCTCCCCTCCCCTCCTCTCCTCTCCTCTCTCTCCTCTCCTCTCCTCTCCTCTCCTCTCCTCTCCTCTCCTCTCCTCTCCTCTCCTCTCCTCTCCTCTCCTCTCCTCTCCTCTCCTCTCCTCTCCTCCTCCTCTCCTCTCCTCTCCTCTCCTCTCCTCTCCTCTCCTCTCCTCTCCTCTCCTCTCCTCTCCTCTCCTCTCCTCCCTCTCCTCTCCTCTCCTCTCCTCTCCTCTCCTCTCCTCTCCTCTCCTCTCCTCTCCTCTCCTCTCCTCTCCTCTCCTCTCCTCTCCTCTCCTCTCCTCTCCTCTCCTCTCCTCTCCTCTCCTCTCCTCTCCTCTCCTCTCCTCTCCTCTCCTCTCCTCTCCTCTCCTCTCCTCTCCTCTCCTCCTCTCCTCTCCTCTCCTCTCCTCTCCTCTCCTCTCCTCTCCTCTCCTCTCCTCTCCTCTCCTCTCCTCTCCTCTCCTCTCCTCTCCTCTCCTCTCCTCTTCTCTCTCTTCTTTCTTCTCTTCTTCTTTCTTCTTCTTTCTTCTTTCTTCTTTCTTCTTTCTCTTCTCTTTCTTCTTTCTTCTATTCTTCTCTTTCTTCTTTCTTCTTTCTTCTTCTCTTTCTTTTTTTTTTTCTTTGCCCCAAGATGGCATGCAGGGTAAAATTCATCCTTTCATTATGCCAGTGAAATAAACAGAACTGAACCAGAGATTATTTTTCCACAGCATATAAAGATCTAATTTATATATGTTATATAATTTACTTTTATAATATTGAGCACTTCCTTATAGTATTTACTGTGGTCAACCACACTAATGAAGATATTTCATGAAATGAGAACTACAGAAATCCTGATTCTCATTTTTTCATCTTCATGTCCAGGCTGTGCAAAGGACTGTACGTGGATTTTGAGACTCCAAATTCCATTTGAAATATTATGTAATACTCAAAATGCATATTACTGTTACTGACAGCAGTAACATAATTACAAAAAGAGTAACACCTAGCAATGTAGAAAGCCATTATTACAAAATAGGACATAAAATGGTTACATATTCTCATTTTTTAAATTTTGATTAATCAAAACACAAAATGGAATATTAAGCAGTAAACTCAGTCACTAGTATTTGTTTTTTCTAAAAATGAAACAAGAAAGAATCTAGTATGGGGTTTTTGTTCTTCATGGACACACAAAAAATTCCAGTTAATTACTCCAGCTTACGATTTATCAAGTCTTTAGCAAGTCTGAAACCCATGTTTCTAAAACATCTTTTCTCTCTGAAATAGTCACAGGCATTCGAGTGAGAGTGTCTTAATCAAAGGCCACTTTCTATTTTATCACAGCATATTTTTTATGTGTGAGGCATAGGCATAGTTGCTTGCATATTTGAGCAATACCTTCTTTAATAAATAGACATGAATGTCAGTTTTAACAATCATGCCTTTAATTAAAAAAACATAGAAGGCTTGTATGAAAGTACATTTTTAATAGCATTTATTTTAATTTCTGCCATTAAAGTAGGAGGTTGTTCAGCATGTATTCACAAAAAAGCTGGTTCAATTTAATGGAAAGAGAAACTGCAGAGTTCCATATCTAGAGACTGCTCAAACTAAATAACTGGACTGAGTTCAGTAAAAATCATGAATAAAGACAACAGAAGGCTGACATGTAGTCTTGACTCTTTTTTCTGCAAATGTCTATTGGAAATACATTTAGAAATTTAACCTACCACAGCTGCAAGAAAAATACAAAGGAGAAAGAGAAGTCTTTTTTTCCTAAATAGATAATGATAACAACACCAGCATGAAAAACTAGGCTAGCAAGATCTGTCCTAGGCCACTCATGGTCAAGAGCCAATATTTGCAAGAAAAATTCTGGTGACATAATGGTAATTAATTTTACTGAGTGATAACTCCAGCTCCTAAAGAGAAAATGTGACTCTTCTTCATTGGCCTTCAGGCAAATAACTGAAGCATGTTAGCAAAGAAAGATTTCTATGTACAGCAGATGTTCCAATGAAGACCTTGCAACAGCATTAATGTTGTCAAGTAGCAACAATAAAAAAGATTAGGTTAAGTTAGAGTTTTCTGTAACAGACTAGTACAAAATAAATCTATCAACATGTGTGAAGTCTAGAGTTTGCAATAATTACAGAAGAAAATGTACATATCTGTGAGTGAGATGCCAAAATAAAAGAATGGTAGCCAGTCCTTATTTCTGTGCTCAGGAATCCTGACTTGCACCCTGTTGTGAATTAGCAATGCAAACAAAGTTCAAAAGGAAGTACACATTCCCAAGGTTCAGCCACGCATGTGCCTCAGGGGGCTAATGTTTGAAGACAAAATATACTGCATAGAAGGAGGAGTTGTGTTAGGAAGATGTAAATTTTCAAATGCAGGATCACATTCTTGAATTATTATGAGCAGAGATGATGTTGCTCGGATGACAAAAGAAACCAGTAATAACCTGCAAAGTGATAGAAGGAAAGCAACACAAAGTGCCTTGGTATAATGAATATACATGAAAACAAAGGTCATAAAGTACTGAACACTAAGAAGGCATGAAAAACCATGGGTCTTATTAAGCTAAAGGCATGGTTTTGAGAAGCCTAGAAATCAAAGTGGTATTGACACTCCATGGAATTATGGACTCTTTGTAATAAAAACAGGCAAGAATGGCAAGGGTACTTCTAGCAAGCTTAACTTTGGAATATTTTTCTCTTGTGTAGTAGATCCACACCTTGAAATAGATGGAAAACTACTAACCTTTTTCATACAAATAACTTGAATAGAGTTTTCAGGGGAAAAATTAACAGTATTATCCCAATGATAATTTATTTATGTACTAAATGGTATTGTTTGTTGTCAACACATTATTAGCAACATTAAAAAAAAACATGATGTGTTTTTATGTCTATATATAAAGCTACAAAATATATTAAAGAGTTCATGCCAAATTACTATTACATTGGTACAAAGGACAAGATGCTGTGGTAGCATGAATGTTAGTTCTCTAGCCTATTGACAAATTACATGAAGAAAGATAATTTTAAATAATTCAATTTAAAAATCAGATTGTGTCCCTTTGCCATAAATCAAAGTCTCAGCAGAAGCACCTAAATCAGCTATTTATAATTTTTCTGGTGCCAACAGTAGCTAGTTTTAGCATCACCCATACCATTCCCTGAGGAACAGAGCTGGGCCTTCAGCTGGTTCAGGAAGAAGCCATGCATCCATGGAAGAGAGAGGCAGAGAGCATGATCTTGTGCAAGGTGTAAGGGGACAGAGATGGAAAAGGGAAAAAATCAGACAGAATTAGCAGAGAGATGGAAAATTCCATGCTCTACACATTTATTAGTTTGGCATCAAAGAGGTTTGGATAAAAATATAAGGATTTGAGGAATGCAGTCCAGATCTCAGATATCTTCTTTTTGGAGGAAGTGTTTTAACTGCTCTAATGCTGTACAGAAATAACTCCTTCCTTCCCTCCCTGGAATCTAATTGGGCCCTTCAGGGAGCACATACACTCAGATGGGATTCACCTGACCTAGTTTTGGACACAACATCTTGATAATTAGATCTGAGTTAGCTGTCTGAAGTGTTTTCATAGTGAGGAAACAGTTGTATAGCACCATTCCTCTCAGTTAAAATAAATACTCATAATAAATAGGTCCAAGTAATAATTTCCTAGAAATGTTGATAATTACAAAAGGGACACCGAGGTGACTAACAGGGTTAGTTCATGCTACAAAGAACCTCAATGAGTCTCCAGACCAACCTCCAGCTTGCTGAAACCAGATTAGGTTGCTCAGTGTGTGTTCAGTCAAGTCTTGACCACCTTCAAGGCCAGAAATGGCAAAACCTCGCTGGACAACCTGCTTCCCTGCCTGACTGTCCTCATGTGGAAAAAATTCTTTCTTATGTCCAGTCTCTCTCACTTTGTGCTTGTCATCTCTTCTCACCATGCACCACTGGGAAGAAGAAGGCTTCAACTCCTTGCTCACCTCTCAGGCACTGTTAGGTGAGGGCTTCTACTAGGTGCCCCCAAATCCATGATTTCTTCAGGCTGAACAACCTCCTGTCTGCAGCATCTTCTCACAGGTCCCAACCACTCAGTTTTCCGCTGAACTCACCTCAATTTCCTGTACCAGGGAGTCCAAAACTGAATGCAGTATTTTCAAAACCATGGAATGTTTTGAGTTGGAAGGGATCTTTAAAGACCAGCTGGATCAACTCCCCCTGCTGTGGTCAGGGACACCTTTCACTGATCATGTTGCTCAAAGCCCCATCCAGCCTGGCTTTGAACTCTTCTGGGTATGGGGCATCATAAATTTTCTGTGTAGCCCACCAATCAGCGTGTGCAGCAGGAAGGGGCTAAACAGAGAGAAAAACAAGGGACTTGAGGAGTAAGTGGTGGCAGGAAAAACCTCAAATCAAAAAGCATTTCTGCTTAGGATAAGATCTAAAGAGCCATGTTGTGATGGTGTTCACAGGGGTCTGATGAGGGAAGAGATGAGAAAGTTGACTCCATGTTCAGAAGGCTTGATTTATTATTTTATGATATATATTATATTAAAAGCTACACTAAAAGAATAGAAGAAAGGATTTCATCAGAAGGCTAGCTAAGAATAGAAAAGGAAAATGAATAACAAAGGTTTGTCTCTGACCGAGACAGTCTGGACAGCTGGACTGTGACTGGCCATTAATTAGAAACAACCAAATGAGACCAATAACAGATCCACCAGTTGCATTCCGCAGCAGCAGATAATCATTATTTACATTTTGTTCCTGAGGCCTCTCAGTTTCTCAGGAGGAAAAATGCTAAGGAAAGGATTTTTCATAAAACATGTCAGTAACACCATGCAAGTCTCTGTGTCTATGTCTGGTCTGTTTGACCTGTTGGGGCCATGCTCTGTAGTCTCGAACCCAACAGAACAGACATGGAGGCGCTGTGGGTCTCTGTTTTTTGTCTCGTCTCAGTACCTTTTTCTTTCCCTCACAAATGAAGAAATTGGTGCCACAATCTGCCTGTGCCTTGTAGCTGGCAGTGCATCTTCCCTGAGAAATATAAAAATATTTCTCAGGGTGTAAAAATGTAAAAATATTTCTCAGGGAAGAAAAGTAAAAATGGTTCACCTGGTTTAGTCAGAGAAAAGAAATCCCCTAGTACTGACTCCAGTTCTGTGTCATGGCCACTTCCAGATAGGAATACACAACTGCTAGTCACAACCACGGAACCTGGACCACTCATCAGCCAAATGATGGACAGAAGACTTGTCTTGCACAGAAATTATGAAACAAAAATTTAGGTCTTCTTGTGTAATTTTGGGTGAGTGCTCCTTCTCACTTGGAAAATAGGGCTAATATTGCTATTTTCTGTTTAGCTTTTAAACTTTTCTATTACAATCTTTTGCTAAGCATTGGCATTCTGACTTCTCAGCAGCAGCTGTGACTTGTAGGTATTTCAAAGAATAGGAACAGTCAAATAGAAAAACAGCAACGTAGCATTTTGCCATGTTGCTGGCACCAACAGTGTTTCAATACTCAAGATGAAATGCTAACTAAAGCAAAAAAAACAACCATGTATCATTATTTTGAATGGTTGCAAGAATCCTTTTCTGATCCACTTATCCATGATGCCAGAACCATGACCTCGGATTTTCCTCACCACAATAGGCTTGCCTGGAGATCACTGGGTGGTAGCTGACCTTATTAGTTTGTCACAGACACAATCCCCAACACTTCCCTTGACTTCCCAGACCCCTGCCTCATCCCCATGGATATGTCTGGTGGCCAGATTGCTGGCTGACCTGGTCCCCATCACCACCTCTCCCCTTTTCCCCTTGCTTTGGTGATGGGATTGCTGTCCTGCCAGCCTCCATCCCTCCCTGCTGCCAGTCTCACTTGCCTTGCAGAGTATCCCAGGGCTGCTGCTTCCTGAGAGAGCCTCGCTGTAAAGCAGGCAGCAGACACAGCTGTGTATTGAGCACCAGAAGATCCAGATGGATAATTTCATTATAGGTTGTACTACTGATAGTCATGGAAGTGCTTGCAATGTTATGAACCAAATAACCCTTCTTCCTCATCCAACTCTCTCCTTACAACACTCTGTCTCTCTTCCCCCACGATGGCCTTGTACTTCACTGCTTAGCGTGTGCCTCAAAGTATCAGTAGGTAATGTTTTGGATAATGTTTAGGCATGAACACAGCTACTTTCTATGTATTTGCACAAACACAAACATGCATTTGAGGATCAATAAATAACGGAGAAATATGACCTCTACCTCTACCTGCAGAAGATGCAGAACTACAGTGTAAAAAGGCCAAGTATAGACAATATATGTGGCCAACAACTTTTTTATTGTCTAACTATATGAAAGTCCTTTGTGTTTTCTTTCTTTTCATTATCCTGTAGTAGAACAATTATCCAATACATCTTGGATTATTTTGGCTACATAGATGTTGGTCTATCTATAGCCCAAATAATCTTGGGCTATAACCTTGACAAAATCAATAGAAAATGTCTGCAGGGTTTTTTTTTAATGCTAAGATGTTACTTCTTTAATTTCACTTATTAAAATAGCTTTTGTGTGTGTGAATGGGTGGATAGATTAACTATACTCAAGTTATAATTTATTAACTTTATAATTTTTGCCAAAGAAAAATTAGATTATCACTTCTAAAGTCACTTCATATGCTTAGCTGAAACTGCCCACTGACTCCATATAAAATTGACTTTAATAGGGTCATACATGAATTAATTTAACCTACTTAAATCTGGCTGGACTTCAAAGCCAGCTGGTATTTTCCTCGCATGGCTTAGCTGAGACCTCCTCAGTCAGCAGAACTGGGTCTTCCTCTTACTTTCTCCTAATTTGACATGGTATCTATCCATAGGCTTTCAACATCCTCTTGAATAAATAGTGAGAAGCACTGTTTTTTAAACCAACAAGATTGTAATAAATGTTGACAGGAGTCAAATTCTGGAGCTGAAAGATATCCCTTTCTGTGCATCTGTGTCTATGTTTCACTGCAAATAAATTTAAAGGAATTATTTCTATAGAAGTCCTGTTGTAACCTGTGACTGCGTTATTATCAATATTTTTAAAACTTCTGATAGAATTTTATGTGTGAGTTTTGCCAAAGCTCTTTGAACATTAAGGAAACTTCCCTGTCTGACCATCTAGGAGTCACTCTGGCAGTCACACTCCCACCACCTGAGACTGTCACTGCTGGGACAGAGATCCCTTCACATTGGGCAGCTTCAGAGAGCTGATAGCTGTTGGAGCTGTGTTGACACCCTACATACCCCACTGTCACACAGTCAGACCAGGTTTCCATACTGGCTCAGCCCTTGGATTATTTTCACAGTAGAATCTCAGACATCTGGATCCCTAAAATAATTTAATCATGGTGCAATCACAGAATAGCAGGCCAAGCTGGTGCCTCTGAGGACAGACCCTGAACAAAGGACTCCTGGGCTTCCATACCCTCACAGCTGGTACATGGTGAGGTCTGGGGTCTTCCAGCTGAGCGTCCCTGAGTTCTGGGTCACCTGGCTGGGCCACAGCCCCTGTGCCCTCTGCTCTGCAAAGGGTCAGCAGTTCACTGCCTCCAACACACAGAGCTCCAACACCCAGAGCTCAGCCTGCACCTCCAACTGCAGCTGCACCCCCACCTACCAGCACTGAAGGTATTCCTCACCATGAATATCAAAGTGATTTCTAACCATGATTTCCTGATTACAGATCAACATGGAAACATAAAAAGAATATAGAAAACAAATAAATTATTCTTTTTTAAATGTTCTCATATCTCTAACTCCATGGCCTAAATTTTAAAATGCCATCAGTTATTTTGAATCGGAACCTCACCTGAATTATAAATATGCCCAGTTTAGATAAAAAGCCACATTTAGAAAACTAAGCAATCACCCTCTGAATACCTGTCCTTTTTCAAGTATCTCAGGTGGAAAATTTAAATACTTGAAACCACAGGCTGATATTTGTAGATGTAAGATAAATATAGAGGAAATCCCATTACAGTTCAAATTCTTCCTAAAATTGATTGACTTACGTAGGGACAGTCATGAACAAGTTCTTAATGTAATAGTTGCACAACCTACAAGAAACATTTTGTTGCTTTTTTGTTTTTAATCAAGGCATAATATTAAGGAGTTTATCTAGCAGTTTCACTTGAACTTCCTTTTCTTTTCATCCTACTTCCTCCATTTAAAGGAAGCTCTCCGTTGGTTTGTTTACATACACTTCATTAGATTAAACTCATCCACATGTATCTTAGTATATTTATAGTATACATCATTCCCTCGTGGATACCCTTTGCTGGTGAGAGTAATTTCTATTTTTAGTTGAACAACATATTTACTGAGTGCTGGTACAAGTGCTTGGCTTCAGATTTGTAACACAGTCAATGTTGATCGAGCCAACAATTTTGTGGACATATCAATATGGTGATAATGAAGATACAAATACTTGTGTACGAATTCTGTTTATTCTTACATTTCCAAGAATTATATATCTAAAATTCTGTCAGCATCACTCCTTAGAATGTGCATAGGATTGTTTTTTTTTTTTAATTAAACCCCAGAAAATACATACCTACATAACAGAAAAAAAAAAAAGGAGCAAAAAAAAAGTGCAAATACCATTATCCAGTACTTTTTCCCCCCAAAAAAACCTGACAGAAATTTAATTTCTTTACATTCCATTATATATAATTTCATTGCAGGGTAGCCCTTACCATTAGACGTAAACACACCTAAAAACGTTTGTTTCGAGTAGAAGAGTCTCGGTCAGTGGACCGGTCTCCCAGGAGTATTTTGGGAGAGCCCTCCCTCTAGCGGGAAAAGAGGAGAGTTTTTGGAAGAGATGTTTGTCACACCACATGACATGTACACGAGATAGACACGATGGGTCGATGCTGCAATGTGGGAAAAGGTAAGAAAAAAAGGCATTTAGCTAAGAATCAGAAATTGGATGCAGGAAACAATCCATTGTGGGTCAGATCGGAGTGTTCTATGGAACAGTATAAACAGTGATTGCCATCTTCCACCTTTCCTAAAAGGAAAAAAAAACCAAACAAAATGAACAAGAAACTCCATACAAAACTAGTTTTCTTGTATCAGAAGTGCAGCATCTTTTATATTAAAATATATCTGAAAATCCTTCAGAGCTTTGAGTAAACAGCAGGTAGAAAATCCTTGTATACTTATTGATTATTCTAGGAAGTAGTCCAGTTTCAGATTAGCTTCTGAGAAAATTTTGTGTTCTTGTATCAGCATTTAACATAACTGTCTTCCCTTCATCCACTGTGATTCATCAGTTTTGATAAGCTTTATCCATTTTGATAAGCTTTACCTACCTCAGAGGCTGCAGAAGAAAATGCAAACATACTCTGGAAAAGTTGTTAAGAATGGGAAACCTTTGTTTACTTTGTATTGCTATACCACCTATTCAAAACCACACTTTGAGCCCTGTTATTCAAGCCGTCCTTCACCCAGCGCACCATGTACTGCTCATCCCACAATTGCACAACTTGTCCAGAAGGATGCTGTGAGGGACAGTATCCAAAGCCTTACTAACATGCAGAACTCTGCACCCACTGCATTCTCTTCATCCATGAGGTGGATGACCTTGTCATTGAACAATATAAAATTATAGTTAAATAGGAATTTCTCTTTGTGAGTCCATGTAGATTGTCACTGATAGTTACATTATTCTTTAAATGCCTTTCAGCAGTACCCAGTATAATCTTCTACGGTGTTTTTTACAGAAACTGAGGGTAGAATAAAATGCCTCTGTCTTCCCTTGCTCTTTTCGTGGATGGGAATAACACTGGCCAATTTCCAGTCAGTAGGGACCCCCCCAGACATCCAAGACCTTTGGTAGATGGTCAAGAGAGGTCCTGCCATCACATTCATCCCTTGAGAACTCTGGCATGAATCCATCCCATCAGGTCCCATGGACTTGTGAACACTCTGCTGATACAGCTGGTCCCTTAAAATTCTGGTGTCCCCAAATGGAGAACCACTGTTCCTGTAGACCTATGACTCAGTGACTCAGCACCCCACAGCTTACCAGTAATACTAAAGACTGACTCAAAAAAATCATTTAATGCATCTCTCTTTTCTTCATCACCATTTGTCAGGTGACCAGTTTCATCAGGTTTTGGTTCAGTATTTTCCTTAAATCTCTTCTTGCTATAAACATACTTTAAAAAGCCATTTTTATTGTCTTGACACAACACTGACCAATTTCAATTCCTAGCCTTTAGTGTTTTCTCCCTACCCCTGTGAACTACAGCTCTATGATCTTCCTGCAAAGCCTGACCTTGCTTCCAGAGAACATACAATTTTTTCTTCCACCCAAGTGGCAAAAGGAGTTCCCAGTTCAGTTAAAATGGTCCTCTGTCCCACTTGTTTGACTTACAATACCATGGCATTACCTGCTCCTGGGCTTGCAGAAGGCAGTTCTTCAAAACTGACCTGCTCTCACAGAAAGCCCTGCATGCTCAAAGGCAGGGCACTGTAAACTGGCTTCCTCAGCAAGTAAAGGCTTGCTCTCTTCTAGTGCGGGGTAGTGACTTCACTGACCTTTTCTCTCATTGCACTTCAAATTTTGAACTCCACCATTTCGTGATCAGTGTGGCCAGATGATTATAATTTATGTTACTACACCTACCATCACGTCTCCTACCCACAGATAAGAGGTGATAAGGTCTTTTCTGTTGAGTATTTGAGCAGCCGTGGGGAGACACACAGAGCTACGAAGCGACCTGACATGTTGTCTCATGCAGTCCGAGTGAGAAGCCAGCCTCCTGCTCCCTGAGCACCTGGGATAGAGAGTTTGTGGCCCTGAATGATAGAGTTGGCCATCAGGACAACAGGCAGCCTTCACTCAGGCATCGCCTGACTTGTAAGATGTCATCCCTGTAATGCTGTCAATGCTCTTTGGACACAGATCTCAAACCAAAGACATGAGTGAATATATTTTCAGTACTACAAAGCCATCTCACAGATTATACATTTTTATTTTATTCAGGGAATTCTTACAAAAGCTTTACCCAAGTTCTGCTACAGGAAAGCAGTGCAACTCTCCTATATCAACTGATTAAGTAGTAGAAATGATTATCAGGGTGAAGTAAGGCACTTTCGGATGGTTTTGCCTCTAAAGTCAGGAATATCTAAGTGGTACGAGAAATCATAACTGAGAAATCAAGAAAATTATGACAGAAGTGAGATATGGGAAATTCTAACAATTCCTATCAAAGAGTTGGAGAGAATGTATGTACCCTTTGTGTCTTTAAAATAATCTTTTTAATACCTGAAAATTACTAAGTAAACATATGATCTGAAGTTAGACTAAAACTATAAAAACACACTGAAACACACTTTCTAATGTTAGACTGCAGTGAATCAAGGTTTTCTCCTATATTTGGATGGACTCTGGTAAACTTCACCTTCCTCAGTGCCTGCAGAAGAAAATGCAAAAATACTCCTCCAAAGTTTCTAAAATGTTAAAATACTATACCAGCCATAAATATTGCAGGGTTTCTTTTTTTTTTCTTGTGGTTTCTTTTTTTCCCCTTTTTTTTTTTTTTTTTTTTTTTTTTGCTTTATAGGATTATAGGATAGAAATATCCAGTTTTTATTATCCCCTAATTAAAAATTATTCAAAAACTTGGGAGAAAAAAAAAAGTAGAAAAAGAGGATTCCACAATGCCTCCTCCTAAAACAAGTTTAGTGATTTTCCTCTGGAAATAATCCAAATTACCTCTAAAAACATGACTAAGAAGCGACAATGTCTGTGCTCCCTCTCCTGGCTCTGCAGCAACATTGACCTGGGCAAACAGTAACCAGGATAACATCAGGGCTGAAGCCTGTGCACAAAAGAAAGAACAAAAATGTGAAACACTGCACTGTTTCAGCTTCCTCAATGAGAAAAACTAGAAGTTGCTTCGAATGGAAACTTAAATTATTTAAAAAATACTTTATTTCCAAGCTTCTTGAAAGTTTTTCCCAATATCTGACAATCAAAAAATATAAAAATGTCTTGCACAAGGGACAACATCAGTTTTCTCAGTATTTGTAATACTGCAGATAATTTTAAATTTTTTATATATATATATATATATATATATATAAATAAACTTAAAAATTTAAGAATAGTTACAGATATCTTGATCTCCACGGTGGGCAATCTGAAATCTTTAAAATAAAAATTTATCTAATAAATTGTTCACAGAGATGATTTAAATAACCTTTTTAATGCTAAAATTAGATCCTTTTAAATTGTGTAATAGAAAAACCAGTAGCTCCCCAAAACCAAACAGCACCAGAAATAAAAAGAAGACAGCTTCATCCTCTCAGGTGCAATTTATGTGTATATTTCTATAGGAAGAACTCATAGGACCAACACTTTATTGCATCACCATACATGATTATGTATCGTCTACTATGAAGAAGAACAGGTGGTGTGAACAATACAACTTCTATCTCAAATATGACAGAAGGCATCCTTTAAAATTCTTTGCAGTGGTTCTACTACATTCAACACAAAGCTCTTTCATCTCTAGGATGAAGCCATCCTTGCTGGATTAGTCATGTGTCTTCTCATCAGCCTTTAATAATGGCTGGTTATTTCAGTTTTAACTAAGAAAATATATTCATTTATAATTAAAAATAAATTAGTGGTTTCACAATAAATGGATAAAGTACATTCTGGCACTTGAGATTACTTTTTCATTTATTACAATTTTATTATGCTCTTAGATAGCTGAACCATCTCAGATGCAATACGGCTCATACTGTGACAGCCTTCTCTCTAGTGTGGTATACTCTACACAAAAACTAGGAAAACAATTTTCCTCTCCTCTTGTTCAATTTAATAGGAAGGTAAGCTGGGCATGATGGCTAGCAGAAAGGACAAAATAAAGATCCTGCTTTCTTCCTCCTACATTTTTTGTATTATTAACATCTGAAATGGAAAGGATACCTTTTTCCTTTTTTTTTTTCCCTCATGGGATTTGGGAAGCAAGATGCACTAGACAGCACTAAGCGAAAATCTGCCACTCCACTAATCAATTGTCCACATCCTGTGTAGTGTGACCCAAAACTGGGGCAGAACATTATATGGTGTCTAAGATACACTGCAGACAGGACTTTGAAAATAACATCTGGGATGGACCAAGTTAATTACTCTGGAGGCAGCTTCTCTTCCAGAGCAGTAAATCCCAACCACAGCATATGCTCTTCATGACATAACTGCTGAGACCACAGCACCATCAGCAGCATCACAGTTGCCTCCAGCCTCAACCCCTCCTTCACAGTATTTTGCCCAAGGGAATTGGGGAATATGGGCAGCCTGTTACTCCACACGCAGGCATAAATTCAGGTGTGGCTCTGCCCCATAATCATTTGCTCATGCAAACCAGAATGACACAGTAGCTTGAGACTCTATTAAGAAGATTTCTGGAAGAAGAAGTTCTGCTGGTTGGTGTCATAGGGGCAGAGTTATGAGCTATGTATTTCCTTTCCTGCCGCTCTGCAACTTGGGAAGAAAAGGAAAGAGGTATTAATTACACCCTGGCCCCTTTTTCAGTCATCCTTCCCCATAGGCACAAGCAGGAGCTAAGGTTAATTTTGCTGCCATGGGCAAAGTGGAGCAATCCTGACTCTGTGCAGGTACAAGTTAACAAGCAAGTTCACAACAAGCTATCCCTGCATTAATACGAGTTGATGAGATTCTAAAACACCAGCATCTTGACTTACAAAACCAACACTTCCTACTTTTCAAAACACAAAGCCATTTAGAGTTATACAATACACACTTAGGATAGTGTGACTTCAGAAGTGTGATGCATTCTGCTAAATATCAACTGAATATCTCACTTCTAGTCTCTGTATTTAAACAATAATTAAAACCACAAAATGTGTAGGTTTGACTTCTGATGGTAGCAATTTGTTGCAACCTTGGCTTTCAAGAAAACCTGTCAAGCAACTGTTAGGTCATTTCAAAAAAGCAATGCTTATTCAATGACTTGCAATCTCAAGCTAAATGCTACATGCACCAGCTATGAATACTTCAAACACTTGTGGCTTTGGGACATTCTGCACAACGCCTTTCATAGAACTGTAGGGTGGTTTAGGTTGGAAGGCACCTCTGGAGTCGTCCCCTGCTCAGCAGGGTCATGTAGATCCCTTTTCTCTAGCTATGTCACCTACCTGCTTCCTGCAGCAAGAGAAAGCCAGAGAGATACATAATCCCAAAGTTTAGGGCCGTTGTATAGAAAGACTATGGACAAGGAAGTTGTCTAATGTCCAGAGTTTATTTAATAATTAAAATTTTGGTTTCAAGGTTAGAGGAAGACATTTACATCTTACAGACCATCTGCTCTGAAAGCTTCTACAGACCCTGCTTTTTAAGTAGCAATGGTTCTATTTGGTTAAATTCACTACTCAATAGAAAAAAAGCAAAGGACTACACATTCCTATAAACATTGATCTTTTTAGACCACAATCAAGTAAAAGTATTATAAAGCTGACCTGCTTTGTTATACCTGTGGAAGTGTTATACCTGTGGAAGCACTAATAGGTGTATTCATGGGGAAAGGCAAAAGTGCCTCAGCTTTCAGATGCTCAAGAACTGATAAACATTTTCTGTTTGTGAAGGATGGAAGGGGGAGTCTTCAGGTCAGGATCAATCCAGATCAAATCAGTGAAATGATTCTCAAAACTCATATTTTAGAAAATGAAACTCGCCATAGACAAGGAGCATCAGGAAAAATATCATTTGATCCTTTTACAGAGAGTAAAGCAGTGCATGTACAGATATATGTCTCAATAGCAACCAATGGCAAGCCCCAAAACTCAATGACAGTACAAACAAAAACTCCAAACAACATATAAAATGGTTTAGCTCATCAACCCATCTTGATGCCATCCAGTTTCAGCAGCCCTACTTTTTAGCCTGTGTGTGGATGCTAGGGGTTGTGATAAATTTCAGGGACAAGGGGTCCTTGATATCAGGTCTGATACACCTGAGGTCCATAATGCTAAAATGCTTTTTCTGGGAGAAAACAGGAACCCCTGTTTTCTCACAGAAATGCTTTTTCTGGGAGAAAAGAGATACTAGGAGCCCCAAGTCTGGTGTGTTACACCTGCTATGCAAAACCAGAATCACATTTAACACTAGAAGAAAACCTACAGTCAGAGATGAATGTTTAAAAACAATTGCACTTTCCTAAATAAAAAGGTGAAGTGTTAGAAGCATAGATTGAAGAATTTTTTGATGACATGGACCAGTCTGGCTTGTCTTCAAAAGAAAATTAAACTCAATAAACAAAAAACCCACGCCAAACCAAAACAACCAAACCATAGGAAAACAAATAAAAAAGAAGAATTAACCTTTTTTTTCTTTATGACAGAAACAGAGACTAATGAAGGTAGTATAGGTTTGGCAAAAAGAGGGATGATGTGCCTGAAAGTTATTCTCTTCTACAGTTGCTTCTTGTATTTAAAAAAAGGGGGACAAACCTGGGTTAAAAAGACATCTATGGAAAGTTCAGAAAATTTCACCTTTCAAATAAAAATCTTCAACACATAAAAATCGCAGTTTTACACATTGACAAAGTTTGCTTATGAGGAAAAGTTCAATGGCTTTGGAGAGGAGTCAGTGAAAATAAAATCTCGAGAAATGTCAGGAAGGATCGATCTCTCTTACCTTCACTGGCTGCATTCAGTTCTCATGTTAGCAGGTGATCCAATAAAAATGTGACTAAATACAACCCATTGTTTTTAGACATCAAAGGTCACTACATTGAGCTAGATAAGATTACTGCAAACTAAGTGCACACCAAACCTATGAACTTTGGGAGTTATTACACATGAAAGCATCTATACTACTCTGAAGAACCTAACAAAGTTTTCATAAGCCAAAAGGGCTGTTAGGAGTCTATGATACATGAATTAAGAGAATTAGACTTGTATTACTTTATTTTCATAACAGTTTATTTATATTTTGGGTTTATTGATGTTAAAATGTAACATTTATATTAATGCACAGAATATATATGTCAGTTTTCAAAGTTCTGAAATTATGATGTAGTTAGTTCCTAATAAATATTTGGTACCCATAGGTCATATACATGATAACACTATCATGGATCAGCTTAAATGATTTCTTAAATGAAAGCATTAAATTGTTGAAACCTAAGGATAGCTGTTCAGCCTGCTCTTTTTTCCTTGTTATCCCCTTCCAGGGGTTTTTTGTACAGGTAGGAATGAAATTTAGGGTATGCTCTTTTTTCTCTTCAACAGTTTGGGAATTTTATATTGAACAACTGCAAGGGAAATAAAAACTTATTTGTCTTACAGAATTATGACACTGTAGAAGTTAATTATTACTTTGACCCTTTGTACAGATTCTTATGTTGCCTTAAATGAAACATGATCTTTATGATTTTTTTTTTAAAGTACTGATTTCACATGTGAATGAAGTTTGAGTTAAGCAAAAACTATTCCTTTTTTGTGTGTTTTAAAAACTATTAAGAACCTAAATGCATTTCTATCTTAAATAGAAACCACCTTATACAAAGAAGACACTTTATATTTCAGAGAAAATGATTTCCTTAGATCTATTAAATAATTTTATTTGCATTCTTGTAATTCCAGCTGTGAAATGAAATGAACATTCCCCAAAAGATGCTACAAAACGTTGTAGTCACTTCTGAAGATGTGGGACGTAAATATTTATAAGGCTTTTGAGATTTCAAGTCTGCAAACTCTAGAACTGGGAATGTCAGCATTTATTTATTTATTTATTTCAGTTATTCTGAATATTACCACAGAAGTGTGATCCCAGCACACTTCTATAAACACAGAAATGTTCAGAAACTACCACATGCAGACAAGTCTTAACCAGTATATAAAATGTATTTGGGAAAACCTTTTTGTGATCACTAATTTCATTTACTTACAGCATTGTGCTCCCAAATGGCTGAAAAAGCAGTTTAGGAAATGAAGTATCAGAAAAGTTGCTACTGTGATTATATCCATACATTTATGTGGGGAAACCTTAGAGTCTGTGTTTTTGTGCTGGCTGTTGTATATCCAAGGATCAAAGGTAGTTGCAGTGCTTGTCTGAATGCAGTGCTCGTCTAAATTATTTTCACTAGACATTGGCTTTTGCAAAGGATTGAGGGGACAAATCCAAAAACAAATTAAGATTATCACAATGTCTGATCTCTATGTGCCTGTCCCAGCAGAGACCCATCAGAATCCCAAGGTTAGTGGCCCTTTTCACATGTTCACGGGGAGCAAACCTGCAAGTCAGCGACTGTGAGTTGAGGACTTTTTACATGTTTATAAAACAGTCTCCAGAAAATTTCAGGCTCTGGTGATTTTCTGTCTACTGACAGGATGAGCTGTTCATTCTCCACTATGCAGTCAAACCGAAGTGTATCTTATAATTGGAAAGTCCTCACCAAAGTACCTACTAAGCTGGCAGCGTATTTGTTTGGCTTGCCACACTCTCTAGTCTTCAACAAACTTTCAAAGATGATAATCAAGTCAAAAATAATTGTGTGCAGGCAGCCTTAGCCTCCTCCAGCTCTCATTTAGCTGTCTCGGTGACAGTGAATTACCTGAAGTTCCTCTCCCTCTGAGAACACCAGGCAGGCAGCTCAGGAGTCACCCCAAGAAAGGCAGAGTGAATGATTTCCATGAAACACTTGCCTTTGTGCGCTGCCTGTGCAGAACGCCTCGGGAGCTCAGGTGGGACACAGATCTTAGGAAAGCGCAGATCAATCTGACTGAGGGACATCAAGTGGGAACATTTTCTTTCAGTGCTCGGTTAACCCCAGGTACCAGAGAAAGCAGCACGTACATAACTTTCCATGGGAAGGTGCCGCACTGGTGGGCACAGGTGTGCAGGGAGCTGTTCTACGTGCTCCCACCGCTGCTGTCCATGGGGTGTCTGACCAGCAGCGTGGCCTGGGCTCCCCCGCCAGGCGCACCCTGAGGAGCTGGGACCCCCCCAAGTCAGGAAGACACAGAACTTTGCTGCCAACTCCTGTGTTTTCAATGTTTTCAAACACCTTTTTTTTTTTTTTTTTTTTTTGGTCCTACATCTTCTTAAAAAAAAAATATTAAAATTTGGATTTTTTCCTTTTCCTGTCAGTTCCAAACATTTATGGGAATTTTCATGTGGGGAGCTGAGGGAGTACCGGCTGTGCCTCCCTTCCTGCTTGTTGTCCAGGGTGCGGTTCCTGATTGCAGCAACTCCCGGCTGCCTGCCCGGGAGACTGGGGGGCTGCTCGCTGCTGGTGGCAGGCCAGGGACGGGAGGCAACTGTGTCCACCTTGTGGCTTATTACAAGGAATACCCCCAAGCACCAGTACAGATTGAGGGTGACCTGCTGGAAAGTGGTTCTGCTGAGGAAGACCTGGGGTTCCTGATGGACAAGTTGTCCATGGGCCAGCAGTGTGCCCTGGTGGCCAGGAAGGCCAATGGTATCCTGGGGTGCATCAGGAAAAGCATTGCCAGCAGGCTGTGGGAGGTGATTCTGCCCCTCTGCTCAGGCCAAATCTGAAGTGCTGCGTCCAGTTCTGGGCCTGCCAGCACAGGACAGACATGGAGCTCCTGGAGCAAGTCCAGATGCTGTGGATTAAGGGGCTAGAGCATTTCTCTTATAAGGAAAGGCTGAGGGAGCTGGGCTGTTCAACCTCCAGAACAGACAACCGAGAGGGGATCTCATCAATAATTATCTGAGGGGAGGGTGCCAAGAGCATGGAGCCAGGCTCTGTTCAGTGGTGCTCAGCGACAGGACAAGAGGCAATGGGCAGAAACTGATGCACAGGAAGTTCCACTTGAATCTGAGGAAAAACTTGTTGACTCTGCAGCACCTGAATCTGAGGAAAAACTTCTTGATTACGCAGGTGACCCTGCACAAGAACAGATTGTCCAGAGAGGTTGTGTCGCTCAAAGGAGTTATTCAAGAACGATCTGGAAGCAATCCTATTCAGTGTGCTCTAGGATGACCCTGTCAGTGCAGGGAGGCTGGGCCAGGTGACCCAATGTGGTCCCTTCCAACCTCACCCTATCTGTGATCATATTAGGTTAGGATATTCCAAGAGACAAAACAAGTACATGCACATTTCAAACACCAGTCGGGAATACACAATGGTATTTCTTTTGCCCCGAGAGCACTGCTCCATCCAGCCACGGCACTCGCACGCCTGTGGGCCCCGAAAGGCCCCCGGCCCCTCAGACCCCCCCCCCCCCCACCCCCGCAGCGCGGCCTCCCCGCTCGACCCCGCCTCCCGGCAGACCCCGCGCGCCGTTCGGCCTCGCGAGACTCTGGGCTCTCGCGACAGCGGGGCGCCGCCATCTTACCCGCTCGCTCGGGCGCTCGCTGTGTCGGGCGCTGCGGCTCAGGGCGGCGGGGGGGCCGCCCGTCCCGCGCCGCACCGCCCGTGCCGCACCGCTCCGCCGCCACACTCGGCC
This sequence comes from Fringilla coelebs, assembly GCF_963513975.1. Lineage (NCBI taxonomy): Eukaryota > Metazoa > Chordata > Aves > Passeriformes > Fringillidae > Fringilla > Fringilla coelebs. The sequence continues at coordinate 48,166,416 of NC_140029.1, forward strand.
GCGCCGCCCTCCGGCGGGGGGGGACCCGCGCTGCGCCCGGGACGCGCTCCCCGGCAGAGGAGCGGCGAGAGCGGGGCCCGCGGAAAGCAGCCGCTGCTCGACTGGTTCCGCCCCCTCCGTGTCGCTGGGCCTCCGGCCCCTGCCGGGCGGCTTCTACCGAACCGGGAGGCGGCGGAGAGTGCGGGGAGGCGCGGCGGGAGCCGGGGTGCCGGCCTGCGGGCGGCGCGGACCCCGCCGCCGGGGCTGCTGCTGTTGCTGCTGGCGGGGAGGCGGGGGGCCTGGGCCGCTCTGGATGGTGGTTAAAATGATCATAGAAAACTTCGAGGCGCTGAAATCCTGGCTCAGCAAAACCTTGGAGCCCATGTGAGTAACCGCGACCCTTCCTCGCCCTCTCGCCCCCTCGAAATAAACCTTCTCCTTGTAGAAGATGGGGATCCGCAGGGGCGGGAAACGCGGTGCCGGCGAGTCCCGGGAGGGCATCCCGGGAGATGCCCTCTCAGCACCCTTCTTCCCCGGCCGCCGTGTGTGAGGGGCTGCGTCGCTCTGGCGCTCTCCCGCTCTCCCTTCGCCGTCCTCGGCCGGGAGGTAGGACCATCTCCCTCCAGAGGATGCAGCTTCCCCCCCTAGCGACCGCGTTCCTCCTCCCTTTGTAGCCCAGGGAGAGCGGGAGACGCTGTGTGTGCGTGTGCCGCTCGCTGTGCCCCGCGCTCAGCCCCCGGAGAGGCCTCGGTAATGAGCACGGCCCGCCGCCCTGTGCAGGGACCTTCTCCGAGAGAGCTCAGGTGCCACTGGGACGTCCAGCGGCATCCTGGGATCTTCCCAGTAGCGTTTGCTACAGACTCGTCGCACATCGTTCTTGGTTATTGTGCAGTATTTGACGCTCTCTGGTTTCCCTTCCCCCAAATTAAAATTGCATCAGTAGAGGACTTGGGAGTAGGAGCCCCAGAGAATAATTTGCTTGTTTGTGAATACGTGCGTGCCCTCTAAGGATAACATTCGCGTGAGTAAGTGGGGCTCTTCTGCAAATGCGTCTTCCTTCTCTGAATGGTATTTTAGTGGAACTGAAGTGTGAACTTAGTTTTAAAGGTGTGTCTTCTGGAAGTATGGTGTCTACAGATAAAAGCATGCACTTTTTTGGTCATTCTGGAACGCTATTTTCACATGTCTGAATTAAATTTGCTGGAGTTTGATTTGAGTTAAATGAACTAGAACTCCTGAATTCAGTCTGGTGTTAACTTTTGTGCTGAGGTGTTTGCCCACTGTAGCTTTAACTCTTGACGAGTTCAGATGGGGGAGCAAAATTTGCTTTATTGCTTCCATAACCATTAGTTAAGTATTTGTATGCACAGATACAGTTTGTAGGGCTTATGCTGAAATAACTTGAAAAAGTTGTAAAATGCTGGGACATTTTTAGGAGAACTTCACTTGGATTGTTCTTTTGTTTGTTTGTGGCCTTTTTTTTGAGGCGGTGGGGAGGAGGTGGTGGTTCTCCTTTATTCCATAGGGCCTAATCCAGGCCACCCTGAAATAGATGAACTGAGTTTACTTTCAGTGGTCTTTGAATTATGCTTGCAGCAAATTACACTGAGTGTCATTGTTATAAAAGTTTTGACGTTTAAGATTTTTATTTTGGGGGGAGACAAAAGGGCATCATCTTGTAAAGCTGTAGTTTGGGGAAGGTGAATTACTTTTTATCTTGGGTTGGTATAATGCAATATGTTGTGTTCTGGGGTGATAGACTTCCCTAGTCCTCTGCTGCATAATGCTCACTATTAGTTTCTGGGTGCTTTCTTGTATGGATATTTTGTTAATGGCAATCAGCAGTTTGATGTCAGTATTTTGCAATGTGCTGGTTAAGAGGCTTGGAACAGACTCAGGTTGGTCCATGTTTCTTTGTTTGAATATTAAACCATGAGCTCTCTTAGCAATAGACAGCAGTTAAAGGGTAGAATTGAGATTTTCAGCTTTCATGATCAGTGCAATTTTCTGCTTTTTTCCCCTAAGAATACCAGCATGTATCTGTTAGGTTAAATGTGGTGTGTGAGCAGATCAAATGTGGTTGTCGTTTTGGAAAACTGTGGAGATGCTGGTCTGACGGATGATGAGTTCCTGGCATTTTTAGCTTTGGGAGGAAACAAACCAGCAGTGACTGTCATTCAGTTTTCTGCAGTGTCCTGTGTAACTGCATTGTTGAATAGATGTTAGAATTGGTGGAGATGCATTGTCCTTTCCTGGCAGACAAGTACTCCTGGAGGTGCTTTTGGTGTCAGCTATCTGAAATGTGTGACTACAGCCATAGCTTCTGACTGTGTGAAAATTTCAGTGTGGAGCTACTTCTGAAGAAGTAACTGTTGCACTACTAGTACGGTGAGGTGCTAACTGCTGATCCTCTGAAGGTGTTGCTGCTGTAGCCCAGAAATGATTTTTGACTTGTCTTTTCCTGTTAATGAAACTAAAGTGCAGAGTGTTGTGTAGTGGCTCTTTCAGAAGCCTTTAGCTGCAAGATACATGCTTAACTTCCTAACTACACCAAGAAAGACACCACTGTATTAGGTCTTTATGGTGGTGGTGTCTCGGTGGTTTTAAGGGGAGAAGTGTATTTAAGAAGAACCATGAATAAATTTTATACAAACATGTCTAGATCTATATTTATGTGCTAGTTACCTAGAGCTGAATAGTTAGAACATGCTGCACTTTCCAAGTTGCCTTTTCCAAGGAGCTAGCCTTTTTTAATCAGGATGTATAACTTGTTCCAAAGGCCATAATGCATGTACTCCTAAAACATAATGTTTCAGAATAAAAGTATCGCAATAGCCACAAAAATTCTCTCATTTTATCTTTAAACAGTTCTAAAAATGCTGACTTCTTAATGTAATGAAACAAGTGTGTTATGTAATTATATAGACTGGACAAGATTTGGTTGTTGAACTGCTTTCACATGGAGTCTCTGGGAATCACTGTTCATAGACAAGAATGTTTCAAGGGGTGAGATGGTGGAGGATTTAAGATTTGGTATTTTGTTAGTGGTAGGTTGTTGGGTTTATTTGTTTGTTTTGGACTACTCTGATGCCTTTGGCAAAGCCTTGGTGATCATCCATACAAAAAGGCCTTATATGAGTTTTGCCTTGTTGCAGTGAGGCAGAAATTGTAAATGCTGCCATGCTGGAGCCTTTGCCCAGTCCAGCTCCATTTAGGGGCATATAGGTCTGTAGTAGCTTTCTACAGGTCTTCAAGAAGAGGCTGCTTTTGTCATTTTGGAAATAACTCTTCGTGCAGAATTGCTAAATATACACACAGAACCCTTGCAGATACAGCCACGTAAATGTAGTACCAGCACAAATAAACTGGCAAGGGGCTTTTTGTGCTGTGGCTACTGTGTGTTTGACTAGAATTATCTTGTGTATTCAACTCCAGTCAGCTCTGTAAAGAAGGCATTTGTTACCAGTAATCCTCGTTGCTTGCAGACAGCAATGAACTAAGTTTGTAGTGTTACACACTTTCTTGTTCATGGCATGGTTTCTATCAAGTGTTGGAAAATGTTAAACTTGGAATATAACCGTCTGCCTGTCACTTCTGATTTCTATACTAACAAGGCACTCACTGAGCCTGTCAATTGTGATGAGTTTCTTTCCTGCAAGTCCATTCCAGATACTCTATAAACTGTGTATATAGTCCTCGCTGGAATATCAGGATCTGGCTTGGCCAAGTTCCAAGTACGGATTTCTTTAATTTTTTTTTTCTTGAATTTGTTTGAATCTTTACTTGTGAAAAAAAATAGCTTTTTATACTAGTGCTACATTCACAATTTTGCTTTTAAGACATTGTAATGCTCCCCCTTGCCCTAATTCTCTACACTGGAAAGTTTCCTTGGTTTTAATTACTTTGTGTAAAATAAATTAAATTGAAATATTTGTGACCTGCTGAATTTTACTTTCAGTTTGATTAAGGCTCCTATATCTAATTTTTTTCCACTTCACTGTATTTACATTTTTGTGAAGGTTTGTTCCTGTGCTGAATCTAACTTGAAAAAAAGATTAAATGCTTACAACATTTATGCAGTATTTAGGCATACCTCATTGAAATGGAAAGGTATTTTTCATTGGTGAATTCTGTAAGTGAATGTGGTGTTGTAATGACTTGCATCAGATGGAATAAAATGAAAATTTTTTAAAGAATATTTTGAGTATATTTATCATTGGAGTATTACTTGGCTAGTGATCTGTGTCCTCTGGTGTTATACTCTCTCTAGTCTTTGTCAAGCTTTTCAGCCCTTTTTTTTTTTTTGGCTTCACAGATTACTAAGAAAAGGTAGCAAATAAAAAGGGTTTACAGTGGTGTAAGGAATATGCTAATAAGCCAGGATGTTGAAAGCATAGAAATAAGTTAAAATGAAAAACCCTGTCATTTATTTCATGTGGCACATCATCCTACCAATAACACTTACTAGGCTACCGTGAGATTTCTCTGATTTTCCATGAAACTTCCTAAGAAGTTCAGAAGCAATAAGCATTTCTCTTCATTTCACTTACTTTGTGAACACCTTGTGTGAAGCTATTTCTAACTAAGGTAAATAAAGCACAAATGCACATCAGTGGTGTGTAGTTTTTAACACTAGTTATTTTTCTACATCTGCTGTGAAACTTGATAGTTTGTTCATCTGACTCACAGAGGGCTACTGTGTTTGAGAAATCAAGGTTCCTACCTTAGAGTACTGATACTGCTAGGCATGTGAGTAAAAATATTATGTTAGTATTAAAAGATTGGTATTATTAGGTATAGTTAAAAGCAGAAAATAAAAAGGAGAAAATTACCCCTGTTTCAGGAAACCTTTTTTGTTCTTGCAGTGAATATCAGCAGTGAAGTGAAACCCCTCTGACTGCATTGCGAGTCACAGAGACACTGTGATGAGTTTTGCTTTCTGCATTGAATGGATGTTGGAGAGCCAGCAAGCTGACAGCTGTTCTGCCTCATGAGAGCTGTCTTGAATCTAGGGGTGGTATTCTAGGCTGCCAATTACAGGTTGCAGCTGTATGAACATGTCAGATCTGGGTATCAGAATAATTTAGAACTGATTTAATGGCATCATTAGCTTGAATACAGCTTTGGAGGCTGTAGCGTTCCTCAATGTGTTTCTATTGCTTTAAGTACTGTTAGAGAGGTAATTAAAGTGAGTATCATAAGAGTAGTCCTTCTCAGCCACGATAGTGTCTCAGGATAAAAGTTGGATCTTGCTGAATGAGTTTGTCATTCATTTTACTTACTGAAGTAAATTTGCACCATAGCTTTTTTTTTTTTTTTTTTTTTGTGACAGCAGAGCAACAGAGTGGTGCAACTGCCTGAATTAAGCTGGCTGTACTGCCCGATAGGCCATGTACATCTTTCTGCACCCACTCAGCCCTGCAAGTAGAAAGCATTTCTCTCATCCTTCAAACACAGCCATGTCCACCATGGTTAATGTCAAGAACTGAGCAGTATTTTAGCAGTCGGTCTTCAGGCAACAAAGCTAGACTCTGAAATTTAGGTTATTAACTTTCAGGATCAGAGCATGGCAAATAGCATGCACCTACATGTTATTTCCTCTACAGCAGCACCATTTGTTGCCTGGAGGACTACAGACCTGCTTCTGAGGTTTCACTGTGTTGTGGTAGTTTAAATTTGTCAGGGAACTAGTTTCAGGATTTGCAGCATCTTTTTGGTTTGTACATTAATTTTAAAACTGAAGAAAAAAATCCCCTTGTGTAGTTCCTTTACATCTTAAAAAAGTAGTGTGTGCATACAGCATAAGCTATGTGTTAATAAGGGCTTTTGAACATAGATCTACACGACTAATATGTTTTTGCATACACTAATATCTATTCCACATATGCTGCATTTCTCATTTAATGCTAAAGACTGTAGTTTCCTGGTGATTAAAAAAGTCAAAGTGGATTTTCAGAACATATTTTATATTTAAAAGAATGTGAGTATTGGAAACAGGTGAAAAAGTGTTTAACGAATTGCAGAGTATTCAAATAGGAAGTAAATAGTACTTAGAGGTGACTCAGCCAAATGACTTTTCCTTTTTCAAATATTTTTTGCAACAACAAAAAAAAATTAAATTTACCCTGACAGTTCCAGCTTTTCTGGTTGATCTTTATTTGAAATAGTAATTTCAAATAATGACTGCAAAACAATATGAGGTCAGAAACATAGGTTTTTCAGCTTTCCTGTGAGCTTTATTGAACAGTTCCTTCTGTGATTGAGCAAAATATTTGATTGGGAGTTGCTTTCCTTTTTGAAGCTTCTATCTGTTGCATAGCAATTGGAGGTATCCGTATAATTCTGAAGAATATGTAGAGATCTAGCCAGAGAATTCTTCCATCTGTGCCTGTATATTCAGAACTGTTTATTAAAGCAGGATTACATGAGCAGTCTCCCTTGTTTAAGAGAGAGGAGTAGGCGCTGTGTATTTTCTGGCTTAGAGAGTACAGACTGCAAAAAAGTATTACTAGAGGTATAAGCATTTAACATTGCTAGGAACAATGATACATGTATATTTCTGAATATATGATATATATTCAGAAATTGGGTGTAAGAAAACATGCTATCGTGTTTAATGGTAGCACACACTGGGATGTACTTGCTGCAGTGGAAGTGAATTCTGATTACTTGTGCCAGCTGGTGCTTGTTTGTTTGTTAAAGAAAACACAAGTGAAAACAGGAGGAGAGATTTGTGATTACAGATGTGTATTAGTGCTTGCAGCACATGCCTGCAGTATGTTGAGGGGAAGAAGATAGGGCAGTCAGAGTTGAGAAATGTTTTTCTGAAAGCTTCAATGAATGTGATCATTCTTATGATAGCACCTGGCTACTAGAAAAATGAAGTTATATGTAAAGTTCTGTCACACTTGTAATGCACAAGTTGTGTTTATGGTGAGGACTGATGTACCACACTATATTCAAGGATTAAGCTAAGGATTCAAGCCTGTATTTAATAACTGAAAATGTATATAATTCAGTGAGCAGAAGAATCAAATTACGGACTTTTTGTTCATGTTTAGAGCAACGTAGAGTATTTGAAATGCGTTGGTGGTATTCTAATTTTTCTCAGATACCAGTTAAGGATCTTTCTCTATTATCTTTCAATCTGCAAGAATATAGCAGGATACCTATATTGTATGATAAATCCTTGTGCTACACTGTATATTTGCTGCCATCAGCATGGGTGCCTTTATGCTTTTCTTTATTCTCATATTACTTGTTAACAAAACAAAGTCGATTATAAGAGCATAAAATGCAAGACAAAGAGGTTTAGAAAAACTGACAAAGCTAGCTGAAAATCAGTGAAAAATTCATGTATGCACAACAGAGACAGAGAAGGCATATTGGGTATTATTCACACACAAAGGCTGCTATTCTCTAAGAAAATACTGTTAAACTAGAGAACATAAGATCTTGTTTATCAGAAAAACTCAAGGCCCCATAATCCAAACCAGCGGATTTTTACTAAACCAGTGGATGGAGAATTTATACAGAACATTTCAGAATTAAGTTTGAGTGAAAAAATGGAAAGGAATTGCTTTTAAAAAAGTTCCCCCCAAACAAAATTATTAAAGATTATGTCTAGAACTCTTGATAGCTATAAAGGAATTTTCAGGCAGACTTCCTTTATTCACAGTTTTGTAAACTTTAAATTTTTTTTTTTTTTACTTTGTGAGGCCTGTTAGTCCTCTCTTCCACCACTTGAGGTTGCTAGCAATTTAATTTTAACATCATCTTAAAAAAGGCATTGCAAGAGTTTTAAAAGCCATAAAAGATCATATTATAGACTTGACAGATTTATTTAAGATACTATCTAGAGAAACAGTCTTCACATTAGTGTGGGAAAAACAGATGAATTGTTGGTTTTTTTCAAGCTTTGAATAACAGATATAGAAGATACTTGTGTTTCAAGTCAGTAGCTGAAAAAGGATATCAGCCTCTATCTGTGTAGAGATCATTTGCAGTTTAATTTTAAGAAATTAGAAGAAAGCACATAAAATCCTAGTGTTGATTTGCGAAAGCATCATCTCACTCTGCCACAAAACTCACTGTATTAATTATTGATTAATTAGTGTCAATTTGAAATAATTTGCCTGTTAGTATTTTTTAAAAAGGAGTATTTGTTAAGTAGGCAAAATTGAATGTGTGTAAATTCCTATTGTTGTAGAAATTCCCCTGTGCACACTGAATGATAATAATAGTAGAATTCAGTGCAATTTTTTTTAAAATTTGTTTATATGTGGCCGTACAGTGTGACAGATGTTGAAACATGCATGAGTGCACAGTAGAAAGTGATCCTGTGTTTTGCAAATTAAAAGTACATTTTCATTGAGACTATTTTCATAAGCATATCTTGGAGTTGGGTGGGTGACTTCAAGTCCTGGGGAGAACAGGATTGCTAAGATTTCCAAAGTCATCACTGCAGGGAGGATGAAAGCATTAACTGTTCATTATTTTTAAACATCATCTGTTTGTTTGGGTTTTGGGGTTTTGTTTGTTGGTTTTGTGTGGTTTTGTGGGTTTTTGGTTTATTTTTTGGGGAATAATTTATGGTTTGTTTATTTTGTTACGGTCTAGGTGGCTATCCAGAGAAGATTTTCTGGTTTTTATCCTGCTCATGAAAGGGGAATTGCTTTAAACTGAATATGAGGTTGTCGTATAGTCAGTGCTGTAGGAGCTGCAGAATTAAGACATATTGTAGTAGTTCAGAGCAGTAGGTTTTTACCTTCTAGATGGACTTGGGTTTGACTTGGGTTTTTTTCCCCCCCTTTTTCTTCTTCTCCCCCCCCCTCCACTAAATTTTGAGTGCACATGTCACTTAAATAAGTTGTAGCAGGTTTTGAATGACAGCTGGCTGTTTGTATTATTGAATGAGAACCAAATTTTTGGAAATTGAAATTAAAAAAGGAAAACTGAGGATAATCATGTGAAAATTGTCTGCTCCCCACCTGTCATGATGAAAACAGCACATTAATTTTCCATGGCACAATTCAGTTTCACAATTGAAACTGGGAAAGTTTTGAAAATCTGAAGTGCCATTGAAGTTGTGTGAAGAAACAGTAATAAAAATTAATAACTTTTCAAATTCAAGGATTGAGAGGTTATGAAATGCTGGTCTTAGTGCCTGCTGAAGGCTGAGAGAGAACCCTCATTACAGACTGTGATGAATACTGTTGGACACTGGGATTTCAGATAATCTGCTTGGCTGATGTGCTCAGGTGCTTGCAGCGTTAGAGTCCTACTGCTGTCATTGTAGGAGGTTGTGTCAGGTTGTGCACTGACTTGGTGCTCAGACTGTATTTTCCTCTGGATAAAGAATTGTTAGACCTGAATGGGGCAAACTAGATTTGAAAAATTTCTGAAGAATTTTTAGTCAGCATGCAGTCTGATTTTTGATTAGCAGTATATATTTTCATTTTATTCATTTAGTATCCATGGATTCTTTTGCAATGATTATGAACTCAAATTTCCTGTGTCTATAAATAATGCAGACTAACGTGGAATACAGTGGTACATCCACTAGCAGCCCAAGTTGCTTTTTCAGCATGAAATTCTAGTATTGCCTGCTTTCTAAAGGATGCTGGGTTACATTTGAAGCTCTGACCTTTAACTTCAGGGCTCTCTGTGCTGGGCCCAGGCTGTCCATAAGTAATGCTGATGGATTGGCTTCCTTTGCTTAGCAGATATGTTTGCATGGAGGATGTTGCTTGCTGTGCAGGAGATAAGTTTCCCTGGTGAGAGGAATTAGGTGGTCTCATATGTTTGCTTAGGGATTTGGGTTCTTTTGCCCAATGTCCAAAATAATGTCATTTCAATGATCAACATTTAGATTAATAATTAAGCTTTGGTATTTGTATCTTATTAATTGTGGAAGGGATTACAAACTTCTTATTCCTTTAGATAACTGTTGGACCTCTATACTAGAGCAGTATTTGTGTCATGTTCATATTCAGTGCAACTCCCTGACCATAGATAAATTTTTCTTATTGGTTATTTTTGCTAGAAAGCATGTACAGTTAGGATGCATCAGTGCAGTTTTTTTCTTCTTGTTATTCTTTAAAATATTAGTAAAAACTTTGATGACCACCCAAATAAGTTGTCTGTATCACATGACTGGTATGCATCCATTCAATCTTGCATTGTTTTGTGGGGCCTGAAGTCTTCCTTTGGTATATGCTGAATAAGGAGATTAAGTTGTTTAAGACCAGTGTCTCACTATGTCATTAGTTACTCTTTTTGAAACAGGAATGGTTTTGTGCAGTAGTCTCACTTGCTTTGGCAGGCTTTACAACACCACCTAAAGTTCATTGTAGATTGCTATTTGTGAAACATTGTAAAAAAATTTGCCACTTGTATTAAATAATGTTCTACTGAATGTGGATACATGGCTTTCTTCATTCTGAGTTCTTTTTTTATGTGCATTAGACCATCATCTTATACATTGAGGAGCTCTGTATTTAATTGTCATTTGAATTCAGAATTCATATGCCAAATGGATAATGATCCCCTAAATTTCCCTCCATTTTCAGTGTACCTCTTATGGAAATGTCTGTTACAATATATGAATTTAGGCTTTTGAAACTGAAAAAAACAGTTTCATGGTGTTAGTATATGTAAGTAGTAATAAGAATGTTCACAAGTGTATTTAAGAGAATACTCAAGGGTGTGACTTTTTTTTTTTTTTTTTTTTTTTTGTAGCACAGATCACTTCTACTGTATCACTGTATTAATTTGTAATTGGATAGACTGACATTTCCCAGATAACAGTTACTCATTGTTGCATTCAGAATTATTGATTCCATCTTTGGGGAGTTAGGAGTTAGTATTCATTGTCTTTTTTTTAAAAACAAAACAGTTAGGCAGTTGAGGCTGTTTCTTATGAAACAGTTTGTTCTAGTTAGCTCTGATGTTCTCTGTGCAGTATTGTTAGGAAAATTCTAGGCAATTGTTCTTTTGAAAAGGAAAGTGATACTTAGAACTGTTATCTATCTGGACTCTGTTTTGAAAAATACACTTGAGTATTTTTCAATTGCTTTGGTTAGAAATTATTTTGCCCTATTATTGCCCTATTATTTTGGTCATACTAGTTTCAGACATTAATTTCTGTAATTAATTTGGTTTTTTTTTCCTAACTAATCTATTTGCAGATGTGATGCAGATCCATCTGCCCTAGCTAAATATGTTCTGGCTTTGGTAAAGAAGGATAAAAGTGAAAAGGAACTGAAGGCATTGTGTGTTGATCAGCTGGATGTATTTCTTCAGAAAGGTATGGGCTTTGTCATAACAATTAAGATTGAGTGAAAATTCTGTCTTGTTCAATTTATTCAAGCAATCATTTACCACAGAGTTGGGCTTTGATCTCTTTATTAGCTTTATTACTTTGTAGAATGTAATTCAGTTTTCATAAACTAATTTAAAAAAGCCCAGGTCTATAGGTTAGCATGCATATATTAGGTATATGTTTTGTTAGTACTCACAGAGGCACAGAATCATAGATGGTTTGGGTTGAAAGGGACCATAAAGATCTTGTAGTTCCAGCTCCGTCCTGGGCAGGGACATCTCACACTAGACCAGGTTTGTCAGGTCATGGTCTGACCTGGTCTTGATTACTTCCAGGACTGGGCATCCACAACTTCCCTGGGCAAGTACTGAACCTCTGTATATGTATAGGCCAGAAATATTTTTCCAGATGCTTTATTAAGAGACATTAAATAATTCAAGAATTGAAATTTTTTGTGAAATATTCTTCATTATTGACATGTTTTTTGACTCTGTAAATGTCCTTTTAAAATATAAATTAGGGACGCAGTATTTAAAGAGAATACTCTTTGGTTTTTTTGCTGAATGCAGGTTTTGGTTGCTTGTCTGAGTTTTTTGGGTTTATTTCTTTATTAATTTTTAAAGCAAATGTTAACCATGGTTTTTTATAATGGATATTTGTATGCTCCTTACTTTTAGAAACTCAGATATTTGTGGAAAAACTGTTTGATGCTGTGAATACAAAAAGCTACCTACCTCCACCAGAACAGCCATCATCAGGAAGCCTGAAAGTAGAATTTTTTCAGCACCAAGAAAAGGAGACAAAAAAGGAAGAGGTGGGCATTGATTTTAATTTACACATACATCTTTTTCGTCATTCATGTAATTTGCTTATGTTCAACTTTATAGTGTTTATTAGTAATAGTTATTAGCAATTTATTATAGTTTCTATCAATAATTATGTTTATTAATCATATTATTAATAATTACATGACAGTGTTAAAATAAGTCAGAAGATTTGTGCTTGGCACGTTGAGCACTGCTGCGTGATTTTTCTAACACAAGTGGGTGTTTCTAATGAAAACCAAGGTGGTTTTGCTGAGGCAAAGGTAAATGAGATTATTTAGTAGTGTAGGAGCTGCAGTATAACCTGCATTAGTTCTCTGGTTAAAATTGCTGTTGTGCTTGTGCTGCACTTTAATTCTCCATAAATCCAGGCTGCTATTCTAAATTGCAGTTCTCACTCCTTCAGCTGCTTGATGCAGATAACATCCTTTTGTCACAAGTGTTTAATGTTGTTCATTGAGCCAGAAGAGTAAGTTTTTGCTTTTCAATAGCAGCCCAAGTTCACCTCTGGGAAAGTGTTTTAAGTGTGAACTGAACTAGATAAGCTGCTGATGAAAGAAAGACTTTGGTATTGGTTGTTGAACATCCATGCTTTCTCAAATCTTCCCAAAGCCTTAATAGGATTTTTTGTTTACCTACAGTAAAAGCAGCTGTATTTTAAGTGCAGCACCATAAAGATTATTTTATTTTATCTCAAACAGGGATTTGAATATTCCTAGAAATAGAAATAAACATGTTACGAAGATTCTCTTGTTATGTTAGAGACTAAAATATTTAATTTCAGTGTTACTGCTGATTGCTCAGTGTTCAGAGTTTTTGGTTTTATTTGGTTATGCAGAAGTCTGCGTTTTAGTGTACTCATGTTTTGATCTAATATCTATGCTTTGAATTCAGATTGTTAAAGAGGAAGAGCGAGAGAAAAAGTTCTCTAGAAGATTAAATCACAGCCCTCCTCAGTCAAGTTCTCGCTACAGAGACACCAGGTAAAAAGTTTTGTTTAACTCCTTGTATTATATCAGTAATCAGATGGATTTCGATTTTTTGCTGAATTAAATACTTTGTTTCTGTATTGTCATCTAATAAGCCTGAAAAGAAAGCTTCTATTGCTTTTACGCATATGTAGTTAAGTGGCAAGTGTGTGTCAGTGTAACCTGTGTCTCAAGTTGTGCACAGCTATTACCCTTGGAGTTATAGGAGTAATTCTGGTGTTAGATTTATGGTTTATATTGCAGTATTTATTCTGCTTGATATTGAGTTTGAGTTTTGATTTTGAAGCATTCCCTTCAATAAGTCTTGGTGTTTCCGACTTGGGAAATATGCAGTATTGGGCAGAAACAGAAATTTATATATGTTTTAAAATTGTAGGTATGGTAAAAATAAAATGAATAAATCCTTCTGAGAAGAAAGGAGTAGCCATAAGTTACATACAATTTGTAGCTCTTCTCTAGTTTTCCATTGACATTTTTTAAAGTTTTCAAGTAGTTAAGATTTCAAATTACGGCTTCATAAGTCTTGTAATTAACATCTTATATTTCATGTTTAGAAGCCGTGATGAAAGGAAAAAAGATGAACGTTCTCGGAAGAGGGATTATGACCGAAATCCTCCCAGAAGAGATTCCTACAGGGATCGATACAACAGACGGAGAGGGAGGAGTCGGAGCTACAGCAGGAGTCGAAGTAGGAGTTGGAGCAAAGAGAGGTTACGGGACCGTGATCGAGACCGGAGCAGAAGCCGGAGCAGAACGCGAAGCAGAGGTACCAACAGTTGGTCTCTAAAATACGGTGAATGTTTTCTACAAAATTTAGAAACTAAACTTGAAAACTGTGTTCAGAATGTACTAGAATTTCCTCTATTGATCTTGTTCCTTTATTCAGATTTAGCTTTGTTTTCTGTGGAAATGAGGCTTTTGTGATTGTGTTCTCAGTTCTTGTTTTCCTCCATTACCCTCTGTTCTGTTTTAATATCTTTGTATTGAGGTGGCTGTGCTGGCCACTTTTAAGCATTGTTGCATGAGAGGCAGAAAAATAAAAGTTATTTCCATTTCATTAAGTTTTAGGAAACTCAGAATCTGGTTTAGGGAGATACAGAAATTAATATCTTTGTCCTGTCTTTAACAATGTACAGGTAAAAACCAGTCTGGTAGAACTCCCCTGTGTATTTTTTTTCTGTAAAACAGCCCTTGGTAGCTCAGCCCTAAAACTAGAAATGCAGATTTCTGGAAAATATGAGAGCAGATATTTTCCAGACAACTTATTAACAAGCAAATTAAATGACATGCAGCAGTTTAACTAAAGGACTACAACATGATTAAATCTTAATTTAAGGATTATTTACACAAACTGAAATGACAGTACCTTATGGACAATATTTTAGAGTGAAAGCTTTGTTTCTTAGAGCATGAAGAAAAGCCTGTTTTATCCACACTGATGATGATACCCACACCTCAAAGCCATCTTTGAGACATTTCATAATATTCCTTTAATGTGGAGTTATTTAAGTCTATTAACTTATGTAATGACATAACGAGTCTGTCTTAATTGAGATACTTACTTTTGTCTTGGTGGTAATACTAGAAAATGAAGAGAATAGTTTGTATGTATTCAGAATAAAAGGTCATTTTACTTGCTCTATCTGCCCAGGAGTGTTCCACACCAGTCAAGCATTATTATTTCACCTATTAAGGCAAAGCTTTGCATGCAATAAATATGTGCATTTGAGTGCAGCAGAAAATGAAAATCAACGAAATGAAGACACAACAATAACATTGTCTTGAAATGTTAAAGATTTGTAACTTTTATAGTATTTTCAAGCCATTGTTACCCTTTTCTTGCCATTGCTTCCCTTTAGTAAAAAAAAAAAAACTTAATATCTGAAGTTCTTACATGGATCATTAAAGAAGATGTACTCTGCCTGAAGTTAAATAGGGCATCTGCTCTACTGTGGATATATCTGTTATTAAAATTGCCCAGGGACTGGCTATGTACTTCACAGATTATTATTTTTCTGATTAAACCTTTGGAATGTAGAATCATGGAATAGTTGAGGTTAGTGGAGACCTCTGAAGGTGGTGTAGTCTAATAACCTTTATCAAAACAAATAAACTGGAGCAGGTTGCTTAGGACCAGCTGGGTTATAAATAACTCCAAGGATGGAGACTCCACAGGCACTTTGGGCAACCTGTAAAACATTTCAATTATTGTGTATATGTAGTGGGTTGATGTGGAGTAAGGATACTTAGAGAGTAGTGGCTGTTTCTGGTGAAAAGGTAGATAAGAAATTATCCAGTATAATTTTTATTTTTATTTTGTTGTTACAGAAAGGGATTTAGGAAAGCCAAAATATGACATGGATAGAACAGATCCATTAGAGAACAATTATACTCCAGTTTCTTCTGTGACAAATATTTCATCTGGCCACTACCCTGTCCCTACACTGAGCAGTACTATTACTGTTATTGCTCCTGCTCATCATGGAAATAACACTACTGAAAGTTGGTCGGAGTTCCATGAAGAGCAGCTGGACCACAACTCCTATGGAAGACCTCCGCTGCCAAAGAAACGCTGTAGAGATTATGATGGTAAGTACATTTTAATTTTTTAATTGCTTCCTGCAGCTATGTTTGTCCCCTTTCTGAAAAGATTGAGGTAATTCACCCTTCTTTTTCTGATCTTCTCTAGTATAGTGGGGTTTTTCTATTGCACACTTCTTGGTTGCAAATTTTACCATGTTACCACTTCTTACTGACTTCAGACAGCTCTTTTAGTGTTTGTCTACTTTTTACTTGCTAGGACTATTTTGTATAAATTAAAAGTAATATATTTAAAAAATCCATTTTTATCCAGGTTTTCTGTCTTAGGTCATGTTCCAACCAAATACTGTATGTGGTGGTTTTGAAAATGGTTGGCACCTTACTGATCTCATCTTATTTCATTCTATCCTATCTAACAGACAGTTTTTAACTAGAAAGGTCTAGAGCTGAAACTTCCCAGGCTCATTTCTTTCTGTGTAGGTGTTTCTTAAAACTGGCTAGGTTTTTACTTATCTCTGTCTTAAGATTTCATTTTAAATGTCTTGTGCCAAAATATACACAAGAGGCTGCTGCAGCTGGCAGTGCCTTACCTAAACTCAGCCAGTCAACCTGTGAGCTCAGATGGGTTGAAATCTTCCTGTGAAGTTGCTTCTGAGGGATTTTGCTGTTGTTTTATTGCGTACCACAATGAGGACTTTAAGTTCTAGGCCAGTTTACATTCAGAACTCTGATTAGAAAATTTTTTTAAGTAAAAAAAAATGGGAAACTGAGCTTTCAAGTGTTGGCAGAGTTGTACTGATGAAGAATAGTTTTGCCAGTGTACCTGACAGCAATATGGAGCAAGTGGAATTGTGGATGTGTCATTTTGTTTTGAAGTTTTTTCTCTTCAGTGGCTACATGTTTCCATCATACTGCTCTTCCTATCTGCGCTTTCAAATTTTCAACCTTACGCTCTGCTGAAATTCTGTTTTTGTTCAACATTTCAATTTCACGTGCTCTATAACTCTTCCTGAAGATGAGGTAATGCATACTGCTTCCCCACATCATGTCTTGAGGAAGTGGGCACTCCTCTTTCCTATTTACCAGAGGGTGTTTCACCCTTTTCCCTGTATTGCACTGACTGGTAGTTTGGTGTCATTTCTGTGGACACTGTTGCTAAACAGATAGTAATAGAACAGTCTGGGCTAGAAAGGCCCTGTTAAAGTCATCTAGTCTGGCATCCCTACAATAGGCATGGTCGTCTTCTATGAGATCTTGTTGCTCAGAGCCCACTCCAATATGACCTTGAATGTTTCCAGCTTTTCTGGAAACATTCCTCTGTTTCCTCTGGAAACTGCCTCTTCCACTGTTTAACCACTTTCATTATAATAATTTCTTTTTCTTATATTTGCTTTGAATCTACCATGTTTTAGTTTAAAACTGTGACCCCTGGTCCTATCACTTCATGTCCCACCAAAAAGTTTGAAGTATAAGGGCTGCAGTGAGTACTTAAATTCACTCTCTGAGCCTTCTTTTCTCCAGTTTGAACAGCTCCAACTCTCAGCCCGTCCTCATAAAAGGTGCTTCAGGCTTTTGTTAGTTTTTGTGGCCCTCCTCTGACCTCCTATGTTTGACTTGTGTGTAAAAAAAAAAGTGTATGTGTATTCATTTTTATTTATATATATTTAATATTTACAAATGCATATCTTATATGTAAATAACAAATTTTGCTCTTATGTAACCACATTAAACTATGGCAGATGTTTATAATGTTTCCTGAAACAATTGCAAAAGAGGAAAAAAAAAAAAAGTAAATTTGTTCATGTTGGAATTTCATAATATTAACTTCTGACTTTTGATTGGGGTTTCTCAATCCTAGCATCTGCACTTTTTGCTTAGAAACAAATTGATTTTGTTGATGTGATGACATCTAGAGTTGATTCTTTGCTTTCACCATTTGTTATAATACAGTGCAGAATAATTAAACACTTTTTCCTAGCAAGTTTCTGCAATGTCTGTGTGTGCTGATTGTTAAAAATAAAATTAAACAATTTCATTTTCTAATCTAAGCTTCTGCTGGTATGTGGAGCTCTTAATTTACAAACTGCCACATTATATATTGAATGTCTTGTATCTACCCTGAATCGAGCTACAGCTGAATACTGACAACAGTTCTTTTTGATGTTTCAGAGAAGGGTTTCTGTATGAGAGGAGATATGTGCCCTTTTGATCATGGAAGCGATCCAGTAGTGGTAGAAGATGTGAATCTTCCTGGCATTCTACCTTTTCCAGCACAGCCCCCTGTTGTCGAAGGACCACCTCCTCCTGGACTTCCTCCCCCTCCACCAATTCTCAGTCCTCCTCCTGTTAACCTTAGACCTCCAGTACCACCACCAGGCCCCTTACCACCTAGCCTTCCACCTGTAACAGGTAATTAAAAAAGATCAAACCCACGGGTTCTTTTATAGGAAGGCCTGGA
Organism: Fringilla coelebs; assembly: GCF_963513975.1. Taxonomy (NCBI): domain Eukaryota; kingdom Metazoa; phylum Chordata; class Aves; order Passeriformes; family Fringillidae; genus Fringilla; species Fringilla coelebs. The sequence goes on from NC_140029.1 coordinate 48,184,530, forward strand.
TCTTACTTGAATTGTATGCAGTGCAAAAAGCCGTTTTGAAGAATCCCAGCTGTATTATGTAAAGTTGAACAGTGCTCTACTGTGGCATAGCTTACTTCAAAATTATTCTGTCTGATGAGAATTGTTGCAGCGTTGGTTATTGTAGAATGCTGCATGCTAAGAGTGACTACTCTTTAATATGGAATAATATTTTCATTGTTTTTAAGCAGAAGCATGACATAACAAAATTCAGTTCCTTGAGTATTATAGAAGTTGTCCAAAATTGACTACTGTCAAAGAAGGGAAAATCCTGGAAACAACTGATCCTTACTGTTTCATTCATAGTAATAGAAGTAAAGATAATTCATGACCGCATCAAATTTATACCTGAAAATACCATTTGAGGTTAATTTTAAAACTAAACTTGTAAAGTAACTAAGGAGAAGTCTCAGTTGTTTTTACTGTTTCACTGGAAAGTACCTCAGCTGAAGCCCTAAGAATTACATGAAAACTTATGTGCCTGGCTGTCATTTATAAAGTAGTTAAAGTTTAGTGCTGAGTTGCCTTGTGTGGTTTAAAAGCTGTTATGTTATTATGTTAGTTTTATGTGATTATTCCTTTGTCTCTTTTTTCTCCTAACTTACGGGTCCCACTTCATAAAATTATTCAGGAGTAATTGCTATTTGATATTGCTTAGAAGTTTCTTAAACTGTTTAAATTTCCAGTTGATAGTATATTTAAGAAAGATATGAATGAATGTATTTATTTCAGTTAATATAGAATGTAACTTCCTCTGGTTTGGGCAGTTCTGCATTACATGCTATTTTCAGATCTGGTTCACAAGTTCAGATATATCACTTTATAACTTTTTCCAAAACCTACTCTTGTCAATGATTAAATTGAAGATCAGGCTTGACTGTTTAGCTTTGAGAGAGTCGCATTACCTGTTTTAAAAAAAGTCAAACCAACCAAATTTTAAGAAGAGTTCCATTAGAGTTGAAGGTTTCTTCTTGAGTGTTTAGAAAAATTATTTCAGTCAAGTTAGTTATTGTCATCATAGCACATTTTGTAATATTAAAAAATACTTTTGTTACTTCAAAAATAAAATTTGTTTCTTTGATCAGCTTTTATTGAGCTTTTAAGGGCTTAATTTGGTAAAGATGAATACTAGTCTAGCAATTAAATTTTACTTGTAGAAAGAAGGTGTTTGGAGAAATGTTAAATGATTCAAATGCTTTTCAGTCTAATCCAAGTTCTGAGTCATTTGTGTTGCGGGTGGTTTCATGTGAATTTGTGGTACAGCATCAAGTCTGCAGGGGTGCCCTCTCAGCCCCTTTTTTCTTAAATAACCTTAAAAGTATTTCAGATCAGTTTCCTTATGAGGGGAGTGTAATGAAAGTGTAGTGGATAATAAATGAATGCAGCGTTTTCCTTTGTTTTTGGCAGGACCACCCCCTCCCCTTCCACCACTGCAGCCTGCTGGCATGGATGCCCCCCCAAACTCAGCAACCAGCTCAGTTCCTACTGTTGTTACCACGGGTATTCATCACCAGCCGCCTCCTGCTCCACCCTCTCTTTTTACAGCAGGTGTAGTACTGAGGCTTTGCCCACAAGGTTTGCTAAATAGAATAACATTGATTCATATTATACTGTACTTTATAGAGATTATAATGTCATATTTTGAGAGAATAAGTTTGTGCTGTATAGATTGTGACAGTAAATTAACATTCTTCTTTTCAGACTTAGTTCAAGACATAACGTAAAATTTGCATATAAAGTGTGAATTTTGACTGGAGAGTAATATTTTTATTATGTTAAAGCAGAAAACTTGGCATGATGGTTTTTTATGATAGTGGTTATACAGCTCCTTTATTGTAACTCTATCTTGTAATTAAATTAATTATTATATCTGAAACCTTAAGGGTTTTAACTGCAATTTATTTTAATTAGACAATTTTTTTGTTACCAGAAACGTATGACACAGATGGCTATAATCCAGAAGCTCCAAGTATAACAAATACTTCAAGACCTATGTATAGACATAGAGTACATGCCCAAAGACCAAATTTGATAGGACTCACATCAGGTGATATGGATCTACCACCCAGAGGTATGCTCTCAAAGCTATACTTAGTTTAGCTGATTTTCTTGCATTAATGCAGGTTGAGGAACTTTGCAGAGAATACTGGAAAATACAGCATTTTCCTAAAATCTTCTGGAATTAAGAGATTTTTAGTTGAATAGGGAACTATGTCTGTAATTGCTTTGTGTGTGCATTTTTGCAGGTAAAATGAAATCTCTCACTAGAGTATTGCACAGTTTACCTTTAGCTGTACTAACTGGTCACTTTGTATATCTTTTGTACAGAAAAATGTTAATGTTTCTATAGTTGAATCTCAGGATGATTTTTGCTATTAGAGGAGGGAGTAATTTTTATCTGGTAGCATTTTTATGCATGAATAATCTTAACCTCACAGTTCCTGTGGTCCTGAGAAGAAGCAGCAGCACACAAAATAAGAATGGAAAAGGGATAAAACCATTTTTAATGTGGTTTTTATTTGCATTTGTATGTATTTCTATTTAATCTTACTATGTTTCTGTTGGTGTATTTTCAGTGAGGAGTCCCCCAGTGTGATTCCTGTTCTTCAGCAAAAGTGACTCCTTTCCCAGTCCATCCATAAATCTTGCTCCTAGGTGTTATTGCCCTGGAGTACTATGCATTTCCTATCATGACCATTTTTGTGTGTGCCATCTAATAGTAGAATGGAGGTGTTAGCTGGAGTGGTGTGAGCCTCAGAGTATTGCATGGGACATTGTGAATCATTGTGAATCAGAGCACAGTCATCTCGAGGCAGATGCCTTCTGTCACACCTCTTTTGTTTTCTGTATGTGTGATGTTACAATGACAAAATGAGTGCTATTAGCTATTTTGATCTGTCACAACATCAGTTGATAGTTAAGTCTGTGACCAAGGTTTGATTCAGTCAGAACAAGAATCATAGTAATTTCAAAATAAACAATTGTGCTTTTCAGTGCAAATTCAGTGTGAGCAGAATATTTTTTTACAAACAAATGCACAGAAAATAAATTATAAAAAAGTAAAATCTTCTCATCTATTTACAGAAAAACCTCCTAATAAAAGTAGTATGAGAATAGTGGTAGATGCTGAATCCAGGAAAAGAACAATTGGTGCAGGGGATGGTGGAGTTCCTACAAAGAAGACTTGGTTTGACAAGTGAGTGACTGTTAACAGTGTTGGCTTAAGAGATGAAATTTCATTAACTGCTTTACTGTAATCTGAAACATATGTATATATAAAAAAATTGCAAGCAAGTGAAACTGTGAGTACATTGATGGTACTAAAGTAAGTCATACTATAGTGTGAGATGTATTTATTTGACTGTCTTCTATCAAAGGTAGGATACAGATAGATGAAGTTGTTTTGGATGATACGAAGATCTGTTCCTTGAAAGTTGGCATGATATAAGAAGCAGGGTGATGGTTGTTCGAGATGACTGATTTTAGTTGTGAAATGTGAATTTTATCACTGCTATTTTGTTTTGAGTTGCCAGGTATGTTACTGAGAAAAAACCAGAGGGTGCAAGGTTGGAAGGGATTTTAAGAGATTGCTGGGACTGAGGAAAGCCTTGAAATAGTAGTTATATAGCTAATAAACAGTTTTTGGAAAGAAGCAATGTAAAAGTCAGGAATTACACTGACATGAGCAAATAGATATGAATTATTTCACAGATTTATGTGCTGAGGTATGCTGAGAGTATCAGTGGGGAAGATAGCAATTGAATGGGTGTGTGCCCTGTACTCTCCTTCACTCTTCTAAAATTGTATTATTTTTTAAGTCTGCAGATCTTTGTGTCTCGTACACATGCTTCTGTGTAAGCAAATACAATTTAACATTGTGTTTTCTAGTTTGCTATGGATTTCTGGCTTGATTTTTTATTTGTTGCAGGCAAAATTTTAACAGAACAAGTAGTCCAGGTTTCCAGAAGAAAGTGCAGTTTGGAAATGAAAATACAAAACTTGAATTGAGAAAAGTTCCTCCAGAACTTAACAACATCAGCAAACTTAATGAGCACTTCAGTAAGTTTGGAAACTTAGTCAACTTGCAGGTAAGAGTCAACAAAGAGAAAGCAGTATGCTTTGATGTAAAGGCAGTGGTAGTTGCTAAAAGAAGAATGCCATTTTTTTCCCTGGTTCCCTGAAATTCTTTATTATTTTCCTAACTTTCTTAAACAAGATCTCATTGTTTTTAATGATATTGCCATCGAAGAAGCAGAAATTAAATGTTCTAGTCATCCTTTAGATTTTGAACAAATGTGTTCCTCAGAGATAAGGCTTTTAAGAGACATTGTTTAAAACATTGAAAATTGATTGCACGTGGATTTTTCTGGCCCATTTAATCAAGTTTGGATATGCTCTCATAAACGCTCGGTATATTCAGAGATAAATTGTAAATACGGAAAACCTGCATTTCTCATCCAGAAAGCAGTCCCTGTGACATAATTGCTTTCCATGGTAATGACTGTTTGTCCCTTAAAATTACTTTGTGATTTATTGGAATCACCCAATAAGCAATTAAAGAGAGAGGAAAGCAGTGAAAGAATTAGGGCCGACTTAGGCTGATGTTGCATATTGCAGGCTGCACGTGTAATGTCAGTATTTCATACCCAGTCTCTAAGCTACTCAGTGTGACCTTTCACCGTGCTTCGTTATCAACAAGTTTCAGGTGCTACCATGCATTTTGCTAAACCCTTCCTTGTTTGCACTGAGGGCTGGAATGAAGAAGTGCAGCAATATTTTTGTACATACTGATACAGTACAGAATAAACACTCTGTGCCTGTCTGAACACTGGAGGGATTTTAAATCTCTCTTAATTGTTATTAAATATTTCTTAAGCGTTTCTGTAGTTTACCTAAGAATATGGGTGTATTAGCAGGCAATATTTTTCATTAAGGCAAGTAAAACATGGACGTGTATGGAGAGACAGATATGTGTATGGAGATTGCAAGCTATGCTCTTCTTGCAAAGAATATATATAGTCTTGGCTTTTGAAACTAAAATGATGTCTTAATGCTCAAAGGAGGGAAATCAAAATGAACTTTGCTGTCTAGCTCTAATATTAGATAACATTTGCTCTCTAACCCCTGCATTTTTTGTAGTAATTTTCTTTACTTGCTGATTCTTCCTTTTGTCTTTCAAACAACTGCTCATATTTGCAAACAGAAATACTGGTTGACTGGGGGTTTTGCTTTACTTGGTTAGTTTGAGGTTTTTTAAACTACTCTTTAATTTGTTAGCGTAAACTCAAGGTTGATTTTGACACCAGGCCTTTCAAATGGGCTCATGAATGGGAAGTATTTATCTAATGACACGTATGGGGTTTGGTGTAAATTGTAAGCTTCTAAGTCTAAAAGCTAATGATTTAATGATAATTTAGACACAAATGAGAATCCTCTGTGTGGTAACTTCTGTTCTTCTGTTTTAAATCTTAGGTTGCATATCAGGGTGATCCAGAAGGTGCCCTTATTCAGTTTGCCACCCATGAGGAAGCAAAGAAAGCTATATCAAGTACAGAAGCAGTATTAAATAATCGTTTTATTAAAGTTTATTGGCATCGAGAAGGCAGCGCACCACAAATCCAGACTACCACACAGAAGGTAGAGGATCTAAGTCTGTTTTAGCATATTATGTAAAAAACAATCTTCAAAACACTTTTAAGAGACTGTTAATATCAAGTAAACTAAGTCCCTTTGAAATAATGACTACTTCATGTAATTAATTTCCAAAAGTCACTCTTCAGTTGTAAATTCTTTGACCTGATATACAATGTTCAGCAGTTGATTAGCAAGGTGAGACCAAAGGTATTTAAGGAAAGCCCTTCTGTGACTTTTTGTGTATTCCACTCTGTTACCATGTCAAGCAAGGTTTGATGAAGCTCTCTTCTGAATAACATCTATTTTGCTTTAATTGACATAGGCTTTTTTATTTATTTTGGTGAGCAGCAGAGTTATATTTCTTTTCGTGAAAGATGATCTCCATTTTCTTCCATGAAGTTCTGGTCTTTCCCTTTCCCTTTTCCCTTCCCTTCTGGTTGGGCATGCGTATTGTTGTACAAAGTAACAGAAGAATTTGGTTTACACATAGGTGCCTCTGTGTATACACGTGTAGATCTAAGAACTTGCAAACAATAGTGGAAAAGAACTGCATTAGAGTCTAATTTTCTAGGAAGGGATCAGGGATGTTTTTAAGTAGAGAGGTAGTAGCTGATCTCTATGATAGCCAGGGATAGAATGGGAATGGATTGGAGGTATTTCACAAGAGGTCCAGAGTGGGCATGAAGCATTTCTTTGCTGAGAGAGTGGTCAGACAATGAAACTGGTTTTCTAGAGAGGTGGCTGATGGCCCCAGGCCTGTCACTCTTTTTAAGAGGTATTTGGACAGTATCCTTAACAATGTGCTTCAACTTTTGGTCAACCCTGAAGTGACCAGACAGTTGGACTAGATGATTGTTACAACTGAAATACTCTGATCTACATTTTTTTAATTGAAATACAGAGGCACATTTGGAAGTTGTCATGTTTGTAGCAGCATTGGCAGCATTAAAAAAAATACAACAGCAATTACTGCTGTGAAGGGTAGATTTGTAACTTGTGTGAAGCCAAATCAGACTTGTCAGCAGTACAGCAGTGGCTGTACTCAAGCAGAAGAGAGGAATCTTGGGTTTGCCATGGCTCTCTGGGTTATTGAGTTGAGCCTTCTCAGCGGCTGGTGTAGCAAGTCCTTCAAAATGTCTGTGTATCCTGCTCTATTGGATTTGCCATCAGTGTGGAACAGCACATTCTGCACTTCAGAAATACAAAACAGGCTGTGTAGAAGAAATGGTCACTTAATGATATATGCTGATTTGTGAATGACTTTAGTTAGGGGATTCTTTCAATTGCTGCTCTGAGTTGAGAATCCCTACTTTCTCTTTGATGGTGTGTGTCATCATCATTTAGAATTAGTGACCTGATTTTCTATGGCAATCCTGCTGTACAGCATTTTAACAGTTTTCTTTCTCTCCTTCTTTGTAAGAAATGCCCTGATTTTTCTATCTTCAAAAATTCGGTTTTAATAGCATCTATCTCACTGTCTTCCCTGTTATTATCCTTTAGATTTTATCAATATCCTTAATGCTTTGTCTAAAGTAGTGCTGCTCAAAATGGGTATTTCTTTTCTAAGCTTGATTTTCATCTCATCCAGAAGAGGGCAGTGGAGTACATCATTTGCATTCCTCTTACTCAAACGATAGCTTGGACTGTGCTTACAGCTTATTTGCTGATTATGCTATTCAGAGTATTATTGGAGTATTAACCCTATATTTCCAAACAAGCATTCGATCTGTTTAGTTCTTATTTGTAGTAGTCCCATAATTTGTTGTGGTGTTAACAGCTTCCAATCACACCACCTTTAGCAAGTTAACTTGGTTGGTTTGAGAATGAATTCCCCTTAGTCCTGGGGGCAGTATTAGATGTTTCTACCTCACCAAGAACAGCCATTCAGCATATGTCAGCAGACTGCATTTTGAAATCTGTTACAAGCAACAGAAGGCACACAGTAACAAGAAAACCTTTTAACAGGAAATTAAAATTTCAATGCTTCTATATTCTTCTTCTTCCCCAAGATATAGAACTTAAATTGTTGAGTCAGTAAACAGATATTTTTTTGTTCAGAAGTCTTTCAGGAGCATGAATATTTACTTCTCTTTTCATTGAAATTAATATTTCGTATCATATCTATGAGTAATATGGAAACTTTATACCTCTTCATATACTATAAATACTTGTATTTTTCAAGATTTTTGTTATGTTATTTAATGATGGATTAGTTAATTTCACCTGTGTTTGTAATGGCATCCAACCAGATTTTGTTTATCAGGCACCAAGACAGGCTTTTGAATTTTCTTCAGTGTAAAGTCAGTTGACTTTTAAATTGTCCTGTCAGTAGTATCTGGTCCAGCACAATTGCTTAACCATTGCTATTTTATCAGCAGGATTACTTTGGAAATTTTTTGCTGTAGAATTTCCAGAGAGGTGGAAGTACTTAGGTAAAGATGGGGGGATTCAGCTATAATAAATCACCAAATAAAAGGCTTCTGCTAAGAAGTAGAAAATAATATGCGCTCCACATCTGAGGCAGATAAAACAGGAAGCTCTGGGCCTAAAAGGCAGCACAAAGAGATTTAGGTTAAATATTAAAAAAACATTTTCTAATGCCAAAGCATGCTGAAGCACTTTTGCCTAGAGAGGTGACAGGACCTGTTTCATCTGAAATTTGTAAGAACGAGGCAGATGGATACTGTCAGTAATGGCATAACTGACTTTACCCTACAGTGGAGAGAAATGGATTAGGTGACCTTCTGAGAGCTATAAATATGACAGTAAGCTTGCTTGGAAGCATATTTTTTGATCTTAACTGTTGAATGTTTTTGTTCAAGGAAAAAAAAGGTGTTAGCTGTCTGGATATATCCATTGCAGATTCAAAGATTATCTACTATCTTTTCTTTTTCTTCAGTCCCATGACTGCATGTTTCTATAAACTTTCTTTTCTATTTTGTCCAAGTTAAACATTTAGGAGATGAAAAGTGTGATGTGTCACTGTAAAAAGTGAGAGTCTTTATGATACAAGTTTATATTCTGTCTTTTCATAACTAAACAGTTGATGGTGAAAGAGTTGTGAGAGGAATCAGAAAACCTCTTTATTACATTTTATTTTGTTCTAATAGGTAGAATTAAAGTTAGGCCGAGTAAATGTAATTAATAGAAATAAATCAGTTGTTTGGTCACTTCTGTAAGTTGTAAGTGCAGAATGAATGTTCTTGCCACTTGTGCTACACAAATACTCAGTATAACATAATAAATTTCGTGAAGTGCTTGTTTATCCCATCAGGTGAATGACAGAAGGGAAGAAGTGTAAACATAAATTCCATTGTAATTTCATTGTATACTAACTGAATGACACACTAGCAGCCTTCTGTTGTTAATCTTGTGCTGTGCCTTTTGGGGGCTGGGGTGGTGTTGCAGGTGATCCAGCCCTTAGTGCAGCAGCCCACTTTGCCTGTAGTGAAGCAGTCGGTGAAGGAGCGGCTTGGCCCGGTACCTGCGAGTAATATTGAACCTGCAGAAGCACAGGGTGCCAACACAGAAGTCGCTCAGGTTTGTGTCATAGTGAGGAATTCAGTTGCCTGTTCTTTCTGAAATACGTTCTGTAGTGTATGAATGTACCAGTTACTTCTATGGTGCAAGTGCACATTTACTACTTCAGAGTGCTGCTGCTTACATTGTTAGTGGTGTTTTCCTGTTAAGGTTTTCCTCAACGCAGTGATATTTGGCTTTTTTACCTGAGCCTGGTGCTTAATTTTTTTAGTATTATAGCTTTTTTCATAGTTTAAAAAGAAAAACTGAAAGGCTTTCAGACTGTTTCAAGATCTTTGTGTTAGATTGCTGGTGTCAGATTTCAAAATAAAGTGAGTCTCTATCCAAAGAACTAAAAGCTAATTTTTTTTCTTTGTATATGTATTTTATCTGTTAAACACCTAAAATCATTAGAGAATGAAGCTCTGTATCTAGGAGAATTTGTAGAATTTGTTTCTTTCCCCTAATAAAAGGAAGAATGTAACCACAGTACCAGTGTGAATAATGACAGAATCTGGTGTGTTACTCCCATTAGAAATAGTCTTTAATGTTTTATTATATTTGCAACATTTCCTTATTAGCATTATGCTGCTGCTTTGGTTTTACCTCTGTAAAGGAAGTCCAGCACAAATCAGAACACATTTGTAATTTAAATTCAAACAACTTTCTGCATGTGATGCAGATGTAATCTGCAAATAGCAGATTATAGAACACAAGATCTGTAGTGTATTTAAAAGGGCCTGGCAGATAATCCTCTGCCAGCTAGCATGTCTGGAACTTCTTGCAAAAAATATGTAGGATAATCTTTGATTCCAAATTTGGCTTCGTATTTGTCTTACCCAATTATAGATGTATATTAACTGAAAAATCAAATATCTAAAATTAATTTTATCAATTGTTTGAATATTTTTCTTTTAAGGTTGCTTAAAAGTCTATGATTTTATTAAATATTTTTTCTAAATTGCTAGTGCTTGTAGTGTACATTTGAACTGTAATTATGCTTTGTTTTCTTAGAATGTGACTAAATTATCTGTGAAGGATAGACTGGGTTTTGTGTCAAAGCCAGTTACTCCAACAACTGAAAAGGTAAGAAAATGTCTCATATTCTCTCATATTTATTTTCAGTAGAATTAATTTTTTTTTCAAACCCCTTGTGTCAATATTGTTTCATAACTATGAATTAAACAATTTGTGAAGGATTAGTATTAGGAAGTATAATAAGTCAAAACTCAGCAGATGGCTAAATTATTATAAGGACAAAAGCTGCTATTTTGTGGATTTTTTTTAATCTATCAGTTTCCTTTTATTCAGTCATACAAAAAACTGGATATGTTCCATAATCCTGACTTGTTCAGAGGTATGCAAAAATAAATTTTAAAAATAAATAAATTTTAACATTACATATGACACTGTAGAACACAGTTCTATAAAATGTTTCTGGTCTTCTGTGCCCCTTAAAAGATGATGCTGCAAACATTTACCATTTTATTTGGTTTTACAATTTGCAGTACTTGTGAAAAGATAAAGGTGGAAATTAATCAGTATAGAAAGGACAAAGGTAAGGGGGGAAAGGTGCGTCTGAATTGTGGTTATGAGCTATGTATTTTGGCCAGTGTTTCCAATTTTCAAAATACAAAGTAGTTGATGTGTTTACTGTAGTAGCAAAGTTTGTAATGCACGTTTCCAGATCTATTTGGCACTTCAGGGGATAGGCTTCCCCAATGTTTTTAACATTTGTTTGAGAAAACTTGTAGTAGAAACACAGAAAGTTTTACCTCCTAACAGAATTCCTCTGTCTAGGTATATATCTTTTCTATTGGGAGTTAGCTTGACCTGAAATAAATGAAGCATCCACTATAATTCCCCACACACATCCCCTCCCACCCCTTTTCAGTATAGCAGTTGATGGATTAAGTGGCATCGAACAGGTAAAATTCGCTCCAGATATACTTAACATAGAAAGGCAACAATACTTGAAGTTGATAATATTAGTTGTCATATTAGAGAATGTGTCTTTGATTAATTTCAAGCCGAGCAGTCCTCCTAACTGCATTGATCAAGGCTTCTTGCCTGTATTTTGTTGTTAGTTTGATTAGTTCCACTCCTCTGCTACTCTAAATTAGTTGCAGATAAATACCTTACTGTGTATTCCTGATCTACATTTTACATAGGTAATACGGGCTTACTTTAGAAATAGGAAGTCAGCTTCATCTTGCAGCTTGAATGGAAATACTTTTCCTCACTGTGTAAGAGTTGAGTTATCCTGAAACACTTTTCTACAAAGAGTAAATATTATGCTAGAATGTTTTTCTGTTCTGTTGTCTTATAGTACAGGTGTGATTTTGCTGAGCGGCTGTTCGCTGGATGTGAAACAGCAGTTTCCTTTGACATTTTTAGTAGGATTCTAGAACCTGATTTTACTTATTTTTACCTACTATTACCTCTTTACAAAGAAATATCTTGCTTAGTTTGCAGTCATTGTATTCTATAACCATTAGAAATAAAATGATTGACATCTGTCAAAAAATAGAGGTGTCATGTCCTAGATGGTTTTTTTGCGCCTGATGGAGTGCCCAGTTTGACAAAAACTTTGCAATGAAAAAAGAGGTAGCTATTCTTCCCAAAGAGTGGGAGGAAAAGGTGCTAAAACAGTCATTGTGAGACTCTGTAGGATCTCTATAGGGACTTACAGTTTGTGGACTTGTGAAGAGATGCACGCTATTCACACTATTGCTTCTCTTGAATAGTATTAAGGGATTTAGAAGACCTTAGTGTTGCTTTTGACTTGTCTGTCTTGGTGATGTGGCTTCTCTCCTTACATCTTCTACATAAAAGAGATGAGGAGATGAGGAGATGTGGTTCACTCTGCCCTGAAGACAGTTCAGGCTGAGAGGAATGTGTCAATATTTTTGTCTTTGCTTGATCCTCTGTTTGTTTGTCTTGTAGCCTGTCCTAAAGCTACTTTGTAATAGAAACTGTATGATTCAGATATGCATACTTAAATATTCTTTAATAGATTTATCAAAAAAAATCCTTCATCTTTGTAATGGCCTGCTTAGAGAATTTTTTACCACCTTCTATAGTATCTCATAACGTGTGTTGGTTTCTTTTTGCTGTTGTTTTCTATGCACTCCGTACTCTTGAAAACACTTCACTCTGGGAAGAAATAGTATAATATCACACTGAAGTGCAAAGGGTTTATATGAACTGTTCCTGTTGTAAATTCTTCAAAGCTCTTGGTCTTTTCTTCCTTTCTATTTCTTGTCTGTCTCTTTTTTTACCCCCTTCCTGTTGGTGGGCATTTTGCTGTTGGAGTGCATGGTGACTAATAGAATCTGCATGCATCTTTTAATTTTCCACATAGATAGAAAGTATTTTTAAACTCCTGGAAATCATACCAATTACATAAATTCTTCTGTTTGCTAACAAGGTGGACAAGATGATACCTGTATTATCTCTAGGACTTAGCTGTGTATTTTTCAATATTAGCATACCAAAAAAACTCTTTCAGGAACAGGCTCAGAAAACAGTTCAAATCTTCAGATATTGTGAAGAAGTGCATAGTATGTTTTAGGGAGATTGCAAAACAGTCTTCGGTGTTCTCAGTAAGTCATGGAGAAATTTCATACCTCATTACAAATGTAGGAAAGAGAACAGAGAGACATAGGAGTCTCTTCCTGTGCTGTATAATGTTGAAGACTTCCTTGTTCTTGAGTTACTTCTTGCTGATTGTGCAAGCTTTACTTTGCACCAACTGCATATGAAAAGAAACTGTTGTCTCTACGTTGGACCTTAGTCTCTAAAATTATGTAGAACTTTTGCTTGGAAAATTCATGCAGCCATGAAATACTGTATTTTAGACTTCAGAACACAAAAGCAACAGTTACTCTTGCAAAAATATCAATCTTCTGTTTCCATAGTTATGCTCAAATACATAAATATTTATGTATTTGAAACTTGGAAGTGCATACGAAATCTCAGTGGAGAGGATTTATAAGCTGATGTTGATAGCTTACATATCTGATGTAGTGCTGCCTCTTCAGAAATTGTTTTAATTTCAACAACTCCAAATATAATTGCTACACCAAATTTTTAGATTCCATATCAGCAAAGGAGACAAAAGAAAAGACACATATATTTTTAAGCACTCATGCGGGTTTTTTAAAAAATTGAAATTCACTGGCAAAAAAATAAAATGATTTCCTCCTATAGGTTTTATCTACTTCTACTGGCTTGACAAAAACTGTGTACAACCCTGCTGCTTTGAAGGCAGCACAGAAATCTTTGCCTGTTGTTTCCACTTCCGTGCTAGACTCTAATGAAGCACAGAAGAAAAAACAGGTAAATTAAATATGCTTCTTTTTAAAATGGACCTAGGTTGGGAACTTGTGACCTAGAGATAGAGCACTATGTATATTCATCTCAAGAACATAGATGAAACTTGTTGCAAGATTAAATTCAGTATAATGTTTTTTTTTCCCCCACATATTACAAGAAAATTCAGCATTGTTTTGTTATTTTTCAGTGTATGTTCAGGCAGTGTAAGCAGGTTTAAAACTGTAGAAATTCAAAATGTGAAACACTTTTTCCTGGAATCAGAATCTGCACGTTGAGGTATGAATTGTCTGTTGTGAGTGAAAGGGAGTATAGTATAGTCACTGTTCTTCTCTCTTAACCTATTCTGGAACTGGCCTCTATTCTCAGTGTATTTTGTACGTGTGACCAAAATGGTTTCTCCAAGAAAACTGAGAATTTTATGACTCTGCATCATTTTGTTGATTCTAAGCTATAGTTCTTCTGCACCCACTTTTATTTTTACCTAGTGCTAGTCTTTCTCTTTTTTATATATGTTAGAAAGGAAATGCAATAAAAACGTGGACTTAATAGGTCACTCAGTTATAGTTTAGCTTGCTTAGAATTTTCAGGAGAGCACAGCAAAGCTCCTTCTTCAGGTTTATTCTGATCATTTAGAGAAAGTAAATACAGGACATTGTTTGCCTTACTGTTTTTTGACCACAAATTATGAATACAATACTAAGGTTACCTCCAAATGCAAGTGTTGAAATCAGTGTAATTGTTGAAGATTTTGGTCCAAGTACTGCTAAATTTCTGTAATTTATGTCTAATGTAATTTGAACTAGCAGTTTGTAGCTGCACGTGAATTTTTCCAATGGTTTTATAGAAAGCAGTTCTGATTTTGAGATTTCATTTTGTGTTTATCCCCTAACACATGTGTTTAGAATTAGAGCCTTTACCTTTCAAGTTAAGTTGCTAAATGCCTGTAAAATGGCAAAAAACTTGTAATAAAATTGTTGACTCATCATAACAGTTGTGGAGGTTTTTTTGAGAGAAGACACTGAAGTTGTGCCTAAGCGATTGAGTCCCTTTCCATGTGGTCTTGTGCTCCTTCCTGCCTTCCGAGATTTCTGTTACAATATACTAGTACTTGTGGAAAAACATTATTTTGTGGGACTGACTCCCTTCTTTTCCTCCTGTCTCCCTAGCTTTTTTTCAAATTCATCCCATTATCTTACCTTCCCTTTCCCTTCAGAAAAATGATTGCACACTGTATTGAAAAACTAACATTTCATGCAGTAGAATTTGTCAGTATTTGGGAAGACATACAGAAACTTGAATACTATTAATTTTTCTATGGCTGCTGTGGATATACAATCTTGGTATAAGATATTCCACTTGAAATTGATCCCAGTTGATCATCTTCTGCCTCTCCTCTACTACTCCATTAAATATGTCGATATCAAAGCTCTTAAGGGTTTTCTACTGTCTAAGACTTCTGTATTTGAGAACAAGAAGCAACCGCTTTCTTACAAGCACCATTAGTAGGCTCTGAGCACAGCAGGGGTGGCATCTCATCCTGCTTCTCATTCGGAGTGCAGTAGTGTCACTTACTGATCAGTTTCAGTTCATTTTGATTTGCCCATTGCCTGGTCAAGGTTCTGTTGTTGGCAGATGGAGTAGCTGTACTGTTGGTTCCCACTTAGAGAGCTCATGCACAAAAGAGGTGCTTTTCTTTGGGTGATGCTTCAAAAAAGTTTTCTTTTTACTTGTAAAAGTTCTGGAGACTGTTTCTAATTGATGGGCTTGATTTACAGTTGCTTTCAAAATAATTGTGCTCACACATTTAAAACTTGCATGCTGTACCTCTTGAGGTAGCATAATATGTTGCCTTTCAGCTTTCAGTGGAGTTGTGTAAAGTGTTACTTTATATGTGAGCAATAATAAAGTCTTCCCAGCACAGATCTAAGTAAAAAAAGATAATTCGATCTTTCTTTAATTTGGTGATGCATTATATTCTAAAACATAGTTGGAAATATCAATATCTTGCATTTCCTGACACTAATTCTTACCCTGTTACTGTAAGTTACTACTGTGTAGTTGTCAGGGATAGTGTATTATTCTGACATTAATGCTTCAAAGTCTAGAAACTTTCTGTAATCTTTTTATGCTTCTAGGAAGCACTGCGACTTCAACAAGATGTGAGGAAAAAGAAGCAAGAAATCTTGGAGAAGCACATTGAAACACAGAAGGTAAAATACTGGTATTAAAGACAGTCACCAATTCAGTTACAAAATCTCAGTTCAGTTTAAAATATTTCAGAATTTGTAAGAATGAACAAAAAAAAAGTCTATAAAATAAGTGTTCTCTTAGAATGGCATTATCATATTATTTCAAGTTTATAGTTTAGATCTAACTTGTCCTGTTAGTTCACTTAAATAAAACCCTACAATCTCATGCAATTTATGTCAAATTTAATTGATATTGCCTAATTTGGGAGCAGCTTGCATATGCTGGGGAGAGGGGAAAGCCTGAGTTCTGTTCAACAAGAGCAGGAGAGAATGATGTAGAAAATGATGCATGACTGCACTAGGCTTAGGAAGAGAAAAAAACCAAAGTGTCATTTAAGTTGAATAAAATTTTGAAATAATTCAAGTGTGTTAAGCAAATCTGTCCAAGTGAATTGGAAATATCAGATGTTTATTTGGAAACTAATCAGAGATTCATTCAAAGATTTTCATTTATACAACCTGTTGAAAGTACTATATGTTGATTTGTAGGTCAGAGCAAAAGAAAGGCAGTATTTGTTTTTTCCATAAGTTACAATGACCACTGGAAAACAAGTCTGTATTAGTGGTTGCTGAGTAATAAGACTTTTCTTTTTCTTAACTGGACAGATGCTGATTTCAAAGTTGGAGAAGAATAAAGCCATGAAGTCAGAAGACAAAGCAGAAATCATGAAAACACTGGAAATTTTGACTAATAGCATTACCAAGTTAAAGGATGAATTAAAAGGTGTATCACCAGGAGGAGGGACTTCTTTAAAAAGCATGAAAACTAAAACTCAGGTACTCAAATTTTGGTCAGCTTTTTAATAGATGAATTCACATGTTTGTTTCAGAAGAATAAAAATAAGTAGTCCCATTAGCAGTATTTAAAACCCAAACTGGTTTAGTTTTTAAGTCATCTTTGAAGTGAAGTGAGATTTATTTTGCCTTCTTATCAAAGGAGCATAGTTAGTTTTAAAACCATACTGTTGTATCTAAAAGTTGTATCTGCTGTTACACAGATACTGCATCATCGAGAAGATCAAAAAAAAACCAAATCAAAAATCTTATGATTCTTTCTTTTACTTTGTCCAGTGCTTTGTGTTTAGTCTATTCCTTTCATAAATTTTGAATAGAAATTATGAAAAGAGTATCTCTTATGCGAAAAGATTATAGTTAGGCAGCACAAATATCTTCTGGTCAGGCTTTATTCACAAAACAAACTGTACTGGTATGTAATTTCCTGTGTCTCTTTGAGTCACAGAAATTTTTTAATATAGTAATCTTTTAAGACTGAAGATTATACTTGTGATCTAGGTGCCCATATTTGGATTTTACCTGTGAGAAGTACTTTTCCTTTGGCTTTTTTTAGTTTCTCTCATCACCATAACATCTTGAATTTTTATTGTATGTATCTTTAGAAAAAATTCCATTAGCTTTGGCTTTGCTTGGTAGTCTAAAAGGCTGGACATCACAAAGCTCAGATGGAAGTTTTACTTCGCCATGAAGGCTCCTAAGCTTGTGCTTTGTTTATTTTTGGTGGTAGAAACCCAGTGTAATAGGCAGTATACCTGCAAAGTTACAGCTTTTTATTGAACAGTTGTTTCCTTAGTACAGAATGTGAACCATGGAACTACTAATTCACCATAACAATTTCTTAGATGCAGAAGGAGTTACTAGATACTGAACTGGATTTATACAAGAAGATGCAAGCTGGGGAGGAAGTCACTGAATTAAGACGAAAATATACAGAACTGCAGCTGGAAGTATGTTTGTGTCTTCTTTTGTAGCAATAAACTTTTATTCAAATATTTTCCTTTATGTTTATTAGCTTGCATATTGTATCATGAACTATTTTTATCCAGAGTGCACTATTAAGTTGCATGTAGATGGGGACATTTAGCAATAATGTTTTAAAAAAACACTTTCTCTACTGCAGTGGAATTGAGAAATAGTATTGTCTCTAATTGCAATTGCTCATCTGTTTAAATTCTGTAACTATGTAGATGACATGATATTTTATAGATTTGTGGGTATTACTGCTTTCTTGAGAATGTGGAGTGGTTTTAAATTGTTGCCTGAAGGTCGTTTTGTGTTTGACCCAGAAAAGTTAGGAAATACTGCCTAATCTTTTGTTCCTAAGTGTTGGCATCCTTTTAATGAGATTAATCAAAAAGCCCGAGATGCCAAAAGTAATATTATTACAGTGTTGGTTTCAAGAGGAGAACTTAACAAAAGCAAATACAGTGTTTGAAGAAGTATTCAATGTGTAGAAACACAATTTTTTCTTCAAGTACTTTATTTGAAAAAAAATAGAGATGGCTGTACAAAAATTCTTCATATGTGTGTCTAATTTTGAGAAATTATGATTATTGTGAGTATTATTCTCTGTTACATTGCACTTTCTTGCAATATCTACTTGAATCACTTGATAATCTTATTTCTTTTTAAGCAGGGCTGCTGTGTCACTTAAATCGCTCTTGTCTTAATGAAGTTTGATCATGTCTTATGTGTTACTGCACACGAATACAGTGCACATGTGTGGCAAAGTTGCATTAAATCCTTACTTTAAAGCTAAGTCGTTATGCAGCTTTGGTAATTGTGAAAATAGTTTTGCTAATAAATCAAGCCAATTGAATAGAGATGATACGAAAGCTTATGTTAACAGTATATATTCTGATGGTGAGTAATACTGTGTAAGTGCACTGAAAGCTTGTTTAAATTCTGCATCTCATAAAACAAGTGAATTGAATGGCATATAAAATAGGAAAAGTAGGTGCGCATTTAAGATAAAGTTACGTCATAGCTGAGTGCACTAATCCTACTCCATCTCTAAGTCCGTTTGTATTTTGAGTTAGGTAAAAAAGAGCTCTTTCAGGACTGTAATATTTAAATTAAATTTCTGAAGCCTTTAGCAAATACCAACAAACATGGATGGAGAAAAACAGGGTCATCAGTAATGCACACTTACGTCTCAGGGAATAGCATGAAATATATCCCTTGCACAGATTATAAGAGGGAATGGGGTTTTTTTCCCTTGATGTTTGATTCTTCAATATTCTTAAAAATTCTTTTAAAAACTTTTATTTACACATTGTGCTTGTGATTTTGACTCCCACAATATTTAATGTGTTGTTTCTTTGACTCATAAACTGTTTTTCTGTTCCAGGTGACCCTGATCTTACTGAAAGAAAATCCAAATAGTTTACAGCTTTTTTTTTTGAGTCAGCATGCCCTGAATTACTCATTTAAACATTTTAAAATGCTTTACAAACCCCAAACAAAGAACAAAACTGAAAAAAACCAAATGCCTCAGGATTATGTTTATAAAAACCTAAAAGGCAAACTAGATACTATTATAAAATTATCTGAATAATTTAATGAATAAAGCCATAAGAAAATTATCTCCTCATGGATGGCATCACTGACATGGATTAAAGTAATGCCATCGCTGCTTGATTTTGTAAACACTGTAGGATTTATTAAAAGTGTGGTGATTTCATTTAATATTTGAGTCCTATGGTAGATCTATTTGGGTTCAAAAAGATGTGTTTTCTTGCTGTAAACATTGAAATTAGATACCTGAAAGGGGTTTTTCAAAGCTTAAAGTAACTTCTTGAATTTATTTTTTAAATGACTGTCCGTGTTATCAGCCTTTTGATTGTTCTTGAAGAGCTTGATATGCTAGTTCTTTAGAAGGGGTACACAGGTACTGTGGAAATGGAAATTTTTGAGTACTTAGAGACAAGTGTTCATTGAATACTTTGTCCTTAGAAGCCTTTGTTTTGCATCTCACAATTTTGTGGCCTAAAGCTCTTAAACTGCAATAATTCTGGTCAGAATAAAGGTCTTGCTTAAACTTCAGAGACAAACGGATAAAGAGACTAATTAAGTAGTTAGACACCATATCAAGAAATTTTTATAAAGAGATTTCAGTTATGCAGCAGTTGTTTTTTCCTATGAGGGGTTAATCTTCACAGATAAGGGCTCTTTTGATACTTGGTTCTTGTTTCCTATTTCCATCCTATTATTGGTCTGGTAATAATTTACCTTTATATTGTTAGCTTTTGAACATTTCTTAAATGTTCACCCTCTGTTATTTTAAGACCTGCTCTTTCTGGGGCTTTCTTGGGGATGTGTTCTTAGGAAACATCAGAATACGTGTTTTTTAATTCTATCTACATATACAGACTGTGAATTTTAACGTGTCGATATGTTATGTGTAAACATCCTAGGCTGCCAAGCGGGGGATTCTCTCTTCAGTTCGCGGTAGAGGGGTTCACGCGAGAGGCCGGGGCGCATCGCGCAGCAGAGGCAGAGGAATACGGGGCCGGGGCAGAGGCAGAGGAGTTCCTGTGCACGCGGTGGTGGATCATCGGCCCAGGGCACTGGAGATCTCCGCCTTCACTGAAAGTGACAGAGAAGATCTTCTGCCTCATTTTGCGGTATGTCACAATTGCACTCCTTTTTTTCCCCTTTGGATAGCATCCTTCCATTGAATGACTTGTTTTCTCCTGATTCAGTTCATCTGGAAATATTATCTAGGAATGAATCTTTAGCATGATATGCAGAGGAAGCATTAGGAAAAGATAAAACAGGAAAAATACACTATTGCTTCACCTAGTTATAACTGGAATCACATAGCATTTACAAGGCTTTTTTTTCTTACAAACGGCTTGTAATATTTATTTGCTCAGGACAAATGTAAAGTTTTTACATTTTTTTAGGTACAAAAAGATAAAATAACTGAAGGGATGGTGAGAGCAAAGATTGATTTATTGCCAAACTTTTTCAGTACCTAAAGTCAGTCTGTCTTTGTTGAAGTACCTTAACAAGTGCTCAATGGAAATTTTCTTAAAACATTTTCCATGCTTTTGCCCAACTTTCTGAATTTAAGAGTCAGAGTAAAAATTGTGTACATCTTGAAAAGGCATCCAGACATTTCTGTCTAATCATATACTTAAGCTTAAGAAGTCAGATATTTTTCTACTTTTTTTTCCTGTTTTCAGTCTAAAAAATTATAAATTGACATGCGTAATTTTTTAGCAAATTTTTCTTTGCAAATGTAATAGTGAAAAATCAACATAAATTTATGAAACCACTTATCCTCCAATTAAAAAAAAAGTACAATAAAAGCAAATTTGTTTATTTTGTGGAATGAATGCTAAGAATATCATGTGAATCTCCATCTGTGCAACCCTCCTCTTTATTTGTTTGGGGTTTTTTCCCCAACATTTAATTGCAGTTAAATTGCAGGTCTTCTCTGAAGGAAGTCAGGAGCCAGTTAGTCCACTAAATTCTACTCCAGTCAGTGTACTTAATATTTCCTGTCAGGCAGTCATGCAAGAAGCTTAAAAAAAAAAAATCAAACAAGGACCTGTCTCTCTTTGTACAGGAAACCTACTATCTTTAACAAGCCAAAATATTAATTTAAAACAACCTTAGTAGCATGAACAAATTCAGTTCCATTCACAGTGTTAGTAGGATAACTGAGAAAAAAAATTAATTACTCAATTTTGCAGATTGCAAGTTTGCTGTTTTAAACTTGCTTCAAATCCCATTGGAAATGCTCTGAGCTGTATTGCTGGTTTTGTGATGTGATACCACAACCCTCTGCCCATCAGCAGTGCAGTCCACTTGCACAGATGTGTTTTTTTTTGTTGGTCTTCGCACAGTGATGGCAGTATCAAAGGTAGCAGTACCATCATGACCATTACAGGAATAGCTAAGTCATGTTGTTAAGACGCTGAAATACAGTTAAGTTTTCAAACTTTTTCTGCAGCTCCTGTAGAAATATTTCTGTGGAAGAGTTTCATAATAGGCTAATGTAATCATTTCAAGATCCCTTCTTTCTAATAAGAATAGAAATATTGAAACAGAGCAGCTTATTTTGATAATAGTTTTACCTCATACCTATTGCAATTGGGAAATCCAGAGACAGGAGCAGTTTGATGGTTTAGAAATGCAAGTACGAGTAACTGTATTCTTGGCTAGGACTAGTACTCCGGCATTAAGACTGAGAAGTATACACTGTTCTAGTTTTCTACCTTTTTTTTTTATGACATTTTGTTTAGGACTGCTTTTTTCGGGGTGAGATAACTATTTTGCTAAACTTTTTTTTTTTGTTTATTTATCAAAAGCAATATGGTGAAATTGAAGATTGCCAGATAGATGACTCTTCTCTCCATGCAGTGATTACTTTTAAAACAAGAGCAGAAGCTGAAGCTGTGAGTATAGTCTTTCTTGAAAATACACTGCAGCATTCAAATACTTTGTTACACTTCTGTATTTGGTTAAATGTAATTCTGTTAACTATTTTAAAACTATTGACACAAAAGTGTAAATTAAAAAAAAAAGTCAGAACTGTATAGTACTGAAATACTTAAGAAATTAAGTTTATAGCAAAGCAAGGTGCAGAATGTAAGAGGGAAACTAAGAGAAACAGTTAGGAATTGATGTTTAGATGTCTTTGTTTATCTTCATTTAATTGCCAGTTTTTTTCACCTGAAGACTTGATACCCTCATAGTCTACCTGGAATTTCACTGACATCCTGCAGAGTCAACCTATATATTTACTTGGGGAGCAGTTTGGTTTGCCTTTGTCTGAAAACCTCTGGTAGTGTAAATGGGTTTTGATATGATTCTTTTTTTCCCCCTTTTTAGCGTACTTTTAGAAATTTATGGAATTACAAAAACATAGAGTTGCAGAAGTAACTTTTAGAAACTAAAATCCAGAGTTGACTTATGTTGTAATTCAGTATCATTAGAACTTAATACATTTGGCTCAGCAGGACTCCTGTCTTACTTGGTCCATGGTATAGCCATATAATATAGGTATATTATGTGATCCTGAACAAATCAATGAAGATAGTTGTTCTACAAATGATTTTTTTTTTCTTTAAAATACTTGTGTCACTGTTGGGCTGGAGTATTCCTGAAAATAGTAGGGACTGCAGAAAGAGTGGATTCATATTTGCAGTATGGCTGTATAGAAAGACTTCAGTTTATGTTTATATTTTGCACAAATTTTATCTTGTGGCGTTTACCTGAACACAGTTTTCATACTTGGCCAGACTATTCTCTTTGTCATCTTGAGACGCCAGTGAGGTGATTGACAGAAAAAACCTGCTATTTACAATGCGTATTAACCACTGGGGACAATAGTTTTGAACACTCAGGATATCATTCATTTATGGTTAGATATTTTGATATCCATGTGCCAAAGACGTTTTACAAAAACACAGAATTTGTTTTGTTTGTGAAACTCTTAGCTATAGGAATGATGAATGCTAACTGTATGGAGATAGTATTTTTTCTGTAAAAAAGGAGGTACAATTAATGGTACATGGTGTGTAGTGACTGATAGGAGAAAACGAGTGTTGTACAGCTGTATTAAAGGAGCACAGTTCAACTGTGAACAAAAGTTCTGTTCAAAGATAAAAGCTGCTGTAATTAGTATATTCATAAATAAATTGAATTAAAGTTGGGATTTTAGTTCTGGTGCTTCCTGGTATTGGGTACTTCCTTTTGCAGTTTCATATTCTTCACCATTGTAGTTTATATAAGAAATACTCTTAAGTGTGGAAAGTTCTGCTTCTGAAAAGAAAAACAGGTCACCTAGAGCAATAATCTGTTTTTGTGGATTATCCAAATAAAGTCTTTACTTCTCCCAGATGGAGTATGATTCAGTGCAAGGATCAGTATCAGGATTCATGATCAGTGTTTGAGATGTCCATGTTTTAGTAAGCATTAGGACATTTAATTGTCAACTTTGTGTTTGATTAGACTTTATGTTTAATTTCACCTTTATTTTTAAATGAAGATTTTATCAAAACTGGATTCAATCAAATCTAGGAAAATTTGTATTTTCTTGAAGATTTTCTTACATAATCAATGTATTTCCATTGGAATGTATGTGTTTACAACTAAAGCATTAAGGCTGGTAATTTGGGAAGTTATAGAAGGTAATCATTAAAAACATCTGTTGAGGCAAATTGTGAAGTAAATGCAGCTAATATTTTACCTTCTTAAATGAAAATAGGCCTAGAGTTTATGATCATGTATGTTCTAGGCTAGAAGGAAGAGGAAGATTCCCTGTTGTAAAACATTGCATTTTTATGTAGTAGTAATTTCTTCCAAAGATTACAAGTTATTTCTGGACCTAAATGTCACTTATAAGTACTTTTAAAAATTCTAGTTGTGTGACATTGTGATGAGACCATGGACAAAAAGCTCCTGAGCTGCATTTTAATAAGCATAGAATCTTTTAAATTTATCATAAATTTTTATGTACAGATTTAAAATTTATACCTGGGGACTTTAATATCACACAATTCATGTTCAGATGTCATTGAACATGTAATTGTTTCTACATTTCACATTATGCTGTACTTTCAGATTGTACTATAAATCTTTTGTGACCATGACGGTTATTTCGGAATGTTGCTAACGCTGATTTATGCTCGTTCATGTTACTTTAATTTGAACATACTATTTCTAAAGCAGCCACTTAATGCAGCTGGTACTTAGAAAGACATGAATATGCCATAAGTTAAAAATTTTACATTTCAATTACAACATCTTTACAGGAAGTGGAACGTTTTCCAGTAGATTAAATTGTAATCATAAAGGGGCTTTTTTCCAGTTGTTTAGCTGTTAGGTTTTTAAAAATATGTTAAATCATTTGTAGGGATGTCTTACTTCTTCCATTGTTATGCATTAACAGTTTTGTGTCTGTGTTTGAAAGGTGAGGAACCCAGCAAAATAATACTTAAAAACCAGGAAGGTGTTGGTTCAGTATGTTACCCACATTACCAAATGGTTTATGGTTTTCCAAGCTTATTTTCTTCTGAATGTATTTTCATCATTTTCCACAAAGGATGTATGAATTGCATGTGCAGTGAATGAAGTTGTTTCATTTAACCTGATAACAGCACTTCAGTATAAACATATTGCAACTTAGACTTTTTTTGTAAAGTCATGTGTAACTGAGATAGTTAAACTTGTTTTAGGCTGCAATTCATGGATCTCGTTTCAAAGGACAAGAGCTAAAGTTGGCATGGAACAAGCCTGTTGCTAGTATGTCAGCTGTTGAAACAGAAGAAGCTGAACCTGATGAAGAAGAAGTAAGCTTGCTTTTTCTTTATTTTTATTTTAATTTTTCTTTTTTAAGATGAAATAATACAGCTTTTTCAAAAAGAAATTTATCTGTGGATTCATACTTGTATTTTTTAATCTAACTCACATTTTGATATCAGAACATAGATTTCTGTATATTTCTTGGGGTTTAGGGTGTTGGAAGTCTAGATACTTTGCTTTGGCTTGAAGAAATACTTGATTTCTTTCATAACAAAAAAATTTAGAGGATATAGCTAGAAAATGGAAGGCACAGGTTTGAAATTGCATGAGAAGGATTGATGATTTTGTCTAAAACATGGGTTTGTGCCATCTGCTTTTAGCACTAATTTCTTAGAGGATCATATTTTAGACTCTAATTTTCCTTTATGGATATGGCTCAGAGGATACAGGTGAAGGAGTAATTCAAAGCATTTTCTGACTTTACTCAAATATCTAAAGTACCTTTGCTGAGTGTTAATCTTCATCATGGTCCATAAGAGATACTAAAGCCTTGTCAAAATAATCCTATCTGGTTAATGAAGGAATAGTGGGGCAATAAGTATTGATGCAAACTAACTCATTGCACTCAAAATACCTATGTTTGTGAATTCAGAAAAATAAATGTCACCTGGGGATAAAGTCAAGCAATCTTTCCAAATTTATTTACTGTCAGTTAACTGTACCCACATAATTGGCATAGAAAAGTTCAAGTGGAAGTGCGCCTTGACTTACTCGATGACAATATTTTATCCGCATCTTTTTCCTGTGGCATTTTGGTGGATCTATCAGAGAAGCAGCTTCACAGGTTTGCTTTGATACAACCAAATTTGGTTAGTTTTCTTACATTGGTGTTGTTCACTTTCTGTTTTTTTCCTGAAGAAAGCCACTTTGTCTGATGGCTTCCTGTCTCCAAAAACGCCAGTTTGTTTTTTGCGTGCCAGGTGAAGATAGGTACCTCTCATTTAGACATTTGTGCATTCCAGTTTACTGAGCGCTACTTTCCTCATGTACACAAACCTCAGGCATTGTCCGATGGTCATGAGCATGAGTGAGCAAGAGACTGTATTATGGAATCTTCAGAGCATCTTACGTATTTTGTCACATCTCCTTCAGGGAAGTATTGCCTTGGAGGATCAGCAGTATGTTGATGCAAGGAGTCTGCATTTTTGAGAGGTCTCTTTTAGTAATCACTTCACTGAGACTTATTGTGTAGAGAAGGAAGGGCATTCAGGGATAAGCAAACATTTCAGCAGAGTGAAGGAAAGAATGTACAGATTCATTGGTAGGTGAACTACAGAGATATCTGTCTTTTAACTGCCTTAGCTAATTATTCTTGTGGAAAATATCTAAGAGTTGAACTTGGATCAAAACCCTTAGCTGTTCATGGGTTTTGTCTGCTTGCTACTTACTTAATTAGTTTTATAGCAGCAGTTGTAAGCACATGAAAAAGTTTTTCTTCAGTATTCCATATCTGTAATGCCATGTTAGTTCAGCTGAGTACTATGCTAGAGAAGGTAGCAGGCTTGAGACTTGAATAAAAGTGAATACTTAGTCTCAAAAAAAGAAAAAAAGCTATATAATTCAGCTGAGTGAGATTCTTAATAACAAAACAGGGTTCCCAGTTCATTATGTAAATAAGAGGAAAGTCTTTTGGACTTGAGCACGTTAAAAAATCCCTGGTGAGTAGGCAGCTAATTATAAAAGCATCTGGTGTTCCTAGATGCCTTATGTTCTACACCTGGGTGCCTAACAAAAGAGTTGACTCTGCTGAGTCAACAATTGATCCCTAAGAAGACTGTAAAATGTGTAAGTAGAGATAAGCTTTTAATCATCAGGGGTTTGCAGTTGAGGGACCTCTTGAGTCAGACATGTGATGTCTTTGTAGTTAAAAGGCTTGACATGTGTTTATTGTATTAATTTAGCTGGTTTCTTTAGAATCTGAGTAACATCTGTAATGTCCTGTAACAAGGAATGCTAGTGTTCAACTATGTCTATCCTGAATAAGTGTTGTTCTATGGGATCTGCAACCTACATGTTCTCTCTTCACTTTCTTTAAGATACTTAATATGCAGGGACACTGTTATAGTTCCCCTCAGTTATTTTATCTCCCTGTAGTTGTTCCCCTCTGTGGAAGCCTGGCTTTTTGATCATCTGTACTACCACTCAGTCTTGTGCTCTGTAGAGTTCTGTGCTGTACACTACCCAGGACTACTCCTCTTAGACTGTTGCAGAGTTGTATTTTAGTTCACTGAACATCAGGGAATACCAGGAAAGAATCCAAGTCCTCAGAAAGCTTCTGTATTTCAGTCAGGGTCAGACTATGCAGGCATACGTTGATAGACAGTAAGGTGTCAACAGAGCTCCTTTTGAAACTGTGCTTTCCATATGCAAGAGTAATGAGGAGTGTAGTTTCTCTCTCTTGTAAAAGAGCCTGCTGGAAAGACAGAAGACTTAGTTCTAGATTTCTTCAGCCTACAGCCTTTTCTCTGTCAGAAGACTTCATGATTTTGCAAATCAACCTTAACACCTCTTGCTGAATTTGGAAATACTGTAGCAAAAAAACTACAATTCCTTAGACACAAAGAATAAGCAAGAAAGAACACAGCAGCTATCTAACAGCTGGGCAGTTTTGCTGGGGAAAGACATCCTTGTGTTTTATTCCTTTCTTTAGCTATGGCAGAGTTTGCTGTGTTAGGTGTGATTGTCAAAATTTTTCAAAGATAGGATAGTTTATATACGCCTCTATATGTAGGTAGAAATTAAAGCAACTTACAGTCAAAGGCTTTGAAGTCTGTCAAGTTGCTGTGTTATGGAACAGAATTGAGAATATACTAATACAGTTTGTCTGAATTTCTCTAAATACCTGTTTCTCTGCCTAGTTTAACTTTTTATATTGATTTCAATCTTGATTAAGCTGTCAAAATCAAAAAATCCCAGATTCAGCCTTTTTGATACTGCAGAACATGTGGATTTAAGCTCTTGGGTGAAAACAGAGGTAGATACCGTGAACATGCAAAAAAACATTAGTTTTCAGTATAGCATATTAAGTTTCATGGGAAGTTAGCAGCTTTGACATTAATGATATGCTGAAGAATTAGAAGAGCTGTTTAAGGATGAGGTGCATGTGTCATGGTCATCTTGAAGTCTATTAAAAAAAGTTTCATTTGCCATTTAGTAATATATCTATATAAGGCATATATATCCAGGGTACTTTATTGGTAAAGCATTAATGTTTACCTATTCACAACCAAATTTTCTTCTGTATTAAAGTGCAAGTGCCAGAGATTTGTATTTTGCCTTTTAATTTTTAACATTATTGATATAACAGTTATCACATTTTTCTCTTGAAGTTTCAGGAAGAATCTTTGGTGGATGACTCACTGCTTCAAGATGATGATGAAGAGGAAGAGGAAAATGAATCTCGTTCATGGAGAAGATGATTCAGCTGATCAATGACAATGCTAGAGCTGCACCTGTGTTGCATTAGTATTACCTAATGTACTTCTGCATCTTTGTATTAAAAGGGGTTTTGTGATGAAGTTGGATTCAGATATAGATTAAAAAGCAGCTGGTCGGTTATACATTTTGAGAGATTGATGTTTGAGTTACATTTCAGTAAATGATTGCTAAAGACATCATACTAGGAACATATGCAATGTTTTTATTACATAGTTCTACAGAAAGTTACAGAATTCTTTGGGTTCTTTGTAATTTACTGAATTGGTCAAACACAAATGACCAAAAGTTGTTATAACATAGATAATTTTTGTTCTATTCCAGATACGGAATGAAAATTTGCATTTAAAATCTTTGTGAATGTTTTCAGAAATGAATAGATAACAGTACTAAACTGAAGTCTCTAAAGTTATGTATTCATAATATTGCATAGTAGTATGCTTAGGCTTTACTATGTACTAGCCTTTTGTTGGATTTGTGTACGTATTTTACCTATGGGTTTTAATGATAAAGTGTATGACTGCTTTGCATATAAGTCCTTATGACTTTAAGATGTTAAAAAAATAAAGAAATGGAATGGTCTTAAAAAAAAAAAAAAAAGAAAAAGAAAAAAAAAGCAATAACCAAAAAAGCTAAGGCAATGGTCCTTCATGATGAAAAAAAAAAAAAAAAAAAGAAAAAAAAGAGAAAAGACCATTCCAGATGGCAACCCCCACCCCCATGTTCACAAAAGGAGCTTGAATCACTATCACTTACACTAAAATAATACTGAATATATAAAACCAATCTCAATCGTGTTTTATCTACATTAACACATGGTGTACTCTTCATAAAAACTTTTGGATATTCTGAATTTGAAGTGATGCAAGTAAAATCTTAAATAGAATAATACTCTCAACAATAAGGAATTTTTTTATATATCTTGAACTGGGCAACTAGAAAAAAAATTGATGCCACAAAAATAACATGCAGTACTGAAATATAATATAGAAAAATATGTGAGGAGAATCTGAATACTTAGTAGGTAATAGTCTAAACATTTGAGTACACAACTAATGCATTTTTTATATTCTTGTGTTTTTATTATTACATTTTTTCATTTCAAATGTAACACTTGGAAAATCCTGTGTTCACACTATAGCACATATTCACCATTCAAAAATATGTGAAATGTTAGTGTACTCTTCAGAAAGTCTTCATTGGCTCTTTCTAGCTGGTCTTTCTGGTGTATGAGGTCTGAAGTTGCTTCTTAGAAAGGGGAACTGCCTACCCTTTTGCAGTAAAGGACTTCTCAGAAAGACTTGGTTTTATTTCTACTTAGTGGCATTTTGCTGGACTGGTTTCAAAAGGAAACCCATGTTAAGTATTAAATTCTTGGGTTTTGTTTTTTCTGAAGGTAGTGGGTGGGGTATTGTTTTGATTTAATATTTTCCCCCCATTAATTCATTAATGAGTGCATCACAAAACCACTGTCTTACTTATCAAATAGATGGATATGAGCCTGTACCGCCATTCACTTAAGTGTTGGACTCAATGATCCTTGTGGGTCCCTTCCAACTTGGAATATTCTGTGATTTTGTGGTAGTACTTCAGTTAATAAGGTGGTTTTTTTTAGTCCATGTTTTTGTCTTTTGCTGGAAAGAGGGGGAGAACGGGTGTAAGTCCCTGTTTTTTGGTTTTTTTTTTCAATTCCAAAGTAGGAATGGA
Source organism: Fringilla coelebs (assembly GCF_963513975.1). NCBI lineage: Eukaryota > Metazoa > Chordata > Aves > Passeriformes > Fringillidae > Fringilla > Fringilla coelebs. The sequence goes on from NC_140029.1 coordinate 48,214,544, forward strand.
GGAAAGTAGAAGTAGTAACATTCTAGAGAGAAGACCTCCAGCTGTAGAATTTTTGTTTGTGCTTTTCAGTTATTTGAAGGGATTTCAAGAACTGGATCCTGGTTTTTTTGTTGAGCTTTTTGTTTGGTTTCCCCCTCTGTCCTGATGTGTATGCATATCTTGTTGCAAAAAACATGCACTTAAATTTTTGTACAGTCCTAGTTTCACATTGAAATGTCACAATTGACTGCCATGCTTGTTACACTAAGTTCTAAATTTTGCCGTAAGGAATTGTATTTGGGAAATTGATTTCCTTTTACACCGAATTTCAGGCAAAATAAAATATTTTAAGAACCTGTTTTCCAGTGCTCTGAATGAGCTGTTCTAATTCACTGAATTAAGTGCCAGCTTTCCTACTTTTTAAATTAATTTAGTACATTTGAAGGGGGCCAAATTGACAATCCATGGTGTGAAGATTTTTTTCTGTGTTGTCTTACAGAACAGTTACAGCACAGTAAAACACTGTCCATGCTCCATAAAGTGTTTGTGTGGCATGCTTTGCTGCTCAAACCTGCCTTTTCACTGCAGTCACTTAACACAAGCTAACAGCAACTATAAGTGTGCTTATTACATGGATGCTTCTTACAAATCATCTGAAATTGCTCTATCGTATAATTTGTAAACTTGGGTTCCAAGTTTGCCTGCTTGTTTTGAATTCAGCCTGATAATGCCTCCATCCAAGATTCATTTCTTGAATCTTTGCACCCTGCAAAGGAGGAAACCTTTTAAAATTTTTTATCACCTTCCTTCTGCAAACTTTCTACTGGTGTGTATTTTGTTCCTTGCTGTTAATCTTGTGACATCCTGAATGGTTGAAAAACACCTGGATCAGAATGGCTTGGTTTATTCTCACTTTAAAACCAACCTCAGTCAAAACCAATCTGTGGCTGTATGTCATTCAGTATAAGAAAACAGTGTCCTAGTTACAGTCCGAATGGATTCTATACAGATTTCTGTCATTGTCTAATTATTTTCTTAATTTGATTTCTTGTTGGCTTGCTCTGTCTTCCTTGTCTAGCTCTGCTCTTCCCTCCATCTTTTTGCTGCTAACTTAGCCAATGCTTGTCCCTTCAGTTCAGTCAGATCCTTATTAACATAGCTTACAGTGAAATCTTTTGTCACCTGGAGCAGCATCCTTGTTTCAGTCAACAAACCAAACATCCGGCTGGCTTGGTTTTCCTCAATACAGCTTTTCAAAATTTCCATGGAATAAAAGGTAACATTTAAGAAGGTATGTTATTTTCCATTTGGATGCTAAAGGACTTGAGTAAGATGGGAGCTGACATGCAGTTCAATGGCAATATTGTTTAAAACTCGATTTGGTTGAACTACAGAACATTTGAAGTAAAGAGAATCAGTAATTCAGACTATATTACAATCTCTACAAAACAGTAAATTAACAAGAATAAATCTTTGAAACAATGCTTATGGCCAGTACTGTTCATATTTTTTCTTCTCTTAAGACCAGTCATACACTACAGTTGTACAAACACACAAAGTAATATAAAGGGGTAGAGACCTTCCAATGAAACACCTCATTGACTAATTCAAATTTGGTTTTTTTTTCATGTCGCAACTAATGAAGATACAGTCAGATTTAATCCTATATTACTTATCTTTTATTACAACTAAGTAAGTTACAATGAAAAAAATTAAATTTAGAGCAACTGGAACAGATAACAGAAATTTTAGGGGTTTCTGGGAAAACAGGTGAAATTTGAAAAAAATTTATTATTCATCACAGTGTTCTGAGTGGAGTTGTATCTTACGGTATTGGTGTTACAGCACCTGATTACTTTTAGACAAAGTAAAAGTTCTTGATCAAGATAAAAGAAGAAAGCTTCATCTTTCTCTAATGAGCCAATATAGCTGTAAACCTATCTTTGGGGAAGATGAACTTTTAGTTTTTGTGGACTCTGTAAAGAAGTCAGTATAGACCTATTTAAATGCACTAGTGTGCTTGTTACACAGGTACCTAAATACTGCAGTCTTATAAGTTTTTTTTGTTTAAATATGCCTCTGCATGTTTTATTATGAACCATGTTTTTACTCTGAGGGCATCAAAAATACAACAAAAATGGACTTCAGTGATTTCAATCTTTATTTGAATTCTCTTGAGATCTAATGGGAACTCTAATGAGAAGGATTTCAAGAACATACCACCTATACCACCAATACACCTAATAATTATTTTTAAAATCCTTCTATATGTGTTAATGCTAAAACTTATCTGAATAATTGTACTTTGTTCTTGGTTCAAGTGAAGATTAACATTTTTTTCTTCTTCTTGCAGTAAGCTTGTAATCCTGAGACCAGTTGATGTCTTTGAAAATCATCTCATCTGACCCTGTGGTATAGTGTAGTAATTTTGATATTATAGATTTAATTCTTGAATTCCAGTATTCTTCTTCCTTTGTTAGCAGAACACATTAATTCAATTTCTCAGCTCTCTCTGCCAAAGATTGGAATACCATATTTAGCAAATCTGTCTGGTCTAGTTGATGAACTGGATTTTAGTATTTCCTTATCAGCAAATAGAAGAAAAAAGTTCGAGACGTATACTCTTCAAAATTCATTTTTCTGAGAAACATCTATAGTAGACCTATTTGTTTCATTTTGACCTCTTGGATACAGAGAGGGTAGAATAGCCTTTTTACTCTTTGACACTTTTTTATTTTTCTGTGTTGCAGGTGTACATAGATTTTTTGTTAGTAATTTGATGGGTAAAAATTTTCTTTAAAAATTCAGATCTTCCGATATCATCTAATGTCTACTCTTTATCTATAAAGAAAAGGGAGAAAAGTAATTGTGTTAGAGTTCCTCCTGACAAGCTCAGAAAATTATTGGAGATCAGAAATGTTGTTTACAGGCCCCAAAACTTCAGCAGTGCAGATGTTCTTTTCCTAGTTGCTGAAGAATGGCTTCTGTTTCTTAAACCTAGTGTTCTTTTAAATGCAAAAGGAAAAGAAACACTAGCTTCTCAAAAATGTTTTTGTGATAGTCTGCAGCGAGACAGGATATGTCCCAACTCTAAGGCATATGAACTTGTCTCTAACCAATAATTTGCTCTCTAGGGAAATGACAAAAGTTTCTGAGCTTTTGAAGGTCAAAATTTATTTTTTGTCTTGCACAAAATTTTGTGCAATAAAGATATTTGAGCCAAAGAGAAAAAAAGATTTCACAAAAATGCGTGTGGATCTATGCATGTAAGATTCTATATCCTTTTGCTATAGTCAGGTGTATGTTGCTAGTGCATGTATAGTGTGCTGAGATCTACTGAAGCACAGAAATGCCTTAAGGGTAAAACCCCTCATTTTTATAGAGCTTCCCAGTTCTGCAGAGCTCTGCTGCATGGAAGCCAAGCCAAGTGTCCTTTCCATTAAAGTACCTTGTTTCAAAATGAAGAAATGTTCTTCCTCTCATTTGCAAACTGTCCTTTTTCTGCTTAAAAAAAAAGATAAAACCACAAAAAAAACCAAAAACCACTTTTGATTTCGTGTGTGGGTTTTTTGGAGATTTTTTTAGGTTTTTTTTTCTCGAGATAAAGCCTTGTATTTTCCCTTTCGGCTGCTAGAGGGCAGTATGGCTACACAAGTGAAACAAAAGCTGGGAAGTGCTCCCATTTTAACACTTCAGTGATATTTTTCCTGTTTCAGTTCTCATGCTAATATTTGCATTTCTTGCAAAAACCTGTATACATCTCTACTATGTCAGCAGAAATCCTATGTGTGTGAACTGAAACAAAGTATCTCTCTGGATTTAGGTACCAATGATAAAACATGACTCCAGGTGTTTAAATCTGAATAAAACAGAAGAATGTTTCTGTGTTGCAAGAGGCATGTATCTGTTGCCTTTTCTGCTCTGGGAGTTGAATTAGGTTTGATAGACTACACTTGAACTTAAAGAAAACTTTGGGTAGCTTCATCCTGTTTGTCAAAGCTTTTTGTAAGAATTAATCTTTTAAATGTGTGTTTGTGCTCTGGCATAGGTAAAGTTAAAACTTATTGCTGGAAAGTGTAGGTGGACAGAAATGGCACATAACATTGAATTTTCATACAAACTACAAAAGAAATCACCAGCCTTACACAGTTTGAATAAATTCCTCCAGTAGCCAGTTAAATTTGCTTTACAGTAGACTCATCTTAAATACATCAGATTGTAGCTCCTCCAACTGGTGCACTGTAGTTACACAAAACATTTTTTTAGCTATGATGTGGAATACTTGCTGATCCTTCTACACCCATTCACTGTCTCTTATTGTCTTGCTTGGGTGCACCAGGAAGCTGCTGGTAGCCTATGCATTGGAACACGGAGTGTGCAGTGGAGCACTTGGAACTCAGAGTGCAGTGCCCATGCACACAAATCATATATAGGCCAACACCATGCAGGACATGTTTGTAACTCATTCTGTGCTGTTTTCTATTCCCTATCAGTCATTAGTGCAATGTCAAAAAGTGCTGAGGCACCACAGATTTTTTTTACAGTCCTCCTAATTCACAAAATCAGCTATGTGGAGATTATTATATGCTCTCCTTTTTTCTTGAAGGGGGCCGCTGTATCAGCACCTGTGGATAAACATCACAAAATGCTGCAAGACTTCCAAGGAGTCAGTGTCTTTGAATTCACCTAAAGAAGGAAACCTTACTTACCAGAAGTGACTGTGAGAAGAGGAATTCTGGTTGTAAAAATTATTTGGTTTTATTTATCATGATTATTTTTTTGCTTTCTGATCTGATAGATTATTAACATTTATCCACTGCTGCTCTCAGACAGATATTAGGTAATGTTTAAAATCCTGCATCTCCTGTGTGATCTTTCTACCCATTATATAGGAAATCAAAGTGTATTTTAAATACAGTTTTTAATTATATTTTTCTATCTACTTTCTCTGTGGTAATAATTTACCTTAGAAAACAGAGAAGAGTGTTTGGATTTATATAATACTATTTGGATTTATATAATACTATTTATTTATTTGCATAGTTCTACAATTTCCAACTTTGTAATTGGTGCTGTTTTCAAAACTCACCTATTAGTTGTACCATCCTTCACATTAGGCAAAAAAAAATAAATTGTGTAAGGTTAAGTAGAATTAGAATTTTTAGCAAGAACACAAAATATCCAGTAAGCTGCAAGTGAGCAGGTTTAGTATACTTTCTTGCAGCATAGAATTTTGTACAGTTGTCCGGAAAGGTGGACTTTCTGTACCTGAGTACTTGAAATCTTGACTATCTTTGAAACAAGTTCTTACACTGAAGACAAATGTTATCTGCTCGTACTTGAAAACTTTGCTTCCATGCATTGCTCTAGTAATGAAATGGACCTGGATATGGAATCATAACTGCTTATGTACTTGAACACATTTTAAATGGGTTAATCTTTCTTACAGAGAGATTAAAAATCTGATTTTGCCACTACATCTAAAAGTACGTATTTAGTGTCTGTGGGGTAATCTGCCTCTTTTTAAATACTAAGTCAATAATTGGTGAATATTTGTTTCCAATATTCAGGAATTTGGACTCTGGTGGTCCTACAAGCTACTTCTGTTAGATTTTTTCTTTATTTTGTTTTTTATTTGTTGTTTGTTTTGTTGGGGTTTTTGTTTGTTCATTTTCTGTTGTTGTTTGATTTGGTTTCGGGGTTGGGGGGTGGTTTTTTTTGGGAGGGAGTGTTTGTGGTTTTGGGTTCCCCCCCCCAGTGGTAAAATTTCATCATTTACTTTACAAAACTACCTTTTCTTGTTTAGTATTTGGAATTCTTTGTTCCCAGAAGCAATGTTCTGTGTATTGTGTATTTAGATGTATTAATGTGACATAGCCAAATTTATCTGTGAGAGTATTCTGTTACTGAAAATGTGAGATGAAAGAGCAAAAAGCAATAGCTGTAGCCTTTATAGTGGAATAAGCAAAGTGCTGGTCAGCAGACTTACTGCCTGACCTGAATTACAAGATAAGTTTTCTATTAGAAGTAATATAAGGACGTTGGCAGTACGACAGAATGTTACAGAGCACATTTTCCTGTCAATATATAATGAAAAATTAAGGAATGTAAGTCATATTAGACCTTGTTGAGTTTCAATAAGTTAGTTGTCTCTGTACATGCAGTTTTATACTGGTGAACCCTCACAATATTATTTGCATGTCTTCACTAAATTTATGTTCTAATAACTAGAATATTAAAATAATTTAAAATATATTTATTTCTTCAGTTTCTGTGTTGAGCTGTCTCCAAACATCCTATCAAGTGAATTTAAAGTAAGTACTATTTCTTTTACATCCTTGTTTTCTGTAATCCTTTGTCTACTAAAAATACTGAGGTCTTTACTCTTTACTGGCTCTTCTCTGCAAATCCACCATATATTGAATTTTTTGAAGACAGTTTACCAGGAAAACACAGAATAAATAGAGAGTAAGTTACAGAAATTTGAATCTGAAACAACTAGAAGATTAACCAGGATAATTCAGTACACTGCCATTTTTAAGAAGGCAGTATATCGTGCTACAATACTATCTGTAGATAAGCTTTTGTTAAACTTTTAAAGTAATTTGAGTAAGTAATTACTAGTGTGTTAGTAGTCTAAGGCAAGATTGATGGTACCTTGATTGGCTGTAGCAGTTACTAAAGTTCACATTTTATGGCCTCCTTAAAAATATTAATTTAGAAGCTTATGAATTACTCTCTGGAGTCACCCTGAATTAACAAATACTGAGCTAGTTTTTAACATTTGAATCTTTCTGTGAAATAATTTCTGCCCACTGTTGAACTTTATAGTGTTTTCCAAGAATTCATTTTCTACATAAAGCAGTATTAACTCCTTGATGGCCAGGACTAAGTTGTGAAAAGTGTTCTCATAAATAGTCTTGTTCTGTGCCAGGATCAGAGAGGACCATGGCTCGTCACTCCTGCCCATACTCTGTGCTTGACACAGCAGGTATTTGAGTAATAATGTAGTAATTTAAAATGGGATAGGACAAATGAATTACCTTCCTAATCTACTGAAAAGAAGACTGAAAAGATGTTACTGGTGGAAAATGCTGGGACAGGAGTGAGGAGGTGATATCAGTAGACCTCTTCATCCCATGATTCTGTTTCAAGCCATGCCACATTCACTGAAAAAACCCACACCACGGTGAGTTTCTTGGTTATGTGTGTTTGGCTTCAGCTCTTGGTTTGTCTCTTCTCTTCCCCTGATTTACAGGAGCCAGAACAAAACATTTAATAAAACATTTAGTGAGCAGAATGTGGAAGCTGAAATACTTCCCCAGAAGATCACAAGAGCAGTTGGGAACAGAATCCTTGAACTTTGCACAGGACTCAGGATAAGAACAGAACATGCTGTGCTTCAGCTGTGACCCACTAAATTAAAGCTGCATAGCCCTGCATTTGAGCTGATTCTCTGGACCCATTTGTGTTCTTAATAGCCTTACAAACAGGGACTTGGCTGTAGGAGCTCTGACTCCTTTTGGCATATCCTTCAGTGGTTCTCATGGGGGGAAGGCAGTCTCAGATCAGTCAACAATCACCTCCGAAAGAGATGTGAGAAACCTTGATTTTTGTCTGATTTTTAGGACCTTCATTTAGCTTATTGTTAGTATAGTAGCTTTGTGTCAAAGGCTGTGACTCTCTGTTAGTGCAGTGCTAATCCAGCAGCAGTGGGGTTTCCTCCTCTACTCACCACTGTGCAGCAGAACCATTGTGCTTGCACTTGCACTTCCGAGAACTCAGCTTTGCCAGCTGGGTGAAGCAGCCTTGAGGCTGGTTGGAGCAGGAAGAGATCATTTTCTCGAATGGATCTGTGTAGAAAAGCTAAACCATTGGCAGGGAACAAAGGCAATTCTGACAGCATTTAGGGACCTTAGTCAGGGAACCCAGCAGGTGAGAAGAAAACAAAGTGTAAGCACTGTAGGACTTGAAATTAGGTTAGATGGTAGAAAGGCTGGCTTTGTTTAAATTTGTTGGGTGTTGGTAAAATAAACTACCAATACTAAAATTCTAGAAGGAGGTACTGAAGCAGATGGAAGTTGAGGTTTCAAGTTCTTGGCCAAAGAATTATCTGCACTTCTCCTTACCTGCAATCTACCCTCTCTCTGCCACACCTATGGGTAGCCTAGTTTGTTGCAGACAAGCCGTGCTGTAAAAGATTTGGGAAATACTGCTAAATCCAGAGAATAGGGCCAGGAAATACTGATTCTGACTAGTACTTTCACAGAAGCTTTCATTTGGTGCTTTAGAGTATCATCCAAGACACCTAGAAGTAAAGAGAAGCCTCACTTTAGTGATTACTTCTGTATGGCATAGCGATTGCAGAATTTAGTGTACCTTGTTATGAGTCCCTCTGGAGTATGTTGTGTCAACAGTCAGTTAGGCTTTTGAAAGACTACTTATCCAATCAATGGGGTGTTTGTGTTAGGTAGGATAACATCAACAAGTCAGTTAATGGAACTTTCCTGTTTGTTAAGCTGTTTAACTTGTTGGCTGAGTGAACAAATTCTATGATGTTGAGTTTTTGCATTGGAACCAGGGAATCCTTTTTCATTATCCTGGCTGCAGAGTAAGATGAAAGGTACTGGTCTAAGCTCTTGTGATTACATTAACAGGGGCCTGTCAATTCAGCCTTCGAAGTGGACACTTTTGCAGTGCAAAGAATTTTGGTACCTAACTCCGTTCAGATATCTCTCCAGTTGCACAAAGAACAAATGGCCTTGTCATGACCATCTTTCTCTGAACTGCTTTGTAACTGTTCTGAACCTTAAAACTGTTACGAGTCATCTAGTACTGTCTTATATGAGAGAGGTTGTGTGTGCTTTGATGTCTGCTTTCTAAAATCAGATAATCAAAACCATTCAAAATTAAAATATTTATATGAAAGGAAAGATAGACTGTAATCTTCAGTCATAATTGGAGCCCAAAAATCACAACGAAAAGTAATTATCTACTTTTATCTCCATGGATCCACATTCAAATCTCTCAAATATCCCCAAATACCATAAATACTGTTACTTGCAAAAATACACATTGGCTTTTGAAGAACTCAGCATCTTGTTTGTTTTCCTCCAAATGTCTGAACAAAGAATGAATAGTCCTCTCTAAGCACTCTGTTTAGTATTGCTTAGTGGTTATGGGAACAGTGTGTTAGGAATCCTCTGCATGAATTTTAAATGGTATTTTAGATTGATGTGGGTATCCTAGGACCTTCTGAATTTTTCTTCCACCCCAACAACCACATGAATGGTGAGAAAAGCCCATGAACATACTTGCAACACCAACTTCTGCCTGTAGTAACTTGCTTAAAGATCTTGCAAGGTGGTAGACTGGTGGCTTCCAAATAATTTCATGTCATGGAATAATACAGTGGTTTAGTTGCTGCGTATCCAGCACTATCACATTTCAGTATGTCTTCATAGCTTTTGCTCTTAGTAGAGCTCAATAGAGACATAGGTTATTTCAGTGTCTTGTTCCCTGTCAGAATGCTGGTACTCAGCCTCCTGGTCTACATAAATACTACTAAATTAAACATGGCTAGGACCATTCTCTGGCACTGAGGCCAACTGGCATGGAACAAGTCTTACGAACACTATTAGGTTTCAAAACAGGACAATCATATCCACCATCCTCTGCTAGAAAAGGTCTGACTTGGGATAGCTGATCTGGGTCTCTGAGGTGCTATGGCCTAACAACATAATAGTTGTGGCACCCACAGCAGGGCTCTGGTGCCTATGATGTATGCTGGATCTATTTGTTTCACTAGTTCAGATGTGTCATTCAGATGTGTGACTGAGTTGCCAAGCTTAGTCTAAAAGTAGGTAATATGATTTGTTTCTGCTGGTAGATGAAGGGGCCTTATAGAAAATCTGTTCTTTTCAAAAGCAGTGACAATTGTCAACAATGTTCTGCAAGGAATCCATCCTCTCCAGAGATGATGGAGATAAATGTCACTAACTGAAAGAGAGAATGGGTGCTAAAAAAATAAAAATCCTAGTACTTTAGCTAATGGACAAATGCAATTAACAATTAAAGTTTTGTAGACCGTAACTACTGGATTTAATGAAAGGTATAAAATACATGGCAGTCTTGTGAGATACAGAGTTAGAAAAAACCTTATTAAAGAAAATTAATAGTAATCTTCAAGCTGAAATTCATGTAGGCAATTTTATTCAAACTTTCCTGTCATTAGTAAGGTTTGAAGGTCTCTTGAACAATCTCTGGGTATTACCAACAGTCATGAAAATTAACCTAACAATAATGCAGTGGTGTAGTCGAAGGGGCAAGCTGCAATACTTTTCTGGCATTCCCTCCTCTAGAATTTCAGTTTCCTATATACTGGCAGGGGGGCAAGCTCTACACAGATAATTCATCCTTTAGCCCTTCATGTGTAAGTATGCTTTTGGCGCAATACACCTTAAGTATTATACCTTCTGCAGTAGGATGGAATTCTCTGACCTGATAATTTCTGCTGCCAAATTACTTGCAAGTACATTGTAAAAATATTTTCTGTGTCTATGCATGTATTTCATCAGCCATGCTCCCATCTGTCAAAGTAGATTGAATTATTTAATTGCCTAATCAGCTTTCCAAGTCTCCCATGCAAGCACAAAAACATCACAGTGAGTTGTGGAGTTACAAGGCTGTGTATAAGCAATTATAAGAGATACCTATTAGAGTTTTCCCAAGTTCCTTATTGTAGTAGGCCACAAGCATGTTGGATTTAGCTAGATTATAAGTATGGTTATTTGCTAGCAGAAGCTGATGTTTTTATCTCCTCTATTTTTACATTTGAGAATAAAGTGCAATTTATATTCTGGGCATCATCTTGTGGAAGTTCTAAATCACTTCATGAGGCTTTCAGCTTAGGTTATGTCATTTATCCATCAGTGCTCAGTCCATTTAATCCAGACCTCTCAGCTGTACAGACCTAGCTCCTGTTGTGAGTGATCGGCCTGCTTGAGTGCTCCCAGCTTCTCCTGTCACATCACATTTGCATAAAAGAGGACGGATAACCAAATTTGAGCACACAAATGAAAATGCTAAGCGCTGAACCTGTCACAGTTGTTGTTCAACTAATTGTGAAAAATTTGATTTGCTGGCTTTTCACTGTTTATCATGTGGACCCCCTTCTCAAATTTGCCTTGGCTTCTGCTTCTGTACATGTAGCTTTTAAACTCTCTACACAAGCAGCCCACCCTGGGGATTACTTACCTCTCCTACCAGCTTTTAATGTTGGCTCATCTACTTGACTAAATTAGGCCACCATGGCAAACAAACACATAATTAAAAACCTGGGAAAGACAACTGCAGTTGCACTTCTTAAATTGATTTTGCAGTCTATTACTGCCTTTGCATTTTGCCATTTTTATCTTGTCCTTCTGTAAACCTGGAAAATGTCTTTGCTTTTGATTGTATAGAGGAGGGAGATATATTATTTCAAAATGAAAGCTAATATTTTCTCCTGAAATGGAAATAGTAAATAAAAACACATTCTTATTTCTGGGTGCTTTGTAGCAGCTTATTACAGAGGTGCTGTATTCTTTTGAAATCAAGACCCATTTTTGAATTGCCGTTGAAAGATCATGGATTTGTTCAAATTTATTGTTCAAATTATTGTGATTTTTCAAAATTCTGGGGTTTAACTTTGCTTTCCAAATGTACTTACAACTGCTGTTGTATTTCTAATTCAGAATACTTTCTCTTTACTTAGCTGTAAACGCTTCTTATGATTTATACCAAGAGATCACCAATTAAAACAGCTGAATGTCATGTTGCTTTTTTGTGAGGAGAGAGGAGGTTCAGCCAAACAATTATCTATTAAAAAAATAGAATCATTTACAAAACCAAATCATCCATCCCTTTGGTATTGTCATTGGTTGGTTATACTCAGAATGCCCATAGATGTTGTCATTTAAGAAGGTGGATGATAACAATGGGCATAGTGAATATAAATCTATCATTATTACCATTGAAGGCTTCTAAAAACAACTTAATAAGAAAAACTGGTGTTTAAATGTATAACAAAAATCTATATTTTTCTAGAAGTTCTAAAAGATCAAAATAATTGCTTTCAATTGAAAAAAGTATTCATCAGCAGCTATGGCTGAAATACTGTTGAAGAAAATGAAATTGAAATTATTTTGCTTAAAATCCTTTTTAATTTCATTTTAGTGTGTCTGTGAAAGGGTAGGAGTGCCTATGGTGAACTTCCATGTCAAGTGAATTTCACTGAAAACAGTTGTGGTAGTAGGATGTAATCTAGAACTGATCAAGGATATATCTTAAAACTGTAAGATATTCCCAACTGTTTCTCTGGTAAGTTTGTACCTAAGCTAACTTCCATCCAGGTTATCTGTAGTTAGTTGTTTTAAATGGCTTTTCTCCCTTCCTGATGTTTGCTTCCTCGATATGTTCGTCCAAAGCTGTCACACTGTCGCAGCCTTCATTTCACAAGGCTAAATGGACTGAACTGTTAAAGACCTTTGCCAAAGCCTGGCGTATTTAACTGCAGCAATATCAGATTGTAACATTCACAAATCAGTATGTTGGAGAACACTGTCCTTCTCCTCATTTTTGAGACTGAATTCTATTGTAATTAAAAATGTACCTGCAGAAATTACTTATGCTAAACTCTGTGCTTCTACATTTGGTTTGTGATCACTAGAATACTAGAAGTTTCCTTTTTCTCATCCTTCTTCTAGGTCATACTACTTTATCTCCTTCCTCATTAACAGCTTTTTACAGTTGACCTCCTTTCCTGCCCTCTTTCTCAAGTTTACCAATGAGTTACACTAAACACATAAATCATATTTGCAAAATAAAATGTTTGAAAAAGAGGGATACAGATGTTTGGAAGAGACTATTCATTAGCATATCAAATCCACAGCATCAAACTGAGAAACAGCAAAAATTCAAGAAATTAAGTTAATTAACAAAAATCTTCATTCTGTACTTGAAAAATTGCAACTATGCTGCCAACAAGGTTTGATTCTGAAAATCAATGAAGTAGCACCTCCTGGTCCAGAACAAAAAGATCGCTGGCAAATTTCCAGAATGTTGTTACATCTTTAAGTTACTCTGAGTAACCTTCAACAAGATATTCCAGAGTGAATCTAATAATTCCTCCTAGCTCCTCCCATACACAAAACACATCCCAACAGCTGAACTATCCTGAGATATCTTTGAAACAAAAGAGGCAGAAGAAAATTTATCTACTCAAGGGAATAGGTTGTGTTTTCAAAATAAATTTTCTTCATATAAAGAGGAGAATAAAAAATTTTTTCCCCTATTCCTCAGCAGCAGGGCTAATGTTTATCGCTAAACTCTTATCTCATCTTACCATGCAATGATTTGGTCTGAAGATCCTATAGATATGTTAAACCTGGTAGAACTGAATTAAGTATAAAAAACTATGCATAGGAATAAGATTCCTTTCTCTGATTTTAACTAGAAAATAATACAAAATAATGTCTTGCTTTGTTTCTGATGTAATTTCTTGAAGCATGGAAATTTTATTGCTAAATCCTGGAATTTTTGTGTTCATTAAAAAATTAATACTCATCCCATTTTACCTCCTCTGCCTTTCTCTGAACTTAGTTATGTTTATTATTATATTTATTCTGAAGTAGTGTAAGAAACAGAGAATGGAAGGGAGCAAACGAAACAGCCAGAAAACAAAATATCACTTCTGAGGGTGAATTTTACAGTCAAAATACCTATGATGGGAGGGCTTAAAGGCAGTTTCAGAAAAGGGAAATTAGATTCTGAACTTCCTTCATTAAGTTAATCTGCCTCCTAAATAAACAGGAATATGCAGGTCTTCAAACTTGGTTCTTGGTGTATGTGTCTGATTTATCATTACAGAAACTAATCTATAGAATTTCTTAAAGTTCTATATCCATCAATATCCTTATCCATAAAATGTTTTGCTAGGCAAGCGAGTGAAACGTGAAAGAGTGAGGGAAATAAATGTGTTTAAAATTTTGAACGAGTACTAGTGAAAGATGTTTTGCCATATTCCCTCAGCTGTAATAAAATGTGCACTTTTCATTTTTCCTTCTGCTAGATATCTATTGATACTTGATTAAAAACAGTCTCCCCTGCTTCTGGAAGTACCTCTGTGTAATTCATGGGGATTTTCTCATTTTCCCAGGTCTGCTTGGGTAAATAAAGGCTTCTCCTTGGCTCAGTCTCTTCAGTGGGATTTAGAATAAATAAACTTCTATTAACTTGCTTTTTATTTTGCTTTAGATTGCAAGTAACTTCATCAGCATGTAAGAGACACAACTGGTCCATCTTTCCTGATATATTTTATTATTCAAGGTCGACCTACTTCCCATGAGCTCAGCTCTTGACCATAGCTAAATGCAAAAGAATAAGCACACACAGACATGATTAGCAGGTTACACATCTCTGTGGTCTGGGGTACATACAAGGAAAGACATATATCAAATTGCCTGTTCTTTTTATGTAAAAAAGTAAACTTATTTACCCTATGGGTAAAATGTGTGTTGACCTACTGCATTACAGAATAAGCATGAACAAGGTTACTTTTTTCCCCTTTCTGCTAAATAATAAGGCAACTCATGCTGAGGGTGCACTTAAACTAGACCTATAACTCTTGGAAATTCATAGATCGTAAGGCCAAATGGGACCATTATGATCATCTTGCCTGACCTCCTCTATAGCACAAGCCATAGGGTTTCGACAGCATAACAGTATTTGTAATTTCATATCCATTAGAGTGCTATTTATAGGATATATATTGTATTGAAATGGCAGAATATTCATTGCTCTGAAATTCTGCTGGATAATTTTCCTACTGTAGTGTTATCTACAGGTTGGTACATTTTCTGTTGGCACACATTAATAACAAAAAAATCATACAAAATTTCAAGCAATTTGCTAAAAATGTGACCTCATCCAATAAGCAAGTTGCTTGTGACAACAACTGCAAAACCATATATTAATGTAAAAACAAAGTTGATTTAAGGAATCCAAATAATTTATTAATTGTCAAGTACTGTAGAATTTGGGGTCTAACATGAAGAAAAGAAAAATAACTTCTGACTGGTCCATTGCACCAGCAGGAGTATTTTAGCAAAAATAGAGAAAACTAAGCCTAAATCTGTATAGCTTTCACAAGGCTTCTCTTGTCTTGTGTTGAAGATCGTTTTTCTTTGGATTGATATCAAGAACTGTGGTGCATAACTTTCATTTTTATGGAACCCCTTCTATAAAGTGTCTGTTACAAATGAAATCTGATTTTAAATGGTGAGTAGAGCAGAAATAGGCACTGGACTGTTATATATGTAAAGCAAACTGAACTAAATTCTCTGCCTTGCTTTGTAAAACTGTAATTATTAGCTCTCAGTTTCATTTCCTATCTGCCTGAAAAATGAGAAAATGTTCTCTGCCTTTTCTATAGGAGTCAGCAATGAAATGTACTACACTGAGCAGTTCTAGAGGTCTGCAACAAACCAAACCAGCTTCTCATTGCTCAAATCTTTGAATCAGACAATAGGCCTTATTTTTAAAGACAAGAATCTAGATATCAAGCAGACTTGTATTTGCTGCTGGAAGAGAGTAATGAAAGAGCAATTAGCATTTCTACTGATCATTGGTTAAAATTATTTAACCAATCTTTTAGCAAAGTTGTAAAGGCTCTCAAAGTAATTATATCATTTTGTTAAATGTTAAGAATGATGAGATAAAACAGCTTGAAAGTTATTGGTCAAAGATGTTTATGTGTGTGTATTAAAAGATTTTAAACATTATCTTCTACAAAAGCCTATGCCATTCAGATCAGTCCCTTCCTCTCCCAGTCTTCTCTAAAATGATACAAATTTAAAGGCATACAAACAAGTATGCCTTAGAAAAATCAGATTATTAAATGTATCACTTAACAGAAACCTCCAGAAATTCAGTAAAATAATAGGTAAAATAACTAGATTTTATAACATCTGAAATGCTTTGTTCAGAGAGTCTCCTTGCTATGCAGGAGCTTTGAAAAACTCTTATGACAACTGCAGAAAGGCTGTGTCTCAGGGTTTCCATTTTGATCTGTTCACTAGTAAATTTTCCAAAAGCATAAATAATGACAACATTTAGCTAACAAAGGTTAGTTTAAAAGCAATTTTAAAATATATTTCAATGGAGGGAAAGAGAGAAGGGATGAAGAGACCAATTAACCAATTTTTCTTGGCCTTTCTCTCACACGCAGACACATTCTGTTCAAACCCCTGTTTTGATGTATTATTTTAATTAATCCCAGTCTTTTGATTTCTACAAAAAAGAAGGTTAGCAAATGTAACAATGCTCGAGAGTTTCTTTATCGTAAAAGACACATAATTTCAAGCATTTAATAAGGTAGATTTATTCTGGGTAGTTTAGTTTGCACATTCACTCAAACAGCCCTCCCCAAAGACAACATTAAAAATGTGATTAGTTAGCTGCCATCAATAACACAAAATAGGAAAACACTCTCTGAAGGGACAGCTTTGTGGAGGGCACTGCACAGTGTGTAGTAAAAATATATGGCCTAATAAGTTTACATTTGCAGGCTCATTTGTTAAAACTCTTGAATTTCTAATTTGTGTCGGAAAGATAAATGGATGGGGCCTCAGTAAAGTGTGAGATTAATACTGATGGATGGGGATTCAGATTTTTGCTAGCCTCTTACTTCTGTGCAACCCAGTAGGCAGTTTATGGGGAAAACCAAATGTAAATAAAAAAAGAGGACATTATTTACCTTGGTCAAGGCCAATTACCAGTTATATTGTTCTTTTCAACTTTATTGTTTGGATGTAAATTATCCTTATCTAATTATTGTTTAATGCATTTTAGTAATCAAGACCTTACAAAGTGTAATTAGATGCTAAAAAGGACAGGCACCCCATGGTTACTTTGAAACACTGCAAATAGTCAAATGGTAGAAATGGAGGCCTCTGGGACCTTTCAGGGTGTAAGGTGGAAGAATAATAATAAAACATATTATGTAATAAAAAATGGCTTTATACCTGAATCAAAACTCTCACATAAAATTAAAATGAACTTAGGTTAATATGAATAATAAAATAGGTGGGATCTGTGTATGCTGTACACAGCTGATTTCAACAGCTTTCCTTCTACATGCAGTGCCACCACCGTGCTGGGAAGAGACAGACACCAGCAGTGACAGTGGAATTTCTTACCTGTCTGGCAGAAGAAACCTCTGAACTTGGATGAGCTTTACCAACATAGAGAAAGAAGTTCCTCTATTCTTAGAGAGTAAGTTGACAGGTGCCTTTTCAAAGTAAAATACATAGATATGGCAGAACAGCATGCATTAGTAAAGGGATAAATGAAAAGGAGCTTTTCAACATGAACAAAACAGTAATTGCTGCTATGCTTTTGTGTGTGTAGTATCTTTAAATCAAAGTTAATCCAGAGTTACCGAAGTTTACAAAGTTAAAATTTGTAAAACACATGTCAAAATGTCAGTAGAGGTTCATAGAGGTCACCAGATCTGAGGTTCCCAGAGAGACACAACTTCAAGAACCCAGCTCTGACCAGTGATGAGGCTGGAATGCATTCCCAGCAGGCAGATGCACAAATATGTGTGTACAATACATGTGTATAAATAAGCATCTGCCCTACCACACAGATCAATGCAGGCAGACACACATGAATACAAATGACACTTGTGACTTCATCCTGTTCTCTGGCTGATCAAGATGAAGGCTTGCTTGTGGGAAAATTACAGATATGTATCTAACATGGATCTGCAGTAGCGGGGCTTGGACATGCCAGTAAATTGCCCCTGGATCCTCTTTTCTCCAGGTGTCTCGTGTGCACCCACTCTCTCAGCCAACCCACAAGATCTCTCCTGCAGCAGAATAGGACTATTGTGGTGCTTCCAGTAGCCAGCTTTTCCCATGGCCTTAGATACCCCCTGGCTCCTGGACCACTTTGCCTACTCACCAGCTAGTTCCTACCCTGACCATCTCACAGCAGGTCCTGAAAAATCCCAAACCACTCTTCCTTTGCATCCCATAACCTGCCCCATGTCCCTAGGAAGTGATCTCCCTCAGTCCAAAAGGTATTCTGGAGATCTGCTTCCCTTGACTGGTTGTGATGGACTTCATCCCTGGGGCTGACATCTCTTCTGTGATGGGGCTGGAGGTTGCTAGGCCAGGATTTAGTTTGGTTGCCCCAGTTTACCATTGCTCATTTGTGCACCTTTGTGCCTGTAGAGATGAGATTTTTATCATGTAACCTAGCACAGACTAGTACCTTGATGAGACATATACTTAAGGAATTTGAACAGACATTTTTAAGGAAGCAGGCAGAGATAGAGACAGGACTTGTAGGTAATGCTGGTGTCCCTCCTTAAAAAAAAAAAAGGAGACAAAGGGTCAAAAATTCTCTTAAAACCATCTTAAATTGTGGTTGCAATCAGAAAAGGGATTAATACTTTTTTTTTTGCTTTACTGAGGTGTATTGAAATAGATGCTTTCTGGGTCTATACTCTTCCTCCGGTACTAGTGATATTTCATTGTTTTTATTCTCTGTTGCAGAAGAAATATAGTTGTCTAAATTTGGAGGCAGGTTCTTCAGCTTTGGTATCATCCACTGCAATTTAAATTGCGTTATTGCAATTAGTACTTCAACTTGTAGCCTTACTCCACAGACACATGGATTAGGAAAGAAATCAAATCCCAGCTTCCTTTTCATCAATAAGAGGAGTTAATTCTCTTCATAGCAGTTCATGTAGTGCTGTGGTTTAGACTGGTGTCCAAAAAAAAAAAATCACTGATTTTTTAAGAGGCTGCGGAGCCTCTTAGGCTTCAAAGGCTTTCTGTGTTTCTCACTGTCCCCTCTACCAGTGATCTGGCTGGAGTGGGTGAGAGGTTGGGAGGAGGTGTTGCCTGAAGAAGGCTACCTAGAACACTAGCTAGACAGAGTTAAACGAATAAGACAGGTATTTATTGCAAGGCCTTCACAGGGTACACCTTGGGCAAGGCAAGAGTCTCCTAGAGACTACACCCAAGACAAATGACTAAGACATGCTTTTCAGACAGATATAGGCTTGGTCCATCTGCATATCAGAAGCCAATTGTCCAATTACAGATTCAGGTAGCAGAGTCCCATTCTCCTGTTCATCCCCCTCTCTCCTCACTGCTATCCTTGGTTTTTTACATTTTTTGAGGCCTAGAAAAACAGGGTGTCCTTGAAGTTAGGGCCTAGAGAGAAGTTGTTTTGTCTGAATAAAATCATGAGACAGTAGCTAACAGGCTAAGGAGTTTTAGAGTTGTACATTAAAGCAGTACTGATCTGGAAAATATAAAAGCTAAAACTTAACGCATCAAAGGCACAGCCAGAACAGCTGACCCCAATGGACCAGAGGGATATTTGATGGACTACATGGTGTCATGCCTAGCAGTAAAACTGGGAGTAATTCAAGGTTCCTCAGAGGCTGGCTGAGCATGGATCTGCTGGTGGAATAGGATTGCCTTTGCATCAGTTGTTTTGTGATTTTTCTTTCACTTATTAAACCATCTTTATTTTGAACCATGGTTGTCCTCTAGATTTTGCTTTCCCAATTCTCTCCTCCATCCCACTGCAGGACAAGCGAGTGAGCAGCTGATGGATGCTTAGTTGCACCACAGTAGATATGGCATATGCAGTATGTGTGAGTATATATATAATATACTACCAAAATAAACACAAAACTGAAGAATATATCCTAATGGACGTATGTAGTAGTTCTTCGTTTAGTTTTTAAAAAAAGATGAGGTGGTGACTTAACATATTCTACATAAACCGAAAGCCCTTCAAACTGTTGGGGTAAATTTTAACAAGGATAATTTAGACAATAATTCACTCTTGTATGGCATTCTTAAATTAATATTTGTTGTCTTCTTAAGAAGAAGGCTGAGCCAGTTCTCTGTCCAGTGAATGTCTGTGTCCATGCTTCTCCCTTGCACACAGGCATTTTCAGCTCCTGGGCCTGCAGCTTTGGAAGAATCTGCCTCACTGCCTGTTTTGCGTTGAGAACATAAAAGGGCGGGATACATCCTCTTCCTGCAACTCTTTGCTAAGTGCTGTGCTCTAATTCAACCATAAATTACTATACATGATGCAGAAAATACTGACTGAAATTCTACAGCCAGTGTTAATATAGAGGTCAGAATAGATATGCTCATGCCACTCTTTACTAGCTTTGCAAACTCTGAATTTCTAAAAATGGATACTTGCATCTCATACTCAAATAATAACTGAAGAAAACTGATAGCTGTTATTACTATACAAGTTTAGCTCTAGTTTCTCTATTAATCATGCACTGATATGAGTGCATGCTTAAATGCATGTTTATTTGAAAAGGTCACACAATAATCGTTGCACTAATGCCAGAACAGCCCTTTTGCTGTGAATAAAGTTATTGCCTTATTTGTAACTGGCTGCAGCTCTACATTCTGGCTAGATAAAGCATCCATTTGTATACAGAAGCTCACGGCCTGAAGTTTGAATTTCATCACTGGAAGTAATTACAGTATCAGTGCAGTCTCTGCATGTAATCCCTTATTTAGTAATTTAATTAAAAACAAGTAGTACCATAAGTACCAGAACTGATGAAGCTTAGTTTCCAATAGAACTGGGTCATGTTGTTGATTGACTTTCAGCTGAGCTATGAGGAAGCTTCTGTGTGAGTGCCTCTGCTGTTTCCATAATTCAGGAAAATTTCCTTTTTCTAGTTTAACATTATTAAACATTTTATATGTCTATTGCTCCTGATAGGAAGGAAGAAACTTTGGCTGGAGCAGATGTAGCAAGAAAAGGATTCTCACAAAACCCAAACAACCACTGCTTCATGTATAACAAGCTTGCTTCCTTCTTGCAACTCTGAACCATGGGTTCTGTACAGCATAAGCCTGGGCAAGAAAACCAGTCAATCAGGCATTCAAAAAATTCCATTCAGAAGTAACAGTTTCTACAGAGCCCATATTCTGGCCACATATTGCCAGAGTTCATCAGTTTCCCAGCACTTGTGTATACAGAACTGGTGAGCATACTTGCCTTATGTGTAAGGTTCCCTGACTGCAGAAGCTCAGGTCTTTTAGGGAACTCAAACATGGCTCTAGGAAACTTGGTTTAGGCCCTGCTTTAAAAATGCAAAGTTTCAGAGCTGTGTTAGAAATGCAACACAAAAAAATTGACCTGCTGAAATGAGTCCAGAAAAGGCTGCTAAGTTGATCAGAGGGCTGGAGTACTTCACCTATGAGGACAAACTGAGAGACTTGGGGCTTTTCAGCCTGGAGAAGAGAAGTCTCCAGGGAGAGATGGAACACATTCCAGTACCTAAATGTGACCAGAGAGGGTCTTTTCACAAGGGCATGTAGTGTGAGGACAAGAGGGAATGGAAAGTGAAAGAGAGCAGGTTTAGATTAGCTATTGGGAAGAAATTCTTTACTGTGAGGATAGTGAGATACTAAAGCAAGTTTTCCAGAGAAGCTGTGGATGCCCCATCCCTGGAGGTGTTCAAGGCCAGATTAGATGAGTATTGGAGCAGTCTGGTTTAGTGGAAGGTGTCCCTGCCTACGTCAAGGGGATTGAACTGGATAACCTTTAGAGTCCATTCCAACACAAAACTTCTTATGCTTCTGTGATTCTAAATGTGATAAATAAGATTCTAAATGTGTTGTCATCTTATTTCAAAAGTCTCATACCTTCTCAGTGATTTCTCATGGGCAGTTCCTCACAGCACTGACTCCTTCTTCTTCACAGCCAACAACTCTAACTCTCTTCACAGCACAACCAATAAACCCCATCTCTCTTCTTGACTCACTAATCCCCTCTTTTGTAGCGCTCTTCTTATTGGATACAGATGTGGCCTATGAAGGGCAGGCCTGTTCCTAATCTTTGGTGATTAGTACAGCTGCAACTCCTCAGGTGTGAGATTGCTTTCTGCACTTTGTTTTCTTACATTCTATCCCTCCACAGTATGCTCAAAAGTTTCAGCAACAAAAGGGTCAGGAGGGGCAGGTATGATGACCCTGGCTTTACTGCACACTGGAATGAATGTTAGCTAAAAAGTGTGTATTCTTCTCAAAAGTTAAGCCAATTAAGTAGCAGAACTAGGGCTGGTTGGTTACATTGTTCTTCATGAATTTTATGCAGAACAGGTGTAAGTTCCATTGTGAATCCATGTGCGATTGCTTTCAACTCTTCTCCAAGTGCATGACAGTGCTGTGTATGTTCATCCACAACTGCAGCTCAGATAGATCACTATGTTTGACATTTCAAAGACTAAAAATGATCTAAAAAATAAACACACTGCAATAATTTTGAAGGCTGATCAGCCTTTTAATGCGGTGTCAGTTGGCTGTATTTTGCAAATTAGGCAGTGATTTGATTTGTTATCAATTTTTAGTGGTGTTTAACATCCCCTAACTCATGAACAAGGCAGCATTGGTAGCCTGAAATGTAATGATGCTTTAATCTACTTGAGAAACAATGACAAGTCTTTTAAAAATTTGGGATGACTTAAGAGCTCCTGAAAGAGACGCTAACACAGATACCATGCCAGGGTGCCTTGTGAGCTTCCAGGCAGTGCTCTGACAAGTCCCCTGCATCTGCCAGCAGCTGTTTTAGTAAGGGGTATTTGCTTGAGCAGTGAATCTTGTTGAATAAGTGGGAATTCAAACCGAAAGAGGTGATACAGATACAGTTCCCCTGGATTTGGGATTTACTTGTTTCATGTCTCCAGCAATGGACAGTAAGTACACTCCCAAAACCACTTAACAAAGAACTGGCTTTGGTGGTTTCAGCAGAGGGGAACCCCTTAGCCTCAGTTTTGAGAAATAAGTATAGTTTTATTAATGTGACTCAGACAGTGCTACTGGTAATAAGAATTTAAACAGGTGTTGTTTCATTGAGTTGAGGTTGATTGGTTTTTTTGGGGTTTGGGATTTTTTGGGGTTTTTTTTATGATTTACACATGCCACAGACTTTTTAGAGGATTTTTTATTTTATTTTTGAGGGTTTCCAGATCCTAATACAAAAACATAAGAGGCATCATGCTGTAGGATGTATCTACAGAAAGGAATTTTACTTAGAAGAGATGTCTGGATCATAGAATCGTAGGATATCCTGAGTAGAAAGGTATCTACAAGGATCACTAAGTCCAGCTCCCAGCCCTCCAAATGACCCCCGCAAGAATCATACCACGTGCCTGAAAACATTGTCCAAACACTTCTGGAACTTTTGGTCAGGTTCATGCTCAGACCATTTTCCTGGGAAGCTGTTCTAGAACCCAGCCACTATCTGGGTAAAGAATCTTTTCCTGATAGCCAGCCTAAACCTCTCCTGACACAACTTCAGGCCATTCCTTTGTGTCCTGTCACTGCTCATCATCATTGCCTGCTCCCCCTCTTCTCCTCACAAGGAAATTGTAACTTCAATGAGGTCTCTCCTCAGTCTCGCTTTCTCCAGGCTGAACAGAGCAAGTGACCTCAGCCACTCCTCATACGGCTTCCCCTCTAGGCCCTTCACTATCTCTGTAGCCCTCCTTTGGATGCCACTACTAAACATGATAAGATATTGTAAAAAATTCTGCAGGAGACCTTTGCTTACAGAGATACTGGCTTCAGTCAAGGCCACCCTTGAAATTGTTTACTTCTGAGTGATTTTGTCAGACAAAAACAACGTCATTAATAGCTTTCAGCACAATACATTAGCAGTGAAATTGCTGTCCTGGTATTTTTCTTTCCAGTCTTGCTTTCATGGCGGTAAAGAGAGTGTTTTGGATTAACTTAATTCACTGTTAAATATGCCATTTAAATTACTTGACCATAAGTGTGTAGCAGACAGATCTGTAGTAGTGTGGAAACAATTTGAGTTACCTATATTGACTATAATTTGAAAGAGAAAAGGTGGATTTGAGGTCTCTGGAGTGGAAAAGCAAATAGAATATGGATTTGATTAGAAGTAAAGTGCAGTCTACAGGTGATGACATGGTTGGTTATCCTCCAGTAAAATTATTGACACCAGCCATCACCAATTGAGTTTTTCTAAAAAAGCAAGCTGACAATCCTCCTTATTTTTACAATATTTTCCAAAAAATAGGTAGTTTAAACTCTTTATACTTATGCCATCAAAATAGCTTATGACCTGTCTTTCAGCCTTTGAGTTCTACCTTAAGATAGAAAATTTAGTCTTGTGTGAGTTCTTACCATATTAAGTAAGAGAATCAGTCTGACTGAAGAAGTCAGCTGCACCAAAACGGGTTTTATGAATCAAAAACCTCACAGGTGTTTGATGGAGACATAAGTGCATTTAGGACAAAAATTCTGGCCTCTCTTACACCTGTGTGAACCCAGAGCAAATATAATGAGATGCATCACGGATGAGGAAGCAATGCCATGCAGGTAAGGATTCTTCTGGATTGCAATGCTGAAACAATGGCTGGCTCATTGTGTGTACTGCTCCTAAAAGTGATAGCTAATAGTTTCAAATGTACTCTCTCTTTAAAATGGTGAAATAATTACCTGTGGGTAGTGACTATTAGGAAGTATATGAGCAGCAAATAATTTACTGCTGGCATTATCTAATAATTATCTCTAGATGAAATTGCAAGACTGCAGTGGGTTTAGAGCCCATTTGTGACCCATAAAATATGGGTTAAAACCTCACATTCCACCACTTGCTTTTACAATTATTACTGCAAATGGAGGGATAGTACAAAGCAATCACCAGTAGAAGAGATCTTTTAACTACTATAATTTCTAAAACTATCAAAAAAGATAGAACTTACCCAAAAACTTGATAGCTAATTTCATTATATTCACTAGTGAGACAACATAAATGTAACTTGTAGTATTAGTTTAGATAACTTTCCATATTAATTTTCTTCTAAGTGATAATATAATTTTCCTGTCATAAGAGACAGTTACACAGTCTAAGCCTACATTTAGAGTGGAAATTAAGACAGTAAAGCAAGGTCCAGAAGCCTATCAGGCCACTTACTGGGGAAATCAGAGAATTTCAGCCATGTCATAAAATAAGATTTTCTCATAATAAACGTACATGAGAGATGACAATACTTTCTTCTATTGATTACAGCAACCATAAGAAAGCTTTCCCACATGAAAAATGGGGACAAAGCTCCTGAAGGAGCAGTTTTAATGTAGAGTTTGTCAAATTCATGACAGAGACAATATATTCTATCCAGTCATCATCAGTAATATTGAATTGGAGTTCTAAATTTTTGTAATGAAAATAAAACCTACAGTCAGGGAATGTTCTGCGAGGGAAACCTTACCACTAGCAGTGCCTCCTACAAGGGATATTCGTGCTCTTGGAAAGCTCACAAAATGTTAATTTAGAGAATGTATCTTGGGACTCAAGATACAACCAAGAAAAATTTAGGAGCCCAGTTCTTGTGCCCTAGTTCTGAGGCTAATTTTCATTTTATTAGATCAGATTCAACAAGCTACATCTCAGGTCCGACTTTAAACGCAAAATAGGCTGCAGGCAAAGCATGAGAGAGATGTCTGAAGCATTGAAGAGGATGTGTAAATATATGAGTGAAAGGCTCTAACCTTAGAGGCATGTTGACTTCAACCAGTAATAACCTTATAAACTCTTATGACTGGAAGCAAAAAGTTATTTCCAAACTACCTGTGTAAAAAACAAAACCAAATCCAGTTGAAGCCAAAACAAATCCCTGTGCTCCTGCCCCCAGCAGAGTGAAAATAAATGAGCTGGTTGATGGCAGATGTCTGCCCTTTCATGGAGTCTGGGTTCCTCTCCCTCGCCATGCTGCATCCCTATCACTGAGTGGCACTGTGTTAAAGGAGATCCGCGGGCATGCCGCAAGTGTGTGCTTGCAAAGCTCCATAATCCAAAATGGTTACATGCCATGTCGACTTTCCCTGACTCCACAGAAAAATACTGACCTATTGATGTAAGAAAAAGTTTCCCATGTCTCCAACTCTTGAGATCAAAAGTATTTAGGAGTAAACAGGCTATTAAGCCCAGTGACTTTGCAAACAAATTTATGCTTCTTTCTTTTCTTTCACAGGAAATTTTTTAAGAGGTGTTAATGCGAAGTACTGAAACAGTAGAAGCTTTGAAATTACTTCTTGAAAGTAACTATAACTCATACTGACTTCACTGGGAGCGTATTTTATGACAGCATCCCAAGCTACTCAGGTAGGATGAGCCAGGCAGACTCAGCAGGTACCAACACAATCTGTGTAGCTGTGGCATCTGCAGAAGAGTCTTGGGCCAACCTTTGGTAAAAACCATCTCCCCAAGACTCTGAAGAAAACATGTTAGCATACAGTCAGTGTTTCACTGGTGAAGTGCATTGTGATAGGCACAAGCCAAGTCACACACTATGGATTTGGATTTTTTTTCTAAAGGTACCTGACCCTCTCTATTAAGAAAGGACCCTACCTCTAATTGAAATATCCTTGAGATTTCCACAATTTCTCATTTGATCATTATTGCTACATCCTTCCTTGAACCTCTTTGCTTTGAGCCATAACTCAAAGGAAAGTGTCCTCAACAAGGGATTTTGCTAGGCAGCAAAGAGGGAAACAGAAAGGAGAAGGAAGGAATTGGGATCCCACAATTTTGTCTGAGCCATTGATGAATCATGAGCAGGAATCTCAGGCATGTCGCCTGCAGCATCACACATGCTTTGCAAAGCTCCGTGTTGGGATAGACCTGTCCAAAACACATTACAATAGACACCATCTCTAATGTCATCAATTACTCAATTTTTCTTAAAAGCATAAAAGGATTGATATTACCTACTATCACTCCAGCAAAAGAGAATGAGATGGGGTCAGGTATCCCTTGTCTCTGACACTGTTATGATGAATGCAATGAAAACACAATATCACTGTCCGTCCATCATGGTCCTTGACTGTTGATTCTCAAAAGACAATTTCTAGTAATTTAAAAATTACTTCCTAGTGGCAATTTGCTAGTATTTTTGAACTTTCCTATCCATAGGTTCAATAAGATAGGAAAAACTTCCAGTTAAGCTTTGTGAATTAAATATAAAAATTTAAAAGCAACACAACCCAAGCACTGCTGAAACCTGAAACAGTGCAACACAAGAGAAAACTGATGCTCTCTCTTTTCAGGTGAAAGTGACACTTGACTAAACACGTTTCCATGGAGGAGAGAGGGAGGGAGGAAATGACCCTGACATGTATAACAGTGTCTTAATAGTCACCTATTCCACCCTCATCTCCTGCAATGATTTTTTGTCTTTCCCTGTCCAATCTAGGTCTCACAGGGGGAATGCATTCTAGGATCTGCGGAACAGCTATCAGGCATAAATTCCCACAGATGCTGTTTGTCTCCACACTCACGTCAGGGAAGGGAAATGAGGAAAACCCTTTCTCCAGAAATGATGCTGCCCTGTCCATCTAATTGAGAGGACATTGGCAGGCTGCATCGTCCATTCCACCTCTCTGACAGAAAGGTATCCTGATCTCCCAGAGACTCTAAGTGCCACAGACTGGAATGGGAGAGAGAAAATATTGTCTAGAAATGTGCATCCATAGATAAGGTTCTTTTTCTTTTTTTCTTTTTTTTTTTTTTTGGTAGGGAGGGTTTGGGGTGTGTGGGTTTTTTTCAGATTTACATTTAATTTTTACAGGGAGTTTTGGAGTTTTGGAATGGACTGAGGAATAAAGTTGACGATACTAAGGTAGTCTTGCAAATACTTTGGGGAAAAAAGAAATTCTAAAAATATTAAAATATCTAGTTAATTTTCAAAAATTCTTCATTTATTGCAACCTTATTCCTACTTTTCAAACAGCTAGAACTCTCAGCCTTTCAAATCAACAAACATAATTATTTTATTTGGAATGAAATACTATAATTCATCTGATTTCCCAAGGATATGAAACTCACATGACTATGTTCTGTCATCATTTGTGTATATTCACATTGTCAGGCATGTATGCATACCTATCTGCACTCTTCATGATAGTAGTTTACAAATTTGTTATCCAATTTTAATGCTATTTGATAAGTTGCTATATTTTTACAAGTGTTGTAGAATGTGGTTATAATGGTTCTAGAAATCTGCAGGAGATTCTATTCCTTCCCCAGGGGACTGAAAGGCTGCAATGCAAGTACTGACACTACAGGTAATTCACACAGGAGCTGAGCCTGAAGATGTAAATTCTCAACAAATGAGTTATCATCTACTCTGCTAGTTTTGGAATGACAAGAAAACCAATTGATAACTTTTTTGAGAAACACATCCCTGCTATAAAATATCTTAAGACCATTTTGTCTTTCCTGAACCTGGCCATCTTTTCAATCCAGAACCCTGAATGGCACTTGGGTTTGGCTTCCTTTTAGAGCTAGTAACACATCCTTTAACACAGGCCAAAAAAATCCCATTAGGAATGCTGAAGGGCTCACTCCTTCCATATTCACCTAAGACCCTGTCCCTTATCCCAGTTCAACCCCCAGATGAACTTCCCATGGAGCAAGGTTATTAGTTTGCCAAATGGTAGCATCAAAGAATATTAGTTCCTGGTGGAGTTCTATGTTGGAGCTCTGCCTCCTACTTTGGTTCCCCCTTTATCTGTAGCACTGGTTTTATCTGAAGTACTGCCTGCTCAATAGCAATATTTCCACACTATGCATGTGCATGAACACCACAACATTGACTGTATTTTCCTGTGGCCACATCTCAGCAGAAAGCAGCTGATGCTTCAGACTAGGGAGTCCTTGAGGGCAGAAAGGAGATTCATGGTACTGAAATAAATAGTTTATTTGGGCCATGAGGAACAGTGTTGACCACAGATCTCTGTCTGAAAGGTTTCAGTACACTGTCTAGAGAGAGAAATTTTCTACCCTTGTATTTCTGACATTTCTGCCAATTCCTTTACTTCACATGCTGTTCTCACCTTGCAACAGTTGACCTTTTCCCATTCAATTCCCTATTTAACAAGTCTCCTTCCCTTTTGCCATCGAAGGATATACTGCCACTTGGCAAACTGCTTGACATCAAAGCTGCACATATGACTTAGGGATGTCTGATTTTTGGCTCCATTAGGTCAGCACAGACCCCTTCAATATTCTTCAGATACCAAGCTGGCTCACTCTTCTGCATAGAGTTGGCAAAGAAAAGTTCCCTCCCTCTCCTCTCCATTTTATGTGCACATTAAAAGTATCCATGACCAAATCAAAAATTGTGCAGCTGTTTCAATAGCTGCAAACTGCTTAGAACAGAGAGCCCAGAGTATAGAGAAAGAGACCTTTGTGAATTGAACACTCTCTGAACTAACTTGTTTGTGAAAATCCATGTATAATTAAAGCCTCTCTTGTTAGTGAAACGGAGCCATACTTAAATACACACAATGTATATCTTTATTTCCAGCTCAAATTTTTTTATGGGACATTTTCCAGCAATGCGTATTATGTGGCTTTGGCAACTGCAGTGCATCATCATCATCATCATTCAAACAGTGGAGCTCCCTGCTTCATTATGAGCATCTTTCCCCTAAAATACTTTTTGATGGACTGCAGTATAGGCAGTCTAGACCTGAACTGCATAATAAATGGATGCTATGATTCCTCTAATGGCAAGGTCCTTTTTCCCACTGCAAATGGAGATGTAATTCAGATGCACACTATCTCACCCTTTGCATGCTGAGAGAAAAAATAAACAGCAGCATTCATTTGTCTGTTTCCATTTCCCTTACCAAAAAGTCAACTTCCAAAGAAAATGTTTACCAAAATATTTCCCTGAACAATCTGAATAATATTTTAATGGACCACTTACTTAGTTAGTATCTAATTAAATTTTGCATCATGAAGAGCATAGTCAAGTCACTGTGGTATTGTGAATAAGGTTTCAATAAAAAATACAGAATAAAAGAAATCTGCAAAATAACCACCATTAAACTAATGAGTAAAAATTCAGCAGCTATAATAAAATCCACCAGAGAACAAATAAACTGCAAACAACCATATTACCAAACAATATTAGTCAGGTTTCATCTTGTTCCCTCATGCATCCCAGCACAGAACAGGAAAAAAAGAAATACTCAGAGGAGAACATTTTGATGGAAGGGCCAAACACACATACAGAGGGAGATGCAGTAAACACTAGCAGCTGCATGGCTTAAGGTGCAAAATAGTACAACAGCTCTTAATTAAAAAATGAATTAATTGTTGTGAGTATATTTCTCTTGACAAAGCACATTTTCTCTTCTGTCGAATGCAATTGTTAACACATTAAAAAAATAAACTCAGTTATTTGGACAGTTATACTCATAATGCAAGGATGTAAAATTAAGGAAGAAAGCAATCAGTCCTCCTCTTTCACCGAATTTGGGCTTATCACACCCCACCTGGATCCTATAAATATTTTCCTAAAGGTTGCTCGGTTTCTGCACCTCTCCACAACCCAATTCAGCAATAGACATCCATAATACTAAGCTTGAGCAGCGACACTGAAATCGATCCTCACGTGCCTAAGTGCTTTGCTGTGAAGGGGACTGCTATAAGACCATTGCCCTGTCACTCCATGTAGAGTGATTTCCCTGCTGGGCAGTATAACTCTGTAAATGTAATCTGTTCAGCGCTCCAAATAAATACCTCCATTGGAACATTCACCTAGGGCTTATTTGTGACGTGTGTGGATGTTATTTATTAGAAAATTTAAACATTATTGCAGCCAATTAGAAAAGCACTTTTTATTACTTGCAGCCTTTGCTGCTGCCAGTGCCCCATGTCTTCCCCCTTGACACCACCATTATATACTGGCTCACTTAAAAGGCACAGCTAGCAAGTGTGCCCAGCTCTGCAAAGGGCTTCTGTCACCTGAGCCCCAGGCATGCTGGCAGGCTGATTTCAGCTGTGCTGCTGGTGCTTAAAATCGAGCAGGCAAGAGCACAAGTATTTGCAGGATCCAAATTTCTACAGATTTGTAAATTAGGAGTTCAACCAGCATAAGAGAGGCGTTCCCTCCTCTGAGCTGTAGTTCCAAATACAGAAGGTATTTCTGAAAGAGTAATGTCCTGTACTCCACGCTTCCAATTTTTGGGATGCTTTCCAGTGCACTTCCTCTTGGCCCATGTTTGGGCAAAATCCAAACTACAGATATCAGAAACCCTTTCATGTATATTGGTTTTCTGCATGTAAAGCAGTACTTCCTGAAGAATTTCACTTTTATTGCTGTTTTCCCGAGCTTTCTTTGAATGTCTGCTCATTGAGGAGGTAGGGGAGGCTGCCAGTTTGTAAAAGCACTGTAGCAAAGTCCCAAAAAGAATGGCAGATCATCCCTAAAATTTAAATACACAAAACATACATTTTCTTTTGCATTGACATCCTTAGTTTTATAAACAAAAAGTGGATATACATGGTGAATTATTGAGAAAAAAATCTCAAAATCAAGTAATTTGGATTAATGTTTGACCTAAAGAAGATAGTTTTCATTCCATCTTCATGCATATTTATAGTCTCCTCTGAAAGGTATTGTGATAGCAAAATGCAGACAGCTTTAACTCGAGCTGTCAGCCTGCAAAATCAAAAGTAATTATGAGCTAAAATTGTGTATATTTGTATCCCAGACTCTACCTGCAGAAGCTGTAGAGACAAAACATTAAAAAAGGATCTGCTTAATGTAGACACCTAATTTTGCCTGAAACCTTAGTGTGAGTGGCTTAATCCTACAGCCACAGCAGCTTTATTTCTCAGTAATATCAGTGGAACGGTGGAGATGTTTCCAAAGGATCCCAAAGGAAAGAACCTTAAATTTATCCAAATTTGGACATAATCTCCTTCTTTTTTGAGACCTTGCAATACACCCACTACTTTCCACTGAGGTAACAGAGCACTGAACTGCTCCAACAGGCTGGGAACAGCTACCTAACTTAAGGGAGCTGCTTTCTCTGCACCTTACTCTTAAGTCAAGGCTAGGTGATTAGTGCCTCAGGATCTGAGTGAGGCTCTGAGCAGTTTGCTCCTGTTGGTTTTGAAGTCTCTGTGTCCGGAACTGACCAAGGAGTCAAATTTAGGGAGGTAGGAAGTAGGAAAAGGATTGCTGTGGATACACCCAAACCAATTGATCATGTCTGTTTGTAAGTCTAAATATGTACATTTATTTGTTGTTCATTAACAATCCTGCTTGATAATACAGAACAGAATATGCTGCATATAAGAGAAAGACATTCTAACTAAAAATTTTTTCTACTGGTGAAAAACTTAACAGGAAAAGGAAAATAACCATGGTTGAAAGCATATATATGCCATAAAATACCTAGAAATATATACATATAGGTACACATATTTATACAAAAGAAAGGATGCATGATTATCATTCCTAAATTCTGGAATAATTACTGCCTTCAGTTATTTTGCTTTTATTCTGTCTATTTGGGTTTTTAAAGAGATTTATTTAAATTTAGCTGAGAGCTTTCCAACTCTTATCAACTCATTTTCCATAAAACCTACAATACTAGGTGGTTTTGGTACAATATGTCTACACACCTCTGAAACCTCTCCCTAGCAGTACTGAGCAATGGGAGAGGTAATGTTATATATTTTTCATTAATCCTTTGTCAGATGTGTACGTCTAATTCTTCAAGCATTCTCCTGACCTGTTAGCTTGCAGTAAACAAGGGTGAAGAAAGAGAGGAGAGTTGGTAAACTTTGGTAGGATATGTCAGCAGAAAAGATGCTCCTCCTTTACTCAGTAACCTTACATTTAGGACCTACCAGGGTGTAAGAGTCCTAGGTTCAACTCAATCGTGTGGCAATATTTGACTGTCAGTCTCCCATTGCCCCAGGGTCTGTCTTGCTGCTGCAATCGTGCCAGGTTCTTAATTTCTCTTTAGCTGCTTTTTCCTTCTGTATAATTATTAAATATTAATGGGAGAAGGAGCTGGTGTCCAGATCTCTCACACTCTGGATGCATGCCCTAATCAATAGGTTACCACAAAAAAGGACAGACTCTTTCTCTGCAAGTGTATCTTTTCATGTCCTTATTTTTCTCCTAAGCTCCTAAAATCAAGGTATTTTATTGTAATCAGCATAAAATTGAGTTCTTACACTATTCTTTAATGGAAAACTTAAATTAAACTTCAAGCTTAGTTTAATTTAAACTTTTATTCTTGCCACCACAAAGAACCTCACCTTCCCCCATACCTCAAATCAGGGTCAGTTCAAGACGAGAGAGTAGACACAAACAGAATGGGAAATGAGGGGCAGCATCATAAATGAAGCAGCTGTGAACAGAGCTCCTGCCCAGACTTGTGTCTGCATGTGTGATATTTCCTAATTAAAAAGTACAGTTTCTATCATCTCTGCCATTCACAGTGAGAGAAATGTTTCTCTGCCATTGGCTAACAGGAACTGACAGAAGGATTGCTGTCACTGTCACAAGAGTGTGGCATCCTTTGAGGAGCTCTACAGCCTCAGCTCAACAGTCTTCTCAAGTAAACTCTGCTCCCAGGCTGGCATATATCCCTTTGACAACATGGCTGTTCCACTGTAATGAAAAACCACTTACTCTTTAAGCCAAAACCAAACACAAACCGTATCTGCCACAAACAGTTGGAAAGAGTCCTGGGACACAGTAAAAGAGGCAGAACTGCCACCAAACTAACTTTGCCATTATCATGTTAGATTTTATGTACGCATGTATAACTGTTAGATTAGTGAGTCTCTCTGGGTGATTTCCTTATTTGCTGTTCCATCATTTTATGTTTTCATGTATTCAGCTAAAGAATTTTTCCACAAGGTGTGCCCTTGAGGTTGTCACCCATCTTTACTGGACAGAAATATATACAAAGTGATAATTACAATATGGATAGTTGAATCCCGGTCTTAACAAAAATCTGAAATTTTTGAAATGCCAAAGCAGGTGAGTGGTAACAAGAAGATGTCTTTAATAGAAATCACTCTTACTGTACAACCACCATTAGAGATTCATCTCTAATTAGCTGAGATATAAGCTGTGGAGAGGAGGATGCCACACAGTCCAACACAGTTTCAAAGTTCTCTTTATTGTCTTTATGAGGGAGAGAAAACAGAATTTTCAGACTCTCCCAGATTTGACTACACCAGCCCTGTCTGAAATCTTCCCCATTCTGGGTAAAACTCTGGCCAATGTCTTTAGGAGTGAGTGGCTTCTTCCTCATCCACTCTGTCCCCAGTACAATCCTGTCCTCTGTACACAGTCCAATCCAATAGTAGAAACTTTGTATCTCACCAATACTGAAATTGGCAAGAAAGGTATTTGGGGCCTTTTTCTGCCCTAGCCCACATTTTGAAGGCTTAAAATGTGTTCACCCATGGCTGAAGATATTTTGGCATGCATTCCAAATCATATAAAATTTAATTTGAAATGTAAGTTGATATAATATATGAGCAACAGCCAAACTGAAGAGTTAAAATAATTTTTGCTCAATATAATTTTTTAGGGACATACATATGGACTGCTTCCTCAGAAAGGTGTTTCAGTGGGAAGAAAGAAAATATAGAAAGAATATATAGAAAGAAAAAAGGATCTGCATGAGCCCTTACAGTTTCTCTCATGCAAGAAAAAATAAAGAATCTCAGTTTTAATGTGTATCAACACAAACTCCTGCTTTTTACTTCCACTTTGCAACCGTATTGTAATTGGAATGATGTATAGTCCTAATAAAGATAAAAAAGAGAGCTTGCCATTTTCACATGCTAGCAGATAAAACCTTTCTGGAATATGGCCAATTTATCTCAGTGTACTCAAAGACCAGAGAAGCTACGATCTAGTCCCAAACAAATTATGTATTTGATAAATAAAAACATATATTCTACTAGAATTGAAAATAATTTCACTTGTGGTGACCAGTCATGGATTTGCATTGCTTCATACAGAAGAAAAGTGCACTAAGAATTTGTTTCCCCACTTTGGACATTTTCTATCCTAGTCACAGAAGAGAGCTAGTACCACTCAGTAAGCAAAATTGTATTAAGAGCAATTGATGGAAATGCTTACTCTCTGTTTTTGAAAACATACTAGCATCCATCAACACTGATACAGTTTTGTAGCCTAGATAACATGTACATGCTTTGCAGCATTTAATTTAAAATATTCTTACCCTAATGGTGGGAAGAAGGCCCTAATTAATAGAAGGACCTCCAGGAAGTACTTGATTGTTCAGCTAAAGAAGTGAATTCAACTACTGACTGCTTTAGAAGGAACCTCAAAATATTGAATTGATTAGAAAAAAATGGAACCACCTATAAAATGGTATTTAGCTATGTGAAGAAAAATTCTGGCAACTTACAAAGAAATATTGAAATACTCATGAGTTAGAACATTTTATTTTAAAATGGCTCTTCAGAAGATTTGATACTGCATCAGAATATTTTATTCTGCAATTATTTTAACATGAAATATCTCTCTCTCATATACACACACACAAATCAGCCATCAGAGTAAACCACTGAATTATTGCCTACTTGGTAAGACCTGATACTTCTCCCTTCCTAGCCACCCCAGTGGATAAAGATAACTTTTCTTCTGGTCTTTAGAATCATTAGTAATATTATTGCTATTTTCAAATGGAGGATTTTCAAGAACAACCTGTCATAACTGCCTGGCTTTGGAGCTCGCCTCACCCTTTAAACATAATTTTATATGACAATTTGCGTAAAGCTTTGCTTCCTCCTTTTAATATGTCCACACTAACCAGGTAAAAGCTGTAATAAACAGCAGTTGCTTATTCAGGCTGCCATCATACCTTCTTTTATTGCAAAAGGAGAGAGCTAAGGAATCCAGCTTAAAAAATTTCTTCTGCAGTTCATGATAACCAAAGGGATCAGCTCATGTGTCAAGGTGAACCATCTACAAAACAAAACAAAAAAAATCCTCCCCCAATGTATGTAGTTAGTAATAATAGTATGAAATTAGAAAATAATAATGTGCAGGACATTTAAAATAAGGAGGTAAAACTTGCTTTGATGAACTACATCATGAATTTGCTAGGTTGGGATCCATTTTGTCTATTAAAAACTGAAAACTTATAAAGCAATACTAATATACTCCAACCAGATTAATATTTTTAAGCACTGAAAGGAGTTCAAAGCTATTGAGACAGAAATAACATTTCAGAAGCTGAGAAATGCTTGATTTTCCACAGAAATAGGTCCCTTTTGGAATGGGTAAAAACCTCATAGACAAGATTGACTTTGCAATACTTAACAGAGTGCATACTCCAAAAAAAGAAAGAATTTGAAAGAATTTGTATGATTTATTAGTTACTTTGTGAACACTATAATGAAAATGTATCCAGTGAGATCTTTTGAATCTTATCAATCTTTGTTACAAATTATTAGATTTTTTTAGAATAACATATATGCCTCACATAATCTATAATTAAATGAATTCCATTAGTTAAATGAAATTTCATACATAAATTGAATTTGAAAAATTATGAGCCAATTATAATGAAGCAGTTAGTAATACCCACTCTATTAAGTGGTTACAATCACCAGATTCAGGTAACTCAAAAATGAATCTTTGAGACACGAGCAGTAACACAATAAAATATTGTCTTCCCTTGTAGTTAACATAGATAGAAGTATTTTACTAAACTCAGTCAGCAGCACAGACTCAACTTGTTTGCCCAGTAGCTTCATTTTCTGCCCTTTTCTCTTTAAATGATCTGCTGGCAGGGCTACTGGCAATTAGGGACACATTTAGGG
This sequence comes from Fringilla coelebs, assembly GCF_963513975.1. Classification (NCBI taxonomy): domain Eukaryota; kingdom Metazoa; phylum Chordata; class Aves; order Passeriformes; family Fringillidae; genus Fringilla; species Fringilla coelebs. The sequence goes on from NC_140029.1 coordinate 48,251,285, forward strand.
CACCTGTGGTCTCTCAGGTTGCTTTTTCCCCAGGAAACAGCACAGGTGGGTGAAAAAAGAGCCAAAAGTGGTCAATGTGAAAAAATTAGCATGTTTTCAGCCTCCCATTTCTAAGAGTACTGGTTTTGAAAGGTTTTCTCCCAGAAAAAATAGTACAGCGAGAAACAAAGCCTAAAGGTATTACTTTCTATGGCAGATTGCACCAATGCAGTGTCACAGGTGCTTTTTGACTGGCCAATATACTCCAGATGCTCATTGATGATATTTTGAGATGCAAAAGAATCCTTTAAGGCACTGCTTGTTTCCCAGACCCCTGACTCTCAAGCTAAAGTGTGAGGTGTAATTTTTGCTGTGATCTCTCAGAAAAATTTAATTGCAAAAGAAGGTCTTGAAACCAGAAATAGGAAGACGCTGCTGGACATTCAGGAATAACTGAATTAATGAGGCAATGATTTCAGAAATTACTTCCTTAACACTGTATGGAGTGTCTCACTCACACCATCACTGTCACTATCTCACGGTGCTCCTTTGCCTTAACTGTATACTCATATCTATATTCAGGAAGAATTCTCTAGAAGTTTCCCTCACATATATTTTTGGCTGCTTTTCCCACAGTTCTTAGACTCATCTATATAACCACAGTCCAGTTTAGAGTCAGGTTTAGAAGTTATGTGCAGGGTTTCCCTGGTGAAAGGTTGTCATTTTCTCCACATCTCTGAACCCACAATGTGAAAGAGAGAGAAACGTCCTTCTTTCCATTCAGAAGCTTATACAGACTCTCACCAGAGGCCCTGGCTCAAAATCATCACTAGTGCATTCAGATAGGAAGGGGGGAACTTTGTTCACTAATTTTGATCAGGTGGATCATAACCTTTTCTTCCTTCAGAAGAGTTTTTGATTGCTGTGGAAACTCCCCCAGCAGCTTGCAACACCTGATTGAGATCCACTGACTGCAGTGGATAGGTTTGTAAGGAAAAGAAAATTCACTAGTTACTTATTTCCAAACTTAAGGGGAAGTTTTCCTTTTGCCTTTTACTTTCTGCAAAGTGAGGGCTCTTGTTGTAGTAGTGAGCTGTGCAGGCTCGTGTTTGAGTTGGACAGCCTGGCAAGGACAGAGGGGGAACCTGCGCGTCTGTCTCTTCCTCCTGTTGCTGCTGCAGCCAGGCGTGAGCTGATTTATTCAAATTACAGCAGACGATCAGCAGTGAGCCACTAATGGAGTAATTTACGTCTCCCTTCATTCCCCTGATGTTTGTAGCAGGAGAAAGCATTGAGACAATGCCTCGAAAAAGAAAAGAAGAAAAGAAGGGGGGAAAGCAGAAAAGCAAATGGAAAGTGAAATCCTGACTGAGGAACAGACTGACTCCTCTAGTATGTGTACCAAAACTTCTGATATATTTGCTGGGCTTCTGAGAGGAACAGAATGTATGTTGTTCCTAATGCAAACATCATTCCGAGGCTGTTCGTTTTCATACTTAGTCATATCACAGCAAAGCTAAGGGGGTGTCAATCACACTCGGTACATCTGACTGGGAGAGCACTCCCTTCACAGCTGCATCTGGCAGAATACACTCCATATTTATTATATTTTTAGTAAGGCATGCTATCTTGTTCATGTGTGAGAAACTGTAATGCATCTTTCACATTTAAAGTGCCCTCTGAAGCTTTCTGCCTCACAACCTCCTGCCTACTTTCACTGTTACCACTAAATTTTTTATATTGTCTTGAGCATCTCTGAAAGAATTGCAAATTCCAGCTAGAACATGATTAATTTAGCACTATCGTCTCCTACAATATAGTGTACAGCCGTCCATCCTGCTTCTGTGCGGCTGTGTCTTATCTCGGCTCTTAGTGAGAAACTAAATTAAGGCAAAGGCTGAAGTCACTCATGTGTACTACTTTTAAAATTAATTTTTGCTGACAGCACCACAGAGTCAAAAGCATGTAGTTGCATTATGAAAGCCAGAAGAGAGATTAAAATATATGTGTATTTTTGTTATTCCAGGAAAGAGAGTCTTTTGCTCCTTCTACATTAGTCATTTTCCCAAAGGACTCTACATCCTTCCTTATTTGGGGAATAAAAGTTGAAACATCACTCTTCTTTCCATTTGCTAAAGATTTTTGCTTTTTATTGTGTTTAACTCCTTATACTTGCTATCTTCTTTGTAAAATGTGAGTGAAATTTTATGATGGGCAATTTGGGTGAGGGAGATGAAGGACAATTTGAAGATACTAACATTGTTTGCAATGTGTCTCATTTTCAAAAAATTATTTAATTTGAGAGGAATCCTCCTTGGTCTCTAAAAGCTTAAAATGTTCAGTTCCGTGCACTTGAAACAATCTTCTCCCTAAAATTGACTTTTATTTTAACTTTAAAGTTGTAAAATGCTCAGAAATGAAACATTGACTTTCTAACTGAACTTTACATTTTCTCAACTTTTTGACTCTCTGGAAATACAGTAATTCTCTTTTATCTTGTCCTAAAGCAAGTCCAGCACTGTAGTTTTTAAAACTGTGTCAAACCCCAAATTTGTATTTATCTGGATTTATTTCCTTTTTCTTCTCTGATATTACCAGAAGCCACTTTTCACCTCTGATGCAGAGATGAAACTGAAAGAAAAGCAATGGGGAAGCTAATATGTTTTCTATGCTGCAGCTGCTTCCCTGAACCGACATCATCCCCATTCCAGCTGATATGAAGAGCAGCACAGGCAGACTCTGCCATTCCTGGTTTACTGCTCTCTGAAGTAGGGTGAAGTGTATGTTCACTAGTTTCCAGATTACCAGTGAGGTTTAGTTGATGCTTCTTAGTGAGATCAAAGATGAAGAGAATGGAGGCAAGCTCAGCAGCAGCCTTGCTCATCCAGCACTCCCTTTCAACGCAACTAACGTCAGGCAACAGTGTGGCTTTTCTCACAGTGACCACGCTTACAAGAAGCCTTTGCAACAGCTCTGAAGAGTGTCTCTTCCAGGATGGTACAGCAGGAACAGCCCTTTTGAAAACATGTTTGAAAGCAGAGAGTGATGTGCCATCAAGCTGAGCTCCTCACAATACAGGCATCAGAGGGAGCAGTTAGAGCAGCAAGAGGACAGCGTTGTGAAGGCTTAACATGGACTGCCCACGCTGCAGTTGCACTTGTCAAGGGACATTAAAAATTGTATCCTGGTATATGAGACCCTGCCTGTGACTCTTCTGCAGAAAAAGCCTTTCAGGAATAAATAAAGAATCAGAATTATTTTGATGAATAAGAGCAACATTCTGCATAAGATCTAGAAAATGACATATAAACTAGGATTTGTAATAGATCACAAACTAAATGTGACTGAAAAAGTCTTTCAGAGAGACAAAGGTCACAATGCGATATATCAATAGGAACACAGCTTTCCGGACACATCAGTACATCCTTCTGG